>NC_138341.1:98865999-100310999 GCF_046562875.1 Panthera onca | reverse complement strand
GTCATATATGTGTGGGTTTCCAGGGCTTTCTATTCAGTTCCTTTGGCCTGTGTGTCTGTTTTTATGCCAATATTACTCTGTTTAATTACCATAATTTTGTAATATAATCTGAAATCAGGGAGCATGATGTCTCCAGCTTTGTTCTTTCTCAGAATTGCTTTAGCTGTATATGGTCTTTGGTGGATCCTTATAACTTTTAGGATTATTTGTTCCATTTATTTGAAAAATACCATTGGAATTTTGATAGGGTTTTTATTGAATCTGCATACTGCTTTGGTTAGTATGGACATTTGAACAATATTGATTCTTCTAATCCATGAGCATGGAATATCTTTCAACTTATTTGTGTCTTCCTCAATTTCTTTCATTAATATCTTGTATTTTCAATATTCAGATCTTTAAAATCCTTGGTTAAATTTATTCCTAAGTATTTTAAGTTTTTGATGTAATTGTAAATGGGACTATTTTCTTAATTTCTCTTTCTGGCAGTTCATATCATTGTATAGAAACTCAACAGATTTTTGTGTATTTGTTTGTGTCCTATAAACTTACTGAATTTGTTTATTAGTTCTAATAGTTTTCTAATGGAGTCTTCAGAGTTTTCTATATATAATATCATGTCACCTGCAAATGGTGAGTTTTTCTTCTTCCCTTTCAATTTAGATGCCTTTGTTGTTGTTGCTATTGTTGTTTGTTTGTTTTTACTAATTGCTCCATTAAAAGTTCCAATACTGTGTTGAATAAAAGTGGTGACAGTGGGCATGCTTGTCTTATTCTTGATCTTAGAGGAAATGCTTTCATCTTTCCCTGTTGAATATGATGTTTGTTGTGGGCCTATCTTATATAGACTTTATTATGTTGAGGTACATTCCCTCTATACCCACTTTGGTGAGTTTTTATCATAAATGGATGTCGAATTTTGTCAAATGTTTTTTTTGCACCTATTGAGATCATCATATGATTGTTACCCTTCAGTTTGATAATGTGATGTATCACATTGGCTGATTCATTGATTTTGAACCATCCGTGCATCCCTGGAATAAATCTCACTTGATCATGGTGTGTGATTCTTTCAATGTATTGCTGTACTCAGTTTGCTAATATTTTGTTGATGATTTTTGTATTTATTATTATCAGGGGTATTTGCCTGTAATTTTCTTGCAGCATCCTTGTATCAGGATAATGCTGGTCCTGCAAAATGAATTTGGAAGAGTTCCCTCCTTTTTAATATTTTTAGAAGACTTTGAGAAAGATTGGTATTAATTCTTCTCGGAATGTGTAGTAGAATTCACCAGTAAAGCCGTATGGTCTTAGATACTTGTTGGTGGTAAGGTTTTGATTAATGATTCAATATCCTTACTAGTAATAAGTCTGCTAAGATTTTCTATTTCATCATTATTCAGTCTTGATAGGTTATATGTTCCTAGGATTTATCCATTTCTTCTAGGTTGTCCAATTAATTAGCATATAATTGTTTATAGTAGTCTCCTGATCTTTTGTATTTCTGTGATATCAGTTATAATACCTTTTTTTTTCAATTCTGATTATATTTATTTGAGTTGAGTCTTCTCATTTATTCTTTGTGATTTTAGCTAAAAGTTTGTTCATTTTGTTTATCTTTTCAAAGAATCAGCTCAGTTTCATTAATATTTTTATTGTATTTTTTGTTTCAATTGTCTTTATTTATGCTCTATTCTTTGTAGTTTTCTTTCTTCTAACTTTGGGTTTTGCTTGTTTTTCTTTCCTAGTTCCTTGAGGTCTAAAGTTAGGTTGTTTATTTGACTCTTATTAAAGTTTTTGTTTTAAAGTCTATTTTATCTGATAGAAGTATAGCTACTTCAGCTTTCTTTTAGTTTCCATATGCCTGGTAAATTGTTTTCCATCCCTTCACTTGTTAATTTTGTTTGTTTGTTTCTTAAAGTTTATTTAATTATTTTGAGAGTGAAATAGAGTGTGAGTGGGGAAGGGCAGAGAGAGGGATAGAGAATATCCAAAGCAGGCTCCAAACTGTCAGCACAGAGCCCAATGTAGATCTCCATTTCACAGACTTCGAGGTCAGGAGTTGTATACTTAACTAACTGACACTAACTCAGGTGCCCCTTTCTCTTCACATTTAGTATTTATGTGTTCCTTACATCTAAAGTAACTCTCCTGTAGGCAGTATATAGATGGGTCTTGTTTTTTGTTTTTTAAATCCATTCAACCACTCTATCTTTTGATTGGAGGATTTAGTCCACTTACATTTAAAGTAATTATTGATAGGTATATGCTGATTGCCATTTAATTAATTGTTTTATGGTTATTTTGTAGTTTCTCTCACACTGTGGAATATGTAGTTCTCATACTGAGTCAATACGATGGCATTCTTTGTCACAAAATATTCATATAATAAGAGGAGTCATGGCTCTGGAATCACATTGACTCTGCAGCATACACATCAAGTGAAATGGTGTCAGAATTATCTGAATCCAGGATCATTTCCTTCTATCTGTCTCTTTTGGCTGAATGCATGCAGTTGAATACATAGAAATTACATGCATGAAAAAAAATCACATGCACGAATGATGCAATTTCATTGTCTGGGCTCATTTTCTGGCTCAGAGACTGAGGGACAGTGTGACTATCACAGATGACTGTTGTATTATGCCACATTCTCTTGGCTTCTCTCTGACTTCAGACATAGATGCATTAAACAATTCTGTGCAAACTCAGATTCACCTCAAGCTAACAGCATCCCACCTTGCTCAAGTGTATATTTCCTCACCCAAATACCAGTGGGGGCCAGAAATGTGAGGACTTAATGCCCCAGGGGAAACTATTTACTAGTGGGGTTAGGAGCCCTAGAAAAACTTGGCAGGTTCTCAGCATTCATATGGGTAGTTCTGGGGAGCATCTTTTCTCTATAAAGGAGGTTCCCATAGATTGAAGCCTTGGTTGCTGTTAGTAGTAACTGGAGTAATGGACCCTTACATTGCTTTCTCCTTCCTCCCTTTCATTATTCATATAACCTCAATCTTGCTTTCTTGGATCACCTCCCAAATAAACTATCTATAACCAAGTCCTTGTCTTACACTCTGATTTGGGGGGAGCACAAACCAAGACAGTGACATTAGATCTGTTATGTAATCTTTCTTAGTCAGTATTTATCCATCTATGAAATGAGAATATTAACATTTACTTTACACAGTTGTAGAGTGGACTGTATATAATTTATACAAATCATTTATCCCTGCTCATGACCTATGACTCACTTTAAAAACTGATAGATAATAAGAGACAAATACAAATTTGAATATCTTGTCCTAACATGATTTCTATAGAGAAGATAAGGAAGAGACAGAGTAAATAAAACTGAAAGATGCTACATGCATGAACACTCACCACTCTTTGCCTTCTATCATCCTGAGACCATTATCACAAAGCATGATCAATCCCTTCACAGAACTAGTCTTTGCACTTGTGTTACTTTGAATTGGGTACCCTGCTTTTTGATTCCTTCTTCCTTCTCTAACATATGGTTTTAGGTATTAGAGATTGAACTTCATTTTCTTAGTTTATTCACCTACTAATTAGTCTCATTACATTTTGTTTCAACCAATGAAGTATTCTACTTCCATCAAGGGGTTTTCCATTCCACAAACTCTAGTAGGCCCAAATTCCCCACAAGTGTTTCATTTACCCGACATTATTTTGTTTTGAATTAGCTGTTTCATATACAGAACATGCTGAATAACTGACACTTCTTTAAATTATGTTTTCTTAAGACATACCCATATTAAAATCAGAGTCATTTTTTAAGCTAAAAATAGTAAATATTGAGGGTGACCAACCTTTCAAAATTAGTGCATTTTTTCCTACCTTCTTTCATAGAATACTTGGAGCCTAGTTAAAAGTTTTTAAATTTATGCCTTAGGGTTATCATAATTTACAGTCCAGTGATAGTTTAGTTAGTAAGAAGTGTGAACTGGAAAATATTGTTGGTTCTATACTAGTTACTTAATAAATGCTTGTTGTATAAATTATTGAATAATAAAATGAATGATTCTTTTCTGAGGTTTCTTCCAACCTTAAAATCTTATGATTCTATGAGTAAAAAATCCTTAGTGAACAAAAACAAATTTGGCCCAAGGTCTTCCTGAAAATTGGAGATGCCAATCTTATTAGCTGTCAACTGGAGTCATTATAGTTAAGGACCATTGTTTAGTCTCTAGAGCATCTGAGTTCTGGCTGGGATGTAGGGACAAGTTGATTCTGAAATTTATTTACATGCCTCAGCCAGAAATTTTACATAGGATGAACAATCTAGTTGGAAGTGAATCTAGCGGGTTTGTTTTGGAGCATACATAAAAGCTACACTTTTTACCTCGCAAGTTTGCTTTTCTCAGAATGTGTTTATTATTTATAAAAATTATGGAGTGGTAACACCTTCCAAGTCATACTTATACACTATGTCACCAATATAACTCCATCTCTAAAGAATTGAAACTAAGCCTGTTAGAGTCATGTGTAAAGTATGAGAGTAGGTTTTGACTGAGGATTTCAGAGAATATCGTAGCAAGAATATGCAAATACTTTAGTGAAAGGACTTGTATGTACTGTAATATACATACACGTCTTAGTTTAGGCTGCTTTAAACGAAAATATCAGAGAGTTGGTGGCTTAGACAACAAGCATTTATTTCTCATGATTCTTGAAGCTGGGAAGTACAAGATCAGAGTTCTAGCAGATCAAGTGTCTGGTAATAGTTCACTTCCTGATTTGTAGAACATTGTTTTATTGTATTCCCACATGGCAAAAAACAGAGAGAAGTGAGCTCTCTCGTATCTCTTATTACAAGGGCACTAATTTTACTCATGAGAGTTCCACTCTCAAGACTTAATTACGTCCCAAAGCCTCTACCTCCAAATACCATCACATTGGAGATTAGCTTTCAACATATGAATTTTGGGGGACACAAAGCTACTATATCCTTTTGCTTTAGTGTATCACATACAAAGTATTTATTATATACATTCACTTAGGTAATTACTATCAATAGTCAATAGGCAAGACAGATATGATTCCTGGCCTTATGAAACTTACACAAAAGATTAAACATATAAAGTATTCTTGTACCATTGAGGGAACCATCTTAAAGAGGCTACCTACTATTCCATGGAATGAGGGAGTGGGAAACAATAGTTATTTGGGACAGAGCTCTTCTTTTTCAAAGATATAGGATCTTGCTAGATTAAAATATTTGTGCTGTTGTTAAAATATTTTTACAGAAAATATTGATCTTTAGGTATAGTATTTAAGGTGTGTAGGTTTCCATGTAGTTCCTTTAATATGAACCAACCAATATTGTCTAACCATTTAAACACCATTAGGGAGCACAAAGAAAAATTATAGCTATGTCTTCGTATAAATAAAAAAAAATTATATGCCATAAAGCCAATGAGTGCACATAATAGAACAGACTTATGATGGCTCACATGTGTTGATGTGTTTGCTTTAATTTTGTATATTTTAGAGAACATAGGTGAAGACTAATAGGTTGGTGGCCAAAGGGCAGATATAAATATACAAAACAAGAACAACCAAAAAAGTTTACATATTTTTCTCTTGCTAAGTAAATGTACTTTCAGGACTTGTAATGATGGGTTATGAGATACAAGTTAGGTGGTACAGTGTGTGTTACATGCATGCGCATGCGAGTGTGTGTGTGTGTGTGTGTGTGTGTGTTTGTGTGTGTGTGTGTGTGTGTGTGTGTGTGTGTGTGTGTGTTTATGTTTTAAATGTTAACTGTTAACTCTGGTGATGAGTGTTTGCATATTCTTTGAATAAATGGTTCTTTTATATTCTTTCTTAGAATCTTCTAGGTAAGTTGATTTAATCAATAACATCTTTCTTCAAATTTCCTAATTATAGGGTGCCATGTAAAAGAATACAGAATAAAAGTTTGTGTTTATACAATGACATTAAGGAATGAAACTTTCTGCTCTTACAATAAGAAGTTCAAGTCCTAGTTTCAGTATCAAAAAACTAAAATAAGTGCTTGCCTAGAACTCTGTAGAAGGACTATCAGTTTGGCTTTCTCTGTAGTTAACTGGTTAGAAATGCAGTTAGTCACGAGCAAATTTCAAATATTACAGATTCTTCAAAAATACTCTTTACTGGCATAGTTTTGCTCTATAGACTTACTTTTTTTTTTATATCCCCTCCAACTTAGTCTTCACAAAAGTTAATTAATTACTGAATGATCCATCTTTTCCCCAGTGTTTTAATATGCTATGTTTGTCATATACAGAATTTCATCATATATACTGAGGTTTATTTCAGGAGTTTTTATTCTGTGTCACTGATCCGTCTGCGATTTATCAACTCTGGTTCCAAATCACTTGAATTATCATAGTCTTTTAATATTTGGAGAAATTAGTAACTCCTTACCATTCCTCTTTCAGAAACTTCTGAATTTATACACTAATAGATTTCTTTTTCCCATCAGATGAACCTGGAAATTATTTCAAGTTCTGAAAAATATTCTTCTGGTGCCATAGTTGATTTTACAGCTAATTTAGGGAAACCAGATATTTTTTACAATATTTAGTTTTATTATTTACTAACAATATATGTTTTCATTTACTTGTGTCTTTTTTATAGCTTTTATAGAATCTTATACTTGGATTACAGATCTATATTTTTAAGTGTTTACTGGTTTCTCTTGCTATTGTAATTAGAATATTTATTTTTTAATTTGATATATGGTTATTATTAAATATTTCATGTCATTGTTCTCATATATATATGTATATTTATGTTGGATTCCATTTTTGTCCTAAAATATTTTCAGTAAGTATTTTTATTTTTTTTGGTCACATATTATTTGCCGGCTACTAATGACAGTTTTATTTTTGCCATATTTGAATGAATGAATTATTGTCCTATTACATTTGTTAGGACAGAGTTCAGTTTTGCATCATATCACTCATAGTTATATTTTTACCTACATTTAACATAAATGAAAATGCTTCTAGTATTTCATTATTAAAAGCTTTTTTTTTTGAGTTTCAGAGAATTCTTATTCAAGTGAGGAAATTTTTTTGTGTTCTTAGGTTATACAGCATTATCTTTCAAATTAGAAATGGGGTTTTTATTTAAAAAATATAAATAGATAATTGAATTCATATATATGTATATACACATGTATACATTTCTTTTAATGAGTTTATTCAAAGAATTTCATAATATTGAACCATTGTTGTATTTTTGAGATAAACCCTGCTTGGTCCGGATGCATTAATCTTTTGATATATTGCTTTATTTTCATGTTATTTTAAAATTAATTTTTAGAGTTGATGTATAATCTACATAAAGTAAAATTTACCCTCTTTAGTGTATATTTCTATCAGTTTTGACAAATGAATACAGCAATGTTATTACTACTCCATTCAGGTGTATTGCTTTGATGGTTATGATTTATGATTTTACCTTCTAATTATGTAAGAAAAATAAGACCACATTTTATATTTATCTTTGGACTTAAGAAATCAAGTTTTTAATCTATTTTGATGTTTAGAAATAAAAAAAAATAACATAGCAATCATCTGTTTCTTAATAATTTTATAGAATCTCCTTTCTCCTGGGAATAGGTCATAGACTACCTTTTCTTTTTTTTTAATTTTTAATGCTTATTTATTTATTTTTAATTTTTTAAATGTTTATTTATTTTTGAAACAGAGACAGAGGGCAAGTGGGGGAGGGGCAAAGAGAGGGAGACAGAATCCTAACCAGGCTTTAGGCTCTGAGCTGTCAGCACAGAGCCTGACACGGGGCTGGAACTCACAAACTGTGAGATCCTTACCTGAGCTGAAGTCAGACGCTTAACCAACTGAGCCACCCAGGCACTCCTTCATTTTTTTTATTATTGTTCCACTATAAAGTTTTAAAATATTATTTTTGGTTATCTACGTTTACTTAGAAAATTATCCATTTTATTTAAATTTTCAGAATTACTGGTAAATAGTTTGACAATTATATGCTAATATATGCTTTTATTTTAAAATTATTTTGTAGTTATAACCTTGTGGTATTTAATTGTATTTTCTTCTTTACTTTGATAGGTCATGAAAAAATATTTTACATATCTTTTAAAAGGTCAGATTTTGCTTTTGTAATTAGACATACTTTCATTTTCTATTTATTCATTTTTGGATTTATATTTCTCTTTTCTTTCACTGTGTGGTAACTTCTGGTGCATTTACTGTTTTCATGAGTTTGTTTTCCTGAAGCTTTGAACCAATGTTTATTTCCAAACTTTTTCATTTTCTAATACGTGAATATAAGATTCTTTATATTTTTTTCATTACATAGTAAATGTTATAAGACACGGATCTGTAGAAATATCCTTTGATTTCATCTCACAGCTTTTGATATGTATGATTCATTTTGTCATTCATGTCTGAGTAGTTTATAATGCTACTTTAGTTGCTTTTTAAACCAGTGATTAGACATTTGAAAAAAAATTGGCAATTAAATCATAGAAGAGGTAGTATATAATTTTTGTTATTAAGTTATAATTTTATTCCACTGCCTCAGAAAATTTAACCTATAAGATTTTCTATTTTTGTGGTTGAAATTTTCTTTGTGTTCTATCTAATACATGATTCTTTACTGTATTATTTTTATTTGAAAATAATTTATATATTGATTCATGTGGTATATTTCTGGGGTACACTACTTTATGTATATGTGATGATTAGCTCAATCTTATTGTAATAAATTTATATTTTAGTCATTTAATCATTTTTAAATACTTGAAAGACTGATATGAGAGACTTGCTAAGACCTCCAATTATTTTTCTTAAATGTTCAGTGTCTCCTTGTTTCTGTTATTGCTTTATAAATTTTGAAAAAATCAGCATAATATCTCAGTAAGCAGAATATTGTTATTTGACTATGACTTTTGTCGAGATAAAATGTCTTTCCTGGTTCCATTTTGTGCTTTCCACATTGAATTCTATTATATCTAATGGTAATATGCTATTTATTCTTGCTCTTTTGTTGTTCTCTTGTCTATTATACTGTTATATCTTCTAGTGAGAATCTTTCTATAACCATTTAATTATATATGTAGCTCTATCTCTTCTAAGAGTCTCATCTTTTAGTAATAAAATTTAAACCATTCACATTTACTATTATGATTGAAATGTTCAGGTTTATTCCTTACATTACAGTTTTAGTTTTCTCTGTACTGCTTCCCCAGCCTTTATCTACATTAGTTGGGGCAGCCAGGTGCCAGGCTGAGCTGAAAATCCAGGTAAAATACATTTTAAATTCAGAGAAAAAAGTTCTAACAACAACCAGCTGGAACCAGCAGTTCACAAAATGCTACATACTGCTGTATGGCATGAATTTTTGCAGTACTTTATAAAAATATGCTGTCTTGATATACAAAGGTGACCTTACTGCCCTTTCCGTCTGTGAGACATGTGCTTTGAGCTGCTTTTCATGTGTTGGTGAAGAGTTGTGTTCAGACATGGCATACATTTATATGACAGCTTCTTGGGGTTAGGATTGAATATTTTTCTTCTCTTTAGACCTATAGAGAGTAATATTTTCATTATTTTATAATTCATATCTCTTGATCACTTTTTAGTTATTTTGACTACATTTAGGTGATCATAAATATGTTTTCAAAACTGAAATGTTTTTGATCATAAAAGAGGGGCACTATTCATAATTAATACTTTGTAAACAGGTATGAACTGGAGCCATCTGGGGAAAATGGGATGTAAAGTCATCCTAATCCTACTAGTTAGGTGGAAAAGGTTATAGGTATAATATGAATGAAAATTTGTTCCCATGTCCTCTACCATAGAAATACTTACTAGACAAGATTGAAGAATATTTTGGCTGAGTTTGGGCGTCTATGGAGCAGCGATATTTGAAGGGGGAAGAGATTATGATGCCATGACATGGCTTATATAGGGCACATTCAACCTCCTACCATAGTCTATACACTTGACTAGCTGCCAGGGTAGAATTATAAATACACCCTTCTTGAAAGGATATACAAATCCAAATTCATCCATTTTGTACAATGTGCTTGAAGTCTGATTTCTCTCTCCTTTTTTTACTTGTTTGTCTTTTATATGCATATGGTCATATTACTGTTTTTCCCTTCTCTCTGTATTTTAATAGTTATTTTATTTTTAATGGCCCTGCTCACCCAGTGGTACACTGGCTGAACTTTATTTTATTTTGTATAGCTTGGTGCAATTACACTTCTTTCTGTGCCCCAAATTTAATGAATTTAAATCAATTACCTTAGTCCCCAAAAGAATACAGGGCTGTTGACAGAGTTGTTTGGTCTAGGGATGAGAGGCTGTACTCAAATCATCATATGTCAGCTCTCTTTGCTCTTTCCTTTTCTTAGTAGTTTGGTTAGATTGGCTCCCTACAAGTATATCTTATAGCAAAGGAAACTTAAAATATTTCCAGAGATGCTTATTTTAAAAGCCATTTCAGTGTCAACTATGCTTAAATCTGGCCACCTCTAGTTCCAGGGCAATTTTCAGAACACCAAAACCAGTGATGAACCGGACATGACCAGTCCATGTATGCAAAGGAAGAACATTAACTTAGCACAGTTTGATGTCTAGAAGAAAATATACAGCCTCATAAAGTTTGAAGAGGCTTTTTAAATGTACTTTAAGCTTTAGTGTAATGCCTTATAAGACAGGTTCTGGGAACAGGAATAGTATTATCTTCACAGGCTAGCTAGTGTTACAAGAGCCTTTTGTTGCAACAGTCATACATATTTTCATGGAAAGCCAAGTATATACCAAGCAGTATGCTGTGAGGTCTAGAAATATATGAAAATATTAAACAATGTATGATCATATAATTATGAATGAGTACACATTTCAATTCAGGTACTTAGACTGAACAACAAGGTAGCAGAAAATCATTGGGCAGACAAGAGAAAGGAAGACATTCTGGATAGAGGAAGCTTGGTGTGGAATGACTGGCAAAAAAGGAATGCAGAAGGGCATGAGTGCACATTCGGTGTGTTTGGTAGGGAATCACCAGTACATTTGGATGTTGTATTTTTGTTTTGTGTTTTGCTTTGGTATTTGTTAAAAAATACCCCCCCCCCAAAAAAAAATAATAATTGGTAGAGAAGAGGCAGCCATGAGGGATATTTGAATGAGAAGGTGACACAAAGCCCTCTGTATTTTAGAAGGTTAAATATGGCTGTTCCATGGCTAGGCTGAATTGGAAGAAGCAGCTCAAAAAGTCAAAGATAAAAAATGATAAAAATTAAAAATAAAAAAAGTCAAGGATAGTAGTTCACAATGTAGTTTTTATGTTTTAGAAACTTTGGAACATTTGACTCCCCTTGCTAAAAGAAGGGAAAATTGTAATACAGAGGCGATACATATTCTTTTTTTTTAATGTTTATTTATTTTTGAGATAGAGAGAGTGAGAGTATGAGAGTGTGAACAGGGGAGGGGCACAGAGAGAAGGAGACAGAGGATCCAAAGCAGACTTTGTGCGGGGCTCGAAGTCAGGAACCTTGAGATCAGGACCTGAGCCAAAGTCAGCTAGTAAGCTGCTTAACCCACTGAATCACCCAGGTGCCTCAGGAAATGCATATTCTTAAGTGTCTTTGGGTATTCTCATCTTTTAGATTGTTTTTATTGGGTGTATAGGTATCGTTTATTAGCAGTAGCTATAGCAGATCTATCTCAACATTAATAGGTTGCACAATATTTCATTTTTTTCTAGAGTAAGCAAGATAAAATGTTTCATTCTGTTTGTAGTTTCTTTAACTGTGATTTTTCCTCATATTTAAAAAATTTAGTGCTGGAAAGTCATTTCTTAAATTTTTCTCTTATATGATCCTAAAACATTGCTGAGATAGTTTGAGTTTTAGGTAAATGACTATAGATGATTGTTATAGTCAATATTACTCTGTATCTTAATTATGACAAAATGTTAGGTTGAAATTTTATTTTTAAGACATGCATTACAGTATGTGAGTAATTTTTTCTATAAATCAGATAACAAGTAAGAGGTATATTTAATGTTCTCCTAAACTATTTTTCTACTATACCAGTATTTTGTATTCATAAAATATATTCCTGTTTTTTTTTTTACATTTTTTTTACATTTTATTTATTTTTAAGAGAGAGACAGAGCACAAGTGGGGGAGAGGCAGAGAGAGAGGGAGACACAGAATCTGAAGCAGGCTCCAGGCTCTGAGCTGTCAGCACAGAGCCCAACGCGGGGCTCGAACTCACAAACCGTGATATCATGTGACCTGAGCCAAAGTCAGACGCTCAACCGAATGAGCTAACCAGGGGCCCCTTGTTGTTGTTGTTGTTGTTGTTTTTAAATACAATATACATACACATTAGTGTTCCTGCTTGATTAGAAGAAAATAATTGGCTAAATTTCTTGTAAAAGTCAGATGTATTTACGAGTACGGATTGTGTATAGTAATGAGATGTATATCTGCAAGTAACATTTTGATTTGTACTTTAATTGCTGTTTATATGCAGTGTGAATTAAGAATAAAACAAGGTGAAGTGAGTGAGGGAAGAAGGAATAAGGAATATAATCAACAGACTTAGTAGTTTTGCATTATAGCTGCTTTAATTAACAGCTTTGTGGTGGCAAAACAAATGTGATTTGGAAAAGCTAAGAATAAGTAGGATCATGACATCCTCTTTGGAAAAAAGTTCTTAATATTTACTTTATTTTTTGACACACAGCAGAAAAAACAAAGCATATGACATATTTGTGTCATAGAAATTATTTATATGATCAATTTCACCAACTTTATTATATTAATAAATTTATTCTTTATAAATTTACAAAGATGCCAAGCATACTACTACTACTACTACTACTACTAACATATTTATTTGTATCCTTCCAGAATTGTATCTATAGTATTTAAAAAAAAGTGATTCGGGCTCTGTGCTGACAGCTCAGAGCCTGGAGCCTGCTTCAGATTCTGTGTCTTGCTCTCTCTGTGCCCCTCCCCTACTCATGCTCTGTCTCTCTCTGTCTCAAAAATAAATAAAACATTAACACATTAAAAAATTTTTTAAAAAGTGACTATGTTAAAATCATATATATTTATATATACTATATATATACTATATATATAATATATATATACTTTATATATATACTACATATATATATATACTATATATAATATATATACTTTATATATATACTACATATATATATACTATATATATACTACATATATATACTATATATATACTATATATACTATACTATACTATGTATACTATACTATATATACTATGTATATATAGTATATATGTACATACTATATACTATATATATATATATACACACTATATACTATATATATATAATATATATATATACACTATATACTATATATATATATATATATATATATATATATATATATATAGTAAATTCCTTTTTACCTAGACTTCAGGAATATAGAGCTGTTGAGTTCCAAGAAAGGGGTAAGATAGGTGGTTTTCAATTCTTTTAAGTCCACCCATTCATCTAAAACAATTTTTATAAGCGTCTTTTAGTTCCAAGCATGAAGCTAGGAGATAGGGCTAGAATAGAGGCTCTCAGAGACTAAGTGAGATTCTCAAGCAGGTAAAGAGATACTAAATGAGACTTGGCATGCTATTAAAGACGCGCAAATGATGATAGTAGGACTACAGAGAAAATAACTTTGCCCAAGGGAACCATAAGAAATTCAGGGAGGGAGGTATTTCTGCTGGCTTTTCCTTTACCCTCTTCTCCCTACTTTTTCATCTCTGCAGTTTGTCTTCTCTGTTTTCTTCTGTCTAGTATTCATCTGTGATATTTTCAGTTTTCTCTCACTGGATTGGCATTGGTCCACTTATTTTAAATGAAAAAAAGAAAGAGAACTTACATAGGTTTATCCAAATATGGAGAATGCTGCTTTGGGAGAAAAACTAACACAACTTTCTAGTCCTTTGTCACAACCAAATATATATGTATATATATATGTGTATATATACATATATATTTGTATATTTAAATATATATATGTATATATATATTTATATATATACATATATATTTGTATATTTAAATATATATATATTTAAATGTTAGATATTTGCCAACTATCTGTACTATCACAGTTCAAGTAATTTAGAAGTTTAAAATAATACAGTATTTTATCTCTTTGTCTCTGAAATAAATAACATACAGTATAGATTTGTTGTGGAAAAGTTAGAAAATAAGAGAAATTAGCACCTCAGTCTCCATTATTATTTCATTATACACCTTCCCTGGATTTTTTTAATGTAGGGCTATGGACATATAAATACTAATAATGACATATAATCATAAAAATGTGTCAAAACATATGTATTGATTTGTATTTAGTTTTGTTCACTTAATCCATTATAAACATCTCATGGTAGCAAATACAAAGCTCCATTTTCTTTTTCATTTTATTTTATTTTAGAGAGAGAAAGAGAGCATGAGGTGGGAGAGGGGGAGAGAGAGAGAAAGAGAGAGAGAGAGAGAGAGAGAGAGAGAGAGAGAGAGAGAGAGAACCTTAAGCAGGCTCCACACCCCACCCAGAGTCTGATGCAGGGATTTATTTCATGACCTCAGGATCATGAACTGAAAAAATCAAGAGTCGGACGCTCAACCAACTGAGCTCCCCAGGTGCTCCTCCATTTTCATTTTTAATGATAGCTGGGTTTTCTAAGTCTATGATTTTATTGAAATTTATTTAATCCACATTTTGTGTTTCTAATCATTCATAGTATACATAATCACATGAGTAACATCCGTGTAAGCACATCTTTGCCCGTATGTCTAATTTTCTCCTCAGGGTGAATTACAAGTAGAATTGCTATGTCAAATGTTATGTACTTCTTATGGTTCTTACTACACGTTGTCAAATTGTTCTTCAGAAATGTTTTGTATTTATACATAATAGCAGTGGAAACACCATTCTCTTCAAAGTTATACACTTACGTGTGTGTATGTAACATTTATATTCTATATCAGAACCAAATTAAATAGTTGAATTCTGTACCAAACATCTGTATTTTGATTTTTTTCACAGTTTTTTTTTCTAGTAACAACAAACATTCCTATATATTAGGGAGGAGTTTCTGTCTTTATTGTGAAAAGTCAGTTCTTTCCATTTAAATGCAAATTCTTTATTTGAAGAATTTCATATTAATGGCACTTTTGACTTTCTAAAAAAAAATATTTGAAATTTCTAATAAAAATTTTAGGACTTTAGTACCTTTAGGAAGTATAATGTAAAAGAAGCTTTATCTTGTGTGAAAATATACAGGAACTGATTTGTCCTAACCATATGTCAAATGACAGGTGATAAATTAAACAGACTATTGTTCCCATCTTGCCTTTCCTTTTAAAGGTTGAAAGGGACTGAATTGGAAGGGAATTTCCTTTATTTAATGGCACAAATAAATGAACACAAATGGTGCAGATTTGCTCATCTGTATCACTCTTCTGTGGTTTACATACATTTTTGATCACAAGTAGAGGATTAAAATTTGAATCATGATTCAGAGTTGCTTTTTTGGTGGTAAAATAGGTCATTTTTCTTGTCCTCTTATTGTCATTATCAGTCTCCTATTCAGTTCACTTTATTCATTGAAGAATCAAGTTCCTGATCCACTTTCTTTCTTCCTACTCCTGATATCAGCCTAAGTGACTTTAGCATTTATGCAGATGCCTCTTTGAATTCTAGTTGAGGAGCATTACTTCTCAATTTCTTGCCTTCCTCACCACTGTTTACCTTTCTCTCTATCAAACTCTGGGCCCTGTGTCACAAGAAATTGCATCACCCCTGAAATCTCAAATCATTAGTCTATTTGCTCTGGTAGCCCCATCACAATTATTTGACCTTACTTAGATGACTAATCCATTGTCCTGACACCTTCTCACTGTACATCAGCCTCTCCTGCCTTCATTTCCTTCCTGGTCTAACTTAGATTCCATGATCTATCATTACAACTTCTGAACAAATACTCTCACCTCCTTGTCTCTGTCTCATATTCTCTTATCAAGCTCTATCTTAGTTGAACACAGTTTGCTTCCTTTTCCTTGCCTATTCCCAATTAAGTAGATATGACTGGAGGAAAAAGTTAACTCACAGTAAAACCATTAATTTTTTTAATGTTTATTTATTTTTGAGATACAGAAAGAGACAGAGCACAAATGGGGGGGGGGGGGGGAAGGACAGAGAGAGGAGACACAGAATCTGAAGCAGACTCCAGGGTCTAGGCTGTCAGCACAAAACCTGATGTGGGGCTCAAACTCATGAACCATGAGATCATGACCTGAGCTGAAGTCATACACTCAAATGAGTGAGCCACTCAGGTGCCCCACAGTGAAACCATTTAAAATCATGGTAAAAACATCTCTAAGGGGAACTTTTACCATAAAACACGTAAATGTGATTCTCACATGTCGTGATGATTTTTTATTCTTTTTCTTCTCCCTCCCTCTGTTGCTATCCATTTAAATGATGGCCTTCTGAGATGATAGTAATTAAAGTGGCAAATATGCTCAGAAGGAATGAGCACCTATGACTTATCTAAAGCTATTACTGAGAGCTTATTTTCTTGAATGAGCTTTTTTTTTCTTCCTATCAGTTAGTTATCTTATAAAATTTATGATTATAGCCTGTGGAAAAATGGAGTTTCTGTCTTCTTTCAGTACTCTTGTTTTCCTTTAGTACTTCTACCCATCCTATTTCACCAGTAAAATTACAAAATTATTATGACCATGTGTCTATTTTGGTTGTTACACTTCCACTTTTAGAGGTAGCAGAATGTAAAGAAATTAGAATCTGAAGATCCAAATTTGATTCCTTTGATCATGCACTTGTTAAGCTGTGACTTTAGGCATGTTGCCCACCATCTCTGAGATTCAGTTTGCTCATTTGAACAATGGAGTTAATAAATCCTGCCTTGTTAGATTCATTGGAGAATCAAATGAGGTATGTTTGTAAATGTGATTTGTAATCTGTAAAGCCCTATACATGTGTAACCTGTTATCATTTGAACATCTCACATTCAGAATTACTTCCATCATGTAAATTATTATGATTTGAAATTTGGTGTTCAGTGTCATGGTTATTAACATCACGGTACTGGAAATTTATAATGAAGTGTGATCTTTTTAAAAATGTTTGTTTGGTCTCAGAAATACATTCTGCAAAAAGCATTCCATTTGAAGAACACTTTTTCCAGTTTTGTTCTCTCTCGGGGGATGTTAAGTGATGAGTTCTTGATGAAATTGCATCACTATTGCTTATACGCATTGGATATGTTTCCATTACAGTGTAAATAAATTACTATTATAAACATTTGACTGAAACCAAGTAAGTCTTATGTGGGAATGAAAGCAGTTTGTTGTTCTTGGCTTTTCATTTCTTCACAAAAGCATTTCTTAATCTTTTAATTTCCAAATACAGTAATGTTTTTTAAGAAATATAGAGGGAAGAGTGCCCAAAGAGCAAGTTGACTTGGAAGTGCTTATTTAGCCTTCAAAAAACATGTGAAAAATATCAAGAAACTTTGTCATCTTAAAATCTGGAATCATTTTGGAAAATCTGCTTTGAAAATTAAGCTTCTAACACTCAGGAACTGACTTACCCAACTATCTTGTTTCAAGGAAAATAGAGAAGGCAAGTTGGCTGAAATGAAATCTGGTTCATTATTCACTAGCCTTAGGGATAATCACATTTAGGGGAGAGGCTATAATTATTAGCTCAGTTGTTGCTTTTACCCCATATGTGGCAAAATCCAATTGTCTCTCATTTTCCTTTCTTTTTTTTTTTTTTTTGGTTTTATTTTTAAAGTCTCCTAATGTTATCTCCAATTTATATATTTCAAATTTTGAAATTCTAATAGGAAATAGAGAAGTTGTAGTACTCAATTATATAATATTCACTGACATTAATGTAAATTCAAAAATTTGTATCTTTAAAACTTCTACTTTGGAGTTACCTATTAAACTTTTCTTTATGCTCAGGTGTTTTGTGGCACTATGGCTATGTGTCCAAATATGAGTGATTAAAAACATAGTCTTTTTGTAATTGAAAAAATATAGCTGGCATACAATATCATATTAGTTTCAGGTATACAACATGATGATTAGGCAATTTACATCACAAAATGCTCACCATGATAAGTAGTATAGTTACCATCTGTCACCATACAAAGTTATTACAATATTACTGTTTCCCTATGCTGTGCTTTTTTCATCCCCATGGCTTGTTTATTTTATAACTGGAGGTTTGTATCTTTTAATCTATTTACCTATTTCACCCATTCCCCCCACCTCACCACTCTGGCAACCACAAGTTTGTACTCTGTTTCTATGAAAAAATATACTCTTCTTATCAAAGGTCTCCAACATAAACAAATCTGTGCTTCTCTATTTTGTTTGCTTGTTTTCAGCCTCCAGTAAGGACTTCCAACTCCAGGTTGGAAGTTTATTTTAATTAGAGTTTAAAAGTAATGAACATTACAATCAAACATATGGACGTTCCCAGAAGCATTTCTGCAAGCAGCACATTCATCTGCCGACTCACTCCAACATCACTATTGCATTAAAATTCTTTGTAAGAACATTTTGCTTAAGCTATATGCAAGTTTCTGTCAAATTTCTTCTGATATTTCTAGTTTAAAATGTAAAACAAAAGCCTAGCCTTCTTTCCTTTATGTATTTTTTGCATTCACAATAACCATTTTTTCAGAAGTATTTATCTTTTTAGGATTTCATACTGACTTCCAGTATGAATATTCTAATATTTTTCTATTTAAGCAGGAGTTTAAGTCCTACAATCTGTGACTTTAAAAAATAGTAATGGTAGTACTGAATATAATTTTATGGTGGTAATAAGAATTTTTATGCCCAGTGCTTAAGTGTACTATGTTTATATTTTGAATTCTTAATTTTTCATGTTGGTTCAACAAACATTTCTCTGGAGAAACTATATATATTAATTGATTTACATGTTAATTAAGTAATTTTCACAATGGGTACTTACTGTGAAAATCGTAGAATTTATTTACTGTGAAGCTATCCTGATAGCCTAAGTGTATGTGAGGAAATGTGTAGGGAAAGGTTTAGCAAATGCCTGAGACAAAGGATTTCAGTCTTCCTATTGCCCTGCAATTTCCCATTATCCATATTCTCTGTGGTGCTATGATGCATGCCATAAATGTTGGGCTAGATTCAAAGATAAAGAATTATAACATATAAATCACCAGTATGATAGAAGAAGTTATCATACTCTAAGCACAGTTTAATTATGTTTGTATTATATCAATAAGATAATGTTTTTTGGTTTTGGATATATGCTTAAAAGTTTAAGAAAAAATATAGATATAAATGCGGCTAACTATATTGATTTATACCTTTTGATTCAAAGAATGTGTATTGGGGGTGCTTGGATGGCTCAGTCAGTTGAGCGTCTGACTTCAGCTCAAGTTATGATTTCATGGTTTGTGAGTTCACGCCCCATGTTGGGCTCTGTGCTGACAGCTCAGTGCCTGGAGCCTGCTTCGGATTCTGTGTCTGCCTCTCTCTATGCTCCTTCCCCACTCACACTGTCTCTCTCTTTCTCAAAAACAAACATTTTAAAAAAAGAAAAAAAAGAATATGGATTTGAGTTGATGTCTACAAAAGCTCTTCTGGGTATGTCAGGGCGGGGGGTTACCATCTAGCAGGGTAAGGCATTCCCAAATAGTTATGTCTGTGTATTAAATACAATTATAAAGATATTAAAAAAAAAGAATTGTAGAAAGCAAAGGAAAGAATAGGGGGAGGCAGAGGCTGGAGTGGCAAAGGCTTCCAGAAGAGATGACACTTATGTTGAGCCCTATTAAAATGAATAATCAATACTATTGAAGCATTGATTGAGGACAGAGGTGACAGGAAATGGGGGAGGAGTAGTAGGGTATAGGAGAAGAATTAGAAGAGCTGTCTATCAGAGCTTCAAAGGGCGAGTGGAATTATAATAGTGAGGAGCAGATTTAATAAAGTCCTGAATGGAGCAGGCAGTGGCATTAGTAATGGGAAGGTGGGAACATATGCAAGAGGCACTCTGCATGAGAATTAACATGACTTGGCACTGGCCTCACATGGGGAGGAAAAAGGGGAGGGTTTCAAGATGAGCTGAGATATGACCCCATGTGATGAGGAGGAAGGTGGTACCAGTGACTAAGATAGCTATCATGGCAGTAGGAATAGGGCTGTGAGTTGAATTAAGGTGTTGAAAGCATAGAGAGGTTGATATTTTCAGCTGTTACTCAGAATTAAGACCTGGAGAGTAGGAGAAACTCAGCTATTGAGTCCACCACACTGTCTGGATAGGGCTGACATGTTAAGAAATTAATATATTCAGGAACAAGTGATTAAGTTTTTGAAAATGTGGCAAGGCCATCATCATCCCAAAAAACTTTCAGCTGTCAGTCAAATCACTTAATCTTTCAGTAGCTGAATTTTCTCAGTTATAAAATGGGAAAAATAGTATCACTTCCATATCCATCATCTACATTCTGGGATTGCATTAAAGACATTTTTTCAGTAAAAAATATGTAACAGGAGATGGTGTACATATATTTGTTTGTTGTTATTATATTGAGAAAACTCGAAAAAGAAAAGATATAGTTAGTATTTTAATTTTTCAATTGTACATTGTAAGAAGTTCTAAATACAAATATATTTGTATATATATTTGTATTTATATATGTATATGTATGTGTTTGTGTATATATGTGCGTATATATATACATATATGTATATATGTATATACGTATATATATGTATATATATAATTAGCTTTTATTAGGTTTTTACTCTGTGTCAGGTACAATTCTAAATACTATTCAAATGTTAAATAATCTAATTTTTAATTTAACACCATGACATTACATTATCACCATTTTATAGATGAAGACACCATGGCTCAGAGAAATTAAATATCATTTATAAAGCAGAGATTTGTACCCAAGAACTCAAGCTTCAGTGGTGGGCTCCTAGCCAGTAGTCCATGTTACATCCATATTGACACCTACTTCAGACCATGCTTCATTTTGTTATTGCATTTGTATTAATGTACAAATGTACATTAGTACAAATGTAATATATTTTCTGTTATAATCCTCTCTATTCCTAAAGCTCATGTGGTCCATATGCATTGCCTTTGCTTCCACACATACCTATTTCCTTGCACTGAAGGTAATTTGATTGAGGGCTGGTACTGTGTATTACATGAGGAATTGACATGGCAGGAGAAAGTATATAGGCTTTGGATCAACTCCAAATGCTTGGTTTAAATCTGAGCTTTCTGTCTTGTTAACTGTGTGACCTTGAGAAAGTTGCTTACCACCCTGAACCCAGGGGTCCCCTTCTGTAAACACCAACCTGTAGACAGAGTTAAATGTCATAATATATATGCAATGCTTAAATAGGGTTGACTCATAAAAGTCAACCCCAGGGCTGACATCCATGAAGCAGAGTAGATATAATGTGGAGAACCCACAATACTTTTTAGGGGCCCATGAAAATATTTTAATTTCTTTTAAAACCAGAGGAAAAAACAAACTTTTAGGTTGAATAAATATATAATATATATATTTATATGATGTCATTATATATATGTTAATATATTATTCATCCTTATTACCAATACAATTATAAAATATAATTTTCAAAAAAAATTAATGGAGCAAAAGTGGCTCAGGTCCATGAAAGGCATAATGTAGTCCTGGCCATCACTGCTTAATTACATCCCTTAAACATCTTCCAGTGCCTGAGACATGTTGCTTTCCCCATACCTTTTCTTGATTGATTCATTAGCCAGCTGATTTGTAGCTTATGTCCATTAAAATAAATTTAAAACTGACATTTATATTTGTTCACCCAACAATATTTCTCCAATACCTCCTTCCTAAATAGTTCATGTTTTCCTCCTCTGGCCTACCTCTGTACTTTGTGGTTAAGCTTCTCACACTGTATTTATTTAATTTACATATCTATCTTTCTTACTAGACCATCGGAGCATCTTAAGACCATGGGTTATGTCTTATCTACTCCTGTATCCCCAATAACTAAAAGCAGAGTACATGGCGCATAGAAAGTTGTTCATTAAGTTGGTGAATTAAAGTGATGCTACTTGCAACAAAGACATTGTATTTTCATCTATAAGCTAACTGCTGTTTGTAAATGTGCTTTGTAACTAAGATTTTAGCTAAAATTTTAAATAGCTGGGGTAAAAAATTGTCATCTATCCTGCAAAATTATCTGCTCCTTATGACTTTTTCTATACTTTTCAGCACTACTCTCTACCATCCTAATTATTCCTTAAAAATGGAAAAGTTAAATAAATTAGTTTGTCAAGTCTTCTTCCCTCCTTTGCTAAGTTGATTTAATTAATAAAGGACCTGTGAAAATAGTCAAGGCCCTTTGATATCTTTATATATACACAGTTCCATGTTATAAATGATTATGTCCCACTGATCTAATAGAAATATAGTGTGAGAGGGAGAGAAATAAGCTTTAATTCCTCAATACCAAAGACAGACCAGCATTATCTAATTATAGAATAAGAGACAACATATATCACTGCCAGACTTTAAGCATCTAGTTTAATAGACAATGGGTTTTCTGATTTTACTTTAATATCATTTATAGAAGTTTCATTTTCTCTGAAGAGGAACAGAACATATAGTATATTATTAGGAAATTTGCTGCTGATTAGTTTGCATCATATAGTAATTTTATTGTTTTTTAACAGACTGCCAAGTACCACTTTGTTTTTAATTTATTTTTTTATCTTTGTTACTCTCTGAATGTGTAACTTGCTCAGGCTTGAAGAATTTATACATCTTAATAGCTTGTGGTGTACAGAATACTGAGGCACTAGAAGGGGAAGAAATTGTTTGCAGTTTGGAAAATTGTGGATGATGGTACCGATTACATCAAAGAAGTTGGAAGATAATTTTTGTTCTTTCCCAAGTTTGGTCCTGCACAATAGCCTATAGCAGCCTTGGCTACTTGCAGACATTATTTTCCATTCTTAATATCTCTCTGAAAGAGAAGTGGGTAGCCTTAGCTGTGGAAAACCAGTGTATGCTCATGTATAGAGAAGGAAATTTCAGAATTTTGGCATGAGCTAATACTTGGAGTCTCATGTTCATTGGATTTTTCTAAAGTTGCTGAAATTCTTAATAATAAAGGATGATTGGGGCACCTGGGTGGCTCAGTTGGTTGAGCGTCCAACTTTGGCCTGGTCATGATCCAGTGCTTTGTGGGTTCGAGCCCTGCATTGGGCTCTGTGCTGATGGCTCAGAGCCTGCAGCCTGCTTCAGATTCTGTGTTTCCCTCTCTCTCTGCCCCTCCCCCACTCTGTCTCTCTGTCTCAAATAAGTAAACATTGAAAAAAAACTTAAAAAAATGAAGGATGATTAATAAGAAAAATAGGTAATCATTATCTTGATGTGAGGTTTTGCTGGACTACTTTCTCATATTAGTAATAATAATTGAAAGTATCTACTGTTAGTATGACATTTTTCAGTTGGCAGGGAATTTTCTTAGGCATTAATCTTTTGTTGCTCATAATCCCATGAGCAAAGTGTTATTACCATCCATATTTTACAGATGAGGAAATGGAACTGCATCGACTTTAAGTGACTTAGACAATATTTCAGAGTTAGTAACAAGCAGAATTAAGACCACCTTCTGGGTTATTTTGTTATTGAAATTCCTATTACTTAAGACTCTTTTGCTTTGAAGCCCTTCAAGTCAGTAAGATCTAACCACAGGCCTCCTGACACAGTTGGAAGATAATCAAGAACAGCTTTTCTCTGATCCTTTCCAGGCTTGCGTACCTTAGGTGTCTTATGTACCTTCACTGGCCACTGGACCTGAGTCTACACTTCTTCTTCTGACTTGGGTGCCATATGGAGTCTCTACTATACTTTGGTTTTGGCCTGAGAATAGTCACATTTCTTTTGTTTGTCAAATTAATGGTTCAAGCAATTATATATGGTAATGGCAGGAAGTTTAGTGTCTCCTTCCTAAGATTTTCCATTCCTCCTTAATTATTCAGGAAACCTGAATCTTGCTAAATCAGAAGGGGAGACATTCTACCTTCCAAATGCCAGCAGAGAACAGAGAACACATTTGAGTTGAGTCATTCATTTTTACTGTTGCTTTTGGCTGCCACACAGTGATGCCATGGTAAATGCACCTTGCACAGTTCTTGCAGCTGATATTTATTCCCTGGTTGCCCTTGTAGGTAGAGATAGTCCCTTACCAGCTCATAGGGATACCTCATGTACAGCACTTTTAGTTCACATTTTTAGGTCTAATCATTATTCCCCAAAGCATGATGGCCTTATGGCAGAGCATCTGAGTTTGGAAGAGCTTCCTGTATAAATGACAAGCTGAAGTCATCTCTCAAACACATCCCTATGTCAAAACCCAAGTCTCCAGTTGATGTGCTACCTTTCATCAAGGCAGTTTTATTTCAGTGTTTCATTGTTCTTTCCTGCCACAGAGTTTTGGTGGATTTCATCCTGATCCATTTTAATAAGTCTCCCAAGCTTTGAATCTTAGGGAGCAGGCCTAGATTCTTTCTTCCAGGATGATCGGGGGCCTCAGCAAATGGCATGTTTCGTCATATTCCAAATTCTCTCCCTTCTTCAAGGAAGAAGTTGCTTTCATGCCTCACATTCATATGACTAAGGAGATACCTTCAAGATGCCAGGAAAACTAGTGTCTCTAAATTTACTTATGAAAGCTGTTATCATTTTAAAATAAATTCCTGATTGGGCATTCCACTTCCGCTTGATCTCTGTCTGAACATGCCTTCATCACACGTATGACCGCATAATGCTGTACAGTTTATGCTTGTACCTTTGCTTCTCAAAAAACCAGTGAGGTAGCTATGATACATATTACCTTCTCTAATTCACACTAGAAAGGTTGAAAGCTATAAAATTGGACTTAATCCAAATAGCTAGTTAGGGAGTATATTAGTTTCCTTCCTGGGACTACTGTCACAAAGTCTACAGAAAATTATTGTCTCGTACTTCTGGAGGTCAGAAATATCAAATCAAGCATTGGCAGAGTTGGTTCCTTCTGAGGGTTGAGGATGAATCTGTTTCATGCCTGTCTTCTAAACTTCTAGTATTCTCAGTCTGTGTGTCCAAATGTCTTCTTTATAGAAGCACACCAGTCATATTGCATTAAGACCCACTCTCATGGGTCTTAACTTGATCATTGGCAAAGACAGTTTCCAAAACAATATTCACAGTTACTGAGGGTTAGGACTTCAGCATCTTTTATGGGGGACAAAACTCAGTCCATAAAAGGGGGGAAGTATAGACTGTAGGTTAGGTTTTCTGACACTAAATTCCACAGGGTTTATACTATATTCTGAAGCATCATTTAATTTAATTTTCCAGTATCTATTAAAACATTTCTCAGGAATGTACTTATTTGTTATAGAGTTAATGGATTCTGATTCTTCTACCGAACTTGCTTTTTTAAAAAAAATGTTTATTTTTGAAAGAGAGAGTAAAAACAGGGGAGGGGCACAGATAGGGGGACAGAGAATCCAAAGCTCGAAGATGAGATCATGACCTGAACAAAAGTTGGAAGCTTAACCAACTGTGCCACACCCAGGTGACCCCGGAATTTATTATTTTTAAAATACTTTTTAGAGAATTCTCAACTGAATTTTGACTTGTTGCCTTAACATAATTAGTTTTCTAATAATTACTTCTAAAGTCTGAATCTCTTTTTGTTTAAAAGGTATTTCACATAAGGGAACAATACCTGTAAGCATTATAGAATATCCCCATTTGTAATAGTGTGTGTGTGTGTGTGTGTGTGTGTGTGTGTGTGTGTGTGTGTGTTTGTCTTGTCAGTCATATTACTTAGGGATAATAGGATGAAACTTCATTCACTACTGCTGATTTTCTTTGTAGATATAAATGCCTTATCAGTTCCCAAGGACACCCCATGAGAAAGTAATTTTAGAGTTGTAAAATAGACTGGGTACTTGTTACTGTTCATAAGCATGACCTAGAATAATACTGAGGTGCTTCCTAAGTTTAAACAAATGAATTTAACTGTCATTATCTTTCTACATCCATTTAAGTAAATATATACCAAAGTAGTTTTAAAAATGGGCTGTAGAGTAAGAAAAATAAATATGGTTGGGTCTCAACTCTGCTATTATTATATGAGTGACTTGGGCAAGTAACCTAACTTTGAAGTCCAGTTTTCTCATGTCCAAAATTGAGACAGTAATGCATATTCCTCATAGGACTCTTGGGGAAATTATCTAAGAAAATATATGTAGCATGCTTACAACAGTGCCAGGCACTTTTTGAGCAGGCAATAAACATCAACTATATTGTCATCATCAATTAAGTTAATTGGTTCAGTGTAATCATAATTACTATTTTACCCTATTAAATTAAAATCCTGAGCCTGAAGAGTAGAGGTTGCTGTAGTTCTGTGCTTAGAACAGTATTAGAGGCATATTTGGCAATAAATTATTAGTTTATGTCAGAGAGTATAACTATGGATCTATTATTTTAAATAGTTTTCTGTACCAATAATAATCTTGAGTTAGAACCTACGCAGAATAAGAAGATTTCTAAAAATTTTGTAATTTATTTTGTCATTTGGCTATTGATTTTTTCTTTCTTTAGCATTAGGGTACTTTTTCCTATGCAAGACTTTTTGTTTTTTTAATTGTGAGAGTAGCTGCATTTTCTGATATATCTACTTTTATTTTTCAGGTAACTTTTATTTTTCAAGTACTAGTTCGTTAACTAAAAAAAAAAAAAAACTTCATGAAAGCAGACTGCTGTTATATAAGTAATACATGCCCATTAAAGGAAGAAATAGATAAATGTACACACACACACACACACACACACACACACACACACACACACACACATCAAACTACCCGTAGTTTCACATTCCACAGAAAATCAATGTTTGCATCTTGAGAAAACATCTCTTCAGTTTATCTTCTGACTCTTACACCATCTTATGATAAATTGAATTTCATCTGTATTGATACCCCCTTCTCCCTGGCCAACCCCTTTGGTTGCAACAATACACAGGAAAGAATCCCGGTAGCAAGCAGAATCAGCAGGGACTCTATATCCATCTCTCATCCCCAGATCCCTTTCATACAGAGTGGTGCCACAATAGGACTGCTGAAGTAGTGTGAATTCATAAATTGGAATTTATTTTCATTGACTACTATTGTCAACTGGATAGAGACAAGCTTTGAGATACATAGGAAGTTTTCCAGCTTAGAGGAATGTAACAGAAGTTCATACCTCATGATTTTACCCTATGTCCACTGCCTGTCAATCTTTCCAAATTTATTTCCCTCTCTCGTCCAAAGTGGAGCTCATAGCAATTTATTTCATTGGTATATGTCTCTCCTCACACTATTAAAGATTCAAAATCCCTTATATGAAATTCTGAAATTTGTTTTTCAGAATCCAGAAAGTTCTAAGAACCAAAATATTTTCATAACCACATGAAACTATTTATAATTGTAACTTCTCATCCTTGATGTGGATATTCATATGTTTGGCTACCAAATGTAAATGTACTTGATTATAGAGTATTACTCCAGATTCCACTGAAGATGTTATACAGCATGTAATATATGCTTAGATTACCTTTCTCATGTCCAGGAAAGTCTGAATTATAAACACAACTGGCCCCACCCATCCTGAATAAGAGTTGGACCTGTATTAGCACAAGGAGGTGGACAAGGACCAGTATAAGGAGGAGGAGGAGGGCCTCAGGGGGGAAATTCTGTCCATTGCACCATCACTTTGTGAACTCTTAATTCTGTTCTCTACTCACATTGTGACAATGAGGGTGTAAACCCTTTTTAGCCTTCTCCTCTTTATTTAATTCATTTCTCATCATGTCTTGTACACCAAAACATGTTCCTTGAATTCCTTGACTTAATGATTTTTTCTTCTAATTACACTTAACCCTTTTCCTTCCTCAAATAAAATAGATTTCCTTTGTGTTCAATACTGCACAACAATTAAGCTAGAATGATCCTTTGCTAAAGCTACTTTATGAATAGTACTTATTTGTGGGGATAGTAAATCAATAAATCTATGCCATAGTTTTTGCCTCTGAATTGAGAAGAACCCGAAGGAATACCAAAAGATCATAATGAAAGGCCTATGGAAAGGAAAAAAATAGAGTATAAGAAGAAGACAAAAGAAAGAATAAGATTTCTTTTCCTGTGGTAGAAAGTTAGTTGAAATATTTTAAATTGTTGTTACAGTTTCCTGGAAAATATCTACGAATGATATATCATGTTTTCACCCTATAACACACCACGAGGACTCTTTGCTGTTTCCCCCTTGGCATCCATAAATTTCACAGTAATGTTCTTTTACTATTTACTAAATAAAAGGAACTTAAAACCCAAAAAGACATTTCTGATTCCACATTAGCCCTACAAATCTAGATGTAGAGGTTCAGGCCCAAGTGAATATTATAAAATATAGTTCCTCAACCTCAGCTCTATTGACATTTTGGGCCAGATAATTCTTTGCTGTCTAGGATTATCCTATGCATTGTAGAAAGTAAGCTGCATCCCTGGTCTCTACTAGATGCTGATAGCAATCCCTCCCCTCCCCAGTTGTGACAAGGAGATTTTTTTCCCCCCACATATTGTCACATACATCCTGGGGGTAAAATCACTCTTGCCTCTTCCACTGAGAAGTACTGCTATGGGGTAGCTCTTGTGTGTTTTAGAGGTTTTCCCCAGGCAGAGAAAATGCTGCCAGTGTGATAGCTTTGGAGGTTGGGGATAATCTAGCCTATCTTTCAGGATTTTACTTTGATTTTTTTTAACGTTTATTTATTTTTGAGACAGAGAGACAGAGCATGAACAGGGGAGGGTCAGAGAGAGGGAGAAACAGAATCTGAAACAGGCTCCAGGCTCTGAGCTGTCAGCACAGAGCCCGACGCGGAGCTCGAACTCATGGACTGTGAGATCATGACCTGAGCCGAAGTCGGACGCTCAACCGACTGAGCCACCCAGGAGCCCCTCAGGATTTTACTTTGTATCTCATCCATCCATCCATCCATTCATTCAGTTTTTGGTTACTGACAGTGTGCCAGGGCTTTACTTGGTGCTGGGATAGTGAATAACAGAGTTAGGTCCCTATTCTCAGGGAGTGTGCCTTCTGAAAGTGGTAGTGGTGGTGATGGGGGTGACAAGTGTAAATAATTAGGAAGTGATTTCTAAATAATTAGTAAATCTGTAACCAAGTAGATGAATAACATGATTTGAAGGAAGATATAAAAAGGGGGATATATTTCATAGATTGAAATATAATTTATAAGGGGATATAAAGAAGAGATAGGTATTTGGAAAGAGTGGAGGGTATATGTGTGTTACCTTAGGGTCATCAGGGATGGTTTCTCTAAGGAGATAACATTTCAGCTGAGAAAGAGATGAATAAGGGATATGTATTCCAAAAAAAGGGGATAAAAAATATGACTACTTTCAGATGTGGATAAGTTAGTTCTGCTCAGTGACAGTGAGAAGAAGGCCAGTGTGGCAGGAACAGAGACAGAGTGGTACCTGAGGTTTCAGTTATGTGAGATCTGTGTGCCACAGAAAGCAGTTTATTTATTTCCTTTTTTTTAAATTTACATCCAAGTTAGCATGTAGTGCAACAATGATTTCAGGAGTAGATTCCTTAATGCCCCTTACCCATTTAGCCCATCCCCCCTCCACAACCCCTCCAGTAACCTCTGTTTGTTCTCCATATTTAGGAGTCTATTATGTTTTGTCCCTCTCCCTGTTTTTAAATTATTTTTACTTCCCTTCCCTTATGTTCATCTGTTTTGTATCTTAAAGTCCTCATATGAGTGAAGTCATATGATATTTGTCTTTCTCTGACTAATTTCACTTAGCATAGTATCCTCTAGTTCATCCACATAGCTGCAAATGGCAAGATTTCATTCTTTTTGATTGCTGAGTAATACTCCATTGTGTATGTATGTGTGTATACACACACACACACACACACACACACACACACACACACACTCCACATCTTTATCCATTCATCTGTTGATGGAAATTTAGGCTCTTTCCATACTTTAGCTATTGTTGATAGTGCTACTATAAACATTGGGGTGCATGTGCCCCTTCAAAACACCACATCTGTATCCCTTGGATAACTGCCTAGTAGTGCAATTGCTGGGTTGTAGGGTAGTTCTATTTTTAATTTTTTGAGGAACCTCCAGACTGTTTTCCAGAGTGGCTGTACCAGTTTGCATTCCCACCAGGAGTGCAAAAGAGATCCTCTCTCTCCGCATCCTTACCAACATCTGTTGTTGTCTGAGTTGTTAATGTTAGCCATTCTGACACCTGTTCTAAAGCCTATGTATACTGCAGGTGTGAGGCGGTATCTGACTGCGGTTTTCATTTGTATTTCCCTGATGATGAGTAATGTTTAGCAGTTTTTCATGTGTTGGTTGGTCATCTGGATGTCTTCTTTGGAGAAGTGTTTATTCATATGAAAGCAGTTTAATAGTATAATTTCAATGCACTGCAGAAGCCTGCATTGGAGGCTTTTAAGCAGAGGAATTAGCATGTTCTCATTTGAGGCTTTAAAAAGATTGCTTTGGGGTCAAGAGTAAAAGCAGGTGAAATACACTAAGAGCCTTTTGAAGAAGTGTGAGATGGTGGTGGTGTGGGAGTTGTAACATTAGAAATGGAAATTGGAGGGTTCAAAATGTATTGGAGAAGTTGAACTGCCAGTAGTTGCTGTTGTTCTGATGTTTGGGTGAGAAAGGAGATGAGTCAAGGATGATTCTTGGGCTTGGGTTTTGAACAGTTTTAGTGATTATGTTGCCATTTATGATACAGGGAATTCTTGTTGAGGACTAGCTGGTTTGATATATGTATAGGGGATGGTGGTGTAAGGTACTTAAAGGTCACCTCTTTACCATCTTGTCTTTTTGCTTTGTGCTTGTTCAAGAAGTTAGTGTGCATCTCTTTTAGAAGATCTTTCACGAACCTACTACTCCGAACTTCATATAACCTAATTTTTCAAATACCAAACACTATAAAGCATCCTTCTTTTCTTTGCAACAGTACTTATGTATATGAAGATTACACAAATGACCGATTCTCAGTAAGTCATGTGTTCAGAGTTTGGTTTCAGAAGAAGTGATAGATTTATATGAAAATAGACATCTCCATATTGCTTCATCTGTCTTGTGATCACTGTCTGAAAGATAACATGGTCTCTGAGGTCATGGACCATAGAACAGAACGAAACTTCTTTTCTTACACTGGAGAGAAGATCCCAAGGATCAGTATTTTAACACATGGGGAAAAAAGTCTTTAAGAGCTTAATCTCTTTCTAGTGAATGATTAGGAAGTTTCTTTTTCCTCTGTTCTTTTATTTCTTAAAGTTCATATAAAACCTATGTATACTGCAGGGTCTTATATAACCCTCTTGTCTTTAAAGTTCAAGCAGCAATAAGCAGACTCTTTCTTTAACCAGATTGAAATGCTGCACTCTCTGATTTAAATTGAGAAATCTGAATTTCGCAAACAAATGAACAACAGCAAAGAATCAAAATTAATAGGATGGACCATTTACTCTGGAAGGGGTTTATTTAGAATGTCTTTAAATAATTAACCACGTTAAAAGATTGAAAATATGGTTTAATAAACAGGTTTTCTGAGACATATCCATTTCATCAAATATGGACCTTCTGTATTATATTGGATCTAAATGTCTTAAGTTAATATATAGGTAAAGTTGCCATGGGATTCATTTTCCAAGAAAACACAATAGAATCTTTCATTTTCATACATGAATAAGAAAGTATTTATCACTGTAAAGTTTCTCTTTCTTTTTGTTATAAGGTGCTCTTCTGGTAACTTTCCGTTTCTACCTGGGGCTTCTTTTTTACCCATTGATCAGTTTATTTCTCAGGTTGGCAATAGTGTTGGGATGAATTCAAAAATAGTTATTCTTTGCTGAAAAAAAGTTTTATTGATATGTAGGTATAATATTTCCTATTGTAGAGGTTGTATTTGGGTCAAAACACACATTTTCATTTCTCCTATTATGTATTTTAAATGATTCTGGAAATACAGAATGACAGATTTTAATTTAGTAAAGTCTAGTATGGATTGCGATTTTTTTTTGTTTTTCCCTGATAATGAGATAATATATGTCAAAGTATACATTAATAATAATGATAATAATAATAATAATGATGAAAATGCTTTGAAAATGGTAAAAGTAGGCCAATATAAATAGGCCAATTTTTATTATTATTGTTATTATTCTTTGTGATGGTTAAGGTATGCAAGATAATGCTGTTAGCTTGGATTGTAATTCAAGCATTAGGTAAAACAGACAAAGTAGAGTTAATTCTGTACTGAAGACTCATCTGACAAGCATTACTTTAGAAGAGCTTTTTAGGAGTTTCACAGAAGGCTTTGGTGCAATTTAATTGCTTCTTGACATACATTTTCAGAATATTCCCTTCAGATATTTGGTGGGTTATACCATAAGATGGTATACTGGTTATAAATGTGGCTTGTTGTGCCAAACTACCTGGATTCAAAACCCACCAGAACCACTTGCTAATTGTAAGAGCTTGGACAAGCCTTATAACCATTTTGTACTTTTATTTCTTTGTGTGTTAAATGATGAAAATGATATTGCCTACTTTTGAGGATTAAATGAACAATATAAATAAAGAAGAAAGTCTACCACATAGTGAAAAACAAATGCCATCAATTATTATTTCTTGCACAAGCTTGGTAAAAATTCAGTTTTACTATTTATCAAATTACATTGGTCCTATTTGCAGTCTTCTTCATGTGCAGAGATCAGCTATGACCCATTTTTGTTTTGGTCATAATTTGACTATTACATCTCATAAAAAAGAAGGAAGGATTTGGCCTTCAAAAGGTGAAAACAAGGCAGCACCTCAAATCTAGTCTCTACTGGGCCTTACTTCTCCTTCTTAGTAAATCTGTATAGGATTCTTTTCTTAAACTTGGCCTTTAGCCTTAGGAAAATCAGAAAATTTAAAGGTATACTATTATGGCTGAAATATTAAGGTTTTAAAAAACACATGCTTTGGTTCATTTAGCTGTCTAATACTTTCTTTGCTCTTCAATTAGCTACCTTTAAAAATGTATGATTATAGGTGTGCCTGGGTGGCTCAGTCAGTTAATTGTCTGACTCTTGATTTCAGCTCAGGTCATGATCTCATGGTCATGAGATCAAGCTCAATGTGGAGCTCCACACTGGGCATGGAGCCTGCTTAAATTTGCTTTCTCCCTCTCTCTCTGCCCCTCCTCCACCTCCCTCCCTCCCTCCCTTCCCCCCTCTCAAAAATGTATGATTTTAAGTTATATAGTGGGTTATTCAGATACTCATCTAATATTTAAAATATAAACAGCGTCAATTTTTCTAAAAGGCAAGAGGTACAAAATTATTTTATGTGAGAGGAAATAGAATCATGGTCTTTTTTATTCTTTCTTACCTTGAATTCTGCAGTTTTAATCAATTTGGCATTTAAAAATACTGGGCTGTATCTGTTAGGAACTGTGTGTTGTTTATAGAGATTTTTAGGTGCAAATTATCTAGCCAGATGTTTAAACACTAAGGGGAAACAAGTTAAATACAATTAACACAGTCTTCATTTACCAAGTAGTTAATTCTCGGTGGTAAGCCATGAAATCAGGCTTTTGATTCCCATAATATATATAGATATAACTATTTAGATAACATAATATAACGTAACATGAAAGATACAAAAACCTACTTTTGAAACTCTATAAACTTTGCAAAATTAGGGACTATTCTACTCATTATAGGGGGCTTGTCAAATTTTGGATATTCATTGGCTTTGTAACTATCTTTTATGATGATTCTAGACTTTATGGGTATTGCAACAGATATTATAGTGCATTGTGATTTCCCACTGAGTAAATGATATCAATTGCTATCTGAGAACAGGGACAGGATGGGCATGTGTGGGATATATACACATACACATATACACGCACACACCCCCCACACAAATATAAAAAATAAAATTGCATAATATTGCATTTAATTTGCTTAGCTCTCGTTAAACTCAACTCTTACATAGTTACCTACAATATTGTGTTACTGCGGAGTGGGTTGTTTTAATGTGTTAATATGCTATGAAGTGGCAGCTCCTAAAATAATCATGCTGGCAACTACAAAGGTGTTGATATAGTTCTTACTATGGCGAATTTGAAAATGTTCCTTACAACTTTTTAAATTATAAAATAATATAAAAATGTAGTAGGTTTGAGTTTGAGAGACAGAGGGAAAAAAATCAGCTACTACTTAACAAAAGTCATTTGTGCCTTACTGTATATCTGTAGATATGTATATCTCCCATTGTATTTTCAATGTTATACTTTGTTGCTTATATACATATATAGGACTGTTTTAAATATTCTGAGGTATATCACAAAGGTTTTAAGTTATTAAATTTTCCTGGGAAAGAACCTAAAAATATTTCAAATTTTGCAAGTCTCATTGAAGACCTAGGGAATAATTCCCAAATATTAATTTGGAGCTTCACTTTTAATAGGGTATTAAAACCAGTGATATAGTAGAAGTTGTATTAAAAATCAGGAACTATTTTCAAGTTTCCATTTTGACCACATGAAGGCTTTGAATCTGGTTATTACATTCTTCTCTAGTTCTATCATTTGAAGTATGTTTGTGATACACCTTTGTATATGATAAATACACAGAGAGAGCTATAAGAATAAGTTATGATCTATATGCTTTCCCTAAAATTGTGCTCTAAATCTAATAGAGATTTATGGACATCTTTTCTGGGGCATTTATTTCTCTGTGATAGAGTGATTTATTTTGGGCAGGGAGATGCTTCTGCTTCTGTTAGTTAATGTACATGGGGAACAACAGAACGTAACAGGCAAGACTGGAGGAGGAAAAAGAGAACTTAGTAAGTACGAATGAGAGCAATGGAGAGGATCAAAACACTTTAAGGATCCAATTATTTATTTGACAACTATTTCAAAGTCTGTTAACTATGAAGATAAGAAAAGGTTGTAGGGGCGCCTGGGTGGCGCAGTCGGTTAAGCGTCCGACTTCAGCCAGGTCACGATCTCGCGGTCCGTGAGTTCGAGCCCCGCGTCAGGCTCTGGGCTGATGGCTCGGAGCCTGGAGCCTGTTTCCGATTCTGTGTCTCCCTCTCTCTCTGACCCTCCCCCGTTCATGCTCTGTCTCTCTCTGTCCCAAAAATAAATAAAAAACGTTGAAAAAAAAAAAAAAATAAATAAATTAAAAAAAAAAAAAGAAAAGGTTGTAAAAAAAGAGAGAGCAGGGTGTTAAGGAGACAAAGAAAATACAGCGGTGAAAGGATACCCCAGTTTTTTTCCTCTGGTTCACATGGCTTCCATCATTCCTTTTTCTTTGCTTGTTGCTTCTTTTCTTTGTTGTTTCTGGATGTGAAGGAAGGAATATCTTAAAATTATTTAGGCACAATTAATTAGCTCAGGAGAACTATAGATTTAAGAAACCACACAGACTATTTCATTTGTATTACAAAACAATTAAATAAGAGTCCACTTTAAGCCATAAGTTGCAAAGTGCTAAGGAAATTTCAAGTTAATCTATCTAGCTTATTTTCACCCTATCTGCCTATGTAAACTCATCATTATCCTTAGCTTCCCTTAATGGATGAAACTAAAGTTCCTTCCTACTCTAAATATATTTTTTTAATGTTTATTTATTTCTGAGACAGAGAGAGACAGAGTGCGAGCGGGGGAGGGGCAGAGAGAGAGGGAGACACAGAATCAGAACCAGGCTCCAGGCTCTGAGCTGTCAGCACAGAGCCCGACGCTGGGCTCGAACTCACAAACCGTGAGATCATGACCTGAGCTGAAGTTGGTCGCTCGACTGACTGAGTCACCCAGGCGCCCCAGTTCCTTCTTACTCTAATAGTTAGAGTCAAAGTGCAACCCAAAAGTCTGAGGTGGAGGTTGTTGTTCCATCATGGAGGCCTCCCAGTTTTCAAATGATAAAATGTTTCTATAAAACTATACTAAAACATAAAATAGTTTATATTTCACTCTGGCTCTGCAAAAGAGACAGTACAGTAAAGAACCGCATATCCAGAGCCTAAGTTTTGGGATTTGAATTCCATACCTAGTCAACTGTGTGACTTTGGACAAAACTTCACTCTCCTATGCCTTAATTTTTTTGTCTATAAAATGATGATAATTGTAGTAATTTTCTTACTAATGTCATCATGGAGATTAAATTAGTTAAGCATTCACAGCAGTACTTAGAACATAAAAGCTCTTTATAATTCAGGTTTTCAGCTTCAGTGACACATTAGAATGACCTGAGGAGCTTGATGTCCAAGCTGCACACCTGACCAATTTAATCCAATTCTTTGGGGATGGGACCCAGTCGTGGAAGTCATTAAAACTTTTGATGTGATTCTAATGAGCAGTCAAACTTGGGAACAACCACCATATATGTTGACTGTAATTATCCTGCTGACTAAATTATAAACTTTCTGAGGGCAGGGAGTATGTTACTTCTTTTTATACACTCCTCCCCAGAGCATCTAGCCAAATGTCTTTTTTTTTTTTTTTTTTTTAATATATGAAATTTACTGTCAAATTGGTTTCCATACAACACCCAGTGCTCATCCCAAAAGGTGCCCTCCTCAATACCCATCACCCACCCTGCCCTCCCTCCCACCCTGCCCTCCCTCCCACCCCCCATCAACCCTCATTATTTGTAACTAATGCTCATCAAATACTTGCCAATTAAGGAAAACATGTTGATGATTCTTTAGATGTGCAAAGAAAGACCTTGCAGCACTATGGAGGTGCTAATTTCAGGCATTAATTATTCATTCCCTCACTTATTCATTTATTCATTTATACATGCTACACAATTTTGAGTCTTGATATCCAATGCTCAGCACTGCAGGCATATATGATTTGAAAATACAATCCATGCTCTGAAGAGTTTTTAATCTAGTGTGTGATGGGGAACATGAATAAATACAGACAAGACTTTAATAGAAGAAAAAATTGACCATGTTAAGTGCCATATTGCAATTTTGATTCTTTAGGAAGCTGACTCTAAGATGGAGCATGTAGCATATTTATTAGGAAGCGGTCTTGGGATCCACACCTCTGTTTGTGGTGGAGGGGAAGGAGAGGCACAGAAGAAGCATGATTGATCAGGGAGAGAAGTTAAATTTCAACGCATTGCCATTGTCAACAAACCAACCCCACAAGGAGCTCTGGGTTGGGACAGCTCTTCAGAGTTGTCTCGAGTTGTCCAATGTGATCAGTAGTCGGATACAGCTGCTGGAATGAGTGACCTTGAATAAGACACATTTCTGTAGCCAAAGCAATCTCCAAATAGAGCTGACAGCTCAGGATGTCTTCTGGTAGCTCTTCCAGCAGATAGGGGGATACACACATAATTTCTAAAGGGAGGTTTAGGTGGAGTATCACAACTTCCATTACATAAATAAAAAAGAGTAAATAAAAACAAAAAAAAATTACTATGACTCAGAAAAGAATGAGGTCTCATTTATTTACCTTGAGAGAGAAGAGCCAGGGTGAATTGGAGACCACTTTCTGAAGCAGATGCCATTACAATTTGATACTTAAAGATAGTTAAGATTTTAAGAGGCTGAGATGAAGAGCAGATTATTTTAGGTACAGGAAACAACAGAAGTAAAGGTGGAGAAATATGAAGTATAGATTTGTTCAGAAGCCTGTGAGTGGTAGAATTAAACTCTAAATCTTCTAAAAATGAATTTCAGTGAATGGTATTATTTTGAGCAAGAGGACTTCTGAGCCCCTGAAAATGATGTTAAGTGTAAGGTCACCCTCAGTGATTTAATTTTGAGGGCTGGCATTTTCAGGATTTGAACAAAATGGAAAATTAAGTCATACTTGTAGCTTCTTAACCTTGGAAGGAAGTCCTGGAGTGTTATAAACATTGCCTTGCAGGGGACTCAGCTATAGGACATAGTACGCCTTAATGTTGTTATAATTTCTTTTTTCTCCCTTTTCTCTCACAGAAATGAAATGGATGAATTGATTATCCTGTAATTTGTCATTATGAGGGAACTTTTCCTACTTAATCTTAATGTCTAGGGTGTTTCATTTAAAAACAGTTTAAATGAGCCCTACTTTAAAATGAACTGTGCTATAATATCGTTAGTGCCCAACTAGTCACTTTGTGAAGTCACAGAACTCTGCACAATTTTTCTTTCCTTTCTAAAACCTTGGAAGAAAGTAATTGAAGTATAGACACTTGAGAGTCTTGATTTTATTGCTTTGCAAAGAAATTTCAATTTAGCGTTGATCTGGTTATGGTCCCCAAATATTTCTCAAAGGAAGATAAATCAAGTGTATTGGGAAGTTCCTAGTCATATATCATCCAGTCCTATTATCTGAACTACCTTGTCTAATGTTGTCAATCTGAGAACTCTCCCAGATGTGATTAGAACTCAACCTTGGTTTGGGTTGGCAACTTATTCTTCTTGTTATTCTCTCTGTGGCTCTGTGTGTGTGTGTGTGTGTGTGTGTGTGTGTGTGTGTGTGTGTGCGTGTGTGCGTGTGTGTGTGTGTGTGTGTGTGTGTGTGTGTGTGTGTGTCTTTTAACTTGCATATTCAATGCAGTTCTTTGATTTATATTTTTTTTCTAAGTCATTAGGGTGTGTTTCCAAGTGGCCTATCTTTCCTCCTTTGTTGGTTAATGTTTACAAGAAACCTCTTGGAGTAATGACTCACTGTGATAGTTTATCACTTGCCTACCCACAGTATCAGTGATGAGCTTATATTTGAGACTTTACCCTTCTCTGTGTGTTTAAAACAAATTCTGTTTTCCGAGTGGTGCATGTGGTTCTGCACCTGATCTGTGGGGAACACAAACCACTCTCTATTAGCAAAGATAAATTTGTGCCACCCTCCTCTGTTTTTCTGCAAGATTGTTTTTAAAGACAAAGAAACTATAAACAAGACTCATTTAGGTTTCTTCAAAGATGCTTATTAGTACTTACATTAGAAGTCACATTAAAGGGTAATAAATAACCATTCTAGGAACTAGTTCTATGTTTTAAAGAACTAGCTTACTCAAGTACATCTCTTATCCATTTTTTATGTCTAGTAAATTCAAATAAAATCTACTTTCTATGCTCAGTAAGAGAGTCAAGATGCTATGAGACGCTGCTGAATTTCAATTCTGCTTATTACTGAAATTTTGAGCCCTTATGGATGATGTTAGAGAGAGCCTTCTCCAAATGGCTTAAGTCAAAGCCTCACTACATTGAAGGAGAGAGGGAAGTGTTTGCTGGTTATTTGTGCAGATGATGAATTGTACCAAATTAAGTTTCAGAGTCTTGGCACTGAGGAGGAGCCGTGAAGGGAAGTTTTCTTCAATCTCCTCTATTTTAGGTAAAGAATAGTATCATCTTGACTAAAGTGATAAGGCAGCCAACGATATGAGTAATTAAATGATTTAACCAGGGTCACTAGAAGGAGTCTGCAGACCATGCATCCTCCCTACCACACCCATAACTTTTTTCTTTACCAGTGCATCCAAAAGTTACCAAAAATAATGGCTGATACTTAGAAGGTCCTGTGGAAGAATTAATAAGTAGAGCCAAAGAAAAAAGAGAATTCAGAGTAGCAGTTGACTTCCTCCTAAGGCAACATTATTCCCACTTTTTTTTTTTTTTTAATTTGAGTATAGTAGACACACAATGTTACATTAGTTTCATGTATACAGCATAATAATTTGACAAATTCATACATTATGTGTTTACTACAAATGTAGCTACCTTTTGTCCCCATATATCACTATTACAAAAACACTGACTATATTTCTTATATCCAATGCAGTGCCCCTCGTTCCTATGACTTATTCATTCCATAACTAGAAGCCTGTATCTCCCACTCCCTTTTATTCATTATTCCCAAACTCCCATCCCTGCCCCTCTGATAACCATCAGTTCTCTGTATTTATAGGTCTGATTCTGCTTTTTATTTATTGATTTATTTTTAGATTCCACTTATGAATGAAACCACATGGTATTTGTTTGTCACAGACTGCCTTATTTCACAGGCAGTAAAATACCTTTTAGGTCCTTTTAGGTCCTAATACCTTTTAGGTCCATCCATGTTGTATCAAATTGCACAATCTCATCCTTTTTGATGGCTGTATAATATTTCACTATACAATACATGTACAATGTATATACATACAATATATATGTACCACATCTTCCTTATGTATTTGTCTATTTATGGACATTTAGGTTACTTCCATATCTTGGATATTATAAATAATGCTGCAATGAATATAAAGGTGCACATACCTTTTCGAATTAATGTTTTTGTTTTCTTTGGGTAAATACCCAATAGTAGAATTATTGGATCATCTATCTATTTATATATCTTTTTTGTTTTAAGAGTCAATATAGTGGAATGGTCAAGTGCCTAAGTTCTGTAGATAAACTGCCAGTTCAAATTCCTTAGTTTCTTAACTTCCACATATGAGTGAGAGCATATGGCATTTTTTTTCTAACTTAATATCTCTTAGCAATATACTTTCTAGCTCCATCCATGTTGTTGAAAATGGCAAGATTTCATTCTCTTTTTAAGGCTGAATAATATCCCATTGTGTGTGTATCCACACACACACACACACACACACACACACACCATATCTTCTTTATCCATTCGTCTATTGATGGACACTTAGACTGCTTCCATAGTTTCATTGTTGTGAATAATGCTGCTATAAATATAGGGGTGCATGTATCCCTTTGAATTAGTGGGGTTTTTTTTGTATTTTTTTGGTAAATACCCATTAATGTGGGTATTAATCCTGGATCATAGGATAGTTCTATTTTTAATTTTTTGAAGAACTTCCATACTGTATTCCACAGTGGCTGTTCCAGTTTGCATTCTCACCAACAGTGTAAGAGGGTTCCTTTCTTCCAACATCTTTGCCAACACTTGTTGTTTCTTGTGTTTTTGATTTTAGCCTTTCTGACAAGTGTGAGGTGATTTCTCTGACAGGTGTGTAGTTTTGATTTGCATTTTCCTGATGATGAGTGATGTTGAGCATCTTTTCAAGTCTCTGTTGGCCAGCTGTATGTCTTCCTTGGAGAAATATCTTTTCATATCTTCTGCCCATTTTTAATTTGATTATTTGGTTTTGGAGTGTTGAGTTGTATCAGTTCTTTGTATATTTTGGATACTAACCCTTTATTGGATATGTCATTTGCAAATATCTTCTCCCATTCAGTAGGTTCCCTTTTAGTTTTGTTGATTGTTTCATTCGCTGTGCACAAACTTTTTGTTTTGATGTAGTCCTAATACTTTATTTTTGCTTTTATTTCCCTTGCTTCAGGAGACATATTTAGAAAAATGTTGCTATGGCCAATGGCAGAGAAATTATTCCCTGTGTTCTCTTCAAGAATTTTTATTATTTCAAGTCTCACTTTTAGATCTGTAATGCATTTTGAGTTTGTTTTGTGTATGGTGAAAGAAAGTGGTCCACTTTCATTTTTTTGCAGGTAGCTGTCCGGTTTTCCTAATACCATTTGTTGAAGAGACTACATTGTTTTCCCGTGTAGATTCATTCTTCCTTTGTCAAAGATTAATTGGTAATATAATTGTGGGTTTATTTCTGGGTTTTCTAATTTATTCTATTGATGTATATGTCTATTTTTATGTCACTACCTATGATACTGCTTTAATTACTATCATTTTTAATGTAATTTGAAATTTGGAGTAGTGATACCTCCAGTTCTATTTGTTTGTTTGTTTGTTTGTTTTTAAGATTGCTTTGACTATTTGAGGTCTTTTGTGGTTCCATACAAATTTTAGGATTGTTTGTTCCAGTTCTCTTAAAAATGCTGTTGACATTTTGATAGGGATTGTATTAGATTGCTTTGGGTAATACAGACATTTAAATATTTTTTTTTACATTTGTTTATTTATTTTTGAGAGACAGAGAGAGACAGAGCATGAGCAGGGGAGGGGCAGAGACAGAGGGAGACACAGAATCCGAAGCAGGCTCCAGGCTCTGAGCTGTCAGCACAGACCCCTTTGGGGGGCTCAGTTCCAGGAACTATTGATATCACAACCTGAGCCAAAATTAAGAGTCAGGCGCTTAATCGACTGAGCCACCTAGGCGCACTCATAGTGTTCTTTCCTCTTGTCAGAGTGAACCAGATTCTCATGGCTGTGTTGGTCTGGGTCTCTGACTGAAGACAAAATGGAGCAGAGCCGTCTACTAACCTAAGATGAACGTGTAGTATGAGTAAGAAATGATGCATTGTGTTATGTCATTGAGATTTGAAAGTTGTTTGTTCCTGCAACATATCCTAGCCTGTTCTAACTGATTCAGATAGGGGACATATTAGAATAAATTTCCAGACGTTAAAAAAATAGTTGTTTTTTTCCCTCACTTATGTAGGTTTATGTGTTCTCAAAGTTAAAGAGCTCAGGGCACTTTACCATCTATCATAGGGGGAAAAATTACTTAGGCTCCTTGTATTGGTTTATTTGACTAGTGGTTGTGATGCTGGTATTAGTGGGTAGTCATATTTGGGAGCAAGGAGGCTGTATTGTAGCTCCATGGTAGGATTAATTTATCAGATTCTTTTCTACTGAAAACAGAATCATTCAGTGATTCATCACCAAGTACCTCTGGTTAAATGACAATGATATTGGAGAACATAGTATGTTCTTAATATGCTGGCTTTTATTTTCTTTTTCTTTGATTTAAGTGAGCACTCTGTACTTAGATATTGTAAAGGGAAGATTCTTAATTTCTTCCTTTTGTTCAATAGAAGTCAATGAGAGGAAACAGAAGTCCATGAAGAAAGGAGGGTATCATTGACGAGCGGGGATAACAATAGGTTTGCCGCTCAAACAGGTGGTTTGTGGACCTCAAGAATTTCCATACTCTCTGGTAGTCCTGAACTATTATGAACTTAGCTACAGATCTTACTGATTCATTATGTGGCTTTGGGCAAAGCACTTAATCACGTTTGATCTTAGTTTTCTCATCTTTAAAATGAGGATAATAACACTGGCATAAGTCATAGGGATGTTGTGTGGATAAACTAATTAATGATTGTAAAGCGCTTTGAAAGTGCAAACTGTTGTATAATTGTTAGGTGCTCTTATTAAGAAGTATTATTAGTGTGTTGTGTTTAATTTTTATTAGGGCTTTCTCTGCTTTGAAGTCAGCATCCACGTGGATTGTGGGGTAAGTTTAAGTTTACAGATGTGCTGCTCCAATCCCTTTTTTGCCTAGAGAAAATATTCAGTAGCTAGGGTAATCATCATTATGAAGAGTATCTCTTCAAGATAAAAAGATAGGAAATGATCTTCCTTTTAAAAAATGGAAATTGCTCTAACTTTAAAAGTATCAATCAATTCTTTAAAACCTCATACAGCCCTATGTTTCAATAAAAGTCTAACAACGTGCAAAATTTGAAACTTCAGGCATTTTCTGCTTCAGCATAAGATAGGAAATGTTCTTGCTCAGATAACTTTAAATCAGCTGAACCAGCTCTTTCTAATTTTCCCACAATGTTTGCTTCAAGGATGAAAATAAGCGAGGTATCCTCCTGAGGAAAGAAATTCTGATCTGTGGCTATGTTTTGCATTTGTAAAAAGTTAAAACCCTGACCCAAATTAATTTTCATTTGCTTTATAGATTCTCTGTTGGGAAATGTGTCTGGGTACATAAAAACAAGCTATTCTTTTGAAGGTCAACCAAACACCATATTTATATATGACTACATGATAGAGCTAAATAACACTGGCTTTGAGGAAAAAAGATTGTGGTCAGGGCTTCAGAAGATTGCTTCTTAGTTGTGTGTATTTTGACAAAATACTTTAATACCTGTCTTAGTTTCCATATATAAGTATGTATGTAAAATATGCCTTCCAGGGCTTTGGAAAGTGCCAAAGAAGGTAAAATCTTTGAAAAAAATATTTTACAAATTAAGTGAACTATTTAAATTGTATTATATTATTTGACATTTTCAATTATCTTACATTTAATTTGTTCTTATTTTTATTTTATTATTTTTTTAATTTAAATCCACATTAGTTAACATATAATAATGATTTTAATTTGTTCTTGAATTAACAATCCCCTAAATATATTTTCATGGATAATAAGGATAGTAGAAACTCAAATAATTTCATTCAAACTTTCTAAAGTCCATGTCCTTAGTCTTAAATCTTGTAGCGTGGTGAGATAGCAGTCAATATGTACTTCTGAGAGGTTGTTCATTAAGTAGGTCGAAGGGATATTAAAGATTGGAGTGGGCACTTTGGCCATTGCTAGTATTGTACATCCGTTTTGGTTTTCTTTGCCTTTTTAAAAATTCTGTGTGCAAACCTGTACACCATTTTAAAATCACAAGGAACTGTGAATACAGGAGAAACTTGTTTAGTATGCAAAAGAATAAAACTCTTACCAAAGAAATATAATATTTAAGTCCAAATCACAAAAGGAGTTTTTAGAATTTGATCATATTGTTCTACTATAGGGGATAAACACTTCAAGAAACTTCTGAGAGACCAAAAGTTTTCAGAGGCCAGCCTTCTAGGATCAGAGGACTCCAATACTTAGGCTACCTTTGATGCACCATTGTTTCCCTCAAATATTACACTTCTTTTGGTGGCCTAAATCTTTGCAAGAAGAACAAGTCCTACAATCAGTTTGTTTATTCCTGAGAATGTTGACCTCCTGAAATGATAGCCAGTATACCAAGCTATTTATTCCCTCACAGGTGCCAAAGAAAAGGGAATGACAGATTTTTTTTTTTTAAGGTTTGCCCCATTGTTTTTAGGTTCATTGTTTTTAGGTTCACTGCCTAGAGTGAATGCTCTGGTGTGCTGTCCAGTTCCTCTTTAAAAAAAAAAATAATGTTTGTTTATTTTTGAGAGAGATAGAGACAGAGTGCAAGCAGGGGTGGGGCAGAAAAAGGAGACACTGAATCTGAAGCAGGTTCCAGGCCCTAAGCTGCCAGCACTGAGCCCAACGTGGGGCTCGAACTCACAAACTGTGAGATCATGACCTGAGCTGAAGTTGGACGCTTAACCACCTGAGCCACCCAGGTACCCCAACACAGCTCCTCTTTTTAAAACTGAGACACTTGTTTCCCTGTAACTGGGAGTGTTGTCTGCTGATGACTCAGAGCTAAGCCCCTCTGCTGGATTGGCTTCTGTTGAAGGGAGGTATTCCTTCCAAGGTCATACCTGCCTCCCTGGGGCTTGCTCACATCTAGTGACTGTTAATAGAGACAGTACAAAGCCACAGTCCCTTGCCTTGATGGATAACACCTCTGAAGGACTATCCCAATGCCAGGGATTCCTGGAAGACTGGGTAAGGCCTCTGTTACAACTGAATTGTAATTTAGTTTCTTTCTTTTTTTTCCCCAAGCAATCTCCAAGTCATCAGAACAATATCTAGGGTCAATTCACACCATAATGTGGCCAAAGAAATGCTAGCTGTGCTATAGGAGGAAGCCCAAAGCTTTGTAGACCTTAGATAATATGTATTGTCAGTAACTAGGAGAGTGTATTTGGGACTGGATCCAGAGAATGCTGAGTCAAAGCGGCTGGAACACATAAAGTTGAATAAAGGAAAGTGTATTAACATGGAAGAACTCTCCGATGACATAGAATTTAATACTCTAGCAATAACTTTGGGAAATAGTGTTAACATATTTCTAGGATGACTCCTGGAAGCTTGCAAAAAGTGATGGCCTACCAAATGAAAAGTAAGAATGCTAGAACTACTTTAGTAGACAGTAAATGATAGAATCAAAATGTTCAGGGAGATTGGCTTGATAGATACATATAAGGCTAGAAACCCGCCCAGATGACCATATTCTTCAGGAGCACTAGGGGATGCTCCATTTACCAAAGTGATAGTGAAATCACTAGTGAGGGGAGCACCATTAGCTCTGAGAAGCCCAATGGTAGCTATTTTCTATTGGCTACGGCTGAACAAAAAGATACTGTTATGGATATCTGATAGCAAAGTCGATAATGATGGACACAGTTTGGCCCCTCCAAAAAAACAGATAAATTCTCGTGAATGACAGAAGACTACCACAAATTCAACCAAGCTTCAAGCACATGGTTTGCAGCCATTGAAGTGGCAAATACATTCTTTCCCATCCCTATCAGGGAAGAGGAACAGAAGCACTTTGCATTCACTTGGGTTAGACAACAGTAAAAATTTATGTCTTGCTTCAGGGTTGTACTCTCTGTCTTGCCCTCTGAAGGCACCTGGACTGTCTGGATGTTCTGCTGCACATCATGTTAGTCTATTATTTGATGACATCATGTTTATCAGATTGATCTGCAGTAAGTGGCAAGCCTTAATAATGCATGTCTGACCCCGAGGGTAGGAGATAAGCCTTATGGAAATTCAGGAGCCCTCTCTCTACATTAGCAAAATTTTTAGGGGTCTGAAGTATGCTGGGACATTTGTACCACCCAGATATCCCCCTTGAGAGATGAAAGATTCAATCCCTCAGTTGCCGAAAGTACTAACTGCTGAGGGTTCGTAATTAATTGCCTCTATGGGAATTGACCTCTGCTGAAAGTAACTATCTCACCAAGGTCGTGGCCCTCCCTGGGAGTAGCCTGCATTTAATGACTGGTTGATGCAGGAACTCAAAAGCCTAGGTCGGTTACCTTGATAGGGGCCAATTCAGAAGGGCCATCCCTTCCCAGTGGGGTCAGCTGAAGTCTGTGTTGCAACTGCACTGCAGTTCGACTTCTTTTCAGTCCTGCTGTATACACTCTCCTACAGACATTATTCCTGAGAGAACTCCTTTATGAACTTTCTGCACACAAATCTCTCCCTGAGAGTCTGCTTTGTGAGGAATGGAGCTTAGAACCTTGTCCCCACAATCAAAATACAATTTTATTAAAAAATACTTATATTTTCTTATTTATTTATTTATTTATTTATTTATTTTAGTATTTATTTATTTTAGTAAGTTCTCACTATGAACACATCCAAAAACATCCCCAGGCATTCTTACATGTTTTAATTCTAAAGATCTATATCTTTTATTCATTCTATTTGATTCAACAGTTCAAGAATGCCTAATATATATTAGCATTGTGCCAAGCATTCTGGATTTAATGGCAAATAATATCTGACCTGATGGCTGAATGGGAGAGGTAGTTAAATTAACAGTCAATTAAATATACTATGATTAATAGAGCATGTTGTGGGAACCCAAAGATAGGACATCTAATTTAGATTGTTGAGGAGGGCCAGAGAGACAAATCTTCCAGGTTTTCTGAAGAAGTGTTTGATCCGAGACTTCAGGATAAGTAGAAATTATTTAGATAAAGAAAAGAATATGTTCAAAGAGTGGAAACAATGCAAATAAGAAGGTCTGGAGGTAATTAAGCACTTTAATACAACCAGACCAAGGGCTGTGGTAGAGCCTCGTGTGAGGTTCAGAGAGCTGTTGGCATTCATCAAATTGCTCCAGACAGGAGGGATATATAGTCTGATTTTCATTCTAGTCTAGTGGAAGTATAGAGAATGGGATATAGAGGAAACCAGTTAGGAGTTCCTTGTTTCAGTGTTGCTAAGAAGTGATAGCTTAAACTACTTTGGTGACAGAGGAAATGGAAACAATAAAATAATGAATTCCTGAGATGGAAAGGAAGTTGAATCAATAAAAGTCGGTGATGGATTGATGTGGGAATGCAGAGTTAAAGTTGCCCCTAGGTATCTATCTGGGTTGGGCAAGTAGAAGTACTACTTACCAAAATAAGTGATGAGGGTGGGGGTAATGGTGGTGCATGTGAGTGTATTTGTATGTATTGATTGGATGGAATGCAGATAGGGTGAGATATGATCATTTTGATATTTCTTCTAAGAAACTTTAAGATATTTATCCAAAGACAATTGGCTGTGCGGATTGAGAGATCTGGGCTTAGGAGACCACATCAGATCAGCAGTAGAAGACACGGGATGATCTTATCCTAGGAGCAGATTTACGGTGAGAATAAAATAGAACTGGAATTGTCTTCAGCAAAGATAGTGACAAGAGCTGTCTATGTTCATTATCCTCTCTGTGGGAATCTTGAGTTACAAGACACTATTTAGTATGGTCGTTTAGCCAGGATTCATATTCCAGGGTTTCCTAATCCTCCATCAGAGTTCTAATGATAAGTTTCTTTGGAACTTTGGTCAAGTTTGCTATCTTCTCATTTAGTTGTATAGCCTGGAATTAGACACATTCTATTTGTTGTTATCATATTTGATAAGACCAGAATTAAGAAGCCTTCCTAGTGTGAAATAAGCTCCACTGCCCCACAAAAACAGGGGTGCCATTTGTGACTTCTGTGAAGTATGTGCCCCAATGGCAATTCCTATGTGTCTTAAGAGAGTTGTGTGTTAAAAAACCAATGTAATTTGTGGACAAAGCAACATGGTAGGACATGTGTTTGGGATGTCACTGGTTCTGCATGCAAGATCATTTGAATAAGAAATGCATTTAATTATTTTTACCCTTTTGAAAATGTTTCCATGTCTCCATGAAATGAACCAGATTTTAAACAAAAATTGAAAAATCCATCAAATATAATCCAAAACACAGTACAGCCTTGATTTGTGAGAATTAGATGTTATACGTCATTCCTTGAAAACAGGTTAAGCTTTATTTAAACCTTAAAGGCAGATGACAGACAATTATATTTAATAATGAGATAATTTTCATGCATTATAGTTTTTGTTTATTAATTATTTTGAGGAAAGTTAAGTGATTTTTAAAACTCTTTTCACCTGAAATGAATATATAATTTGTATGCAGAGTGTTTCAGTTGCATGTAATGATTGTGAAGTTATAGGAAGGACGGCTTTCTAAATCTTGAGTGACTCACTTCAGCTTCTCTCCCTGATTCCCATTTTCCAAGTCTTCAGGAGGGGTAATAAATGCACAGACTCTGGGAAGGGTCATACTGCAAAGATGTAAATTAGCTTTGGAGTCTGGATGTTGTCCCTCTAGCTAAGCCCTTTATCTTTCTATCCTGAAGAACCCCAGCCCATCTATTTATTTTCTGATCAATCTCAATATTTATAATGTTCAACTCTAAAACACTAAGGTTTGTCCTAATTTTTCTGTCTCAAAGAGACACAGATACAAAGCAATCAGAACCTTAGCTCTTAGCAGGTCCTATTATGTGACAAGCTCTTTATATATTTATTAACGTTTTAAGATTTACAACAACCATGTAAGTTGATACAATTATTATCCCCCCCTTGATAGATGAGAAAATGGAGGCAGGTGAAAGTTAAGCAACTTGTCTAGAAAGTGGCAGGATCAGGATTGGAGTCTCGGCACTTTGGCTTTTGAGCCCATCCTCTTAACCATCCTGTTATCCTGCCTTTCAAAAGTATGAGCTTTTAAAAACAGCACAAGGTATTTGGTGTGCTGCAGAATTTAATTGGGGGATTTGGGCAGGAATGGAGCCAGAGAGAGAAAGAGAGAGAGAGAGAGAGAGAGAGAGAGAGAGAGAGAGAGAGAGAGATTCTTCACAGGTGGCTGAGACTAAAAGCCTGACAGCATCTGCACCAATTTCTAAAACCTAGACTATAAGAGAGAGAGAGAGAGAGAGAGAAAGTGTTTTTTGTTTTGTTTGCTTGTTTGTTTTTGCTTAAACTTGTTGCACAGTAGCTAACTTTGACTAGCTAAACTTGTTTTAGGCTTTAAGAAGTAGGTCCCAGAGACTCAAATATCAAACTGAAGTTAATTAAAATTAAAATTAACAGTTATTTTCTAAAAATTCATGTAACTCAGCAATGATTTAGGCCTTCTAAACAATATGTGCAGATTACTTTATAATCGGCATAATTATAATGCCTTTTCCTCTAGATTATTGATTTCTTACATAAATAAGATTTTAATTAGTTCACACCAGCCTGCATGCCTAGGGTTTGAGTAGAAATATGCCTATCATCAAGAAAATAAATTCATTTAGTCATTTGTAAGCATTCAAGAAGATAAGGTAACAAAACTTAAGTCTAAAAGAATATTATTGTCTACATTGGAAAGAGTTGCATTTTGTCTAATCTTTATTGATGTGTGTTTGGGACATCCTTTCAAGGAGATGATTCACAGATTTTAGTTGAATCCAACAATTTTAAACACTTTCCCTCACATATAGACGTTTTATATTCCCCACTTAACAGGAATGTGATTCACCTATGGACTGGCTTTTATGGATTTTTAGACTTTCGGGTGTTCCAACAACTAATTTGTTTACCTCTTACTAAGCCAGTTTGGATTATCAGTACTTTTCTGTTTGTTTTCTTTTTAAAATTGTTACTGTTTATTTTAAGGAATACATGGGGGTTCTTCATGAACTTGCATGCCATTGACAATATTCTCTGTATTTTTATAACTTTAACATATATGCAACTGGAATAAGCATGCCAATTAGAAGACTCCAGACAGTGGCAGTGCCCACCAGAATAGGAAAAGGTTTCAGACTTACAACAAACAAATAAAAAATAAAGTTAAAGGGGCACCTGCTGTCTCAGTCAATAAAGCCTGTGACTCTTGATCTCAGGGTTGAGTTTGAGCCCCATGTTGGATGTAGAGATTACTTAAAAAAATAAAATCTTAAGAAAATAAGTTTATTTGAGTATAGTTGACATACAATGTTACTTTAGTTTTGGTGTACAACATAGTGATTCATCTTTTCTATACATTATCCTATGCTCAACACAAGTGTAACTACCATCTGTCACCAAATAATGCTATTACTCAAAGAAAACATAAACACTAATTTGAAAAAAATATACACCCCTATAATTACTGTAGCATTATTTACAAAAGCCAAGATATGAAAGCAACTTAAGTTTTCATCAACAGATGAATAGATAAGGAAGATGTATTATATATGTGTATGTGTGTATATACACATACATACAAATATGCATATATATATATGCATACATGTATGTGTGTGTGTGTGTGTGTGTGTGTATAGTGGAATATTACACAGCCTTATAAAAGGATGAGTGGATGAATTCTTGCCATTTGTGACAACATGGATAGACCTAGAGGGTATTTTAAAAATTCTTATGTGTATTATATAATTTGTAATTTATTAGAATGGCATTTTAATTTCTAAACTGGTTTTTCCATGAGATTCAAAGGTCTTTTTGTGTGCTTTTCATTTAAGATGAAGTAATTCAGATATAGGGAATATTGACTGTATTGTTAGTCTAAGTGAAGCTCAGAGAGAAAGTTAAAGGGACCATATTTGATTATGAATGATGCTACTTCTTTCCATTAAGGGCGGTCATTCAAAATCTGGCTGAACAAGGAAGAATTCTGGCAGAAAATGTTTTTAATTTTCTCTTAATATATTTAGGATTTAATTTAAACATTATGTACCTGGAGTCAGGAGTAAAATTTAAGTGTGTTTAATAATAAGAAACTTAGAATATGAAGGCTTGCTTTATTCATAGAATTCTTTGGTTAAATGATGGCATAAGCAAAAACCAATTAGTGAAATATTACAGATATGGGAAATTATAAGAAATTGTCAACTATATGTGTAATTCATACAGAAAAAAAATATTGAGGAAGTATCCCTATTTTCTTAGTGCTCATAAGGGTCCCCCTCTCCTACTGAGTTGTTTTCCTACATCTATGGCTTTTATATTTATTGTTTTAAATTATGATTGATAGTATCTCAAAAGCAACTTGCTACTACTGTTTCATGATAGTCCTTATTTAGTCTAGAAAGCAAGAAGGCAGTAGATAGTTCATTTTAATATAAAATTAAACAATAAATATTTTTAGAAAAATGATCTCAAGATTCTTTGACTCTTATTAATAATTTTATTAATCTATTAATAATTAATTAATGTTTTAATTTATATTATATTGATTATCACCATTTGAACATATGTTGAGATTTTTCTTTAACATGATAGAAATTACATAGTTAGTAGTGTTAGTTTCCCATGGTTTCTGTAACATATTACCACAAACCTAGTGCTTTAAATAGCCTAAATTATATTTAAATATAATAGCCTCTTAACTGTCCACCCCATTCTGGTTTTTCCCTATTTCATCCTATCCTACATCCACCAGGTTAATATTCCTAAAACACGACCTTGGTCATCTATAGATGTATTGCACAGATACATTGCACAGATATATTATTTGCCTTCTTATTTCACATGAGTTTAAATGTAAACTTTTTAGCATGCTTCAGCCTGGTCCTGATGTACATTTTTAGCTTTTCATTTTAAATGCTTATTTATTAATTTAGGGAGAGAGAATGGGAATGTGAAAAGGGCAAAGAGAAAGAGTGAGAGAGAGAGAGAGAGAGAGAGAGAGAGAGAGAGAATTCCAAGCAGACTCTGTGTTCTCAGTGCAAATCTCGATGCAGGGCTTGGACTCACAAACCGTGAGATCATGACCTGAGCCAAAATCAAGAGTCGGCTGCTTAACCGCCTGAGCCACCCTGGTGCCCTTCAAGTGAGCTTTTTGAAAAGGGCACAACTGGAAATAAAATTTGCCATTTCCACATTGACTCATATGTTACTTTTTTTTGCCCCATGTGTTACTCTGATCACATACTGTTCATGAAACTTTGACTACTTTTTAAAATTTAAATTTTTTAAATGTTTATTATTTTTGAGAGAGTGAGGGAGAGAGAGAAAGACAGAGAGAGTGAGCAGGGAAGGGGCAGAGAGAGAGGGAGATACAGAATCTGAAGCCGGCTCCAGGCTCTAAGCTGTCAGCACAGAGCCCGACACGGGGCTTGAACTCACAAGCCATGAGATCATGACCTGAGCTGAAGTTGGATGCTTAACCAACTAAGCCACCCAGATGTCATAAAATTTAAATTAACACATTTTTATTATTGATATTATTTTCTTGAAAAGTAAATTCATCGCAATTTAATCTCAGCTACATATGTTAAATAGGTATCAGCATGGATAATTAAAAATAAAGTGAAGAAAAATTACAACAGTAGTATAATTTCATTAAAAAATTCAAAGAATATAATAAAGAACAAAGTAAAATTATTGATATATATGAGATGAAATCAGCACCTTTAATAGTTTAGTGTGAGCTTTTGAAGCCTTTTTTCCTATGCACATAAAAATATTTTACAAATGTGAATTCATGTACTAAGTATTCATGTACTAAGTATGGCAGGCTTGGCTTTGCTTGGCTACAGGTAGACTGGGGTTCTGTTCTGTTTCTTCTCATTCTGGGACCCAGGCTCAAGGAGTAGCCCCTATCTGGGATATGACAGCACTCAGGAGACAGAAGGGGAGAAAGAGTAGTGGAGGTGGGGGGAGGGTGGCACTGAGAAACGTAATGGAATTTTAAGCTTTTGCTCAACTGTGGCAAATGTCATAGCTTTTCATATTCTATGGGTTTAGAGCATCCCTTGTGAATGTTTTTCATGCCTAATAGTTGACCACAGTTTTGGTTCTTTTTTGTTTTGCCCTTTCTCAACTGGGGGGTTCAAATTTATTTTCATACATGGTCCCATCAACAGAATTGTTCAGAGGATTTAAGAAAGCTAGCAACTCATCAGAATTTTACATAACATGCCTATATGGCTACAAAAATTGTGGGGCATGGGATGAAAACAGAATCTATAGATGACATGCCCGGCTTTCAATATGTGGCTTTTTGTTTTCAAGATATCCAAAACAGGCATAACCTGTTGAAGTAAAAACTCTAGACTTATTCTCTCTTCAGTCTGAAATTATGTTTTTGAGACTAACAGCTCTGGACAGGAGGCTATGGCCTTGAAACATACTTCTTGCAAGGAAGAAGTTCAGGCCCATGTCACCCCTCAAGTTTGGTCTCCGTTACCTCCTATAGTCTGCAAGGAAATTTTTTTGCTTTATCCTCCTCTCTCAGGCAGGATTCTGGAGTTAACATTTTAGTCAATAGTCATCTGATGAATATTTATTGAGTACAAAGTGCAATGAGGACAAGGAATTAAAAAGATGCATCTTCAAGGAGCTAGATCTTTATCCTAGTCTAAAAAAAAAAACTACAAAAAAAAAATCCTAAAGACAGTGTTAAAAAATGTAAATATCTCAGCTGTGCAATCACTGTGGAGTTATTTCTGTGTTCGACAGGATCAGGCACCAGTGCAGGAAAGCTGGCATCTAGTGGCATTGCCATTTTGTGCTTGTTGTTAATTGTTTTTTTTTTTTCTTTCCAAATCTTTATTTAAATTCTAGTTAGTTAACATACAGTGTAGTATTGGTTTCAGGAGTAGAACCTAGTTATTCATCACTCACATACAACGGCCAGTGTTCATGTAACAAGTGCCCTCCTTAATGCCCATCACCAATTTAGGCCATCCCCCCACCCACCTCCCTCTGTCAACCCTCAAGTTTGTTCTGTATAGTTAAGAGTCTCTTGTGGTTTGTTTCCCTCTCTTTTTTCCCCTTACTCTATGTTCATCTGTTTTGTTTCTTACATTCCACATATGAGTGAATGGGTATTTGGCTTTCTATGATGGACTTATTTCACTTAGCATAATATACTCTGTCTCCGTCCACGTGTTTGCAAGTGACAAGATTTCATTCTCTTTGATGGCTGAGTAATATTCTGTTGTATATATACCATATCTTCATTCATTCATTCATTCATTCATGTATTTGTTTATATTATTTTTAAATTTTAAATCCAAGTTAGTTAATATATAGTGTAATAATGATTTCAGGAATAGAATTTAGTGATTCATCACTTACATATAACACCCACTGCTCATCCCAACAAGTGTCCTTGCCCATTTAACCCATCCTCCAACCCAACACCTCTCCAGCAACCCTCATTTTGTTCTTGGTATTTAAGAGCCTCTTATGGTTTATCTCCCTCTCTGTTTTTATATTATTGTTGCTTCCCTTCCGTTATGTTTATCTGTTTTGTTATCTTAAATTCCACGAGTGAAGTCATATGATATTTGTCTTTCTGTGACTGACTTATTTCACTTAGCGTAATACACTCTAGTTCCATCCACATTGTTGCAAATGGCAAGATTCATTCTTTCCGATCGCTGAATAATATCTATATCTATCTATTTATCTATCTATCTATATCTATCTATCTATCTATCTATATCTATCTATCTATCTATCTATCTATCTATATATATTGGGGTACATATATATATATCTATAACTATATATCTATCTATCTAGATAGATAGATATGAGGTGCATATATCTATCTATCTACCTATCGATTGATAGATAGATAGATAGATAGATATATTGGGGTGCATGTAACCTTTTGAAACAGCACTCCTGTATCCTTTGGATAAATACTTAGTAGTGCAATTGCTGGGTTGTAAGGTAGTTCTATTTGTAATTTTTTGAGGAACTTCCATACTGTTTTCCGGAGTAACTGTACCAGTTTGCATTCCCACCAGCAGTGCAAAAGTGTTCCTCTTTTTCCACATGTTCGCCAACATCTGTTGCCAGAGTTGGTAATTTTAGCCATTCTGACAGGTGTAAGGTGGTGGTATCTCATTGTGGTTTTGATTTTTATTTCCCTGATGATGAGTGATGTTGAGCATTTTTCATGTGTCGGTTAGCCATCTGGATGTCTTCTCTGGAAAAGTGTCTATTCATGTCTTTTGCCCATTTCTCCACTGGATTATTTGTTTTATGGGTGTTGAGTTTGATAAGTTCTTTATAGCTTTTGGATACTAACCCTTTATCTGATATGTCATTTGCAAATATCTCCTCCGATTCCGCCAGTTGCCTTTTAGTTTTGCTAGTTGTTTCCTTTGTTGTGCAGAAGCTTTTTATCTTGATGAAGTCCCGATAGTTCATTTTTGCTTTTGTTTCTCTTGCCTCTAAAGACATGTCAAGTAAGAAGTTGCTGCAGGGGAGGTCAAAGAGGTTGTTGCCTGTTTTCCCCTCTAGGATTTTGGTGGTTTCCTGTCTTGTGTTTAGGTCTTTTATCCATTTTGAGCTTACTTTTGTGTATTGTATAAATGGTCCAGGTTCATTCTTCTACACGTCATTGTCCAGTTTCCCCAACACCGTTTGCTGAAAAGATTGTCTTTTTCCATTGGATAGTCTTTCCTGATTATCAAAGTTAGTTGGCCATACATTTGTATACCACATCTTCTTTATCCATTCATCAGTTGAGGGACATTTGAGCTCTTGGCTATTGTTGATAATGTTGCTGTAAACATTGGGGTTCATGTGCCCCTTCAAATCAGCATTTTTGTATCCTTGGGTAAATACCTAGTAGAGCCATTGCTGGGTCATAGGGTAGTTCTATTTTTAACTTTTTGAGGAATTTCCCTACTTTTTCCAGAGTGGCTGCACCAGTTTGCATTTCCACCACCAGTGTAAGAGGGTTCCCCTTTGTCTACATCCTCGCCAATATCTCTTGTTTCCTGAGTTGTTAATTTTTTGCAACTCTGACAATTGTGAGGTGGTATCTCATTGTGGTTTTGATTTGTATTTCCCTGATGATAAGTGATGTTGAACATCTTTCCATATGTCTGTTGACCATCTGTATGTCTTCCTGGAAAAATATCTGTTCATGTCTTCTGCCCATTTCTTCACTGGATTATTTGTTTTTTTAGGCATTGAGTTTGATAAGTTCTTTATGGATTTTGGATACTAACACTTTATACAATCATTTGCAAATATCTTCTCCCATTTCATAGGCTGCCTTTTAATTTTGCTGATTGTTTCCTTTGTTATGCAAAAGCTGTGTATATTGATGAAGTCCTAATAGTTCATTTTTGCTTTTGTTTCTCTTGCTTCTGGAGATGTGTCTAATAAGAAGTTGTTATGACTGATGTCAAAGAGGTTGTTGCCTGTTTTCTCCTGTAGGATTTTGATGGTTTTCTGGCTCACCTTAGATCTTTTATTCATTTTGAACATATTTTTGTGTATGGTGTAAGAAAGTGGTCCAGTTTCATTTTTTGCATGTTGCTGTCCAGTTTTTCCAACACTGTTTGTTGAAGAGACTGCCTTTCTCTCTACAGATATTCTTTCCAATTTTGTCAAAAATTGTTGACTATATAGGGGTAGCTCCATTTCTGAGTTTTATATTCTGTTCCATTGATCTATGTGTCTGTTTTTGTGCCAGTACCATATCACTTGACTTTTCACCAGTGCTTTTATTTAACTCATCATAGTCTAAATCAGGGGTTGCCTCACTAAGCCTGCTAGCAGAGATCCAACAGAGCAAGATTTATAGCTGGAAAATTACTTAAAGTGCTCCTTTTTCAACTTTCCCCAAAACAGAGGCAGTACTGACCATGGTTATAGTCAGTGATCAAGCTCATTAATGTTAAGTTCTCTATACTCAGAAGAATGTCCTATCAGAATAGTGTCAAGAAATGGGAGAGCCTCCTTTGCAATACAAAGGTAAAAAATACTAACATAAAGTTATCAACTGTGTTGTCAATTAATTTTTGTTTATTAATAGATTATAACAATTACTTTTTGACTGATGGATTTATCTTTGAAACAAACATAAGGCCTATTTAAATTTTGCGATCAATTCTTTATTTTGATCAAAACTTTATTCATGTGTGTAACTTACTTATTATATTGTAGCCTTGATTTAGGTTGAAGTGTTGAATGACAAGTATTAAGCGTCTGATGAATGCTAATCTGGGGTGCAAACGTCCTTTGAAAAATCAGAAGATAAAAACAAAGCCAAAAGTATAAAACTAATTCTTATACAATATTGGGATAAAAGCTGTAGGATGTTATGACAAATGGTAATAAATGCTGTTTTCCCCAATGATATGAAACACATTTGACAGAATACAAAATTTTAAGAACATGTTTATAAACTAAATTAATCTAATGTTCAGTGGAAAATGGAACGTGATTTATGGTTTGCTTTACTGCATCTATTAATTTTTAAATATTGCACAATTTGTTTTCAAGTTTTATTTATCTTCATGTTTACTTGATGTAATTCTGCTGCCTATTACAATACACAGAGCTTGTCATCTATAAGAATAAGAATCCTATTAAATCATCATTTTAATGTGATAATGAATGGAAAAGGAGTTTAACTCCATTTTATTTTTCATGATAGAATTTATTTCAGAAGCTCCTCTTAACCCAGAAATATTTGGGAGGAATGTTGATATGGAGAATAGTGCTTTTTTTTTTCACCTCTGTCATTTCATCTGTAAAAGTACAATGAAATGAAATCTCTAAATAGATACTTATTTATCCCCTTGACTGTTTTAAGAGGAGACAATTACTATGATGTGAAACTATACATAATTCTCCCTGCTTCACCCCTGGTATTCCTCCACTCTCTACCTCTAAAGAGCCACCTGAAGCTTCTTCAACTTTATACACTCCAGCTACCACCCCTAAATAAATAAAACCAAAATATGCTTGAAGCTGTATTGCCTAAAGCTAAACAGTGTCTCCAGTAGATAGTTTGGAAGTGAGGGGACAGTAAAGATGAAGTAAAGTGCCAAAGGATGTAAAACAGTCCTTTTCTCCTATGTAATTTCATTAATATGGAATTAGCAAAGGGTTAGAACATTGCTTTTGTTCTCTTCCTCACCCCCCTCCCACATTCTTTTGCTGGGGACCACTGCAGCATTTAAACTTATACCACTGCATCCCTTTCTGGGGCACTAAGGAAACACCTGCAATGTTGAGACCAGCAAGGCAAGAGTGATCTGGAAAGTCAAATGGGAGCCCTGTAGAAAAGAGGAAATGATGCATAGAGATTTTGTTTTGATCCATCACCAGATTGACTAGATGCCCAAGCTTCTTAGTATTCATGGGGTCTGCACCTGTGCTCCAATGTTTCTTTATGTTATATTTTGTTGCAAGAAAAAAAAAAAAAAGAGGATAGCAACAAAATGTTCCAGAACTTTTTCAGGTGTTATATTTGAGCACCCGCTAAGTGTATAGAAATGTGCCCTGTGTCAGAGATTCCCAAAATAATAAAATTTCCTCTGCATTTTGGGAAAAGGTTAAAAGCACATTAACTACAGGTAAGGTGAAGGATATCCAGAGGAAGAAAACACCAATGCTGATGGAGTCTGCTTAATTAAAGGCAGGGAATTGTGGAAAAGTAAAACTCACATGAAAACTGGAATTAAATATGAGAAAAGAAGCCCAGTAGCCAAGATAGAGAATAATGACAGTAGCTCAGAAAGAATAGAATCACTGAACTGAGATGACTTTTCATCTTCTACCAGCAAGATGGGGTTTGTTAATGTTATGTATCTATTGGAAAATGAAAGCTGGAGAGGATCAGGAGGATGAGAGATGACATGAGAGAGCAGAGTGGGAGGAGAAGGAAGTTCTGAGAGGTTTCCATCCGACACTCTTGTAACTGCCTTTCTAGACTGGTTTAAAGGATTAGCTTGCATTGACTTACGTGCTTCTAAGAGTCCTCTCTACTGGTATCCCTTGATTTCTCCAGCTTTAAGAAGAAAAAAATCTGCTCTGTGATAGATATTATAGTCACCCTTTTAAAGTGCTCTTCAGATCCTGATTACTGTTCCAGGTGACCATTGAGATGCATAAGTCTTGTACAAATTGGCAGTCCTTCCAGGGTCATTGATTTATTAGCATTAAACTGCGTAATTAGCAGTTATGTTGAAGAGAAGACTGAGTAAAATATTAAAGTGAACACCAAAGGAAAAAACTCTATCTGAGGTTTGTAAGCTGTCACCCTGCTCAGTATCTCTGTGTTCCCCAACACCCTGAAGGCCTAATCATGCTCTCCATGTAGTCTTACACGCGTAGACTCTTTTCTTCATTATGATTTGCCGATTCCCTATTGTTCATACTGCATTACAGCAATAATCTTTGTCATTTTTGAATTGGTGTCCAGGTGGCTGCTGTCACATTACATCCATTTTTAGATGTTCCTCAAACCCACTGAGGTGATGTGTGGTTTACAGAAAGTGTGATTTTTTTTTCAAGTTTTGTCTCTTTGGTGGAAGAGAGATTTGCTGTCATCTTTGACAGCTGGACAAGGAGAGATTGCAATCTCATTCCCTTCTCAGTAGTTTCTACCTTGGCAGCATCATGAATAAGCAACATTTTAGACGGTTGACTTCCAAAAAATGTTTCCTGTCAAGCTCCTGTCAGGATTTTGGAAGTCAGGGAACAACTTCTTTTCGGTTGTGATTTTATATAATTTTGTTTTTGAAGTCTGAATTATGATTTTTTATTTCTAAAGCTTATTTTTTTATAACACGAACTGAGAAGAAGAGGTAGCTCAATTCATTTTTTGTGTTTGGTTTGAGATAGAGAATATCCTCTAGGTCTGTGGTACCACTATATTGATGTTATCCACCGATAGAATCTATGATGAGATTTTTTTACTTGTAGTTTAAATTAATATTGTTATATTTTAAATTGGATTCTATCTATAAAGAGTCAATGTCTAGATAACCTTTCAGTGATACTTTTTAGGATATCATGTGATTTTTAAAAATCACACTGCCTTTCCTACGTAGGAATATAGCATACACTGAAAGGAAATGGGAAAGGGAACATTGTCCCTGTGATGAAAACCTTTCTTTCCAACCTTCTCTGTTTTCTCCTCAGTCCCTAAAATATTTAGGAGGAAAATAAATTAGGAAATAAACTAGACATGTCAGATTGGTCTCATTTAGATCTAAGAGAATAAAATGGAAGTCTTTTAAACACACCTGAAATCTTTTCCTGCTGCTTTTTTTCCTCCTGCAAGCTATAACTTTTAGTGGTTCTTGTTGAGCATTCCAATTTAGGCCGCTCTGTGCTTATGTGTCTACAGGATTATTTCAACAGAGGGAGCTCAGCATAGTTGTTGAACTCATGGTCTTAGAAGACTGTGTGGCCCCAAACCTGATTCTGCCAGGATTTCTGTGACTTTCAGCAAGCTCCTTACTCTCTCATTTCCCCAGTTTCTTCATCTGTATAATGGGGATAATAAAAATAGTATTCATATCACCAGTTTGTAGTAAGAATTAAATAAGTGAATATATAAAAAGTATTAGCAATGCAGAGTAAGCATTATGTATGTGTGATAAAGAAATACATACATACTTAATCCAGCCTTATATTTGGTACAGGCCCCCTGGGCATTTTATCCACCAGTGGTATTCATAGTTTTAAACTTGGCAGCCACACATTTGTTCACTTGCTTCCAAATAAGTCCTCTGAGTTTCATGACTAATGCAGAGCAATTAGTAAGTGGAAGTCATTTCCGTGTTAGCAAAATCTAATGTAACCCACTCCTTTTTGGGGGAGGGGTCTGTTGTGAGTAAACTTAAAACCACTTTTACTAGATAGAGTTCATCTCTTAAAGGAGCTAGCTTATCACTAAGATTTAGTACCTTCTCTTTGAAATCCCTCAGTTCACTCATTTCATGCTCAATTTTATGAAATTCAATCCATTCTTGTCTGTCTTGTCTAAAATGTTTACTGTTATTTAGATAACTATCTTAGGAGGTTCAGATAGAGTTAATTCCTGTGGCTAGGGAAATTTCTGTTGTCAGTGGTTTTTCAATAACCTATGGCCAGGCAGAACTGGGGTTTCGTTCAGCTGCATTCAGGATATACTTACATAGCTCAATGGGGATTTCTCCATTTTTCTTCCTTCTAAAGCTGATTACAGAATAGCCATCATTCAAAAAAAAAGTCTAAAGCCTTGTCTAATTTTCTTGCAGTTCACAACTCTTTAGCCAACTACAGTTGTACACTATCAAAAATAGGATTTACCGAGCTATCACTCAAATTCCTCCCTGATTCAAGTTCTAAGTTGCAGGATTGCTTCAGTATTAGGAATGATACATCAACACTAATGCCCAACTATAGCCCAAGTCAGTGTAATGGGGAACACAATTTTTTGTAATCTCAGAGGAGGGCATCCTTTTTGTCACCCTCCCAAGGGCCCTTATACAATTCAAAACTCACATTCTGTAATCGCTGGCTAATGTGACAACACATACCCCGTGTTTTTGTTTACTACTAGTGTGAGCATTTTGTGGAAACACTGTAAAAACTTTATGATTCACTTAGTCCATTTGTAATTAAGACATTCTTGAACCTTGGGAGCATTCACAGATTCAAATTTTGTAAGTAAAGTGACATGTTAGAATATTTCATATTACTTTATAGCATACCACTTCATAATTTACTCTTCCTGAAAGGAAACAAAAAAGGAAAAGAGACATTCATTTAATGGTGTTAATGAAGTAATAGGTTATACTGATTTTTTTTCATGTTAGACAGTAATGCAGTTTAGGTTGCTTATGATCCATTTGGCATATGTGAGCCTGGCAGTCAGATGAAATGGCTCCTCTGGTGATTCTGGAGTCCTTTGTTCACAGACGGAGCTTTCCTGACACAGTGCTTGAAACCTGGTGTGCTTTAACTATTTGCTGAATGTATGAGTGACTAAATGAATGGATAGGAGAATGTCTATATGTGTGGATGGGTGGAATTAAAAAAATAAATAAATAAAAACACGGAAGCCTCATTTCCTCACCTGTGACATGGGATTAGAATGTCAATCTGATGGGGGTGAGGGGCGCCTGGGTGGCTCAGTAGGTTAAGCTTCTGACTTCAGCTCAGGTCATGATCACATGGTTTGTGGGTTCGAGCCCCGCATCAGGCTGTGTGCTGACAGCTCAGAGCGTGGAGCCTGCTTTGGATTCTGCGTCTCCTGTCTCCCTCCTTCTCTGCCCCTCCCTTGCTCATACTCTGTATCTCTCTGTCTCTCAGCAATAAATAAATGCTAAAAAAAAATGTCAATCTGAGGGGATTATTGTGAGAATGAAAAGCAATAATGTATGTAAAGTACTTAGCAGATAGCTAGCACATGAGTTCTAGATAAATTACAGATTCAAAATGATACAAAATTCCGATTAAAAAAAAAACTATATATTTTTGCCAGCCGTTAAAACCATGCTCTTGTGAGTCAAAGAAACAGAAGTTAATTTGGATTGTAGTTTTGTATTTTTTGTGCCTTGAAAGTGATGTTTCATCATGAGGCAAGTGCTTTCTTTTCATGACCAAGAGCCTGATGTGGCAGCTTAACAAGTGTAGTAGCAGTGGAAGATCCAAATAGTCTGTTAGCTAGAAAGCTGGGGGTTCCATAGATGTGAGTGTTGATCTTCAAAAGCCCATCTCAAAGCTCTTTGCTACTTTGTAGTCCTTTACTTGCCTTTCCTTGGTAACTCATTAAAATAAAAATTTGGATTCATCCTCATAGAGTTTTCAAAGACTATTTTTATAATTTAGCATTCCAATAACATTTTATATTTACAGATTATTATATGGTAATATTTTCTCCCACTGACTCACCTCAATGTGGATTAATTTGACCTTATCACTGCAGTTTTCCAAAACTCTCTAGATAATTGTCTTTAAGAATCAGTGTTCCATTTCACATAAGTTTATCAAACATGCAGTGAATGAGCTATGTCTACATGATATTTGAAATTAATGTTTATGTGATAGACTATGGAGGCCGTTCATAGTCTACATATACTACATGTTATTTTGGGGGCACCTGGGTGGCTCAATCGGTTGAGCGTCCGACTTCGGCTCAGGTCATGATCTCAAGGCTCGTGGGTTTGAGCCCCATGTTGGGCTTTGTGCTGACAGCTCAGAGCCTGGAGCCTGCCTCAGATTCTGTCTCCCTCTTTCTATCTGCCCCTCTAAACATTAAAAAAAAATAATTTTTACAACATGTTATTTTTACCTTCTTGCCTGATTTTTGGCTACAAAGACAATTACATCACTCTTGTGTTCACATGTCAAATACAATAGTAATAGCAGGTACCATTCATACTTGTGGGAGCATGGAGTGGGTAACTGTAAGCAAATAACACAAACAAGCAAAAACAGGATGGTGACAAGTAGAAACAAAGCCTTAGAAGGAGACATAGGATGAGGGGAAAAAAGCCAATGTGGTGGCTGAAGCATTCTATGTTCTGATGAAGATTTTAAACTCAAGTATTGGGCAATGTTTAGAAAGGGACTGAAACATTATTTTCACAGGAATAACCATTGTTTTAGAATTATTTCTTGTCAGTGATAAATAGCTTCATTTGAAAACAAAACCCAACTTTTTGAAATTATTTTATCCTTCAACACTATGTTGTCAATTTCCTTCACTCTAAGACTAAATTTAACTGTAAAGCTCTTGGAAATTAAGGATATTACCTAGGTGCTTCTTAAAAGAAAATTAGTATTAAATGTATTAGCCATTCCTATGAAATCTAAATAAGTCACAAATATAACATGAGTCTATTGAGTTTATAGCTGAGTGAATGAATAATATATTCTACTAGTTAGTCTTTTTTTCATTTTCTGATTCTTCTTTTTATCACCTACAATTTTTCATATACTGTAAACTTTTTTTCCTCTATGTCTAGTTTAAGAGAATAAATGCTGAGAACTTAGAATTGACTCTGAAGACTGACAAGAATATGCCTAAAGTCATACGATCGCTTACTTTCTTCTAATTTCATTAGATTGGAATGTGTTCAATTTGTAATCTTTAAAAAAATTTTTAATGTTTATTTATTTTTGAGAGAGAGAGTCAGAGCATGAATGGGAGAAGGGCAAAGAAAGAGAGGGACACAAAATCCAAAGCAGGCTCCAGGCTCCGAGCTGACAGCACAGAGCCTGACACGGGGCTCGAACTCACCAGCTGTGAGATCATGACCTGATCTGAAGTCAGATGCTTAACTGATTGAGCCACCTAGGCACCCCTCAATTTGTAATCTTTTAAAAACTTTGTTGTTTTATTAAAATACATTTATACGTATCTTTGAACCCAATTAACATCATTATTTAGCTATGATGTTTTCATATGTAAGATTTCTAGAATTTTTTTTCTTTAATTTGTTTTGAGGGGGAGGGGAGAAGCAGAAAGAGAAGGAGAGAATTAGAAATCCAAAGCAGGTTCCATGCTGTCCCAGTGCAGGGCTCGAACTCACGAACCATGAGAGCATCATGACCTGAGCTGAAATCAAGAGGCAGACACTTAACCAAATGAGCCACTCAGGTGCCCCAGATGTCTAGAATTCTACAGCATTCCCCATAATGTTAACACATTGGTTTTTCAGAAAAAAAATTATTTACTTTGTATTAGGATGAAAATATTGTTAGTATTGGTTGCATTTGAAGGTTCCTTTCAAAAGAGTAGTTGGTGTGCAAGCTAATTTTAAATAGAACGTGCAAGAAACAGTAATAACAGAGAGATCACATTCTCTTTGTAATTTATTTTAATGCCATCACACAGGGAATTCAAGGCAGATAAAACTTCTCCATTTACAGAGACCAAATGTGCAGAAATGGATTGTCATAATTCCAGATGAGTCAATAATACATACATTCTGGCATACTTTTATTAGAAATTGCTTGAAAAAATTTATATTGTATACTAAATAAATATATGATCACAGCTTTAAGATCTCTTGCAATGTTAATTCCCCTTGATGAATTACAATGCAATTTTCTAGCCTACTAATTTCACTAAAGAAGGTAATGACTGGAGCAAAAGTCTAATCAGCTGCCAATCAGGATTCCTTGAAGCACAGAGTGTCAAAAATTGAAGCAATTTTTTACAACTCATAAAAGCACTTATGTTCCATGATATGTCTTAAAACCTGTGATGAAAATCTAATGTTGATGAAGCTACCTTATTTCTCAAGTGTTTTTTGCAAACAAACAGCTTTCACATTTAACCAAACCTTTCATTAATATTCAAGTCTTTTAATATGGTACCATTATATTATCCATTACAGTACCATTTACTATCCAGCCATGGAAGGAAAATTAGTTACATATAAATGTCAGTCACAGCACTCAGTGGATTTATCATAAGAGTTATGATGGTGGGAGGTTTTTTCCTTCCATAGGAATATAAGTTAGCTTTTCTTCTGATAGAGTGAGTTTTTGTCTTTATATTGGGAAAACAAAGCTTCATGCTTCACTTTCCTTTGAATTACGTGTGTTATTGTCTAGCCTTTATTCCTAACATAATGATACATAGTTTCATGAGGAGTAACTGTATTTAAAGTCATCAATTTGTTTATCATTTATTATTTTAGTACCAGAACATAGTTGCTTTCCTGTGTTGCTTAAAAGCAATCTTTGAAGGTCTTATGTAATCACATTTCTGCATCATGTTATCATACTATCAAAACACAGCTATTACAAGTCTGTTTATGTGTCTCTTCATCTGCCTTCATACACATAAATAGGTGCAGTTTCTGGGGTTTTGCTGTTAGTTAAGAGGTAGAAAGTGTTTCCACATGCCTGAGTATTTACGGTCGACCTTGTTGATAATTTTTCTGTTAATGTTTTAAGCACGGTGATGCACCTCATGTCCAACCTTAATAAAGTGATTAGCATTTTCCCTCTAAAACAAGTTTGAGAGAATCCTGGTCAAACTATGCTCTCCTATACTTGAAGGTCTTTGCTGTACAGCCAGCAGTTACTAATTCAGGAAGATTTATTTTGCCTTTCTTGAGTTCTCTGAAAAATCTGTTTGTATAAAAAAGATCATACTATACCATCTTCAGTTTTCCTGGAGCTGAGGTTTTAAGGATTTAAATGAAGTTACCCTGTTTGTTTTATTATTTGAAGTTTTGTTTCAGTAGCTGATGCTTTCCCTTCACATTTTAGGGGAGGTAAGAAATCTCAGATGAACCTTAGAAGTAATGTTTATGGGTTCACATGTAACATTTTTTCAATAACCCTGAGTGCGATGGGATGGTAAAAAGACAATGTTTTGCTTTCTAAAACAAAACCAAACGAAACCAAGCCAAACAAACAACAACAACGGCAAAACCCCACTAGCACAGCAAGTACGACTTATAAAATATGTGAAAATATTTCAATGCATTGACAATATGAAGTAGTAGTCATGACTAATGACATCTCAGTCTCAATATTTGTGCCTCAGTTGTTTATCAAGTCAACAATTAGGGACTAAACTGTCACTGATCCTTTGATTTCTCATAAGGCATCAGTCCTCTAGGCTCCATTTCTTAAATGTACCCTACAACATGGCAAACCTTCTTAGAATAGAATAGATAAATATTCCTACCACTCTTGACTGAGAGACAGTTTTCTGGGTCTGGGGGGACACCACCCATGAGAATGATGATCACTGATGTAAAACTTTTTTTCCCTTTGTCCTGGAATTTGCTGCTTTCAGAACTACTTCTGTGTTACTCTTCTCTCAGGAGGACAATATCTTATTTTCCTAACTGAGAAAAATCAAGTTCACTTCTTTCCCCAAAGAACTACTGTTGCATCCTACCCAGGTTGGACGAAAATGTTTTTCATTAGACTAAGAACCTGCAGAGGCAGTGCTCAGTATTTGTTTGTTTTTGCCTCCATGGTGCCAGATAAATAGTGCTCGATATGTGTTACTGAGTGGTGACTCCTTAGAATAGTAGTAGTTAACATTTGTGTGGATAGAGTTAGTACAGGTCAGGATTATAGCCCAAAATCTTTGCAATGTGATTTTCATTGGAAAAAGGAAACCTGAAGATCAGAATACTTTTTCTGAAGGATGCCTATACAGTGGGTAGTTTGTTAATCTATATAAATGCAAATATCAATATTTATATCACAAATTAAGCCATTTGTAAAATTTACAAAATGGCTTTTATAGGACTCTCTACTGAACATACCCTTATGACATTTAAAATCTGGTTTACTTTCAATATAATCTTTCTAATAATCTATTGAATTAAAAAATTCTACAAGTTAAACCATGCTCAAACTAATAAATGAAATTAAGCCAGGAAGTATCCAAATGTTTAGGTAACAGAAGCTTGCAATCTAATACAGCACTTACTGCTTCTCTCTTTTTGTTCATTTAAATATATATGAATCTCTCACACACAGAGGATTTTTTTTCACTTTATTAAAATGGAGTCATATTATACATATTACTCTGCAGTTTTTTTCAGTTTACTTAAGAGCACATGATGAACATTCGTTTGGATCTTGATAAAATTTAAGTTATTTTTTAACAACTATATAATGTCCTGTAGTTTGTACCATTTTATACTCAACCAAGAACATCTCTATTAAATAAGTTTTACCTATGCCCATTAATTCATTATTCCTAGGGAGTTAAGCTTTTGTCTTTCATCTGAAAAAAGGAAAAAGAGAAAGATAAAACCACACAGTTTCTCCTCAAAATGCTACATACAATGGGCCCATGAGGTGACCCCTGAAACTGATGTGTTTTCTTGGGAGTTGTCAACAGACCTATAGTCCTGTCAGACTCGGGAGGTCTAAATTCTTCCACATCACATTCAAAGCCCCCATACTTAAGGTCCCCTCCTCTCTGACCCAGTTTTATTAAATAAGTGTTTACATCGTAGGACGTGGATAGAAAGAAAAGGAATAGTAATTTGAATTCCAATCTCCAGAACACCTTTTTCCTGTCATGGGCTCAGTTAGCACTGCCATCAATGAAGCATATGCCATCTGGTAGGAGGAAACAATTTTAGGTATTAGTGAGATCAGGGCTAGTGGAACTGGTCCCAAAGAAGGCACAATTTCCTCAGATACAGAGAGCACTGGTATCAGGCAGTGTTATTCTCATGGGCAGAGATATCTGGACAGAACAATTTAAGTCTTGAGTGGAGAGCATCTTCATTGCTTATAGAAAGGTTATTGAACCATGACCACAACCATGCTGGGGAAGTAAGCAGGATCCAGCCCCTGAAGAGACTGAGAAGGGCATCCAAATCTTAACCTAGTAAGTCAAGCTTCAGGGAAGGACTGCAGTTCACTCAAGGATGTAGATTGCTCACAAAGAACTGGGGTTGGAGTTTGTTCATTGGGCTAGACACCTGTTTTGGAAGCCAGCATCCAGCTGTAGCTCTGTAAGTACATAGACCCCCAAAGGTTTGTCCTGAGTACACTGGATGTCAGGTTTAAGGTATAGAGGCTAATGCCAGAGGTTCCCCCCACCCCCGCCCCCCGCCACTTTTGTTAGAACTCCACATCTAAGACATACCCAGGCTTAATTCTCATTGACACACAGGCTAGGTGGGGCTGGGCCTAGAGATGAATATCCTCAGGTCTTACCTCCAGATCCAAGTGGGGCATGCATAGACTGGTAACTTATTTTCACAGTACTTTTGTGGATTGGAACCTTAAGTTGACCTTTAATAACTTTTATCTCAGAAAAATGAAGCAGGAAGTAGAAGGGGACACAATTTTTTCACCTCTTTATATTTCCTATGCAGCGGGATTCTCGCACAGAGTCATGACACTGAGGCTTTTCTTTCCAGGAAGCAAACTTATTCCTGTCATCATGGCTCAGTTGGGTTCGTGCCTGAAGAAATGAGCCCTCAAATGCCACGTGGTCTAGTTTTTTGTATATTTTCTATTTCTTTGTCTCCCATATGTGGTAACATACAAACATGCAGTCTGATAAATTGGTCTTATGTTATAAGGTCATTAGGGATGTCACATATAGTATAGCCAGGTTGCCTTGAGGGTTTTTTTTTTTCTTCACGTTCCTTAGGGAGGGGACCCTACCACACCTAGACTTAATGCATCCTTTTATCAATCCCAGTGGGTTTGTTCCAGGTGCTTGAATAGTTGAAATATGCAACAATCTGTGTTGTCTCCCCATGCTGGTCGGTAGTATATTTTGGTGAGCAAGTCTTCCTACTTGGAAAAGAACGATCTGGGTTTGTCTGCAGCTTAACAAGGAGTTTGAGGTGTAAAAAGCTTGAATATTTTGTCATGTAAACATGTCCTGATCTGACTTTTTTTTTTTTAATTGGCTTTGTACCAATTTTTTAAAAGTTTGAGAGAGAGAACATGAGCTGGGGAGGGACAGAGAGAAGGATAGAGAGAGAATCTCAAACAGGTTCCATACTCACAGCAGGGAGCCCATTGCAGGGCTGGATTTTGAGAACCATGAGATCATGACCTGAGTTGAAATCAAGAGTTGGACACCTAATGGACTGAGCCATCCAGGCACCCCTCCTAATGTGTCTTTTAACTGTTAAATATTTGGCTACCATTACTGACTTTCATTTCTTTCAGGTCAAATTGTTGACATTCCACTATCTTGATCTATTACTTTACCCTAGATTGGAAAAACAATATTAGCACTAGTCTTTTCACCCACCCGTTCCCCCATTTTGAGTGTTGAGCTTTTGGAAAATCATAATAGAGAACACAGTTTATGACATAATTATCAGTGATTCTCAGCCACAGGAAGATTAGAGTTCCACTGTAAAAAATTAGTAAATATTATTTTTTATGGGTCGAGCAGTCAAATGGAACTCACTTTTTTTGTCTTGCAGTTGTCCAGGTAGACTGAGAGCAAACAGCTAACTGTTTTTCTGGGATCTACATAATCCCAATGGAGATCAGTTCCTTTTATCCTTCTATACTGCTTACCACCAAAACAGGAGGGTTTTTTTTGAGGTACAGATAGAAGCCCATTTGATTATGCAAAAAGTTAGCTCTTAACACACCTTCATACCGCATACCAAAATGCAGCTTTTCATGTAGTTGCAAGAAGCAGTTCTGAGTGTTTTACTGGTTTGAAAAGTGAGCTTATGTCAGTTGGTCTATGATATGCATTCAGAGCCAGAACAGGAGGGGTGGGCAAGGTACAAACACTCCTTCCATACTGAAAGCTGAAAATTGTAAAGTATGGAAATAAGAGATTGGTGGGATGAAGGCCGCACAGAGTCCAAGAGATAGGCATTTGCATGGCCACTGCATAGAACCCTGGGCCCCTAGGATGCCAAGAGGTGTTATGTCCAACATAGGGTTCTATGATCAGATAACTTTGAAAAATGCTGAATGAATTGTCATTAAATAGATTTCCTTCCTGCAGTTATCACTTACTGTACTAGTATGTGCTATTAGTGTCCAAGACAGGGGCAGCATTTACTACATTTGCTACTACACTACTACACTACTACATGTATGGTCTGCAGGTTCCACTTAGGACATGCAGTTGGCGGAGGATATTGTGAAGTGCCTGAGAAAAGAGCCCAGGAAAGGAGTTCAGCAAGTCAAGAGAGCTAGTGCATAAAGACTTACTAGGAGGGAATTGGCACCTCCATATGAACCTTAATTTCAACACACAACAGGACCAAAATTAAAGAGGAGAAGGCAAAAGGAGGCGAGGACAGTACTGCATATTGTGGCTTTGACTAGACCATATTTTCCAAATCCTTGGTGATCAAAGATGAAAATCAACTTAACCAAGGGTTTATAAGTGACAAGAGTGAGTGAGGTGGGGGGGGGGGGGGTGTAGGCAGCAGAGCAGGACAGAGACTAGAAATCTCAAATTGTCTGATTACAACTGTTAGTCCTGAACCACATCACTATACTGTAATGAATTCAAGAAATGAAGGTAGCATACATAATAACCTGCTGAGAAGCCCAAGTGTGAGATAGCCACATTGCTATAGGCCTGATTCCTCTATCAGGGCGTGTGTCTCTCCAGATGCTGTAGACCTCACTTGTCTCTGATTTTAGCCACAGCTGTGGGGACAGTTCTGTACGGCTCCACCTAGCTTATTGCACAGTACCTCACCAAATCCCATTGCCAACATTTCAGTGTTGATGCTGTAGGTGCCTTCTGGGGAACTCAGGCTGCTGCCGTATCTGAGCTATTTAGCAGATTCTGTTTCCTGTTTATACACATAGTAATTATGAATTAATAAGTGTATTCCTATTATGACACATCCCAGTAGAGGCTCTGGTAGGTGCTTGGTCATATGATAAACAGCTGTAATTCCAAAAGCCCTCAACACTATTTGGTCACTAGACAGATACCAAGGCCAGGACATCAAGATACCCAACCAAGGTAGGTTACCCATCAATATTTTGGAAACACAATTGCCTCACATTGTATTTCCCTGCCACTGGTTTAATTATTTTACATAAAAGTTTAAACAGTTGACTGTTAGGGATCCTTATTCAGAAATTTCTCTTCTAAACTGAAGTATGAATAACCTGTAAGGAGTGACTTTGAGTGTTTTGAAAATTTTATGTTTTCAAAAATTGTAGTAGAAGGTAGCTTTGCTGTAGTATTTTATCTCACATAACACCAGCTTGATATTTCTTCTTTCAAACTATGATATTTGTATTTGTATTTGTAGCTACCACAAACAGTGTTATTAATTTCCCATCTTTGAAACACATCCCTTATTGCACCGAAATTCTATTTTTTATTATTTAATTTTTCCCCATTTCTTAATTTTATTTTTTTAGTTTTTTAAATGTTTTATTTATTTTTGAGAGAGAGAGAGAGAGACAGAGAGAGACAGAGTGCACGTGGGGGAGGGGGCAGGGAGAGAGAGAGGGAGACGGAATTTGAAGCAGGCTCCAGACTATGAGCTGTCAGCACAGAGCCTGACATGGGGCTTGAATTCACGAACCATGAGATCATGACCTGAGCCAAAGTCAGATACTTAACCGACTGAGCCACCTATGTTCCCCTCTTTCCCTTTGTAATAATTGGGGAAAACTATGTCAGATTATTTGACCACTGAATTTAAAAATAAAACAGTAACTTAAAACAATAACAAAAACTTTGAAAGCAAAATCACCACCACCATCATTACCACCGGTTTTTCTTACATATGACTTAAGAACAGTTGACATTTCAGTAAACAGGTGGGTTTTATGAGCCATACAAGGACCTGAGCCCATTTAAACCACCAAACTGGAGGAGTTTCAAGGCTGGAAACCCTTTGGCAAAAATGACTACACAAATAACTACGGGTGATAGTTCTCATCTGTTTGCTTGTCCTTGGCAAGGTTCTCATGGTTGCATACGACCTTCCATTCATTTCCTTAAGGCCCAATAGCTATTTATTTTGCCACTGGGAAGGAATTAGGCCTTTAGCAATGTGCTGTGTCTCTCACACTTGGGCTTCCTTACATATTCTTATGAACCCTATGTGCATTCCTTATCCATATTACAGTGTGGAAATATGGTCAGTGCTAAGGTTTGGAATCACACAGCCCAGGATTTCTGGTCTCTGCCCCATGATTTATTAGCCCTGTATGCCATTGGTTAAGTCGCTTAACCTCTCTGAATTTCAGCTTCCACATATGTAAAATGGGAGTTTTATTATTCACATCACAAGATAACTGTGAAGTTTAAATGATATAATGTGATGTAGTAGACTATTAGGTTCCTGCCTATGTTCCCTGGGCCCTCATTCATATACCTTCAGCTCTACTTAGAACACTCCCTGCTCCTTGCTTTCACTCTGGCTGTACAAGGATGGTTGGCTTATTCACAAGGCAAACTGAAAATCTACAAAAGCAATGTCTCCAAATGCAGCCTCTCTTTTGGAATTTCTCTGAGGCATGTTCTACAGATTTTCTAGAGTTCCCTGGCAGGATTGAGAGCTCTAGATGCCCATAGAAGTTAATTGCATGATATACCTTCTTGTTCCTCCTTCCCTGTCTCATTTCTCCTTTCCCTACTGATTTTCCTGGGATCCCCTTTCAAACAAATTACTTGCAGTCAAATTCTTGTCTCAGGGTCTACTTCTGAGAGGATTCAAAATAAGGTATGTGAAAAGCACTTAGCACAATGTCTGGCACATAATGATACGAGTTATTAATTCCAGAAGATATATTTAGTTATATATTTAAAAACAAACAAACAAACAAACAAACAAACAGGAATTATATATTTGAAAACTACCCTCATGGCTACCACATCCGCTACTCTTATTTTCCACCCTTTCTCTTGTTTCAAGGGAAAAAAATAAGTTTTTGAAAATTTGTTCTCTATTTGAATAGCTGGAGCATGTTCAGCAGGCAAATTTGGGCAATGACTGCCTGCACTAATTTTTCTGTCTTTTAAAATAAAAATTTCTGACACCTATTTTGGTCTGGCAGTTAATTTGAAAAAAATAATGAAAGCAGAATTTTAAACATGTAGGTAAGAAAAATTGTATTGGGGGTCTGACAGCACTGCAGAATAGCAAGAGCTCTCTATTTTGCCAGAAAGGCTCTGTTTCCCTCTTTGAGTGAACACTGAACATTGATAGTATGTTATGATAAATTAACTATAATACCTTTGGAGGCCAAGTGTCTCCAAAAAAAGGAACAGTAACATCTTAGGCAAAATGGAAAGCATTAGATTCACACCTGTAACTCATTAATTTGGACCAAGGGTTAGATTTCACAGAAAGCAATTACTAGGATGGATTGAGTTCTTTCATACACAGTGTTTTTGTTTTTTTTTTTTTAAATTATAAAACTGTGTTGAGTATTTTCTCTGACCATAGCTGCCCTCCGCAATATCCAGAACTGGTGTCCATAGATTGCTTCAGTGTTTTTTGTTCTTTTTCTTTCCATACTGACTGAGAACGGTTAACTGTTTATTACAACCTTAAATATTAGATTAGAGGGATTTTATGTGTTTATTCTTTCTATGTGTTTATTCTTATGAATAAGAATTCATTTTATGTGTTTATTCTTAAAGAGTGTAGATCATTGTTAGTGGAATAACAGTGTTGAGAAATATACTAATTACCTCTTTGATACAGAACTTACATATAAGCCAAAAGGGGATGCTGTGTGTGTTTTGAATGTGTTTTGAGTGTGTGCATGCATTTGTGTTCATGACTACATTTTAATCCTATAGTTATTCAGTTGTTAACAGTTCATCTATTTACACACAAGTCTTTAGGGATGCATGACTTAATAAAGAAAAAAATATACTTTTATTTACTTGCCTCTTCTCATATCTCATTCTTTACAAATTCTAGTAACATTATTAGTAAGTTATAAGAGAAATTGTTTAGCTTATTTTTTGCCTTGAGTCTTTTATTAAAATCTTTTTACACATATTTTCATATTCCTGTTCTTTTGCTTCTTCCTCTTCCTAATGAAGCAGTATTTTTGTTAACTTATAGGGGTTTATGTAAAGGTAGCTCATATTGTTGAGAAACTAACATAATGATCAAGTAGAACTTAACCCCCTGTGATTAATCAATAAAATCCATTGACCTGCTTTCACTCAAAACTGTTGTTGCTGTTGAGCAGTTTAGCTATAATGAGTTAATTGGCTTTCTATGAAACGATATAGGCTGTTCTAAATTCCAAAGTTCTGTGATATCTTTTCATTTTCTGAAAAGCCGTTTGTCACTGTTGTTTAGAACACATGGCCTGATTCTCACTCCCTGGAAGCAGAACTGAAGGAGTTTCCCAATCACTTGCCTCCTTCTGTTAATGAGGAAATCAAGGCCGAGAGGGTTTGTGAGACTTCCCCAGACTTCTCCCAGTCTGTTTCTCTTTAATCTAGTTTTTCTACTGGGTGTCTTGTGTCATTTCTGCAGAGGCTAGCTCGAGCCCTCCCTTGGTATGTCTGATGTATTAGGACAGTGGAGGTCATGGGGTTGTGGAGCCATGGAAGGACTTCAGAGATCTCCTACTTCTACCCTATTTATCCTTCAGAGGAGAAAACTGAGTCCAGAGGGTTGGGATGGCAAAGAAATCCATAGCGCTAATTCATGATATAATTATATCCATTCTAACTTTAAAAGGGTAGGGACTGAACCCACTTTCAAAGCATGAGCTGAACTGTTTCCCCATCCAAGCATAAGAGAGAACTTGTGACACCATATGTAACAGCTGTTCATTTCCGTCTGGCACCAATAGAAGTGCCCTAGTTCATTTACACATTTCCCCTTCTCTGTAATACAGGTTAGCTGGCTTACTTCTATATCCCTGCCGAAATAGGCAATGCATGTTGGCTTTACTGTAGCTTATGGAGAAAAAAGTATTCATATTTTATTATAATACATTTAGCAGCCCTCTACTAACTAGCATTATGATTAAAATATGTGGCTCAGGGTTGTTTCTGGGAAAAGGCCAGCCAGTGAATTTGGCTATAGACCAGGGACTGTTCTGGCTGATGCCAGAGGTGTCATTACTATGGAGGTTATATTGTTATACTCAGTTTTTTTTTTTTTTTTTTTTAATACTCTTAGTACAGAATTTTGGTCTTTTCATTGTGAAAAATGTTATGTCTTTATTTTTGGGGGGGTAGTATTTTCTATGTGCTATCTTGGGTTTCCTTATTTCTTAGACCATAAATAGGATGTACATGAACATTTACTACGTTGTAAACCTCATGACCCTTTTCAAAGGGCTGGTGTATATACCTCTTGTAACATGTATGTAATAAAACACTCTCAAACATACCCCCCCCCCCCCAACGCACAGACCCAGACATTCTTACAATAGGAAGAATGTAAACTGGTCTTGCCATGTTGTTATTTTCATACATTTGTGCTTTATTTTGTATTTTCCAACGCATTAGCCTTATGGATTTTAAAATTCATGTACCAAATGGCACTTATGTAATTTTAAATATGTTGATTCAAATCATTTAAAAATATAATCTAATAAGTTACAGTCCCTCATTCAGTGATTCAAGTTAGCATCTATCTCTAAGTGTGTTATTACTTATTCATTAATTGAAGCCTTTAATTTTATATTTCGCTCTTGGCAATTGTGGCTTATTTGGTGCTTGTTACAGCCACTTTAGACAAGTAAATAAAATCAGATGAAAAACTTCAGCAACAGCTGGAAATAAACCAGTAGGTTCTGTTTGGGTTTGGCAGAATGCAGCACTGCAGGGCTGCACGTGGAAAAATACCAGCCGGAAGTGTTACACACTGTGAAAAAAGCTTATACATCTCTAGGGTTTTGGCCTTCTATTTACTAGGGGTTTTCTTTGTCCATGAAAAATGCCACCTGTATAGCTGGGCAGGAATATAAAATAATTAAATCACTATCAAGAAGGGTAATAGTATATGTCTTTCTGGCTTAGTTGTGATAAGAAAACCTTAAACAGAAATGCGTAAAATGATGTCAAACAGTATTTCTTTGAGAGGCTTATTTTTATTTATTTATTTTATTTGTTTAATGTTTTTATTTATTTTTGAGAGAGAGAGTGAGACAGAGTGTGAGTGGGGGAGGGTCAGAGAGAGGGAGACACAGAATCAGAAGCAGGTTCCAGGCTCCGAGCCATCAGCATAGAGCCCGACTAGGGTCTCGAACTCATGAGCTGTGAGATCATGACCTGAGCTGAAGTCGGACGCCCAACCCACTGAGCCACCCAGGCGCCCCTGAGGCTTATTCTTATTTAATTTCCCTTCACTAGTATTTAGTTCAAGTACCTGATAATTTTAGGGAATTACCAGTCTTTATCAGACCACCAAGGAAAGAACAATGCTCTGCCAATAAGTAAAGCCATTGACTTGTAATAACTTGCTTCTGAATTTTAAGTCACACTTGTTTTGGTAAGCAAAGGTCTCAAATGTCTATGGGGTTTAGCATACTGGGTTTATTTCTTTACTCCATCAAGGGAGTATGGACATATATTTTTTTAGACTATAAATACCTGATAATTTTAATAACATATTTGTAGTAACTGCATTGATTGCAGTTTAACCTTATTAAAAGTGAATTATATATTTGTATACTATTCCTTTGATAAACTATTTCTCTTCTCTGATGATGAGGGAAGAAAGATAATTAAAGTTTGGAATTTTTATTGCAAGACTATTTAAAATTAGTCAGTTATGTCTAATTACATACTTTAATTATAATTTTGCTAACTGGTAATGTTCATGCTCTGATTAATTGTTCTTTTCTTCCAAGTTATACTCAATTTGGAGAAATCAGGCTAAACCATAGCATATGAAGTCCTTAAAATTCTCTATAGATGGATATCTTGATTTCAGAAACTTAAATCATCTTAATACTTTCTGGAATAAGACCAGGAATGGAGGAAAGATATGGGAAAATTTTTGTTTTGTTTCCTCTAATTTTATTTCTTCTTTTAGTAGAAGAACTGTATTCTTAAAACTAAGGGTTCGAGCCTGTGTTCTACTGCTGGGTTTATCTCTTCATTGGGGAAGTAGGCACAAACTAAACCCAATACTATTTGTTTTTCCATTAAAAAGAAGAAGGATGATGGTTGTTATCAGAGGAGAGGGTTGCTGGTAGGAGAAATAGGGGGTGGGGATTAAAGAGTACACTTACTATGATGAAAAATAAAATAAAATAAATGGCCTGGATTTTTCAAATCTGTGCGTTAAGAATATCTGAAAACAGTGATTCTCAAACTGCAACAATCAGAATCACTTGAAGGATTTGTCAAAATCCAGATTGTTGGGTTCTACCTCCAGAATTTCTGATGGGTCTGGGTGGGTCCCCAAATTTGCATTTCTAACAAGTTCCCAGATGATGCTATTGTTGCTAGTTTCTGGGGCTGCACTTTGAGAACCAATGCCTTAGAACAACCAGCTCCTGCCATAAAGGAACTGTAAGGAAAAATACTATATGTTAAAGAAGTTTCCATTGGGTCATGGGAGTCTGGGTAATTTTGTGCTTTACTTTTTTGTATTTTTCACATTTCTACAAGTTTGATATTTATATATGATCAAGAAAAAAAAATGAACTTTTTAGAAGAATGCATGTTGAACTAGTAATTCATTATCTATATTCACCTTGCCCTTCTCAGTGTCTTGTAGCAGTGTAGTAATGTCTGTTTCCTCTACCAGAGACAAACTATCTCCTCCGTGTCTTCTTAGGTGGGTTTCACTGAGCAATCACCAAAGAATTGCTTGGCTCTTATCGTAGTTCAGTTCCAACTGTGGTGGAACTTAGTACAAGGAATGCTGGCTCCCCGGGGATTGGCAAATGACTGAATTATACTTTAAAAATGCTCCCTATTTTTTTTTTCTTTCAACCTCCAACTCTTGCCCCACCCCCAAGTCCCAGGTTACAACCCCAAAAAGTTTTGTGTTGACCTATATACACCATTAGAAAAAAAGTCTGATGGACCAATGCTAGGTACCGATATGCTCAGAGATTGAGAAATTCTGCTCTCATTTTTGACAAATTAGCTTCAATTAGACAGAGCTCCTTAAGGTAAATCAAGCAGAATAATATAAAGCAAAATAAAATATGCCACCACAATTTCAGTCATTTCTTTTGGTGTTTCTTTTCCAATAACCTTCTAGACACCTTTGCTTTGTATTTTTAATCTCAAATTTTTAAAAAGTAAATATTTTAACTAAATACCCGAAATATTTTAACTAAATATCCTAAAATTTTTTTCAAAAATCTTAGGTTCTTTTATTTATTACTTTTAGAGGCATGTGAGGGGAAGCGGCTTGGTTAGAGAATAAAGGTTATAACCCGCTCTGTCTGTGGAGACAGTGATTTTAATTACATTTAATTCCCATTCATTCTGTATGTTACTTGATCCACTCATTGGTTTAAAAGCATATTGATAAATACAGCAGTGGTTTAACCTCTTGCCCTTTTACTCGTCTAGAATTGCATCCAGGCTTAAGTGGGTTTGCCACATTTAGATGTCATACTTTGTTACTTACGAGAAAGTATTGAGATTCCCGCTAGATAGTTGAGCCTATGTTTTTCTAGAGAAAAGTCCATATTCCATTATCAAAATAAATAAATACCTTGTTGCAGAAGGCTTTCAAGATGTTGGCTTATAGTCAAACTATAAGTAATAGCTTTAAACCTTAATGTATCCATGCTTCTCACATACATGTTAATGGTTATTCTCCTTCAAAAATATTTCAATAAGTATTTTCCTAAAGATACTCAACTTGCTTGCTAATTTAGTAAGTAATTATCAAAATGTGTATTGTATATGACCCTGTGCTTGGCACATAGTATATGTAATGTCATCCGGTTGAGGTTAGGACCACAATTTTAAATACATGTTTTTAAAATTTTCTCAGATACTATAATTCAGTAGAAATTTAAAATATTCACATTTTAGTAACAAATGCATGAATTGAAGCAACGAAAGCAGATTGATAATCTCAATCCCTTCAAAAACACATTTTCCTTATTTTCCATGTTTTAGTAATTTGTTCCAAGTGATACGGAAGTGTCTACTTTTAATGATTGTTGCCAGATACGGGGGCAATGAAGTTTAAAAATATTTAAAAAAATAAGTTCTTGTGAAGAGCAATTATTCTAATAAGAAATCTACTCTCATGAATCTTTCAACTCCACTAGCCTTAAAATACACTTTTGCTGGATTGATTTCTGACCCAGAAAGCAAAAAGGAATAGTGTTGGGGCAAATGACAAAATCCAAATATGATGGTAGGATAGTACCAATGTCAATTTCCTAACGTGGAGGATTGCAAAGTGGTCATGGGGGCAGAGGGGAGTGTCCTTGCTTTGGAGACATACAGACTGGAACATTGAAGAGTGATAGAGCGTCAGGTCTGCACCTTGTAGTAAATTATATAAATGTAATAAGTTATTTAAAAAGACCATACAATATGTAGTTAGGCATTAATGGCTTCAATGTTTCTCAGATTCCTTATATCATAGTAGTTAATTTGATTCTGTATATCATAACATTTAGTATAATAAATAAATAATTTATACAGTCTTGATCGTATAACATTTTGAGCAGACAATTAATTTTGGCTTTGAATAAAGGAAACGGAAGAAAACTTGTTTCTCCATCTCTTACTTTGTGTTTTATGACCATTAACAGGAAAGACTTGATGGCTATTTTTACCAATATATTAACTTTTTTATTTGCTATAACTCCTCTGGGTTTCTAGTTCTAAAATATAGATTATAATTTCAAGATCTAATTAAAGCATTTTATTGCACATAGTATTATCCTTTTTTTCCCCCATTACTTGGCAATACATTTTTACTTTCTATATTCTTCCTGTCCATTAATAAGGGTGAGAATTAGATAATTGTTGGTTTACAAAAATCCTAATAGATAAAGAAGAAAATATTGTATTTTTTCACATGTGTATCAAATACCAGGGTTCTGGCTCATAAATCAGGAAGAGCACAGAAAGATACAACTGGAGTCCTTCCTAGTTTCACTGTTACAGCCAAAATCCTGACATTCAGGCATATTTACAAGACCCATGTTTCAGAAAGCCCTTATGTGCTTTGAGTGGGCTGAAAAGAATGTGAAATAATTTCACATGACGACTTTTTCACAAGGCTGGATGAGGAACATGGCATCCTCTTTGAAAGAGAAAATCATCCTTGCTCATGTAAAAACCATTGCTTTCTTTCCTTTGGATTAGGCATGTAATAAGATTGAGAGATTCACTTTGGAATTTTTTAGACTTTTTTGTCAATATACGCTAGCTTGCCAGCAAGATGCTGTAGACTGCTGTAGAATTGTGACACCTGCAAGATGCCTTTTCCTGACTTGGGACTGAAGCCAGCTCTTGACCCCTTAGATTCCCCTCTACACCAACACCTCTGCAAGAGCACCCCTGATGTAAGAAAAAAAAATGATGAATGGTAATTAGCTCACCCTCATTTAATGAGCATCTGCCATGTTTGAAGTGCCTTATATTCTTGATCCAAGTTAATCTTCAAAAACATCCTTAAAGAGAAGACTTATTATTTCCATTTTATAAATAAGGAAATAGGCTCAAAAAAGCTAACCAACTTACCTAGCATCATGAATAGTAGTGGTGAATGAGAAATTTTCCCATCCTTTATGAATCTGGAACTTGTGCCTTTTTCACAAAACCCGTGCAAAGTCACAGGGATAACAAATAGATACTGGCATGGCAGAGAGAAGTTACATAAGGGCAGCATTAGGATTTCACCTTGAAGGCCTACTGTAGTGGAGTAGAGAAACCATGAAAAATCCTCTGATATAAGGACAAAGAACTTTGATAAATATCTTTATTTTCTTTAATTGAAGAATAATTAATATACAATGTTATACTGGTTTCAAATGTAAAACATATTGATCAATAATTTTATACATTACTCGATGCTCACCACAATAAGTGTAATCACCATATGTCACCATGCAAAGTTATACAGAATTATTGAGTACATTCCCTAGGCTGTACTTTTCAACTCTGTGACTTACTCATTTTGTAACTGGAAATTTGTACCTAATTCCCTTTATTTATTTCACCCATCTCCCCATCCACTTCCCCTCTGGAAACCAACAGTTCTCTGTATTTAAGAGTCTGTTTTTTGGTTGGTTGGTTGGTTGTTGGTTGTTTTGTTTGTTAGATTCCATATACAAGTGAAATATGGTATTTGTCTTTCTCTGTCTGACTTATTTCACTTAGCATAAATACCCTCTAGATCCATCCATGTTGTCACAGATAGCCAATCTCATTCCTTTTTATGGCTGAGTAATACTCCATTTAACTAGATATCTTAATTATGACATGTAACTGTGATGCCATTTTGTTACAGGCAATGCTTCTTTATAGTTCTATACACAATACTGAGTTGTACCTGGCATGTGGTAAGTGCCTGGGGAGTCTTCATTGAATAAATTTTTTAAAAAAAGTAAATAAATGAGGTAATAGAAAAGTAACTGACTAAAAAGCATCTTAGTGCTCTTAGTGACCAGAATTAACTATTTGAAGAGTTAGGACATTACCAGTTAAGATTTCAATTAACAGTTTATTTTTTTATTTTTAATTGCAATATGGATGGAGGGTAAAAGGGATGTAGGCTTACAAAGAATCAGAAACATTAAAAAAGGATGCTAAGTCTTGACCTAATGAATTATATTTTTAAGTATTATTTTGATAAAGAAATAGACACATAGGGGCACCTGGGTGGTTCAGTCAGTTAAGCGTCCGACTTCGGCTCAGGTCATGATCTTAAGCTCATGCGTTCAAGCCCTGCATCAGGCTCTGTGCTGACAGCTCCAAGCCTGGAGCCTGCTTCAGATACTTTGTCTCCCTCTCAACGCCCCCCCCCCCCCCATGCTCTGTCTCTCTCTCTCAAAAATAAATAAACATTAAAAAAATGTTTAAGGAGGTGCCTGGGTGACTCAGTCAGTTAAGCGTCCGACTTCAGCTTAGGTCATGATCTCAAGGTTCATGGGTTTGAGCCCCGCATAGGGCTCTGTGCTGACAGCTTAGAGCCTGGAGCCTGCTTCAGATTCTGCGTCTCCCTCTCTCTCTGTTCCTCCACTGCTCTCACTCTGTCTCTCTCTCTTAAAAATAAATAAAGATTTTAAAAAATATTTTAAAAAAATTAAAAAAAAAGAAATAGACATATAAAGGTAGTGATGATCTTCTTTCTTTTTTACTCTTTCCAATTTGTTGTATGTTTTTGCTTAGCTGGAAATGCCTAGCTCTCTCAAATATTATGCCTGCTGATTTTATGTTATTCAAGCCTCATATTTTTTCTTTAATTGTTAAGCATTCTTACCTAATATCAATCATATTGAAATAATTTTCATGCCCATAAATTAGTTTATTATTATTTTTTTCTCTCAAGCCATCTTTCCCAGTGTAATTAACTTACATATATCCATCTTTGGATTTCGTTTTCTTCCACAGCCGTTGTGCCTGGTCATCAAATTCTCCAGGGCACTTTTATCTCTCTGTTCAAAACCACTTCCATTTACATTCTCCCTGCATTATTAGGTATCATGTGCTCCATTTGAATTTGGAAGTACCATTTCCTTGAGCCCTCTGGTAATAAACTGGGTGTATTTTTCATCAGTACCAATATTCATTTTCAGGAGAAACTATCAGAGTTGTCATTATACTATTTGCTAAAAGGCGATATGCCCTCCTAAATGACCTTAAAAAATAAATAAAAACCAAAAAAACCCCCAAAAACAAAGAAAACATAGATTCCTTTTCTACAGGTGTCAAATTAAAACAGGCCATGAACACAGTCCATGAGGTGTGGTTTCCCAGGGCTGCCAAGATTTCAGCTTTTTGCTCTTCCCATTGAGAGGAGCCAAATGTGCACCAGGAATGATTGATAAAGTGATGGCATCCCAAACTGTATTCACTTTAATTTCTGGTGACACAAAACTTAAACCAGAATAAACCCCCAAATCATAACTTGCTCCAGATATTTATGATGCTCCAGATATATAAAATTTCTTTATTACCTAGCAAAGAAATACTGTAGCATAAAAACAATCAGCATTTTCTCTAAACAGATTGTATTTCTGAATTAATTTCTGAAAACATTCTTAGGAAAGTTTACAAAGAGTTGGGGGTTTTCTGTGTCCCTTGACCTGTGATTCCTGTGCAGTGGAGCAAAGTGTCCTCCCCAGCCCTCGTTTATCTTCTATAGTTCTGTAGTCATTGCAGAACATTTTTTAAATGTTTATTTATTTATTTTATTTTATTTATTTTTTTAAGCATCAATAACCATATTTTTATTTTTAAGAAAGAGACAGAGTGTGAGCAGGGGAGGGGCAGAGAGAGAGGGAGACACAGAATTCAAAGCAGGCTCCAGGCTCGGAGCTGTCAGGACAGAGCTAGATGCGGGGCTCAGACTCCCGAACTGTGAGATCATGATCCGAGCCAAAGTCAGACTCTTAACCAACTGAGACACCAAGGCACCCCTATTGCAGAACATTTGTAAATATCTTGTGTTTGCATATCTTGCTTCATTTGCAAATTTAAGGACATGTAATATTTTTAAAGAAATTTTTTAAAAAAATTTTAATGTTTATTTTTAAGAGAGAGAGAGAGAGACAGAATGTGAGTGAGGGAGGAACAGAGAGAGAGGAAGGCACAGAATTCAAAGCAGTCTCCAGGCTCCAAGCTGTCAGCACAGAGCCTGACCTGGGGCTCGAACACTGAGCCACCCAGGCGCCCCATTAAAAGAATTTTTTTTCTTAAAGAAAAAGACTCCATGTGATACAGTTAGGTCCAAACACGGTATACTTTACATCTATATCATTTGACTTTTAAGTCTTAATATTTCGGTCCCTGAGATTTGACAAGATATACTGGATTGCTAACTACTAGAGTGCTGTGCAGGTGGCAGAGGACTACAATATTTTCTTAGAGGGCCCTTTAAAAATTGTACCTGTGGAGGCAGGATCGCTCTTGTTCCATCCTGACAGGAATGGTGGATTTAATAGGTTCCCTGGAGCTTTTCATCACATTATAACTCTTTCTGTGATGGTCAGTTTGGGTCCACATTATGTGACCTGACTTTCAACTCATTTGAACTGCTGTCAGGCTGCTCAGGAATTGAGGGCTACTGGACAATTCTGTTGTTTTCCAATTGGGAAAACAACAATCCTGCATGAAAACTCCTGACAAAGTCCAGAATTATGCTCTTTAGAGCCAAACTGAGTCAGACTGATACCTGGAAACATCTTTGGCCTGCTTAAAGTAATGTGGCTGGAATGCCTTATCATAGTGTAAATCTGTGTTGCTTTGCTCTACAATAAGAGCATGTCTATCTCTTGCCATCTTCCATTCCCAGAGGTTGAAACTGTTATCACATCCACAGTGCTCCTTTTTCAGTTAGCTAGTGCTGCTCGTCAGCATTCCTACAGAAAGGACAGTGTCTCTCCTAAATGTTCTCCCCAGACCCAGTGCGTGGTATTTAAATTAAGAAAGCTCAGACATGTCTGAAAGGAACTGAGGTATTGCAGCTAGCTTTGCCAATCCACTGATTAAAATTCTTGCCAAGTGTTACATTATGCACAGCTTCCTTATTTTGGCTGTAAATTTCATTGCATATTTTTCCAGGATGAGAAAGTTTGTACTTTTTATTTCATAAGCCCACATAATAAACACAGCTTTCTTCAAAACCGTTTGAGGTGTTGGATGTGTGTGCTAGGTTAAAATATAGGGCTCTTTTGTGGAGGAAAGCACATGTGGCTTGTTTTAACTTCTCCCACAAGCATTTTGGGTGGGACAAAATGGTTGTGCTGGGGAAAAAGAAAAGAGACATTTGATGAGCTGCAGGGTTATCCAAGTCATGGCTTTCTCCTCTCTGAAGTCACTTTTCTGTGAATTTGAAGAATGGACAACATTTTCTTTATCATCACAGAGAAACCCATTTGCCCTCTCCCGCGGCCACCACCACTTGTCAGCCTTGCATTTCTTTATTTTTTAGTGGGTGAACATGTGAATCAAAAGTTCTCACCAAATAGAACTTTCTCTAGCAGAAAACTTTGTGAAGTTTTCTTCACATTCAGTTGCCATCCTGGTGAGAAATCTTTGGTGTTTTGTAGGAACACATAGGTTTAGAAGGAGTTTGTCTGGAAAAGGCCATAAAACAAGCACTTTGGACCCAGTGACTAGACCTGCAGTGGAAAAGGGGAAGCAAATGAAAAGTATTGCTCCATTTGCTTCTAGAAATGTATTTTCCTTTGGCAGCAACCTTGTAGGAAGAGGGCACCCTTGAGGGTGTGGAGTTGGGGAGTTTAAGTGACATTAAAATAGCATAGGCCTGGGATTTGGGTATTGAATGCCCATTGGCAGGTCACATTAGAACCAAGATGCTCCTTGAGGCTCCACTGGGCAGATTACTGCTTTCGTTCCCAAAAGAAATAATTCTGAACTTCTCCCCCCGCCCCCTGCCACATTTTATTAAGTGGAAACTTTTTCTGGAAAACAAAAAAAAAATCTCAACCTATTTATTTAGAAATATTTTAAGTGTGTACATGGGAATGCAATTATAGTTACAGAAATTACATGTGATACTATTCATTCTATTCTCTTATTGCTTAGGTTAAATATTGTTTTTTAATGCTAAAGTTTAATTTGATATATGGTGCTTCTTTTTTTTTCCTCTGAGAATTTTTACTAGCATATTCCCATGAGAGTTTAGAATTGTTAAGGCAAAATCTTCATCCATGCAGGCACATATATTGAATTTTTTACTGGAAGGAAATAAGGGAATTTAACCAAAATTATAAACTCCTATAAACTCCATTGTTTGTATTTTTACTATTTAAAAAAAAAAAGAGCTAAACCTTTTCTAAAAATTAATCTTTAAAAATTTTTTAAATGTTTATTTATTTTTGAGAGAGAGAGAGAGAGAGAGAGAGAGAGGCAGGGTGTGAACAGGGAGGAGCAGAGAGATCGGGAGACAGAATCTGAAGCGGGCTATATGCTCCGAGCTGTCAGCACAGAGCCTGACTCTGAGCTCAAACTCACAAGCTGTGAGATCATGATCTGGGCCGAAGTCGGACGCTAACCGACTGAGCCACCCAGGCACCCCTCTAAAAATTAGTCTTTAATAAATGGTCAACTTTTACTTTAATTAAACTAAAAAGCAAAAGTGAAAAAGAAAGAATAATTTTATTGCTTGACAGAATGATCACAATGTTTTTGCCCTTAAGTTTTTTTCTTCACATAAGATTACTCTTCAAAGCTCCTGTTGAAAATAAATAATGGGAGAAGAGAAAGTTGACATTTGGATTGGGGCAATAAATGCCATCTTCATGTGCAGACTTTGGGGAAAAGGACTGCTTGTTGTTTATCTCCTACCCAGACCTACAGATATATTGAGGCATTATTAGTCCTTGTAGTACTCCAGCAGAGTGAGTGGCAAATAGTTTAATTTACCAAAACAAGGATTCTCTTTTGTGTATGTCAAGATTTTATATTTTTTCAAATACATATATACTGACAGGCTTTTATCACTTTCCTTTGAAAACCAATTGAAAGTTCACAGAGATTTCTCTTTTTGTCTTAAAGATTTTTAATCCTTTATCATATCACCTGAAGCCATTAGTATTTCCTGAAGCAGATGGGAGTATGAACCACAAAATGACATATTTACTTCTTCGTAGGAAGAAAATGAGGAGAAAAGATTCTATAACACGACTGAAGTTTAAAAGCTGAATTCCTTGAGGAAAGATTACTTTTCTCCATAGGTCTCATTTTCTGATAAAACAGATGAGGTTGTCTTGGAAGCATCTGTTAACATTGACCTACATCATCCCTAGTTTTGAACTTATGTTCCCCAGCCACTGAGAAGTTTCCAATAGAAGAGGAAGTATGCAAGTTGACTCATTTTTTATTTCTTGGAAAGAGAGAGGTCTCTTTCGCATTGCATTTCTGTTTGACCTACTCTCTATTAAGAAGACTCCCCCAGAAACAAGGGCACAATCTATGCCTTTAACCCAGGCAAAGCCACACTCTACAAGCAGGTCTATTATGGCTGCTCTGAGAATACAGATATTATTGCTTCTTTACTTAAGGTCAAAATTTCCATTAATGCTTAGACTCTATTAACTTCAGATTTGAAGATTATTTTGTGGAGTTATCCTCTCAAAGGGTATAGTGATAAGACCTGCCTTTTCATAGTTCCTTGAGAAGGGTCTCTGCCTGGGTTGGAGCAAAGAGGTTGACCTTGAATAAGAACTGAATTTGATATTTTTTTCTTCCCAAGCAAAGTTGCCAAATTAAAAAGTGGGGGGACAAGGGAAGAGAGAGAGAGAGGGAGAGAGAGAGAGAGGGAAAGAGAGAAAGAGAAAGAAAAAGAGGTAGGGTTTATTACTGAGCTTTTGGGCCACCAGCTAATATATTCTTTGCCTGAAATCCCTGTCAGCTCTGATGGCAAATTTACCCTTCATCAGACCATCTCTGTGGACTTCCAGGGAAATATGATCCTCATTCTCTTCTGTGGGTTCTTTACTAGTATCTACCTCGAGTAAATCCAGCCTTATTGCTGATGGAAATATCCCTGCCTGGTGAGAGCTGATGAAATGTAAACCATCTTAAGGTCACATGGTTGTTAGACTGGCACATTCTAGGTTCTTCTAGCTGCCATTCCTTCTTTAATGATATGGTCAGCACTGCCCTGGCATCCTCCATTGATCTGTTGGGACTTTTGCCTGCTGTTGCCTTCTAATGTTTTGTCAGCTCAGAATTTCTTAGTAATTAATACTTCTGTAATGGTCAAAGAAAAGTTACTCATCTGGAATTTCAAGGAATATGTCTCAGCTAAATTAAAATGCATGCCTACAACATTTAAAAACAGTGTTAGGTTCCAAGTTACAGAAGTTCCATTCCCACCCCAGATAGTGGGCTACATAAGACATATGCTCATTAACAAAAAATGTTTTCTCTCACTGAGTGAGAAATACTCCTAATGTGACGTCTCCATAGATGCTATAAAAAATTCAGTCACCTACCAGCTCTTTTTTCTACCATACCACACTAAAGCCTTTATGTTCATGCTCATTAGATGACTATGGTAGTCTGGCCACCAAGTTTAAGTCTCGTGCAGAAAAGTGGAACAGTAAGAAATACTGCTAGTAGTATAATAGTAAGAAAGCCTAGTAGTAGTAGTAGTAGTAGTAGTAGTAGTAGTAGTATAGATAGATGGATCTGCTGTGTGAGTAAACCCTCTGTAATGAGATTCTTAGGAACTCACTCAATGGCATCTCCTTCTGTCTAAATTTCTCACTCATATCTTTTACATTTTTGAGAGACCTGCTGGTAAATATAGATTTTTAGCTGGGCATGTAGCCACCCCAATCAATATAGGGATTCTGTTAGTAGGGGGAATGAGAATTGATAATGGGTAGACAACCAGTAATCTATATCATTTTCTTTGGTCAAGGCTTTTTTTTTTTTTTTTTTTTTTTTTTTTTTTTTTTTTTTGTAAAGACAGAGCATGGCTATGTGGAAGGAAATACATGGGTTAGGTCTTAAGTAATATGTTTACCATGAAGTTAGCATTGACTAAATATATCTTTATCATCATCTGAGTAGGATTCTAATCAACTTGACTTTCTCAGTCTCAAACCTAATGATGAGATAGAACTCATTGATTCATATTTTCCCTAAGAAGGATTTTAGAAGGTCTGTTTGTTGTTGAGAAATATTCTTATATTCTCACTTGGGAATTCAAGTTTAACAAGAGGGACCAAAAATCATTGTTTGTTGGGCATCTGAACAATTAGTTAGGTCTTAGATTCTAGGAAATAGAAGTATCTCCTAATTTTTAAAGATCAGTTTCTAAACTTTTAAGATTAGAAATGAAGAAAGCTATATGTGTGACCCTTAACTGAAAATTGCTCCAGGTTCCTGAGCTAGGAAATGTGTAAATGTTTATTCTTTTACATTTGTCATCTTTTCCTGGGACTACAGCCCAAGTCTTTCCTAGTCAAATTGGCCAACATCAGGAGGCTTATAACAGAAGTTAATTTTTAAGTCAGCCCAAGGCTGTTTCAGATAGCTTAATTCCTTGCATCTGTGAAGCTTCAAGATGTGGATCTCCTTGTCAGCGTATTGCTTTTTCTAACAGATATTTCTTCTCCTCCCTAAAGGGAACACTGATGCTATTTAGTACCTGACACATAAATCTTTCATGCAAGCTACAGGTGACCTCTAATGGAATCAACTTTTCACCTGATTACTTCAGCTATATTGTTTTTCTTTCCTAAGAGTTTCAGTTATTTAACCTTTTTCTTTTTTAAAAAGATTTTTTTTAGTTTTTTTTTTAATGTGTATTTATTTTTGAGAGAGGTAGAGGCAGAGTGCAAGTGGGGAAGGAGAAGAGACAGAGGGACAGAATCTGAAGCAGGCTTCAGACTCTGAGCTTTAGCACAGAGCCCAACATGGGGCTCGGAGTCATGGACTGCGAGATCATGACCTGAGCTGAAGTCAGACACCTACTTAACCGACTTTCCTTTGTGTGTTTTTCCTGATGATGATGGCTAAACATATCAGTTAGCCTTTCTGTGTAACAAATCACCCCCAAAGTTTAGTGGCTTAGAACAACTACTTATATAACTCATACTTCTGTGGATTCACCAATAAGCTGGACTGGTCTTCTCATGGACAGTTCTCACATATATATTTGTGGTCAGTTGGTAGGAAAGTTAAGTGCTGACTAGTGTAGTATGGCTCCAGCTGGGATAGCTTATCTCTGTACCATGTAGTCTCTTCTCCTTCAGCAGGCTGGGCTGGGCTTGTTTACATAGTTGCTAAGCAGAAGTGTGAAAGGCCTTTTGAGGCTTAGGCCTAGAACTGGCACAGGGTTACTTCTGTCTCATTCTGTCGGCCAAAGCAAGTTATAATATCAGCTGAGATTGAGGGTATGGGGAAACAGATTCCATTTCTTGATGAAAGGAGCTGTAGAGTCACATTTCCAAGGGCATGGATGCAAAGATGGGAATAATTGTTTTAATCCTCTGTGCAGCAATTGCATTGGTAGAAATATCTACCACAGTAACATTCTTTGAGTACTTATACAGGCACTACACAAGCTAAGCACTGTACAAAAATGTTTCCTTAGTTAATTAGAATAAGAACCTTAGAAGGTAGATACTAATATTATACCCATTGTATAGATGTAGAAACTCTTAAGTGATAGTCTAGCAGTTTGATTCTAGAGCCCTGTTAATCAGTTTGTCTGTTGACTTCATTTTTTTACTTGTGTACCTTTCTCAGTACAATTTTTTTTAGTATGCCCTTATAAATTGTGTGTTTACCTGTAAATTATGTACAAGTATTATTGTCAGTCTTTGTGTTAAATATTAGTAAATTTGAATTCCATTCTTATTGTATTAGATACATATAAATATCAAGAAAAGTTTAAATATATTCTTCCATCTCCTTTATGGATGTCTTGTAAACTTACTTTGGAGACCATACACCAGGGACCTCTTTATGGTCATTTTTAGTCATTGCATGATTACCATATCTATCTTTGGGTGAAACAGCATTTAATCAAGATCCAACTTGCTACTGGACTTCAGTTCTAGTTTCAGTTAATATTTCCTGCTTTAAATACAAACTGTTAAGGACATGGATTCTTTAAATATTTGATTAGGACTTATTGGAGACTATAGCTCTAATTAAATTTAAAGGGGATCTTCTGATTTATTAGAGCTAGGACTCATGACTTTATGCATCCAGTGAATTATCAGATGATTTGCTATAGACCCAACTATTCACCACTCCTTGGAGGTTTGTCAAGAAAACAAGATGATAAAGAGGAGTTATTCTTAAAGTTCTCAATTGGTAATGTATATCTGTACTATCTGTTGAGATTAATAAATGTAGGTTCTGGGTCCTACTGCTAGGGAGACTGATCCTATAGATTTGAGGTTGGGTCTAGGAATCCACATTTTTTTCCCAGGTTTTTGAGGTGATATTGATGTACTTCAAAAGCAATAAAATTTGAATTCTGCCACTTAACAGGTGAATGACCTTAGACATTTACTCTTGCATTGGTTGAGTTTCTTCAGCTATAAAATGAGAAAAGTAGTAAAGTCCAGGACCACCTTGCAAAATTGTTTTGAGAATGAAATATGTGGTAACTTTGTCAAAGAACTTTACAAAATGTAACACATTAACGTGTGAAATATTACCCAGATTTTTTTTATCTATTAAAAGACATATTCTCCATAACTAAGATACTCTATATATTGCCAATAATTTTCATTTCAGTGAAAATATGGTTCCGGGCATTTCTGTCTTATTCACTTGCTTCCCAAGGGAAGGGACCATGGTTTTGATGGAGATAGAAGAGAGTAGGGATTAAGGACATAGATTAAATTCAAACAGACGTGAGTTCTGACCGCAGCTTCTATGTGATCTTGCACTAATTCCTTAATACCACTTCTTTGTTAAGTAGTAGTTCCTACTTCCTAATCCTAATAGTTCCTACCTGTGAAAAATTTTATGATGATTAAATGTAATAACATAACCAACATTTACTACATACTTGCTACATGCCAAGCATTATTTGAAATGGTTGTCATGTAATAACTCATTTACTCACAAGAACCCTATGGTTTTGAATAGAGGTCCTATAAGGGCCCTTGTTTTACAGTTGAGGAAATCAGAGGATGGGAAGAAACGATGGTGGCACTGGGACACAAACTTCTGCCTTCTGACTCCAGAATCATCCTCTTTCCATCTTGTAGCACCACCTCTTATTAAAGGCAAAGCTTGCAAGTTATTTAGCACACCAGAAGGCACATTGTAAATCCTCAAAAGATGTTACCTATTGTTATCATCATTTGATTTCTTCACAGCTTCTTGCAGAATGCTTTGTGCAAGGTATTTGTTTAATAAATTTATGTTGATTTGATTTGGAAAGAACTCCATAGTATTCTCTTGGGCTTCTAAAAGATATATTCAATGAGAGAGTCTCTTATTTTTCAAGCTAATGTGATTTATGTGGCTGCTTTTAGATTAAGTTACTGCCTTTTATTTACAAAAGAAGATTAAATGAATATGTACAGATCTAAGAACTTCAAAATCCTCCTTGCTAAAAACTGTTTAAAAATTTGTCTTTGTAAGACAAAGAAGAATGCTTATAGGGCCAATTTATAAAATAAGTGGATTTTGCTAAATAGTATGTTTAGTATTTTTCTAAACACGTATTTAGAACTCTTCCCTGGTTCTTTTTTGCTAGTTCTTACGTTTCCTGGTGCACTGTATCTGATGGATTCCTGTTCAGTGCTTTGTCGCTTGTTTTTTCTTTCCTGTTTTCAGTATCAAGTTGTTCATCTGTATATAAAATAGGGAGCTTTACCTGAGGAATACCAAAGAGGCAGATTGGAATGTATGGGGTAAAATAAATCTTAGGTCAGAAAAATTGATGTGGTTTCATGTCCCATTGCTTTGTCTTTATTTTAGCTATTTAAATAGTGGGTAAGACTATCCTATAAAAACATACTCAAAATCTACACCTCAGGGTACTATTGACACAAGTGAAGAACAATACCCCCTCAAGCACAACTGAAACCCATTGTTCCAGCCCATCCGAGACAGTCTAATTCTCTAGGTTATGTTGTAAGGAAACCTAACCAAGATGGTATAATTAATAGACTGAAGTCTTCTGGATTTAGCCATTGTTGAATAACTGGAGGAAATATGCCAGGAGCCAAAGTCCCTTGCCTTAGTTAACCATCCGCCTGAAAGCATTTTGGTCTCACTTGTCAGGATGGTAAATGACAGATGTGTCAGCACAGCAGAAAATGTGGTCTTTGGAAGAAGTTGTAGCCAGATTCCTCTTAGCCCTGATGAAGAGCAGCTCTGTGAGTGACCACAGCGTTCACTCCATTACTAGCTAATCATACCACAGACAGTTTTTAGGCAGTCCTCAGCCTTTATCTTCTATTAGTCTGCTTTCAATCACAAAGTAAGAGAACAACTATTTGAATGAATAGGACAGACTGGCTTTGGCATTCACAGAGTCCTCAGCATTTAGCATGATTAAGAATTCTGAGGCATACCTACGGAAATGAACTTGGCTAAAACAATATGTTCATTCTAGTAGTAAAATCTGATTTTTTCCCTATAAAAGTTAAAAAAAAATAGCAGTATTCAAACTGAATGAAAATTACCAGTATGGTATTTACAACAGAAGTAAAAGTGGTAGTCAAAGCCAACTGCTATTACAAACGTCCCGAAATCTCAGTGGCCTTACATAATAAAATGTTTATCTATCACTGGATTGACAGTCCATTGTGGGAAGTGGGGTGGGGTGGGGCTCTGTTCCACACAGTTTTTAAGGATTTAGGAAGTGGGGGGGGAGGGGCTCTGTTCAACACAGGATTTAGGGATTTAGGCACTTTCCATTTAGCTGCTATACCATCTCCTGGGGAACTGGACTCTTCCAGTGGGTCCTCTGCATGCAGCCTGCAGAAAATGGATGATGATGTGGAAGACTGTATGCAGCATTTTTAGGGATTGGATATACAAGTAGTTACATCATTCATTCATTCATTTATTTGAGAAAGAGAGAGAGAGCACATGCGTGAGCTGGGGAGAGGGGCAGAGAAAGAGAGAAAGAGAACCTCAAGTAAGCTCCGTGCTCAGCATGGAACCTGACATGGGGCTTGATCCAATGACCCTGGGATCATGACCTGAGCTGAAGTCAAGAGTCGGACAATCAACTCGGTGAGTCACCCAGGTGCCCCTACTTACATCATTTTTAACAGTACTCCTCTGAGCAGAACTCAATCTCATGACCTCACATAACTACGAGGGAGGCTGGGGATTGCTCTCTAGCTATATAACCAGAAAGAAAAAATAAGTGGACTTTAGTGAACATATTTATTTATAGAGTTAATCATCTTTTCTTTTTTCCTATTGTGAATATCTCTTTTGTAGGATAATAGACATAGGTAGTCCTACTGCTCTCTGGGATATCGTGTCCAACATTTGTTTCTCTTTTAGACTTTTGGTCTTGGGTTTTTTGTTTGTTTGGTTTTAGTTTTAGTTTTAGTTTTGTTTTTTTAGTTGTAAGTAGGTTTAGACATTTTGGGTCTGACTGAATACCTTCTCTGCCAGCGCAGGTATTGACTGTTGGACCTCCATCCCCTCCCACCTGGGGGATGGGGGTGAGAGAAATGTAAAAAATGCTACTATGTTGAATCTCACATCTTCCCAGTATTCAGCCTGATGCATTCTGACCCTAAGGGATGGTGAAGGAGCAGATGTTCTAGTGGGCTGCCCCAGACCCACGGAAGTAGGTGAATTTTCAGATTCTGTGAATTTGTTAAAATTTTTTAATGTTTAATTGTTTTTGAGAGAGAAAGAGAGAGAGAGAGGGTGGAGGAGGGGCAGAGAGGGAGGGAGACACAGAATCTGAAGCAGGGTCCAGGCTCTGAGCTGTCAGCACAGAGCCTGATGTGGGGCTTGAACTCGGGGATGGTGAGGTCATGACCTGAGCTGAAGTCAGATGATTAACTGACTGAGCCACCTAGGTGCCCATGTTAGTACTTTTAACATGGAAGCTCATCACTAGACTTGTGACCACAACATTGTGGCTATGTATTTAACTTTTTTTTTTTTTTTTAACTTCTGGTTCTTTGGATTTAACTAGCCTGACTACTTCAGTAACATAGAGAAAAAAAAAAAAAAAAAACTACACTAGTTTTACTCCCAAATTTACTTGCATGTAGTTCAACTGTATTAAGCACTTTCAAAAAGTCAGTTATTAAGATAACTAGGGATATAAAAAGAATGAGCAACCTCCTGTACCTTCAAGGAACTGATGGACTAGAGGACAGAAATTTTCTAGCACATAACCAGTCTGCTATATTTATATAATAGCTATAAAACAATTATATGTATGAAAATAAGGGTATAACCCAGAATATGGGAACATAAAAAGGCATTATTGTGTCCTGTAAATGTTGTGAGTAGCTTTTTAGAGGAGGAAAGATTGGAACTAGAAGTTGAACAATGAGAAGACCTTGCTAGGCAGGAAACAGGGAGGGGTAGCTAGATATTTGGGATAGAGAGTACTTTGCAAAGGAAGTTGCGTCGTGTTTAGGGAATGATGAGGATTTAGATGTGTCAGATGAGATGATGTCAAGGGGGGGAGAGAGTGGGATGATGTGAGGTTGGAAGGTTAAGTTGGAACCACATTTGTAAAGGGTCTAAAAGACCAAAATTTGGAATTAAGGGCTTTATAATGTAAGATAAGGGGAATAGCAAACATTACTTTAGTATGAAAGTATAAAATCAGATTTGCATTTTAGGAAAATAAGTCTAGCAAAAGAATTAACAATAGATTAGAGAATTTTAAATTGTCATACTGAGTTTGTGCATATAGACGCATTATTATTGTTTTTGTCTTTCAAAGACACAAAAACCCACTTTCAAGTAGAGAATTGATACAATAGATAATACCACTTCCTTTTTCTCCTGTGCACTTTTTCTAAGGGCCACATACAGCTCTAAAATAATATGTCATGTTTTAGCCAATAAAAAATGCAACTTCCAGCTTCTGATAATGACAGACTAGCTTGTATCAGAGTAGACTTCCTACCAATAGTAATTTATAATTCTTGACAATATATAAAAGCAATGACAGAAACTGTTCATTGGCACTAGAGAGCAACTAAAGAGGATTCAGCCTTGGAAAGAAGAAACACACTGGGTGAGATCCACATTTAATTGGCTTTGACCACAAGGGCCCTCCTTGCCCACCATGGGAAGTAGCTGATAGGACTCAAATAAAAAGCAGTAGTTTTACTGATTTTAGGAATCATAGGACGAAGTCAGGTGGTCAGAACAACTAGGAATTGAGATTAGGGTACTTGAAGGGAGAGAGTCACAAAGGAGGGAATGCCCAAATCTGTAAATGAATACCTCTAATCTTTGGCAGAGCCTTAAACTGCATGTACAGATAATGAGTCCAAGGAACCCAGGAAGAAAACATGAGCTTGAAGGCTGAAAGAAGTAGAACATTCAGTTTCTCACTTTAGGGATATAGAGTTTAGAAATTTACTTCCCCCAATTTAGAGGGAATTGACAAACACCTTGGGTTTTCCATTGAAACTCCAGAAGTTTAATGCTTTAGGAATAAAGACCACATCCTAGAATTAAGGGAAAAACTGGAATAAATCTACTGTAACAAAAGCCTAAAATTAAGCCTCCATATTACCTGACAGTAATTTAACTGCTTGCTAGAGCAGTTTGCTAGAGCAAGCGTCAGTGCTGTTTGGAGTAAGATAATTTAAAGCCTTTATAACATATTAACAATGTTTGTCATCAGTAATTACTGGACAAGCAAAGAAACAAGAAAATGTGACCCAGCAACATGGGGAAAATCAGTCAATATAAACAAATTCATAGCTGACATAGATATTGGAATGGGAGGCAGGGTTGTTAAAATCACTATACAAAATCTGTGAAGGCCTTTACATGAAAAGACAGGCAAGGAGATGGAAAAGTTCAGGAGTGACACAAAAACTGTAAGAAAAAGAACCAAATGAAAATCTCAAGATCTAAAAAAAAATCTCTGAAATTAAAAAGAAAAATTGGATGGAACTAATTGCAGATTTAACACAACTCAGTAATAAAAAGACAATAAAAATTAGCAAAAGACATGAGCAGACATTTCCAAAAAGAATATATATGAATGGCCAATAAGCACTTGGCAAGATACTTAACATCGTTAATCATCGGGGAAATGCAAATTGAAATCACAGTGAGAAACCCCTTTTTATCCATTAGAATTGCTAAAATTAAAAAGGCTGACAACACCAAAAGACTGTCAAAATTTGAATTCACATACTTTGCTGGGGGTAGATGTAAATTTGTATATCACTTAGGAAAACTGTGTATTAGTTCTTTATAAAGTAAAATATATACCAACCCAGCAATTTTATTCATAGTTCTTTGTCCAGTGGAAATGAAAACATGTAGCCACACAAGGACTTGTAACTTGTACAGACTTATTCACAATAGCTAAAAACGAAACATGTCAATGCCTATTTGTACATGAGTGGATAAAGAAATCGTGGAATTTTCAACAGTGGAATATGACTCAGCAATAAAAGGGAATGGAACACTGATGCACACAACAACATAGATGGATCTCAAAAATAAGATGAGTGAAAGAAGCTAACCCCCAACCCCCATCTCTTGTATGAAGTTTGAAGTTATAAAATAGGCAAAACTTAGCTATGCTGGTCAAAATCAGAAAAGGGGCTCTCTCTAGGGTGAGAAGGGAAATTGTATGTAAAGAGCACAAGAGAACTTTATTGATATCATGGTTACATGAGTAACGTACTTGTTAAAACTCATCAAAACTGTACTTTTGAAATCTGTGTATTTGATTGTATGAACATTATAACTCATGATGTTGTCTGCCCCTCACTGATCACCTTTCATCCACTATCTGGCTTCCTTTCAAAATAGAAATAATAGTAATATTAATAATAATAACAATAACAATAATAAGAGGCAATAATCAATTACATGCTGGTGTGTACCGGGGAGGCAGGGGGACTCCTTCTGATCTCTAATATCCTGGTTTATTTTCACATCCCAGGTTACAATGATTCTCTTTCTCTGTCTCCTTATCCTTGTTTAGGAGTCTTACGTTTCCTTTCCATGCAAGGGGCCCAATCAATAACAACTAAGAACCCAAGTTTTCAGTTTCCTAATTTATGTGCATATGATCTTTGACCTTTCCATCTGTGTACTTGCCTCTCATCCAGTAGTATAAGATTTTAATTTCCAGCAGCATCAGATTTGTGTTTTCAAAAGGCGAGTTTCACTGTGTAGGCCAGGTGTTGAGGGGGGAGGCTGAGAGGCCAAAGGACTGGTGACGCTTGAGGTTGGTGAAAGTCAGGAAGCTGATCATTTAGCAGAGCTAGGGCAGCAACAGCCGAGGTTCTTGGCTTAGTGCCTGTCAAGTGAGTGAGGGTGACTTTATGGGTGTTTACTAAGACCTAAGGTGCCCTTGCCCATCATCTAGTGCCCTGTCAGATACCCTGCAGACACACAGCTGTATTTGTGTCATGTTTTTGGGGGAGGGGAAACTCGGAGGTCTGGTTCTTTTCCTCACGGCTTTAATTCTACTCTCAGTTTTGAAGTGAGTACAGATGTTTCAGAGTGACGTTCTCACTTTCTTCTTGACCTTTTTTCTTCTATAACCTGTGATATGTCAGAGACAACACTTACCAGCTTGGGAGACAGAATTGTTAGCATTTCTTCCCAATCCTGTGTTTAGTGTCATCAAGTTAATAGTTAGACATTGGACGTGGTGGGGATATTTACACAATTGATAATGGAAAATGCTGTAAATCAGCGACTCCCCACCCCAAGAGAAACTATTGTTTAATGTTTACCAGCACACTACACGACTTCTATAACCCTTCTACCTCTGCTCACCACACAAATCAAATACACACACACACACACACACACACACACACACACACACACGCACATGCACACATACACACACACACACAAGAAAACATAGTTTTGAAGGATTGGACATCATAGGTTTCTTCTATGAGACTATGGTGATTTCCAGGAAGAAAAACTGAGCTCCACTTTTCTTTCTATCTCAGGTTGTCCATTTATTTCCAAAAGGATGAAAATGAGCTAACTTCTTTCTCTCTTTCCTAGTGGATGGCTGTATTCACCGAGCAGCTGGCCCCTGTTTACTGGCAGAATGTCGTAACCTGAACGGCTGTGAAACTGGACATGCAAAAATCACATGTGGCTATGACCTGCCGGCAAAATGTGAGTACAGCTCTTTTGAACAGTGTTTCAAAATCAGATGAGCACTCTTACATTGTTTTATTGCTCAAGCGTGTAACTGGAAAGGAAGTGGCAGTGGTGATATTTAATTAAATGTGCTTATATTCAGATTTTGTACTTGGTAATAAAATGTGTTTTCCAAATAGTTCCTCAAATATATATATATATATATATATATATATATATATATACACACATATATGCATATATGTATATATATATATATATATATATAGTGTGTAAGTGTAGGTGATTGTTGCTCAGATCTTCAACAGCGTGTCTCTGAAACAGAGAAATAAACATGTGAGCAAAATATACATTATAGTATTTAAGTGCCGTGGAGTGACAGCTTCTGGAAATGATGCCAATTTCTTATTCCTTGTTCAGGTTTCTTGATTGTGGATGTGTTTAGAGCAAAGGAGATCAAAGTGATATATTGTGTTTTCAGCTGCCATGTAAAGGCTGATTGGCAATTACAGCCAAGGCATCTGTCACACTTTGCTTTCAGGAAAAGCCAATGGAATGTGGTTGTCAGTGTGAGAATGTATTTGCTCTTTGAATGTGGAATGGTCAAAACTTCCATTATATTTGAATAGAGAGAAGTATTGCATTTGATTGACCTTGTTGCCTAGTCGTTTAGCCAGCTGAGTGGGGTGGTGTAGAATAAAAATACTAAGAGAGAAGCTAGTTAAAGGCACAGATGTTTTAATCACATAATCTTCAGGGCTTGGTCAGTGGAGGTACAGGGTTTCATTGTGTCATTAAGGTGTTCATTGATCTGGAAATTGGGACACCAATTAATTGTTTATTCTATTCATCTACTTCTTATGATACTGCCTGGGTCTGTGAGTACATTTTATGTAAAAATGAAGTGTGGTTTTTGTTGTTGTTGTTGTTTTGCAGTGGAGAAAATGTGACTAAAAAATTATAACACAATCTGTGGGATACTTGGTGGGCTCTATATAGACAGGCTGTGTAAGAATGAATTCCCTATGCATATATGTGAGTGGAGAGGGTGTGTTATTTTTGAAAGATTACTTTAAAGTATGTTTAAATCTGAGGCTTTGTAGTAAATGTAATATATTAAAATGATATTTTTCCTTCATAAACATCATAATACTACTTTCTATATTTCTCACAGTGGGTTCCAGTGAAAGTATAGCAAATGTATACTGTTTAATTTTCCTTCAATGACTTCTCACTTTTCTTTCTTTCTTAGTGTTTTTTACCTTGTGTGAAAGAGTCAAGTCATGTGCCAAATGGCCCCTCACTCCCACTTGGAATGTATATTTATGTCAAATAAAGTCCTTTGGGTACAGTGGTGTTTCAAACAATTCTCCCTCTGAGTCAGAAAATTTGAGTATTTAAGGTGATTTCCCTTTCCAGGATTATGTCTCTGTGTTTACAAATATTGGTCATTTTTTTTTCTTTTTAACACCATACTACCTTTGTGATATAGCTAACTGATACCACCCTGAGAACAAACAGAATATTGATTATTTTCAGACTTGTGTCTGTCCTTAAGCTAAGGACTAAGGCCTGGTCTCCTAGTACTTTACTACTTTGTTTCCTATGTATTAAAGCACAAATAAGAAATTCTTTATAACTGAGATTTCTGAAGAGAGATAACCCCAGTATCACTAAATATGACCAAATAAAATGGTGGCTTCAGTGTATGGATTGACATCATGATAATTTTGTCTAATGTGCTTCAGTTTCACATCCTTGTAAGTCATCCAACTTAGTTCAGGGTTATTGAAGACTTGCACAATACCACTGAGGTGTAAAGATCAATACCACCAGTGCTTGTGCTTGAGGAATTTCATGATTGAGTCATATCTCTGAGCTGAGGTGTGGCTTTCCTGGGCATCCCATGCCAACTGAGTCTTTGTGGCACAAGGACTCTAGTTAATGAAAGCCAATCCACAGGGCTTGTACAGAATCTGTGTGAACTGAGATACTGAAATACTGAGATACTGAGATACTGAGTGACTGGTACACATTCCAGTCACTGTGTGCAGCCCACAGGGCACATCTAGTAAAAAAGTCATTCAGCAGTATAGAAAGTCCCAGTCTGGAATGGCAGTGCCACCTCACGAAAGTTACACACATGGACTACTTGTGAATAAGTCTTGGTATTTCTCCATATTTTAAGAGATTGATGATCTATATTTAAAACATAAAGGAAAAACAAGGAAAGCAATAAGGTGATATGGAAATGAGTAATAATCACTTATATCTGTATGCTATGTTATAGTTTTCCACAGTACTTTCACAAGCCTTTATATTTTAAGTTATATTTTATAAACATTATGTGTGTGTTCATTTTCCCTTTTCCTGTCTCTGAAAGATGTTTTTCTTTTCTCATCAATTTGGTTCATCCATTTCAGAATCATTAACAATCCACAGATGTGCTTTTGTAGAGAGAGAATGAAAAGGGAGCTCATTACATACTGTTTGGGTCATTTTCCCCCTCCATATTTAATAATTCCATGACAGTTTGACAGCAGAAACTAGTTCCTATCTGTCCTCTGTGACAGTGGGTTTATCATTATGGGGGTACTAAAGCCATTCATCTAGCCACCAATGATAATATCTTCATGCTTCAGCAATTGTTTGGAAAATGCTATTGTCTAGGTTACAGACAAAGTTGGTAATTTTGGACTGGCCTTTGCTTCCCTTATGCTTGCTAGATTAATTTATTCATAAATGCTTGTATTTGAATTAATCATATTTGTAGTCTAAATTCTGTGACTCATCATAATTTGTGGAAAGATAAGCCTCAGAGATTTAGTTTATTCTTTGTTGTTAGGATGTTTTGGTTTCTTTTGATGTAGAACATCCAATAATTATTTTCAAAAGTAATCTTAAGAGTGCAAAGAATATTGGCCAATATTTCATTAAAGGTGCAAAGAATATTGGCCAATATTTCATTAAAGGTGATTGCTAAAGAAATGACTTAAGAATTCAACTGACTATATATACAATTGGACCTTTTGGGACCTTCTCTTTTACAATATTAGATTCATAATAAAATTTAGTTTCTACAGAGTTATAGAAGCTTGTCAATATGTGGAACCTTTCTATTCAGGATATCATCATTCCACCAAAGTTTCAACTTCATGTGGGAGAAGTTTATTTATTTATCAGAGTCAAGGTTCTAGTGTCAAAATCTATCACAGTGTTTCTTGAATATGTGCTGAATTAATATGAATGAATGGGTGATCAAACGATGAATTGTTTCAGAACTTTTCACCTGGAAAATATCTTTGCAAATGTTGCTCCTACTAATTCTTTCCCTCCTGGAATGCATTCTGCCCAGTGCTGGTAGATTAATATTCCTAAATCCAGAGTCCTTATAATTGTCCATAAGACTCTAGATGATGTGACCCCCCCCCCCCCTTACATCTCTAACATCACCTCCTTCTGTCCCCTTCCTTGCTCATACAGTTTGCTTTGCTAATCTCTAATGCCTTTGCATTAGCATTCCTCTTTCCTGGAATTCTATTCTACATATCTACATGGCTTGCTCCCAACCTACTTCAAATCCTTGCTTAAATGTAACCTAAAGTATCACCCTAACAAACTTGTTTATAATTGCTTTTCTGCCTTATTTATAATTGCTTACCTCTAGTATTTAACCTTCAGATACACAGTATCATTTACTTATTGATTTTGTTTATTGTCTGTCTCTCTCTATGAAAATGAGAGTAGAGATATTTTTTTCTGCATCTTTTTCAGTTATTGCAGTGTCCACACAGGTTAGAAAAATGTTTGACATGCAATAGGGGCTCAAAATCTAATTGTTGCGCAAATAAGTAAAACCTAATTCCACTCCTCTCAAAATCCTTGGATGGGTCTTTCTTTAAACAGACTTGTTAGCCTGATCACCTTTGGCCTTCCATGATTTACTGCCATATCTTGAACTACTTACAACCTTTTACATGATGTGAATTGCTGACAGTGGTCTGCCTGTGCATGGGGCCTGCATTTGGGGCCATCTAGAAAGCTCTTTCTTTGCTCCTTTTCTGTCTTCCAGACAGCTCAAGTATCACTTCTGCCATGAGACAAGTCTTCCCTTATCAACTCAGGTAAAAGTGCCTTCTTTTTTCTTCAAACTCCTGAACTCCTGACTTCCTGAATACTGACTGTTAACACATTGAGGGCATTTTTCACTACTTCTTATTGTTATATATGCAAGCTTTCCACATTTCTTTAATCCCTTGGATGTAATGGATACTAGAGAAACATCTACTAAATTAATTGCTTGTTAAAGGTGGAAGATTGATTGATAATTGGTGATGGGTAAAATGTTAAAGAAAATTTATGTTAATATTCCTGAGAAATGATGCAATCAGTGTCAATTATCCATTGTGATTTTTTAAATCATATTTTAACATACCTCTATTCCAAAGTCTCTTGTCTAAGAATTTTATTTTTAATGGAGCTTCTACTAAAGGTGAACAAATAAAAAAAAGAAACTACATCTACTTTATTTAATGATTTTCAGCCTACCTCACATGTCTATTCTATTCCTTGAGAATGCTTAATTTTTAGGCTTTAAGGCTGAATAATCTTGAATAATAGGTAGGAAAATATTAAAATCTGTGTCTATAAAATGACGGAATCTGTTTCTTTTATCTTTCCATTTAATCTTAGAAGATATCAAAGGGTGATATTAGCATCCAACTCACAGGTTTTTATTAATCGTTTGAAAGGAGACTGTAGGGTGAGAGACCATAGTATTATATGTTTGAACATCATAGAATAATATGAATCAGAATCCTCATTCTATTTCCAGGTGCAAAAATAATCAGATGATGATATCTTAAAAGATACTCTTGACAATAATTAATACTTCTCTTATGCCTTTCATGAAGAAATCATAGTACCTTGAAACATTAGTTCATCAGTCCTTTTGAAATTTCTCTGAGGAAGTGACATGACAAGTTATGGTATTTTCTTTCAACACAGAGAAATTCAGGTACACAGTAGTTAAGTTTGTTGCTCCTAGCAACAAACTATGTCCATTGAGGGGCATGGCAGATAATTCAAGTTATCACCTGAATAGGGTGAGAGTCTATGGCAAGTGTTAGCCAAGACCTGTTGCCTGTATTTTTTTTTTTTAATTTTTTAATGTTTATTTATTTTTGAGACAGACAGAGCATGAGTGGGGGAGGGACAGAGAGAGAGGTAACACAGAATCCAAACCAGGCTCCAGGCTCTGAACCATCAGCATGGAGCTTGACGTGGGGCTCAAACCCAAGAACTGTGAGATCATGACCTGAGCTAAAGTCAGATGCTAAACTGACTAAGCCATTCAGGTACCCCCTGTTGCCTGTTTTTGTAAATAAAATGTTATTAGAATGCAGCATTTGTTTACATATTGTCTATAGTTGCTTTCATGTGACTGTGTTGAGTATTAGTAACAGGAACTGTATGTCCAAAAAGCTTGGAACATTTATTATCAGGCTCGTTATAGAAAGTGTTTGCCAATTCTTGGGGCACCTGAGTGGCTCAGTGGGTTAAGCTTAGGTCATGATCTCATGGTTTGTGAGTTCGAGCCTGGTGTTGGGTCTGTGCTGACAGCTCGAAGCCTGGAGCCTGCTTTCCGATTCTGTGTCTCCCTCTCTCTCTGCCCCTCCCTGCTCACTCTCTGTCTCTCTCTCTTAAAAATAAATAAACATTAAAAAAATTAAAAAAGAAAATAAAGTGATTGCCAATTCCTGATCTTGGAAATGTCTATTTTTTATGAAGGAGGCAGCTGAGATTGAGAGAGGTTAAATATTTGTTGAATTTTATTGAATGTATGTGATTTAGAGCCCTATTGGCAAAAGTGGTACTAAAATACCTGCCGTCTATTTCTCGGGACAGCTCTTGCTTCTGTTGCCTCAATAGAACATCGCCTTGGGAGGATGATCTGAAGCTTTTTAAATCTTTCAAATTATAAGGCCACCTTGAAAAAAAAAATCCTTGAAAAAAATGGTCATTTTTCTCAGTAGGGCCAGAACTGGAAAGTGAATAAGTCAAGTCTCTGAAGGGAGAGTTAATTCAAACCACCGAAGTATTTGGCAATAAATCTTTATTCCTTGCTTCTTCCAGTGGTGTTAGCTAATGTGCTGAAAGGGAACCTATAGTCCTGAGTAAATTCAGTTTCTAGAGTAGGTAACTCATAAGATGGGTCTGAATTAGTCTTCTGCAATGCATGACCAGATTTCAGCCATCATGGGCTCCGTCAGCAGGTGTCTGATTGTGAAGGCAGTGGAGTGGGCATGCTATCAAGAATATGACTCTACCAGGCTTTGATGGAGATCTGAGGGCCCTCATGAGCCCTTTCCATAATTAAATGACTTATATTACATAAAGAGAAAAATAGCTTTTGAAGAACATAAAACCATCTTCCTTCCTGAAGAGAGATGTGAGGTTGTTCCTCCTAAAACCAACTCCGATTGGCTCATTTTCCTGAAGTGCTTTAGGAATTTAATTACTATTTGAATCTATTTCTTCATAATTACCACCCCTTTCATTTATATTAAGCAGTTTTATACATTTATCTCCTTAGTGATCCTTATGATGAATGTGGAAGTGAAAAGGGCAGAAAGACTGTAAAATTCAGAGTAGTGGTTCTCAAAATGCTCTCCTGAAACAGCAGCAGCACCTGGGATTTGTTAGAGATGCAAATTGTTTTGCCCCACCTCAACTTTGTGGTTTAACAAGCTCTGGGGTGACTTTGATACAAACTCAAGTGTGAGGATCATTGACTTATACAGTGGTGGAATCCTGAGCAGTACCCTTGACTTTTTTTCTTTTTTAATGTTTATTTATGTATTGAGAGAAAAAGAGCTTGTGCCTGCATGTGCATTGGGGAGGGGCAGAGAGAGAAGGAGAGAGAGAATCCTAAGCAGACTCCACACTGTCAGCACTGAGCCCCGACAGGAAACATGAGCTCATGACCTGATCTGAAATCAACAGTCAGACGCTTAACCAACGGAGCGATCCAGGTGCCCCAGAACTGTTGCCTTTTGATTCCCTACCCTGGACCCCTTTCACTACACAGCACAGGCATCCTTTTGGGTTGCAGATTAGGGCTGTCTTTGAAGAGAACTCAGACATGTTCCCAGTTAGTATTTACTTGTTTATTGCCTGCCTTCTCAAACAGAATTAACAGTTTAAAGAGAAAGAAGTCGTATCAGTCTCATTTACCACTGGTATCCTTACTATCTGACTTAGTATCCAGAACCTAGTTCGTGGCTTTTGATACGAATTCACTGGAGGAGTTAAAGCATTGTCTTTGTGATAGTCATAGCTGCCACTGCAGGAAACCAACCAAGAAGACACTCAAGATAGGATTACATGATTCCAGAAGTTTGCAGAGCCAGTGCTGCTACCATCGCAGCATCTGTGTTATCCTATCACCAGACATGCAGCTTGCTCAAAGACCCTAGCAGTGCAAGCACGTACAGAGGGGCCAAATTTGCTCAACTTGTCCACATGGCACACCAATAACCTCCACTTCGAACACTTTATTTCAGTTTCTTTTTTTTTCTTTTTTTTAACCCATTGTAATAACATATATTCCGTCTCCAAGTGGCTTTGTGATGAAATAACTAAAATACTCTAATAGTAAATGGTGTCTTTTAAAAATAACTACATTTTGGAAGCAGCTAGTATTTACATTGTTGTATTACTGACCAAGTGTAGAATAAACGCCTATGCTTGGCTTTCATTAGTTGACATCTTAGCAGGCCTTCAGAGGACACTGCCTATACCTCCTATTTCCTATGTGATCAATAGGAAATAACAGTGTAAATCAATTCTGGGTAATAATGTAAATGAGCTCTCGAAGGCAGTTCCTGCTGTGAAATAAGTAGTTAGCTGTGACACTGGCATTAACCGCAGTGGGGGTAATCAGCCTTTGGATATGTTTAATCAGAGTTATCAGCTAAGATTAAAAAGAGAGCCACTGTTGTGCAGGGATAATCATTTTCAGGATTTAAAAGATGAATATTTGAAGGTGTTCTTATAAATTAAAGCCATCAGAATTGCTTTGAGTAATTTGGGATGCTTTGAGGTCAGGCACAAGCAAACAGGAAAGGTTAATTTCAGAGCCACAGTAGTTAATGTGTAGGAATTGCAGAATACACTTATTGAAATACATAGTGAATGCTGAATTAACTGAAGATTTTCCCCCATTGCTTAGATGTTCCATGTGCTATTATTAACATGTATGATTTGATTAAAAAGTGGGCAACACATAAAAGTTTTTAAATTTATTAATTATCCTTACAATTAATTATCAATCCCAAATATTAAATATTACACTACATTATGGTTTGATTAGAGGTGTTTCCAGTTGAAAATATTGATGAAACTAAGTTCTTCACTAGAATTAAAGAGTGATTCTGGGTCAAGAAAAGTAAGCCTCAAGGTAGAAAATCTGAAGACAGGTCTTGAATCCAGGATATTCTAATTGGTAAAGTCCCTTAACCTCTGATCTGAGTTTGCTCATCTGTAATTATCTGGGGGTAGTAATATCTACGTTGAGTGAGTTTGTTAATATGCAGAACCACTTTTTAATAGGGTAAGGCATAAGTATATGGTTCTATAATTACTTGTAAAAAACTTAGCACATCTCATTTACTTGTACTACCACTGTTCACTGAGTATCTACTCTGAGCTAGAGTGCTCTTCTGGAAGGTATAAAAACTATAGTGAAAGGACAGCTAGCTGAGGTTTGAGTACTTTTAGATCTTAGGTTCTTAGCACAGAGAGGCAGATAATAAACACATTCACATAAGAGAATTTACACATTCAATCTCAGATCATGATAAGGGATACGAGGAAAATAAAAAGTGGCAATAGAATGGAGGGTGGAGGGAAAGGGCTACTTTTCCCATGGTGGTCAGGGAACACTGCCCCAAGGAGATGGCATTGGAGCTAAGAGCCATATGCTTTCTAGGAGAAATTCATTGCAGGCAAAGTGAAAGTAGTTTACTGTAGGGTTAAAAAAATTCCCATTGGGTAACCGGGTGGTTACCTTGATTTTGGCTAAGGTCATGATCCCAGGGTTGTGGGATCATGCCCTGCATTGCGCTCTGCACTGAGTATGGAGCTTGCTTAAGATTCTCTTTCTCCCTTTCTTTCTGCCCCTTCCCTGATCTCTCTCTCTCTTTCCCTCTCTCTTTCTCCCTCTCTCTAAAATGAAAAAATAAAATAAAAAGCTCACCTTGCCTGATGTCTAAAATAAGATAGTCTGTAACTTTTTCAAGTGTTCTTCCTTGGTATAGATATTATATTTCAGTTTTTACAAGTGCATAATTTTAATATATAGTCTAGGTTGTTGAGGTAACAGAGGTAATGCTGTTGCTGCTGCTGCTGGAGTTGACAGGAATTTTAATGATAATCTAATCTCACCTCCTAATTGTAAAGTTAAGGAAATTGAGACCCTGAAAGATCATTTAATTTTTATTTTTTATTTAACCATGTGATAAGGGACAGAGCCAAGAGTAGAGTCTGGGTATCCTGACTCACAGTATAGGGCTCTGTCTGCTAAAGCATACTGCCTCTCCTAGTCTCTTAGATAATACTAACCCTCCTCTAGAAGTATTGTGAGAATTTAGTCAACTATTAAGTGAGATGATGTATGTGAGCATGCTTTTGAAATAACAATTTCTTATTTTATATGCAGTTTATTAATAGTCATTTTAGATGAGTTACATATACATTAATTGTGACATCATGAGGTCTACTAGTAAAGTTTATGACAATCGTCCACCTGAACATATGCAGCAGTGACTGGTGTTTGAGGAAATATGGAAGTCATGGACAGGAATTAAGAAAAAAATTGTATGACATCCTTAAGACTCAGACATTTGCTCCTGCTTCCTTACAGTATCTTGTTGTTGGAGGAAAGGGAAAGTCTTCAGAAGTCATTTTGAGAAACTTCAGAGGACAACTTTATTGGTTTTACAAGTTCTTTGGTATTTCTACCCTGGAGAGGTAGAGGTTAATTTCCCTCCCCTTGTATGTGGCTTGAACTTAATGACTCATTTCTACTGAATAGAATATGTCAAAAAAAATGGGAATTATTGAGATTAGGTTATGAAAAGACTATGGCTTCCATCTTTACCTCTCTCTCTCTCTCTCTCTCTCTCTCTCTCTCTTCCTCTCTTCTCTCTCAAATCACTCTATTAGTTTCCTAGGGCTGCCATAACAAAATACCACAGGTTTGATGGCTTACAACAGCACTTTACTCTCTCATAGTTCTTAAATCTAGGTGTTGGCAGGACTCTACTCCTTCTGAAGACTCTAGGGAGAAATCTAATTATTGCCTCCATTTTTACATGGCCATCCTCCCTATGTCTCTCTCTGTGTTTCTTCTTTTTCTTCTCTTATGAGGATACTTGTCACTAGGCCTACCCTATATAGATATTGATAGAGATAGAGATAGAGATAGAGATAGAGATAGAGATAGAGATAGAGATAGAGATAGATACAGAAATAGATTAGGGCAAAGAGAACCCATAATCAGCTTAATAAAGAAACGTTGGGAGAGGGGCACCTGGGTGTTTCAGTCGGTTAAGTGTCTGACTTCAGCTCAGGTCATAATCTCATGGTTTGTGGGTTCGAGCCCTGCACTGGACTCTGCTCTGACAGCTCGGAGCCTGGAGCCTGTTTCACATTCTGTGTGTCTCTCTCTGCCCCTCGCCCACTTGTGTGCTCTCTCTCTTCTCTCTCTCTCTCTCTCCCTAATAAATAAATAAATATTTTTTAAAAACTTTTTTTTTTTTTTTTAAAGAACCATTGGGAGAAAAACAACACAAACCACAACACACACCTGGGTATTGATATTTACCGGATATTCCTTAAGTGTCTTTAGTCTTTGCACTTGCTACTTACATGCTCTTTATTGTTAGGAATCACTGTTTTAATTTTCAGGGGAAAATAAATTCAGCCTTTCTCCTGTGTGGAAGCTGCGAGCTAAGTGAAGCATAGGTAGCTTCCTATTTACATTTATGGCAGTGCCCTTCTAAATCTGTTTGCTGTACTGGGTGGTATGTTTCCTATTAGCTCCTTCATTTGTCAGAACTACTGAGAGTTTGCACCATTTCTAATCACACACTATTTGTGAAATCCCTAATAATTTCCTAAGGTCTTCTGAAACTTTCCTTTTCCCACCTGTGACATTTTGAGGAAAGATTTATTCCCCTTCTATGTTTATTCTGCTTAGTGAAGATCATCAGAGACAACTTTAACTGTATTTTTGCAAATTTTCTTTCAAATTTTGTCTGTATTGTATTTAGAATGTAGGTGCCCATTTGAAAGTCTGCAGAATTCAAAGGGCTAACTTAGCATTCCCTTACATTTACACTCAGGTTTTGCCTTCTTACATTAGGGCACACGATGACAAACTTGTCTCTCCTTACACAGCCAGATGATTTTGTTTCTGTTTTAACATTACTGCTATACTTGGGTGTGTCTGATGCATACACATGCACATGTCATTTTCCATGCATCCCATTAGAAGTATATTCTCATTATGCTGAACACAGGTTTTCTTCTGCATTATCATGTTTTATGAGAAAGGAATTTAGGGATTTTTTTTCAATCTGTGGAACTGTTTGGAAAGCATTCTGGCAGAGTTTACATTTGTGGGTGGATTAATGGAACTGGGGTAGAGAGTCTGAGGGGATCTCCCAAGAACTCCCAGAGGGCAGGCAGAGGAAAGGTAACTGCTGTGCTGGACAGGCTAGCAGGACTGGCCCCTTCTCCTCCACGCATCCAGGACATATCTTACCTATTGTTATAAAATTAACAAAAGTTATGGGCTCCTGGGTGGCTCACTCAGTTGAGCGTCCGACTTTTGCTCAGGTCATGATCTCATGGTTAGTGGATTCTAGCCCTGCCTTGGGCTCTCTGCTGCCAGTGTGGAGCCCACTTCAGATCCTCTCTTCTCTCTCTGCCCCTTCCCCCATTCATGCTCTCTCCCTCTCAAAAGTAAATAAACATTAAAAAAAAGTTTAAGTAAAAAATAAATTATGAAAAGTTATTTTGATTATTGTCCTCCTAATAATATCCAGTGCCTGAATAGTTGAGTGGATTCCAAGACTAATGAGAGATTGAGAAACCCCACATCAAAGTATATCCATAAAAGACAGTCAGGGCTCTGTATGTAGAGTATTGCATGGATTCATGTAGCACCTAGAAGGAGGTGAAGTTTAGAGAACTACACATCATAGAAGGGTTAATATTTCAAACATTTCCTTACATTTTCTGTTGTCTCCAAAACAGTGTTTCTCCATATACCAAATTAACTGGTTGTCATGGGCACCAAACCTGTTACCTTAAACACAATATAACACTCCAGGCAACATCCTATTGTTTCTGCCTATTTTGAGATTAACCATCACATAGCATTTTTTTCCCTCTTGTTTTCATTTTTCTTTAACCACTCCATTCAGATGATGATGAAATCAATATTTCAAAGCCTGTATGTGAGATGTTTCTATTTATTGTTCACTATGGTATAATAGTAACTTTTTATTCATCGCTATCCTTGAGGACATACATTTGGGGACAACGGAGCTTTTATAAGAGTCTCACAATTACAACAAAGCTGAAAAATATCTAGAAGTCACTATTTTAGCAAATGAGCCAGTTTCTCCCATTAAGGACTAGGCTATATAAGCCTAGTATAAGACTGTATACTTTGCATTTAACAATCTGTCTGGCACACAGTAGGTAGTGATAAGTGTTTCATTCATTCAGAAAACACTGATTGTTTCCTAAGATATGTGCCAGGTGTTTCCTTATCTTTTAGAAAAGAATGATATACAAAACAAATAGGGACTTCACACTCTTAGAACTGAGTTGAGCTGAGCTCAAGTGATTCAAGAGACTTGCTCAAGACCACACAGTTATTTAAATGATAAAACCTTGCCAAGAATCCAAATTGTCAGATTTTTAGTCTATGGTTCTTTCTTCTTTTTCATGGAGATTTTATTTGGGGGAATCTAATAATGAGAAGATCTGATGGTGATGAAAGGGTGGGCCTACGCCTGCCGACTCCATCTTGTTCTGTGTTCTTCACCTTGACCATGCCTCCTCCCCTTGAGTAACCTCCCGCTCACCTGCCTAACAGGACTCCGACCCTTCCCCAGCCAATGGGCTGAGGCCACAGCCATTACCTCACCAACTGCCCCTAGGCCCCAATAAAACCTTTGTCCTTTTGAAACTGTCTCTCTCTCCAGTATCTCACCGCTGCGTCGGTGCAGGTAGGGGATTGAGCTCGAGCTAGCTCGGATAAAGGCTCTTTTGCTTTTGCATCGGACTCGGCTCCCTGGTGGTCTTTGGGGATCACGAATTCTGGGCATAACAGTGATGGCCTTCTTGTCTTATGTTTCCTTGGGATTTTCCTAGTTAGTGACCATTGGACATGATCAGTGGATTCTGATACATTTGTACCTGGGATGGGGAGAAGGGACATGATCTAGTATAGTAATGTCTAGTAAATAAATAAATATGTTTTAATGTTACTCCTATACTTGGGTATGTCATATGCTCAAGTCTCTCTCAGTCTAGTATAGAAAATGATTTTGGAAATCATAATTCTAACTTGGCATGGGGGGCCACAGGGCTTTTTTGACTGGGAGCTGGTATAACAGCTGCCTGACATTTTCAGTGATACAGTTTCTTTTCTTTCCCCCCATCAGTTTTTATTGTAAATTCCAGTTAGTTAGCCTACAATGTAATATTAGTTTCAGGTGTAGAATTGAGCAGTTCAACACTTAACATACAATACCCAGTGCTAATTACAACTAGTGCCCTCCTTACTCCCCATCAGTGATAATGACATGCAGACCACATCCCTGTAATCTCTTTGAAAGAATTTTAGGTTTCACATTATTTAAGGATAAGATAGGCAGTGATTTGTAATCATTCATTTTAATAATTATTCATTATTTTATATCCACATGTTTTAGGAAGAAAAACTTTTGAATCTCTAGTTCCTAAATCAGAATGTTAAACATTCATTGTTACACAATATGGAAACTAAGCATAGATTAATTCATTATTTGTGGTTTATTCTGTTTATTTGCCTTAGCAGCACCTTTTAAAAATAAAATTGACACATATCTGTGAGAGCATCTGTACTGAGTTATGTTTCCCAGACATAAAATACATGGATGGAGTTCTGATGGAATCCTTGTCTTACTGTGTGGTGTTATGGCCTCTGTCCTCTTTTGTTCCTTTCACTCTGCTTTGTTTGTTTTGTTTTGTTTCTTTAGTGCTTTTAACTGCCTCTCAAATTTTGTTAAACTATTTGATTGATTGATTGAATGATTGACTGACTGACTTGGGGCATAATCCATTTTGAAGATAGAATTTAGAACTTCCTGAAGTCAGAATCACTTGACTTGAAAATTTAAATGCGTATCCTTCCTGTGTGGAAATTTCTTTCCATTGATGTCCACATTTCATAATATGGTTAAGAACATGGACTTTGAAGCCTCAACATTCTGGGCTCAAATTCAGGCTCTGGATATGGGCAAGTTATGGAACCTCTGTGCCTCTCTGTTGCAAACTGGAAATAAGAAGAGCTCCACCCTCGCGTAAATGTTGATGATTACGAGTTAATGTCAGTGTAGCATTATTATAATATAGAGTGCTGCCTGCCTCCAAGTAAATGCTGTAGAGGTTAGCTGTTTTTTTAGTAAGGTCATTCTAACCATTTTATCTAAGATGGTCATTCTAACCATATTATCCATCACTTTCTGTCCCCTTGCCCTGCTTTAGTTGATATCACAGCCCTTATCATCACTTGAGATTATTTTATGTATTTATTGGTTTATTTGTTAAATGCTTATATCCTGTACTAGAATGTAATTTTCATGAAAGCAGGGACTTGGTTCACTGTATCTCTAGATCTTAGAAAGGTATTCAAAACCATTTCTGAATGAACAAATATATGTGAACAGGAAACTTTAATTATGTATAATTATTAGCTGAGTTACTAACAGGATGAGCCTAAGAGTACATTTAGTTTCATGCTGTGTTCATTTGGCTCTTCCAGTAAATTGGGTAATAGTTATGAATAAGCCAGGAAAATAGCACCAATGTATGAGAAGGTCAAGACCACATTTGACATTTGACATATCTACCAAGAATGTTCTAGGTGTATTACACATCTTTTTCCTATTTTTCAAAACTCCGTAGTTTAAGTAGTGTGTCAGGATGAAGTAACAGAGAAGAAGAACATTAATGGCCTGGGAACCATGTCCTGGCTTGCCTAACTAAACCCAATGGGTAGATAGTGAGGTCCTTTTCCATTGATTTACAGTCTGTATTCAAAGGTGATTTCCAAGCTCAACTTACTGTTAAACCTCATTAAAATAAAGTGATAATTTTATGGGTTTGAAATTTGCTATGACTGAGTTTCTGATTGGGACCACTAGCCTCAGAGCTTACAACTTTCATGTAAATGTGTTAAGAGGGGAAATATTGATGTGTGTTTTCTCTGTGTTCAAACTGCTCATACTTTATGGGAAATAATAAAGCTTTACAACTTGTTCTTCACAAATAGGATGTGAGGGACTTGCAGCAACAGGAAGAATCTATTATTTTGTGTCAGAGTGATTGGGGCCATCTTCTGTTTTATGGACTCCCAGAGCTAATTGTTGCTTGGGGTAGAGAAGAAAATAGCATGACAGTTCTTTGAGAATATTAATTTGGTATAAATAGAATTTCCTTTTATTATAAGGAAGATAATTATCTGACCAGTAGGCAGTGTAGCAGCATTCTCTGTTAACCCCAATTTTACCAGATGGAGTGAAGGCACAACCCTTCCCATCAGGACTTCAGGACTTCTGACATAAACGGCTTTAAAATATAGTTACAGTTTCCAGCTGAGAAATCATCCCTGCTTCTTGTCTTTTAGCTGCAGCTGTGGTCCAGAGACCACAGGTAGGGGAAGAAAAAAGAAAAGAAAAAAGAAAAGAAAAGAAAGAAAAGAAAAAAGGAAAGAAAAGAAAAAAGAAAAGAAGAAAAGAAATAAGGTTGAGGTGATGTGGAGGAAGGAGAAAATGTAGTCATACTAGTATCCTTCATGCCTTGGCAAGAATTACAGTCACAGACATCCTCCTCCACCTCCACTTGCAGAATTGGAAGACTATCTGGTGGGGCCACTCCTTTAGCCCCACTCATATTGGATGTAAGCATGTACTTGTGAAGGCATTTAAGCCCAGCCCTTCATGTCTTTGTATCTATTTTAGATATGGATATTATAGTCTGTAAAGCATGATCCTTGGTCCGAAGAAATGTGACTCAATGGTCCAAATTGGTGCACTGTCTACTGTTCCAGTTCTTTCTAGTACTCTGAGTATTGTATCTACCACTGGCTAAGCAAAACCCAGTCTCAAGTTAGTGTCTCCTTCTCTGAAGACTATTTGTAGCCCCCAAGGGCTACCTAGTCTCACTTGCCAGCTCTGCTCAGCGCCTTCCCCTACGGAATCTACCATATAGCCTGCAGTGTCTGTCTCTTTTGTTGGCAGATAGAATAATTCTTATTGGAATTTTGTGCCTCAGAGAGTGAGGCAATATGTCTAAATTCATCCCATCTCTGCATTGCTGCAGGTACCTCTTTATTCACTCATTTCATGGAGCCAAGTGGACACTTTAAGCGAGTGTACAGGGGTATCTGTTTGTCAATTCCAGTCACCCTCTGAACCTGGAGGGGTTTCCTCAGATGGGCATTGATGTGTCCCATATTAATGCATCCTTCAAATTTCTGTAGTGATTACCACAAGGCAGTGCCCCATATGGGCATCACTTTAATAGGTCAAGTTTCCATTGCCCTCCTGCCTGACCATATGGCCAGGCCATTGGCTATTGTGCATTAGTTGGTAAAAACAGAAACATAGGAGCTTTTTATCATAAAGCAGTATGTGATTAAGCTCACCAAACTGATTTGTTTTTACCTTCTTCTATCAGAGTGGTTGCCTTCCAAACAGAATATTGTCCATTCACCTTGGAACTGCTGTCCACAAATTAAACAGATTTTTGTTAGTTGGTTAAGAGCTGTTTATAGGGCACTGTTCAAATGATGATAGAATCTGGCAGCTCTTCATGCAGATCTGAAGTTAATCTTAGGGGAAAGGAGGCTCCCTGCTCATGAATATCTTCCCCTTGCATTCCTCTTGTAGCACAATCCCTATAAACCATTTCTATTTTATTAGAGAACTCTTCTGGGCACTGCCCTCCGCATTAGAGTATTTCTCTAACATTACCCAACACATTATGTGTATTTCAGACTTCCAAGATTATTTTATGTCCTTCACTTATAGAGGTAATTTCAATTAATGTCTAATAGCAAGCTAGTAATTTTCCCTCAAAGGGAAATTCTGTATTCTGAAGTCCCACAGCTGTCTCTGGAAGGGATTCACTAGCTTTTTCCATAAGCTCCATTCCACACTCCACATTGTGATATTTTATAGAAAATTTGTCTTTATCAGCACTCTAAGTTCTATTCTACACTGTGTGGGCCTGGGCAATCTTACCCATTCCCATTTAGTAGGTCTGATTAATACTGCTTGAAGAACAGATTTATATACCTTCTCTTTCATAATACCAGGTTGGAGAAAACATTTCCTAGACAGATACAGTGTCTAGCCCCATAATATATTCAGGTAATAAACACACAATTACTTCATATGAAGCCTGTTCAAACATACCAGTTTTCCTCCACACTCTCGCCTTAATCCCATCTAACCTTACATTTCTTTTTTTTTTTTTAATTTTTTAAAATGTTTATTTATTTTTGAGAGAGAAAGAGAGCATGAGCAGCGGTGAAACAGAAAGAGAGGGAGACACAGAATCCAAAGCAGGCTCCAGGCTCTGAGCTGTCAGCAGAGAGCCTGATGCAGGGCTTGAACTCAGGAACTGTGAGATCATGACCTGAGCCGAAGTCGGATGCTTAACCGACTGAGCCACCCAGGTGCACCATCTAACCTTACATTTCTAATTGTAGCCTCCAATGGGGCTTCATTAACAGGTTTTGGTTTTACAGTACTAGGTATGGGGAGTGTTCCTCAGGCAGACATCATATCCATTCCCATAAAACATTCGGGTCAAGGCACAACCTCTTCACATAAAGCCTGTTTAAATAATCTAACTTTCATAATCCTATCCTTTACATTTTTTCCATTTTCTATTTTCTAAATCTAATCTAACTGTAGTTCATTTCCAGTCTTTGCCAGTGGGTTTTGGTACCATACTTCTTGTGGCTTTCCTATATTGGAATCCCAGGAACTTCTTTTCACCCTCTGACCATTTTACCCACTCATATATGTAAGGCTTTGGGTCCCCAGTAAAGGGTTGAGATGGAGGACCTCACCTTTTTATCAATCTTATCTTGAGTAATCTGCTTGCTGCTGCCCTGTGCCATTCCAGGTCTGATTTTCCATTGCTATCGTTGCCTTCTGGCTTTTAAAATTCCTCCAAATTAGAATATATAGACTTGTTTGGGGCCTTTTAATGTTGGAGGACCATCTGGGAGCCCCTTTGCTCTATCCATCCTTTAATAGTGCTTTATTAAGGCCTTTGTTTCAATCTCATCAATGTCCATGTTATTCACTCCTTTTCTTTATTACCATATAAAGATTTCCACCCTGATGGGATTCTACTCTTCAGTCTATATTCACCCCATTTCTTAACAATTTAAAAAATTTCTATCATGCTAGGAGAAGTCCCTTGACTCTTCCCTCTGCCTCTGTGCATTCTTTTGTTGATTAATCTAGTATTAGCATCTGTCAGACTCATGAGGGGAAGCTGAGACAGCAAATTTGATAAGGCTTCTCAAACTGTTGCATGATATTATAGCAGTAAGGTTACAGTGGATGTTGATGCAAAAGATCCCCCTGTAACACCAGAATTTACTATGACCTGGGTAATGGGCATATTCAGTGGACGGGTATCCCAACTGTCATAAAGCCAACCCCATATGGCTTATATATGAAGCGTATAAACCATTTCATCTGGAGTGCACCACATGGTATTTATAAGGGGAGTTGGACAGTCCCCCTTCTCCGAGTCAACAGATCTTACAGTAGATTTCATCCAGTATATCATGCTGGCTTTCACCTTGGGTGTAACTCATGGTGTGTCTGGGTCATATATAGCCACCTGTGAGTGTTCTGCAGTGAGCTGTGAGTCCTGTATCAACCTAAACATGTTCTTCCACCCTGTAGCATTCAAAACCAAAACAGTTCCCCTAAATTACTCATTTTCACAACCTATTTTAGTAGAGATTCTTCATGGAGCTGCTGATATAGATCCACAAAATTAGGTAACTCCTTCACAGAATGCCCTCTGGTTTCAGTAGTTTCTTGGTTTTGCCATCTTCCCCACCCCCAACACTGACTACCTTCTCAGTAACCAGAGATACTTTTTGTTGTCCTGGTGTAATTTTTCCTTTGTAGGCAGCTTTTTAAAAAAAAATCTTAAAACAATTTATTATTTATTTATGTATTTAATTTATTTTTTTAAATATTAAATTTATTGTCAAATTTGTTTCCATACAACACCCAGTGCTCATCCCAACAGGTTCCCTCCTCAATACCCATCACCCACCTTTGTAGGCAGCTTTGATGCTAGCAGCCTTCTCACTGATCAGCTAGAAATTGATGGTTCCCATGACCCTTTCCTCAGGTTTGATAATTTGCACAGAACTCGGGGACACACTTGCATCTATTATTATTGGTTTATTAGAAAGGATACAATTCAGGAACAGTCAAATTGACGAAATTTAGAGGGCAAGATATGGGGTGCATGGAGCTTCCGTGCTTCTCTGGGCATGCTGCCCTCCCAGCACCCAATATGGTCCATGGGGAAGTATTCCAAAGCCTTTTGTTTAGAGGTTCATTATGTAGGCATGCTTGACTAAATCATTGGCCATTGGTAATTAACTTGATCTCCAGCCCTTCTTTCCTCCCTGGAATTCAGAGGATGGAGCTGAATGTTTTTAATGCTCTAATCACATGGTTCCTCCTATCCTGATGCTATCTAAACATCACCTCATAAGTATAAACTCAGGTATGGTTAAAAGGGCCTTATTATGGATAACAGATGTTTCTATCACCTATATCACTAGGAAATTCCAGGGGTTTTAGAAGGTGTTAGGAACCAGAGACAAATACCAAATATATATACTTATTATTGTATTATAGTCATTAGTCCCACAACTTAACTGTATTTATGCAGAAATATGCTTAAGTATACATGCTAATAATATGTATCCTGGTACCAACCTGAAAACTAATTTCTTTCCCACAAGGATCTGGTTTTACCACAAAACTTTAAATCTGGACGTTGGGGTTATCTTATTCTTACATTAAAAGAACATTATGGGCATTCTTTGAGAGATGAGAGTTAATCATGACTTTTGTGTGCATGATATATACTCATACACTACGGTTTGAGGAAAATTCATTTTTAGTATCTCATATTCATGTAAAGGTCCTAGGTGCTATTTTTAAACAAGGTGTCATATAGTATTAAATTACAAGATCTTATATACTTAGTTTTATAGAACTATTTCAAAAATTTAAATAATGGAACTTTTAGATTTAGATAGTTAAATATCTAGTATAAGGCAAAACAAAAGCATCATTTGTAAAGCTAAATATCACTCAACTATTCAGTTATTCTTTGTTGTAGATGGGTAAGCTTGTTCTTTTACAGTTAGACCATATGGTGTTCATTTATTTTTCTGTGATAGATGTGCCAGATAGCCAAAACCTTTGCTTAGTACCCTAGGGGAAAGGGGATCTGTGACATGTGTATTTATTTTATGCCATTCCATCCACGTTGTACAAAATACATTTAAATAGGGGAACTAAATTGCTTACAGTAGTAAAATACATTTCCCTCAGTGAATGTTGGTACTTTTCGATGCATGCTGATTTGAGTTCTGACACAGTCATAATCTACATACCAAACATATGCATTTAGCTTTCAAAACAGAAACTGGCACTGGGGGAGCTAGGGAAGTAAGCTAGTTTGCCAAAGCAATCTCTCCTTCTTCCTCTTTGGAGAAAGGGTTTATCATTCATGGCCTAGGTTCTCTTGTCTTAAACTTCAGAGTGGACTTTCCAATTAATAAAAATATATTCCATAGCATGGCAAAAATTTGAGACTCTGACTCATCTGTCTCGCTTGCCTTCTATGAGAGAATGTGGTCATGAGGTCCACCGTTTAAAATACGGGCAATAAATCTTTGGAAACATCGATGTTTAAAAATGTACAAAATGTGGGGCACCTGGGTGGCTCAATTGGTTAAGCATCTGACTTTGGCATAGGTCATTATCTCATGGTTTGTGGGTTTGAGCCCCATGTGGGGCTCTGTGCTGACAGCTCAGCTTTTGCTGAGAGTCTGCTTTGCTCTGTGTCTGTCTCTGTCTCTGTCTTTGTCTCTCTCTCTGCCCCTCTGTGTGTGTGTGTCTCTCTCTCTCTCTGCCCCTCCCCTGCTCATGCTCTGTCTCTGTCTCTCTCTCAGAAATAAATAAACATTAAAAAATGTACAAGATATAAGTAGAAAACAGTGTCGTTAGATTTTACCTTTGCACCAGATGAACAAAACAAAATGTATATAAATAATGATTTCTGTAGCCTCAGAGCATTCAGGTTTCTCTTCTACCAGTTGTATATTGGTATGCCCCTGGTATTTATATATATTTTGTAGATACTTTCCACCTATGACTCTCTGATATTTCACATGTATGGCTTACATGATTATTCACCTCTTTCATTCTATCTTGATTAAGTCTAAGCTAAAGGCTTTTTAAGGTTTTATATATTCTCCTTGTCAACTTGTGAGCATCTATACTTTTAAAATGTTGGATTCTTGATAACTGTGTCCTTCATGTATGCCTCATAGGTGATGTCACTTGACTGAAAAGTCCTCTTGGTAATCCAGTAATTAAATTCTTCTAGCTGGAGGCTAAGAGAGATCTCTTGTGCTGAATTGCACTGTATAGTAAATGGCATTATAATGAGGTTTTAACTTATTTGTTAAATGAATGAATGTGAATTTTGCTGTTGCAAATCATTAGTGTTTGATGCTCTAAAGCAAGACTTGGTGCTGTGGACGAGAGCTAGTATAATCATGTCTTCTTAAAATTGTCATATCAGTGTATTGAAGGTACTTTCATTAAAAGGAGAAATACCCTTGCAAAGAAAGTTTAAGGCAGTCTAATGAAACAGGCTGATGATCACTCCCTCATGTCACTAAGTTCTCTGTGTCAGGCCTGTGGTAGATACTTCTGCAGTATTACCTCACTTTTATCTTCAAAACAACACTGTGTGATAGATTATGTTTTTATCCCCATTTTATCACAAGGAAAATCAGGCACAGACAGGTTAAATAACTTTCCTGAGATTCACAACTAGTAAGAGTAGAGTGTGGATTCAGGCTCAGCCCCTCTCCATAGCTCTGCACTTACAAACAAGGTTTTATTGGAGCACCTGTGTGGCTTGGTCAGTTAAGTATCTGATGCTTGATTTCAGCTGGGGTCATGATCTCACTGTTGGTAAGATCAAGCTCTGTCCCCGTCGGGCTCATGTTGGCAGCAAGGAGCCTGCTTAGGATTCTCTCTCTCCCTTCTCTCTGCCCCTCCCTTTCTCTCTTTCTCTCTCTCTCTCTCTCTCAAAATAAATAAACTTAAAAAAAATGTTTATCTCATCCTTAAGCATGGGCATTTGCTTATATATGAATTAATTTTATTGTTATTATTTCTCTTTGATTTCCTTCCATTTTTTATGAAAGTTGATGATATTTAGAAAGCTTTACTTCTGTAACTTAAAAAATGTTTAAGCTCAGAAATGTACTGAGAAAAATAACAAATGCTCATGCATCAGCTACCAATACTTTTTAAAAAATCTACTGATATCTTGGCCTCTTTATTTCCACTCATTGTTTTTTAAATAAAAAATAAGACATTTTTGACAAAGTTCTCCTTAATCCCATTTTTTCCTCTTTCCCATTCCTTGCCCAGAGAAACCACTATTAAGAGCTGGATATAAAACCTTATATATTTTTATATTTTTGTTTTATTTATTTATTTATCTATTTATTTACTTTCTATATTTTTGTATTTCTACCACAGATATAGAAATAGCCATAAACCCTATACACTTTTGTTTTGTGGGTTTAAATGTATACATAAGGCCTCATGATGTATAGTCTATATATTGTGTCTTAGCCTTTTCATACAATATTATGTTTTGAAACCTCTCCATGGTGATTTATCTAGCTATAATTCATTATCAGCAGCTGTATTTAATTCTCTTATACATATGCCATATTTTATGGGTTCATTTTCTTATCAAGGTTGATTAGATGGTTTCCAGGATTTTCCTAATGTAAATAATGCTGAAACAAATATTTTTCAGTATATATTGACTCATATACATGTGCCTCCTCAAGTCGCTGGCTGGTTGGGAGGGTTGTGCACTATACTCTAGCAGTGAGTGTACAACAGCATCAAGTGGGGAGGAGGGCACATCAGGGTACATTTGAGAATTAAAGGAAATCACCAAGTACATTTATTATGCTTATGAGACAATGATTAATTAAATTAAATTACATTCCACTGCTAATAGATAATTTGAGTCCATGTTTTATGAAGTCCCTACAAATAAATGTTAGGTTTATGTGAGGTTTAATAAGGAGAACTCTGAGCTAAGAGGCAAGAGATCTGGATTTTCTTCCCAGCTGTGCTGTAACCTAGTATTGTGCTATGAAACAATACATTAATGGCCTCTGAATCTCATTTTTCTCAGCCAAAGATAAGGCATTTTTTATTGGTACTTTTTTCTTACTATTTCTTCTAGTACTAGACTATCTATGTTACCAGTTTTCTTTAGGGTTAAGACACCTGCTCAGCAGTGAGCAGGCCTAAGTCTGTATTGCACCCCTGGACTGCTACCCCGTTGCCCCTCAGTATGGCACCCTTTCCTAATTCCAGAGTTCTAGGCACTTGGTCTTTTTGGTTCCTCAGCTTATTATTCCCCTTTCCGCCATGTAAATGCTACAGGTGTCTTGAAGAGAGACAGAATTCCTTGCCAGAGCATTTCTGAACCATGTGACCCTCCATGGCCTCAGGCTCCAGTTATCGTCAGTGGTATCTGGTGTGCTAACCACACTCTTGATTGTCCCTTTCCTTCTCCTGTCTCATTTCTCCATCCCCTGACCATTGTTATCTGAGCTTCTCATCTCAGGGTCTTCTTTCCAGGGGAAACCCAAACAAAGATATTCAACTATGCAAATCTTACCTGTTCCTCTGCCTCTAGCCCAATTCCTGGGTTTTGGAGGTTCTTCCTGACCCGCTCAAGCTCATGCTCATAAAGTTGTTCTGTACCCTTTTGACATTTGTCATTTGAACCAATTAATGAACGGCTGCATGCAATTATTCACCTTCTTTTGTGTCCCTCTTCCTCCCAGTCATAAGATGAACTGCCAAAAGTCATGAACTCTTTTTGTGTGTGTTGCTTTGTTTTTATTTTTAATGTTCCTCAGTGCCTAGGGTGGAACCAGCACAGAATATACACATGTAGTAAGTCTGCATTGAATGAATAATGTAGTCTTAATAGGTTCATACCCCCCAGGCCAGATTTTGTGGATGTTAGGCATCTCTTCTCCCTTCTTTGGTTTCTTTGCCTTTTAATTAACTTTCCATTAGGCTTGTAGCTCTTGGTGACCTCCTGAAAGCCTGGTAGTCAGAAGGTTACAGAAAGGGCCATCCATTTTGTTATAGGGGTAACAGGAATAAATACTCTCTCTGGTCACACTTTGAGAATATTTCAGGCTAATTGGCAGAAATAATTGGGAATACAAATGTGTTGGGAAGTAGCAGTTAGAATTTTTAACTTTTTATATAATACCTTAAGTTCTAAATATCCATAGCATTGTTTTAAAGTTATTATCAAATTATATGAAATTAAAAACAAACTTATGTATGAATGATTCTAAACATTTTACTTCAAATATTTTTGCCACATTTTCCCCCAATGAGATGGAGTCTACATTAATTTTCTTTGTTCACTCTCCCTCCCTGTATCTTTGGAATCAGCCTGATTGAAATACAAATTTTTAATTTTTAAATTCTCTATTTTATTTTGGTTAAATATCTCATACGGTTAAAAGTTGTTAGATGAATTCAAGTAGCTGAAAGTGACAGCTTGTGGTTTTGTTTAGCAAATTACTGTCCCCCTTTGACTACAGGTGTTTTCTTTGTGAAATGAGGACCAGTACCTGTGGCTTCTCTTACAAAACTTTCAGCAGCTGAGGGCATTATTACTTATTCCATGAGTTTAAAAACTGGGGAAACTATCCCCCCAGCCCCCCACCCCCGCCTCCCGCCTCCTGCCTCCTCAACAGTGTAGCATTCTATTTGTCATTTATTTGAGCCTGTTTAGTGAGTATTGATTTTGTAAAATATATTCCCCAAAGCTTATTTCTCAGATTCAGGTCTTTTCCAACTGTGCACAACTTGGTTGGGCAGAAAAGGCCTCCTGGATTGCTCTGCTTTATTCTCCCTAGATGGACTTTATCATTGTCCTTCAGTTGTCTCCAGAGTTCATCACAGATGATCTCCTTTTGTGGGCAGAAAGCAAGGAGTGCTGAGGCTGCAGGGCACAGTTGCTGAAAGATTCCTCTTTCAATTCAGATTTCAGTCTAATTTTAACTTATTTGGTCCTGCTGTGGAAAAGCTGTTTGTCCGAAATAAGGAGGATAAATACATGATACACTACGTATGGATTTCACAAAATGGGATGCAGAAATCTAGGAGCTAAAATTTAGATCTAAGGCACAAATTTTCCTTCCTTCCCTTTTCTCTTTCCGTGTCCTCCCCACTTTTCTCCCAGTGGATTGGATTAGGATTGGCAAGAGTGAAAGAAGAAGATGTAAGATTTTAGACATTTGTTTATTCCTCTGTGTTCAAAATGTGTGACAATGTAGAACTGAGCATAATTCCAAGGAGCCTTCGAAAGACTGAGGTGGCAGCCATGAGGAGAGCACTTCCTGATCTTTGCAGAGTCCAGACAGTTTCATGGAAGATCACTGAGAGCCTGAGCCCACCCCTTGCTCAGAAGACCCACAGGGACAGGCACCAGTAATTTTGTTGAGGTTCACTGAATTGAGCTAAGTTATGCTGGTTCTAAATATGAAACAATTTGAATAGAATTGTTTTTATTTATTTATTTTTTTACATATATATTACATCTTAACATTTTCTTTTTTTTTTTTTTTTTTCAATTTTTTTTTTTTTCAACGTTTTTTATTTATTTTTGGGACAGAGAGAGACAGAGCATGAACGGGGGAGGGGCAGAGAGAGAGGGAGACACAGAATCGGAAACAGGCTCCAGGCTCCTAGCCATCAGCCCAGAGCCCGACGCGGGGCTCGAACTCACGGACCGCGAGATCGTGACCTGGCTGAAGTCGGACGCTCAACCGACTGCGCCACCCAGGCGCCCCTACATCTTAACATTTTCACAGAAGAGCCTCTGTTTTCTTTCTGAAGGTATAAAGGCTTGGATTGTATGTTAGGTATATTAGGCAGAGAAAATGTACCACTCTGTCCTGCCTCCCTAGAGTTGTCTTGATTGTTTTATTGTAGCTCTCACTGCTGAGCCCCTTCCTTCCAGTGCTGTGGAGTTGGCTTTGTCCAGGGAGCTCACTCACCACAGGTACAAAAAGCAGAGTGAATTCCCCACTTCTACCAATATCACATTCAGGCTCAGCAGGCACATTTTTACTTCTGGCTGTAAACTTGTAACCAAACCACAAATATGTAAATATGATAGGGGAGAAGGCCATCTCAATTATTTGTTCAAACAAGTCAAGGGCCCACAGAAGAGAAAGATGAGCTTCTCTATCATTAGCAGTTCACACATAGAGCAAATATCGGTTATGCATTATCTTAAATTATACATTAAAATAATGCTAATAATATTTGAGTCAAAAATGCTCCTATGCCTAACAGCTAGAAATTTCTAGTTATATAATGGCAATATAGCCTAGTGGCAAAGAACTGTCTAGATCTGGAAACCTTGGTGTGAGCCTTGCCTTTTCATGTAACCTGCTGTATATGCTTAGCAAATTACTGAGCTCTGGATTTAAGTTTCCTCATCTACAAAATAGACACATTAGGATTGTTGTAAGGATTAAATGAGATGACATGTATGACATTTATAACAGTACCTAAAACTCATTAAGAATATCAATATCAGCTAGTGATAGCATTTCGATCACTTTCCTGTTTATTATGACATTTAGTCTTCCTGACACCCTTGTGGTATAGCATATACAAGAAGTAAACATTTTTTTTTTCTGTAAAGGGTCAAATAGTACACATATTTAGCTTTGTAGATCATTCAGTTTCTGTTGTAGCTTCTCAGTTCAAGCACTGTAGTGTGAAAGGAGCCAAAGATGATATAAATGAAGGGATGCATCTTTGTTCCAATAGAACTTTATTTACAAAGACAGGTGGCAAGCAGATTAGGCCCGGGACTGTGGTTTGCTGACTCTTGACAACACCCTATTTGCTATCATCTGCAATTTGTAAATAAGAACATGGAAGCAGATTGTTAGGAGATTGCCTATGAGTCCATTGCTAACTAGCGGTATATGTCAAAGTAATAAGTATTGTTACCTTTCAGGTCAGGGATTTCCTACAGAACAGTTTAGTGGTCATCTACATTGCCTCAGAAACAGACTTGTTTGCATTATTGGTTAGAATGTCGGGGTTCCTGTGAACATTATGTTTTTATTTTGCTTTATGGCCCAGTCTTCAACTTTAAACTTCAAGACAACCTTCTTGCTAGCATGTAAATCCATCATAGGAAGAAATGCCTACATCAGTCCCAACCAAGAGTTAGAAATGTAGAGCCCTAAATCAGTTTTTAAGACTTTTTTCTATTTTTAATAACACTTAAACTGTAGTTTTTCATTTAAAAATGTGTTCCTGGGTTAGGTATCTTTTTTTTTTTTAAGGTTTATTTATTTGTTTTGAGAGAAAGAGAGAATGTGTGAGCGGGAGGAGGTGCAGAGGGAAAAGAGAGAGAGAATCCCAGGCAGGGTCCTCACAGTCAGCACAGAGCCACACATGGTGCTCAGTCCCATGAACTGCAAAATCATGACCTGAGCCGAAATTGAAAGTTGGATGCCCAACTGACTGAGCCACCCAGGTGCCCCTGGGTTCTATAAATTTAAAAGAAAGGGCTAATTTGGGGGATATGGATCAAAATACTGGGGGGAAAACCTGTTAGATACTTTTGCGAAATAAACTCTAACTTTAAGATTTTTTTTAAATTTGTTTGTTTGTTTTGTTTCATTTTGTTTTTGGCTCCAAAAGACATCCCTGGAGAGGAACATGAAGTCTGTGGCTTGAGCAAAGTCTTTTACGTATGGTTCTAGGATACACATTCATACACACTGTCTCACACACACACACTCAGTCTCTCTCTCTCTCTCTCTCTCTCTCTCTCTCTCTGTCTCTCATACACACACACACACACACACACACACACACACACACACTCATACATGAAATAAAGAGGGTGTATGGATGTCTAAAAGCAAACATCATTCTCCAAACTCTCAAGAGTTTACTCTTTAGAGATTGCCTCAAGCTATTATTCTGATTCAACTTACATGTATTTAGATTACAATTTAATAGGCTTGGCATCAAATTTCTCAACCTACCACAAATTAGAAGCAATAAATAGGGAAAAGGTTATCGCTAGTAAAGGGTGAATGCCAGTAGGGAGAGGTGACAGCTGATGTTTGGATCCTAAAGGAAGTAACTGAAAAACTGAAAAACCATACCATGATACCCAGTTGAATCCATTATTGAGTAAAAGTTAACCTGTATAATACACATTACACTGATTATTTAACAGAAATAAGTATATTTTAGGATTATATTGCTCTAAAGTTGTTCTAATAATAGGAAGTTTTGACCTTAAAGTATAAAATCCAGTTTTCTGGAAAGTTCACCCAAATCTAAAACCTCTTTTTCTGATGTTGGATAAATGTGGAATTTTCACATATTCAAAAAATATATTATAGTCTAAAATTCACCTTTTAAATAAGAATATTAATTTCATGTTTCAAACACATTCCTAATTGAACAGCCACATTTATATTCATTTATATATTTTTTAAAAAATATTTATTTATTTATTTTGAGACAGAGAGAGTGCATGAGCAGGGGAGGGGCAGAGGGAGAGAGAGGGAGAGAGAGAATCCCAAGGCTCGATCTCAAGATCACCACGGGATAATGACCTGAGCCAAAATCAAGAGTTGGACACTTAACCAACTAAGCCACTCAGGTGTCCCTCATTTATACATTTCTTCATGCCAGACAGAATTAGAAATAGCTCTTTACTCAGCTGAGTGATGTTGGATATAATGTAAACAAACTTAGTTTGGACAAATCTAAGGACAGTAGCAGTCAGAAGAAAATTTACAACTAGATGAGGCAAACTACCTTGAAAACCTCTGAGACTGAGGAAGTAGAGACGATCTTGAATGACATATATGTGTGTGTGTGTGTGTGTGTGTGTGTGTGTGTGTATATATATATATATATTAAATGTTTATTTTGAGAGAGAGAGAGCGAGCGACCATGAGTGGGAGAATGGCAGAGAGAGAGAATCCCAAGCAGGCTTCATGCTGTCAGTGCAGAGCTGAACATGGGACTCAGACTCATGAACCATGAGATCATGACCTGAGCTGAAATCAAGAGTTGGACTCTTAACCAATGGAACCACCCAGGGACCTCTTCAGTTGTATTTACTTGATAAAAATGGATACCACAATCAATAGGAAAACACAGCATATGTTAGGGCTGATGATGAAGCCCTACACTCTGAACGTGTACCCCCATTTTATTGCTCAGCCTTGGACTAGTGAGTTAATAAATATTCAATAAGCCCTTTTCACTGAACTTTTAAAAGATAAAATTTAATGCATTAAATTGCATTTAAAAAATCAAGTTCACGGTAAGGGTGCAATAAATATTTGGTTTATAATTTCATCTTGTGTATGGGGAAAAAAGATAAGCATGGGGCTCATTGCCATGTACATAGAATTCCTAAAATAGTTATTGCTTCAATAAATGCTCATAGAAGAGTAGCTTAGGTTGCAGATTTTTTACATTTTATTGACTGAGACTCCAGGGAAAATTTAAAAGTTAAGGTGTCTTTTAACATGATTCAGAAATACAGAGTTTCCTCGGCACACTGTGTTTGACCCTTCTTTCTACCTCTTTGGGACACCCTCTCCTTATTGCCATTCTGTGTTCTGTTGTTTGTCCATACAATGCAACTTAATATAGTTTTATATTATTTCGCTTCATCTTTACTACCTTTACCCACTCACTCATTAGTTCTTCCTGTCAGTATTTTAAAAACTTTCTAAAGAAGCAAATGCCATTGAGCTCAGTAAACATTTTTCATAATTGATAAACCACTTTCTGCTTCCACATGTAGGCATACAATTATTTCTAAAAGTGGAGTCCTCATAGGCTCCTCTTCTAAGGACTTACATTCTCACTGGTGATCAGTTCCTGCCATCTGTCTGAGCGGGTTCCATATTAGTATCTCCCAAATGGAGAGACTTTTCCTACCAGGAGTATTGGAGTTAAAATTGAGAGAGAACATGCAATCATTTTTATCTTTTCACAAATTATACAAATTTGTTTGTACTTTAGAGAAAGTTGCTAAGATTTCTCTGGAGTGGGTCACAAGTTTTCTTCCTGGATATTTGTTCAGAATAGACAACCATATTTGATTTATTGAAGTCTCTTGCTAAAGCATAATTGCAACTTCTAGACAATATGTTTGATGTCAATTTCAGCTTTTTTTACTGAAAGGAAAGAGGAATGAATCATGTCTTCATCTTCATTCTGTAGTTCTTTAGGAATAATTTTCAGTGTTGTTGAAGAAGTTAGAAACACCCAAGTTAATTATTATAGGTTTTGCAAAAGCAGAGTGTTTAAATTATTAGTCATGTTGAAGGAACTCATTTTTCTTGAAACATTGAAAGATGTTATTAATCCTAAAGACTAGGTGTAGTGCCAAAGACTTAACAAGTATGATTAGCCTCCCTGTTACAAATGGTGTACATATCCATCATGAGGTTTCTTCATTTCCCTTTCAGAACTGACCTAGTGTTTGTTTGCACGGTCAGTTAACTAGGAGTCCTTCATGACAGCCCTGCTCTCTCCGGCAAGTCTTCTCTCTGTTTCTAGTAACTCCTAAACTCCTCCCCTCCTCCAAATATTTCCACTTGACTTACTGAAACAGTTGCATTGTTCTTTTGCCCAAATCCCAAGCATTTCCCCCAGAGAGCTGTTTTCACTTTCCATAGAGCACTTACAGTTTATCTCTGTAAGAGAATAGTTTTGAGTTTGGCACTTAGTCTATTTATTTTTCATTCTAATAGGAATCACTTTGGAGCTAGCTAAGCCACCTTTAGTCAGCTTCTTAAGTGCTGCCCAGACCTCTTCCATCTGTATGAAACACTCACTTTTTCATGTCAGAAGTTTAATGAAACTAGAGAAGTCTTTAAAATAACAATAATAATGAAAGACTCTAATAGATTCAGGGAAATTGCACATACATCTTTTCAAGGTTAGATCTATTTTGCTAAAATTTTGAGAGTTTAATTTTTTTTGATACGCCCTCAGGTTAGAATCACATAAATTAGTCAAACATCTATCTCTTTGGGTTGGAAATACTCATTGATTTCATTCCTACCCTTCTCTATAGGGGAAATATTTTGGGGAGACTGGGTGGCTCAGTCACTTAAGCTTCTGCCTTTGTCTCAGGTCAGGATCTCTCAGTTCGAGGGTTCAAGCCCTGCATTGGGCTCTGTGCTGAAATTTCAGAGCCTAGAGCCTGCCTTGGATTTTGTGTTTCCCTCTCTCTCTGCCCCTCCCCTGCTCACGTTCTGTATCTCTCTCAAAAATGAACATTAAAAAAATGTATATAGGGGAATTATCTTTAATGTAAATCATGTGGCTGATTGCCAGTGATACATAAAAATTGGTATGCATTATTTAAAATAAATTAATGAATTTATTGATAAACAGCCACATAGCAGTGCTTGCTTGTTTTCATGTGACATTAAGTATTGCGTGTCTAAAAGGTGATATTGACAACTGGAACTGATCAGCATGCTTTCTATTTCTCACACCTGATACATATTGAATGCCTCACATACTGACATTTCTTAAGTGAATAGTTATTGTTGGGACATTTAGAGAAGCTAATATAAAATGGGACAATCTTTATTTGACTATTTTACCACACCTCAGGTATACAAAAGTTACGAATAAACATTACATGATGGCTTCAGACTTTGTACTGATTCAAAAAGATTTTAAATGAGAAAGGCCAATCTTTCTTGTTTCTTGGGCATTCAGTAACTTTTTGTGAGTTTGAATTGTCAGTGTCTCCTAATCTCTCAACTGTTTCCCCCCCCCCTCTCGATTTCTAATCTTACTCAGTTGGACTGTGGGGAAGAGAATACAATAGAGGGATTAATGGCTCAGTGCAGAGATGTTTGCTTACTGGACAATAGAAAAGGGAATTTGGTAGAAGTTCTTACCCTTCCTGTTTACATTCAATAATGTAACCGTATATTGAAAAGGTTGTCAATGGTGGTTCTATTTTGCCAGTTGTGATTCCCAAAGTCTTATTGTTAGATATTCATCAAATAAAGAAATAAAGAAGAAAAGAGAGAGGGAGAGATGTAAAAGAAATATAAAAGATGATAGATTTGAGAAGTCAGCGCAGTTACAAAATAAGACTAAAGGAAGTACTAAAAAAAAGCATGTGTGTGTGCACGTGCACGTGTACACACGTGTCTGAGCTTGCATATGAAATACATTCATGTACATAGAGTAGAGGTGATGAGAAGAGTTGAGGAAAAGTATTGACGTTTTCACCTTTTTTTTTTTTTTTTTTTGGAACAGCTAATGACCAGAGAGCTTTCTAAGTGCTTACTGAGACTTAACATCTTTACATATGGTATGCTGGGTAGATATGGTTATCCCCATCTTTCGGATGAAGACATGGAATCTTAGAGAACTGAGAAACTAGTTTAAAATTTCTTAGAATGTATGTGGTTGAGTGAGGATTTGAATCCATATTATTTGTCACTCCAAAACCTCTTTTCTGTTTATTGGTGAAACCACTGTTCCTGGAGAGTTACGATTGATATTACTCTGGAAATTTTGTCACATGCTACTCCGTGAGTTTTGTAAATCTCATTAGAGTATGTGGAGACCTCCAAACCCCCTCCCTACTGACATAGGTAAAGGTAAAGCATATCTTGGAGCAAACTTTAAGTCATGCCTATCCACTGAAAACCTACATATGTACAAAGCACTGTGCAGGTACTAACAAATGGAGAAAGAAATACATGGCATGTTCCTTGCTACCAGCACCTTATTAACTAGATGAAGAGATAAAACATACATATATGAAAAGCTAAAGACAGTACTCTCATCAATTACTAATTTGGTACAGCAAGACAAGTCATGATGAATTGTCAAATAACACGAAATGTGTGTGGAAGAAGTTGAGTGGTCTGTATTGAAATGTAGTAGTCTGGGAATTCTTAATAGAAAACAAGGAAGGCATTTAATCTGGATGGGAAAGGATAAGCAGAATTTAGAAAGTAACAGAGGTGGAAGGTTAATTCAGGCCTGAATACAAGTGTAAAGAGAGGTAGCACAGCAGGAGACAAAGGTTATCCCAAGTGGGTTGAAGGACACAAACAAAAACAAGGATATAAGTAAACCACTTTGGATAGAGAAGAGCTTTGAACAAATAGAAAGGAGAGATGTGACCTAAAATGTAGGTCACAATCACGTTATCAGGCCTTGAGTGCCAGCACAGACTGAGCCTGTTGCTATGAAGGTATGGCAAATGGACACAAATAGGAAAATTACATAGTCAGAGTTGTGCTTTAAGAAAATAATCCAGGCAGTGGAGGATACAGGGTGAATGTCTACAGATAAAGAGTGAGGCAACATGCATAGCTGTACTGCAGTAGGATAGACCGTGAGCTTACCGTGCATACTTCTTACCACTGCTGCTCTGGTTGCTGTGTGCAAATAGCCCCCAGCTCATCTACCTACCTAGTCACCTCACAGAATGGCCAGAGTGATCCTTGTAATCCATAAACTGCTTGTCAAAATCTCTCAACATGGCCTATTAAGATATTCTTATTTTCATTTCTGTGTCCTACCTTTAAATATGGCCTACAAAATGTGGCTTTCACCCTCTCTCTCTGGTCTTACTTCCACTTTGTTCACTCTTTTTCTCTAGGCATGTTGGATTTGAAAAAAAAAAAAAGAAGAATAAGAAGAAGAAAAAAAGTCTTCTTCTTTGTGTTCAGCAGGCTCCCTCCCATTGTAGGGTCCTCTGAAATGTTATCACATCTTCCTGAAATGTTCTTCTTTCCCCTCACTGTCTTGTCAGCTCCTACTTATCTTTCAGATCAGCCCAATCTTCTTTCAAGACCTCCTTGACTAGGTCAAATCTTTCTATTGAAGGATCCTCATATCCCCATGTATCTATCTCTTTTTTGTTGCTTTTGTTGTATTTGCAGTTCCTACCTTTATCTGGTTATTTGATTAATGTTGTTTTCCCCCAGGGACCACAGTTTGGTTTTGCTTTCTGTTGAAGTTCAGAAACTAGCATATGCCTAGCACATACTAGACTCTACTAAATATGTCCTGTGGCTGGGGGGGGGGGGGGGGGGGGGGGCGGGTCGGGAACAAAACTGTGATTAAAATGTAAGATGATTTGAAAATCTCTACATTTGAAGGTTTGGACTATTGGAAATGTTATTATTTTTAAATACCCTTGGCATTGGTTTTTTTAAAAAAGGAAATGATATATAGTCAGTGGTAGAATTCTATTCTCAAACTATAGACTCATCATCTTAGCAATAGGGCTAAGATTGCACTTTTTGGTCTGCCTCACACCCTTCCAACCTAGATGTCAGCAAACAAGCTGCCATGTCACTGAAATGCAGATAATCTCTGGAGAAGAAATGCTGCTCTTCCCAGTTGTCCCATCTACTCAGACATGGTCAAGCTTTCTGAGCCCGAGGAGAATCAAGGCAAGATTACTAGTTTTTACAGATTTGTAAAGTAAGGTTATTGTCTCTGGGACAAAAGGGAACTATTTTTGTTGTAGTTTTTAAGTTAATTAATCATCAGCTGAGGGTCAGAACTCGGAAATCACACCACTTGGAATTCACATAAAGACAATCCAGCTGCAACTACATTATTCAGGATCCTTTTGCCACTAAAACAGAAAAATGGTACTTAACCAATCAGGATGAAATGTCAATTTGAGAGGAAGGTAATGTGAAACTTTCATAAATCATCCAAACACCAAGAAATCTGTTACATTCTGATTTCCAGCCCGCTCTTTTGCTACGAAAACTCACTCTCATAACTCAGCTCTCTGAATACTACATATTCATGCAATTATAATTATTCCCAAAAGGTGGACACTGCAGTGATATGAGGGAGTTTTCCTCTAGTCTGCTTAGAGTTTTTCCAAAGAGAAGAAGCCACATAGTAAGAGTCACTCTTTTGGAATGATTTTGCTTCACTGTATTAAAATTTCTCTTTACGATCTAAATAGAAGACTTTTTTTTTTCTTTTACTTGAGGTGGCAGTGTTCTAGGGACATGTCTCTATGGTGTTTGCTAAATTAAAGTTCATCTTTTTAAGCTCATCCTTTTTTTTTTCCCAAGAGTTTACTGGCAAAATCAAAGACCTTGCTTCATTCCCCTTGCAGGGTGGAGCAGAACTGGTAGGATGATCACAGGGGAGTGAGCAGGCTCCAACATTTTTTGAAAAGACCATTTCCATTTCATTGGCACAGGGACCCCATCCTGTGCTGCAGCCAATTCTTAATTCTTTCTACCATTGGTTCAGAGGGTCAGGCTTTTGTGGGGAGGGATTATTTGTTTCTTTAAAATCCACCAAGGTTCTTTTCCCTACCGCCTTTTCCTCTTTTTTTTGTGGCCTGGAACAATAACAATGTTAGTGATTTTTCAGTTTCTGACTTGCAGCAAATCCATCTATACTTGGAAAAATGTAGTTAAATTTAATACTGCAGCTGGAGGTGAGATAGAAGTGAAGGTGGCTTAAAATGTGAGGTGGGTAAAAAAATGTGTAATTGAAACAGTATGATGTTGATGAAGCAGTGTGTGAGGCTGTCAGGAGGCATTATAATATGCTGATGAGTGGGACCAGCTTCCTAGTTATTCTGTGTGCACATGCTCCATTATATTGGGTGGGGGAAAGGAACCTGGCATATTAACTGCCTTTGTTTTTAGAGATGCAGGTGAAGCTCTTTCATTTCTGGTTTCTGAAAAGAAATTTGCAATATGTCCTAAAACCACTTTTAATCTGGAGTGTCAACTGACAACTGTAACAAATAAAAACTCCCAATTTATTTTTAAATATTAAAATAAAAAAAAATATTTCGAGTATCATTATAAGCACCAACTCTAAAAATTCTCATTTTATGTAAACTAAACTGTATATGAAGTCTCTACTTTTCTACACTGAATCAAAATAATTAATTTAATAAAAGTACCATAATAAAGTACCATAAGATTCAAAATATAGAAAATAAATTTTACTATGTTTTTGTTCTGTTTTGTTTTGGAATTTTAGAGTTCTTTACCTAGTTGACATGTTTGTTTCTTGCACAGTCATCAGTAAGTTAATCAGGATGTATCTGTCTTTTTGTCTGTTCCTTTCTTTTAAGGGCTGTTTGGGGGTGGGGGGGCGGGATGGAGGTGAAACTAGACATGGGTGGTAGGAGGAAATGTTAATGAACTTTAAGTATTTCTTTCCTTTAAAAAACTGAAATATTAGGTCTTAAAGTAAAAGTATGTACTTCAAAATTTATAAAGTGCTATACTTTATTTTCATTTTTTAATCTCCAAGTTATTAGCAGATTGCTATATTGAATACCTTTCATGTGGTTTTTCATTTAACATGTCCAAACACCCTTAAGGGATAGCTATTCATTAACTCAGGAGTGCCTAACCTTTGCAGAGAGAGGATTAAATTTTCATTTCCCTCAAGATTTAAGATGACCAAAAAGAGGATAAGGAAGTGGGGCTTTGAGGTAGTTGGAGAAGATTGGAGAGGGAGAGAATTGACCCTTGAGTCACTGGGATATTGGGAGGTGATTTTCAGTTACTTGTCTCAGTTCCTGTAAAGCCAGGGGGCAGAGAGTTGGAAAGGTGCCTTCATGACCTTTGACCTCTGGAAATGACTGTGGATTTAGCCAAAGCTAGTTAGAGCCAGAGAAAAAAGGAGAGTGATGGACAAAGCAGGAAGGAATAATTATTCTCCCTAAATACATAGTCCAAGATAGTGCCTTTCAACAACAAAAAAATACACACAAAAAAGCATGCACATATATTCACATATATGTCTGTGAATTTATACATATGTGTATATATGTTAATATGTATATTAATATGTTGACATTACACAGGACACAGTATTAAAAGAAACACTGTAGTACATGTAGTTCAGACATCAGTGGTAAGACTGAAGCAAAGAAAGAAGCTAGTCTGTGAGTAGATGTCTTTTAGTCTCCCCTTCATCCAATGGTAGAGCCCCCAACACTCACATACAGCTTGTTCCCAGAAATCCAACCTGACTGTGCCTTTGAGGCTCATGGAAGGAGCTTCAGATCCTATAATTCAGGAAGTCTGGGTTCTTGTTCAACACAAATCATGGTTTCCTGGATGGGAAGCCTTGTTTAGGAATTTAAATTAGCAGAAAATCAGAGCAGCCTGAAAAAGTCACCCTTGATACTTGAATGTCTAAGAAATAATTACGAGAAACAAAATTGTATTATTCAGAAACTTTTCCAGAAAATGATGGAATAAATAATATAATTCTCTGGTGAGAGCACAATCTCACCACAGAAAAAAACAAATTTCAGCTCTAACACAGGTTCCTTTTATTTAGACTTATTCATTCTTTTCATCTTTTTTTTCTTTAAATAAAAAATATAAACAAATGATAGCTCCTTGTCTAGAATGCTTCTACATTTTATACTTTAAAAAAGTTTGTAGTTATTTTATGTTTGAATCTAAGTAATTACTACATATTCCAAATGAAAAATAAACTCTTACTTCTGCCCACTTGAAAACCTCATGTGAGACTCCTCTTTTGCCTCCTGCCAGTTATTCCCCATGTCTTGATATAGCTTGAGAATCCTTGAATTCTCACTTACTGAATTTACTCATATAATCCATTTTTGCACTTTATTTCTCTCAAGACTGATATGCAAAGGTAATGGGAATAGGAATTTTGGAATCACAAATGGCCTCATTACTACAAGTCTTCTAATTTTTGAAATGTTCATACTCATTTATTAAAGATCATAGACAATAAATAAGTGATTTAATTAAATTATCCTAAAATAGGTACCTTAAAAACAAACAACCCCTGCTGTAATGTTTCCTGAATCCCTGGAAATGTGTGTTTAAGAGAAAGAAATGGAAGGTGGATATCAGTTGAAAATAGTACTTTGCATTCCTTCTAATTTGGGGCCCTCTCTGGTGATTAAGAAGCACTTTAAGGACAGTGACTATGCCCCCAAGGTAAATGCAATTGACAGCTAACTTCTGCAAGAGTCTTGGACCTTCAGTGGGGAGAGAAGACATAATATGAAAAGAAAAATAATTTGAAGGGTGGGTGACAGTAGGGATGGAAGGATGTGTGGGCAGCTGTGTCCTTCTCATGTCTGTAATTTGACCTTTTATCTTCCTAGAGAAAGACTCCTTATATCATCTGATTTGCAGAAAACTTTCTTGAAAGACAATTGCATATGCTTTAAATCAGAGGATGTTGTACTTACAAAAACCTCCTTTTGCTGATATTTTTCTATATAGTGATGAGTATACAATGGGGATAATCATTTGATACTTGTAAATCTTAAGGTTCAGTAAAAACCACAGACTGTATATCATGACTGTATACCTGATTGATCTTAGACTAAATTGCAATACTTCTGATCAATTCAGTTAATATGTCATATGTAGTTATGCTTTGAGCAAATTACCTTTTGTTAAAGGAAGTAAGTAAATTAAAAACTACATATGTATGTATATATACATATTTCCTCTTCATAAGCCCTCGGCACAGTTGGTTTGGGAAAGGTCTCCTACCATCCGGGCATTGAACATTCATCATGAGTAATTTGCTGTTTTGGTTGATACAGTTGTCATATCATAGTCATTTCCTCCTTTAGTTAGTGTTTTAGCCTAAAGGCAGTAGATTTATGGGTTTTTTTTTCCAGATTGATTCATTTCCCAGCTGCCAAGCAACTTCTTTTAACCACATTTACAAATTGCTGGATGCATCTGTATACACACATAATGAATTGATAAATATTAGATGAAAGATATGTTGAAATAAATTGAAAGTTAAAACTCGTGGAGTATATTTACATTTAGATCAATCTAGAAGATGTGTTTAAAATAGAAGTGTATCTTTCAGTTCTATAAGGAGTGTCTATTGGGGCAAGCACAGTTAATCTTGGCCTAACATGAGAAATAATTATTTAGTGTCTATTGTCTTGCTGCCAACATTACTGCAAAAGCCTGTGAGTGGTCCCACTAAATGTTTGTATTTAATGTGGCTACCTGAATTGCCTTACTGGTAGGTTGCATCTATATTCAAAATGTTTTGATAGGTTTTCATGTTTTTAAAATGTAGTTGAAATTTTTAAGCTTGACATTCAAAACTCTCCTAAATTTAGACCAAATTTATCGTCCTAACCCCATGAATCATTAAACCATCTTAGATACTGGCAACCAAGGTGGGCTTTTTCTTCGTACCTCCATTGCTCTAATCTTGAAATATCCTTCTCTCTAATACTCTCATGTTATTCAGTGATAGTAAGAATGTAAACTTAGGTCCACGACACACCAGAATTCTAAACTGGGCTCTTTCTCTTACTAGGTTACCTAGGTAGAAATAACCTTGGGCAAACCACTTCTCTCCTCTATGGCTTAGTTCCTAACTTTGTACAAGTATGTCAATCAGTTATTGGCACAATAGTGTAACCAACGACCACAAAAATTCAGTGACATAAAATACATGTTTGTTTCTCTTGCATTTATGGATAGATTGGTCTCAGCTCCAGGTGCTGGGCTCAGTATAGGGTCTCCTATACTTTGGAGGATCAGTGAAATACAAGGATTGTTTTTCTAATGGGGATGGTAAAAAGTCCAACTGTCTAACTGTACAAGTACAGTTCAAGTCTTTGCACCACTTTGCCCTATGGATGTTACATCACTGGGTTGGGAAATATAATCCACCCCTAATGGAAGGAATTGCATAGGGCAAAAGATATAGAAAAAATAATGAGGGTGAATAATTGGAAACAATAATGGAATCTGTGACAGTCGTATTATTGGAGGATTAATTCACATCATCTAGATTAGGTTTCTAGCATAGCATGTGGCACAAAGGCACTCAACACATTTGACTTTCTCTCTGTACTTTCCCCACCCACACCTGTTCAAACCCTCCTTTGTCCTTTAGTCTCAAAATAGATGTCATCTCTTTTATGAAGTTTCCCTTGCTTTCACCTGTAATTAAAATTAACTGCTTCTTCCTCAATACTTAATGCATTGTCTATAATAATTCACTTAAGGCCTTTATCTCTTTCCCTATATTAAATTAATCATCATAAGCAGATTATAAAACTTGTGGATAGTGCTTTATCACCGGAACTTCTTGTGTTTTTTCAAACAGTAGGTATTCAGTGAATGTTTATTGGACATAAATTTACAATCAGTTTTGTATTTGCTCTCTTATTGAAATACATCTATGGGTGCCTGGGTGGCTCAGTTGGTTAAGCATCTGACTTTTGATTTCAGCTCAGGTTATGATCTCATGGTTTGTGAGTTCAAGCCCCCGCATCAGGCTGTGTGCTGACAGCACGGAGTCCGCTTGGGATTCTCTGTCTCCCTCTCTCTCTGCCCCTCCCTGCTTACTGGCTCTCTCTCTTTCAAAAATAAATAAACACGAAAAAAAAAGGGCTCCTGGGTGGCTTGGTTGAACGTCCGACTTCTGCTCAAGTCACAATCTCATGGTTAGTGAGTTTGAACCCTGTGTCCGGCTCTGTGCTGACAGCTCAGAGCCTGGAGCCTACTTTGGATTCTGTGTCTCCCTCTCTCTTTGCCCTTCCTCTGCTCACACTCTGTCTCTTTCTTAAAACTAAATAAACATTAAAAAAAAAAAAATTTAAACATCAAAAAGAAAAAAAAAGAAATACATCTGGTACAGCTGATATCAAGCCCTGTATCTTCTCATCAATCTTAAATTTTCTCATTTTCTTATCAGCTCAAGTAGAATCTAGTTGCCATTTAAGAAGCCATATTGGTTCCCAAACCTAGTGAAACATAAAAATCAATGAAATTCTTTTAAAAATACCAAAATTTTATAAGCTCAAGAGTAAACTGGAAATGTGCATTATATACATATAATCCGTAACCTAAACTCTCTACTTCCTTAGAGCAAAAGTGATAGAAATAGCTTCAGTATATAAATGATAAATGATTTCTTGACAGGTATGTGAGTCGGCCATGCAGAAGTTACACATAGGAGACGTTATGCCTTCTTACCTCCTTTGTCATTCTTCCTGGTGTTCCTGTCAATCAGACTGTAGAGCTCAGGATCCTCATGCATCTGAGTCAAGTTAGTTTGCTGATGCCAGGTCTTTTCTGTCCCTCTGACTAGTACTTTCTGCTTAGCCATCTCTTTGAGTGATAATATCTGACTTTATCTTCTCACAGAAAATATGGATAATTTTTATATCAGATCAAATTATATTAATAAGAACCTGAGATCATAGGGAATGACTTGTCAGTTTATATTAGTATGACTCTGGTGTCTGACAGTGGCCACCAGAGATAGTTGGTGGGAGCGCTGCCTCATATGACCACCTTGTAGGTTAGAATCCTAACCCAAACACCTTCCTTTTAATTCTCAGTGTTTCATACTTTTTTAAGTGGCTTATTACACTCAAATTTTTTGACATTCTTCTTGCCATGGACATCCAAAGCAAAGTAGAACAAGGAAAATGACATGCAAAAAATGTATTTGTATGCTACCTTCTTTGTGTGGTGACTGTATGATAAGGAGGAAAGACTGGTGAACTGAAAATCAGAGGTTCTGGGTTGAAATGCCTGCTCTGGCACTCATTAGTTGGGCCTCAGTTTCTTCCATAGGAGCATGACTTATATACATTAAGTTTGTTCTCATGTGTGTGTGTGTGTACATGTATATATGTATACACACACACTCAAACACAGACACACACACTTTTAATTTAAATTCCAGTATAGTTAACAGACAGTATTGTATTAGTTCCAGATGTATAATATAGTGGTTCAGCAATTCTATATATTACTAATAATGAAGCAGAAAGAAAAATTAAGAAAACAATATCATTTATAATTGCACTACAAATAATAAGATATCTAGGAATAAACATAATCAAGGAGGTGAAAGACATGTCTTCCAAAAACTATAAAACATAGATGAAAGAAATTGAAGATAACACAAGTACATGGAAAGACATCCCATGCTCATGGATTGGAAGAACAAATATTTTTAAAATGTCTATACTACCCAAAGCAATGAACAGGTTTAATGTGATCTCTATGAAAGTACCAATAACATCATTCAGAGAACTAGAGCAAACAATCTTAAAATTTCTATGGAACTATAAAAGACTATCTCTCTCTCATTTTATATATATATATATATATATATATATACACATACATACACACACACACACACACATATATGTATGTATATACATTTATATATACATTAATATATACATATGTATATAAGTATTATACATATTATACATATACATATTATACATATACATATTATACATATATATACATATTATACATACATATATACATATGTATATAAGTATTATACATACATATATACATATGTATATATTAATGTATTTAAATATAATTATAATAAATATACAAATATATTATTTGTATATTATATATTATAATATATTATACATTATATTATATATGTATACACATTGTACATATGTATATACATTATATGCACATATATACACATAGTCTCTCTCTCTATATATATATTATATATGTCTATATAATGATGTTTTACAACTGTATTCATTGGAAATTAAGGGGCTAGGAAAGAGGACAGAAGAGATAAAACATTGACTAATAATGTAGTTTTGTGCCATTGCCAGTCACAGTTTTGAAATCTAGCATGAAAAGTAATATTCTTTTTGTTGTTATTATTATGGTAAGAATAATAAAAATATGTTTACCTCCTTCTTGTAAAGATTTGATATTTCTGTATTCCTCAATTTTTCCTTAAGGTGATTAAATACATTGTTTCTTAGAAAGCTTGGATGGAATTTGTCATCCAGCATACCAGAATCTCAGTATAAAGCATATCAAAATAATTTTAGAAGACTTTGTTTTAAATGTCTATTGTCTACTGGGTAATTTTAGATGGGTTTCCTCATAAACATTGGGTAGTATGTTTTTATGAGTATTTCAATTTGATGCTATTCAGCTTTTCACACAATAAATATCCCTTATCTCTTCGTGTGTAGGCCATTGTGACTCTCATTCAAAATTATATACATATGTGTTAAATGCAGTTTCATTCTCATAAAGGCAATATTATTGAACATGACCATTCTTCGAATGGTTTTCATGCAAAATGAATTATGTTGTATTGTAATCTGGAGCCTTTTAGGTTTCCTATGAGAAATTGTCTGAAATTGTATCTTGTTGTTTAAACTGTTGGGTATCTCTTACTATAATTGTGTAGAGGATGAGAACTAAAATAGCTTTCCTTTGCTTTCTTCTTGGTATACCCACATAGCATAAAAATTAAGACTTATTTCTTACGAACTATGGATATTTTATAGGTCTCAGAATCATTCAAAAAATGCTGTCTTTTAAAAACCAGCACTCTGTAAAAATGGATGCACTAAGTTCTCGGACTAAGGTTTTTTGTTTTTGTTGTTGTTGTTGTTTTTTGTTTTTATTTTTGGTGTGTGTGTGTGTGTGTGTGTTTAAAGTTCATATTCTCTTACCATTCAGATGTAGAGAAAATTTGGTGTAATAGTGAAAAGTATGAGCTCTGGGTTAGACTGATTTGATTTATGTATCAATCTCTGCCTCTATTGGTCTGAGCAATTTGTATAACTACCTGAAGACTTAGTTTCACCACCTTCAAAGTGGGGATGATGATAGCTCCCGCCATTTATTTCATTCAACAGAATTTTTATTTCAGGCCTGCCATATATCAGTTTATGTTCTAGATGCTAGGGATGCCACGTAAGACAAAATTCCTATTATTGACTTCTACTCAGAGTAAAATAAACTATGTAAAAGAAATAAGTATGAAAAAAGCAGTAGTTACCACTGTGATAAAATAGTGATTGGGTAGTATATTAGGTTAGATAGTTTTTACACTTCTTTATAAAGACAATACATTTAAACTGAGCCTTAAATAAGAAGGAGGTAACCATATGAAGATCTCAGAGAAGAACATTCAAGGTAAAGGAAACAAATATGGTAAAAGCTCTGGGGAAAGAACAGAATTTCTATGCTCAAGAAAAAGGAAAACAAAGCCAGTGAGATATAAGTGTATGATCCAAGAAAAAAATTATACAGACTTCTGTGAAGGAAAAGTTCATAAACTGGAGCCCTATAAGCCAAGACAAGGAGTTTGGGTTTTATTTGTAAATATTATTGGGAGCCATTGGAAGTTGTAGCAAAGGGAACACCATAGCTTACTTAATATTTTTTTAAGTGTGTTTTTTTGGAGATACCCTGTGGAGAATGGCACATAGAAGGAAGACTTGGTGGGAGACCATTGCAATAGCCCAGAAGAGAAATGTTCTTAGATGATGTGGTAGTTCTAGATGTGGGGACAAAAGGGTTTTTTAGAGTATGCTTCAGAGGTAAAGTCAACACAACTTGCTAATGGATTAGATATGGGGAATGAAAGGTGGGGAAGAATCAAGAACAACTCCCAGGTTCTTAATTGGAGCAAGTGATGGATGATGACACCGTTTCCTGAAATGGGCAGGGTGGAGGAGAAGCAGGTTTTGGAAGGGACATCAGGAGTTCTTTTTTGGCCTTGTTAACATTTAGGTAGCAATGTTAAACAGCACCTGAAGATATGAATCTGGAGCCTAGGGGACCAGTCAGGGCTGAAAATATAAATTTTATTTTATGGCAACAATTTTTTTTAATTTTTATTTATTTTTGAGAGGGAGAGACAGAGTGTGAATAGGGGAGGAATAGAGAGAAAAGGAGACACAGAATCCAAAGCAGGCTCTAGGCTCTGAGCTGTCAGCACAGAGCCCCACGTGGGGCTTGAACTCACGAACCGTGAGATCATGAACTGAGCCAAAGTCAGACACTTAACTGACTGTGACACCCATGCGCCCTTGAAAATATAAATTTTAGAGTGTCACTGATACATAAACACTGGGATGGGTGAGACCACCTAGGCAGAGAATGGAAACAGAAAATAGAAGGCATCCCAGATAAGTCCTGTGATGTACCAACATTTAGAAGTCAGGCTGAAGAGAGGTCAATGGAGGACACTTAAAAGGCATGTACAGTGAGGCAGGTGCACTGAGAATATAAAGCCCTTAGTGGCTTGTACATAGTAGCTTCTCTATAAATGCTAGTGTCTTATTTGGGTTTCTTCAGAATACTGAGATAGGTGGATTGAAAGGTTATCCAAGGAAGTGCTGGTAAGGAAGTGGAAAGTGAGACAGAGAAGGGGAAGAACCAGTAAGTGTGCTATCAATCAGGTTACCATGGGAGAAACTGGAGCCCAGTCCTGCTGCTGACATCTGGGAAACTGTGTCACACCCTTCAGAGTTGCCCCAACCGAGGGATGAGAAATATCTATTCTCCACCACGTTTGTCCTTAGGTGAGATCTGCTTTCTAGGGCTATTAACTCATAGCACTTTTGGTGTGCTTCAGGAGAGATGCAGATGCTCCTGGTAGGACACGCAGCATGTAAACTTAGATCAAGTGCTGAACAGATCTGGGTGGGCATCAATGGAATATGGTTAGCGGTTACTGTTATGTTCCTTACTTGATTGACCCTAATCATTTTACCTTTCTTCACTGAAATGTGGTAAGAACAAATGATATCCCAATTGATTAAATAAAATTATTAAAACAAGACAGAATTCAAATTTCTTCATTACTTGTCATACCTAAAGATGTGACAAACTAGTTGAAGCATATTAATAAATGGGTGTGTAATTCTCCTTATATTATTGACCTAATGTGTCAGTAAGTTTTAAGGCATGTTCTTCAGTGCCAAAAGTACCATTAAATGGGATGCCATTAAATGTGAAGGTAAGCACATATGACCTCAGTGTTTTATATTTTTTTGAAATATCAGAATAAAAATTCATATGATATACTACCTTGAAATTCAGTGCTTTTCTCCCAGAGAACTCCAAGGTTACACTTGATGCTTTTCAGCTCACCTTGTACACATGAAATCACTTGATCCCAATTCCTAGGAGGGTAGTGAGTGAACTAGTGTCACAGGTGAAACTGAATTGCTTTTAAGCTTCTTATCTGAGCAAGCAGCAATATTGAGACCAAGACTCAAGTTTGTTAGCATTTGATCTAGTTTCCTTTCCTCTCTGCCATAATGGAAATGGTAAAATGCTTACTTGAGCTCACTATGGGCCAGACACTGCCCAAAGCACTTTATAAAATGTGCTAACTTAATCCTTAAAACAACACTATCATTCAGGTAGTATTATTTTCCCCATTTTACCCACTGACTCACAGAGTTAAGTAACTGTACGGTTCACATCTCATAAGTGGCAAAGCAGGGATTCAAACCAGGCATTTTGTCTCCAGTGTCCATTCTCCTTGAATCAGTAGGTTACAGGGCTTATGCAGCAGTGATGGGGTCTGATCTCATCCCTGAACTGCTTGGACAGATCACACATATGATTTGTTTGGTACTTTTCCCATAAATTCACTTTGCTAATCATTTTACTAGAGATTAAAAAAAAGAAACCTCACCACCAATAGTCTATTTTTAATTTTAAAAATTGGAGTATCTTTTTTTTAAAATATCTTTTGTATGGCTTCAAGTGTCTAGTTTTTCATGTATTCTAATATACAATCTATTAACAATATTATTTTCCCTCTTGTGAATTCTTATGCCTTGTCATTAGGCTTAAATATATGCAGGGTATCAAGACATACTTCTACCAATAAACTTCTATTAAAAGTCTAATTAAGACAGTTCTTCCAGGTAGGTTTTTTGTGCTTTGGAGAGGAAGTGGTATGGACATAATTCTCTGAGAAATGTTTCATTTTTGCATGTGTCTAGGAAAGATGTTATTACTGTATCACTCCCCAAATTTCATTTACTTATTTCTTTAGTTTCTTTTGCTATTACCTGCTCACTGCACGGAGTGACTAATCATAATTTTCAGAGTAATTTCAAGTGTGTTATGTCGTTTGACCACAGGAAGATTTTTGATCCTAGGTAGATGTGTAAGGAGGTTGCTTTCATAACAAAGGAGATTCTGATATCTCACCTTGTGGGGAGAAGGCTGCTTTTAGCAGCTCCTGCCCCTTGTGGAAGAACTCTTCGGTCTCATTAAGCGTCAAGATATTATGATTACTTCCCCCTTGCTATGTGATACAATATTGGTGACTGTTTAAATCTTACTGGAGGGGATTTAAAGGCTCTTCTGCAATCCTTTTATAGCCTATGAATTTCAAAAATAGGAGATGCTTAACTTACTGGCCCCCAAATTCTGTTTCCACTTATATCTACGTAAAAGTAGAGCCGCAGATGAAATTATGACCCAGTATTTCTTCTCTCATTTAAAATATCAATTCCTATGTCCCAGAAGTTAGTACCAAATTTGTGTGTCTATATGTTCAGGTTTTTGTTGTTGTTGTTGCTGCTGTTGTTTTTTTTTAGAGGGAAAGAAAGTCAAGTATTCTGGTAATTTAAAATTGTTTATGGCATATTCCTATAATTCTAATCATTTACAGATGTAGCAATTTATCTTTTTTTAATGTTAATTTATGAGTAGAGCTGTGATCAAATGAATTAAGCCAAAGTCCTTATAATTTAAATATTACTTTTTGGAAAGTACTTTTAAAAAAAAAGTTGGCTTACGTGCTTCCTAGTCGAATTATTATTTACTTTATTTTTCTGATATTAGTTTTGAACTATGCAGTCTCATATGGCATATGCAATAGCTAAAGGTTAAAGATCTAATACCCAAGCCTCTCTTTAATGTCTGTTTTGTCTGATGGCTACAGCCAGATTTCCTCAGAAAACCTTACAAAACATGATAAACTGTTTCAGTGGTAATGTTTGTGTCAGTAGCAGCAGAGATGAGTTCCAGATATTTTCAGAATCATTTAGAAGTTGATGTGAAATTCTGCAAAGAGTCAGGCCAATGCAATAATTTCAGTTCTGTAAAGTTATATTTATTTTAAGTCTTAGGATTTTTAAACAAAAATGGTAAACAACATTTAATTGGGTTTAGTACCACACAGTTGTTCTAGCCTTCATATAGTTTAAAATAAATGGTACAAAATTACTCGATAAGTTATAAAAACAGTATGAATTTGAACTATTATTTTGGGGTGCCTGGGTGGCTCAGTCAGTTGAGCATCCGACTTCAGTTCATGGTTCATGAGTTCGAACCCTGCATCGGACTCTGTGATGACAGCTCGAGCCTGGAGCCTGCTTCGGTTTTGGCTTCAGTTTCCCTCTCTCCCTGCCCCTCCCTGCTCATGCTCTGTCTCTCTCTCTCAAAAGTAAATAAAAATTTAAAAAAATTGAAATATGATGTTTTAGCAAATAATATGACTATTGTTGAATATTATAAATTAAAATAAAGATACATGTCTTAGTAGAAGATTTTCCACATAAACCTGCTACAGTATATACTTTAAGCCAAGAACATCCATTTCTGATGCTATGATTGACGATACATCCTGAAAAAATATCACTCATTAAAAGCACCTAATCTAGCATGTTATTTTATCCAGCACGTTTAATATCCACTTAAAATATACGGTTGGGCTGACTTGAAAATGAAGACATCATCCAGGGTCGAAGGGCTGAGTGAAAACAGGAATCTGCTGCTCTCCTGTTCTTTCTTTCTCTCCTTTTCTCTCTCTCTCTCTCTTTTTAAAAGTTTATTTATTTTACAGAAAGAGAGAGCATGCACATATGCATGAGCAGGGGAGAGGCAGAGCAGATCGAGAATCCCAAGCAGTCTCCACCATCAGCAGACAGCCAGATACAATGTGGAGCTCAAACTCAGGAACCATGAGATTCCAACCTGAAACAAAATCGAGTGGATTGCTTAACTGACTAAGCCACCCAGTGGGCTCTCTTGTGCTCTCTATCCCCTGTAAACTAAACAATTTCTGACCTCTGTTGAGGGCAGAGAAGAACCAAGGTGAAGGACCCAGAGCCAACACAAATGGCCATTTTATAGACTGGCAGCACATATTTACATATTTAGCTGAAAACGCCTGAGCTAAATATTTAAATCACTCCTGATGATTTATATAGAAGCAAATGAAAATCCTTATTATATATACACACTCTCACTACAAATTCCAAATAATTTTATGGATAAAGATAAAACGGTCACAAGTTCAGTATGCAGAATCACTAAACACACAGGAAATCACCATGGTTTAGGGTCAACAAAAGCACCACAGATAGAATCATAATATTGGAATCCTCAAGTACGAATGTAAATGAGTCTGCATATTATATTTACTAAACTAAAAGAGAATTAAAATGTTATTAAGCAGTGAGAGAGTATCACAAATGATTATATAGCTGTTTAAAAGAACAAATAGAATTTTAGCAATTAAAATGTTTAGTCATAAAGAAGAATGAAATCTTGCCATTTGCAACATGGAAGGAGCTAGAGGGTATAATGTTAAGCAAAATAAGTTAGTCAAAGAAAGACAAATACCGTATTATTTCACTCATATGTAGAACGTAAGAAACAGAACAAAAGAACAAAGGGAAACAAAGACACAAACCAAAACAAACAAAGAAACAGACTTTTAAGTATAGAGAATAGATGGTTACCAGAGGGGAGATAGATGGGGGAAATGGGTGAAATAGGGGAAGAGGCTTAAGAGAGTATGCTTATCTTGATGAGCATGAGTAGTATACAGAATTATTGTACACCTAAAATTCATTTAACACTATTTTTTGGCTATGCTGGAATTAAAATAAAAGAAAAAATAAAATAAATTTAAAAATCACTACATTAGCTAAACAACTAAATGAAAGATCTAAAGAATTGCAGCAAAAGGAGGAAAATGTAAAAGCCAGATTAAGAGATGTGGAGGGTATGGTGAGCTGGTCTAACATACGTCTAACTGGAATTCCAGAAGGAGAGAATAAGGGAAATGAAGGACGCTGATACTCAAAAATATAGTGGCTGAGAATTTTCCAGAATCGATGAAGAGCACTTACAGAGTCCTTAAATTCAGGACCACCAACAAATCCCAAGCAGGATGAATAAAAAGAAAACCTAGTCTTAAGATACATTGAAGCTAGCTGTAGAACTCCCAAAGACAAGAATAAAATCCAGAAAGCAGCCACAGAAAAGGACAAAATACCTAGATGAACAACAACCATTAGACTGGCAAGTCTTTTCATAGCATCAAAGACAGACAGAAACCATTAGAGAAAGATTTACAGGGCTGTGAACAATATCAAACTAGATTTATAATCCCAGTGAAACTATCAAGAATGAGAGCTCAATAAAGATATTAAAGCTGGGAGAATTTATCACCAGCTGATCTAAGAAAAGAGTCCTAGAAAGGAGGCCTGAAGTATAAGAAGAAATGATGAGAAAATAAATTAGAAAATATGGATGTAAATGTAGGTGACAAAATATTGGTTGTGTAAATCAATACCATCTATTGTAGGGTTCAGAAACATAAAATAAAACAAATGTTGGACAGAAGTTGCATGTAAGCGAAGGAGAGATAATCAGAATTAAAATGCTTCTTAAAAAGGTATTTTTATTATTTAGGAAGAAAATTCGGATTACCTTAAAACATTTTTAAATTAAATATGCATGGAAGTATATTTCATAGGAAAACTACTAAAATAATTAGGTGTTTATCTCCCAAAACAGTTTACAAAGCCAAACACACATTAATTGTGCATCAAAAGTACTGTCTTTTGGGGTGCCTGCCAGGGTGGCTCAGTTGGTTAAGTGTCTAACTCTTGATTTCAAGGCCATTAGTTCAATCCCTGTGTTGAGTTCTGCACTGGGCATGAGATCTACTCAAATAAATAAATAAATAAATAGGTATTGTCTTTTGTAATTCAGGAGCTGTTTTCTGTTCATCACCTTGTAGGTCTTATTCGAATCCAGTAAGAGTAATGCAAAACTGTCTGTGACCATCTCTATTTATCACAGGAGTCAAATTTTTTTTTTTTTTTTTTTTTTTTTTTTTTTATTTATTTTTGGGACAGAGAGAGACAGAGCATGAAGGGGGGAGGGGCAGAGAGAGAGGGAGACACAGAATCGGAAACAGGCTCCAGGCTCCGAGCCATCAGCCCAGAGCCTGACGCGGGGCTCGAACTCACGGACCGCGAGATCGTGACCTGGCTGAAGTCGGACGCTTAACTGACTGCGCCACCCAGGCGCCCCGACAGGAGTCAAATTTAAGAATACAAAGATAACATTGAAAACAGTGCCTTAAAGGTAGGAGATCTTTGTTGGCTTCCCTAGGAGGGAACATGGCTGTCCTGAGTCCATTTAGGCCCTGGTAATGTGGGGATTATGCAACAAATTTGGTTTTGCCATTATTGTAGAGATAATTAATTCTAATGAAAAATTACTTAGGTCCCTAAATCTACTTTTTCATACATGATTCACTATCTCTTAGAAAATCTATAAACATTTCCAATGTCTCATAAGGGGCTGATACTGTATCTTTGACTAAATGACATCAAAAGAAAAAAAGAACTATAACTGATGGGAAATTTATTTAGAAGAAATTGATGTGGAAACCTAGACAGGATACTGCCATGGTTATTTGCTAGGAGTGTGTAGTTATCCCAATGTGGCTTTAATCCCTGTATGATTTTCTGATATTCTAAAGCAATCGTTTTTAAAGTGTGATGTGGGGATGTCTGGGGGGTCCTCAAGACCCTTTCAGAGGCTCTATGATGCCAACATGATTTTCATGATAATACTAAGACATTTTTTCATTGTCATTCTCTCACAAGTATGGTGTGTTTCTAAAGGTTACATGAAAGATGATATTTTCTACTAAATGAAGAAGAAATGAGAATCCAACGGCCTTCTTTTTAAACTAGACATTAAAAATATTTGCAAAAATTTAAAAAAATGCCATTTTCTCACTAGATGTTTTGGTTTTGAAAATAAAATTATTTTTTGTAATGCACATGCTATCTATATTAATCTGCAATAATAATTATTATTTTTAAATTAATTAAATATTTTTAAAATTCTTAGTTAATTTTTAATATGGTAATATATATTATATATTTGGTAAATATGTAAGTCAAATGATACTTTAAATAGGTATGGAGTTTTGTAGATATGTTGGAGGGGAATGTAGCATGCATCACTTTGTAACTTTTCTATGTAGCAACATTTATTAGGAAAAATAAAATGTGTGCGTTTAGGCAGAGGCATTTCTAATATTTCTTGGGCAAACTTTGAGTGCTGTGTATTATTATCTGTAATCTTTAGTAGACCCTCTTATGGTAAATTAGAGCCTCGAATTTTTTCATGGCTCCAACCTTGAACTGTTGTTTTAGGATAGACACCAATAAATATTAGGGGTCTACTGGGAAGGCAGAGAGCATTTTCAGATTTATGAGAAGGGAAAAAAATCGATAGTGTCCCTAAGGCCGTGTAAGTCATGAGTAGCACAAGTAGTCTTATGCAAAGTTGAAAATATCATGAAATATAAACCTTTGCTTTGGAATTTTACCAGAAATTAAAATGGCATTATAAGGGAAAGTCAATGTTTTTGCCGTATCTCAAGAGGTATTTGTCCTTTTGATTGCCTTGCTTCACTTTGGCTGAGTTCTGGGAAGGTGTTTTTTTTTCCCCCTCCTTTTCTGAAAAGTTGGGTGACCTCCTCACATTCTTCTGCCTTCTGGCTCATTTACTTTTTCTTCCTCTTCAGCCCTTGATTAAATCTTCTTGGCCCCTAGGAGTTCTTATTCCATATATAGCAAGTCATACACTTTGTCCTCTTGTTATAAGGAATGAATTAATAAGCTTAACTCCCTCTTTGAAAGAGACTTTGGAATGCTTTTTTGTGAAAATTAATATTAAGTTACCAAGACTGTCACTTTACCAAATAGGAGAATACAAGACACAGCATAGCTGCACTTGAGAATCATTGAAATCAAATTTTCGTTGTATTATACCACAATGGCTCAAGCTCTGAAGGAAAACTTTTATGTCTTCTTATGACAATGAGTACATTTTTTTTCTCCACTGAATATTTATAACAGACCGTTTAACTCACTGCTTTAAAAGAACATGGACTGAGGGGTTCTTCTTGCATTTGTCTTTGGAGTTTTAGAGACATCCTACTGACCTACAAAATGCACAATGTTTATCTTTCCTTGGCATTAAATAAGTTCTCCAAAGGGCAGTAACTACAATACTTCTCCAAATTGCATCCTCTAATACTTAATAATATTCCTGTGATATTTTAATGGGACTAATGGGTGGATACATAACAGGTGGTTCAGCCACTTTCCTAAGGCACGTTTTGGTTTGCATGGGTTTTTCATCACAGATTGTGCAGAAAAATCTGTGTTGCTTAACTGAGTAATGAAAGCATTTTACCAGTTAATAATAATTTAAATGTCAAAGAAAAAAAACTTTATGTAAGGGAGAGGAATAAGAAATTGAGAACATAACAGTATGTGGAGAATAATCACAGCATACCTTAAAGTATAAAAGGAATCAACCCAAAGAAGTTAAATCTATACTACAAATAACTCTCAGGAGAGCTAAAATCTTTGGCATCTGATTTTACTTTTATTTCTGTAAGAACGTGGCATAAGCAAGTGATTTACAGAAGCAATTATAAAAGCTCTTATTACTTATAAAATAGACTTTTTTTCCCAAACTGAAGTAAAAATTTAGATAAGGCCAATTTTTATCCAAGGCTGCTATTAACTTGCCCAGCTGAAGTAACTGACCTGAAAATCAGAGGACTTGATATTTTGTTTTGGTCTTAGCATTTATTTGCTGTGCAGACTTGGGCTCATTGCCTAACCTCTCAGGGCCTTATTTTTTCCATTTGCATATTGAGAATACTCATTCTTGCACGACTTCATAGAACTTTTGTGAAAAAATATCAGGCACTGTATGTGCAAGTGCTTTCAGAAAAATCTAATATTACTGATTTTAAATACTACTATTACTAATTGTTATTGATAGATTTAAACTGCCTTGTCCTTCAATTTCTTCTATTGTGGTACATCTTAAAAGTTGCTGAAAACACATTCTTTTTAAATTTCTAGATGAGACCGATATTTTATTTTAAAATTCACACTAAGTTACTAGCTAGTAGGGTCTTGTATGGCTTTACCTAAAATCCAATTATATATTTTTTTGTTAATAATTACCTTTTTTTATTATTTTTAATATTTATTTTTTTAATGTTCATTTATTTTTGAGACAGAGAGAGACAGAACATGAATGGGGGAGGGTCAGAGAGAGAGGGAGACACAGAATCTGAAGCAGGCTCCAGGGTCCGAGCTGTCAGCACAGAGCCGGATGGGGGGTTCGAACTCACAGACCGTGAGATCATGACCTGAGCCGAAGTCCAATGCTCAACCGACTGAGCCACCCAGGTGCCCCTATTTATGTACTTTTGAGAAAGAGAGAGCACAAGTGGGGAAGAGGTAGAGAAAGAGAGAGGGAGACACAGAATCTGAATCAGACTTAAGACTCTGAGGTGTCAGTGCAGACCCTAATGTGGGGCTTGAGCCACGATCTGTGAGACCATGGCCTGAGTCGGAGTCTGACACTTAACCAACTGAGCTACCCAGATGGTCCAATAATTATTTTTTAAAAAATAAAGTGGTTTGGCTGCAAATAGCCAAACGATCTGAGAAAAGAAGACCAAGGTTGGAGGACTTACATTTCCTAATTTTAAAACTCACTACAAAACTACAATAGTCAAAACAGAGAGATGTTGTCATAAGGATAGATATATAGATCAGTGGGATAAAATTGAGAATCCAGAAATAAGCACATAACATCTATGGTCAATTGATTTTTGACAAAGATTCTATTGCCCATTGTTCTGCAATGGCCATTTTCAACCAAGATCATTGAATGGGGAAAGAATATTCTCTTCAACAAATAGTACTGGGACAATTGGATATCCATACATAAAAGGGTGACAATAGACCCTTATCTCATATCACATACAATGATTAATTCAAAATAGATCAAAGGCATAAATATAAAGCTGAAAATACAAACAAAACAAAACAAAATAAAACAAAGTACTAAAAAAACACATAAGGGTAAATCTTCATGACCATGGATTCCACAATGGATTTGGTACAAATATGATACAAAAAGCACAAGAAACAAAAAGAAAAAAATAAATCAGACATCATCAAAATTGAAAACTTTTGTGTCTCAAGGAATATAATTATGAAAATAGAAACAAAAACAACAACAACAATAACAACAACAAAACAAAACCAGCCCACTGAATGGGAGAAAATATTTATAAGTTATATATCTGGAAGAGTCTACTCTCCAGAATACATAAAGAACTCTTACAACTCAACAACAAGAGAAACGACCCAATTAAAAATTGGATATAAAGTACTTAAACAGACATTCCTCTGAAGAAGATACACAAATGGCCAACAAGCATATGAAAAGATACCCAACCACATTAGTCATTATGGAAATGAAAATGAAAACCACAATGAGGTACCTCTTCACATTTATGAAAATGGTTATAATAAATTTAAAAGAAGAAAAATAATATTGTTGATGAGGAAGTAGGGAAAATTGAACCTTCTTTTACAGCTAGTGGGAATGTAAAGTGTTCTAACTACTGTGAAAAATAGTTTGGTGATCCACACTAAATGAAATATAGAATTACTGCAATACCCAGAAATTCTACTCATCACCCAAACTAATTGAAAACAGATACAAGAACTTGTACACAAATGTTCATAGCAGTACGGTTCACAATTGTTAAAAGGTGGAAATAACTCAATATCCATCAATTGATGGATGGGTAAACAGGATGTTTTATATCTATATAATAGAATAGCATTCATCCAGAAGAAGGAATGGAAGTATTGATACATGCTACAATATGAATGAACTGTGAAAACATACACTAAGTGAAAGAAGCCAGGCACGAAAGACCATTGTATGTTTCCATATTCAGAATAGGGAAATCCATAGAGACAGAAAGCAAAATACTAATTGCCAGGGGCTGAGGAAGAGGGGAGAATGTCAAGTGACTACTTGATGGGTATGGGATGTCCTTTTGGGGTGATGAAAATATTCTAGAACTACATGGTGGCGATGGCTGTACCACACACAACATTGCAAATATACTAAATGCCACCAAGTTATAAACTAAAATGGTTAAAATGGTAAAAATAAATAAATAAATACAAATCAGTGAAGTATTTTACAACTTTTTGGGCAGTGGCCAAACCAATCATACCTTATGCTTTCTAATGAAATACATCTGCAAAACAGTGATATGATAGTTAATATTAGTGAGAATACTAGAGAGTAATAGAGTACCAACTATGTGTAGGGTACTGGTCTAAGTGTTTTGTGTGGATTTGCTTACTTAATCCTCATGACAATTCTATGAAATAAGTACTCTTCTTCCTTTTTTTTTTTTTTAATACGAGGAAACTGAGGTACAGAATGTTTAAGTGACTTGCAGAAGTCATATACTTAATAAATGGTCACTAAGAGTCTCTTCTGTTTTGTCCCCCTCCCTGTTTTTATATTATTTTTGTTTCCCTTCCCTTATGTTCATCTATTTTGTCTCTTAAAGTCCTCATATGAGTGAAGTCAAATGATTTTTGTCTTTCTCTGTCTAATTTCACTTAGCATAATGCCCTCCAGTTCCATCCACTTAGTTAACTAATTTGGTTGTAAATTTTAAAAAATAAAAAATAAAATTAAAAAAAATGGTCACTAAGGGATTGATTCCAGTTGTTCTATTTCTGAAACCAAAAGTCTTAACTAGGACATTGTATATTTCTGCAACAGGAAATGGGACCAGGTACCTACTTAGACTTGGTTTCTGATAAGAAGGTGTTAGGAAAGCTATGCAGCCGAAATCGGCATCACTGTTGTGTCCTTACAGCTTTTGGTAGCTGTGGCAGGGGGGCGGGCAGCATTTCTTTGGAAGAGTTGAAATCTTCTGGCCTGTGCTAGATGTTAAAAGATGGCAACCAATTTGACAATAAATTTCATATATTAAAAAAAATAATAATAAAATAAAATAAAATAAAATAAAATAAAATAAAATAAAATAAAATAAAATAAAATAAAATAAAATTAAAAAAAATAAAATAAAAGATGGCAATACATGCTGGGAGTTAGTTGTTCATTTTATTGTCTCTGTAAGTATTTGTGGTCAATTTTGCTTCCATTTCTGATAATAGACCCTGTATATGTTTTTCAGTTATTTGCAAACTACATTGGTTTTTTCACCACATCTCTAGATTTATTTTGTCCTTATCAAGTGTTTTCTTGTATCTCTTGAATCAAAGTTGAAATTTTGGGATAAATATGGTTGATTTTTGATATTTTAGGAGAGTACTGAAATTTTTTTTCTGAAAGTATTTAGGCAAACTATTTATAAAAGGTAAAATAGAATTAAGGCAGAATAATTTCAAAAATTTCACCAAGATGAAATATACCTAATGACAAAATATACTAAAACATTTCTTTAGGATCATAAAAATAACTTTGGTCATAGGAAAAGCTGTTTGTATTAGGTAAGTCCCTTAAGCTTCAAGGTGGCCTCTAATCAATAAAAGGACATTTTTTTATTTCTCCTATCCTGTCTAAAGACAAAACGAAACAAACCCTATTTCACCTATCAGTCTCTAGCCCCTTCCCTGCTTTATTTTTTTCCCTCTTGAAATATAAGTGCCATGAGGGCTGAAACTTACTCCCCTCCGTGTCATTAGTGCCTAGAAAAATACTTGGTACATGTAGGCATTTGATACATTTTGAATGAATGAACAAATGAGTGAATGAATCTACTTCTTATTTCCTTGAATCTGTTACACCTGCAAAAAAAAAAAAAACAAAAAAGAAAAAACAAAAAACAAAAAAATGGAGGTACTGTAAATAAAAATATTTCTAAACCATTTCCAAATAAAGTTTAAAACAGGGATACGAGGGTCACCTGGGTGGTTCAGTGGGTTTAGTTCAGCATCCGACTTTGGCTCAGGTCATGATCTCCTGGTTTGTGAGTTCAAGCCCCGTTTTGGGTTCTGTGCTGACAGCTTGGAGACTGGAGCCTGCTTCAGGTTCTGTGTTTCCCTTTCTCTCTTCCCCTCCCTTGCTCACTCGCTCTCTCTCTCTCTCTCTCTCTCTCTCTCAAAAATAAATAAATGTTAAAAAAAATAATAAAAGAGGGATAAGAAATTTAAAGAAAAATAATAATACTTCAATAGAAATGTGAACAAAAGATAGAACTAGCTAATTTGCTACATATGAAATAAAAATAGTTATTAAATATATTAGAAAATATGTGTCACTTAAAATATGCAAGTGAAATCAATAGTAGATACCATTTATCACCTATAAAATTTACAAAACTTGTCAACCATAATATTCAGTTATGGAGGAATGATACAGTACGTATATCCATAGAATTAGGAGACAGATAAAATCCACAAACTCCAGAACAAGTGGAAGGGCTCCCCAGAGCAGGAGAGATCACACAGGAGCTGCAGGAAATGAGTTTAGGGAGGAGACCTAATGAGTACAAAAAGTTGCTCACGATGGTAGAAATAAAAAGTTCTATCTTTTTTTTTCCTTTTAAAAAGTATATGGAACTGAGGTAAGTAATTTTATTTCTAAGAATTTAACAGACATACAGAGCTGATAATCAGTTGATAAACACCAGTATGGCCGACAGATTGTTAAATATTTTGAATATTAGTCTGAACTAAAGAAATGTTTGCATACAAAAAATGATATATGTACAATATTAATCACTTTTTTTCAAGAGCAAAACATTGGTATAAAACTGAATACCAATCATTAGGGTATGGTGTAAATGAATTATGGTAAATTAGGGTATAGGTATGCAATGGAATACCATGTGATTGTAAATAAAAGAATGAGAAATAACTACTGATACAGAAATAACTATAAACTATATTATTAACTTCAAAAGCAAAGTATAGTATGGTATGTATTTTATACTGTCCTTTATAGAATAAGGGGGTGTGATATATATATTTACTTATATATTCACAGATAAAATCTAAAAGGCTGTATATATTAATAACAATGTTACCTGCAAGATAATGAGAAGTGAGTAAATAAGACACAGAGCTGAGAGTAAGATACTTTACCGTTTACTTTTTATTTATATTATATTGATATAAAAATTTGTAAGACAAAGGTATTATATGCTTAAAAATTAAATATAAAAAAATTAGAAAAAATTGAGATGTGTAAAAGTGCATGTTATCAGGTTGAATGAAATAACAGCATGCACATGCCTTTGTGGGACATTTATTATAATGGTATTTGGGTTAAAAGATAATGGAGGATGTACAGGAATATTTATTGCCAGATACATACACTGTTGTTTACGTTGATTAAATATTGGAAGCATCCCAAATCCTATGCTATGTTCACACAATGAAATACCATAAGTATTAAAATGACGTAAAATAATTGCTAAAGATATGGAAATGTATTCACCATATATTGTTAATGAGAGGGATAGAAAAAGCAAGTGAGATAATTCAAAGTAGGATTCCATGTCCATAAAATAAAGAGTTAGAAAGTATACATACAAGCTTATTCATATATACAGAGAAAGAATTAGAAGGATATTCACCAGGTGGTAATTTATGTGGTTCCCTCAGGGTAGTGGGATGATAAGTAAGTTTTTTATTATCTGTGGTCTCTAAAGTTCTTCTAGGAAACAAACAAAAACTTTCAGCACTTATTGAAGGATTTGAATGGGCCCTGTGCTATATTCAGCTTTTGGTGACCACAGTCTCTTAAATTTCTCAAAGTCCCAGGAGGTAGGTTTTATTAGGCATTTTACAGATGGAATAGCTGAGGCTCAGGCAGATGGAGTATTTTACCCGATACTGCATAGCTGGTGTCAGATTCAAACTCAGGTCTGTCTGTATCCAACATCCACTTCTTGATCATCCTGATAAATAATTCAATGAAACACTGCTTGCCATTGAAAAATACCTTTCCAAGTAGTTGTCTTTTTCAGTGGCAGATTTGCCACTGGTCTTTTTGCCTTGGTTATCAGAATTTGTTTTTTTTGTGGGCTGTGCTAATAATGCTCAAGCATTCCCTGATAGTAATTTAAACAATCTTGCATATGTGAATTATTTCATGTTTTTTTACAGTAGATAAAATATGTTAATTTGTGTAAATGGTCTTCTGGGTACAGATGCTCACATTGAAAACAGGCTTATCTTAAAAGCTGCTTGTCTTTAATTTGAGACTTCTTTTAATATGCATAGTTTATTTTTCTAATGCTGTCTCAATATAGGAATAATTTTAAGGAGGCATTTGTGGCTAAATGAAAGGAAAAAATAGCTCTCTTGGCTTTGGTAAATATTAATGAGCTCATAGAAAATCTTGTTACTGAAGTGCGGCACTCTTTTGAGATTTTTTTCTGCCATCTTGGCCCTTTGTGGGCTGGGGTCCTTTGTTGCAGATTAGCATACTGGTTTGTGTGTGCTATTGTGAGTTTTGCTTCAGCTCCTTTATGTGTGCTGACAGAAGGCTCACCTTGCTCTATTATCAGGAATGTCTAGGCATCTTAATAATGTATTGGATTTCAGCAAGAAAAAGGCAAATCACTCAGAAATAATTAATCTGATTTATTCATTTCAAAGCTTCACTACCAAATAGATAATGTTCATTTCTGGTCATGTATATATTGTCATCATTAACAAAGTGAAATCCAAATTTTATTAATTTTCAAGTGGAGAAGTTCAGAATTTGAATTATTTATGTCAATATTGATGCATATGTGTGTAAAATTATATAGCACATGTACAATTCGATTTAGGCACTCTATTTTATTTTAGACAGTGTATTGTGTATACCCATCCAAACATATCTAATGATCATTTTTTCTTCATAAGCAATAATATTCTTAATTGTGTTGGGATATAGAGAACTCAGAGAAGATAATATTTGACTTATTATTACCTCATTGGTCATCCTCTAAAAACCATGTTGTGGAGTGGTATTATTATATAAATCATGAATTTACCTATTTGCTGATTTTATTCTGCTATATACATATACTGAAATGTAAGAAGAAGAAGAAAAAGATAATTCTCCCAATGACAGAATGTAGGAATGATCAAAACTACCTAAAATTAAATTAAAATTTTTAATTAAAAAAATTAAGTCTGGAGTGCCTGGGTGGCTCAGTGGATTAAGTGTCTGACTCTTGAATTCATCTCAGGTCATAATTTCATGGTCATGAGAATGAATCCCACGTGGGGGCTCCATAGTAAGCATGGAGTCTGCTTGGGATTCTCTCTTTCTCTCTGCCTCTCCCCTGTGCACGCATGCACACTCTTCCTCTGTCTGAAAATAAATAAATGAACATTAAAAAATACATATGCTACACCTTTTTAAAAATTCTCTATTAGCTGAAAGAGTTGTATGATGCTTATAAGGGAATTATTTGACAAAGCAACCTTTTCTTTTCAAGAATAAAATATTTGAGTCTAGTCACAGGGGTCATAAATTCACACCCAGTTTTAAAAACAGGTGCACTGAATTTAAAAATGTCAGGAAAAATAAAGCAGTTGTTTGAAAACATATTTTAGACAAGAAAAAAAAAATGCATCAAACACTTTCATGGGTTATTACTAACCTGTCACTGCACACTTCTTCATCTGCCTTCACAGAAGTTCAATGTATGTGCATTATTTCTAGTCATGAAAAGAAAAAAAAATGATAGGAGTACAAGACTATAATAAGAGTATTTGGAAACATAGAGATAGAAGTATCATTCATCCACCTTAATTAAGATTCTGTCCCCAAACTGTGCTTAAGTGTTGTTCATAGTGAATTTGAATAAAGGATTTATGAGGCTCTTTTATAAAACCATCTTTTGAAGAATTTTTATCAGATCTAATTTTGAACTAAAGTTGTAGCTGGGTAATTTTTATTTGTTTATAAACAGAGTGTGAATCCCATGAGAACCCATTTCAATAGTTTGAGAAAGAAGGAGACAAATCCTGTAAATGATTTTCTATTTTCAGAAATGGAGGATTATTTGAACCGTCTCAATTTAAATTTCTGGAACTTAAAGGTAATGTTAGGAATCATTACTATAATTCAAACATATTAATTAAAAACCAATCTAAGATTTAGTTTTGGATTTTTTTCAATAAAAACAAGATCTACCTCTCCTTAAAAAAAAAGAAAAGAAAAACGAAATCGAGCTGGAGCTGACTGGTAACAGGGGATTTAATAACTTCAAAAATCACAGAACTATGAAGGCATGGTCACATATAATTTCTCCAATGTTGCACTTGTGGTGAGTTAGAAAATACACATCAGCTGAAAGTCTAGAATGCAAACAGGGTCATATGTAGCTTTGATTATTAACAGTTTTGAGACAGAGACAGAGAGAGAAAGAGAAAGATAGTACCTAATATAAACTATCATTAATTCACTTCAAAGTGTGCTCTCTTCAATGTGGTTTTACTATGAAAATTCAACTTTAATTTTTTTAAAATGGCAAAATCATAATAGAAATCTGTACCACAGGCTAAATATATTGCTTTCATATACTAAGGTACTTAACCTTAGATACTAATTTGAAGCACACTATTGAAAATAATTCTAAAATATTTAAACTATACCTTAAAGTTCCAAAGTAATGGATACTTTATTTAAAAATTTGAGTTGTATAAAGAAAGCCCATCATAAAATGACAATTTTTTTTGTTTTGTTTTTGTTTTTGTTTTAACATAGCCAATTTCTCCAGTACAGTTCAATATGATTTGCAGTTAGAAATTTTATTCAGGTACAGTTTGCCAGTAACATATTGTGGTAGTCAGAATAATGGCCCCTCTAAGGCCCACAATCTAATCGCTGGTATCTCTGGAGATAATACTTTTTATGGCCAAAGACATGTGATTAAGATGAAGAACCTTGAGATGGGGAGATTATCCTGGATTGTTTGGGGAGGCTTAATGTCATCACAGGAGTCCTTAAATACAGAGAACCCTTTCCTGCTATAGTCAGAAGGACATGTAACTATGGAAGAATAGCATAGGAAGACACAGCATTGCTGGCTTTGAAGATGAAGGAAGGAGGCCACAAGTCAAGGAATATGGGAAACCTCCAGAAGCTAGAACACACCAGGGAACAGATTTCCTCAGAACCTCCAGTAAAAAATAGATTGCTGACTCCCTGACTTCAGCTCAGTGAAACTCATTTTGGACTTCGGATATCCAGAACTATAAGAAGATAAGTCTGTATTGTTTTAAGTGTAGGGAAATTTGTTATAGCAGTAAAGTACAGACATATTGAAGGTATAAACTGAGGCATATGTATGTAAGAAGCTACCATGGCCATAGGCATAAAGATGGATTTTTGAATCTTTGAATAAAAGTTATGTTAGAAAAATCATATAAGCTATATTTTCAGATAAAAGCTTATTTAACTTTATACTAAATGAGATCAACTTTAAAAACATCAAATGTAGTAGATTAGGTAGTATATGTAATGTAGTAGATTGTTATAAAATAACCACCATAGTTCATATTTTTATCTTCACATAGAGAGTAGGCCCTCCCATACTGGCTTTGAATTTGACTACATAATTTACTTTGGCCAAAGGGACTATCAAATGTAGCTCAAGAAGAGGCTTAAAAAGTGCTTTTGCAGTGGACTTGGGCCATTGTAGCTGCAAACTTTTGGTTCACAGTCTGAACCAAGCCTGGTCTAGCCTCCTGGAGCATGCGACGTCTTGTAGAGAATGCCCAGCTAAAGCCTCTAAGATGGGAATGATGCCATCCTAAACTACCAAGCCCCAGCCAAACTGGTCCAGACTTGGAAATCTTAAGTAATAAATGACGTTTTTTAAGCCACTAAATTAGTGGCCAGAAGATCTTAGGTAATAAATGATTACTTAAGCCACAGGATCTTAAGTAATAAAGTCACAGGATCTTTAATAAATGATATTTTTTAAGCCACTAAATTCTGGGATGGTTTGTTTCTCAGCAATAGATAACTAATACAGTGTGTTTATTTTTGCAGGCTTATGGGTAATTTTTTTGTTGTTGTTGGGTACATTTTATACATTACATTTACACATTCCTCCAGTAGTGTTAACTGGGTAGCAGTTAGATGTCCTACATTAGGTTTCTTTTAAATCATGTGTAGCCTTTGATTTTTTAGGAGGCTGTGCTAGAAATCATATCAGGGCCTTTGTAGGCATCCTGAAATGACTAAAAGTGAGGTACTTGACTTGGATTTTTCAGCCCCAATTTTTTATCATTGTCCTCCAAATACATCCAACTAAAAATAATAAATTACTAATGTTTTTGTAAAGGTTTTTAACCTTTGAATAGACTCAGTGGAAAACATAATGTACCTATTACTAAATACCTTCTATATCTTTAAAGACCTATATGAGTATAGCAGGAGAGGTATGGTTAGCTAAGAAGAAGGTTTACCTCACTGAGACCCTTGAATCAAGTGGTTGACATCAGAGCTTTGTAAAAAGGAAACCAGAGATCATTTGGTTGCCGCAAAAACTTACTACTAGGAAATTTACTGAGAAGATAGGAAAGATAGGAGGAACCCCCCCCCCCCCCCCCGCCGTCCCATCTCTTGAATGGTTGTATCCTATTTTCTAGGGCCCTGAAGGATCACAATTTGAAGACACCCTAACCAAATGATCTCTAACGTCTCTTCCAGCTCTAGAATTACAGTATCATGGCTACTCCTTTCATATTGGAAAAGTGATATTTATATCCACAGAATACAGCAAAGTTAACTGACTTCCTTGGGGATGGAAACAATGACTCTGTCCCCTTCACCATGAACTCAGTCAACTGCAATAACAATTCTGGCTTCCAAGCTACTTCAGGTTTTCACTTCTAGGAGTTTATCTTTACATTTTGAGCAATGAACTCCTGTAGCTGTCTTCTCCTGTGACCACCTGTGTTTGCAGGATTATATATTTTTCTTTCAGAGGAGCTGACATGTAAGAATTAAAAATGAAAATGGGATTTAATAGCACTTCTTAGTAAAAGAAATTTCTAGCATCTTTTTCAAGTTTTTTTTTTTTTTTTTTTTTTTTTGGTGTGTGTGTGTGTGTGTGTGTGTGTGTGTGTTTTGTTGTTTTTTTTTTTTTGTTTTTTTTTTTTTTGCCAAATAGTTTTCCCTAAAAGGGAGAAAGTAAGTGAATCTTATAACATCCCTATTTGGGTCAAAGTTGAAGAATTTACATTTTCTGAACCATGACGTTTGTACTGGGAATGGGTGGATGTGTGTGTACAGTCTATGACATATAAAGATATGATAGAAACTATACTAGTCTCATATATATCATTCTCTTGCACTCATGCTTAGTTATTTCCATTAGATAAGTATATTTCCCATGGCCTCAAGTAAAATAATGAATCAGATTTACCCAGTGCTGGAACTAATTTGAAGCCTTTTGGGAATACTTTTCAAACCATGAAGGCATCAGTGCACTACTACTCTGTGTCCTGAAAGAGTTAATGTAGATTTCAAAAAGGATCTAATTTACTGGCTAGCGGTATCTTTTCATAGGAATTACTTGGCTTTTGTGGAATAGCCTTTCATCTTTCTGCTTTTTGTTAATTCAATTGAATTTTCATCTAATCTTCATTGTTTCATTCTAATTGCAGCCAGTCCCTCATCTTACAAACCATTCAATTCCAAAAACTCATTTGTGAGTTGGTTATTTGGAACTCAGAAAGTACTTTTCAATAGAAAAATAAGAGCCCAAATGTTGAGTGTGTTCCCAGAATAGCCCACTGAAGCCATCACATTCTCAGTACTAATGCTACTATCCAGCCTAAACAATATAAATAGCAGGGCATAGGAGGGTAACATGATTTTTAGGACCCAGGTTGGAAAGTCTGAGGTTCATTCTTCTATAGCAGGCCTGTCAGTAGGGGTGAGGACTTTCTGTCTTTATTCCTCCAACCTAAATGATGTAAAGTTAGGATGCAGCTCAATCTTAACTCAGAAACAAAGACTCTCATTGTTTAGGTCATGACTGAGGACAGGGGAGTTGTTCAGTAAGGTTGAAGCATCAAGATGAAGGCTAAAGAGAATGAAGAGTCAGAGTTATTTGTGAGTCACAAGGATGTGGACATTCGGATGAAGAGTAGAAAGATCGAGAGCTAGGTTAGGTTTCAAAGACGTCTGTAATCCTCACTCCCTTCTTAAAACTATTTCAAAATCGTATGCAGATTCAAGTTCACCTAGGTAAAATTGCTTGGTGAAGAGCAAGCTTTTAATTTACTAGTAGCTTTTATAAAAAAAATAACCCATTCTTTCAGCTATCCCTTTTGTTTCTGAGATTGTTGCTGAGGTGGAAGAAGAGAGGCCAAGGAAGAACCACAGGAGAGAAGGGAGGAGATTAAGAAGGTATGACAGAGGTCCTCAGGTAGTGGCAAACAAGGTCTTCAATCTCGGTTTTCCTCTTCTCCCATCTCTATGAGTATAATGGTATAGATTTTGAGGGACATGAGAAAGAGAGTTTGACGGACTAAATGGGAGAGAAATTGAACTCCTAGTAGAAGGAATGTTAGTAGGTGGATCTCTCTTGCATTTCTACAAGGATAGTTAATCATAGGTCAGACCATTCTGGGCCTCTGGATCTGACTTTACCAATCAAGTTTCCAGAGAATTGTCTCGGGAGAAAGGAGAGTGATTCTCAAATGTTTTCAGGAAAGGAAATGACTTTCTAAGAAAATGATTGCCATCTTAGAAATGAAATGAGGTTGGATACCAGCTATACTAGATATATAAAATTCTCATAGATGGGCCTCAGTGAGGCTGTCCTCCTTTGTCTTGAGTGCTCTTCTCTGTCCCCTTCACCTCATTAATTCCTACTCATCCCTTATCATGCAGGTATTATTTGTTCAAGGAAACCTTTCCTGCACATCCCCTCCATTCAGTCTGTACCATGCTCTAAGATAGAAGCACTCTTGTAGCATGTTTTGTTGTTGTTTATTATTATTATTTTTTTACTGTCTGTCACAGTAGTAAGTATATAACACATTAACCACTGAATCCAATGCCTAATATGGTGGCTGATACTTAGCAGGTGCTCAGTGAATATTTGTTGTGAACTATTAAGGAGCAGGAAGTATGTATCTTAGCATGTCTGTGTGTACAGAGGGTCCCTTTAATATGTACATTTGACTATTAAAAAAACTTAAGTAGGATATAGAGGCAATTTAGAAAACTGTTAAAAGAAATTGACTTAAATATTTTGTTGCTACATATAAGGATGGATTCTAGAAAGCCTTTATATTATTTCAAGAAGTTTATATACTTTTATGTAAAAATTACACTTGTCTACCTCATTTCCAAACTGGTTAGTGCTATTTCAACTTGAATTACCTTTAGATTTTCAAAAATGAAGGAGTTGCCCCTGGCTTGCTGCATTGAGTGGACCACAGTTCTTAGGCAGGAAGCAGGAATTGCTGTTAGAAATATTCAGCATCTCTCCTCTATGCTCCATGATTTTCTGGAGCAACTGAGAAAAATCTGAATATATCCATAGAAACCTTGGGTGTAGACATTAATAATGGAACAAAATGGATCTTGGCTTTGATTCCAGCCACCCAAGTAATTAATTGAGAGGAATTTATACCCTTAAAAAAGGAATTTTTTTCACCAGCAAATCTTTTGTGATTCCATTCATTTATCTTTATTTCTTTAAGGCTTGTCTTACATGAGCAGCACTTGACGTAGTGATGCAAACACCACTACATTTCACTATTTTCTCAGGGGCTCTTCATTTTACTTGGGGAGAAATCAATTTATAGCCTGTGCCACATGAAAGGCAAAAATGATACCATTTTTATAACATGTTTATCATTTATAGTGTGATGAGATGTGCCTACTACCCACCCACTTGCTGTTGTCAGAGCTTGAACAAGTGCTGTCTTGGTAACACACTCAGACTTTCTTAGTGCAAAGGTGATGGTTTACTGTGAGCTGTACAATTTATATTTTCTAATAGATTAATAAGAAAGAAATCAAGAAAATGCCCTTCAGGTGCACATTGCCATTTCTCTAAAGAGAATATTATATTTTAATAGAAGTATTAAAATATAGAAAGCTTCAAAGATTATGATGTTGCTTGGAAATTAAAAAAAGAACACAATATAAAAATAGGTACAATTAATACATTAGTGTGCAGATTTCCAGTCAAAATTAAACATAGGAATTTATAACTAAATATGTAATTCAGAAAATGTGAGGGAAAATATAAATTCTAAATTATCTACTTCTTTCTCAAATACTCAATTTTAGTAATAAGAGAACATTTTGTTTAATGCAAAGATTGATTTTTAGTCTTATTTCTGATCAAGAATAAACTAATTTTCTAAGAGAAAATAATATCTTGGGGTGAATTTTATTATTGAAACATAATACTTATAATAAATTTGAGTATCCTATTGGTTTTGAAATTACCTTTATTTTTTACCTCTTAATTTTATATTGTATGGAAGGTGAAGTTTAGAATAAACAGTGCTACAGATGTTTTATAATACTATAGAAACATATTTGGGATAAAAAACAGTTCATTTAGAAAACAGCTATTGAGAATTTATACTGACTTTTTAAAAGTTAGGTAAACTGTGTTGATATTTATCTGAATATTCTTGTTTCTTAAAATTATTAATTTTCTAAACTTTATGTAACTAGAATTGTAAATATTTTATCTACTATTATCAGAATTTGAAGTGTTCTAATTAGTTATTATATAATTAATACAAATAAACAAAATATAATAAAATCCAGTCAGCATCAAAACTGATGTTACATTTTTAAAAATACTTCATAATAAACTAAATAATAAATAACTAATCCAGTTATAAATGGATCTTGGTTTTAGTTCCAGCCATCCAGATTGTTAATTTGGATATATCTGGACAGATACATCTACTTTTACTTACAGTTGACTTTCGAACAACAGGGGGATTAGGAGTGCCAATCCCCTAGGCAGTAGAAAATCCACATATAACTTTTGAGTCCCCTAAAAACTTAACTACTAATAGCCTACTGTTGACTGGAAACCTCACCAATAACACAAGCAGTCGAGTAATGCATATTTCATGTTATATGTATTATTTATTATATACTGTATTCTTACAATAAAATAGAGAGAAGAAAATGTTATTAAGAAAATGAAGGGGCACCTGGGTGGCTCAGTTGGTTAAGCATCTGACCATTGATTTTGGCTCAGGTCATGATCTCATGGTTCATGGGTTTGAGCCCCACATCGGGCTTTGCACTGACAGCATGTAGAGCCTACTTGGAATTCTCTCTCTCTCCTCTCTCTCTGCCCCTCCCCCTGCTCACATGAGCACTTTTTCTCTCTCTCTCAAAATAAATAAATAAACTTAAAAAATATTTTTTAAAGATAAAGTTTATAAGAAAATCAAAAGGATGCGAAAATGCATTTACAGTACTGTACTGTATTTATCAAAAAACAAAATTCACATGTAAGTGGACCTGTGCAGTTCATACTCTTGTTATTTAAGGGTCAGCTGTATTTCTTTTCATTTTAATATCATAATGCTTTCAGTATTCTGTACTAGACCTCATGTACAAGGGACAGAAGTTGTGTTCTAATTTTTTCCACTGTTGAGTTATTTGATTAAAGAATGTAAGATCTTCTATCACTATAGATGACACTGAAGAATATATGCTACCAAATTTTAATTTCATTTCACTCAAGTTTTGTCTTTGTGGAAATAAGCATAGCATGAAGAAAAACTTACACTGCCACTGTCGGTGGCAGTGCCCATGAACTCAGCACTCTGGTTCCTTTATAAGGGCTGCCAGCTTTACCCTTGACCTATGTTATCATTAATGCAAACTTCTATAACATGTTACCTAATCTCTCCAGTGGCATCTAGGACATCTTCCCTCTTTATTTTGGATAATCAGTTTCTCCCTCTTCTTAGGATATTTCTATTCCCATGAAACTTTCTTTCAGGCTTAGGCTTCAGCCATTTAAGTCATATAAGCACATGCACATACACAACTTCTCTCAAATCCATGTGCTTCTCCCACTATCCTCTCTCTTTTTGTTTTCTCCATAGCAAAACTGATCTGCACCAATTAATGATCTGTATTCTTAATCTAATATATAGGTTTTTAGTTATCTGTCAGTTCTCTATTGTCAAGACAACTTGCATAATAAACAATGATAAAACTTTAGGGGCACACAACACTATGCATTTATTTGGTTCTTACATCTGTGTGTCTGCTGAACCTTTGGGCTTTGTTCCACTCTCTTTCTCCTGGGATTCATTAGCTAGACCAGGCATGTCCTTCTCATGAGGAGAGCAGAAGTGCAAGAAGGCAAGTTAAAATGTTTAGAAACTGCATGCCATAAATTCTGCCTTTTTTTCCCCAAAGAAAGTCACTTGGCCAAATAAATTCAAATGGAATAATGTACTCTACATCTTTTTAAAAACTTTTTAATATTTATTTATTTTCGAGAGAGAGAGATAGACAGCATGAGCAGGGGAGGGGCAGAGAGAGGGAGAAACAGAGTCTGAAGCAGGCTCCAGGCTCTGAGCTGTCAGCACACAGCCTGATGCGGGGCTTGAACTCATGAACCATGAGATCATGTTCCAGAGCCAAAGTCGGATGCTTAACTGACTGAGCCACCCAGACACCCCTGTATTCCACCTCTTTTAGTGAATGAAACTGCAAAGTTACATAGTAAAGAATATGAATGCATGGGGAGGTAAACTGGGACCAATAACATGGTCTATCACAATAATCTTACCTACCTCTGTAATAGTGATGAGCACTATAGACCTTTGCCTTCTTTCTGAAATACACTCTTCCCCTGGCTTCCATGATGAAACATCCCCTTGATATCCATCCCATCTCTGCCCCAACCTATTTAATCTCGTTTTTTAGTCCAGCTTCCTCAAGACCTGATTATATATGTATAATCTAGCGTTCATGGATCCCATCACCACCAAAATAAAGATGAATCAGAAATGCTTAAATTTCTCCTCTATATTCCAGAATCATATATCTAGCTGCCTACTTTGTAATTCTTCCAAGATATCTCCAAGATACCTTAGATTCAACCTAGATTTAAAGCATTTCTACTATTTCCCCCAAGCTTCTTTAGTGCTCTCTTATGGGTCAGTGACTGGCACCACATCCATCAAGTAATACAAACCAAAAAACCAGGAGTTATTATTGACACGATTCTTTCATCATTAAACCCTGTTACTTTTTAATGTCTAAATAGTTCTGGAATCCATCTGCCTCTTTCTATCACTGTGGTTTCTTTCTGCTATAATCCACCATCCTCTCTCACCTGGACCATGGAAATAACTTCTGAACCTCATCTCATCTTGCCTTCATCTGATCTGTTCTCTTCACTGCAGCTAGAAAGATATTAGTGAGAAAAAAGATCAAGTTACTTACTACCTTTAAAAAACAAAATGCCTAAGAGACCTATGCATTTTGTTCTTATCCCATGTCATGCTTGATGTCTTAGTTTGCAGAAAATCATGACATCAGGCAAGGATTTTGTAGGGTTTTTATTTGGAAAGTGGAGCCAGTAAGTAGCAGCAAAGGAGTAGGGAGAGTGAACAACAAAAGAAGGAAAAGTCATTACAAGAGTGCTCTACCGAGGTTGCTGCTATAGGCAGTGGTGGATTGATATTTAAATTTTTTTAAGTTTGTTTTTATTTTTTTAATGTTTATTAATATGAGAGAGAGAGAGAGAGAGAGAGAGAGAGAGGCAGATCGTGAGCAGGAGAGTGTCAGAGAGAAAGGGAGACACAGAATCCAAGGGAGGCTCCAGGCTCTGAGCGGTCAGCAGAGAGCCTGACACGGGGCTCAAACTCACAGACTGGGAGATCATGACCTGAGCCGAAGTCGGGCGCTTAACCGACTGGGCATCCAGGTGCCCCTTAATGTTTATTTAATTTTGAGAGAGAGAGACAGAGAGACAGAGTGTGAGCAGAGGAGGGGCAAAGAGAGAGGGAGACATAGAACTCTAGCAGGCTCCAGGCTCTGAGCTGTCAGCACAGAGCCTGACGTGGGGCTTGAACTCACAAACCATGAGATCATGACCTGAGTAGAAGTCAGATGCTCAACTGACTGAGCCACCCGGCTCCCCATTGGTGGCTTGATTCTATAGGACTTCTGGGAAGTATGAAGAATAGGACCCATAATTATATGCCTGAGGAATGGCAGCTAGTTTTATGTATTTGTTGGCCCTTCATTGTTTGAAGATTATATGCCCGGCATTTCAGAATCATACTTGTACACTTTGCCTAGATACTTCCCACTCAACTTTCAAATCCCACTTCACTTCATTCATATGCTGGGGAACACAGGTCTTTCCAGCCATCCCAACAAAACCATATGCCTCTACTATATTCCATAATCATACCATATATATCTCCATGGCTGATCTCAGTGATGAGTTTACATTTTGCCATGGGATTATTTCATTAAAATTTTTCTGCCCTCTGGACTGAAAGCTTGAGAAGACCTGAGATCACTTCTGCTTTTGATTATCATTGTCTTCCCAGCACCAAAACCAGAACCTGGTGCATAAAATATGTTCAATATATTTTCAATGAATGTGTAAATGTAGGTGTGTATGTATGTGTAAACATGCATGTATTTTTAAAGAGAAACTTTGAATTATCAGGACATAAGTAGATAACTGCGAGTATCAAAAAGTTTTTTTTTTTTTTAAGTTTATTTATTTTTGAAAGAGAGAGAGTGAGCGAGCATGGAGGAGTGACAGGGAGAGAAATAGAGAGAGAATCTCAAGCAGGCTCCACACTTCCAGCATAGAGCCCGATGTGGGACTTAAACTCATGAGCCATGAGATCATGACCTAAACTGAAATCAAGAGTCAGATGCCTAATGGACTAACCACCCAGGAGTCCCCAAAATTTATCTTTTTAAATTCAAATATTTTGTTGTATTTTTATGCAATTGCTTTATTTCAGTACTTACCTAGTCAGGTTAAACCAAAAGAATTCTGTTTAAAAGAAATCATACTGAAAAAAGAAGAAAATAAACTCTTACATTGCATCATTTTGATTGATCTGATAGCTTACAGTATTGGGAATACTTTTCTAAAGAAAGTTATTGCTGTGCAATTTCCTTATTAAGACAGAGATTTTGAGTTAGAAGGGGAATAATCAGAGAACACAGCCTTGTACAATCCTGCATTAATCAGTGTAGGAGAGTACCACATTTGGCAATGCTGGGCAGTTTGAGGGCTTGGGTACTTAAAAATTTGTGTGTGTGTGTGTGTGTGTGTGTGTGTGTGTCCTCTAAAACATCCTGTCCAAATCCACATTTTTGCTTCTCAAACTCGGAACTATGGTTTTATATCAGGAAACGTGTTGTGAAAGTAAATCAGTTTTCAGTCCCTGGATTCATGCAAATGTAAGATAATAGCAACCAAAAAGGAAATGGTGAGAAATCTACATAAATTATTTTTAATGAAAATGAAATACTTACATTTTAATGAAAATTAAATACATGACATAGTAAGTCATCCACATTCAATACATACTTTACATATATCCAATTACCATGTTACATTTCATACCATCCAGCATTAATTCAACAAATACTGATTGAGCATTTACCAGGTGGAAGTAATGTGGTGCCATTGGCAAATTGGCTGGACATGGTCTCTACCTTTATAGAGATTGTGATATAGTTGGCATTATATTATAAAAAATGCAAATATTTTCTCTGAAAAAATCCATTCTATGCTGAACTGTTTCTTTTAATTTCATGGAAGAGAAACGAGAGCAGTATGCTTCTAATTTGGTCTCCAACCTCAGCCACTAAGAGATACATTGTGGTGAAAGGATTATTAAGGTTGTGAATAGATTATGAAAGTAGTTGTATCTGTGTCAATTAGTGGTTGCTGTCAATTAGTGTTTGCTTATGTTCCATTTCTCTCATTTGGGGAATGTGGAGAGGAGGACATTGAACGTCTAGTGGGCTTTGAGTGTTTCTGTTCATCTGGTAGTTGTCACAGTTATACACAGGGCTATAAATTGAAATGGCATGTAAGCTCATGGACTAAAGACTTTGGGGCCTTGAAGTAATTTCCCCAACACTCTTCCCTGTATAGCAGATACCATGAAAAGTATTTTCTTTGGCTTGTGCATATGAAATCAGAGAATATCTGTTATTCCAGGACACACTCCTGCACATGAGACCTTTTTAAATCAAGTAAATTTGTTTGAGGATCGCCAGAGGGATGGTGGGCAAACATGAATTTAAGAGATTAGAGTTTTGTTGAGCTGAGTGTGCAACAGAAGAAATCCTGGTATTATTTGTTGCAGATAAACATGTTATGATATTTTTAAAGTCCCATGCCCCCTAAAAATTGCTTATAATAAACAAAGGTGATGCCATCTTTGTTCCAAGAGGATCTAGGCTTACTTCCTTTCAGCTGATGATTGTGCAACAATCAAGGTGCAGGCTCTGCCTTGGTGAAGTGACAACTCTAGCACAGGATTCATCTTCCAGTCTCTGTATCTGAGATCATCCTTCAAAGTAGGATGCATGGAGGAACCAGAGTGTTGTGTGCTGGAACGAAGACCCTATCAGAGCGGGAGTCTACCCTGTCTTCTTGCTCTTGGGTCATTTTAGGTGAGGTCAACTCAAACACATTCTTACCACTCTCCCTCAGTGGCATTTTGGGCAAGGTCACCCCATCGGGAACATTTCTTGACTCATGTATTTCAGAGTGCCACATATACTGTTTAAATCAGACACAAGTGCCTGACAGTCTCTTATATGTGTTTTTTGGTTAGAGTTAAATGATCTGAGAATTGCACCCCTCACAAACAGTGGCTACATTGAAATTTGATTAATAAAGTTCAGTAAATTTAGCTAATTTATAGTCTATCTACCAAGAAAAGAGTACTTTGATTTTGAGAAGATTACTTAGATTGCCTTTGAGAGGGTCAAAAACTAGTTACATTGTATTATATGAACATTGTTGCTAAAGTAGGTAAATCTGAAAAACTCAAAATCATTAATAGTGAGAACACAAGTGTTCATTATATTATCTTTTGTACTTTTCTATGTCTTTTTTTTCCTTTGGAAGGGAAACACAATTCTAAAACTCTTAGAGCCTTTTGGGTCAGCATGTATGAAATTAGGAAGAAATAAATATTCTATCAATAGGAAGAACTTCAAAAAAAACAAAAGAGAGATTGTGAACATAACAGTTGTTATATCTTATAGCCAGTTTATTTTGTTTAACTGAGATTACTGTCATTCAAAAGTGATTTTTAATGACTCAGTAGCATCTTGGGTCATTAAAGAAGGCTCAATTTTGTTAATTAATTCTCTTTTCTAAATGTATTGCCCTTATCCTTACCACTTATGGTCCTTCAGTATTTTTCCATTTCCTTAGAATAGAATCAAGGATCTTACTGGGATTTTCATGGCCCTATCATGCCTCTACCCAAGTCATCTCCCTCCTCTCCATTGCTCACTAAACCCCAGCCATCTTTCCATCAGTTCCTAAAATATATCAAGTTTTTTCCCACCTCAGAGTCTTGCTACTTTCTCTCTATTTCCTAGGTTACACTGTATAATTGATTTCTTCTCTTCCTGGTAAAGCCGAAGCGTATCCCCTTCTCAGAGTGGCCTTATCTGACTACCCATCCAAATTTAATATCTTTTGTTATTCTTCTCACAATATCTGTTTATTGTCTTTATTGCATTTAATGGATTCTGTGGTTTTTAAAAATGCCTCAATCTTCCATTAGGTTATGAGCTTCATGACAGTAGCAACCTTATCTCATGGTTAATAATTTTATCTTTAGTATGCGTAACTTGCTTGGCATAGTAGATGATCACAAAAATTAGAACGGATTAATTTCAGCTATAAATTGGAAGCCTGCCATGCCCCTTCACAGTTGCTGACTGACCTGTATCCTCAATCTTGATCTGATGAGGCTTTAGCCCACATGCTCCTAGCTTCATGATCACATTTATCATTTTTCTTTTGAAATTTTTGTTTAAATTCTAGTTAGTTAACATACAGTGCAATATTGGTTTCAGAAGTAGAATTCAGTGATTCATCACTTACATACAACACCCAGTGCTCATAACAAGTTCCCTCCTTAATACCCATCACCCATATGAAAAAATTTCTGACAAATGTAACAAGAACAAGAACAACGACAACAAAAACACATTGTTTTAAATGTGAATCTTGACAATATTATACTGTTTTATAAGTTTATTGTAAAACATGACATTTTAAAATTAAATATCTTAAAGAAAAAGAAAGTTCTCTTTTATAGTTTAGTTTCCTTCATTTATTATCCTTATCATAATGGGATAAAGAAGTAATGCAAAGTTTTAGGACAATTTAGCAAATGAGTAATACAGTCAGGATTTTGAAAGGAAATCACTTTCAGCGACAGAATACATGAACAGCTTAATTTATTATATTTTACTTCTGTGGAGAAAATTTAAAAAAAAGCGCTGTTAGATAAATTTGATATTGAAAGCCATAATACTCTGAAATGTACATAGGGAATTTAGAAGAGTAGACTTCATTTAGTTTCAAGAGATGTCAAAGTACCAATTTGTACGATAATGTTATTTTCTTGGGTAGACATCTTATTAAAGAAAACAGATCCAATATGACCCTTCTAAAAAGCTGTATATAAACTTAACCAATTTTATATTTATTAGAAGAGAAAATAAGCATAGAAATTTCAATTTTCTAGTGCCTTGTTTTGTGTATGTTTAACCAGTAGGTTACGTGTGCCACTGGATTTATATAGCATTAAGTGTTACTCACTTCAATAAGTATTTAAAATATCATTATCCATTTTAGGATAATATCAACACTTGTTTATTGTGGAAAGCAGAAATAATCTGCTTAGATTGCTCAGTGGCAATTTCATACCTAGAATGCTTCCCTGAGCTTCACTGCTTATTAAAGCATGAACTCCTATATTTCCCCAGCCATTCTAAGTAGCTGGATCGAGGCATGGGGATTGGTGATGCTCAGTACAGTTCAAAGCATGGACTGGGAATGAATATTTATGTAAGATTGACTGAAAGATAATTAGTCCATGTGTTAATATTGATGATCTAACAGTTCATGACTAAGTCCATTAGAGAACCCATTACCTAGACAACACTTGGATAACTCCCATGGAGCTGGTTTTATCCAACTAAGCTTTAAGGTGCTTCCATCTACTTGTATGGAGACTATCTACACCCAGCACTACATATTCTGCCATTGGGTTATTCAAAGAATATCACTGAAGATGCTGAGGATCTCTTTTGGATTATAGTATCAGAAATAGTTGTTCTTATACTTAGATAAGTATCATTAGGCTACTTTTTACTTTGTAAACACTGTGAGTCTTGTAATTGATCATTTTTTCTCTCTTAAATTTGCTTTTAGAACTCTAAGAACCAAATCTAGAGGACCCCATATAGTTTAAATATTTCATGGCATGTATTTATGTATGGATCTACCTATTCTCTGTGTCTTATGTTTATTCTCCTTTACTCCCTTTTGTTGCTTATATTCAATTCATTGTATCTTGGTTAATTAAATGCTTTCTGATAAGCTGTCTTGAATCCCTTTTTGAAATTATGTGGCTTAGGGGTGCCTGGGTGGCTCAGTAGGTTGAATGTCTGACTCTTGATTTTGGCTTAGGTCATGATCCCCAGGGTCATGGGATCCAGCACTGTGATGGGCTCTATGCTGAGCATGGAACCTGCTTGGGATTCTCACTCTCCCTCTGCCCCTCCCTCGCTCACAAGTGCACATGCATGTGTGCTCTCTCTCATAAATTAAAAAAAAACTTAGGTGGGTTATTAATTCATTGCTTACTGTTTAGATTGCTTACCTGGCTCATTATAATTTTCAAGTCATTAGAACAACAGGAGAATTTATAAAGTTTTGCTATTGAGCATATCAAAACTATGCTTTGGGAAGGTCTTATACTCATAATACACTTTAATATCTTATATTTGAGTTAATTTTATTAAATATTTCAATTGCAAAGGAAACTGATGAGAATTTTAAGGATAAAATAAGCATATTTGATAGCATAACTCATCTAGTACAAAAATTAATGGTTTTAGAAAGGCATCTCTAATGTTTAGTTAGATGATACATGTTGTCATTTTCATAACAATATAATAATATGCTTTATCTTCACATTAAGTTTCCAGCATACAAAAGACATATTTATAAATTAGTTATTTAGAGCACAGAGTTCATTTTTGTGAACAATTAATTTCTAAGTGGGTTAGGATCTTAGGTTAGTCCATAAAATTTGTTTCACTTATAGTATAAAGGAAATAATATTAATTCATAGGAGACATTGCTGAAAATACTATTTTACATTTTAAAATAGAAAAGAAAAAGACCAATAATTACCTTATTTCAGTTTTGAAGCCCAAGACAAGATTGATATAATTAGATGATCAGGATGTAGATACACAATTTCATGTAGATCTAGAGAGAAATTTTGGTTATACTTAAAGGGAGTAAGATTCATTGTACTATGCAATTTCACTTCACAGTATATGAGATTTTCCTTTCTTTATGTCAATATAGCATTAGTGATAGATAACTCTTCCATTTGTCAACATGATTAAGTTCATTTTTTACTTGAAAATGGAAAGAATAACATAAAAGAGGAAAAACAAATGATAGAATAAATGGGTTGATATTTCTAAGGTAACCAGATAAGAGCTGGTTAGGCATCTGATAAAGGGAAAGTTTGTGGATATGAGGGAAATTTTCTGAGGTGGCACCAAATGAGCCATAAAGTGAAATCATGAGGGTGTGGAGGGCTCATGAATTGTACAGAACTCCTAAGGGAAAATAAATAAAACTGCTGAGGAAAGGATGTTGGATCATTCAGCTCCCCATGTTGCCAGTATAGTTGGGAGAGTGTAGAATGGGGGCAGAGAGTGATCCTGAGCAGATGGCAATTTCTTTATTTCAAGGTATTGGCAAGTTGAGTGTCTACAATCTTAGAAGGGCTTATACTTTTAAAATTTCATCTCTAACATACTCTGTGGGTATTTGAGACTTTCATTGTACAGAAGTTATTTAAAATTGTGGATCAAGTGTAAAGTACTGAACCTGGGGCCAAATGCAGGGTAAAGAATTAATTAACGTTAGTTCTTACTACTTTCTGGTATTTAATACAATTGTCAATGGAAATTTTTCATATTCACTCATTATTATTGCAGACATGGTTCCTCTTTTTTTTTTTTTAATGTCTATTTTTGAGAGAGACAGAGCATGAGTGGGGGAGGGGCAGAGAAAGAGAGAGAGACATACAGAATCTGAAGCAGACTCCAGACTCTGAGCTGTCAGCATAGAGCCTGACATGGGGCTTGAACTCATGAACTGTGAGATCATAAGCTGAGCCGAAGTCGGTTGCTTAACCAACTGAGTCACCCAGGCACCCCAGACATGGTTCCTCTAAATTATGATATATATACATTTTAAATCAAAATACAGAGAGGTAGTTTAAGATGACATTGTAGGAAGATCCTGACCTTACCTTCTCCCACAGACAAAACAAATACACAGCTACATATGGAACCATTCTCTCTGAAAACAAAACAAAACAAAACAAAACAAAACAAAACAAAACAAAACAGACAACAAACAACCTGAGAACCAGTTGGACACTTCCTTCATGGAAAAGGATAAAAGTGCCCCACCAAGAAGGGTAGAAGAGGTAGAGATGTGCTCTCATCACCACCCCTCACAGTGACCCATAATTAGGAGGGATCTCAAACAACAACAATAAAAATATGAATAAACCTTCTCCCTAAGGATCAAGGGGTTTGTATCCCACATGGCACCCTAACTTTTGGGTCCTGCACCAGAGGGGCAAGCCCTCAAAACATCTGGTTTTGAAAAACAATGGGAGTCATATTCAGGGAAATATAGGGTTGTATGAAATAGTTTCTACTTTTAAAGGGCTCATGCACAGACCCACTCTCCCCAGGACCTAGCACAAAAAGCAGCACTTTGAAAAGAGCCTAGACAAACGTGAAGAATATTCACTCCGTAAACTTAAAGCTTCTGTTGGAGGAGCAGACATTTACTGGAATTCTCTCTGGGAACTGAATGCTGGCAGATGCCATTTTTATGGGCTCCTTCTACCTTGCTGGTGCTTCTGGTGCATTTTGGTGCCTTCTACCTTGCTGGTGCATTTTTACACATGCAGTCTAATCATTTAACAGCAGTTGAGCAGTCCCAGCCCCAGCTGCTTGGATGTAATGGATGATCAGCCCCACCTCCCCCTTTGCCACTTAAGTGATACTGCTAGATGCAGTGGGCAAGTAGGCTTCCCCTCCACCAGCCCCACAGCTTGTGTGTGTGGTCACATGCAGCAGGCAAGCAGCCCCACATGCCCCTGCCCCATGCTGCTCACATGGTACCTTCAGACTTGGTGGGCAAGCACCACTACCCCTCTCCAGCAGCACCACTCACATGACCCACCAGAGCCAACAGTGCATACAACCCACACAGGACATACCTCTTCAATTACAGCATCAGGTAACCGGTAGGGGGTTATGTTTCTGGACCCCACTGGTATGAAGTAATCAAAGAGACAGCTTGAAACACAACCAAGAACTAGGGAAAGATTAAACAAAAAAGACTCATCTCCTGCATAGAGCCACTCCTTCAAGACAGGGATAGATAGCTATTTTCCATAATACACAGAACCAGAGAATCAAACAAAATGAGGAAACAGAGAAACATGTTCCAAATGCTTGAAAAAGGTACTTGAGGGGCACCTGGGTGGCTCAGTTGGTTAAGTGTCCAACTTAATTTTAGCTCAGGTCATGGTCTCGTGGTTCATGGTTTTAAGTCCTGTTTAGGGCTAGGTGCTGATAGTGTGGTGCCTGCCTAGGATTCTCCCTCTCCCTCTCTCTCTCTGCTCCTCTCCTGTTATCTAAATAAATAAACATTTAAAAAGATGCTTAATATGATTTCAGTCTTCTTAAATGTGTGGAGACTATTGAAATACCAATGGTGTTATTCACAGAATTAGAACAAATAATCCTAAAATTTGTATGGAACCACAAAATACCCCAAACAGTCCAAGCAATCTTGAGAATGAGCAGAGTTGGAGGTATCATATTTCCAGATTTCAAACAATAATACAAAGCTATAGTAATCAAAACAGTATGGTACTGGCACAAAAACAGACCTATAGATCAATGGAACAGAATAGAGAGCCCAGAAATAAGCCCACACATATCTAATCAATTAATCTGTGACAAAGGAGGAAAAAATATACAATGGGGAAGTCTCTTCAGAATGAAGTTGAATCATTGTCTTTCACCATATTCCAAAATAACTCAAAATGGATTAAAGACTTGAATGTAAGATTTGAAATCATAAAACTCCTAGAAGAAAACAGCTGCTTGGCAGTTGCAGTGATATATCTATATCAAAAAAACTTTTGCATGGCAAGGGAAACCATCAACAAAACAAAAAGGCAACCTACTGAATGGGTGAAAATGTTTGCAAGTCATATATGTGGTGAAGGGCTAATATCCAAAATATATAAAGAACTCATACAACTCAATAGCTATATATATATACATATACACACATATATATATGTGTATATATACATATATATATATACACACATATATATGTGTGTATATATACACACACACATATATATATATATATATATATATATATATATATATATATGTATGTATATATAAGGATCTTGAGGATATTGTGCTAAGTGAAATAATTCAGACAGCGAGGTCAAATACTGTATGATTTCACTTATATGTGGAACCTAAAAAACAAAACAAAACAAAACCAGACTCATAGATACAGAGAACAGAATGATGGTTGTCAGAGGAAAGAGTTATTGAGAGGTGGGCAAATGAATGAAGAGGATCAAGAGATAAAAACTTCTAGTTATAAAATAAATGTCGTGGGGATGCAATGTACAACATAGGGAGTATCAACAACAATATTGTATCAACTTTGTATGGTGACAGATTGTAACTAGACATCACGGTGATCATTTCCTAATGCATATAAATGTCGAATTACTATGTTGTACACTTGAAACTAATATAATATTGTATGTCAGTTATACTTCACTTAAAAAAATTTGAATGCCCTGGGGCACCTGGGTGGCTCAGTCAGAGCATGAGACTTCAGATCAGGTCATGATCTCACAGTTCGTGACTTCCAGCCCCACAGCTTGCTGTTGTCAGCACAGAGCCCACTTCAGATCCTCTGTCCCCATCTCTGTGCTCCTCCCCCACTTGCACTTTCTCAAAAATAAATATATATTAAAAAAATTAAATGCCCATACCATAAAAGCCTAAGATATAATGGAGAAAACTCAATTCTGCTTTGATAAACAGGAAAGCATTTAAAAAAAAAATATAGAGTATTGCTCAGTATCTCTGCCTCATTCAAGACCTTATTCCTCACATGCTCCATCCCCCAGACCTGTTGATTCTCTTTGTCCTTCCTTTGTAATCATCATTCTGAGTTCTTTCTATCCCTCCCCTAAATATAATGTATGCCCGTTATGTTTGGCACTATTCTTCTTTTGTTTACCCCCCAACCACTAGAATCTTGTACCTTTGCTCATTATTGTCGCTTTATTACTACCAGGTTATAATCTCAACTATTCAAAATTGAGCTCTGTTTCTTCAGCTTTACTGAAGAAAATTCTCCTTGTGCAGAATTTTACCATCATTTCTCTATTCTTATTCTCATGGATTCCTCTACATTATAGATTGTAAACTACACTCATCTTTGGACTCCTTTGTCATTGCTTCTGTGGCATCTCCTCATCTCATAACTCAGTCTATTGAAATCCTGCACTGTCAAGTTCTATCTCTGGTGTTTCTTCTCCATGGGACCTTTCCTGATTTTCCCAGCTTCCTTCCATACCATTTGTCTTGGCCCCTAGTGGAAAGCCTGTTTTCTTTGATTCATAGTTATTTGGGTATTGTTAAGATCTCTGCCCTTGATTTTGTCAACAGGATTCTTGAAAACAGGAAATTGTCTTATATAACTATGAGAAACATCGAGAAAACTCCCAATAAATGTTTGCTGAGGGTTGACTTTCTTTTTGGATGCAATCTGTTGAAACATTTCCATTGCTGCATATTACTAACAGTCTAGTAGTCATGATATCTATTGCTGAGGTAGAAAGAGTGACAAATCCCTCATAAAATTCCCAGCATAACACTCATGCTCGTGACTATACTCCATTTTTGTTGAACACTTTTATACATTTATTTTGGTAAGCTTACTGCCCCTTTATCCAAAATAGTTCTTATATAAACTTGCTTTTTATTCCCAAGATCCTCATTATGAGATAGCTGCTTCAGCTCATTGATATGCCAAAGCAAATCTTCTGTGCTGACTCCTGACACTTGCTGTATATTCCTTATATTCCTCTCCAGGAGCTCTTTTTCTCTGCTTTTTAAGGCCATAAACCTGAAATACAGTTTACCCTTGATGGAGCTTTAGATGATCTTGTTTTGAAATATACTTGTAGCTCTTGGGTCTTTGGTGCCACTCAGTAGTCCCTACACACAAACCTACATGCTCCTTACTTTACAACTTGTAAACATTTGGAAGGAAGTTTTACCCACAGTGAAGACAAATCAGCAAATATTTAGGTATTTTCCTTGCTAGTAAATTGCTGCAGCCTGAATCACCCATGTTCCTCCGAAGCTCTTCCCATTCCATAGTAGGTAGATCTGTGTGATATCCTTGCATGTGGTCTGTGCAGGTCGATTTGACTCTAGGTCTGTTCTCTTCCCTTTCAGGCCCTCAGGTACTTTGCTTTGCCTCCTGCTGATAAGGCCATTTGCTTCATTGCCTGGGAACTTTCTTAGTTCTGCGAGGAGTCTGTAGCTTTTCCCAAGAGAAATAAATAGTTCTTTCAACGCCTGTCAGGGACTATGTAGCACTTTTAGCATAAGCCTTCACTTGGGCCATCGTGTACCACATCAGGGGTTCTCTCCTCCTGAACTTTATCTCAAGTGTCTGTATGAACTTAGAAGATTCCCCCAGGAGTGGGGTCATGAGGTCTTTTAACAGAGTGACATATTCTTTTCTTTCTTTCTCTCTTTCTTCTTCTATTTCTTTCTTTCATTCGTTCATTCATTTCTTCTTTCTTTTTTTCTAGCTCCTTTGGAATAGAGAAAAACTAGTTTTACTGACTCAATTTAGAGGATGACAAAAAATGAAATTAAAAAAAAAATACATACCACAAGACCCACCTACCCTGATGTCTTTTTTAGTTTCTTGATCATAAGATTTGACATTTAATCACTTACTCAGCACACATTTCTTGGGTACATGCTGCAGGTAAGCTCTGCACTGGTCCCTGGTGATACACTGACCATGTTGTTATGGAACTTGGCCTACCAAGTGACACATAGACAGATAAAGCACGGAATGGTACAGTAAGTGCAATCACAATAGAGAGGGAAAACAAACAAACAAACAAACAAACAAACAAATGACCTCACAGAGAAAAGAGGAAATGAACTTCACAGGATGGGGTTAAGACCATAGAAGGTATTCCTGGAATTAGACATTAAGGAATGAATGAAAGTGCTGGGAAAGGATATATAGGAGGTCTTTGTGTTGTTATTCCCACAACTTTTCTGTGATTTGAAAATTAGTTCTAAATAAAAAGTTAACAATAACTTACCAAGCCAATGATGGTGAAGCTAAGAGAAGAACATTCAAAATATATGCAAGAAAACAAACAAACCACCACCACCACCACCACTACCACCACCACCACCAACAACAACAACAGAAAAACCCTGTTATTCATTTGATGTTGTTCAGGGTTCATGGAGGAACAGTGGAGACAAAGCTCTTGTACATGCAGTTGACTCTGGATGGATTTGGATTGCTAGAAGTAAAAGGGTGAAGCTGAAGGATTTTGATTAAGGGAATGGCATGGCAGGATTTTCTTTTTAGAAAAGTAGCTCTATGACTTTGTGGAGAACAGACTGATGGGAAGAAGAAAGAGGTAGGGGAAGCATGGGAGGGGCTGGTGGTCCAGGCCAGAGGTGATGGAGTTCTTGATCAAGGAGGTGGTAACATGATTGGCAGTAAGAGTATAGGTTCCTGAGACACTCAGAAGGTGGCATTAGCAAGACTTAGACACTGCTGGGATTTCAGAGTGATGGGAAGAAGGAGTGAGAGATTTTGACTATTTGGCCAGATTGATTCAAGTTAATAGAAAAGGGAATCTGTGAGAAGAAAGAGATCTTAAAGGAAGAGGAAGATAACTATTACTGTTTCGAGTAGTTTGAATTTGAGATGCCTATCGGATATCTGAGAGAAGATGTCTAGTAGCTAGTTATTTATATATAAACTGCACTTGGGGGAGAGATAAGGATATAGCCTGTAGATATATATTTGGAAGTCATTAACATATTCAGTTTCTTAAAGTGGTATCCATGAATAGGCTTCAAGGGCTTCACAAACCCCATATGTGCCTATGTGTATTTTTCTAGGCTGAGGATCTGTGCTTAATATTTCCAGTTGCCCCACCAGATATGTATGTTTCCAGATCTGTTCTCTGTCCTAGTCTGTGCTACCAACAGGCTGGTAGTTTCGACTGCATTACCTGGAATCCTCTGCCATTTGATATATGTCATTTAATAGATAAGCCCTTGGGAGTCACTGGCAGGAAATGAGAGGAATGGGGAAGGTAAAGATGGGGATATTTCTTCCCTCTTACTTCCTACTTTGGATCTCATTTCTGGCAGAGGCTGTATTCTTCCAGGACTAAACTCCTGTCCAGAGACTGATCTTTCATAGAGCTAGTGCTCACAAGCCTCCAGTAACAACATTTTCTCCCTGTGCTTTCATTGTTGGGCTGAGAACTACTTTCTGCTCTTCTTGTCTATTGGTGTTTTGACATATCTTCCTGGTTGCATGAAACCTACCATAACATCTAAGGAGTCCTTTCATTCCAGGTTCTGTACCATCAGGGTGAATTGTTTCTTGCCAAATTCCTGACTAATAAATGGTACAGGTGTCATTTTTTGATATTGTAGTGTGCATCTGTGACAGAAAAAAACAAACAAACAAACAACTCAGTCGAACCATGGAAATGGTTGGCCTCACCCAAAAGTGTGGCCTGTTAACCATGTCCTGTGAAGATTGTCAAGTATCTTAATGGACTTACTTTTAAACACTTTCTAGGTTTTGGGTGACAAGAAGTTATCACTTCTACACATCCCAAGTGAAACTGTACCCAGCAAGTTTTGTCCCAGATTTGTAGGGTTGGATTTTTGCTGAGCTTAGAAGAGAAGGGAAATATGAGAGTTTAGAATGTGTGCAATTTATATGTGAAAAGGTCTATATAAGAGTAAGGCTGAATGTTATACTGGGAGTTTCAATCTAACCTGAACATTCTTGTTGTATTTTGGATATTTTTTTCTCAACTTTTTTGGTGGCAAGCAGGATCTTTCTAAAACATTTTTTTAATTTATTTTGGAGAGAGCACAAGCAGGGAAAGGGACAAGCAGGGAAAGAGAGAGGAGGACAGAGGATTCAAAGCAAGGCTCGGCTGACAGCAGCAAGCCTGATGTGGGGCTCTAACTCACAAACTGGGAGATCACGACCTGAGCCGGTTGGACGCTCAACCAACTGAGCCCCAAGCAGGAATTTTTTGTATCCAAGAAACCCAGGAATGTCTCTGCCTTGCCCAGCTAAAACTGTACTTGGTCGAGCTCCTAAGAGGCTTCATGCAAGCAATGCTAGTGGACAGGGCATCAGAATACTGCTGTAATACCAAGTGATTCAGTGAAAGCTGTAGTTCAAGACTTATACAGAAATTCCTGCTCTCTTCAAATTTGAGAATAAAGATCAAGTGAGAGTGTGAATTTATACAATTTTAAACTTAATCAGTAACTTATACTCTAGCCAATCAGATTAACAACTCCTCCCTCTATTTTTCTCTCTCATTCTCACTGTCTCTGTCTCTCTGGCAGAGTTGGTAGAAGTATAAGGAGAGGGATAGAAACTAACGTTATTTCCCTATATTCTTGTCCATCAGTGTCTCTCCTGCCTGATTTTTCCAACTGACATACCGCATCAACATACTCTTTTCTTCTAACTTTTTGTCAAAATGTGAAACATCAGATAACTTGGAGGCCACTGACTTTGTATGACCATGTTCATAATATACCATTCTAAATGTAGCCAAGTCAGTAATTCTTCAGAAGTTGTTGGATAGGATAGCGTGTGACAGTGAGAATGGAGCTGTCCATCTGTTTTCTCTTCCAGGGGAATTGGGGAGTAAAAATATTAGAGTTGAAAAAGACCCTAGAAATATTTTTTTTTACATTAAAAATCTTAGAAATCTGTATTTAAACAAAATCTTAAAAGTAAATCAGTGTATGAAATAGGTCTGGTTCTGGATGAGGTTTGTTGAAAGTCTGAGTCCATATGAGAATACTTCCATGGCTTCTCCCAGAGTCACTATGGTGTGGACTCCTGGGAAACCTCATTGTTCCATGAAGTCCAGTTTGAAAGCCTTCAGCTATCAACACATAGTACTTTGCCTTCTTCCACATTGCCTCTTGAAATCTACATTAGATTCAAGAGATCATATACCTGACACCTCATTCAGTACTGCCCCTACACTACTCATTTACCATAGAGCTGTTTATCTCATGTGGGTGTGCATGCACATGTATGTATGCACGCATGTGTGTATACTTGAAGAGTGTATTGGTTATCGATTTTTCTTACGGGCAGTCAGCCAATTTTGTAGAGGGAATGTCAGCCTACCCTCCTAGCTGATGAGTATCTGACCATACCTCATGCTGTACTTCCCTTATTTAAAATGGCACTCTGGGACTCCTGGGTAGCTCAGTTGGTTGAGTGTCTGACTTTGGGTCAGGTCAGAATCTCACGGTCCATGAGTTCTAGCCCTGCCTCGGGCTCTGTGCTGACAGCTCAGAGCCTGGAGCCTTCTTTGGATTCTCTGCCCCTCCCCTGCGTGTGCTCTGTCTCTCTCTGTCTCTGTCTCTCAAAAATAAAATAAACAAGAAAAAATCAATAAAAAAAATAAAATGGCAGAGCTAAGTTATTTATTTACTCTGCTATGGTCTTTATATCTGTACATATTACTCATGTTCCTGCACTGTTGTACAGCTTTTACTGTTATGGGCTGAGAAAAAGAATCCAAGTGATAAAGTGAACATTAGATGGTACAAGGCAAATTTTATGGCAGCACTAGAAAGGAAAAGAGAGTAGAGTTCAGGAAGCAATTAGGGATTGGAGGAAGTCCTCTAATCGAGAGGGGTATTGTACACCAACCTCACCGCAGCCTCGGATAATTGGCCAATGCTTGTGTGGAAAATAGTTGGAAACAAAAACAAAAACAAACTGTTGGTGAGGCATATCTCAACTTCAGCAGGTATGGAGAGAAAAGAAAACTGTTTGTTTTTTTTTTAATGTTTATTTATTTTTGAGAGAGACAGAGACAGAGAGCAAGCAGGGGAAGGCCAGAGAGAAATGGAAGCACAGAATCCAAAGCAGGCTCCAAGCTCTGAGCTGTCAGCATAGAGCCTGGCAAGGGGCTCGAACTCATGAACCACAAGATCATGACCTAAGCCGAAGTCGGACAGTTAGTCAACTGAGCCACCCAGGCACCCCAAAAAGTGATTTCTTATGTTTGATGTTGAGAAGACATATTCATAAAGACTGTGCTCCAAAGACCCCACATAGGATAGATTAGTTCCACCATTTCAGGGAACTTGTTTCTTTAAACTAGGTAGTATATGCATTCATTAGACCAGATAAGGATACAGTAATCACTGCAAAGGAAAGCAAGATCCTTTTCCCTTTGTGTTGTCATATACTCTAAACAGTTTTCAGTTCTCTTATTAGCATAGGCTTTAATAGTACTGATCATATCAACTGGACTGTAAATGATACTTGAATGTTACCAGTAAGTCACTGGTATAGTCACTAACTCATAATAAATACAGCAGACATGGTCTAGAATTATCCAGAATCAGGGCATGCCTGGATGGCTCAGTTGGGTGAACGTCTGACTTCGGCTCAGGTCATGATCTCTCATTTCATGAGTTCAGTCCCTGCATTGGGCTCACTGCTGTCAGCACAGAGACGGCTACAGATCCTCTGTGCCCCAATCTCTCTGTCCCTCCCCTGCTTATACTGCCTTTCTCAATAAATAAACATTAAAGAATTATCCAGAATCAGAAATAGCATAAAAGGATATTTTTAAGGAAAAACACAAGCTGTAAACTAATCAATTGTGTATAAGTTGAAGGTAATGAAATATTGGAAGAACTTTAGAAACACAGGAAGGAAGTAATGCTCATGAGTTAGAAATCTTGGCTGATGAAAGATACTAAATATCAATTTTCCTTAATGTAACATATTTAAAAAGAGAAGTAGATATTACTCCTGACTCCACTACTTATTGCTGTGTCCTGTCAGAATATGCTCAATCTTAAAACATCTCAGAAAGTTTCCTCTCTGATTATACTGGAGAAACCATACCTGTCACACTTAACTCTGAGCGTTGCTATGAATATCCAATTGGATAGTGTATATGAACATTTCCTATGAACTTAGGAATTCATAATAGTTTGATTTCCCTGTTCTCAGAGGGACCACATGGAATGCTATAGACTTAGCTAGATGTGAACCTTTTCTTTTAAGAGAGAAATTATTTTGTGTCTTACTGGATGAATAACCATCAAGACTAGAGAATGCCAGTAACAGTAATTTTTTAACCAACATCTCAAGGAGTATCCTGAGCTTCTCAAAAGAGAAGTGAGGGTGTCAGCCTCCATTAGGTTTTGAAATTCAAGAAAGAATAAAGAGATGTTTGAGTTTGATTGGGACCAGGAGACAGAATTTAAGCTAGTTCTTAATCTATTATAATAGTAAGTTCTTAGACCTCATTTTAGAAATGACCTCCTTTCAGAATATGAAGTGGTACCTTTAAGACCTAACCACTGATGATCTTACCAAAAGCAATGCCTTTCCCGCATCAGAAACATTCCCTCTCAGTGTAGTTAGAAAAGTAAAACTCTTACCTAGGGTGGTCATCCTTCACGTATCATAGATATTAAGTGGAACTGGTTGGTTGCCCGCTGAAAGTTTTCTGTGAGTTTTTTTAATGCAAAGAGGTCATTCCTGTAGAATATCTTTTGGTAGTACATCTTATTTCCTAACCCAGCTGTGATGTAGAACCTTTTCTATCTCAGCAGGAAGAGAAATTTACACTCCAGTTATTTACTTTTGGCAAAACATTTCCTGTTTTAACACCTATTTGAAAGTGTAAAAACATTTTTTGTTGTTGTTGGGGGGAGGGATGAATTATTCATACAATTTTCTTGCTTTAAACCAGAACAATGATACATCATTCTTTTTTTTTTTTTTTTTTTAATTTTTTTCAACGTTTTTTTATTCATTTTTGGGACAGAGAGAGACAGAGCATGAACGGGGGAGGGGCAGAGAGAGAGGGAGACACAGAATCGGAAACAGGCTCCAGGCTCCGAGCCATCAGCCCAGAGCCCGACGCGGGGCTCGAACTCACGGACCGCGAGATCGTGACCTGGCTGAAGTCGGACGCTTAACCGACTGCGCCACCCAGGCGCCCCGATACATCATTCTTTAAATATCTGTCAGACAAGCTTTCAGTTTTAACTCTTAATTCCTGGTCCTATACTTCACATGATCAAGATATTGGGTTTGCATCATAAGCAAAATGCTCAAAGTCATTCTAGGTTCTATTTAACTTCTCACCTGTTAAGAAAAATCACCATTTTGGAGCACTCTTACACCCACACCTGGTTGGAGGTCACTTTCTTGATGCCTGTAGAGACCCATTAGAAGTATCCCAAAAATAGCACATGGTTCAGCATTTTTGGAGTACAGCTATGACATGGGTCAAAAACCTAAAACCTTTTATTTTTAACAATTGATCTCAAGCTTATGTAAAATTATTACTTACAAGAAACAATCAGCATTATTTATAATAGAGAAAACCCAGAAACTAATTAAATGTCTAATATTAGGTATAAGGAAATTTTGAAACATTCATAGAACTAGGTAGTGAAAGTAATACTGTAAAAATTGCCTTTTGCATAAGAGACTCTTAAAAACTGAGAACAAACTGAGGGTTGATGGGGGGTGGGGGGGTGAGTGAAGGGTATTGAGGAGGGCACCTTTTGGGGTGAGCACTGGGTGTTGTATGGAAACCAATTTGACAATAAACTTCATATATTGAAAAAAAATTGCCTTTTGATATGAAAATCATCTTTATGTAATTATAAATAAAAGAATCAGATTATAAGTAGCATGAATAGTGTGATCTGATTTGTATAAAAATATACATTAATTATTTAGATTAAAAATTCACAAAACATGGTCTGAAAGACACAGACCAAATTGATAGTATTTATCCCTGATAGTGAAAATGTAGGGAATATTTATCTTTTCTTTTTTTAAATTTATTGCTACTTTGTGAACATGTATTTTCTGTATCATAAAAAGTAAGAAAAACTATTTAAAATAATATTCACATCTTCAAAGAGGAGACTATAGGAGAGGAAGGTGGTGAAATTGTGTGTGGCTATCCTGATTTTAGGATTTCTCTTTTCAATTCTGTCGAAGGAAGGAAGGAAGGAAGGAAGGAAGGGGAAGGAAGGAAGGAAGGTAAAGGAAGGAAAGGTGAAGGAAGGAAGGAAGGTGAAGGAAGGAAGGTAAAGGAAGGAAAGAAGGTGAAGGAAGGAAGGAAGGTGAAGGAAGGAAGGAAGGAAGGAAGGAAGGAAGGAAGGAAGGAAGGGAAGAAAGAAAGAAAGAAAGAAAGAAAGAAAGAAAGAAAGAAAAGAAAGAAAGAGGAAGAAAGAGGGAAGGAGGGAGGGAGGGAGGGAGGAAAGAAGGAAGGAAGGAAGGAAGGAAGGAAGGAAGGAAGGAAGGAAGGAAAGGTTAAACCTTAAAATAAATCTGAAAACTGGTCGTTTTTGGATGTGTTTTATCCTGAGTTTCAAATACCTCTGTGGATTCACACTTTGTGACTAATTCCTACATTTTCACTCTAATTTTTCTACTTACTTGACAAACAATTATAGGTGATACTCACCTCTAGATATTTCATTATTAGGTCTCTATTTAAAAAATATAACAGATAAATGCACTGATTGCTCACCATGTTCCAGGCCTATTCACTTACCTACTTTTCACAATACCCTGTATGATAAGTGTTGTTATTCTCCCTGTTTTACACGGGAAGAGACTAAAGCCCAGGGAAGGTAAGTCTGCTGGAAATGATATAACCCTGTAGTAGATCTGGGATGTAAGTCAAACAGGATGACTCTAAAGCCATATAGATATATGTGAAATATGTCACATGATATTTTAATGCTTGATGAAATCTAAATGAATAAAAACACCTACTTAAAATGAAACAAAACTTTAAACAACCTAACAGTCTATTTTTCTTGAAAGCATAAAGTATGTAGTTTCTTCAATAGAAGGAAAAAATCCCAAAGGGTATTATTTTCACAAATGACTTATTAAGAAAGAGCTTTAGAAATTTTGATTCATCATTTCTTCTTTTTATGATAATGTGTGCAATATATTTTTTTTGAATATTTATCCCATCTCCATTCGATCTTTGTAGAGTAAGTAATTGCTTTTTTTTTTTTTTTTTTTTGTATGTAACTCATAAAATAACCAGAACCTGCAAACTCACTTTGTGTTTCCAAAGGGTCATTTCATTATCACCTCGTATCTTGTTTTCAGGAAAGACAGTTATCAAAAGCATCTCAAGTTTAGGTTTTCATTGCTTAGTGTCAAAGTTCAAACACTAGGGAAAAAAATTAATCCTTATAAAAATCTCATTGCACACGATATTTAAAAACGACTTGGCATCTAGAAGGGGACAACAAATGATTTTACACGTTAATGTTTAAATTTTTTTAACCGTCTTTCACACCAGTTTTTTTTCCACAGGCTTAAAAATATATATATTTTTACCATTTATCATTTTCTCTTTACCATATCTGTATCTTTTTATCTTGGCCATTTTCTTTTTTTCCTTTTTTTCTCCTGTTGATTTTCCTTTTATCACTTCCATTTTTCTCCTTCTGATAGTTCCTTTTCATCCATACTAATAATATAGATGGGAATAATATATGCAAAATATCTGGTTTTAAATATTTTTTAAATGTTTATTTATTTTTGAGACAGAGAGAGAGACAGAGCATGAATGGGGGAGGGTCAGAGAGTGAATGAGACACAGAATCTGAAACAGGCTCCAGGCTCAGAGCTGGATGCGGGGCTCGAACTCACGGACCGCGAGATCATGGCCTAAGCCGAAGTCGGACGCTTAACCGACTGAGCCACCCAGGCGCCCCTAAATATTTTTAAAAATAAGTTAATAATTAGCTTTCATGACAGTGAATGAATAATATTTTCTGAGAATAAAAACAAGGAAGCTATTGCCAGAATTCCCAAAATAACATAAGACAGAGAAATAGCTTTTATCAGGGAAGATTGTATTCCAGTTATTGGTAACAGAAAAAGCAACTTAAAAAAAATGACTTTTGGCCTTCATACAAGTCCAAAGACAGGTAATTCTATTGTTACTTCAGCAACTCAGTGACATCAAGGCCAAGGTCAATATGATTTTCTTGACTTTTCCCTTTTGGTAGTAAGGGGTTGGTGTAGCTTTAGCCATCATGCCAACATTCCAGGTGGGATGAAAGAAAACATATTTATCTGGAGAGCAAAATATTCCTCGACATTCTCTGCAAGTTTCTGTTTGCAGTTTATTGCCATAGTAGTGCTCGTAGGGCCAATTCTACTTGCCCAGAGCTGAAGTGTGTTTGTTCCACTAAAGATCGCCACCTTCATAATAAATAAGGTTTCTCTCAATAGAAAGGGAATATGAATATTAGATAGATGTATTAGTTATATATTTCTCTGCAGTATATTAACCCCAAATCTAGTGATTTTAAAGCACAAATATTTACTGTCTCACAGTTTCTGTAGATCAGGAATTTAGGATTGACTAAATGATGGCTCACTCACTTTTAACAGGAGGCCCCATTCCTTATCTCATGGGCCTCTCCATCAGCTGCATATATAGATAGCAGTAGACACTAGTCTGTCCCATAATAAAGTTTCAATTCAAGCAAAAATAGATCTTTTGCCTCAAGTGAGTGTGGTTTTTTAGAGCAGCTCACCAGTGATGGATTCAAATCATAACACCTCTAATGTATAGTTGAATTTACTATGCAATAGGTCCGAAATTAAGCATGGCACCTGTTTTAATTTGCAAGGGTTGCCATAATAAAGTACCACAGGTCGAGTGGCTTAAACAACAGGAATTTATTATGTCAACCACATTAACATGTATACTGATTGCAGTATGCCTGTGTGATATAGCTATACTTACTTCTTCTGTGTCAGACATCCTAATGCCTTTTCTCAACATGCATCAGGGAGAAACCAAAAAGCTGCTAGCTGATAAAGAAGCACATATAGTTTCTTTTCTAAGTGAATTTCATTGGGTTTAATAAATAGCATTTTTATAGATTATATGTGTTATCTTCACAAAATAAAGTTACTTGATTACTGGTGTTTTCAACCCAAGGTTATAATTTTGTTTATTATAATTAACATTATCATGGAAGAATAACCTTTACAGACCTCGGAAGTAAAGTATTAGTACACGACTTAAAGGAAATAGGGCAGTATTAAAAAGCACCAGCTCTTATATTTGTATGCTTTTTAGGAACCTGAACTTAGAACATCTAAACTCGGAGGTCACACTTGCCAATGAATGATTTTTTTGTTGTTGTTGTTCTCAACAGTGCTTTTTAACCTTTTAGAAAGTTGTCAACAGGGTAAAAATACTCTCCTTAACAGCCTGCTGGTCTGCTAAAAGTGTCAGAGCTCAGGATATCTGCTTTTTAATTGCCATGTTCAAGGTCTAATTATTTTTTCTCTATTGGGGCAAAAGAACTGTAATGAGGAAATAAGATCATTAAACACCAGTGAGTAAGAGAACAGAGTCTTCTTGAATTCTGCGGTGAATTAGCTTCCCGTGCAAAGCTGTTGCTGTGGCTAATTTCTATCTGAACATTCCCTTCTCAGTTCTTTGAGAGGTCATATAAAATATAAAAGAAGACTACAGAACGCTTGGAGTCTTTAAGGATAAGGGAAGACAATGGATTAAAAGGCCATTATTACATGTTGATATGTAGATGGTTAATAGTTAAGATTTTATTAACCCCAAAGTGTCAGCGTGTTTTATAAATGAGTAAGATAGTATGCAAGTTCGGGCTACACACACGGTGAGCATTGCCACTTGAGTAAGTGGCCTGGAGATATGTATTGCTGCTTTGAATCCTCAGAATTTAGACCCTCAGATTTCTATGAAACCTATTTTTCTGTGTCACTGATTATTTATTATACTGGCATTCATGAATCTGTATTTTTCCTTAATTCTCAGCTATTTGAGTAAACTACCATATGACCAAACTGTCTCAGAAACAGGGTTTGCTATTGAAGTTATTACAAAGCTAAGAAATCACAAACCTTTGGTTCTGTGGGAGTATGTCTGTGTACATGTGTGTTTATAATGCATGATGTTACTGTGTAGCATGCTAAATAAACTACTTGTGTATGTGTTTATGTATGTTTATTTACCACTTTGGAAACAGCAATACACATGGCAGAGATTGAGCTAAGTGCTTTTACACATCATCTGATTTATTTTTATAATACTTCTCTGATGAAGGTATTTTCTGCATTTATTAGATAAAGAAACTGGGACTTAGTAAGTGGCTTAGATGGGATTTGGACAGAGGTTTGTCTATCTCCAGAGACCATTAATGTAAGCACACAGTGACCATATTCTTCCCTTTCACTGCAAAACATCTCTACTAATTTGCTGATGCTGAGTACAACTAATTTTATACGGATCCATGAGGGGAAAAAAATTTGGATTTCTCTGGGAATTCAAAACACATCTGCCCTCATATCAACCTTTGAAAATTCTAGCAGTGAGCAGGAAATTGGGTTACTTCTGTGATCACATTGATAATTCCAATCGGCAAATTGTAGTCACAATGAGTCCCTGGAGCCCAGCCATCCTGGCGGCCCGATGTTGGGCTCAGTGGAACTGAACCACATGTGTGTGGGAGGGAGGAGGGCTGGATATGCCATGGTTGCTTAAGAGTCAGTATTTCACAGACTGACAGAGGAACAGCGGCTGAACAAACTTGAACCCACAAAGGAAAATGAATACCAGAGGAACAAGCCAGTGTCATCTCACACAGCAGTGGAGAGGGAGTTTAATGGAGCCAGAGTGGGGTCACATATGCCCACAGTCTGGATTCAAGAGTTTCACAGGTTACTAGCATGAGTGATCATTCACCTCTCAGGTCTAACAACTTGAGATGAGATACTGGACATGCTTGAGCCTCAGTGTTCATACCTGCAAAATGGAAATTTGAATTTTTTCTCATAGAGTTGTGGGTGAGGATGAATGAGGCCATGTTTTTGAAAGGAACCACAATACAGCACCTGGTCCATAAAGACATAATAGTAGTTGTAGCAGTAATGATAATAATAGTAATGCCCTTTGCAGCCATATACGTCAGGGATATTGGCACATTTGCCCTCAAATGTATTGTGTCAGATTTGTCACTCTGGAGTCTGTCTTAGTCATTTGGGGCTGTTATAACAAAATGCCATAGACTAGGTGGCACATAAACTATAGACATTTATTTCTGACAGTTGTGGAAGCAGGGAAGTCCAAGATCAAGGTGCTGGCAAATTTGGTGTGTGCAAGGGGATGGTTCCTGGTTCACAGACAGCCATGTTCTCACTGTGTCCTTATATGGTGGAAGAGGCTAGATAGCTCTATGGGGGTCTCTTTCATAAGAACATTAATCTCGTTTTTGAGAGTTCTACCCTCATGACTTTATCACCTTCAAAGGCCCCACCTCCAAACACCAGAACATTGGGGATTAGGTTTCATCATATGAATTCTAAGGGGACGCAAATATCTCGTCGATGGCAGAATCTCTGCTTGAACTTGGGATCATGCTGTCTAGATGAACCCATCATATCTCTCCCTACCATTTGGACATTTTTTTTTCTTGCTTTTTCCAAGACCATTTTAGAGATGAACATACATCTGTATAATCATTTGCAATTTTTAAAAACGTTTCTAGTATAACGTATATGTGGGAATGGACATATATTAGGCATACAGCTTGATAAAATTTCACTGACTGAATAGTTTTGTAACCAGCACCTGGTTGAGAAACAGAATATTTCTTTCAGCCACTAGAAACCTCCCTTCCCCTCCCAGAGAGTGTATCCTAAGCATTAATAGATTAGTTTTGCCTGCTTTTGAGATTTATAAAAATAGAGCCATATAATTTATACATGCTTATATCTCAGTTCTTTCACCCAACATTAAATCTATGAGTTTTACCCATATTTTTCATGTAGCAATGCTTTGCTCTTTTTTTTTTAAAGAAATTGCTATTTAATATATCCTACTGTGTGAATATACCATAATTTTTCCATTTTCTTTTTGATGAATATTTGGTTAGTTTCCAGTTTGGAAATATTCTGAATAGAGATTCTGTGTTCTTGTGCATGCTTTTCAGTGCCCTGAAAAGCATGCACATTTACCTAGATTTGAGATTGCTAGGTCATAGGGTATGTATATGCTTATAATCTTTTGGAAAATGCATATATCAATTTACATTCCCGCCAGCAGTGAACTAGACTGTTTTGAATGATTATTGGTTTTTAAGAATTATTCTCCCTGCATTGTGATTACTCTTAAAGCATTCAGCTGAGCAGAATGCAGCTGTATTGAGGGCTGGTCCGTGTGGGCACTAGATCCCATAAGGATGGCTGAACACAGGACATACCCTGTGATATATGTGAGACGCTACAGAGCTATCAGAACCATGCATTTCTGCCTCTGTTTTATGGCTTGATATATTTTGATGGCAGTCCTTAACAGCTGCAGATTTCTTTTCCTAATGTTTTCTTGGAAACTGAAACGAGTTTGAAAGCAGCCTGATTCATATAGACCACACAAGTTAGAAGAGGCATATTAGATAACACAAATATTGGCTAAAGTGGCGCCAGAGAACAAAAAAGAAAAACTTAGTTATTGGGTAACTACTAGATCCAGGCATGAAATTCAGTAATATGCTGTTTAAACATAAAAGGTTAAGAAGAAAAACTTGTTTGAAATTGTAGAAGTGTCTGACAGCTAGTGTAAGGAATGTGTGAGTTTTCACGCTGACATCCCCCCACACCAAGGGCAATTTCAACTTATCAGGTGGCCTCCATTTTAGCAATGAAGAAAATGGGTTATAAATATGATATCTCATGTTAATTCAAACCATTCACAAACCTCCGTATTTTGGGAAAAGTCATGCTAAAACCACAAGCCAGCAGGAACAAGTAAAAATTTCAATAATGGATTGAGCTTTTACTGAGCTTGGGGTCTTATACACTCTTTTCCCAATTTAATCCTCAAACCCTGGCAGCTTTTAATATTTTCACTATCCTTTTTCCCCATGGATCAGTCCCAGAGACATTAAATAACTTGTCTAAGTTCCCAAAGTTTGCAAATGACACAACCACTTTCATATCCAGGTTTATCTGATTCTTCACTGCCTCATGTTGCCATAGGAACGTGAAAGGGAAGTAGTTGTACGTTTTGGCAGTAAATAGCAGAAAAATGATTAAAAAATTTCTCTGATAGACATTACAAATGCTCTTTACATCTCCATCATTCCATTCTCCCTGATAGGAGTAGCAAAATGTCACCTGGTTCTTTCACTTTCTATCTTAGAAAGGCCAGCCAGGCCTGGAGGACTGTCTTGTTGTCATCTCTGTCCCCTTATGTTTTAGTTTTCTAACTCTTCCCTCTTCCATCTAGTGGCCTTATTAGTAAAATCGGTCCTTAAATTGTTCAGAAGTCTTCACTAAGACAACCTCCCCAGCCCATTTCCAAAATGAATAAGGAAGCATTCGATAGGGTGGGAAAGGAATTCATAGTAGTTTGGGGGAGTGATATTCATGCAGACAGGTCTTTCTGGGCTGTGGTTCAAATCACATCAGAGCCATCACATTATGTTGCTTCTGAAGATACAGCTAATGTGAGCTAAAGTGACTTTAGGGTGTGTTTTTCCCCGAAAATATGTAAGAATCAACATTGGATTGGACAAGATTATGAGTGGGGAAAAAATGGCCAAATTGTTCTATCAAAAGTCATTATCAGATCTCTTCATTCAAAACTCAGAGTGTACATAAAATAATCTGCTGCTCACAGCATGACCACAACAGTTTATTTCTCTTCCTAAATCAGGATTGTGGTCATCTAATGTCCCATTCTCAATACTAGCCCATGTTTTTTTCTGTGTATAAAAATTTGTGTTTTTTTTTTTTTCACTTCATAGACACATTGCACCTTTTATCTTTCAAAAGGTAATAATAATGATTGTAGTGACCTTTGTGTGATCACACACTCATGTGACAAGATCACAATTGCATTTTTCCCATTTCTACTAAGAAGCTGTAAAGGAGTCTGTTTTGTTTTTTTTTTTAAATTTTTTTTTAACGTTTATTTACTTTTGAGACAGAGAGATCCAGAGCATGAATGGGGGAGGGTCAGAGAGAGAGAGGGAGACACAGAATCTGAAACAGGCTCCAGGCTCTGAGCTGTCAGCATAAAGCCCGATGCGGGGCTCGAACTCACGAACCGTGAGATCATGACCTGAGCCGAAGTCGGACGCTTAACTGACTGAGCCACCCAGGCGCCCCAAGGAGTCTTTAGATTTGTGTCATCATCTCCATTTCCTCCTCTAGCTCATCATTTATAGAAAGCTGACAATACAAGGTATTTAATCAGCAGTTCGCCATGGCCTTACAGTTCTGTGTTTTTTAAATTAGAATTTAACTTTGATCTTTACATTGTATCATATACCATAACTGAATTTTCTTATTCATTATAGATTTATATTGTTAAGCAATATGGTAAAAATAAGATTATATTCAACAAGTTCTTAACAGGATGCTTAAAAGGCTGACAAATAATAGTCTTTTAAATAACTTATTAAGCTTTATATTCTCCATATTCTTTATATCCTCTTTATTTTTTATCTATTCTAGACCTTTTATTTTAAAACTTTATAATATCTTACATAATCACCAGTCAATATTTATCAGATCATTATCTCCTGTATTTAGATTCATTTCTTATATTTTAACAGATACAATGAAAGTAATTGCACAGGAAGTTTGATTATTTGCTGTGGACCAGCCTTATGTTAAATAATTAGATTAACCCCTTTGGTCTCCACCTCAATTTTGTAAGACAGGTATTATTGCCCCCTTTTTACAGATGAAGGAACTGAGGCTAAGAGAGGTTAAGTCATTGTCCCAGTGTCATACATAAGAAAGGTCAAATAAGGATTCATGGTCAGGATCCTCTGATATCAAGTTGCTGTTAAGAGTGAGACCACATTATTCTGCTTTTGAAATGGGTGACCTTTCTTCTTTGTTGCATAGTCACATGGAATGTTGTATCTAAAGAAGAAAGAAAAGGAAATTCAAAAAACCCTGATTCACATAATTGCCAGTGCATTGATAGTGATGAAACAGATGTATAAGTACCCAGAGAAGTGTAGGGGTGGTGTTAGTCAGAATCTATTCAGATACTAGCAACTGGTTATTTTTGTAAAATCTAATGTCCTTCAAAAAAAAAAACAAACCTTTTTTTCAGATAACTGCATTTTATTGATTCAAGTACCAATTTAAAAAAAAATGTAACTTTTAATGGAAATCTTTCTAAAATATTCTATAGACATTCCTGCATATTTAGACAGACCACCCAAGAGCATCACTTGAAAAATCCAGAAATTTACTATGCAGTAGAATATCCATAGGACTCCTTTTATTTGTTTGCAGCTCTCCTCTCTTGATGTTATTTTTCTTATTTGAGTCGACTTGACTCTTCCCTCAGTTGCTTTTTCTCCTAGTGTGTTATAAACTGCAATACCATGTAACACAGTATTGCAAAAAATCTGTATGGAGTGATTGGAGGTCTTAGGGAAAGCATTAGAGTAAAGTAGAACTTCAGTTACATCTATTTGGGGCACCAGAGAAGTTTTACAAGTTTGCAGTGATTCAGCATTGAATCATTTATTTATATAGTTTTGTTCAATGCACCTGAAATAAAATAATTGTAAACATACATAATGATAAAAAAAATGTGAGGACTAGAAATGTACGAATAAGAAACTATATGAAGGGGCTTTTTTGGCAGCCAAACCAAAAATGAAGACTTAGCTAAAATTTTTGTTATCATAGAAGATAATGCCTAATAGAGATAGCAGTATTTTCCTTGTCCTAAGTCCGAAAACAAAAGTTTTTTTAGGAAGCTTATTATATATCTTTAAAAAAATTCCTGTATTTAGGATTGTGTTGTGATGGATTAAAAGATGTTACTTCTTAGTATTGCTTTCAATAATATCATAATCATCATCAATAAACCATAACTGAACAATTATTATGCTAAAAATACTTTGAATCAAAGAATGAAATACAGAGGTTTGCTCTTTAAAGTCTTAACCATCTTGCTAGAAAACATAGACAGAACTCATATAGCTAGGCAACAGAAGTTAGTATATGCTGTCATTACTGAATTCGTGTTAATCATAGATACAGTATTCTCAACATAGTTCTTCAATTTCATTACTAAAATAAATTATTGAGGTTTCCTCAAATGCTTATAGGACATTAACATCACCTAAGTCAGCCAGAATATATGATCTACCATTTTTGTGGATGCCTGTATTCAATGACTGATTAATGAAAATGTGTAAAAGCCTAGTTCCTTCACCCCGGTTTGTGACAACTCTAAAGGGCGTACCAGTTTTAGAGCTCCCCATGGGATCAGCTGAGGCATTGTGGTGACTACATCATAGCCTGGGTGTCTTCTCCACTCATTATGCTTCCTTTACATCAACCATAGCTGTTAATCTTGAGAATACAACCTAATATATTTCCTGTAGTCCATTCCGTGCCCCAGAGTCTGCTCTTCTGGAAAACCAACATGCCAGAATGGGTCACTTTGTGCAAGCCACTAAGACTTCTGTTAAAGAAGAATTACAATCTAGTTTAAAAGATGGTACAGAGCAGTGTGTAGTAGGTATGCACAAGAATGGGCTAAGGGCCAAATGAACCATTGAGATTCTGCATGTTTTTCCATCTCAGAAGCCAAGGAGATTGCTGAGAGCCAATGTAGCCAAGGAACGTTTCTCTCAGGAAGCTTCTCCTGTGTTTCCTTCTTGTACCCAAAAGACCCATATCAGAATGTTAATTCAATACTGCTGCTTTCCCCTGCATGTTTGTTTATAGCTGTGCGTGACAATTTGAGGTGTCATATTCCTATACTGTTATCTTCCTGGGGTCTCTTTCTAAATCTTAATGACCTGTATGAATGCCATATAAGTAGCAGCAGCCCACAAGGGCAAGCAAGAAGGCACTTGTGTTTATGGCAGTAGAACCCTGTTCAGTTGCTGCCTTTCTCTCAGGGCTGTCACGTAGCTTTGACGTCCAACAAACCGCTGTGCAGCCATGTGACTCAATAATGCTTTTGCCCTAAATACTGGTTGTAAACACTTCTTGTTCTATTGTGTCTCATATTTTTCCATCTGCCCTCAGCATAACTTGCTCTGCTCAGAGTTCTGCTTTTTTCTCTGTTTACACAGTTTCAAAGGAAAGCCTCGGAAGATCCTGATGATAATAGTACTTCAGAGAGGTGCAGCATTAAGTTGCCATCACCTATACAGGTGGTCTTCAAGTTGGGTTTCCCAAGAAGTGGACTGAGACTCAGTGATTTGAGGGTAGGTAGTATATTGGCAAGGTGCCTCAAGGTAGGAGAGCAGGAATGTGAGCTAAGCAAGAGGAGGCAGACAGTCAAGGAGGATCATCAAGCAACTAAGCTTAATCCATCCAGGGAATTCTGGAAGCCCATGTACATATGGACCTCACCCTTACCACTGAGTGATGAAGGAGCTTGGCCACTAATACACCAATGCCTGTTAGTCATCTCTTAGGAACAGCTCCCTTTAGAGGTGAATTCCTCAGCACTTCCCAGCTCCCATGTGCTGGAGCTAACTAAGCTTTGGAAGCCCAAGAAAGCCCATTGTCAAAATAAATACATAAATAAAGTGCAGGTGCTGGCAGTCAGGCCTGTGGGCACTGAAATAAATGGTCAGGGCAAGGGGATGTGATCGGGGATCCTGTAACATCAGTGACACAGGCTAATGAGGGGAAAATACAGATCTTGCAGTCATATTGTACAGTCTTGGTGTTTCTTCCTCACTCCTACATCTAATGAGTCCCAAATTACTATTGACATTGTCTCCCTGCCAGCTCCAGTGCTTCTCCTTTCTTTGAGATTTTTGCTGTTTTCTAGTAAAGTACATTTTATTTCTCTTCCAAACCTCAAGAGTTATCACCTCTGAGGCTTGGCTTAGTTGGAGGTGAGGTCCCTTTGCTGGAATGCGTATATTATATTCCTATTAAAGTTCTTCTCCAAAGTCCCCATCTCCAAGATGCTTCTCATCCCTCTCCTGAAGTTTGTGGCACTTCACTGTGGTCTCATTTTAGCACTTCTCAATATCTGCCTTGTATTAAAGGTATGTTAATAGGCATCTCTCTTTCTCACTAGATTGTGAACTCCTGAAGGGCAAGTGTTGATGTTCAATTACTGTGGCATCCACTGCAACGCTTCACATATAATGCGTATTTGATAAATGCTTGTTGAATTAGATTGAATAATTTAAACCCAAAGTAGGTTGGAAAGGGATGCTGTTTAGAGGGGGCCACCTGATTCAGTTACCTGCACAGGGAAAACATACACTCGATTTTTCTAACAGCTTGCATTCAAGCTGTCATTAAAATTAAAGTCCTTTATTATACTCTTTCATTGTTGCCTAAATAATACTCCCCGTGCCTTGGAGCAGTAGATGTAACACCCTCTCTTAGTTATAATTTTGTGACATCAGGCATCAAGCAGTTCGGAAATTGCAAGTGCTGGTAATATAACTTTACATATAGTATATCATTACAAATGAGAAAAACGGCCTGGAGGCAGGGATGCTCTGTAGCATACTTTTCTGAGAAGAAAGAAAACTCAGTAGAATGACAGTAAATTTCTGTAAAAGCATTTTCTCCTAAAAAAAAAGACAGTATCCATTTAGTTACCCTTGAATAATTTCTGTTAATTTCTTTGTGGCAACATACTAAAAGACTCATTTTTTTTCTCTCTCTTATGCACACACACACACACACACACACACAATTGTGAGAGACATCATTTTAGATGTCTGGGCAGACATACTGGTCCAGGAATTAAATGCCTGGGCTGGGAAAATCACTCTGATTTCCTTGATATATCCACTGTCTCCCCACTACCCAGCTCTCCCATACACATTCAGATTTTTTGCATAGTTCTGTAAGGTAAATCTAATTTCAGTGAACAGGAGAAAAAGACTTTAAAGAGATATGAACAAAAGGAAAGGCTCATACTGTGTTTAAATGAATTCAAATGAGATCATTGTTAGAGGGAAGGAAAGAGTCCCCAAGTGAGACTCAGAGTCAAGGTGAGGACTATGGGCAAGCTCTACTGACTGTCCTGTCCCCTTCAAACTGTCTCATCACATCCTCCACCATGTCTACCCCAAACAATGATGCTCACGTACATACTGTACCAGTATGCTATAATAGCAGAAACCCGAAACTACAGTGACTTAAACTACATGTAGGTTTAGTTGTTGTTGTTGTTGTTGTTGTTGTTGTTGTGTTTTTTCAATTTTAAAAAAATTCAGGGAAAAACAGCTGAGAAGGAGGTAGACCAAGGGTGATATGGGACATCCACAATCTTTCTCTGTTAATCTTTAGTATTGTCTTGTGGTCCTAGATGACTTGTTGGAGCTTTATCAGTCACTTTTGTATTCTAGGCAGGAAGAGAGAGCAAGGGAGAGAGACTGACGATGAAAAACAATGCTCTCTGAGTTCATCAGCATCCTTTGAAGAGCTTTCCTGGAAACCACACTCATCTACTATGTCTTACAACTCATTGGCCACCTCTATCTGAAAGTAGAATAGGAAATGGATTTTATTATCTATCCTCCTTGCTCAATTTTTTGTTTTGTTTTTGTTTTGTTTTGATATTTCTTAAGAAAAAAGAGGAGAGTGGATATTAGGTAGGTAGAACACACAGACATATACGGTATTGCTTCTGTTTAGTTGCTTATGTAGAGGGGACTACAGAAGGTTAGTGACAGTATGCATTAAGTCTGAATTCCCAGTTCTCTTGTCAGTACTCTTGTGTTCACTTAGAGTCAGAGAAAGGAGAGAGGGAGGGAGAGAAAGAGGGGTAGAGACAGAGAGACACTGAGAGAGAGAGAAACCTAAGGAAGAGACTTGAAATTGTCTGAAGTACGGAAATCTCTTTTTGAGATAGCTTGCATTTTTTCAGCATCTGGAATGCTAAGCACTGAATGTTTGTGCTGGACGTTAAGGCAGGACAGCTCAAATCCTTTATTAACATGATTTCAATCCTCACTTCTTAATAGCCTTGACAATTTCTTCCCCGGGGGAGAGGTTGCTCTGGAAGGAAGCAAGTATTATTATTCTCTTTTTACTGGCCGAAGTTGTCTCTTTGTTCATTCTCAGCTTTCAAAAGAAGTTGAGTTGAATCCACTTTTAAACTCTTAGAGATTCATTATTGGAAGAAGAAAAAGGAGATTTGAGTAGACTTTAATGGGAATGGAGACCAGGAGGCCTAGGTTTGAACTTTGTACTTTTAAAGACAAAAACTAGAGTAGATCTTGGCATTGCAGAAGGCTCAGTACACCAGAATCCATAGCCTTTGTTAGAGTGGAATGTCCACAGCTTTTTGTTGAAATGATCACCTACCTCCTTAGAATTTCAAATTTGGAATTTCCCATTTCACTTCTCAGTAAGGACAATAAAGTTGGATGCTCTCAGGTTTCTAATTCTGCTCTCTTTGTCCTCTCAAATTCCAAAATAGGCATTAAAAAAGAGGAAGTGGAGGCAATGCAACAGCTAAAATAGGAAAAGTAATGTACCTGCAGGGACCCTCAGGACAGCTACCACTGAGTTCAGTTGATTATAGCAATTTCTAAAGAAGTAGAGGTTGGCAACTCTAAGTCATACAAGGATCATTTAGCTCTAATATCTTCCCCAGCTGCACACATAATAGTAATCATAGCTACCAGATATTTATTGATCTTTTTATTTGCTCTGCCATATCCAAAATGATCTAAATGGGATAGATCATTTGATTCCATATTAAATGTCTATTAAATAGATGGTTAGGTTACTTGTTAAGTTTTAATAATGAACTTGAAACACCTTCATCAATGTTCTCTCAATTACCTTTTACATTTTAAATGATCATTTTTGAAACCCTCTCTAAAAGGAAATAATTGACTATATTGTGAAGAGTGAAGTAAAAGTACATGTTTGTACTAAATTCCGACTTATCCTCAAAGGTCACAAGAAAGAACACCTGTCATTGTTAAGGAGCATGTAGGCTTTTTTCCCTGCCTGGGGAAAGTGCAAAGTTGACACTGAGTTCACTTGAAGAGATGTAATATGATGTCAAAGCAAAGGTGGGTTGACAGGACAAGCAGGATAAAGTTTACCAAGGAGCCTTGGCCCCTATCATTTGTTCCATGATCTCACCTGAAACAGAATCCTTGTTCTGCTTATCTTCCTAAGTATCCAGATTTTTTTTTTTTTTTTTAGTATCCAGGAGATTTAAGTAGTAACTGATGCTATCTGCAGAGTGGTACTGTAGACATAACACTACACCCCATTTTCTTTTTCATGCCCTGGAGGCCATGTTCAGACAACCTCAAGGGGACTCCCTATTCTTTTCTAGAGCATGGTTAATGGGAGAACAAAATTATTAATCTTTATTTATATGTTTTATTTGTTTTTGAGAGAAAGAGAGCATAAGTGGGAAAGGAGCAGAGGGAGAGAGAGAGAGAGAGAGAGAGAGACAGACAGACAGACAGAATCCAAAGCAGGCTCCAGACTCTGAGCTGTCAGCACAGAGCCCAATGCAGGGCTCGAAACTGGTGAACCAGCAGATCATGATCTGAGCAGAAGTTGGATGCTTAACCAATTGAACCACCCAGGAGCCACTTTATTGTGCTTTGAGAGGATTTAGAGGCTGCTCTTTCTTAGATAATACTTTTTCTAAATAATAGTTCCTAAAGAAATGCTGCAGAGTCATTTCTGGACCACGTAAATGCAGGCAGTTGATGGGGACCAACAGAGCAAATTTACCAGGTCTCTACTATAACTTTGCTTTTCCACATTTACCTAGAAGGACTTTTCATTAAATTTGGTGTAGCCCATTCTCTGATAGTCTAGCCATTTTTGATAAGAATCAAAAGTATATATTCTCTAAATATTGAAATGCCATACAATCTATAAAACAAATAAGACAAATATGTACCAATGTGGAAAATGCTCCAAATCATTAAGCACTAAGGAATGGGTTAGATTGCATAGCATTTATAATATTATCCCTCCTTTTAGAGGATGGTTAAGTAAGTGGATAGATGGATGGATGGATGGGCAGACACATTAGGATGCCTGGCTGCAACACCTGAGTGTAAGTACTTAAAAGTATTTTTGATAGTGGTTTTCTTTATAAACAAGGACTGTTAGGAAAGAGATGATTCTGATTATCTGCTTTTAAGTACTGTTTGATTAAAAAAATGTATTAATAGGGTTTATCTGAGTGGTGAGATAGTCTGCCATTTCCATTTTATTCTTATATTTTCTGTATTAAAAATCAAATCAGGGTTATTTTTTTTAATGTATCTCTGTTACATTTTATTTTCTTAAAGATGCTACTGTTTAAAAATTCATACAAACTGTTTCAATTCATCCATTAAAAATTTAGGCTTGTATCAAAAACTATATGGCATATTATTACTCAGGAATAAAGGGAAAGAAAAAGTTAAGTGCAATTAAATTTTGCCAAGTGTATAGGATATGCCTAACTAAATTGTAATAAAATCATAGTTTATACTGATTAAATATAGATGTTCTGAGGGATAAAAGAGAAAGAAATCATATCATTTTGCAATCTCTCCTTGAATCCAGAACAGCCCCTCCAAAAAAGACCAAACACATGACCTCTGGAAGAATATTGCTTTATCTTGCAGATTAATCATGCACTGCAAACTCTAATGCAAAGTTATAAACCATCCAACCTCATTTTCATTAGAGATATAAATGTATTTGCCTTTCTGACATTGCATAAATATGAGACACAAAAATTAAAGTACTCAAGATTGGAAAATTTAAAGTAAAGTTTTGAAATAAAAAGAAAACATTTAAAAATGAAATTTATAAAGGATGCTAAATGTGGTTTTTATCAACTTACATATATACTTAAGCAAACCTAAGCAATGTATTAAATATGCAAATTAAAAAAGCCAGCATTTTCTCCTTTATTTCAATAGGCAACTATTTTTCTCTATACATGCATATTTTACATATACACTAATTTGTTTAGAAATAAAAACTGTGTGTAAAATATTTTACTGTTTTTCGAGACTGCAAATATGCCATAGCTGTCAGTGTGCTCAGTAAATATCCAGTGGTAATTTAATTCATAAAAAAACAAACTTTTCTCCACAAACTTGTCACATTTTATTGCTTTGGGCCAAAGGCCATTCCATGGCCCAGGGCAGAGTATAAGTAGTGTATTTTCTGAATAGATACATGTTGGAAGGAATTGCTAAGAAGGATCATATGTAACATTTTAGAGGTATTATCATAAAAGATTATAACCAGGGTGCCTGGGTGGCTCAGTCAGTTAAGCGTCTGACTCTTGATCTTGGCTCAGGTCATGATCTCACAATTCGTGTGTTCAAGCCCCGCACTGGGCTCTGCGATGACAATGCGGAGCCTGCTTGGGATTCTCTCTCTCTCTCTCTCTCTCTCTCTCTGCCCCTCCCACACACACTCTCTCTCTCTCTCAAAATAAATAAACAAACTTAAAAATATATATATTTAAAAAAAGAGAGAGATATTATAACGAAGCTGGCCTTATGAGCCACAACTGAAATTGTTCCATTTCAGAAAGTAACACCATTTCATGCAGTAGGCCTGGTCAGATGACCTTCACCAAGGAAGAGACTTGTTGCACTGTAGCACTTGAGGGATTAATTAAATTTTTGTGAAAGTGTAGACCAGATACTTGTAATAGTCAGTGTTGAATGTGTTTATGTATTTGCCAGTTATTCATCACTTTACCTTGCTCACATAATTAAAAGTAGACCCTGAAGACCCAAATTTAAAGGAGCTACAATTAGCTAATTACCCCTTGGAATTTTGCAGAGATCAGTTTTCAGAATGAATTTGCAACTTAAGTTTAGATATAGACACTCAAAATAATGCTTCTACCACCCGCAGTCCCCTACCCCTTGCTCCTCCACAGTAGCTGAAAGTTGCCTCCAGGGGTGTTAAGTCTACTCTGTGAGTTTCCTCATTTGACTTCCAGGTTGCAAGTCTGTGCAAACTCAGAGGGTGCCAGAGAAAGGCAGAGAAGAGAGACCTAAATGTTTTAGGTGGGAAATTGTCAGCCACTAGGAACTGTTTTCAGCTACAGGTGTACTCAGCTGATCCAAGGGGCTATAGGCAAGGGATCAACAATGTCTGCTATAGATAGTGTTTTCCTTTTTGGAAAAAAAATCTCTGTAAAACTTCAGGTATGGTTTATAATTCATTTTTTTTCTTTTGCAAAGAGTATGCTAAAACCGAATTAGTCCTACATTTTATAAATAAGTACATTTAATAAATGAGAGAAGGCATTTCTCTTTAAATACAGTACATTGAATTATGAATGCAAATATTTGGGCTTAAATTTTGAGCCTGTGTATGTACTTCCAGACTAAAGAAATGCATCACACCTGTGCTCCAACAGTTCCTGTGTCCGTAGAGTGTTCATGGTTTGGGCAGTGCTTTTGTGAGCACATCATCTTTGGATCCTTATGAAAGATGTGAAATTTACAGAGGAGTTATTATTTCAGTTTTCCAGTTGAGAAAACCTAAGACCCAAAATTGAATAGGGGGATAAAAACACAGATATTGATATCAGGAGACCTTGTTGTTGTCCCTAGTTTTGCTATAGTCTTGTCTGAATATGTCATCTCACTCTGTGCCTTGGTTTCTTTATGTGGGACATGAAGCAATTGACCAAATGAATGTAAATCTTTGAATATTCTGAAATGAGCTAGGAAATTAATCAAAGACTTTTGATATTCATCAACTATTTCCACCATCCTCTCAGATTCCACCAAACTTTCTTTAGCACTCATAAATTGTTTATTATATATTATATATCTATATATATGAACTAAATATAAATATAATAATAAATATAAAAATAAATATAAAATAATAAATATAAACTAAAGTTGGTACATTGTGGGGCGCCTGGGTGGCGCAGTCGGTTAAGCGTCCGACTTCAGCCAGGTCACGATCTCGCGGTCCGTGAGTTCGAGCCCCGCGTCAGGCTCTGGGCTGATGGCTCGGAGCCTGGAGCCTGTTTCCGATTCTGTGTCTCCCTCTCTTTCTGCCCCTCCCCCGTTCATGCTCTGTCTCTCTCTGTCCCAAAAATAAATAAAAAACGTTGAAAAAAAAATAAAAAAAAATAAAAAATAAAAAAAAAAATAAAGTTGGTACATTGTAATCAAAGCCCTTCCAAAGGCATATAATATAGGCATATGAATGAATTTATATTTTGTTTATATATACATACTTATCTTTTTTACTTGGTAAATATTTCAAATTAGAATATTCTCTAATGTTGAAATCTTAGTGGTAATCAATTTGTGGTACTCTTGATATCATTAAAATTTTTGCAAAGTCTTGGAGCACTGGGGTGGCTCAGTTGGTTAAGTGGCCTACTTCGGCTCAGGTCATGATCTTGCAGCTCATGAGTTCAAGCCCTGCATTGGGCTCTGTGCTAACAGCTCAGAGCCTGGAGCCTGCTTCTGATAATGTGACTCCGTCTCTTCCCCTACCCCACTTGTGCTCTGTCTCTCTTTCTGTCTCTCTCTGTCTCTCTCTCTGTCTCAAAAATAAATAAACATTAAAAGCATTTTTGCAAAATGTTTTGATATTCCCAAGACTAAAACCCTTATCCTCCCCAACAATATTTATTTATCCTACAATCAAATAATGTTTGAAATTAATATTTCTATCTTATAACTCTTGAGGTTTTTTTTCCATGAAAGATGCATCGTAAAGCTTGTGTTATATCAGGAATTTAATTTGGGAATTTATTATTATAGATAATTTGGGGAATTTTTTATTATAGAATGACAGTCTTGTTTCCTCTGCATATAATACATGAGAATATTAGATTAGCACTGAATTGTTTTGTATTAATTGTGGATAGAAGACTACTGGTTTAGCTCAGAATTGTTCTGTATTAATTGTGGATACACCCACATACTTTGATGCAGAACATGTTACTTATCCCCTACATATATATTTTTTTCCTACTTGATCATAATAAATATACCCCTATACTCCAGTGCCAATGTCAGGTCATTTCTGTTCTTAAGATTTTAATTGTGCTCATTATTTTGGGCTAAATCCTGGTTAGGAATAACCCTCGAAGGTTAAAGCTGTTTATCTGGGTATGAGTGATCATTTGGTGATGTGCAAAACCGTCTCATTCAGAAGTGAAGCTTTTCTATTGAAAGAAAGAATCAGACACATAAAGCAGATTTTCTGAACTAATATCATAGTTCTATGGAGTCATTAGGGCAAAGCACCTGCACCTTAATACACTTTGATTACCCAGCATGCTGTGAGAACCTGGACTGTCACCTTGAACACTAGTATCCCCATCTTCTAGTTAGATTAACATCCTAGATTTATTACTGTATTGGAAATTCCATTTACCAAATTGATTCAGTTTCTTTTCCCTAGCCAATGGGTCCCTTATTTATTAGAATGGTGTGATCACTGAATTGTGCCACAAAGCTATGTTACCTTTGAAACAGAAATTTTATCAGGTTTATTTCTGAGGACTAGCATCATAAATGTACCAAATCAAAGTTATTTTAATTGTTAAAGAAGTATTCAGTTATCTACTTAACAAACATTTACTAAGCATCTATTTTGTACAGGGTTCTATCTTGTTTGTGGCAAAGAATCTAATGGTAAATTAGTGAGAACAGTCTGGTCTCATGGAGAATGAGGGTACTCTATTCCTAAATACCTCGGTTGAAATTTTCACATAGTCATTCATTAGCTGTGTGATCTTGGGTTTTATCTTGCGTGTGTGTGTGTGTGTGTGTGTGTGTGTGTGTGTGTGTGTGTGTGTTTAAAATGGGAATAGCACTATTCCATTAGGTTATAGTGTGGATTGAAAATTAAGCATTTTAGGTACCTAGTAGAGTACTCAATAAAAGTGTAGTGACAAAATAAGCTATAGTTCTCAGCATTATAGTAGTATAAGACCCAGCCTTTGTCCTTGAAGAAGTTTACATTTTGTTGATATAATTTATGAGATGCCTAAAAATTAAATTAAATTAAATTAAAAAACCTCCAACTTATAAAATATACTGATACTCCATTTTATTTTTTATACTATATTTTTTGGTTCATTCCTCCTTTTAGTTCACCAAGGCCACCCTTCTTATCTTGTTTTGAGTCATCTCGGGTCTAGTCAGGAAGTGAAGTAGTATTTCACTTCAGAAAATTTAGTAGTTATTTCACTTAAGAAAATTTAATATGGGGAATCAATTGTACAGCCATTGGAGGGCTACAAAGGCAAAAAGAGAATCATGAGCTAACAGAAATCCTATGTATAGGAGAACTAATGAAAGAAGTTAGGTTTATCAGATGCGAAAACTCAAAGTACCCCATAAAACTTAGGCCTAGACCTCTAAGGACAGGTGTTCTCTGCTGGTGCTGATACTCACCAGCTGGGGGAGGGTTTCTATAGGGCTGCCTTCCTCAAGCTGGTACCTCTGAGGGGTGCAACAAAACTTACCCTGAGAGTATCCAAAATAGAAAATAGAATCCGAGGCCAAATACTGTTGCTGCTGGGGTGAAGAGCCTACGGCGGGGGATCTACTAACAGTAGTGATGATTGAAAAAAGAAGGAACTGGTCTTTTCTGGTCTTTTCTCCCCTTCCTCTGCCTGCCCATTTCCTTCTACCACCCCTGTTGGTAGAGCATAGTAAGAAGCCAGCTGATAGGATGTGGAGGTTCGCAGTCCCAGCTCCCGCATCACAGAACAGGGGAGCAGAAGGATGGTGTTAGGGCTTAGAGACAACAGCTTACTACAGGTCTTCATTAGCAGAGCAGCAACATGCTTTGATTTGTGATCAGATCTGCCCCCAAAGGACTTAAGAGCCCACTGGTTCCTTCGGTTTACTTTAATATGATATGTTCACTTTTGAAGAGACTCAAATTTACATTAATGTTGAAAGTCAGTGTTTGTAGTTATATACTCAAATTTTGTGGTTTAAAATTCCTTTGACATTAAAAAAATCTTTTGAGAAGAATAGATAATATGACTTTTCCTACATAGTACATCAGCATTCAAGAATACTTTGTCTGTAGAAGACTTTTGTCATTCCTTTAAGATTCTTAAAAGGTAAACATTGATATAATTCTATTGATATCAACAAAAGATACCTAAGTGTGGTAAATATTTTTTTTTCATTTGTTCAAATGGAAATAAATATGATCTTGTCCTATTTCTTCAGTTTCTGTTAGAAAGATGACTATTACCATTAGGAAATTTTATATGAAGTTAAACATTTATTATATGCTAAAAAGTATCCAAGAAACTAAAATGAGGTAAAATTTCTGGTTTATTTGCTTTCAACTGAAGTGGAAGACAACTTAAGATGTAGAAGACAAATTTTGGTAAAATTTGTACCCATTTTTATTTTGTTGAGTACAAGTTTCTGTTAGTTTTTTTAATTCCTTTCGAATATTAAAAAGTCTGTTTGTGGACCTTAAAAAATTCATTTAACAAATGTTGGGGTCTCTTGAATGCCAGTCACTGATGATTCAGAGTGAATAGGAACTACTTGGTTCAACCATGCAGGGAGCACATATTCTAGTGGAGACAAGAAGAAAGATAATGAGCTGGTAAATGCAGAAACAAGGTGAAAAATTCTATAAAGGAAAAAAAAATAGAGTTGTTTTAGAAAATGCATTTGTGTATGTAGTTATGAAAATATTTTTGAAGAGATACTACTTGAGACCTGGAGGATGAAAAGGGAGGGGGTAGCCCAGGGAAAGTCACTCTAAGCAGAGGAAACTGCAAGGAGAACATCCCTTAACTAGGAAGGAATGTGGCATTTTCAAGTTACTACCAGAGAAGCCACTGGAGGTAACACACAGTGAGAAGAGAGCAAGTTTATAGGCAGGAAGGGCCAGACCATGAAGGACTTAGTAGGGCACAGTAAGCAGTTTGGGAACAAAAATGGGAAACTATAATGTTTCACAAGTAGGAGTCATATAAGCCAATTTATGGTCACTCTGGTGACTGTGGAGAATGCATTCTAGGGGTGAGGGTAGATACAGAAAGAGGAGTAGGACAAGAAGGCCAGAATCTAGAGCTGATGGTGGTGGTAGTGATGATAGTGATTATAAGTGGACCCTGAAGAGGACCCTGGAGGACTAACTGATAAATTGGGTATTAGGGTCGGTGGAGGGAGGCAGGTGGGGAGAAGTAAAAACACATCCTATGGATTGGACTAAGCTACTGGTGGATGTTGATATCATGGATCTGGTAAAAACAAAGGGAGGAATGAACACTTGTAAGAGTAGAAGAAAAGTGAATCCCATTTTAGATCCATAAGATGTTTGAGGCAACAAAACATATTACAAGGCAAATCTCAAACAGGTAGTTGAATATCCAAGTTTGGAAATTACAGCAGTAATCAAGACCAGTGATAAAAATTAATAGCTTAGTTTTGTGTGCTTATTTTTTGTTGAAATCATCATGTGGAATGTAAAGCCATGTGCCTAGATGTGGTCTTGTTGGGAAGTAATGTGCATAGTAAAGAGAATATCTAGCATTTTGAAAATGGGATAGTGAAAGGATCAGATGAAGGCAGCCTGAGAGATAGTAAGAAAAGTAGTGGAGCCTTTTGAAATTCAAAAGACAAGAATGTCCAGGAATGAAGGATCCAAATGGATCCTGCAGAAGCCAAGTGCAGGGAAGTCCAAGTAGAAGAAGAGTGAAGTGTCCATTGTTTTTGGCTACATGGAGGTTTACGTTGACCTTGACATGAACAGTTTCATATTATATGAAGTTTTATGAGCTTATTTATATTTAGGTTTTTATGAGCCTCAGGTGGTTGATAGGAAGGAATAATAATCACCACAATTTTTGTTAAGTCTGAGGAAGAATTTGTCTGCTGACTTATCACATTTTCAGTTAGGGGTTAATATTTGATGTAAATGGCTCTGAAAGGTTTTCTGCCTCCCTGTGATTGGAATCTATAACTGGAAATGGATCTAGCATGGTAACAAGAATGCAATCCTCCTGTTTAATCTCTTGGGCTTTTTCTCTGTACGGCACTCACTGAAAATGATGACCAAGAATTGTTTTCATGCAGGCAGGCTGGGAAAACTAGTAGTAACCAATGTAGGAAAAATAAGAGCCGTTTCATCTAAATAACTAGATTCTTTTAAGAATGTCACAGTAATATTTTTATATGACCAGTTTCATCTTCATTCAGTGTCAATATAAATTACTTGAACAAAAAGTGAAATAAAATTTACTTATTCAGGGATACTCTATAGCAGAAAATCTAATATCTGTAGATGATATTAAATTATTTACTTATTAGAAGGCAATCTGAACTTATCTGCTGTTATTTTAGTTTAGATGAATATAGCATTTGTCTTTTCTTAACTGTGCTTCACGTTTTTTTTTGTTTTTTTGTTTTTTGGTTTGTTTTTGTTTTTGTTTTTGTTTTTGTTTTTTTTTTGATGGCAAAAAGCAGTGCCACACTACAATATCCTGGGAATGCTGGGAGCCCTAATATATGCACTTACCTTTACTATATATTTTTGCATAAAAGCTTTACTGTATTAGTGAGCTTTTATTTACTTTAAATCCAGTTTTAGTTTTTTGAAGGGACATCCTCTTATTGCCTTAACCCAATAAACCCCAGGCTGATGCCTTATAAATTTATGTCTCAAATTCTGTGTAGGCCATACTTTTCTTGACATCTTCTCTTAGATATCTCAGATCCAAGATGTCTGGAACAAACTCATGATTTTTCTCCATAAATCTCCTCTTCTGATGTTCTTTATTAGACTGCATGGTATTATTGAGGATGCCAAGACAAAATTTTGAACCCTTTCCCTCCCTTTTTAAAAATTGCTTAAATGTGTATTTATTTTTGAGAGAGAGACAGAGTGTGAGTGGGGGAGGAGCAGAGAGAGAGGGAGACACAGAATCTGAAGCAGGCTCCAGGCTCTGAGCTGTCAGCACAGAGCCCGGTGTGGGGCTCGAACTCAAGAACCACAAGATCATGACCTGAGCTGAAGTCGGACGCTTACCAACTGAGCCACCTAGGCACTCCTAACCCTTTCTCTCCCTTACAACTGTGGCCAATTCACAGCATGATCTGTCCATTTTACCTCCTACATATCTTGATTTTTGCATATACTTCTCTCTGTTTTCACTGTCCTATTGATGAAGTCTTGGGGTGATGCTGGGGTGGTCTGGAGTTGACAGCCAAGAAAGAATTCTTGAAGCTGTCTTTGGTGCACAAAGGTGATTTTATTAAAGCATGGGGACAGGGCCCGTAGGCAGGGAGAGCTGCACTGGGGTCATGACAGGTAACTTTATACCCTCAGGTTGGGCCTGGGTCAGGGATGGAGTAAGTAAGGTATTTTGGAAGCAAAGTTTTCAGGACTTTGAGGGGCTAGCTGTTGCTAGGGAAACACCATTTATTACTGTTTAATAAAACCTCAGTCATGAGACCCTTCAGATGTATATTGGGGGGCCATAAGCTTGGAGTATGGTTGACAGCATATATCTTTGGGCAGTTGAGATAAAGGAAGTTTCCAAAGGAATTTTTATATGTTAAAGTAGACTTATAGGATCTGTGAGGTTGGGATAATGTTAACTAAGATTCTCTTTTGCCCCTAGCAAAGTGTAATCATGGAGGCAGCTGGTCACTCTGCCAGTTTCAAGGACTTGCCAATGGGTTATAGCCAGTAAGGGAATTTAATTGTTCATTTGCCTTAGTTTCGCACATCACCATGGCAAGCACTTGAACCCCTTTCCTTTGTTCTTGGGTAGCCAGGAGTGTCTGAGGAATATCACACATATTCCACCTGGGGCGGAGGGTGGTGTGCCAACCTGTATTTTGCCCTCAGCTTGCCCCATGCTCCCCCATCACTGTCACCCATCCAAACTACCATCACCACTCACCTAGACTATTGCAATATGCTTCTAACTGATCTCTGTACATTTACTTCAACCCACTCTCCAGACCATAGACAGAATGCTGCTTTCAAAACCCAAATCTGAACATGTTATTCCTCTGCTTAAAACCTTTTAGTGACCTGCCAGTTGTCTTTCGGATCATGATTAAAAATCCTTAATCTAGTCCATCAAGCTTTCATGATCTGGCCCTGAAGTTATTTCCTGCCTCACCCTCTAGCACTTTGCACCGCCCCCCCCCCCCCCCCCCCCCCCCCCCCGTGTATGCCTTTATTTCTTCCTTTGTGCCTGTTGTGTCCCCTGCTGAGGCTCTTTTTCCCTCCCTTTCTTTCTCAACTATTTAATGCTTACTTGTGCTTATGATTCCTACTCAAATAATACTTCTTCATGAAGTCTTCCCCAAGTCCAAACCCCAGATTCAGTCCCATTCCCTTGTAGGACTGGCTACCTTTCCTTCACAGCACTTGTCAGAGCTATACATGTTTATCTATTCTGTGATAAGTACTGTGAAGGATATTTGATTATTATCTATTTTTAATTCTAGACTGTAAATTCCATGAAGACCTGGATCATGCCTTGTTTTGTTCACCTTGTATTCACAGCACTTAGTGCCAGTAGCATACGAGCACACAGTGAGCACTTATAGATAAATGCATGAATGAATGGTCTTGAAAGGAATACATAAAGATACAAGACTGACTCAGTGCATTTAATTATCAGAATTGGAAAAGCAACTTAAAGTTCATATCTTACTGAGTTAATAGGACCTTCTTTGTATGTAAAGGTCAATACATTTTAAGATTAAAGTTGACTGGCTGTTAACTTACTATACCTAGATTGATATGTAATTTAGAATGCCAGCATATGGGACTCTAGGGAAAAGTAGTTATTTTCAGATATATTCTACTTTATTTGTTACTGTTACTGTTTGCAGTTGTCCCACTAGCGTTAGTAGCTTGCAAAACCCACTTGTAAGCCTTTTTTCATTACTTTAAATGAAATTAGCATAAAATGTAATTAGAAATAGTGACTCAGGCATAGATTTGGAATAAACTTAACTTTACTATAAACTTTAATATAAATACAGTGAAACGTTCTTCAGCTTTCCATTTTGTTTTGTTTTGTTTATAATTCATCAACGTGGACTTATCTTGATAATTTTTCAGCATTTTTCTGAGTTTGGAAGGTCATAGTTTTCTATTTGTATCTGAAATCTCTTCCAAAAAGGAGTATTCATCGTTTGTATCACATGGGTGATTGGCAGTCACACAATTGATCACAGACGAACTTTTTTGTCTCAATTCTAGATTTTATAGATCAACTCTGAATAGTCATATTAGTATAATAGTAGCTACTACTAACATTTCATTGGCATCTACTACATTATGGGGATATAATAAATATTAATCATACTAATCCAAGTGCAATTTATAATTTAGGAAATAAATTCATTTCAGTGTCTTTCTAATAAATCCTATAATTTCTTAAAGCATTGTTTAGTTTGATGTAAGGTTACAGGCACATAAATGAGAAGATATATCAATGTATTTTTATATATTAATAACTTAGAAATTATGAGACATTTATAAGTCTGCTGAGTTTTTACTTCAAATTAATTTTTAATTGTGATTTGAGTTAAATCATTCTGCTAAAAACTATTATTTTAAGATTTTTTTTATTAGTTGAAAATGTAATGGAATGTACATTGGGACAGATTTTCTACAATAGAACTGGTTAGTTTAACAGTATATATTGAGATATTTCAACGTGTTCCCTAACATAATATTTCCTCTTTTAGAAATTTATTCACGAGAAATTTTTAGAGAAAGGGCACTTTTACAATTAGGAAAAAAGTTATGAAAATATAATAATTTAATGCTATTTTATCCCTTAAAGATTTCTCACTTGTATAAGTACATTTCTGATGAGGTTTCGATTTGAAAGAGATTAAGTCATTTTTTTCTTATATCCCAAATCAACTTGATGAAGCCTTTACTTATTAACATTTTAATTTGGGAAATCCCAGCACAATCTTAATATTAAAATAATAAGTGATAGTGATTTTGATCATCATTGTCATCCTTTTAAACAGTAGCTAAAGCATACCAATTTGATAGTTTATACAAATTATGATATATTTTCTTTTAGGAAATTGCTTAAAATTATGTTTCCAGGGGTTTTTTTTTTTCTTTGTTTTCCACTCACTTTATTCTTAGCATAGAAGATTTTGAGTTCTGCATTGATGATGAAAATGTCACCTTCATTATGCAATAGGGTAAGGTCTTTAGATAAAGGCAAAACATAGGCATGGCAATTCTTGTGTGTTTAAAATAATAATTGAAATGTCTTTGTGTGTTTCCTTAGAAGTTGCTCTGAGAAGATAGTTTATGCTTCCTGGGCAGCTTCTGGGGCAGGCTGGCCCTTACATTAAGTATCCTAGGTATCAATATGGAGCACCAGGACACTATTCCATGTAATTGCAGAGATCTTACTCCCTGGGTTAGAATCTCACAAGAGGCCCTGTTTGTTGATATATTTGCAACAAAAAGCCATTAACTTGCAGGGTCAAGGGGTTAATGGAAGAAATATTCTTGTCTTCCTATTATCTTGTAATGTTTTGCTGGGAGTTGAAGAAAGAGAACACTTTTTCTCCCCCAATTTCTCTTGGCAGTTTTAAAAATGGTGACTTCATGTTTCCATGACTAAATAAAAGATTAAATGCCAATATGGAAAGCTTTAGAAGTGTACTTAGTCAAGCTTTCAATTCAGACAGGCATTCTATCATGACCACCTTTGCTGAGGTCACTGAATAACTCCTAGTAACGAAAACTAGGAGGAAGGTATCTAATGGTTTCTTGGTTTCTGAGTCCTGAGATTTTTTTTTCCTTTTCTATTTTAGGCAAACTAGTCATCTTGCACAAGAAGTCAAGGAAATTTGATAAAACTTTAAAGGAGAGGTCCAAAACTCTTTTAGTTAAGTCCAAAAGGAATTCTGTGTCTGAAAGAAAGAATTCACCTACTCAGATTGGTGTCCCTCAAATCCAAGTATTTTAGAGAGTGCGTAAAAGAGTATAAGTAAATATCCTTATGCCCGAAAAATCCTTATTGGAACTGGGTTGATGATTATAGATGGAACTACAGGTGGAATTAACTTGCCTAGCTTTTATAGGTGGAAATCATTGCCTAGCTAAGGGTATTTCTGTCATTTTTCTTTGAAAACAATATATTTCATTATCTAACTCTTCCAATTTAATGTATGTGATCAGAATAGCCCCATGCAATTTAAAAGTCACTGGAAGGTCTTGTCTTCTCTTCTTGTATGTAAGTGGGGAATTTTCTCTGGATCTAACCAATTAGTTAATTTTCCTGATTGATTAAAATAAGTCCTTTCAGGATGTAATAAGAGCATTGTTGAGCACTTTAGGAAACTTGTCTACTCTTTTTTTCTCCGAAGGCCAGAATACCTTTATAATTTCATCTGAAGGCTAGTCATAGTCATGGGTATAGGTAGTAACCCAGAGTTCTCATAAATTGAAATAATCTCAGCCTATTTAATTGTAGTGCTCTGCCAACAAACACAGGTTGTGCTGGTTTGATTTGACACAGTTTGGCTGGTGAGTTTCACTAATTTTACTATTTAAATCTGCCACAATAATCAACGCATGTGGATACATATGGTTACAGTCCTCCGTTTCACCCATAATTTAGCCCGACAACACACATGTGAGTTTTCTTTTTACTCAATGTTTATATAAAGGGAATATTTAGCACATAATTTGGTAATTCTCCTGAAATTCTAACTTCAAAATAATAGAAAGGGGAAATGTAATCACACCTCTGTTAAAACAATTTAAAAATGAAAAACCTGGTGGAAAACTTTTTAATAATTGAGATAATGTTTGCCTTTCAGATTTAGTTGCGACCATGCATTATAATAGGTTAGTCAGCATGATTGATAGGGTGTGTTAAATCACCTTTCCTGTGTCCTCCAACACTGTGAGCATGCTACTGTTCACAGACCAACACTTTGCTCCATAAAAAGCCATTCTGTGTCTATGCAACATGATGCAAGGCTTCAATGCTTTTAGTACATGGACTTAATCATAGGCCAATTTGTCCATTTAACATCCTAAGTAGTCAGAGTATTTGTCAGATTTTGTGTATTCTTAAACTTGTTAAAAATTATGCCACTAATGTTTATCCCTGGGAATTTTTTTTAAGACTTCTTTCTATAATCTGTTTGTTTACTTATTCTCATACCAGGAATTTTTCATATAATACCTACAGTGATAATGCATATCGATCATCTGCTAAGGCATATTTCTAAAAAAAATCTCTCATCAAGAGAAACTAAGCATATTTAGGGTTCCCCAGGCAGAAGTTCACACATGCTCACCAATAACCCAGTCAACTGTACAGACTGCTACTATGTGCTGGCTTTTTTCTTTTCCTTGTCTCTTGCTTTGGGTTCTCTTCACTATGCATTATTGAGTCAAGTCTGCTAGGTCCCTGGTTGAGGTAGCCCCACCAGCACCCCTGATGCCGAGATGCCGGATCTACAAAACAGTCTCTGGCAAACAAAGAGGGAATCCACCTCTCTCACCACTGTCTGGTGGATTTTGTTGGACAGTGAGGATCCAGAACTCTGCAGTTTAACCCATTGTATGACACTCAGAGGTTTAGCAGGGGTAGGGTTGGGGTGGGGGATGGAGAGGAGGAGCAAAGAGGCTGCTGTAGAGGCAGTGGGCGCAGGGTACTTTTGGTAGAGAAAATAGTGGGATGCATTTTAGAGAATTTAGAACCATAAAAAAATTGGCTGAAATTGGTCTGCTTTGTAGTATCACCATGTGCTGATGATTCTAAACAATAGAAGAAAGATATATATACTCCTCCCTGCCAAGCAAACTACTCCCAACACTCCTTCCCTTCAGTGCAACACTGTTTATAGATACTTGCCCAGGGCAGATTCTCCTCCAGAAAGCTCCTCAGTCCCTTACATATATAATCTATTGATAGGTCAACCTGGCAATGAGTTAGATACGACCCGGCTATAGGCCTCTATCCTCCTACACACGTCAAAGGAGAACTGAAATCTTTCCTTTTCATTTCCCTCCCTTCCCTTTTTCTCCTCTTTTCTCCCTCCTCCTCTCTCATTGTTCCTAGAAAAAAAAAAAAAAAACTGATTTCTGTGAAAGATACATTATCTTCTCGTACTATAAGCTAGAAATTAGGGGCAGCATAGTGTGTAGTGGATAGATGACCTGACTGGATGCCAGGGGATCTGGCTCCCAGTCCTGGCCCCTGAAGAGTCATGTGACCCTGATGAAATCATATGGCCTTTCTGAGACCTCACCTGTGATATTAAGGTGATTGAACTTGATCCACAGCCATCCCAGCTAGGCATTTCTACTATTCTATGAAGAAAGAAAGTAAAAGGCAGAAACAGAAATGCAGATGATTGATTAACACAGAGCATCACTGTGCTTTCCTTCTACAGCTCCCAGTCCTATTTTTCTGATTGTTTTCCTTTTGATTTTCCAAAAGATGAAATCTTTACAACCCCTCTGTTAAGTTTCACCCATCAAGGGCACAGTTGGTCAATATCAGTGACTTCCAGGGCTTCAACATAATTAAGTTCTAGGAAACATCAGGGACAAAGCAGAATTAATTATATATGTCTCTACCAAATTACAGAGCCTGTGAGTAGTTGACAAGGGCATCTTGGCCCCTCATCAACCATGATATCACATACCCTGAACTGAGTGGTGTTCCAATAGAAGAAGCCTGAGACAGCATGTGCCTGAGTTTCTTTTTAATACATGATCATATCACCACTTATTTGTGTGCAAACTGTTTCTGACCTGAGAAGACAGGAATCTAGTTCACAAGTCAGAGGATTCAGAGGTAAAAATTGAAGCAAAAAGACTTGGATGAGGTTTTTACATGCTTACAGATATCTTTACAGTAATTGAGTTTCCCATTTATAGTTAAATACTTTTATTAAAGGGAGACTTAAAGATATGGGACACCTTGTAGTCATTATTAAATATTCCCTTCTGCTATATAATTTCAGAAGGAAATTAAGAAGCAAAAAACACCATTAAAACCATTACTCTCCCTCACACACACCATTAGTACATGCATTTGCACATTCTTGCATGCATGCACAATTATGCCTTTTAATTTGGTCTCATATCTACTACATATTCTGAGTGTTAATATAGATGGAAATTATAACAGTAATATTTTAAAAGAAAAAAAGGATTTACTTCTAATAAAGTAAATAATGATGACACCAGATAGTAATTGTTCCATCTGTTGTCCTTTTAAATTTGTATTATAAATAAATACCTCTCTGTGTGTCTCTCTGTGTCTCTGTTCCTGTCTCTCTGTGTTTCTATCTCTCTACACACACGGACATGCACACTTTGTGATTTCAAAAGAAATAACTGGTTTTACAGTTTATTGGTATCTGCGCAAAGATTTGTTTGATTAGAATTTTTCAATTTTAATGGTAATGTTAGATTTGTGTCTTACCACTGGTGTTCCTACTATAATTGAAATTCTTTATTAGTCATCTTTCACCAGCTGCTTAATGTCAGTGGATCTTTCATTCCTAGACCATGAGTTGAGAAGGATTTTTACATACATTCAATATAGTTGGAGCCCACTAGTTCCTACTACAACAGTGCTCCCCATCACCCATATACAATTTCTTTTAAGACAAAATAGCGGCTCCAACAGAAAGTAAGTGCAGCCTTCTCCTTTGTAAGTTGTAATTGAGGTTATGGCACGGCATATTGCCTGTGGCAGAATCTATTACCAAGAAATGGAGACCATGATTTGAAGCTGGATGCAGTGTAAGCAAAATGAATTAATTATTAGCAGCACAGAATTGAAGGAAAATACAGGGTTTCCTAAAGTGAAATATATTGACATTTTAAAAAAGAAGGTGTAACAAGGAATTTATTGATGAATCATGTAGTCTTTCCCACTATTCTTGCCTTTTGGAATTCTTACATTCTTAGGTTAAGATGGCTATTTTTAAATAAGTCATACTCTGCTCAGAATGTCAGAGAAATCTTTTCTAGTATTATTAGTTCTTCCACAACTTGAAGTTAGTGTATTTTAATGTATAACTGTTGGTGTCACTTGAATAAGTAAGTGACTAGCTAATGATAGGACTAAATTACCTTTGATAATATTCTTTATTTGATATTATTCTTTAATAGAAAAAGTAACTTTTTCCCTATCCAATATGTCTCAAAGTAGGCAAAATGGAATTTTTTAGGGGAAAGTTTATGAACATTTACTACTTCACACTATAAATGGTGAACATTAGTGTACATAACTTATGTAGGTAATTATTTAGCAAAATCTCAAAGAACCTCCCATAGAGTGATGGTTGCCCAAAATATTGGTTACTGTATACTTTCTATTGCTTTGAGGAGAAAACTGTTTTTGTGTCTAGTTTTGGGAAGTCATGGCATGTATAGACCAAAGTTGTACTTTAGAATCTAGTTCAATGAATCTTATATGAGAGAAAATTCCTGCTAGTTTCTGGTAATGCCTTGATGGTCTGTTATCATGTTCAGTTTTACTTATTTTCTTCTTATGCCCTCCTTTTTCCCCCTAGATTTTGTATTGAGGGTTAGAAAAAACAGTTCTATGAGTTATCAACCAGTTACCATATTTAAGAGTAGTCTCTTCTGTTCACATTAAATATTGGTCATTTGAATGATTACCCTACTCATATAGAACCTTTCTTTTCACATGATGTGACTTATATGATTTTCAGAAGTATAACTGAGACCCAAAACACCACATAAAAAACAAAACAAAACAAAACAAAACAAAACAAAACCAAAGTCCATAAATTAATGGAACCTCTTCTTTAGTATATTATAGGCACATTTTGTATTGTTTCTCTTCTTGGCTAGCAGTGGTTCTTGTCAGTTTTTTCAAGAGCCAGCCGGCAGTCTAGTCATGAGTTTAGTGGAAATAATACGTAATCATCAGTTCATACCATTATACCATTTGTTAGGGGCTTGCTTTCTGCCAACCAACTTGCTAAAAGCCTTTTGCACATTAACCAAACCCTTGTAAAAATCAATGAAACTCTGATAGGTTAAATAACTTAGCAAAGGTGATACAGCTTAGGGCGCAACAGCTGGGATTCAAACCTAGGTCTCTCTGACTTTCAACTTCAGGAGTTTAACCATTATGCTCTGATTCCAGCCATAGTGGATGAACAAAGCCTACCAGTTTTCACATTTTTGAATGCTATGCATCGAACAAGAATCACCTTCTCAACATTCCCTTTTGTGCCTCTCTTGGGGCTTAAGATGCAAAAGCCTAACCAGGAAGGAGTGTACTGTAGCAAGCTATTGCTTTCAACCCAGTTGTCCTCCTTGTTAGGTTTTTCATAGGCACTCAGATCCTGTATCTACCACTGTCTCTCTGACCTTGGGCACATAATCTGACATCTCTATACTTCAGTTTCCTTCTATCTAAAGCAACATCATTGTGAGGATTCAATGAGTGTATACAAACGAAGCATTAAAAATAGTGCCTGGTACACAATAGGCACTCAATGAAAGATAGCTGTAATTATTAGTTACAACTCAAATAGGAAGTCTTATTTCCTGAGGGCATCTAATATGCCTTTGCATGGAAATGGGCATTAAAATGACAAAGATTCATTCAGAATGATATGCAGGTCTGAATATAAACTCTCCCCTCCTTTATCTTTCCACACACCCAGCTCCAGTAGCTTTGAAGCACCCCTTTCATAGACTCAACTTAAGTATCAGAGTGGAGAGGTTGGAAGATGAGCCCAAAAAGAGCATGCACAGAGTGCATTTCAATTCAACGCTGTTTCACACCTCTCTTCACACTGCACACCCTAAAGATTTGTTTGAAGACTTGGCCATCTCACCACTACCCACTTCTCAGCCCTGGAGGCAGCCAGGCTATATATGAGGAGGAATCGGAGATAGCATCCGTATAGCTTTTCATTGCTTGGTAACAGCGAATGCTTGCCATTTTGTTGCAAAATAAAATTGATATTATACAGTTATGGAAATCAGTTATGAAGGAAAGTTAGCAGACATTATATCTTTGTAATAAAACATTCTACTGGCTGGTGTGCGCATGCATAATAAGTCACTTTTTGTCAGACACTAAAAAATTAAAGTTTTGTAATGAGAGATGTAAATAAAAACCATCCGTAGAGAGAAACGGGTGCCTGAAAAGAATGGAAAGTTCTAGGCTATAGCATCTGCTAAGGGAGAATTTATTTTTGTGATCATCATTCATTCAGCAAACAGCTGCGTATTTTTACCATGTTCCAGGTACATGACTGTTTGCTGGGGCAACAAAGATGACTAAATCATTGTCATCCTCGCCCTTGAAGTGCTGACTAAAGGAGACAGGTAATCGAAGAAATAATTGTAAAACATGACAATGAGTATGATGATAAAGGCAGGGAAAGAATGCCAAGAGAGCACAGGTGAGGCAGTTGTCTCTGAAACTGTGAGAAGAATCATAGAAGAAGGTACATGCCTCGGACATTCACTGAATGAATGAATGAATGAATCAATCAATCAATCAATCAATAGTATGAAAAAAATGATGTGATCATAGGGTTAAATGCTATGCCCTGAGAAGATGACTTGGGATTTGGCAAAAGGGAAGTTTCAACGGAGTGGTAAGAGCAGAATCTGTACGGCAGAGCACTGTGGCCTCAAGGCAAGAGGAGATGCTTTATGGCTCTTGCATCCCCTCCCCCAAATTGAGTAACATATATTTAAATAGTGTAAACTGCATGCTGTTATTTCCCAGAAAGGTATAATTTGCTGGGGAAAACGGTATCTTGGGCAAGTTTCTGCATATGATATCATATTTCAAATTATATAACAAGGATGCACACTTAAAAAAAATCAGCAGTGAATCTTTTGAAAAGAAAAAAAATCCCTTAAAATTGTAAGTAGATGCTTTTTGATTTAGGATTTTGCTCATGTGCTTTCATAAATAGGGTTTGCACATCTAAGTTTCTAAATGACATTGAAGTTTTCATAGACTAAATATTTACCATAACAAAATATATCTCTACACATCTGTTCCCTGAAGTCATTTGGATGTATGTGTGTGTGTGTGTGTGTGTGTGTGTGTGTGTGTGCTTGTGAGCATGTATATATCTCTCAACATCTAAATTCCCTCTACAGTAATTCAGATATGAAATAAGTATGTCAGTCTTAGAGATGCTATTCAGTTACTAAATCTTCTAGCTAAATCCTAGTCTAATTTTTCTTTGACTAAATTTCCTCCTCTGGTATAGTGTAGCATTCAATCACAAGTTAATGATAACATTAACAATACCTAACTTAATAACATTTACTGAGTGTTTATGTGCCACACAATTCTGTCAACTCTCTTTATACATGATTTCACCTAACCCTTATGATTAACAATATGAAACTATTTATCAAGTGCAAAATATAGAATTCATCATTTTTTTCCTTAAAAGTTGGCATTTTCACGTTGTACTTGACCCTCTCTGTGTCTAATCTTTGGACTTAAAGTAGGTCATTTAGCTGCTGATTTTGCTCCCAGATAACTCAGTTCTTTTTAGCAATATTAAATTTCCTTTCTATAAAATGTTTTATGTTTCCAGTTGTAGTGGTGCTCTGCCCTGATTCTTCAGTTCATGAAGGTAGCCCTGGATTAAGTCAGACACTAGCCCCATAACCTATCCTTCCTTGATTTTTATTCTTATATTTTCCCTTCTAAACCATAATTTTTTGCTTGAATATGATCTTGTTTTAATGCTATTGACTTAAATGTCTTTTCCAATGGATATAACCATAATTGATTTTATTTTTAGAACAAATATCCTTATTGGGAGTATATAATAAAGATACTGCAGATTTTATAATAATGTTAACTTTCCTAAACACCTTTGTATCTACTGGAAGTCTTGAGCTTAATACCATCGGGAAGGTAGGTCAGAGCAAGTACACTGAGGTGAAATTATTTGCCTAAATAATAAGACCTAGCCAAGTCCAAATCCAGATTTGGATCCTAGCCTGAAGGCTAGACTGTTTTTTCCCCCATTCCAAATTTTCTTTGGTTTGTTTTTACCATAATTGAAACAATAATATCACAACCTTTGTAGTGAATGTTTGAATACATAGAATGTTTCAAAATTCACCATATTATTTGATCCTTGTAATGTCATAAGGAATTGTATTGGGCAGATATTATTGATCAATCCTGTTTTATGGATGAGGATAGCCAGGCTCAAAAGAAGTTAAATGACTTCCCAGGGTTACATATATAGTGAGCAGCAGAGCCCAAATTTTTACCCAGGTGTGATAAAAGTTGTATCAAGTAAACAGTAAAATATCCTGTCTTTTTTTAGGAAAGAGTTTCAGGAAATAGGTAGCTTAATTTTGTTACTCTCATTATGAATTGAACCTGGAGTCTGCATGTTTCAAATAATATGTATTCATAGTTTTCTTAGTATATTATTGATTGACAGAGAGAAAGATCTCTATTTCAGAGGGATACTTGAGATTTCATGTTTGTTTGCTTGTTCTCTCAGTGGTAACTTTCAATGGAAGTAGATAAATTTGAAATATTAGTAAGAAGTTTTAGATAAACCTTGGATCTGATTTATTCCTCAAATATTATCTTAAAGGAAAGTGGGAGTGGACCAAAGTGGCAGATGAGGCACAACTCACCCAAAATTCCATTGAAAACACACACACAAAAGAATATATCTATAATAGCACTGGAAAATAATAATAATAAAAAAGTATTGCCATGAGGGACAATACCAGAATGCCTGATATTTTACTATTATTTAACATTATACTAATTATAAAAGATATTTTAGCCAATGCAAAAACACACACCTTCCATATACACATGCACCCACAAACACATAAAAACAAAATTTTTACTATTTTCAGATCATTATCTACTTATTTATAAAAATAAAACCATTATAATTCATAAAGAGTTTAGTAAGGTATCCAATGTTGAGGCCTATTTTGGTATGGGAGTAGCATGATTAGACTTTAATTTTAGTAGTAAAACTCTGGGGACCATCATTAGGATTGACCAAAGCAAAAAAAGACTCATGAAGAAGTTACTGATGGCTGAGTGAAAGACAATGAAGGCCAGAGTAGAAAAAGGAATGAATAAATCAAGAGAACTTTCTTATCTAAACACAGTAGAACATAACAGTGTATGGGATAAGCTATCAGAGTAGGTGGGAGAAAAAGGCATCAATGATAACTTTGTCTTTGGAGAATGGTGACCCTAATAATGAGATTGGGAATTTAGGAGCATAAATTGGTTCAATAGCAGTGACTCTCCATGTTGGCTATAGATTGAGATCAACTGAGGAGTCTTTAAAAATACTGATGCCTGGTTGGAAGTCCAGGGATTGTAGTTTAGATGGTTAGGGCATGAGATTTTTTTTTATGTTTGTTTTTTTTTTTTTTTTTTTTTTGAGAGAAAGAAAGGATGTGTGTAGGAGTGAGCAGAGGATGGGGAAGTGAGGGAGAGAGAGAAACCCAAGCAGGCTCCATACTGTCAGTGCAGCAGAGTCCGATGCTGGGCTTGATCTCACAACTCCAAGATCATGACCTGAGCCAAAATCAAGAGTCAGACACTTGACCGACTTAGCCACTCAGTCACCCCAGGGAATAAGATTATTGAAAGCTCCTCATGGAATTGTAATGTATAGTTAAGAATAACAATCATTATTCTAGGCAAAGGTCAGAAAAAAAAATTTCAATAAAGGCCAGATAATAAATATTTTAAACTTTGCAGGTCATGTGGTCCTTGTTGCAACTATTCAACTCTGCCTCTATATTGTTAAAGCCACTAGAAACTCTACATAAAAGAATGTTCATGGTTGGGTTCTAATAAACTTTATTTCTAAAAATAGTCTTGGGCCAGATTTGGTCTATGGATCATAGTTTGTTGAGAGAAGATAGCAATTACTTTCGTCCTGTTGTAGTAAGACAATTGTGTAGAGGATGTTCAGTAGGCAACTAGAAGTGAAGATTTGTAGTTGAGAGGTGTTTTTGTCTACTCAGACATCTATAATGAAGTACCATTGACTGACTGGCTTAAACAGGAATTTTTCTCTCACACTTGTGGAGGCTAGCAAATCCAAGGCCAAGGAGCCAGCCAGTTTGGTTCCCTAGTGAAGGTTGTCTTCCTGGTTTTCACATGTCCAACTTCTCTTTGTATCCTCACATGTGGGGGGAGAGAGAGAGAGGAAGCCAGCTCTTTGGTATCTCCTCTTACAAATGTGATGATGCTCTCATACTAAACCTAATTACCTTCCAAAGTCCTCATCTCCAAACACCATCCCTTTAGGGGTCAGGACTTCAATACTTGAATTTGGGGAGAGACACAATTCAGTCCATAACAGGAGGAGACTTACAGCTTGACCCATACACTTGAGAGTCTTCTGCATAGAGATGATAGCAGAAGTCCATGTGGAAGCAAGAGTTAATAAAAGGAAAAAAGCCAAAGGAGTGAACTGAGAGGAATGTTTACGTTTAAGAGCTTTGTCAAAGGAAGACCTCCAAGAGGAACCTAAAATGACCAGCCAGATAAATAAGGGGGATTCCAGAACTGAGTAGTAGTTTGGATGTCAGGAAGACCTCATTATCCGATGGTGAGTATGAAGAGAAAGGGAAGAGGTAGAGGGGCAGCCATTAGAGTTGCCCAAGGATTGGTGACTTCTGAAAAACAAAACAAAGAAACAAAAAACTAGCCAATATTGATAAATTACTGAGAGTTTGACCCTTTTTTTTTTCTTTTTTGGTAACTATACCTTTTTTCTTCTTTTTTGGTAACTATACCACAAGTTTTCTTTGGGGAACCAACCTTCCATCCACTGTCAACTCATATGATCAACTGAATGAAGAAAACAGGGACAAGAAATAGGATAGATTTCTTGGTGACATTGTTTGAGGGCCTTTATCCGATAGTGCCTAAGCCTGGACCTGCAGCTCCACTTCTTCCCTGAATCAGCCAGTATATTTTCTTTTATAACCATATCATTTGGATTGATCTTCTGTCCCTTGTAGATAAGAGGTGTTAAGTGATTAAGAGTTTAGAACCTATGTTAAAAAGAAATGCATAGAAAATGGAAGGAGCAATAAACTGAATCTAGGTTTACTATTTCTCCCAGAAATCTGTCAATTTACAGAAAGATAAGATGGTAGATTTGTGGGAGAAATGGATGGAAGGAAGGTTTATCAAATGGGGAAAAAATAGGTGAGAAATTTAAGATGTAGAACAAAGAACACTGGGTTAAGTTCCCAGATATGGAACACAGAAAGCCCATAGTCCCAGTCTCCCTTTATTTTCTGCATTTTCCATTTACATTTTTCCTGCTTTATAATAGCAGATATGTTGCTTACGATGTCAATAGTTCATAATATTTTAGGGATGAATTATATCAGGACTTCCAATATGAGGCAAGGGTCCAGATCTAGGAATATACTAAACATTAAAGAAGTTAAATGACTGAAGGCCTTCAAAAAGGTTTTTCAAAGCTTAATCTATTTCTTACTATTGTACAAATTGTTTTATATCTCTATTTTTTTCATCTATAAAAATATATCACATTTGTTCAACTTTCAAAAAAACCATTTCTTCTATACAAAACCACTATTATATTCTTCCTTTATATGCATTTATAATACACACATATATAAACTTTATTTTTAAATACACATCTAAATATTTCTTTTTTTCTCCAACACTAGTATTAGGAATGGAAAATTATGATGTGATTCAGCAAAGAGAGGGATTGAAGTGGTTTTCATTATTGACTATGTTCAGGCAAAATAGTTGGACAAATTGGGTAATGGAGCTAAATTATATTATATGAGGTGCTGGCCTTAAAACTGTCATTCTGTTATATCTTCTGATGAAACACAATTGCATTTGAATTGTGTAAATGATAAAAAAAAATAATTTCACTATGCAAAGTGAAAGATATAGCACTAGTTACATGGAATAAAAAGAAAAGAAAAATAAAAACTAAAGTTTTCTTAAAAATTCACATTTTATTCTTAAAGCATATATACTAACATTTTATAAAAAATATGGGTGACTGAATGATTACCACTGGGTAATATGATTTCTAAAATGCCATTCAAAGACAACTTGGCTGTTGATATATCTTTTAATTTTAAACTGCTGATTTACAGTTGTTGTTTTCCTTCATCCTCTTTTTTTGAAGTCTTGGTATGAGAGTGCTAATTAATGTTAGGTTTCTTAACTGATATACTTGTTGCTAATCTAATAGAACTGTCAGAGCATTTCATTTTGAAACTGTGCTCTTTTTTTGAGTGATACCACATTTGAAATCATGCTTGGAGAAACATCCTTGTGTCAGGAAGCTATTTCTTTCATTAAGAACATATTGCCCATGACCAATTCACTGGTTTATTTCCACAATGCTGATTGCTTCTGTGACCCATACATGTCTGTTGTTGAAAACTGCATGTAAGGGATTTGTACACTAAGTTGTTTTATTCATATCAGAATATACAATTTAGCAAATTCTAATACATGGAAATTAATGAAAATTTTATTTAGAACTATACATTGCCAATCTGGCACAATATCTTACTGACTTCCTTGGACTATCTAAGCTAGATTACTTTTTAATTTATGTATTCTTTTCTTTCTTTCTTTCTTTCTTTCTTTCTTTCTTTCTTTCTTTCTTTCTTTCTTTCTCTTTCCTTTGGGTTTCCCTAAGAACCAGATCCTAAGTCAAGGATTCCTGTGCAAGTAGTCTATTTGCAAAGTTCATAAGTTACTAGAAGAGTGAGAAAGGAGACAGGAAAGGGGAAGCATTCAGGAGAATTCTTGGAAATGATTTTAAACTGTCTCAGAATTATCTTACCCAAAGGATAAGGGAAGTCGGGTACTTGTACACTAACCACATCAAATATCAGCTGAATGCCACAAGGTTAGAAGAAGATGTGATTTTCCTGACTGCCGTGGCCTGCCATGCAAATAGGCAGAGTACTCTTTGAAGCTTCAGAGAAAGCCCCAAGGCCAATAGAAGCAGATACTGGCAGTTGAAACACACTGAGGCAGAAATAGCTGGGATGCTAGGAAAACCACCCAAAGTATTTGCCATACCTTTTGTGTGCTTATGTCTACTCAATGTTATTTTACCTCCATCTGTAGAAAGATAGAGGAATAATTTCTCGATTGTGTAATCATTAATTCATTGGTTTACACACATTTATTGATTTCTCCTGCTGTTCTAGGGGCTACTGTTCTAGTCATGGAGGCAGACCTAGGGAAGAATATGACATATCACCATTCAGGTTCTCACAGTCAGGGTAATAGGCTGGGAAGAGGGAGGGATGAGCCATGGAAAGTTCTGAGTGCACAGAAGTTTGAATTATTTAATCCATCTATGGGAAAGTACACAATCCTAGTGCCTTCCAGAGTAGCTTTGGCCTTCCTTTTTCTTTCTCTTTTTCTTTCTCTTTTTCTTTCTCTTTCTCTTTCTCTTTCTTTCTTTCCCTTTCCCTTTCCCTTTCCCTTTCCGTTTCCCTTTCCCTTTCCCTTTCCTTTCCCTTTCCCTTTCCTTTCCCTTTTTCTTTTTCCTTTTTCTTTTTTTTCTTTTTTCCTTTTTCTTTTATCTTTCCTTTCCTCTTCTCTCTTCTTCTTCTTCTTCTTCTTCTTCTTCTTCTTCTTCTTCTTCTTCCTCCTCCTCCTCCTCCTCCTTCTCCTCCTCCTCCTCCTCATTCTTCTTCTTCTTCTTCTTCTTCTTCTTCTTCTTCTTCTTCTTCTTCTTCTTCTTCTTCTTCTTTTAGTTTTGCATGGTCCTGCCTTAGCCCAATGGTTTTTCTGTATCCCTCCAGATGGGCACATGTGTATAGGAAAGGAGAAGTAGCAATATGTTGTTATTCCGGTGAGGGTATTTTAGTAGCTGTGTCCTTTGGCTGAAATATTTAGATGATTTTTCAAGATTTTGACTGAGAATATTCTGAATCTATTTAGAGAAGATAGGAACTCTCTACATGCCAAAAATCTGCTTTCATCCAAAGAATGACTACTGCTATGGACCATGCACATATAAGAAGGCTGGAACACATTTTTTTTTGATGAATCCACACTAAAATTATATTGAAAAGTGTAATATTTAAGGGTATGTGTTTTTTAATCCAGAATGGGAGGTACAACTATAGTAATATGATAGGATGTGATTATCTAAAATAGTATAGATATTTAGATATTTTTCTTCCTTAGATTTCTTCAAGATAATGACAGAAGTAGCTGCAAAGATGACAAGGATAGCCATGGTTACCATTTTATGGAATGACTGTTAAGTGTCACCAGACATACCTTATTTCTAAAAGTTTGACAACTGTTCTACAAAGCAGATTACCAACTTTGTTACATGTTAATGAAACTGAAGTTCAGAGAAGGTAACTTGTCTAAAATTGTAAAACTAATCCATCAGGATTTTAACCTGAGCATCTCAAATTCTGAGGTATGTTTGAAAAATTTATTGATAAGAAAGACAAGATACAACATAAAGATATCCAAGTTTCATCTATTTGTTCAACAAATATTACCTAAGATATTGACTATAGGTCAGATGCTTAGCTAAGCACTGTCCACATTATCATGAACAGGATAGACAACCCCCTGGCCCTCATGCAGATTACAGACTATAGGGAGGATAGTAAAGCAGTTAAACAAATAAGTGCATACCAGGTGCGAAGTGTTATAGTGGGGGAGTACAGATATTAAGGAAGTCCAAAGCTAGGGGCTTAGGTGATTTTTAAGGATCAGAAAAAGCATTTTTTAGAAAGTGACTTTTAAGCTGAAAATTAAAAGATGTAACAGCCAGAGGTGGAGGAAGGGGCAGGGGAGAGGTGTTCCAGGTACAGGAAACAGCATACCTGAAGGTCTAGAGGGCTCATTCCAGCACTGAAAGGACAATGTGGCTAGAGCACTGAGTTCAAGATGGAGAGTAGAGACAAAAGAAGCTGGGGAGATCAAGGTCCTATGAGCCATGCTATGGAATCATGATGCCACTCCCATCCCAAAGGCCTTGGGAAGCCCATGAAGGAGGTGACACCATGATTTGCATTTTACAAAGATTCTCTCGTTGCACTGTTAGATGGATTAAATATGAATAAGCCCAGGATCAAGGAAGCTGCACCAGTAATTCTCCCATCCAAATACTAACCAGGCTTGACCCTGCTCAGCTTCCAAGTTCAGACGAGATCGGGTGCATTCAGGGGGTATGGCCGTAGACTGCACCAGTAGTTCTGATGATCATTGCAGAGTGCTGCTGTTGAGGGTGGAGGGAAGAAGATTTCATTGAGGGATATTGAACACTTAAGACAGAAAGACTTGAGTGAGTTTGCGCTGAAAGATGGGAAGACAGTAACATTACCTGGGTTTCTGATTTGGACAGTGAGGTGAGTGTCAGTGAAACAGCTTCTGAAGACCTTTAGGAAGTTTGTCTGCATGAAAGCTGATTTCAGTTTGTTGGTCAAAGAACAGGAGGGATCCTACCCTCTAATTCTAAAAGGAGACACTGAGGCAAATGCCACTGGTTGGGTATCTGAAGGTGGTAGGCTTAGGAATCATTGTTTTTCCTTCCATTTTCTTATCTTTATTTGCTTTTATAATTAAAAAGGGGGTGCCTGGGTGGCTCAGTGGGTTAAGCATCTGGCTTCGGCTCAGGTCATGATCTCGTAGTTTGTGAGTTCAAGCCCTATGTTGGGCTCTGTGCTGACAGCTCAGAGCCTGGAACCTGCTTCAAATTCTGTGTCTCCCTCTGTCTCTGCCCCTCCCCTGCTGATACTCTTTCTCTCTGTCTCTTTCTCTGTCTCAAAAAGAATTTTTTAAAAAGGGGTTTTTCTTATAAAGATTCAGCTACTGTAGGGGCGCCTGGATGGCTCAGTCGGTTGAGCGTCCGACTTCAGCTCAGGTCACGATCTCGCGGTCCGTGAGTTCGAGCCCCGCGTCAGGCTCTGTGCTGCTAGCTCAGAGCCTGGATCCTGCTTCTGATTCTGTGTCTCCCTCTCTCTCTGACCCAACCCCACTCATGCTCTGTCTCTCTCTGCCTCAGAAATAAATAAGCATTAAAAAATTAAAAAAAAAAGATTCAGCTACTGTAGTATTTTGAAGCCAACATGTGTCTCAACTTACTTACAAGGTCAGGAATGTTGGGCCCAAATCATAACTGCTAAGCCAAGAAAAAGATAATTTCATCACCAGAGTAATTAAGTGAGCTTTTCTAGAATATCTCAAGTTAACTTCTCATCTAAGTAATATGAATCCAGGCATAGTGGTTTCTTGATGTTTATTTTAATCTTGTATTGTCATTAACTAGCTTATTACACTGATTACCCTTGGGTATACTATGGAAAAGGATATGTGTGTGTGTGTGTGTGTGTGTGTGTGTGTGTGTGTGCATGTGCACGTGCGTGCGTGTGTGTGCGTGTTTTAAGAATTTAGGGTATTATGCCTGAGTGAATGGATTCACAGGGATTTTACTTACTCATTGTGTGTTGCTGTGTTTTTGTTCTCTAGTTGGCTAAGCTGCTTTGCCTCTCTCTTCTGTTAGCATTTGCACAGTGCTTAGGTGTCAGTTTTTCATTATGCTCAGATAATGTGAGGTACATAGAAAGCTTCCGGAACCATAAACTCTAATTTTCCAATCATGGATAGTTAGGAAACCAGAGTTCTGGGTTTTCATTAACACAAGGTCCTACATTCCAGCTCAACTTACTACCTGCTAAGCCTCCCAGATCTGTTGGAAAACATGCATTGGCAGTTTTCCAGTCTTGCTAAAAGTCATAAATAGATGCCTTTCATGTGAAATGTATTAGGTTTGGCATATTGACACTGGAATACATTATTCTCTCAGCAGTTGTACAAATTAAAATAAAATGATGCCTCCATTTTTTCAATGTAATAAAATGAGCATAATTGGGTTAATATCTTAATCTGGCAGTCAGGAATTAGATTGTATACCCACAATCACAGAATTTCACTAAGGGAAATTACATGTTTCCTTTACCTTGTTCTCTTGATGACCTTCCTAAATACCAATAGCTGAGAGAGAGCTTGGTCAGACAGAGTGATTCGAATAACCTAGGGAGCTTTCAAAACAGTCCTAATGTTTAAGTTCCATCTTTTCCAAATCCTAATGTAATTGGTCTTGGGTGCAGCCTAGATGTCTGTATTTTTTAAAGGTTCCAAGTGGTTCTAATATGCAACCAACATATTCCCATGTGACAACATACTTCCCTAAGGTAACTCTCGCTCTTCTCCGTTTCTCTTTTGTTTTCACTAAGTTTGACTAGTACCTCAGGGAATGAACTTGAGCTGGAAGAATAAGAGAGCTACTGAATAGTCTGAGGAAATTCAGATAGTTTCATTTTATGCTCAGGTTGACCATAGAGAAGTGTAAGGAGGACATTCAAGGTCTCTGTAAGCTACTAGGCAGATGAATCAGTTTGAGAGTTCCTCTGGCACTTCCCAGCTCACCCCTGCACACTTGTGAGCAGAGACCTACCAGTGGACACTTACAGTGACAGGACTCTGTCTAGTAAGGATGATCTCACCTTCTAGGTGCTAGACTAGGTCTTTTATTAAAAATATATTTATTTTATGGTTTCAAATAGATGTTTAATCTTCATTTTAGGATTCATATGTTTAGTCATCAATACAAATAACAGGTTCTTGGCATCTCATACTTTTGATCAAGATGGTACATGAAAACATATGCTGGAAGTATGAGCACCATAGTGTTTTTAGAACGCTATTTTCTACCTTCTTGTATAAAAAAAAGAGTCCTTATTCTTTTAAAAATTGGCAGACATTGGCTAGGAATGTGATATTACTTACCCTTGGGTGATTTTATTTAAGAATTGTACATAAATTTAAAGCTTTGGTGAGAAATATCAAGAATCATTCTAGTTATTGAAAACCATAAGATATCTTTCCAGTTAAAATGGATAACAATTTCAAAAAGATTATCAGCTCAGAAGTCTGCCTTACATTTTTAAGAAAATATCTCTGCCTAATAAGAACATACAGTGGCAGGGCGCCTGGATGGCTCAGTAGGTTAAACGTCCGACTTTGGCTCAGGTCATGGTCTCGCAGTTTGTGAGTTTGAGCCCCGCGTCAGGCTCTGTGCTAACAGCTCAGAGCTTGGAGCCTGCTTCGGATTCTGTGTCTCCCTCTCTCTGCCCCTCCCCTGCTCATGCTGTGTCTCTCTCTGTCTCAAAAATAAATAAAAAGTTTTAAAAAAAATTAAAAAAAAACATACGGTGGAAGGAGTGGGGGCATTCATTCATCAAATATTGTTTTATATATGAGTAATATTTGTATTATTTTAAGAACAAATGTTATGGTACTTGAATCTTTTTAACAGGAAATATATAACTTACATAATGTTCTACCTTATGATAAACTCTTTCATTCACAATATACCTTATTCTTTCTTCTACCTACAGTTTGGGCAAACCACTAACTGGGCTTATGATCAGGAGCTATGGCTAAGTAAGCATCACAGGGTCTAGAGAAGTCAAAAGTCTCTTCTGAGTTGGTATTTTCAAAGATTATTTAGAAAACAATTGGACTCAGACTTTTTTCTACATAAAATTTTCATTTAATTGAGGTATATAAATATTTTGTTAAAAATACAATCTTTCATCATGAAATTCTGTTTCGGCCTGTCACAGAATTTGAGATTTCAGTGTAAAACAATCTCTTTCCAGTCATTGAAAAAAGTTAGGATCTTCATTGCAGTTGTAATCTGAAAAATAAATATGTGCTTTGATAGAGCTTTTGATGTTTATTACCATATGCCTAGGAGTGCACATATACAAAATGTTGGCTTCATTTCCCATTCACGTCAGTCATGGAACTATGAATTAATTCTAGGTTAGATTTTTAGCTCATAGAATCTCTGTATTTCAACAATTTCATAAATTCTTCTGTCACCTCACTATAGTTAAGCAAATTATCTCATTTATGTTGTAATCTGGAATGTGTACTTTAGTCTTTTTTAGCTGAATCTTCTCAAAGTGTACTTAAATGGCACAGCCAAACCATTGAAGAGATTCAACAGTAATGGATTGTTTTCTTGTGCTTCTCTGTGTTTTTTGGTTGTTAGTGTAGTTTATCTTTGAATATGCACAACAAATTTTAGCAAAAAGACATGCATTCTTTGGCAGATTCTAGACTGTGTGTATTAATTTTCTAGCCGCAGACATCTCCCTATTTATGACTTAATCTTCTTCAGGCTTTTTTTTCTTTTAAATTTTTTGTAACTTGAGACTATAATCAAACCCTTATTTATGTGTTCATATATACTGATATTTATGTTATTGGTATTTGTTAGGATTAACTTTATCTGAAAATAACAAAAATCCTAAAATAATAGTGGCTTAAACGAGGTAAAGTTAATTTTTATCCTCATGTAAAATAAATGTGGACATAAAGAGTCTAGAACTGGAATGGTCACCAGGGACCTGGGTTTCTGTATTGTTAGCACATAACTTTCACCCTCAAGGTCACCACAAGCACCTCAGTGTTCCAAGATTGCTGTCAGATCACCAGCCTTCCCAGTAGGAAGGAAGCTAGAAAAGGGGAGTAGGGTGCCAAAAATGTTGTCTTCTTTTTTACAACAAGTCTTTCTATAAATCCCATATACCACTTCTGCTTAGATATCATTGTCAAAGCTAGCAAATATGGCTATACCTTGCAGAAAGAGAAGCTTAGGATCTAGAATAGTAGTTGGGTATAATCCCATCCCAAATATATATACATATACATATATATAAATCTATATGTATATTTATTTATGTATATATATACATGTATATGTATATATATGTGTATGCATATGTGTGTGTGTGTATATATATATTGCTTTAATAAGGAGAAAGATGAAAATAGATATTGAGGTAAATAATAGCAATCTTGGCCACATTAGTTTTGTACTATATACAATGGATTGTACTATGGGAAGGCATCTTCAAATTATAAGCACTCAAATTAAAAGTACAGTTATTTATATTGTATGTTAACAGAGAATGATATAAATGATATGAATAAAGCTAGTAAGCAACTTGCTGTATTGACAGCTGTGAGATTTTATCTAAAATAAAAGTGGACCAGAATATAGTCAATAATATTGTCATAATGTTGTGACAGGTGGTGACTGTACTTATCTTAGTGAGCATTGAATAAATGTATAGAAACCATTCAATCAAAATCAAAATCAAAACAAAACAAAAAGTGGACCACAAGTGGAAAGATACCAGAGCTATGTATTCACGTAAATGTATCTAACAATTACATGAAAAAAAATTAAATTTTGTTTATATGCTAATCACTTGTGTGGCAACCCCACTTACTCAGAACATCTGTATGGAGGTGAGGTTGTATATTTAGTCTAGAGTTATTTAGCCAATATTCAAAGGTAATCTAGAGTTTAGGAGTAATTATAAAATTCTGAAGGCTCCAGAAAATGTTAGGTTAGTCACAAGTGCTGAAGATTATAACTTCTTTAAACATTATACATAATTCTTGGGAGTCCATAACCAGTAACAGATCATGAAAAGGTGATAAGTGTTCTAGGTTATCTATTACTAACAGATTGCCCCAAAACTTAGTGGCTTACAACAGCAATTACTTTTTTTTGCTTCTGTTAATGTCCCCTGGGCCAAAGCTAGCCTCATGGTAAAGGCCAGAGAGTCTAAGTGGAAGGGACTACAAATGGTGTGTAAATAGTAGGAGGTGTGGTTCTTTGGGGGGGTCACCAAAGTAACTATCTGCCACAGTAAGTTCCAAGAGCCACTATTTATTGACTTAGTATCATGGGCCAGTTATTGCCTTTAATCACACAATTGCCCTGCAAACAAGGTTTGATTTGTTACATTTTTTTTCCAGATAGGAAAACTGAGGTTCAAATGTCTTAATTAACCTGTAGGAGATCACAGAGTTCTGAGTAGTGGGGCCCAGTGTCTCAGGCCAGCTCTGAATGCCTACAAAGCCTCCTGTCTTTCCACAGCCTTCAACCTCCTTCTTAACCATTGTAACTGCTGCAGATGTATCTTCCCTGTGTGTTTTTACTCTAAGCAAACAAAAGCCTTTGCCACCTGACATTCTTTTTTTTTTTTTTTTTTTTTTATAATTGAGGGCAAGGGAAAGAGCCTCCTAGATATTTTAATTAACCAAGAGCAACTTGTGCCACAGAGATGCCTAACAGTGAAAGCCACTGAAGGAAAGCACTGGCCATTGGACTAGACAAGAAACCTGTGCCTTTGTGCTCTGTGCGATTGCAAGCTCTTCGTTCTCAGCAAACCTGACCAGTGATAACAACTTCTCAAGTCTTTCCTAGAAAGCTCTCTATGTTGGTACCTTTCTCCTGGAATAAAGATGTGTAACAGGGGCATTGCAAGATGCTAATTTCCAGTACTTTTTAATTGGTGTGTTCCTGATATCACAGCTTTTACTAGAGCACCCTTGTCAAAATAAGCATGGGTCATGCACATGGCCATGAAATTCCATTCTTTATATTTTAAGTAGCATCAGGATTGTTCTTTTCCTTCACATTTGGCAGATCAGAGTTCCCTTTTAAAATGCAAAAAGTTAGTTACTTATCAAAGTATTTGATTAATTAGCTAGACCTGTCAGGCCAAACAGAACTAGCCAAGTCTTTTAAATCTCTTAATATGAGCCAATTTTCACAATAACCTGTTTCATTCATGGCTTCGGCTTTTTAAATTCTTGCTCATTAGTGACCTGGTATTTAGGCTTGTCTGAAAGGAAAGCATCCGTCGTGTTAAACAGGGCTCATTATGGATTATAGGTTTTCGAACAGGGATGACTATACACAAAAGACTGCCCTCCCATTTTCCTCTGAATCGCTAATTGGACCTTCGCCTTGTTTTTACAAGCAAAGGCTAAGCTTCAATAAGGAGGAAGGCTTTTATAATGTCACAGTTTGGGTTGTACTGAAGAGCTGGTGACCTATCATTATCAATACAGATGTGGAACTAAAGTAAAGCATGCGTTTGGTTTTGCTGGAGACAATAAAAATAATGGCTGCTTTTAAAACCAGTAAAACACTGAACTTGATGGAAGGAGAATTTCATTGAATATATCACCCCGCAATAGCTCAATTCCCTGAGTGATAAAATACAACCATCAAACACTGAGAAGTAAACACAACATAGTTAAAAAGGAAATGAAACGCAAACCTGAACCCACAATACCCCTCATTGACTTCTAAGGAAATAGTTTTCTCATATTCCAAAGAAATGCATGTATTGCTGTATCCCTAAGGGTTTAGCATCATCATTGTATATCATACAAATGTCCCTAACAGAAGTTCTTTTTAAATTTGCCTTGGTTAAAATAATCTTCTATTTTGCTGTAGTTTCCATTTGTTTTAAAATGCTGTTTGTATTACTTGAAGTAATTCTTTTCCTTTCTTTCTTTTTATTTTCTTACAGAATTTGCTGTTTATTTCCAAATTACTCCAGACCCTAATGGTCTATTTTGCTTTTGGCAGAATCCGTATATCTATTGAATTGCATTCTGTTTTGTTGGATTTCCTTCAGTGAATATATCTCTCCAGTGGCTTCTTTTGGGGACAAAACATTAAATGACTTCTTTAGGGCCTTCAGTTTACCATTTGTAGCATGTAGTCAGAATCAACCCTCTTAATAAACCTAGTGTCCTAATTAATTTACTGTGTCCTTAGGTTTAGTATTTATGGGCGTGACTCCTTGAAATGCTGATATACGCGTATCTATTTGTCTTAAATGATTTTCCTGGCAGTGTTATCAGTTTTAAGAATTCGGTTTTAATATGTTTGAGGTTAGCAAATTCAGCAGACAACCTAAATGCGGCGCCATGTTAATGGAGTCCTGGAAGCTGCTGGTGTTAAAATGAGTAAATTAAGGAGTCAACACTGCTTATTTAGGCACATTAGGATAAAATAGTATGAGAGCTCGGACTTAACAAAAATCAATTCAGCACGCAGAGTGCACATCCATCAGGGCTTTGTTATGATGTCAGGGGGAGCAGCAACCGGGTTTTATTTTATGAAGAATGCTACATTAGCATCCTCACGTCCTTGGATGGCTGTGACATTTGCTGTTACAGAACTTCTTCAAGGCAGCCATGAGCCCTTGGGGACTACTCCAACTACATTAAAAAATTAAGTTGGCATCAAATGACTTATTGAACTCTGTATTGATATCCTTGGGATTTGTTTGTCAATCTACACAGTCGTTAGTCTCCTTCCACAGAGACTACATTAAGTAGGAAGTTGTAACAGTTATGCCAGTGATTTGAGCAAATTGTTTTTCTCTAGCCAACCCCCCCCACCCCCCATCACAACACCACAGTAATAAAAGTAGCTTGAATGAAAAGTATATTTCAGGTATGGCATAGATGTTTTATGTATATCTGGGTTTATTTCACAGTAACCTCTGGCTAGATATTATCTTCTCTCTGAAACTTTGTGTTATTTCTGTAACTGATTCCCGTGTCACAAACCAGAGCCCATGCCATTGACCACAATTACGGGAAAGGAGTTTTAAATTTACTTTTGTCTAAATTTTGTACCCTGACAGAATTCAAAGTTGTATTTTACAGATAATATAACTAATTCTTGACTTCATTTTATATTTATAAATGCATATGCTCCTTAGCAAAAGTAAAAGTTACCAGAACATATTCCTTTCTGTGGTCCCTGTCCCAAACTATTAGCTTTTACTATTTAAATTTTTTCCAACATTTGTTTACTATTGATAGAGAGAGACAGGGCATGAGCAGGGGAGTGGCAAAGAGAGGCAGGAGGCCCAGAATCTGAAGGAGGCTCCAGCCTCTGAGTTGTCAGCACAGGGCCCAATGCAGTGCTCCAACTCACAAACTGGGAGATCATGACCTGAGCCGAAGTTGGACGCCTAACTGACTGAGCCACCCAGGCACCCCAAGCTTTTATTATTTAAAGTAGTGGAGGATAGATATTTAATTTCACTGGCCTAATTATTCATTTGTATTTGAAAGAGTTAATATTTATTAATACTTTAACATATATAACTATTTTTTACATACTATACAATATAGAAGACTTAATATACTCTTATGACTAGGAAAGGATTATATGCAAGAAACATTGCACCTTATCCATGTTATTGTCATAATCTATCATCTTGGTTTCCTTTACTTTTAACAATTTTAATTTTTAATTTTATTTTTTTAAATTTTAGTGAGAGCAAGAACAAGTGGGGGAGAGGGTCAGGGGAGAGAGAGAGAGAGAGAGAAGGAGACACAGAGAGAGAATCTTAAGCAAGCTCCATGCTTAGAGCAGAGCCCAATGTGGGGCCCAATCTCATGATCCTGGGATCATGACCTGAGCCAAAATCAAGAGTCGGACACTCAGTGGACTGAGCCACCCAGGCACCCCAATAATTTTAATTATTTTAATAAAAGGAAGATATGCTCATTGTTAGTTTAGGAAAAATAGGAAAACATAATGAAGAAAACAAAAATAGTCTCACAACCTAAAGGTGAGCCTTATGTTTAGTTGATATTTTCTCAGAATTTTTCACATATATTTTCCTATGTATACAGTTTTTTTTTTTCCATGTGTGCTTTATGTATACTGCCTGCAGCTAGTCCATACAACCAATTTTGTACTAGTCCACTTTAAGGATGTGCCATAATTTATTTAATTATCTGCTGTTGGAATTCAATTTGATTCTGAGCTATTGTAATTCTAAACAGGATTTCTTTGACCATTCCTGAATATACTGCTTCTATTTAAGAAGGTAAAATGTTACGTATGTTTAATATTCAACAAAGTACCAAAATATCCTCCAGAACTGCGCCTGTGTAGGAAGTTGCCTGATTCTCACTTTTAGGATTATTTGGGGCAGCATGGCCATTCACTCCTTGATTTAGAACCATTTGAGTGCTTACTGTGTATCAGGCACTGTATGAGGCCCTAAGCAATGGTATGAAACAAATGGGACTGTTGTTGCTCACCTGGCACTTACCATGCAATGAGTAGAGACAAATCTGAAATAAATAACTGCAGATGCCTTCCTGGGGGAATAATTGTTTTATGAAGAAAAAGTTGTAGGGAGTTTAAATCTGATAGATTGTGGGGAGTCAGGAAAGGCCTCCTTAAATAAATGTTATTTAACACCTGAAAGGTGCGGGTGTGTGTGGGATACAATATGTACTGTGTTACATCCCATGCTAACGACACTACACTCTTGCTGGGGAAGACTAGGTATACTTTGGCATAATCTACATCACGTTGTTTTATTCTGTTTTATTGTTGGACAGTGGGGAAGAAATGGTCTTCAAAGTCTCTTTTCCATCCCACTTCTCTTTCTTTTGCTTACAATTACAATAATTAACATATGATGATCCACAACTATTTTTTGAAGGAAAAAGTAATGCCCATATTCAAAAGAGTTGCATGTCACCTAAATGGAGTTTCATCTTATAGGCAATGTCTTCAGAGACTCAGTGCTATTCTTGGAGCCAAGTGAAATTCTAGTCACAGTAGTTGAATAATCATCATTAAGGGTTTTAAGCAAAAGTGAGAATGCATTGCAACACCATATTTAGGATGTGAGCATAATGTCTTTGAGTCTGACCTTCCCACTTTGGACATATATTACCCATCACCCTGTCTATACGCCAAAATCGTTAGAAAGGCAATGAAAAAATGGACTTTGAATGTGATTTGACCTGTGTGATGTCAGAAACTCTTGTGACCAATATTATGCCATTGACTTAAATTAATATCTTTGTTTCTAGGGAATCATTTTTTGTTAGTCTCAGCATTAATCTTCTGTAGACAAAATACCTTGGATTCTTTGTTAAACATTTAAAAGTGTACTCCTTCATGTACAAAAGTATGCAAATATTATTTTTGTAGTTCAGTTAAGGAATTAATTCTTAACATTGATGAATTCACACAGAACACTTCATGATGTAAAATGAGTTTCATACTGAATTAAGCAAACATCCTTATTTATGAGTCCTACAGAATAGTAGCTATTTGGATTTTTTTAATCCAAAGAAAAATGACCTATAAACATTGTTGATACACATATCATCTTTTAAGATGCAGTGGGTTCCTAGTTTTCTCTTTTCTCTGTGAAACATATGCTTGGTTGAGTAGGATTCAGTGAAACCTCTCATTAGGGCACTACGGTTCATTAGGGCTTAAAGAGGCATCACTGAAATTTGAATTGGCCATGCTGTGATGGCCAGGCCTCTCTGAGTGGTAATCAGGCAACATTATGCTGTGAGCTTTACCTCTGCAACAGTTTTTGGAGTCTTTTTTTTAAACTTTAATTTTTAAGTTTGTGTATATAAAACATTGGCATGCTTCTTACGGATGGCATTTTTCTGCTTATGAATTGATATATTAAAATTCAGATTCTTGGGGCTCCTGGGTGGCTCAGTCGGTTAAGTGTCTGACTTCGGCTCAGGTCATGATCTCGCGGTCCGTGAGTTCAAGCCCCGTGTCGGGCTCTGTGCTGACCTCTCAGAGCCTGGAGCCTATTTCAAATTCTGTGTCTCCCTCTCTCTCTGACCCTCCCCCGTTCGTGCTCTGTCTCTCTCTGTCTCAAAAATAAATAAATGTTTAAAAAATTAAAAAAATTCAGATTCTTATATATTTGAATGCTAACTTTGAATATGATGATGGATTTGGTTTTCACTTATTAGAAAGAGCATGTTAGTGCAATCTTCATTTCTATTTCATTTCCTCAAACTGAATAAAATGTTTGCATGTACATATAGCCCTAGAAAAATTAATAGGTAATCTAGATATTGATTTATTGAGTGTCCAACATACAGAATGAGAGAAAAACAGATTAAAATGTAATAATTTAGTTAAGAGTGGACTTAAATAAGGGTGAAGTTATCAAGTGGCAGGGAATCACCAGACAGATGTATATCATAGCCAGATCCACAGGGGAAGGACTTTTTAACCTACATGAGAAAATAACTTGCCTCCAGGCATTTGAGAACCAGTAAATACTCCATAATTGGATTGGCAAGAAATATTTGTTTTATCAAAATGAGCCTAAAAGATCAATCTGTCATTGATTTGTTAGCTAGAAAAATGCCCTCATAAGTAATAAATTTATCCTTTCAAAATATTTATTTAAAAATAATTTAAACTAGACTATACCTAGTCCAAATTGGTAAAATATTTTTCTTTATACATACTTTTAAAGCTCAGTATTGGTTATTTCATGTGCACATTTTGCACTGGTGGTGGCCCTGAGCATACCTCCTTGGGGTGACTTTCATCGCACAGCATTGGAAATCTCACTTTGCTTATCTAATTTCCCCACTCTTGCGTTTCTTCAGTGGGAGAAACTGGTGACCACTCTTACCTTACTGCCTACCAAAAGCCTAGCAGATATATGTCTGATAAACATTTGTTGAATATATTAACTATTCTGGATTCCCATCAGCCAGCACAATGGCTGATACAAGCATATCCTTAATATATTTTGTGAGTGAGTGAATGAATGGGATGTATGAATGGATGAATTTACTATTTGTTTGATGACTGTGTCCAATTTTATTGACACGACTATTTGGAGGCATAGTCACAGACTTACAGAAAAAAAAAGTTTAGAGAAAAGTTCTTTTCAGTTATCCAGTTAGAATATCAATGTAAAGTTTGGTTTTTGGCAGTCACTCTCCAGCATTCCTACTCCATCCAAACCCTAATAAAAAAAAAAGAGCAATAAAATTCAATTAATTGAAATTTGGTATTTGTGTATGGGGGATTTCTCTGGGGAGCATAAAAGTTAGTGTATCTGCTTTCCTGGTCAGTGTATCTCTTAATTTCATCGATCATGTGTTTTGAGCTTTGAAAGCTATTTTTATTCTTTGGATACCAAAGTTGAGAAATGTATGTGTAACAGGAATAAATTGATTTAAAAGAAACTGATTGAATCGCCTACATTTTCAGTCAGAGTAGTATTACTTTTTTTTTTTTTTAAGTTACATGGTCTACCTTAATCTTAAATAGGGGAGGAAAAAAGCTCTGTCATAGTGATTTTCACATAAATGCAATATTAAACTTTCTAGAAACAACTGGAGAAGTTAGGTTGCCCCTTTAACCTACATAGTGCTGCCAGTAACTAAACATGCATAAATGAAGATAATTTTAATTCTACAAGTTTGGGGAAAATGTTTTGTTAATGTCACATTGTCAACTTGTTAAGATTTTGTCATCATTTTCACTTTTTGCTTTTCTTGCATTAAATAAGTCATGGTATTATGGTTCAAATGTAAATTTCACATTTGATGATTCTTTTATTCTTGGGGATTCACTCTATGTTGAGTTTCTTTGAGACCAATGTCACAATTGAAAGATGTAGAAGTCTAACTCCAAAAAGTCTTAAAAATTAATACAAGTCTTTCCTGAAAATCTTTCTGGGAGCCAACAGTGAGAGAATCACATCAGAAGAGAAGATATGGAGCCAAGTTTCTTAATAACTCCGTTTAAATAACACTCTTTTCAGAGTTCCATACCTGCAGGAACCTGCTCTTCTTTTTCCCTCTTCTCCATCCCACTCCTTTACACTCCTCTCATTCAGCTGTCTACTTCTAAAATACAATATTTTGGTCTCTCTGGTTGGCCTCTTACATTCCCTGTTTCCATATCAGCCTGATCAATTCATTGAAGACCACATAGCTATAGAATGAGTAAAAGAATAAAGGTCAAGCATGTGAAAAAGAAAGAATTGTAAATACAAATAATTTAAGTGTTATAATTATTTTATTTCAGTTTGTATCTTGGTTAATCATGGCATTCTTTGAACTAAAGTAGGGTCAAAAATATTGAAATGTTACCTTTCTCAGCTTGGGTTCCCCACAGAGCAGAGCCTGAGACAAGGATTTGGGTACAAAGTAGTTTGTTTGGTTGTTATCACAGGAAGTAGAAGTGAAGAGCTAGAAGTGAACTTAAGAGAGCAAAACCCAATAAGTGATACATCTTGATCCAGTTATCACTGTGGGCAACTGAGGCTAAATCCTGCTGAGGACACTCTTGTGGGCAATTGTAAAACACACAACCTTAGAAGCATTCCTTTAAACAGCACTGTCTAATATTTCCGATGGTAGACACGTTCTATATCCACATTGTCTGCTGTAATATCACATGTGACTGTTGAACACGTGGAATATGGGTAGTGTGACTGAGGAATTGAATTTTTAATTTTATTTCATTTTAATTAATTTCAGTGTAAATATACATATATATGACTACTTGATTGGACAACATAGCCCTCAAGGATCAGAGTTTCAGGCATTAATCACTAATTCCCATCCCCCCTTGTCAAAGTATATGGGGGAAAGGGTATTAACTCTGTCATCCTTCCAACCTAGCCAGCATGGAAGCTAAGATATCTGCTAGGGTTGGAGAGCAATCCCTGAGGCAAAAAAAAAAAAAAAAAAAAAAAAGTAAAAAATACAAATAAAAAATTTGAGAGCAACACGGCCTTGGTGTAAGGAAATTCGCCCCAACAGCTACAGAGGAAATCACAAACGGGCTAGGGGGCTAGGCTGGAGGCATGAAATTGCTGTTATGTGTCTTCCAGGATATTGAAAAAGCAACAATTTGGTATATTCAAATCTATTTTTGTGATTCTGTACCAAAGTTCATGTCACAAAAAAATTTAATTCTGGTATAAATCTTAAAGTTCTAAGTAAATGTAGTGCTTTGAAACTTTTAATGTTTTTTAACATAAAAACATAGCTGTTTTTTTTCTTTAAAAACTTTGATCATTTTGATTTTCACTTTAAGTTAGTCACTAGGACAAAATCATCACCTCATTATTAAATAGTAATTTAGTGCATTTTCACTTATTACATTTTGAAATGTAAGTAGAAAATGCTATCAGCTTTATATTTTTATTTTCATAGAAGTGCATTTAAATCATTTTCAACAACAATAAAGACTATTTCAAGTTATTTGTCACTAATGAATACCATAGCTTTGTAAATTGTACAAGCTAAATAAAAAAGTATAGCGAAAACAATATGGCAACTTCTAGTGATTCAAATTATGAAAAATGATGAGATTATATCTTCTTAAAGTTGGATTTACACCATCCTGCGCATATTTAATTTTTTTTAAATTGAATTTTCTGAGAAAAAAACTGCTTATCACAAAAGAAATCCACCAAGTTTTAAGAAGGTAGTGTTTATGAAGCATAAATGAAGCTGAATAGCACATTTGAGTACTTCTCTGTAGTTATTAAAACACAAACTTTACTCTTACTTTTTGCATTTCTATGAAATGACTGTTTAAAGGTTAGGAATAAAGGCCAACATTTGCATTTAAATGGAGATATTTTAAGAAGAAATGTTGATTTGTGACCTTTACCCTTGCCATTATTATGTTGTTGTTTTTTTTTTTTTTTTTTTGGTAGAAGAATTATACTTCAGAAAAAATGCTAGAAATGGAAATAAATTGATAGAAAATATTAAACATGACTGACTGTCCAGAGTAGTATTTTCATATCCTATAGGGAGGGCAAGCTGTGCTTGGTCATGAATCAGTTCAATCATATTTGACAATGAAACTGGGAGAATGATTCCAGTTATTCCAGTTGACGTAAACCAGAGGCCACAATCACAGTAGACTCAGTAGAAGTAAAGAGTTAAAATCAAAAGGGACCAGCTAAGTATAGGTTGGAGACCATAGGTTACTAAGTTTTCTTATCCTATGTACTCTCTATATTTGAAAATTTCAAGCAGATACTTCAAAATACATTAAAAAAAATTATATTTACCAAGAATTCTGTATTATGATATCCTACCTATGAACAACCAGAATTATTGGTTGAAATAACTTTTTTATTCTACTCTCTTCTGGATTGTACTGACCATTGTTAAAACTTAGTAGAATTAGGGTAATAGACATTAGGGAGGCATAAATTTAAAACATGTTTTAAACTATTCCTCTCTGTGCATTGACCAGTTATTTGTCTATGAGAATATATACTTATTTGAGTGAGTGAATAATAGAGAAAGGTTAGTTTGTTAAACCTACTCTCCCCTTAGTATGGTAAAAGGGAACTAAATAGAACATTGTTGAATGTAGTTTTGCTGTTGTGTGTGAGTAAACTCTTCTATAACAACTATTTTATTTATTTATTTATTTATTTATTTATTTATTCATTTATTTATTACTTTTAGCTATTTATTTATTTTTGAGAGAGAGAGAGAGACAGAGTGCAAACAAGGGAGGGTGCAGAGAGAGAGGGAGACACAGAATCGAAACAGGCTCCAGGCTCTGAGCTGTCAAAACAGAGCCCGATGCGGGGCTTGAACTCACAGACTATGAGATCATGACCTGAGCCAAAGTCAGATGCTTAACAACTGAGCCACCCAGGTGCCCCACAGCTATTTTATTTAAACTAAATCAGTTCCTTGGAACTACTTGTTCTTGCACTGTCACTTTTTATTTATTACTTGGGCTTTAGACACATGGAAAAGACAGCCTCATAATGCCAGATCATTCTGCTTGGAGAAGTTCAGGAAACAGATCATAAGGTAAGGTGGACACTTGAAAACAACGTATTTGAAGAAAGAGTTCTGCTTATAAATGAAAGAACATGTGAAATACGTGTTAACACCCTGTCCATGACAAGTCCAGGATTTCATACTAGGCAGGCAGTTAAGATATAAGGCCAATCAAAGTACCTTTTTTTAGAGAAAGACATTTAGTAGCCATCATTTGGACTCAGCCATTGGGAAACTGATATGTAAGTTCAGGCCATTCAGTTCATGGTCCACTAGGGAATGAGATCCAGAAATTCAGGCATTAAAAGTCCAAGTGAAGGTGAGGGAACAACAGAGAGAAAAACACAAGAACATAGTTCCTATGAATCTGACTCAGGCGAACCAACCTGGGTGCAAGTGTCCAAAGTCAATATATCACTAAGAGGTAATGATCACCTGCTCAGATACTGGACCAGAGTAATTTCTATAGCCATTGCTCTGAGAGGTGTCATTATGCTACACTCTTAGAAACCAGAAATTAAAAAGCCACTGGCTATTCTCATTCCATTTTTATTTTTACCTATCTTAAATGTTTTATTTATTTTTAGAGAGAGAGAGAGCATGCAATTGGGAGAGGGGCAGAACGAGGGGGACAGAAGATCTGAAGCTGGCTCTGCACTGACAGGCTGGCAGCAGTGAGGCCAACGTGGGGCTCAAACTCATGAACCACAATATCATGACCTGAGCCAAAGTCAGAGGCTCAACCAGCTGAGCCACTCTGGTGCCCTATTTTTTTTTTTTTTTTTTTTTTTACCTATTTTTTAGTACGTGTCAGACACTGCACTAGGCCCCATCACACATATTTTCTTAGTACTACTTAGAGCCAAGTTATTTTTTCTTGGCCATTTTCTTTGACACATGGTTTCTTCAGAAAAAGACAAGCAAATGTGTTAAAGACACAGCAGAAATTGTTAATATATCAAATAACAACCTGCAATACAAGATTTTACCATGGGCTTTTCTATTCCTATGTTTGCTAAATGACACTAAATCCTCAAATGAATGTATTTACAGAAGAATTCCCCAAAGGGTAGATTGCTCACAGTTATTAAACAAAAACAATCAAACAAAAAATTAAAAAAAAATCACCCCAAACAAGTTAATATACAAAAGACTGAGGGCTCTTTACTCAAAAATATTTGGGAAATGGTGAATTAAACAGAGTTAAAGAGATTATTTTATCTATATTTCCGTGTACATTAGTCTTTAAATTTGTTAATGCACAGTGTAATATCCAAGAGAGAATAATGTATGCAGTTTCCCTAAATAATTTGATCTGGGACTAGTTACATGGAAGCATCTTGAGAGATTAGTGTCCTACAGCACACATTTGTTAAAATCCCAATGTCCCAGTTTCATCCTTCACTAAGAGAAGCTATCCTCGGGAAAACTCAGAGAGAGATACTGAATATGGTACTACTGTTTGGATTTCAAAAAAAAAGACAAAGACAAAGAGGAACTCACACAGAGTATTGGTGTTAATGAAGGATTCTGCATTTGAGGGCTGTCTGTGAAGCTGGGATCTTTGATCTAGAATGGTAGTGACTCTGGGGGGCACCTGGGGGGCTCAGTTGGTTAAGCCTCCAACTCTTGAATTCATCTCAGGTCATGATCTTACGGTTTTTGAGATTGAGACCTTCATGGGACTCCCTGCTGAAGCATGGAGCCTGCTTGGGATTCTCTCCCTCTGTCTCTGCCTCTCCCCTGTGTGCACATGCTCTCTCTCTCTCTCTCTCTCTCACTCAAAATAAATAGACTTTAAAAAGTGTTTAAAATGGTAGTGACTCTGAAGGGATATAATTAAAGTGTATAAAAGTATAAATGCTATCCATAAGTTGTCCATACTATTTTATCAAATTCCACAAGACAAAACTGACTACATAAACCCTTCCCTACCTGCATCATGAGGATTAATATACAGAAAAGAGGTCCATAGAGGGTTGTTAGTAGGAAATCAAGCTTTCAGAGCTATGTCCTAATTTTTAGTGATGATGGGCAGTGAAACAGAATATGAAACTCAGTGAATCAGTTTGGCAGAAATATGCATAAGAATTGAAACTTTTCCTTCTCCAGAAATATGTCTGTACTTAAGCCAGTTGATAACAAATATTAGACAATCAATAAATACTTGATGAAGGAATGATTGAAAATAGATTGTAAAGAAAGCAGTTGTGCTTCAGAGAGTCCAGAAACATCTTTTTAAAAGATAAGAAGGAGTATGGGTCATTTGGGTGGCTCAGTTAGTTGAGCCTCAGCTCAAGTCATAATCTCACCATTCATGAATTAGCCCCGTATCAGGCCCTGTGCTTACAGCTCAGAGCCTGGAGCCCACTTCAGATTCTGTCTGTCTGTCTCTCTCTCTCTCTCTGCCCCTTCTCCCTCCACTCTAAAATAAATAAACATTAAATTTTTTTAAAAAAAGATTAAGAAGTAGACGAAATTTTGTGATAATTAGAAGGGTGTGATGGATTGTGATGGATTGTTCTGTAAATTAAAGATAGATGAAGGTTTCCGTTTTGCTCATCAGTTTATTTCTCTTCACAGGCAAATTTTGATTTTAAAGTGGAAAGTGTTTATTATGCATAATATCTAGAAAACATGATTCAGTTTTCAGAATGAACTTTGTCTTCCCAAAGACTAGAGGATAGGCTATGAATAAATGTCTTCATAAAGACACAGGCTTACTTCTAGAGCATTATTGATAGTCTAACATAGGGAATTGTTAAATTAATAAACAAATGAGCTTGCCATAGCAATGGAAAAATTCAGATGTGCTTAGAAGCCCCCAGTGAAGATAATCATATCTGAGTACATCCTTGAAAACAAACACAACTCAACTTTTTAATATTCTTATTATTTAACCAGTTGGAGTATAAGTGGATATGTAACAAAGCCTTGGCAATGTGTTTCCTCCCGTAATTGCGTTTCTTTGTAAATTTCCGGCCTTAAAACTAACTGGCCTTGAAAGCCCCTGTTTTTATAATTCCCAAGATCAAATGTCTGATATGCTACTACAAAAGGGTACTTGAAATGGTACTTGAAATAAGAGAGACCACTTTTTATTAAATTGATTAACCCACTCAATAATATAATTATTTTAATCAATTGTTCCCACTAACTAGCAAAACCATATTTTAATATGACAACTTCTCATGTCTTACATAGGAAACAGGTTACCAATGAATTTGTCTATATCCTGTTCAACGAGGGAATTTAATTTGATTAGTATTTTACATATACACTAGATAGAACATTATTTCTATCTAGACACATTCAAGATTTCATGGGGAGGTGTCATGGTGTGTTGTTTTTATATTTGTTGGTTTTTTTTTTCCATGAAACATTCCAAAATTATCACCAACAGTGAAATATCCACTGAAGGAAAAATAAAAGACTATAGAGCACAGCCAAAGCAAATGAATGAGAAGGACAAATGGAAAAAGTGCTAATTCCATACCATGGGATGAAAATAGGTAATAAAGATAAAATTAGGGAAATTGCTTAAAGCTTTCTTTTCTACATGGTAGGCTTTCTCTCTAAAGCAAATGGCTCAGTTGAGTTATTTGCTTCTATTTGTGTAAATATTTCTGTGTGTATAATCTTTTGCCCATCTCTCCCATCAGGAACCATTAAATTCTGTGCCCAGAGAGATGTTGTAAATCAGCTACTATAAAATTAGGATATTCTAGAAACTCATAATTAATTGTATAAAATTCTTTTACAAGACCAGACAATGATTCTACATTTTATGTTATATTAAAAACTGAGAAAACGTCATTTGTGAAATGTAATAAGGCAGAACATTATTATGTTCATACTAAAAGTCTTACTAATCTGAATGGATTAAAGGTGCCTTGTGGAATATCTTGTATTAGTTGACTAATTCTTTTTCTCATTATTAATATTCTGAGGCAACTGTAATACCTACAAGTAAATATCTATTCAAAATAATTTCATAAACATTTTTTAATCATCATAGGCAGAATATTGTTTGCTGTGTTAATGCAGATTAAATAGCATAAATTTGCTTTTATCTCCCTTAAAAAAAAACAAGTTTTGAAAAGCAGATTAGTGAATGGCTGTCACCCTTGATAAAGCTGTTTCACATCTTTGGAGAGCTTAAACATGATACAGTGAAGTGTGTTCACTGTCCCTTGTGAGCATTAAGTGGTTTCTAAGATAAAAGAGAGAAACCAGAAGTGAGAAGGTTTCTATTACAAACGTAGTCCTATCATATAAAGGGATGGCATGGATTAAATCCCTGCTGCCACCCTCTCTCTGCTCCCTCTCATCCACCAGAACTTCAACTGTCCTCTATGACATACAACTGAGCAGGAGACATAGAATCACATTTTTCACAGGGATTTGAAATGTCTTTGTGGTCATGGTCTGGCAGTAATAGAAACCATATGCTGGGTCAGGGGGAAAGCTATCTTGAAACAGAAGAACCCATCTCTTGGCCTAATGACCTTGGGAAAGGTTAGTCATTTCAATGCATTTTTCCTTGAAGCAATGAGAGAGTTGTTTGGGCTACTTTTTCCTCTATGTGACTCTAAGTTGAGAGGAGTTTAACCGCATAGTATCCATTAAGAGGATAATATTGGTGATAAGCAAATGGTTAATGTCAGTAGCAATAAAATTTTCTTCCAGAGCACCTGTTAGGTGATTTGTTATAGATTGATTTGCATTTCCCTTTGTGATTTTAAACCCCTTCGGCTTCCTAATACTTTAAAACACAGTCTGATGGAATGAGAGAGAGAGCATGAAAAAAATTTGATTTAAGCTGAGTACTTTGTAGACATTGGAAAACCAGCTTTGTCTTAAGTTACATTGCCTTTGGAACGCTAGCCTGTAAGACAAAGAAGCAACATGATCTTTGTAATGGCTGCTGGCCCCTCTCCAGTTGATATACACACGAAAGTTATATGCATTGGGTCACTTGAGGTTTGCCATTTCCCATAAAATAATGTTTATCATGCCCTAAAGGGGCTCAGAATTGTTCCCTAAGTTATTTTTTGCTCTAGTCTCTTGTATTGATCTGTGAGCTTGTCCCCAAATTTGGCAGTGACTTAGAGACATAAGCCATTTAAATGCTGGTAGTGGACAGTCATCAGATGGCCAGTATTTTATTTTGATATAACCCACATTTAAAAGAAGGTAACTGGTTTTATGTATGTATGTACGTATGCATGTATGTATGTATGTATGTATGTATGAAGGTATGTATGTATTTACTAGTATTAGGGAAGAGAATTTTTCTTCCACTCCTGAATTTTGATTATAAATATAAGTAGGTGTTTTCTAAAATTTAGGTAAGGGCTTATCAGAAATTCTCAATATCCTACTCTTGGATCTCGAAGCTATCACACATCCTTTGCTCTCTGTTTTCTCTGATTGAGGAGGTAGTGAAAGTGGTGAAATGTTTCTTCCCTCCCCCTTTCTTCTTGGGGATATCTGTTGCTCATGCCTCTACCTGCTTCTATAGGGCTCATGATTTGAGATACATGGGATATAAAATGTCTCTTAAAATCTCCATTTCAAACTAGCTCCCTGAAGTGGTAAAATGACCAAATCTTAACCTGACACCTGCTGTGTTTTTTTTTTTTTGGGGGGGGGGGGGGAGGTGGGGGGTTCCTTTCTGTGTACTTGTTCATTTGTGTCCAGGATGACTAGGGAGGACTATAATCAGTCCTCTTATCAGCCAGGACTACATACATTAAAAGTAAAAGAAAGAAAGGAAGATTGAGTTAAACCAGCCCTAAAAATATTGATGTTCCATCATTGGAAAGGTTGACAGGTTCTTTCAAAGGAAGGTCATTTTCAAAGCTTAAGAAACCTTTTTCACCTAAGTGTATTTTTTGCTCTTATCTGAAAGCTAATCACAGGTTCTCCTATAATATTTTATCATGATTCTGATAGGTTTCAGAATGAAGAATGGAACATGTCTTAAAAATACAGGACTCATGCAATGACACTGCACTTTGAAATAAGCCAAAATGATTTGTCTGCATCAGATGTTCCATAATGATGTTTTACTTCTTTTACTGCATGAAATAAAATCTTGTGATAAAATTTCAAAACACGCATTTGTAAATTTTAGGTCAAAACCATGAATGACATAAATGTTTTTTTAAACACTTTAACAAATACTATTTTAATGTTGTTTGTTCTATTGCTTATTATCTAAACATTTTCCTTTAACCAATATTAGAACTATTTCCACTGAAATTTCTGTACATTGAAACAATTGTGAAAGTGGAGAATTTAGTTATAGTTAAAGTACTTGTTGGGGCGCCTGGGTGGCTCAGTCAGTTAAGCGGCCGACTTCGGCTCAGGTCATGATCTCTCGGTCCGTGAGTTTGAGCCCCGCATCGGGCTGTGTGCTGACAGCTCAGAGCCTGGAGCCTGTTTCAGATTCTGTGTCTCCCTCTCTCTGACCCTCCCCCGTTCATGCTCTGTCTCTCTCTGTCTCAAAAATAAATAAACGTTAAAAAATTTTTTAAAAAAGTAATAAAGTACTTGTGTTCTGTAGGATAACTTTATCATGCAGATAAAATAATGAAGAAAAGAATTAAATAGGCATTCCTTTGAGACTTCCTCTGACAATCAAATAAGAGGTTTTGATTGGGAAACTCCCTTATTAATATAAATTGAGTGAGTGAACCAATTTCTTTGTAATTTGTTTTGGTAGGAGCTTTGCACTGATGTAAGGGGCAAAAGGAATTCCCACCATCTTCACTGTCATGAAAAAGGAAAAATAAATAATGGGTTTTTTTTGAAGTATTTCCCTCAGCTTTCAACTCCTTAGCTTAAAGTATTGGAGACCACCTGAGATTTTCCAATAGATACTTTCAGGAAAAAAAAAAAAAAAAAAAAAAAAAAAAACAGGAGAGCAATAGGCAAAGGATGCCATTGCCACTTATAATGTATCTGAATGACCTATAAGGCAGCTTTCTTAGGTGATCAGATAGAAGCATCTTGATGTTCAGTTGAATTTCAGCTTTAACAGCCTTCAACAAGCATGCATGCATTACAATGTTATAAATGAAAGTTAAAAATGATATTATTATAAGTAAACTTGAGTTTGTCTTTTTACATGCCATTTATAACATAGTAAAGGACTATAAATAAATTACATCTTCTAGGTAATTGAGATCTGTCTTTATTTTTAAAAAATTGTGTATTCTTTTCTGCTCTGTTTATAATACACCTACAAAAGTAAAAATGTATATTGTTATTCTTTGTAATACTTTATTACTAAGGCAGATATAATAACTTTAAAGAGGGTTCTGATAGATTTTTAGAATCAGAGCAGATATTTATGTACAATTAAAGTAGGAAATGAGGGGCGCCTGGGTGGCGCAGTCGGTTAAGCGTCCGACTTCAGCCAGGTCACGATCTCGCGGTCCGTGAGTTCGAGCCCCGCGTCAGGCTCTGGGCTGATGGCTCGGAGCCTGGAGCCTGTTTCCGATTCTGTGTCTCTCTCTCTCTCTGCCCCTCCCCCGTTCATGCTCTGTCTCTCTCTGTCCCAAAAATAAATAAAAAAGGTTGAAAAAAAAAATTAAAAAAAAAAAAATAAAATAAAGTAGGAAATGATATGCTACTCTTGTTGAGATAGTTTTGAAGTTCTTTGGCTCTCCAAATTGATCTTTTTTATCTCTAGAATTATTTCATTTTTGGATTGTTTCACTAGGATACAAGAAATCATTATCACTTAAAATGCCATCCATACTAGGTTGAAGGCTCTTTAGAGAAGCAATATACTCCAGTATTTAATCTGAACAGAAGATGAAAGGAGATGAACCCCAGGAGTCATCTCCAGGAGACATGTCTGCACCCAAACTTGGACACCATTCCCTGTCTTCACTAGAGTGCACTTGTATGCTTATTTCCTGTAAAGTTTAGCCGTCAAAGAATATGCGCCCCCCTCCCCTCTCCTGCTCTCCTTTTGTACCATCCACACCTAAATCCAGGCCCTTATCATTTCATACCATGACTGTCAATATGGCTTTCTCTCTGGCTTCTGGTCTACCTGTCTTAGCTCCCCTTTTACCATCCCTAATTCTGCTCCCCTGCTTAATTTTCCTAAAACAACCATCTAATCATCTCATTTCACGTTCATAAACTTTTCTGGTTTCTTTATTACCTACAGAATATAAAAATCTAAGCTCTATGCATTATGATTGGGGACATGAGATAAAGCAATTATCCAACTTAATGGGCTCTGGAGAATTATTGGAACTTATGTTTAAATTTATTTTTCTTACTCTCCTAAATATATATGTCTGTGTATATTTTACAACATATTTACTTTACCAATATAGTAGTACACAGATATAATTTATGGATAAATATATAAATATATAATTGATGGATATATATATATATATATATGCTCAAAAATATTTTATTAAAAGTATACACACATACACAAACACACATATACAAATTGTTGGTCATTGATGTGACTTCCTTCTTTCCTGTTTCCTTTTCCACTAGGTTGGCAAGGCAGGTAAATTAAATTTATTCTATTGGCAGATACAGAACTAACCCAGAGACGTTCTCTAAATATGCTACACGAGTTTAGATTTGCTTACCATTTTCTTCACACAAAGATGGTATATATTGTGGAGTCATTTTTTACTTTTTTTTTTTTTTTTTTCTTCCTGACCACTTCTGTTCTCTTGGGCATATTTCAAAAGTATTACTAACCCATTTCTTATATTGGGCCTTGAGTGGCTTTTGTTTGCTTATTCTTCCTAACTCCTTTACTCTTTTACTGTGTTCTTTATGCACATTCTTGTCTGTACATGTTCTCTTTCATTCTGTAGTTGTCTCTATTGCAGTCTTAACTTACAGTGCCATATATTGATGCAGTTAGCCTACAGGTAGTTTTCAAACTTCTGGCACTCCATGACCATTTGGTATTATTGGTACTGCCATGGCCACCATTGCCACCATCACCAAGTTGTCCTGCCCCCATCCATTCATTTTACCTCTCGTATACATCCTCTCGCACATAGAGATCTCAGTACTAATTCTGAGACTTTCCTGGTTTTCTACTTCATGGTTCACTTGTATTGATTATGAGTTGAGTTGTTTTTGCATTAGGAGCTAAAAATGGCATTTTTGCTGTAGTCTGAGGCTCTCTGGCCTAAAATGCCTTCCCAGTCACTACCTGCCTGTTGAAATCCTTCCATCTGTGCATATCTAGTTCACATAATGGTAATGATAATGAAACAGCCTCTACTAATCACCCTCCCCAAAAGTAATCTCTTTCTTGCTAATCAGATGCCTGGTGGGATTTATTTTGTGGCATTCCTATTATAGGCTTATAATATCCTGACTTTATGATTTTTATATAGTTAAAAATATATATTTATATTAATGTAATATATATTAATTATATTTGTATTAATTATATATAATTAATACATAATAATATAATAATATGTAATATATTAATTATATTTATATTAATATAACCATAAATATATAGTTTAAATATATTATATATATTTAATATCTAAACTGCTAAGTTTGTAAGTTCTTTGAGGAAAGGTACTACGTCATATTCTTCTTTGTATATTCCTGATTGCCTAGTTATAGTGATACTAATATATTAGAGGCACAGTTTTATCTCTAGAGGGGATTATATGACTGAATGAAATGTTTCACAATGATGTATTCTTCTGATGGAATCTTTTAACCTAACACTGCTGAGAATCCCTCAGTCAGCAGAGAGATAGTAGTGCATCATTCTGACACTCCTTTCAGGAACATGTTTATTCAGTGCCCACCCTCTTACAAGAAGATATTTAATAAAGAAAGAAAGTATGTAGCTTGATTATATGCTTAGCCAAGAAATTTCTTTTGTGGTTGTAAGGAAAAGTCTCCAGCAAACCCAATTACTCTCCCAGCAATGCACTTCAAAGGAGAGAAGAATGCATTTCTTGTGCAAAATTCCTGGATATGTTTGATCATTAGTCAGGGCAAGTAGTTTGACTCGAGGCTATTTACTCAGCAGGAATAAAAAGTACAGCATTGCTTCAACCAAGAAGAGTGTCCCATACCTTCCCCAAGCAGAATTTAATATGATCTGTCAGAGAAGTTACAGAAGCTTGCTATAGAAATGAGTCACAATCAATAAGATTTGGTTGACTTTGGGCTATTCAAAATGCTCCTTCCTTACAAGTGACCTTTTTTTTTTTTTTTCGGGAATAATTATAACAGAGACACTTGGCACCAAGTAACTGACCAAGAACCTGAGAATTTCACAGCAGTGGTTATCGCTAAAACATTTTTGTTTTTCTGAGCCTAAACCTGGCTCTCATACTTTGGTACTTTTTTTTTTTTTTTAAATACATGCAAGCATTCTATGGCCGATATTTATTTCATCTGTGAAGTGCCACAGAATATTTTTGATGTAGTCAGAATATAATGTAATATCATTAGACTTCTAATTATAAATATACAAATATTTCATAGAGAAAATCAATTTAAGAAAACATATGGCCTTAAAAGTATCAACTTTAAAAAAATACTAAATATATATTTTATTATATGAGGTAGACTTTACACTTTCTTGAAAATATTTGCAAATTTTTTCAACATGTGACTTTTCAGCACTTAAATTTTTAATTAAATTTAATTTCAGTTATGTTTGTTACCATTTGGCATATCTTTCAAATAAATAAATTAATAATAATTGGAATTTTGGGGTACCTGATTGGCTCAGTCTGTTAGGTGTCTGACTTTGGCTCAGGTCATGACCTTGCAGTCCATGAATTCGAGCCCCATGTCGGGCTCTGTGCTGACAGCTCAGACCCTGGAGTCTGCTTTGGATTCTGTGTCTCCCTCTCTCTCTGCCCCTCCCCTGCTCTCTCTCTCTCTCTCCTTATCTCTCCCTCTCTCTTTCTCTTTCTCAAAAATAAATAAACATTAAACAAATTAAAAAATAATAATAATAGTAATTGGAATTTTTCTTGCTTGATTTTGTATCTCAATTTTTAGGAAAATAAACCTTTAAATTAATAGAAAATAAACTGGTTTATAACCACAGATGCTTTAGACAATATCTATTTGTAATTTTTCTCCATGAATACTTCTGAAAGAAATAACTATTTTTTTAATTTTTAGACAAAGGGAAAAAAAACAAAGTACTAGTGAATCTTTTCATTATTATTGGTTACTTTTAAAAGAGAGTAAAACTACTTCTGTAACATTAATTTTAAAAAGTTAATTCCCAGGTTCTAATGGTAGTGTAATGAGTTTTTCACCAGTGAACTCTAATGAGTTTATGAACGTGCTGCCATGTTTATGGTAGAGGCTATGCAAATTTGACGGATGTTTATTTATGTATGCATTACAGTTGGGAATATATTTAGGGACCATAAGCTTGCTGAGAATTTGTTATAGAAAAGAAAACTTATGAAGAAGACTACTTATCCCAAGAGTGGAATTAAGGTAAAATTAACAAGGAATTAAAGTTATCTTTGATCATGGTTTTTTATTCCATTTTTATTCACTTTGAGGAAGTATTGCCTATTCTATTTTTTTTATGTTCAGCAGAGCAGTACAATGCAATACACAGAAGCATAATGTTGAATTTTCATAATAATGCTTGTGATGCAAATGAGGAGCACTTCAAAAAGCAGGTTGATTAGCATTTCTTGGTAAGATGACAGTCCCCTCTTTTTTTTAATTTTTGTTCATTATTTTTATCGGTAGATTACATATCCAGATTTCAAATTTGAAGTGCATAGTTTTTGCTTATAATTATAATGTGAATTTAAATAGTTTTAGATTGTGCATTTAAAACAATTCTTCTGTCACTAAATTATACTCTGAATTAATGAGCTGTTTGCCACCCCTGAGCCCTTTGCTTTGAAATTCAGTCCAGCTTAAAGTGAACTCCAACCATTTCAGGCCAGCAGCTCACAGAAGGTTGCAGGATTAATGAGCTCCAGGGTGTCCACGGCTTTCTTAGAAGCATATATCACTAATTTCTATTTTCAGGGAACATTATTCTTATGCAGGAAGAAGATGGGGAACTGAATGTGGAGAAATGGGATTTAAGCAAATGATTTGATAATTACTGATGAGCGGTATACTTTCATCCCACTAGGCACACAGGAAACTAGAGCTGTTGCCTTCTCTAACTTCAGTAAAATTAAAATTGATAGATATTTTAATAAGGCTACTAATGTTGTTAAACCTTTATGGTTTATTATTCAATTCTTTGTTTTTATTCCATTTAATGGACTTTCTAGGGCTTGAATGAAGAACTTACACACATGCACTCTGAAGTACACTTACACACATATATTCGTGGATATGGTAGCCTATTTATAAAGCTTTATCTTTCTCCTTAGTTACGCTATAGCAATGACCAGAATTTTCCTCCTTTTGGATATCCTCAAGGCATCTTTTGAGTTCATGCAATGGGGAGAAAAAAATTGTCCTATTATCCTTAGGGTAGTGTTCCTTGGTAAGTTGAAAATCCCCTTTTTATTATTTTTCTTTTCTTTTCTTTTCTTTCTTTTCTTTTTTTTTCTTTTTCTTTTATTTTTTTATTTTTAAAATATTTATTCACTTTAAGAGAGAGTACACAAGCTTGGGAGGGGCAGGGAAAGAGAGAAAGAGAGAGAGAGAGAGAGAGAGGGAGAGAGAGAGAATCCCAAACAGGCTCCACGCTCAGTGCAGAGCCCAACGCGGGGCTCCATCTTACAAACTGTGAGATTGTGCCTGAGCCAAAATCAAGAGTCAGACACTCAACCAACTAAGCCACCCAGGTGCCCCCCAAATCCCCTTTAAAATTTTTTTTTTTTCTAAATTCTACAAGTAGATTATATGACCAGATTTTCAGGTTGAAGCCAAACCGAACTCTTTATATCTGGGGAGAATTATCTACCTGAAGTCGTACCATTTAATTATGACAGCCCGAGATAAGGATGGCAGATACATGGTAATCCTGTAGATACCCCTCATTCTCAGATAGACATCAGTCATCAATTACAACCTTTTTCTTCACAGAACAAGCACTCTATATAGTAAAACACAGCCTCAGAATTCTTCTCAACACTCCAATTCAGGCAGCCCCAGAGTTAGCAAGTGACCAGAGTTAGAAAGTGAAGTAAACACACTTGTCAACTTTGGCCCGGTTAGCCCTCTCCAAAGTTAATGATCTGTCTGACCACTTAGGCAGATCTGGGAGATCCGAGATCCTAGACTATCTTCAGTCTCCAATTGCAGAGATGTAAAGATGTGATGATATTGGCATTCTTGAGTTGATGAAATACAGTATTCTCTTCACTTTTCAGAATGCCCTTTTTGCCTGAATTCAGCCTCTTCCTGACTTTTCTTTCCCAGCTAATCATTCTTGTCATCTACATTTCATTCTTCCGACTGTTTTCAGGTCTTTTTCCTGACCTCTCACCATTGTTTTACCATTAGATCGTGAGGATATTTTCTAATAAATAAATTGGCAACCTTGAATTAAAGATGCATTGATGTCACAGGTTTAACTTTGGCCTGCTGGAGATGTCCTATGGCAGTGGGGAGCAAAATTTGGGTCCATCAGGCATTATTTGATGTCCTTGCCCAAACTCTCTCTTGACAGGGAGTAACTCTCTCATCTGAAAGCAAGGGGAGATGGCAACAGCTGGAAGTCCCACTGCCAATAAAAATAGGCTACTGACCCCTATTCTGGCATTTCTGTTCCATCATAGTGTATCTCATACAAAAAAATGAAAGAAAAGGAAACTTCTCTTACTCCTGAAGTTATCTATCACTTGAAAACCCTAACCCAAAATCTACCAAAAATTAGGTATGCTTCTATGTTGGATTCTCAAAATTTAGCTATCATACAGATCACAGTGACTCAATGAAATATCACTAACATATGGTTAAAAAGATATAAGAAGGACAGCCATAGTTTAAGTGTTGAACATTTCTACTCATTTAGGACATTGTAATTCTGTTTGCATTTTGTTACATGAGAAAACAGAGGCCCAAAGTTGGGAAGATGGGCATCTCATGCCTCTAGTATGTAGATGAGTTGAAGCTCTATGATGACAATTCTAAACCCCAGCCTAATAAAGTATGAAACATTATAATGAATGTTCCTGAAGATATGCAAATGAAGTTTGGAATGGAAAAATGCAAATCAGTTGAACTGGCACATGGCCAACTTAGCCATTCACTGTCAGAGAATTTCAGAACTTCATTAAATTTAACTCTAGGAGAAGAGTATACATGTAGACTCCATTCAGATGGAAAAGATTTAGCATGCAGCCAACATTAAATATTTTAGTTTTATTTGCCACTGTTATATGAGGGTTGTGTTAACTGGAGTGTCTAATCAGCACCCTAATGCCATTTTAGGAGCTAATTAGTCCTGTTACTGATGAAGGAGAGGAGATAATCCAGGACACCTCAAACTGATGGGTAGGTTTTAGAAAAGTTTGGTTTTAGATGCAGCTAGAATCTGTAAGTAATTCAAAATACTGAGGAGATTGCTATACACAGCAGAGTGTGTATTAGTTAAAATTAGGTCTACACATATAGAGGCACCTTAGAATAGAGGTCATTGGACTGGTAGATATTAAAATGTGAGGATGTTAAATGTAAGGGACCTCAAAATAGGAAGAGAGATGATAAAGCAATTGTGATTCATAATAAATTCTGAAGCACCTAGGTGGCTCAGTCAGTTAGGCATCCGACTTTGGTTCAGGTCATGATCTCACAGCTCATGAGTTTGAGCCCCATGTCAGGCTCTGTGCTGACAGCTCAGAGCCTGGAGCATGCTTTAGATTCTGGCTCCATCTCTCTCTGCCCCTCCCCTGCTCAGTCTCTCTCTCTCTTTCAAAATATAAATAAACATTAAAAAATTAATAAAGATAATAATGTTTTAGAGAGGGAGAAATAGTAGGGTGAGGAAGAGTTTAGGCAAGATTTTGCCATTTCTAATATTTTTCACAGTAGCAATGACATTCAAGCCCTGGGTGAAAGGCTGTGTTATGATATGCAGTGCCTTATGCTGTTGGAAAATGAGGTCTCACATTAATTTTATAAAAGCCTTCTGTCTAGGAAAAGAAGTGACTCTGTGAAAGCAACAGAAATGCACAAAGAACTAAGTTATCATTCAGAGAAAGTTAAAGAAGAATGGCTTTTTTTAAGTGAAATTTAAGACTATTTAGTAACTTATTGAGTTTGGAACTTCTTGGACATTTTGAATTCTTTCTCCCTGGAGAGCTACCTAAACTGGAAATTGTAGCTCTTGGGGAGATGAGATTACTTTAGTTGCTAATGAATTTAGGTCCCCAGCACAGAACAATTACCATGGATTATAAGCACAGTTTCAAGAACATAAGGGAATTTTACCAAATTCTGTTTAATCCCCCTTCATCCCATTTACAGATCCCATTTACAGATTAAAGTTGAGAGTAGAGTGTTTCCTTGAAGGGACATTATATCTTTGGATAAACTATTCTAGGGTTAATTTGAATCAACAAACATTTGTTCATGTTTCACATGTACAAAATAAGGTTGTCCTAGGAGTTATAGGGATACTAAGATGAATGTAAAGAAAATGATTGCCCTTAATTAAGATGGCTTGAGGGTCATGGTTACACAGATGTACCAAGTTAGAAGGTAAAATGCATTATGTGTTATCAGGTAGGCATAAATGAAGTACATAGTCAACTTTAGAGAGAAAGAGATATGTAGGGACTAAAAAGACCCTGATAGCCACTTTGATTTTGGGTTTAGTGGTAATTATAGAAAGAACAACTTGATTAGAATAGTGCTGAGGCATGGGGTGGGGTGGGGTGCAAAAATCGGCTCATGCATAGGAGGGAGTAAAAGATGAAAACAAAGACATGAAAATAGATCACTCTTTCAAGATGTTTGGTAAGGGATGGAAGGAGGACATATGGCTTTGTCACCTTTGCATATTTGTATGCCCAGGTGGCATCCTCATCTTCAAGAGCAACATTTTATATGGGAGCATGCCCTGACATAGCTCTGTGCCAGGCCTCACACACTGTGGATACCAGCTTGAGTACACACTCAAGTGTGGATACCACGCTTCAGTACATGTCACAGCACCCTTGTACTGCCATGTGTCAGAGCCCAATCCGGGGCATAAGATAAGGGAGGGAGTGATGAGAAGTCCTACTTGTACACCTGGAGACAAATTTTATGCTGAAATTTTATTTCATTGCTTAGCATTCATAATGCCCTATATTGGGAAGCCATCTATGTCCTTACATGGGCCACATTTAATTCTGTTCTGTTCTATTTTTTAAAAAAAATCTTATCCCTAGGTACCCCATGTGAGGTCCTTGCTTTGGCTCAATGTCTATAGCATGGTTAAAAGAGATCCCTGATTTCAAGAAACACAATCTCTCTGGGGAAGCAAGAAACCTAAATAGTGTTTCATTACAATCTGATGAATGTTGGTTCAGTAGAGGAATGGTTGATGGGTTTTGGGAATACAGATGACAGGCACCTACACAAACTGGGGAATCTCAGAGGCTTCTGGAGAAGGTGACAGTTTGACCGAATCTTGAAAGATTCTTGAAAGATATGTAAGAGTTATCCAGAAAGCTAAGGAAAAACAAACAAACAAACAAAAACTAGGAGAAGACTTCCAAGTATGAGGCAGCAAGTGCAGTTGGTTAATCATGAGAGGATAAGACTATTGTGAGAGTACTGTCAACAGTGAAATTGTCTGCAGAGGGAGCAAGGGCCTGGCCATGGAAGGACTAACATGTCAGGTCCGATTCCTGGGTTCTGTTCTATGGATAATGGGGAGCTACTATAGTGTATTAAGAAGGAAGGAACTGGAAGGTCAGAAGATGGTGGCGTAGGAGGATGCTGGGCTCACCACATCCTGCTGACCACTTAGATTCCACCCACATCTGCCTAAATAACCCAGAAAACCTCCAGAAGACTAGCAGAATGGACTCTCTGGAGCCAAGCGTAGACGAGAGGCCCACGGAAGATGAGCCCCACCGGAAGCAGACCACCGAAGGCAAAGCGAGCTGAGTCTGCCCCTCCTGCCCCTGTACACCTTGCAGGTCCACCCTGGCTAATACGCCAGATCCCACCGAAGCAGCACCACAAGCCTGGCAGTGTGCAAGTAGCCCAGACAGGGGCCACACCACTCCACAGTGAGTCCTGCCCCTGGGAGGGGGGAATAAGGTACACACCAGTCTGACTGTGGCCCCAGCAGTGGGCTGGGGACAGACACCAGGTCTGACTGCGGCCCCACCCACCAATGCAAGTTACTCCAGACAGCACAGGGGAAGAGCCCTGCAGTTCCACCCTACTCCAGGAACTTTGCAAAATGATGAAACGGAAGAATTCTCCTCAAAAGAAACTCCAGGAAGTAGCGACAGCTAACGAACTGATCAAAAACGATTTAAGCAATGTAACAGAAAATGAATTTAAAATAATAGTCATAAAATTAATCGCTGGGCTTGAAAAAAATATAGAGGACAGCAGAGAATCTATTACTACAGAGATCAAGGCTATGAAACAGTAGGAGGAGCTAAAAAATGCTATAAATGAGCTGCAAAATAAAATGGAGGCGACCACAGCTCAGATTGAAGAGGCAGAGCAGAGAATAGGCAAATTAGAAGATAAAATTATGGAAAAAGAGGAAGCTGAGAAAAAGAGAGATAAAAAAATCCAGGAGTATGAGGGGAGAGTTAGAGAAATAAGTGACACAATTAAACACAATAATATATGCATAATTGGGATTCCAGAGGAGGAAGAGAGAGGGAAAGGTGCTGAAGGTATACTTGAAGAAATCATAGCTGAGAACTTCCCTGATCTGGGGAAGGAAGAAGGCGTTGGAATCCAAGAGGCACAGAAGCTCCCTTCAGACGTAACTTGAATTGATCTTCTGCATGACATATCATAGTGAAACTGGCAAAATACAAGGATAAAGAGAAAATTCTGAAAGAAGCTAGGGATAAACATGTTCTAACATATACAGGGAGACTGATAAGACTAGTGATGGATTTATCTACTGCAATGTAGCAGACCAGAAAGGAATGGCAGGAAATCTTCAATGTGATGAACAGAAAAAATATGCAGCCGAGAATCCTTTATCCAGCAAGTCTGTCATTTAGAATAGAAGGAGAGATAAAGGTCTTTCCAAACAAACAAAAACTGAAGGAATTCATCACCACTAAACCAGCCCTACAAGAAATCCTGAGGGGGATACTGTGAGACAAGGTACCAGAGACATCACTATAAGCATGAAACCTACAGACATCACAATGACTCTAAACCCATATCTTTCAATAATAACGCTGAATGTAAATGGACTAAATGCTCAAACCAAAAGACATAGGGTATTAGAGTGGATAAAAAAACAAGACCCATCTATATGCTGTCTACAAGAGACTCATTTTAAACCTGAGGACACCTTCAGATTGAAAGTAAGGGGATGGAGAACTATCTATCATGCTATTGGAAGTCAAAAGAAAGCTGGAGTAGCCATATTTATATCAGACAAACTAGACTTTAAATTAAAGGCTGTAACAAGAGATGAAGAAGGGCATTATATAATAATCACAGGGTCTGTACATCAGGAAGAGCTAACAATTATAAATGTCTATGCGCTGAATACAGGAGCCCCCAAATATATAAAACAGTTAATCACACACATAATCAACCTTATTGATAAGAATGTGGTAATTGCAGGGGACTTTAATACTCCACTTACAACAATGGATAGATCATCTAGACACAGGATCAAGAAACAAGGGCCCTGAAAGATACATTGGATCAGATGGACCTGACAGATATATTTAGAACTCTGCATCCCAAAGCAACAGAATATACTTTCTTCTCGAGTGCACATGGAACATTCTCCAAGATAGATCATATACTGGGTCACAAAACAGCCCTTCATAAGTATACAAGAATTGAAATCATACCACGCATACTTTCAGACCACAATGCTATGAAGCTTGAAACAAACCACAGGAAAAAGTCTGGAAAACCTCCAAAAGGATGGAGGTTAAAGAACACCCTACTAAACAATGAATGGGTCAACCAGGCAATTAGAGAAGAAATTAAGAAATATATGAAAACAAATGAAAATGAAAACACAACAATCCAAACACTTTGACATGCAGCGAAGGCAGTCCTGAGAGGAAAATACATTGCAATCCAGGCCTATCTCAAGAAACAAGAAAAATCCCAAATACAAAATCTAACAGCACACCTAAAGGAAATAGAAACAGAGCAGCAAAGACACCCCAAACCCAGCAGAAGAAGAGAAATAATAAAGATCAGAGCAGAAATAAACAATATAGAATCTAAAAAAACTGTAGAGTATATCAATGAAACCAAGAGTTGTTTTTTGAAAAATTAAACAAAATTGATAAACCTCTAGCCAGGCTTCTCAAAAAGAAAAGGGAGATGACCCAAATAGATAAAATCATGAATGAAAATGGAATTATTACAACCAATCCCTCAGAGATACAAGCAATTATCAGGGAATACTATGAAAAGTTATATGCCCACAAACTGGACAACCTGGAAGAAATGGACAAATTCCTAAACACCCACACACTCCCAAAACTCAAACAGGAGGAAATAGAAAGCTGAACAGACCCATAACCAGCAAAGAAATTGAATCAGTTATCAAAAATCTCCCAAGAAATAATAGTCCAGGACGCGATGGCTTCCCAGGGGGAATTCTACCAGACATTTAAAGCAGAAATAATACCTATCCTTCTCAAGGTATTCCAAAAAATAGAAAGGGAAGGAAAACTTCCAGACTCATTCTATGAAGCCAGCATTTCTCTGATTCCTAAATCAGACAGACCCAGTAAAAAAAGAGAACTACAGGCCAATATCCCTGATGAATATGGATGCAAAAATTCTCAAAAACATACTAGCAAAATGAATTCAACAGCATATAAAAAGAATTATTCACAATGATCAAGTGGGATTCATTCCTGGGATGCAGGGCTGGTTCAACATTCGCAAATCAATCAATGTGATACATCACATGAATAAAAGGAAAGAGAAGAACCATATGATCCTGTCAATCGATGCAGAGAAGGCATTTGACAAAATTCAGCACCGTTTCTTAATAAAAACCCTCGAGAAACTCGGGATAGAAGGAACATACTTAAAGATCATAAAAGCCATTTATGAAAAGCCCACAGCTAATATCATCCTCATTGGGGAAAAACTGAGAGCTTTCTCCCTGAGATCAGGAACACGACAGGGATGTCCACTCTCACCACTGTTGTTTAACATAGTGTTGGAAGTTCTAGCATCAGCAATCAGACAACAAAAGGAAATCAAAGGCATCAAAATTGGCAAAGATGAAGTCAAGCTTTCGCTTTTTACAGATGACATGATATTATACATGGAAAATCCAATAGACTCCACCAAAATTCTGCTAGAACTGATACATGAATTCAGCAAAGTCGCAGGATACAAAATCAATGTACAGAAATCAGTTGCATTCTTACATACTAATATTGAAGCAACAGAAAGACAAATAAAGAAATTGATCCCATTCACAATTGCACCAAGAAGCATCAAATACCTAGGAATAAACCTAACCAAAGATGCAAAAGATCTGTATGCTGAAAACTATAGAAAGCTTATGAAGGAAATTAAAGAAGACATAAAGAAATGGAAAAACATTCCGTGCTCATGGATTGGAAGAATAAATATTGTTAAAATGTCAATGCTACCCAAAGCTATCTACACATTCAATGCAATCCCAATCAAAATTGCACCAGCATTCTTCTTGAAACTAGAACAAGCAATCCTAAAATTCATATGGAACCACAAAAGGCCCCGAATAGCCAAAGTAATTTTGAAGAAGAAGACCAAAGCAGGAGGCATCACAATCCCAGACTTTAGCCTCTACTACAAAGCTGTCATGATCAAGACAGCATGGTATTGGCACAAAAACAGACACATAGACCAATGGAATAGAATAGAAACCCCAGAACTAGACCCACAAGAGTATGGCCAACTCATCTTTGACAAAGCAGGAAAGAACATCCAATGGATAAAGGGCAGTCTCTTTAACAAATGGTGCTGGGAGAATTGGACAGCAATATGCAGAAGGTTGAAACTAGACCACTTTCTTACACCATTCACAAAAATAAACTCAAAATGGATAAAGGACCTGAATGTGAGACAGGAAACCATCAAAACCCTAGAGGAGAAAGCAGGAAAAGACCTCTCTGACCTCAGCCATAGCAATCTCTTACTTGACACATCCCCAAAGGCAAAGGAATTAAAAGCAAAAGTGAACTACTAGGACCTTATGAAGATAAAAAGCTTCTGCACAGCAAAGGAAACAACCAACAAAACTAAAAGGCAACCAACGGAATGGGAAAAGATATTTGCAAATGACATATCGGACAAAGGGCTAGTATCCAAAATCTATAAAGAGCTCACCAAACTCCACACCTGAAAAACAAATAATCCAGTGAAGAAATGGGCAGAAAACATGAATAGACACTTCTCTAAAGAAGACATCCAGATGGCCAACAGGCACATGATAAGATGCTCAATGTTGCTCCTCATCAGGGAAATACAAATCAAAACCACACTCATGCCAGTCAGAGTGGCTAAAATGAACAAATCAGGAAACTATAGATGCTGGAGAGGATGTGGAGAAATGGGAACCCTCTTGCACTGTTGGTGGGAATGCAAACACGTGCAGCCACTCTGGAAAACAGTGTGGAGGTTCCTCAAAAAATTAAAAATAGACCTACCCTATGACCCAGCAATAGCACTGCTAGGAATTTACCCAAGGGGTACAGAAGTGCTGATGCATAAGGGGCACTTGTACCCCAATGTTTCTAGCAGCACTCTCAACAAAAGCCAAATTATGGAAAGAGCCTAAATGTCCATCAACTGAAATTGTGGTTTATATACACAATGGAATACTATGTGGCAATGAGAAAGAATGAAATATAGCCCTTTGTAGCAACGTGGATGGAACTAGAGAGTGTTATGGTAAGTGAAATAAGCCATACAGAGAAAGACAGATACCATATGTTTTCCCTCTTATGTGGATCCTGAGAAGCTTAACAGAAATCCATGGGGGAGGGGAAGAAAAAAAAAGAGGTTAGAGTGGGAGAGAGCCAAAGCATAAGAGACTCTTAAAAAGTGAGAACAAACTGAGGGTTGATAGGGGGTGGGAGGGAGGGGAGGGTGGGTGATGGGTATTGAGGAGGGCACCTTTTGGGATGAGCACTGGGTGTTGTATGGAAACCAATTTGACAATAAATTTCATATTAAAGAAAAAAAAGAAGGAAGGAACCTTGCTCTTTTAGTCTTTTACAGTGATTATTCTGAGTGAGGTGTGTGTGTGTGTGTGTGTGTGTGTGTGTGTGTGTGTGTGTGTGTAGGGTGAGAAGAAAGACCAGTCTGAGATATAAAGCAATAGTTGAGGTAAGAAACTATGGCCTAAATTAGAGCAGAAGAAATGGGGTTGGAGAGGGCAGGTAAAACTGGCTTTTGTTAGTGACCACATTCTGGGGTAGAGAAGAATTGGGTGCTTAGGTGCCTCTCAAGTTCTGGCCTAGTTGACTTGACTGGAAGTGCTTTTCCGGCGCAGTGAGATCCATCTGCCTGCCTATATTCTGAATTTTTCATAGATATTTTAAAAATAGGGTGGAGTTTGGAGGCCAAAGGTAGAGCTGTATAGAGTCAGAGCAAGGGTGTAGGGAACCTTGAGGAAAGCAATAAAAATAAAGAGGGCAAGTAATTATTTGTTGTTGTGACCCATGTCTTAGGTCACCTTTTGGTTTCACTTTTCCATAAATTATTTTCTTCTTCTTCTTCTCCTCCTCCTCCTTCTCCTTCCCCAACCTCCTCCTCTTTCTTTCTTCTTTCTTCCTCTTCTTCTTCTTCCTCTCTTTCCCCTTCTTCTTCCCCTTCATCTTATCACTAAGTGCCTTAGGAAATGAGCATGGTACATTTATGGAATTACTATAGCCTGCGTGTGGAGAGCATCTGAGAAGTGAGTTCTCGGAAGCACTATTGTGGTGGCCAAGTACGTGCTTGTAAGATTTTATCAGATATCTATAAGGATCAAGGTAGACAAATGTTTTTGTTTTGTTTTGATTTGTTTTTGTTTTGTTTTGTTTTTGGTGATAGAAGTGGGAGAAATGACAAAGATATAATAAGTAATGATCAGAATGTAAAAGGAACCAATTAAACATAACTACAACTGAATGGAGCTCACTTACTTGGCCTCAGAGTGTATCAGTTGTGTTTCTTAAGCCAGGTGGGCAGTTTGTTCATTTGGTTGGAATTTGGAGTAATGAGGTCAGAATTAGAGGCTTAATGCTTCTGTAGGCTATTTGATTTTAATCTATTCCATGACCCCAGAAGGACACTTTAACCCTATCGTCACCCTGACTTTTGTCTTTGAGTGCAGGGAGACACCAATCAGAGAATGTAGATTTCCAGGAAATCTGTATTCACTAGGAGAAAGCTGTGGTCAGATAAAGAGGATTACCCTTTAAATAAAAAAACAGCCTGTTCCATAATTAGAAAAATTAGAAATTGCTGTGAGAAAGACAATAATGGGTTGCTACTGAATACCAATTCTTGGATTTGGTTTATAAAAAAAGGCTCTGGTAGCCTTGTTAATTATATAGTCTGTGATTATAGTTAATATCACTGCACTGTTGTCCTTTACCTATGACTCACTGAATATTGGTAGTTGGTAGACTTGGACTTAACAATGGAATGTCTTACCAAGTGTGGTTGGATTGGCTACCTACTTTGATTTTAGAACATTTTAAGTTCAGTTACTATGCCACAGTTTGGGCTGTTACTCTCGATGCAATGAAGATGAAATATATATTTTATACTATAAAGGTTCTTTTTAAAAACTTAAATTTGTTATTCAACAGTAAATATCTGTATCTAAGGCAGGGATGAATCCAGGATTTGTGGGGATTGAAACTTACACAACATTTGGGGTAAGCCCTCTTTGAGAGAAAGCAAAATTACAAATATAAAATCAGTATTAAATTGTTATTTAAATTCATTCTTTCCTCTAAGTTGATGGGATTAAAAAATATTAATAGTTGAGAAAAGCATCTGCATTTTAAATCTTCATTGATAATGTATGCAGAATAGTGGTCAAGTTTGGGGAAACTGAGGCCTCTTATAAATAGCTGTAAGACTTGAGGGCATTTCAAATTGTCTTCTACAGGAACTAATATTAAATACCTTTGAAACTGACTATCCTCATTATCTAGCTTCTTACCCTTACTGTTTCTCATTTTTGCTAATTAAAAAAAAAATCATGGGGGTGCCTGGGTGGCTCAGTCAGTTAAGCATCCAACTTCGGCTCAGGTCATGATCTCACAGCTCATGAGTTCGAGCCCCGCATCGGGCTCTGTGCTGACCGTTTAGAGCCTGGAGCCTCCTTCGGATTCTGTGTCTCCCTCTCTCTCTACCCCTAACCCACTCACATTCTGTCTCTGTCTCTCTCAAAAATAAATAAACATGAAAAAAAATTTAAAAAAAATCATGGCCATGTAAACACATTGCTAAGACCCCATCCAAGGCCTTTAAAAGGCATTGTGCAAATGAGGCCCTTGAAGCTTAAGTTCCATTGTTTCATGGTAAATTCATCTTGGATCTAATATCATCATAATTTTCACTGAATCTTTCCAAACAGCTTAATATTCAGTTGTCCAGTGAAACAGCATAACCCTTCATACTTAGATACAATGAATCAGTTGAGGAAGAATTCAGGTCGTTAGGGATCTTAACGAGTTTTCTAAACAAGGCACAACTCAATTCTTATCTTTTGATTTGAGTGACATACAGTGGCTTATTGTAAAACTGTTATGTTAATATCTTTGTATCTATTACAAGCTTTAATTTATCCTTGATAGCTTGAAAGGAGACTAAATTCCTATGTAAGGAAATGAAAACATTTTTTAAGATGTTATCTTTTATGGTATGTCCTTTCTAGTCTACTGACTAGATTAGCTGTGGTCATCTGAAATATCAGATAATCTTGACAGATACTATGTAAATAAAAAATATAGTATGTCTAAGTGATGGTCTTGTACAGAGCATCTTTAACATTTTAAAATGTTGTTATTTCTAATCCTTAAAATGAAACTTTTTACTTAAGATAGATCTCATAATAAATATAAAGATCTTATCGTACTTTATGTGGTTTTCTGTTAAATTTACCAAGATCTGTTTTATCGCATTAAACATACTTAGTTTCATTAAAGATGCTTGGGCCTCTCCCCTTTTCAATGCCTCTTCCCCTCTCTATGTACACAAATCCAGCAACCTAATCAAGTTGCCTTTGATCAAATTTAATTAGGATCTTTCCCTAGTAAGGCTGTCTGGTGGCAGTTAAATAGAATTTAATTAAAATAAATATGCAAAAGATTCAATAGAGCTTAATTATCTGATTTCACTTGGTAAAATTTGGCAGAAAGTCTAGACGTTGTGAGATATACCTATACTTGACTTGGATAAAGGTTTAGTAAAACAGGCCAGCATTCAGAAAAGGGGGAGGAGGAGGATAATACAATTATAAAAGCTCTCTATACTATTAGGTAGAATTCTAAAAAAACAAAACAAAACATGTCCTGTTGAATTTGTACCTACAGTAAAATGGGTTGTTTTATATCTTTCTATTTTATTAAAATCATAAAATGAAAGTGTGCAAAACCAGGCACTCCACTTGTTAAATAGCAATTTAGATTGACAGGCTGTTTTCCCAAATTTGATTTCTGGCTCCATTAAACCAGTGCTTCTCAACCTTTAATGTGGACATGAATAACCCAGTGATTTTGTGAAAATACAGGTTCTGATTTAACAAGTGTGGGGCAAAGCCTGAGACTCTGCGTCTAACAAGCTTCCAGCAATGCCCACGCTGTTGGTCTGAGGACTGCACTTGCAGTACAAGGTCCCAGACAGTGAAATAAAGACAATTTATTTGGGATCATTGTCACCACCATCAGCACCATAATTGTACTGATAATAGTGTTTAAATAACATCACCTCTCAACTGTGGTGTGTTTTTATATTATTTTCATTATTCTCTGTTTTATCTTTTCACATTACGTAGTGTCATATGCTTTATCTTGGTTGTCACTGTTTGTAAAGCCAGTTAATAAAATATTTATTTCAGAGTCTTGCCCTCTCTAGTTCAGCATGAATAAAATGTGGACAGATTTTGCCATAGAGAGTGTTCTCCAGGTCTCATCACTTCTCTCAACATTCATTCGGGTGAGCTTCTGTGTTCCTTCTGACATTTTCCTCACCTCTGTGCCTTTATTCTGCAAGGCTGGTCATCTCACTGTTCTCCACACAGACTAATTCCATTACTGATTTCAAATTCTGCACATGCAGTCTCTTGACTAAAATGCTTGTATTTATACCTCCTGTCCCTCATGAAGCCTCCCTGAAAAGTCCTTCCTGCACTCAGTCATCTCTTCACTCATCTAATAGAGCTGAGCAGAGTGAGGCTCCAGAGGTGCCTATTGGAATTGGATTAATGTACACAAGAATATGTTCTTCCTCTTAAAGCCACCCAGCACTGGTGCCCATCAACTCCTAGAGCATGATTTTTGTTTGTTTGTTTGTTTTTGACAATGTATCAGGAAATTTCTATAATTGAATATGTACTGAGTTGTGACAATGGAATGCTACCTTAAGACATACATGCTCAGATGTAATACCACAAGTTATAAATAGTCCTAATTTATAAATCTCTGAATTAAAAGCCAAAAGTTAATAGTTTATTAATGTGTAAAGTGAACGTTTTGATTTAGAGTAAAGGAAGTGGTTAGACAATTAAATACTAATTTCAAGGAATTTCCACATAAGGTCAATAAAATTAAATATTAATAACTAACAATTAGTACCTTGCGAAGTTATTTAGTCAATAGGGAAATGTATTATATAATAGCCTCACTTGGAGGGTATTTGTTAGAAAGAGATTCACATGATACATTTTTATTGCTTTTAACTGTTACTTAGAGATTTGTCATGTGCAACAAGGTAATAAGTATGCTCCAATGGTACAGCTGGGAAATGTGGTCAACCCAGAGCAGGGATCTGAGTGAAGTTCTGACCAAGGGAGAGACAAGGTTAGCTCTGACCTACTGGGCCTTGGCCAGCGGAATTTCTTGGGAAATTCAGCAGAATTTTCCCTGACTGCCATCTTGGAGAAGGACCTTGAGATGATGCCAGAGCCTCAGTACTTCCTGTGGACTTTGTGGTAGGAAAAAAAATGCAATCTGGATCCAAATTATGGAATATTCATCTAGGTGAATAAGTGAGTATCCCAGAGGATAAATGGAGTGAATACTTGAATTAATTTTGTATTTTAGGGCAAACTGTCAACCCATTGGAGTGGCAATTTTCTGAGAGATTTTTTTTTTCTAAGTCTTTGATAGTTTTATTTCTGATGTTGACATTATTTTCTCATGGCCTACAATTTTTCTTTCACTTATAATTCCATTTGGAAAAATGCCAGTGTCTTCTGTTTTCCTAATGCATAATCTCAACGAATTTATTAGTTAGCTCCCTAAATAGTATCTATAGGACACATCTACATCACACCTTAATGACAATCTGAGGTTTATAATGAAGTCATTCTCAGTTTCCTGAAGTATTAAATAGGAAAAAAATAGTAGAGTGTTAAATTAAGAAAGAAGTCTTTAGGGGTGCCTGGGTGGCTTAGACAGTTGTGTCCAACTTCTGCTCAGGTCATGATCTCACAGTTGTTCAAACCCTCATCGGGCTCTGTGCTGATAGCTCAGAGCCTGAAGTCTGTGTCAGATTCTGTGTCTCCCACCGTCTCTGCCCTCCTCTGGCTCATGCTCTGTCTCTCTCTTCTTTCTCAAAAATAAATAAACATTAAAAAAATTTTAAGAAAGAAAGAAAGTCTTTAGAGGTGACTCTCAGCATCCTCATTTTGTAGATAAGGAGATATGACTTGTCTAATGTCAACCAGGAGGCCAGAGACAAAATCCAGAAAAATAGTTCTACAGACAATATACTAAAATATATGTTGTGTAAATACACACATAAGTATGTATATATATGTACATATATATATAATGCAGATTCTTGAAGAGTAAAAATTAAAGCTATATAAAGTTCCTGAAAAAAACCATTGCAATAGTGAGAACATGTAATAGAACCCTAAAAAAATCTAATATATTGGCTGATTGCCTTCTAAATTGTACAGATTACTGGTCCATTTCTGAACATGCCCTCAGATAAATTGAAAAGGACATCTCTTCAATCTTTGTCAAATGCAGGACCTGGTGTCATAAGTGCTTTTGACTTCTAAGAGGAAAGGACAAAAATTCATGCAAAAGAATATATGCAAAAGACTAAATCAGGGCTTGTTTGTTTGTTTCTTTTGATAAGCCCCATAGTCCCCGGAATAATTCTGTCCTCACTCCTCATCTCTTTGTGTGTGTGTGTGTGTGTGTGTGTGTGTGTGTGTGTGTGTGTGTGCGTGCGCGCGCGCGCGCGCGCGTTCGTGGAACAAGGTGGGAAGATTAGCAAAGAACATGCTGAGAGTAAGAACTTTTTTCAGGGCCTGAGTGCAGAAAGCAGTGCTCCACTGTTTCCCTGTTGGAACCCTGCTGTCTGTGATCTGGGACCACTCTGTCTCTGTTTGCCTAATTGTGACTTGTGCTTATGCCCTCCAGTTCTCACTGGCCCCTTTGATGCTATTCAGCAAGTCTTCTCAAAGCAGCAGGACAAAATGGGAAGGTAAGCAATGGTTTCACATGAAAAGAGGGAAGCAGAATCCAGGTGGGGGTCCCTGCAGAGATACTCTCCTCCAGGGCTGTGACCACATGGCCTGTGCAACTGCTGTGACTGGTGCCTGCAGAGGAATTTATAGCCCCTGGCAACCTGCAAGCCACAACATCTACTCTACCACCCTCCAAAATTAATGTAACTTGTGTGTGTGTGTGTGTGTGTGTGTGTGTGTGTGTGTGTGTGTGTGTGTGTTTAAATCTTTCTCCAGGCTTTTCTTTTGGATATCTGAGAGCTGGGTTAAATGGTCTCCATCTCTGACTATAGCCCCAATCTAGATATATTGTTTTGTTTAGTTTTTAGTTTATTTGCTTATCTCATGCTTATCAGTTTACAGATTCACCATTTCTATTCTCTTAACAACAAAGGAGCTTAACAAAGGATCTTGGCAGGAAGTATAATCTACCCAGATGGTTTAAAGAAAGAGAATTGAACTAGAGGAGTAAAGAAGTATAGCCAGGGTTGAGGAAACCAACACCAGACACTGAATCACTCAGAGCCTAACTACTGGTGGAAGCTGTAACCACCCCCTAGGCCTAAAGGGGAGGGAGAAGATAGTGTTACTGGAATCCAGTGAGAGCTAAAGCCCCCAGAAGACAGGGCACCCAGCAGATCTGCTGTCCTGGAACACCAGTTCCAAATCTTACCCACTCACTGGAATTACTAAGGGAAATTGAAACACTCCTAGAGTTCTGATTTAATCCTTGGTGTGGGCATCAGGAATTTTAAAAGCTGCCCAAGTAATTGTAATGAACAGCCAAGTAAGAGAAACACAGTCATAGGAGGATACAGACACTGATTAAATTATGGTGCAGATGGCCTATGGGTCTTTACCAGTTTCTTTCACCCACCATAAGTTTAACATTTCTCCAGATGTTCTCAGGAGGGAAAACAGGATCCCTGAAGGGTGGTGGCATCCCTTAAGTGGCACTTGTAGTTTTGCCAGTGCACATATCTGTGGGCACATCTCACACTGTGGATGCTCTGTCCCTTTCTATTTCCTCCCAAATCATGCTGGCAAAGGCTACTTATAATGTCTCTATAAAATTTAAGGAGGTACAGAAGGCTAAGGGTGAAGAGTAAAGAAACGATCCTTACAGGTGTTATGAACGTGACTATTTTATACAAAATGCTTCTCCTGAAAACTTTAATTTTAACATATGCACTGCAAATACAATATGACCAATTATACCAATGTAAAAGCATATTGGACAAGAGGTGAGAGACTAGGGGTGAGAGTAGAGATTCCGGGAAAAAAATGTCAATTAGGTAAAAGTAATTTTCCAGATTGAGATGAAGAAAAAACACATGTCTATCTTAATATTATAAGATTAATAACATTTATGGAGCATATAACATTTGCCAGATACCGTTTCTAAGAGGTTTACATCCATTTTCATCCTCACAACAACTCTATTGAATAGGACTATTGTTATCCCCATATTAAGGATGAAAAACCAAGGCTCCTAGAATTTAAGAAACTTGCCCAAGTAACAGGAGCCACGATTCAGATATGGTTAACCTGCCTTCAAACCCCAAGCTCATTTTTCCATTGGCAAACTTACCTGGGGCATTGATTTAAAGTGAAATCTCTCATATTATCCTTAGGAATCTGTATTTTTTAAAAGTTCCTAGGTGATTTTTATGGTCAGGAGAATTTGGGCCATACTGCATTGTGCTATTCTGTTTCCTGAGTATACGTGATTTCTTTCTTTTTTCTTTGGCTCCCATTTTCTAAAATATTGTTGAGAACACCCTCTTTCAGGTATTCTGCAAAAACAAAGTCCATTGTTAAATATGTCTTACAAATACTAAATACCATGACTTTTTCTTGGTGATTAAGATGTGATTATCCCTGTATCAGATGCTGCATCAAAGATAATTTTTGTCCAGAGAATCCTTTTCCTAAATAACAGCCACATGTGTATTCCTTAGTAGTCGTGGGAAAGGTAGTCATGGATAAATGTAGTCACAAACCCTACAATAATTTTAAATGGATTTAATAAAGCAATTATTTCATTTTAACTATAAAACCTTAACTTTAACATTTTAATGTTTTTAACTCATTTTGTTTTTTTTAAGATTAAAAAAAATGTTTATTTTATTTATTTTGGGAGAAAGAGCACAAGTAGGGGAGGAGCAGAGAGAGAGGCAGTGAGTGAATCCCAAGCAGGCTCCACATTGTCAGCACAGAGCCCGATGTGGGGCTTGGTCTAATGAACAGCAGAATCATGACCCGAGCCGAAATCAAGAGTTGGATGCTTAAATGACTGAGCCACCCAGGGGCCCTTGTTTTTAACTCATTTAAACATATAAGGCAATTCTGTCGACTAAAGCTGGACTAATTCACTATTAAGTTTTGCTTTCTGTAACAAGATGTTAGAAAGTTTTAGATAACTTATACTGTGTGAGTAGACTTCTCTTCCCTATAGAGGATGTTGAACCCTGGGACCTTGTCATTAGAATAAAAAGACCCAGCTAAACACTAGAGAATGTGTCAGGACCTTAAGAATCTGTCAGCTGGAGCAATTTCAATGCTACTAAAGATACCTGAGAAAACAATGGCTTTAAAAGTTACCCTCTTCTGCTAATGGATATTTGGACATAAAATCCCAGTTTGCTCTTCAAAAATAATGTTTTTTGAGACAGTTTTCTAAACCTGTGTCAGTTGAAGTCTTGCAGTTTTCCTATGAGACTGTTAAATCAAAGGGAATTTAGGGTATACAGGAGTTAACTAATGCTTTTCGTTGATGTTGAATTTCATGGCAACTCCAGAGTCACAGAATGTGGGAGCTTTTGATCTTGACAAATCTCTCAGTATAGATCTAGGCACCAATGGCGGTTCTGGGCCTGTTGGATGTGAATTGCTTCTTGTTCTTCCCCTGCTATGCCCTGTATCCCAGGGGAGCGTCTCCCTGCAGACTGCATTTCCCAGCCTCCCAGTCTGACTGCCACCTGGGTTTGGAGGTTGGAAGGCATTGCCATGAGACTAGAGGCTAGGAGGAAGGAGAAGCCAGAGGATTTCTTTCCACTCTTCTCTGTGTTGGCAACATCTCTGTGCTACTATCTTTTGCCAGAGAAGCCTGCCAAGGACACAACTTCCTCCATGTAACTTTGGTCCCTGGGCTTTGGCGACACTACTTTTTCTCTGTCCTTTTGTTGTTTTCCTGTCTTTGGTAATTCCTAGGTTGCCTCACTCTTTCTTATTTGGCTTTTTGGCTTCCTATCACCTATGAAACCAATTCCCTGAATTAAATTCCCTTCACTTAAGCCATTTAAATACCAAAAGTTTGCTGGAGTTATTCTGTGGAATAATAATCACAACCACCTCTACAAGTTACCAGCTTTTCAGAATTTATTGTTTACACAAATAACTTGTTTCAAATCTTATCTTTTAATATCATTCATCATTTTAAAATTTAATTACTATTGCTACGAAAACTAATAATAAATACATCTTCAAATATATTATATATCAAAATTAACCAAATTGGAAGTGATTAATATATTACCATGTGCTCTCAACTCAACTTTTTCTTTTTTTATGCTCACCTGAAGTAAAGCTTCTTTTGCCAACTCTATTTAATTAAAGATTGTCTTATGATAAAGCAAGCTCAGTTCCAGCCTGGATTTAAATGGCATTGCTTTTTCTTAAAACTCTAAGTGATTTGTAGCAAGTCCTCAAAAAGATGTGCTTGCAACTTTCATTTTGTAAGGATCTGGGAAGCAGCTATAATTTTTGTTTGCTTATTTGTTTTAAAGTTTGACCCTTCTTAGGGTATGTATGGAGGTCAATTTCCAAAAATAACTCTGTGATGTCTGGTTCTTCTTTGATGTAGTTTGATTAATCAGTGTGTAGAATTCTTGGCAAATAATAGGCACAAAACAATTATATATTGAGTGAATGACAATGAACGAATGAATGAATGAACATAAGAGCTTTTCAAAATATTTCTTTCTCATGGCAATACATGTTATTAGTTTTTTTTAAATGGACCCACAATTAACCAGAAAAAGCTTACGTTATCCTTCCATAAGGTGAATTTAGCTGGATGGGTCTTGGTTCAAAATATAAGCAACCAACTGCATACCTTTGGAGCCATCAGAACAGAATTCAGGCGTTGACAGTAAAGATTAATGAACCACCTTTTCTTAATTGATAGCATCCAAAGTGCACTCTCCCTCAGCCTTTTGTCTGTCAGTTGGCAGAGGATCCAGCAGGTAGATACACTCCATTGCTTGCTGAAATTAAAAAGCAGGTAATTTAATCTCCTCAATACTATAGATGATGATTTTTTAAAGTTGCAGTTGAAACAACACAAGAATTTCTGGGTGAGTAGGTCTTCTTGGTGATTAATAATTTAGTAGATGACATGTTCAAATTTATTAAATTGACCTGAGCATAAAATCATCCAGGAGAGCAACAATCTGTAATGCTCTAGATGTATTCTTTCAAGAACAACACAGTCCTCACTATTATTATCTATTTGCTTTTTTTTATGATTATAGGTAAAGAGCAAGCTTTTCAGCATTTGTGATATACACTTCATGAATTATGATTCTAGTTTCTGAATGTGGGTGGGAAAGTGTGACTGAATGTTTATGCAACGAGTAAGCAATTTTTCACATAGAATGTTTATTGGATAAATATGAATTTGCTTTAGGTTAAGGTGTTAATGCAACCTTGTCAAGAAGAACAAATCTGAAAAGTAGTTAAGTCAAAGGTGTTTGATTTTAAGGAATAAATGTACCATCTCTCAAAGTATATTATCTTTCTCTAAGAATATTTTTTTCCCATGTCTGTAATTTCAGAGCTCTGTGATGTGGAAGCTGTCAATGTATGTAATTGAGGGCAATCTGACTTTTGTTATTGTGTGCAGTTTTCAAGGGTGGTATTTAGGTGGCCCTGCTTGAGGCTTTTCTAAGAAGCTCCATTATATTCATAAATAAATACTGAGTTCCAAGAGAAACCTGGTGAATTGAGGCACAGTTTTGATAGCTGCCTTGTAAATGGCATGATATTATTTTCTTGGTAAGGGAGGACCTTTTTATTTGGTTCTGTTACATAAAGGATACACTTACTATAGATTTTTAAGTCTTGATGCTAGAAATTCAGATTGGCTTATAAACTGATGCTTTTGTTTCTGGCTAAGGAACTGAAAATATTCCAGGTGACATTCTCCTTGAAGTGTAAATTATGCTTCAATTGAACCTTGTTTTTTTTTTTTTTCCTAGTACCTTTGGAAAGTGAGTTTTATGCCTATAGAAGAAAGTATATTCTAATAAATGGGATTCTTAGCCACAGGAAAGTTGCTATAGGTGGTAAGATTCCTATGTCTACTTGGATTTCCATTCAGTAGGTTACCTCACAGCTTAACCCTGAACCAGCCTTCTATGCATATCATTCATGTTGATTTCTTTTATGTATTTATTTCCCATTACTTCCAAAGGTGATTCCATTTCTAGGGAATATTGGTTTATTATGTTGTCCCCAAGTTCTCTTGGATTTTGAGACAACCATTGTTCTTACCAACCAAATAAAATGACTTGTCCCCATTCAGTATACTTCGAGAGGTCCAGTGTTGTACTTAACATTTCCAAGTTGTCCAAAAAGCGATGTTGTAGTTGCACATCTCACTCCAAATTCCTACTCATGGGCTCACCTTTCATGGCTACTAGCTATTTTCTGCCTTTTCTTGCCCCATCAACTTTTTAAGATATCAATAAGGTCACAGACAATTGATTTTTCCTTAATGTTAGGCAATGGAAAGAAAGGTGGTGTCAATCGAGAGAGAGAGAGAGGAAAAAAATATTTAGTTGTTGTCATCAGAATACATAACAAGAACCACATTAAATTTTAATGTAAATAGCACTATTCCTTGAAATACGTTGGCCATTCTCTGCCACAAGGACACTCTCATTGACATAAGTTTTTAGGCCCCCAAACTCTCCACATAGAACAATTCTCTCTCCTATATCTCCTTTTTTAAAAAATATTTATTTATTTTTGAGAGAGAGAAAGAGAATGAGCAGGGGAGGGGCAGAGAGAGAGGGAGACACAGAATCCGAAGTGAGCTACAGGTTCTGAGCTGTCAGCAAGAGGCTAACGTAGGGCTCAAACTCATAAACCCTTGAGATCATGACCTGAGCCAAAGTTGGATGCTTAACTGACTAGGCCACCCAGGCGCCCCATATCTCCTATTCCAGAGTTCCACTTCCCTACAATTAAGTACTACGGTAACAAAATCCTCATTAATTTACGATGTAGAAAGCTTCAACTCTCAAACCCTACTCCAGCCTAGAGTCTGGGCTCAATTTTGCATATCCAAGGAGGATCATTAAGGTGAAGTCACTCTTACACATGAAATGAACCATCAAGAAATTTGAAATTGCTATGTTTTCTTTTTAACATATTGTGGATCCCAGTTTTGCAGTTTCTCTTGTACTTGGCAGTAGAACCATAGTAACCATACCTGCAACTTACAGGCATTATGTTGTTAGTGTTGGGATGCCAACAGGATTGTACTTTATGTGTTGCCATATTGAACTGTAGAAGCAAAAGTAATTAGGGCACCTGGATTTCTTTCTTTTCATATGTCCCTTGTGATTCTTAGTCAAATACTATCATTGATTTAAAAAACAAAACAAACAAACAAGCAAAAACACTACCTAATTTGTAGGGCTCAGTGCAAAGTGAAAATGGCGGCCTTTTCTTCAAAAATTTTTCAACAGTTTCAAGAATGCTACAGCAGAACATTAAATCAAATATGAGTTCTTCCATGGATGGAATCCTGTACAACTAAACAGGTCACATGCCCTAGAAGGCTCTTCAATATTGATGGTTGATGTTGACAGTAAGATTTTAGTAATGATGGATTTTTGTATCCTGATACTCATTTTCTTCCACACTTGGAGGGAATACATGGTAGGACAGGCAAAATAATTTGAGTGGCAATAACCAATGATCAATTGCCTTGAGAAGAAGAGATTGTATTGTATCTCTCAGAGTTTTATTAAAGAAACAGAATCTCCTCTAGGTATTTTAAGCTGGACTTCACACTTTACATTAGGTGTTTCTAAAACTGCTAGAAGGGCTAGAGGATCAAAGCTCAGGGAAAAGTATGTTAGCTTTCAGAGACTCCAGAAGGGTTTAGAAACCCTACAAAATTACTTATTGATGGCCAAGCTACCTGCAGCACCATAGTATATTATTTTCACCAATGCGAGGCCTGATTATTACTGCCGAGGAACAACAGGCTCTTCTTCCTTCTGTACCTTGTGTAAGTCTTCGTGTTCATGAAATTGAAAATGGTAAAAAGCCATTCAATGGTACCCGACTACTTCAGCTTGTATAGAAGGCAAACTCTTTTCTCAAGAAGAGAGAGCATTTGAAGGAATTGGATTCTGCATTGTTGGTAAAGTAGTATCAGACATTTATTTAAATGTCTAAAATGTAGACAGCAGATGTTATTAAAGTAAATACTAGATGCTGTAATAGATAAAGACTTAAAATCTCAATGACTTAATACAATAGAATTTTATGTCTTGTTCACATAAAAGTAAGTAACAGTTAGGGAGAGGATAATAACTACATCATAAAGCCATTAAGGAACCAAGACTGATAGAGTCTCTGCTGTCTTCAACACAAAGTTTCCATAGTTGTGGACATTCATATCTGTCTGGCAGAAAGGAGAAGAGAAAGAACGGAGGATCACATGGCTGGTTTTTATGGGCCAGGCCTGAGAGGGGCATTTAACACTTTGGTTGGTCAGATCTTAGTCACATGACCACTCCTAACTATAGAAGATGCTGGGAACACTAATTTTGTGCTCAGGAAGAAAAGGAAATGAGTAAGATAAATAGATACACTATTCCTTTCTCACAGTGTCTAATAGGGGTCCAGATGACCTTTCTACCACTTCAGCAACCAGAAAATTATCCACAAGGGGAAAATGACTAATGGTGTATGTTATGTGGGGCATATTGTTAAACTTCTTTGTTTCTCAGTTTCTACATCTGTAAAATGGGGGTAATAAATGCATCTCATAGGATTGTTATGAGGATATAACGAGATAATACAAAAAAATGGTTTAATAATAATGCCTGGAAATTAGCAAATGCAAATGGATATTAGCTATTGTTATTATTGCTAGCATGATGATTTTAAGGAAAAGTAGCATATTTGGAAACAAATTAATATGTGCAATGCACTCATCATGTACATAGCACATAGTAAAATCTCAGTAAATTTGTTCTTATTCTTTTAACTTACTGAATCATTATGGAATTATATTTAAACTTATTATGACTTTCCACTCATAAGAAACCCTTAGCTCTCTTTGATTTTCTTCTTTCAGATTTCTTTTTGGAATATTATCTGTCTGTAACTGTAGTTACCTGAGTCAATTACTAGGTTCACTTATACTAGATCTAGTTTGATCTTTGGTGACCTGTATAGGCCTTTATAAATTGCTTCTTATTTTTTCATTGATAATTTCAGATCAAAATGATGGGATTTGAAATGGAAAGTGCCATAAATGCATAAATATGTCAATAAATTGATAGTGTTCTATTAAATTATTCAGGAGAGTATAGTAAGCATTGATTGATGGTGATGATTTAATTGATAAGAACTATTTTAAATATGTGTGCAGTTGAGTCAACCATAACTTGTTTAGAAACTTCTGGATTTGAATACAATCTGTTAATGGTACAGACAATATTAGGCCAGATAGCAATACTGCATTGAGTTTACGTATCTATCACTGATTTGGAGAATACATTTATATACATCTTTACAAACATACCTATGATTCTAATTTTGTAAAGGCCATTCAGAAAAGAGAATCACCCACTGTGCAAAGTAAAATAATAGAGGATAGTCTAAGCATGTTGTTTTCAGCTTGCCTCATAGCTAAATATGTGTAAAGATTGGTAGTGTTTGCTATTGGACATTCCTTGTTTTGAAGAGGCGGAAAGAGTATATCTTTAAATTCTACATATATTGCTTGGCTTTCATAGCATCTGTACTCAAAGACAGGATCTGAGACATTGCATAAGATCTGGCAATGCTGTATCTCCATGAAAGACTGCACGGATAGTGTCCAAGCATGCTTGCTCATGGCACATTAATGTTTTTCTTTTTTTTAGGGTGTCTGCCCTCTCTTTTGTACGTTGTTTTATGGCAAATGCCTTTAAAGAGAAGCTACAAGAATTATTACTTGTTTAATTAAAAGTAGTAAATGTCATATAGAGAAATATCATAAGGTAAAGACAGATTTGGGATTAGGGACCACGTGGCATATAACCATGAACCGATATAGCCTGCCTATATTTTTTAAAACAAATAATCAAAACATTTAAAATTGTCAAAAGGACATTTTCAATTCTGCCTCATAATTTGTTTGACAAATGCTTTTATATTTGAAACAGTTTCTGTTTTTTGTTTTTTTGGGTTTTTTTGGCCAAAGTAGAAACACTGTTTATCCTTGTTATTAACCAGCAGAATTTTAATATGGCTTTTGAGACCCTCTATGAGTCAAATTCAACCTATCCTTCCAGGCTCAAATACCACTCTTCCATTTCAAAAGCCTGCCTGGACTGAGAATTTTCTGTTACATAGCCCAGGCTCTCTCACCTCCCACTCTGACCTAATACCTGTCCTCCTACTTGGAATACCTACCCTTTCTGTCCACCATACTCTATCTTCATCAAATGTTCCCTCATATATACTTCTTACCTACTTCAACCAGATGTTATCTCTTTGATTCTCACATGACACTATTTTCTAGTTCTTTGGAGTTCATCTTACTCATACTAACATCCCAGTTGTACTGATGGGTAGACTCTGAGCTCCATATATTTTTATCTTTATTTACATGCATTGCATACCATACCATAAAACCTTGTACAGAATAAATGCCCAGCAGATATGTATTGGGTGTATTAATAAATTCATGAATTATATCATTCTATGTTTTTACTGATAAGACATAATGATTAATGTTTAACTGTACAGAATAAGAATGAATTGCTGATTAACTAAATTTAACATATATTACTGTATATAGAATGACTATGACCTTTGGGCTAATATAAGGAAAAATATTCTTCCAAAACAGTATTAACTGGATATGTCTTTTAAAATGTTCAGTTGGTTTGCTCATATTGACATTAACCAATTTTGAAATTCAGACATAACATGTACACAGATAAATTTGACACTCGAGATGATTTTTTTCCAGTTAAATTATGGAACAAAAAACAATGACTCAGAGGAGAGTCGGTTGGCTATAAGGGATGAAATACTTTAGTAATGTAGCTAAACCTGATTGAGAAAAGATGAGAAATAAGCCTTGTTAGTCCTTTCGTGGAGAAATGGCTCAGCACTGTTAAAGAACATGATGAGGTTATATTATTCTTTCCTCACAAACTGTTGGGTTAATTGTGGTTTATATAGAGTATAGTTGATTCTGAAGACAATTGGTTATTGTGCTTTTCTTTTTCTTTTTTGTTTATTTTTAAGCAAGTTAGTGCTTTACAAGAGCACTGGTTCTTGTCATGAAATTTGCTAATGAAAAACAAACTGTGAAAATAATTTTAAATATACCTGGGTTTGAAAATAGAAGTTCTTGGAGTCATTTTTAAGTTCCTTCAAAGTCTCAAACTCTGTTCATAAGTGATTAAAAAAAAAATCTTGGTAGGAACTGAACTTGTGTAACCCTTGTTTTTGGCCTTCTGAAAGCAGAGCATACCTTGTACTTCTGTCTGGAATGATAACTATACAAAATGGGTGTGAACTAGTAGAAAGCAGGCTAGTGGAATTTTGTAAATTGTAGTATGCCCACTCTGGCGTGAGACATGAGATCAATTTCCTTTCAATGTTGTGACAGGATCAGAGAAAGAAGCTTTGTATCATGGAGAAGTGGGTCTCCTGCTGCCCTCATGAGAAGAGATTCATGTCTTCCCTCAACCCCAGGGTTGGGTTGGAGGAATGTGGAAACCAGGTAGATAGCTTCACTGCCAACACAGCCTCTGATCACCTGGCACGCTACAAAATTGTTTATATTTTCTGCTGCTTTTCATGTGATAGTTCAGAGAACCATGTCTGTTTCTCACTCTTCACAGCTTCAGTTTTCACGGACACAGCAGTGCAGCAGAGTTACAGCCAGAATTAGAGCAATCATCGAGCGCTGATTTGAATATAAAATCTATGAGCATTTGAAAGGGAAACCTTCAAGGGCCCGTGTAATAAATCCATAGGGAATTTAAGAGAGATGAACTGTACCTAATTGCATCTGACATGAGTAAAACACACAGTCTTCTGTGAAGAGTGTGAGGGCAGATCCCCCAAATCCTCTGCTCAGCACTATTTGAGATTCAGAATAGTTCATGCATTTAGCTAATCTACAGCTATGTGGTAAAACATCCCTCAGTTGCATTCAGCCTCCCTCCCATGGCCTATAATGAGAAGCCAAAATAATTAAATTGTATTTTCAGAGATTTTAAAAGACAAACTGAAAACAACTGATGGAACCATCCAACTGGTGCCTTGGACTGCCATGCATTATTTTGTGTCTGAACTTGGCTTAAGAAAACAACTCCCACCATAGAGGGGAAAAGTTTGCTAGGCCAGAGTGGCTTCTTGTTGCTTGGAACTACTGCCTCCCAGCATGGGCAGCTGCAATCACAGTGCCCCTCTCCCTGCCTGGGTGGTCCTGGATGGTTAGAAAGCTGTGTGTCTTCTCAGGACCTTTTATACAAACCTGTGTGTACTCTTGCAAGCAAATCCCCCAGCTAGGGCCTAGATGACCATCCTTGACCAGGGAAGCAACCCACATTGCTTCTAATAATTCTTTATCAGGAATGAGAGGATGTTGCAATGGGAAGAAAAATATTAACCCAGGGGAGAGCCTTGTCAGTGGAATCTTCTCCCACTCCCCTCCTCTTGGGATTGTAAATCCTTGGGCTTTGGAGCCAGTCAGTCAGGACACTTTATAAATTCCCTTCTTTTCATTGGCTTGACCACACTAGATATCAAGCACTGTGACTCTAACCTCTGAGTTCTAAGCTCTAAGCCCTACCACCTCTGTTGGTTTAAAACTCAGGAACTCACCTAGAACAAGCCTTGGTCTCTAGGTATAAGAAACAAAAGTAAAGGCTGGTGAATCTTCTCACTGACAAGGTACTTAACCTGCCTGTGCCTCAGTATCCTCATTTATAAAATGAGACTCACTGTTCTTATCTCAGAAGTTTATTGCTGGGAATTGGATGAGGTAATCCGCAAATTCCCTGGCCTGGCATCCCACACACGTCCTCTTCAGGAAGAGTCAAGGGTAACTCTCACGCTATTCAGTTTGGGAAAACAAGCAATGAGAAGATGGTTATATTTTCACTTGGTTTCCGTGCTGATGGGCTTTGGAATTTCTCCAAGCTTCTTCATACCCTGGAGTGGTATTCTTAGCATACTGGTCTACACCTTGAGTTTAAGATCTGTGGGATACTCTGCAACAATTTTACCTCAGATTTCCACACTCCACCTTTTCCTGAGGCCAGAGGCCTATAAATTTGAGTCAGTAAAGGGACTGAGGGAAGCTTCTAGGATTTCTAATTCATTTCAAGTCCCCATTGCTTAGTTTTGCCTCTTCATTGCCCCATCTTCCTCTATAGTCGAAGGAATAGACTTATATTTGTGTAGTGCTTATATGTACCATGTGTTAACTCATTTCATTCTCATAACAACTCTAAAAGGCAAGTACTCTTATTGTCTCTATTTACAAAAGAGGAAATTGAGGCAAAGAAAGATTAAGTAGTTTGTCCACAGCCCTAGAAGGCTTTGTTTCTAAGTGGCAAGGTGAGGATTCAAGCTCAGGCAGCCTTGCTCCTTCCTGAACCCTCAAGCTTCGAGATTATGCTGTATTGCAAAGGTTATATCTTGCCTTTGGCTCGTGACTGAGTTATTAGACCTTAGCCTAGTCATTAAAATATGGCAGGCACTCTGTAAATACTTGATGAGTGAATGTATGGATGAATGATGTTTTTATAACCATTCCAGTCCGCTTATCAAACTTGTCTTCCACTTTTTATCTTCCCAGTGCTTAGAATCCTCACTTCCTTATTTTACTAGCTCTTTGTCTTTATATTATTATCTCCCTACCAAAGTATAAGAGATAATTTCCTGAATGGAAGTACCATGTTTCATACTTGTTATATACCATCACAAGAATAGCTGAATAATCAATTTATGACACATGGAACCCATAAAATAAGTTTCTAAATAGATTGGAAATTTGTGGTGTTGAGAGATAAACAATTTACTCTCTTTCCAAACCCATGCCTTCACTCTGTTCCCTCCCAGAAAATGCTATTTGGTTGCATAGTTTAAAGATTAAAGAGATAACATAGCAAAACACTTAAAGTTAAAACAGATGAATAAAATTATCCTAAATAACCAAAAGAGTATTCAGACTCTTGAGTAGAACAGATCAGAGTATGAGGGCAATGATTCTGCCTCTAAGATTTCAGGTCACTAAAAGAAATACATTGGATTGCATCATCTTCATTTTCTTGAGGGAAAAAAATAGTATTTAAAATTACTCTCTGAAAATAAAATTGCTCTTAAAGCTATATTCAAGTAGGAATCAATTATTTAGACCTTGTGTAATGGGCACAAGAAACAATTCTGTCAACCATGAAGTTACAGAAGACGCCAGCATACCCTCTTCAAAAACAGACCATAATAGTGGTGAGAATGGCCGCATTTTTTTGATGAAGTGTTTAGAGTTCATTTGCCTTCACCAGAAGACACACCGTATTCTGAGTCATGGTTAATGACGGCAACACTGCTTTTCTTTCCTTTGAAAGAGGAAACTGCTTTTCCTTACCTATTCATCGACCTAACATGTTTTACATACCAGAAAGGCATTAGATTCTCTATTATATCTTTGCATAGAAAAATGCACCACCCATTTCCCCAAAACACTGTAATTACATTTAAGAAATTCCAGTAATTAATAGACCAAATGCGTATATCTAATTTAGGTTCATGAAAAACCAAGAGACATACCTAACCTTTCTTAAGCTCTAGGACACATACATAATTTGAACATTATGTCTACAATGAGAGTGTGTTTTCTTCCTTTTCAATGAGGAGGATAATTAGGGTGATAATACAAATAATACTTGAGTTTATAGAGCCCTTGGATGAGGTTTACCAAGGTGATTTCTGGCTCTGTGGTAAGCATGTCAGACTGATGTCGGTTTTTAGAAGTCACTAAGTCTTTCATATTTTTTTTTACCCCCTCAGGGCTTCCTCTTTCTCTAATAAAACTGCCTTAGTCCCATCCATATTCCAGCTTAGAATCCCAATGCTTAAATTAACTGTCTATATTTGACCAACTTAAAAAAAAAAAAAGTATCTCAAAAACAAAGAGTTGTTCGGTCTCCTTTCCCATCTGGCTGCATCTGTCATATACATATATTGGCCCTTGACATGAAGCTCTAATATTGATCTGGAGCCTTACTGAACTCCAACTTAATATAGGGACAATGTCTACCAATAACTTAGGCAGTTTCAGAGGTGCTCACTGAATCTTTTTCCACTTACAAAATAAAAGAATGTCTTTGCTAGAGTACCTATTAAAGGGTTTCAGTATGCCCTATGTCAAGCTGAACTTTGGAATGCAATGAAATATTTTTAAGTGAGCTTTCAGTTTTGTTAAATTAATTTGGGATTGGATTTCCTCCAGTGGTTCAAACAAAATGAAAGTGTGATCTTAAAGTATTTAATAAATTGTTTCCTCCCTTGTTAAGTTGGATCAGAATTAACTTCCAAGACCGTCCTAAGACACTAGTATACAGTGTACTAGAGGGCACTCTACTGTGACATCCCACTATAATAATTAGGGAACTACAATTGCTTAATGCTGTGTGGTTTCACACAGAAAAATCATGACAATTTCTCTTCCCATTGCCTGTCTTTCTGTGGTTATCTATGGCCATGTAATACACCACCCTAAAAGTTGTTGGCTTAAAATAATATAAATTATTTATTTTGCTCATGAATTTACAATTTGGGCAGAGCCTATCAGGAAAAACTTTTCTCTGCTACACACAGAGTCAGCTAGTATGGCTCTCAACTAGACTAAAGGATCCACCTCTAAGCATCTGACTAACATGCCTGACATGTTGGTGCTGGCTGTTGCCTGGGAGCTCAACTGGGTTTGCTCTCTGGGGACCTTAGTTTTTTAGGTCCAAGATACTGGGTTGCCAGGGTCTTCCAGTGTGTAAGATCATTTCTGTCATATTTGGCCAGCCAAAGAAGTCACAAATTCTGCTCAGATTTAAGGGGAAGGGACATGGAACCCTACTTGTCACTAGGAGGAATGTCAGATAATTTGGTTATCCTTTATACCACCACACTCTTTTTTGATATCCAGTTGCCCAAGCTGGAAACTTGGGCATCACCTTTGACCTTCCCATCCCTTATACTTATCCTTTTCTCCATGATCTACCCTAGAAATATGTATATTATTTAATGCATATAATTTAATAATAGAATCATGTCTCTCTCTCTACACACACACACACACACACACACACACACACACACACATTACCAAATCTTTCTAACTGGCCCTAGAATTTTTCCACTTCTTTTGTGTGCCCTCACTACTTCTCTGGTACACATAGCATCCCTCACCGTCCTCCTAACTGGTCTTTCTGCCTGTAGCTTTCCTTCTGCCCAAGCCGGTAATGGTGATTTTGGTTTTCATGGTAAATAACATCACTCCTCTGATTAAGAGTCCTAAAATGTTCCCCTTTACTGTTAGGGTAAAATGTAAACTTGTTTTCATGGCTCATAAGGTTCTGCATGATCTGGCCTCTGCATCCTTCTCTAGTTGTGTACCCTCATCTCTTGCTATACATTTGGCATTCAGGCCTCAGCTTTGACAAAGTCTTGATGTTCTTCAAATGCTTTTGCTTCCTCTTACCTCTGAGACTTTGTTCAGGATGGACTTTTTCTTTGAAAAGCTCTTCTGCCCCACTTTCCTCTCACTGTCCGCCATTCTCTCTGCTGAGGATAATTCAGGATAATTAGGCTCAGGATAATTCAGGCTCATTCTTCAGATTTCAATTTAGTTTTCAATTGGTCACTTCCACTGAAGTGTTTTATAACTGTTTATTCATTCACAAAATATTGATTGAGTACCTACAATGTGCCAGGCACTTTTCTGGGCCCTGGGGATACTACAGCAAACAAAGTAAACAAAAGCCTCTTCTTATGGAACTTATACTTCCAGTGGAAAGGCCAGGCAATAAACAAACAAAAGAATAGGTAGTAGTATAGAGGTACTAAGCAGGAAAAAAAATGAAAAAGGATGGGCAGTATAAAATGTTGGAGGGTGGGAAGTGGCCAGGGACGGCCTCACTGGGAAGGTGTCATTTGAATCAGGACTCGAATGCAGTGAGGGGGCTAGTTATGAGGTTGGGGAGAAAAGACCATTTCAGTCAGAAGAAACAGCAAGTATAAAGGCCCAGCAATAGGCATGCACTTCTTTGTGTGAGCAATGGCGGAGGGCCAGAGTGGCTGGAGTTAATGTGGGGGAAGCAGAGGAAGGTAAGATAAGATCAGAGAGTTAATAGGGCCCCCAATCACAGAAAGTCTTGTAGGTCATTGTAAAGACTTGGGCTTTTTCCTCTAAGTGGGAGAGATTGGGAGAAGTTGAGACGAGGAGCATCATGCTCTAATTTATGTGTTTAAGGGATCACCTACCTACCCTGAAATCCTGGATACGGTCCTCTTACACATTACTCGTACTTCCATCATACAACTTTTCATCTGTAATGTAACTTGTTTACATCCCTCACTTGTGTCTAGGTTCTGTGAGGAGTGGTGCTCTGTCCAACTTGTTCATATTTTATTCCACCACCAAGTGCAGTGCCCAGGAACCACAGGTTCTCAGGAAATATATATTTGATTTCACTAAAATGATGAGTAAATGAGTGCCAACCCCTTGCTAATCTTTACCTTTTTTATTTATTACAACAACTTCCTCATTTTGATAGTATTAAACCCCAATTTATAAACCAGGAAATGAAGTAGGAGTAGGAAGTGGTAAACAGAAAAAAGAAAAGGAAAGATATGAAATCCTTTACAGCAATCACAGCAACCTTTTTTAAATTAAGAAACCCAGGTTCTCATTTCTATCCTGAACTCTCCAGTGAAGAGTTGCATTGTCCCATTTGCTAGACTTAAAGATGTCCATTCAATTCTCTGAAATAGTCACAGTGGATGCTTTTTTGACTTTTATCAGGGGAAGAGAGATACTTCAGTTCTGGGACCATTATAAGGAAAATGAAGCAGAATGGCCAGGATCCTATATTACAGAAATTCATTTCCCATCTGACTGCATGTGTACATATGCATGTGCATATGTGTGTACAAAGGCTTCATTACTAGTCCACCTGTGTTTATCAGTTCCTACTTTCTGCCTAGCACTAGGGATGGAGAGATCTTTGTCCTCAATGGACTCAAAGGGGTTACACAATATAGGACAGTGTAGAAAGTAATATAGTGGGGAAATAAATATCTGTTCTAGGAAGCAAATAGAACAGAACAAATTGGGTAGAAAAATATGCTAAATTGATCATAGGGTTAGCATTTCTTGAATGCCAGTATGAACAATTGCTTACTGACCGAAATGATGATCAGAGAGGGGTACCATCTTGAGATTCCCCATTTGATTTATCTTGTGAAATCACAGAATAGTCAAATTGGAAAAACAAAACAAAACAAACAAAAGCCTGCATTTAGCTCTTTTGTTTAAGATGTAAAGAAAATGAGACCCAAAGAGATGGAGTCTTGCCAAAAATCACACATAGGAAGAACAAAGAGGAAAACCAGGGCTTTAAAACTTGGGCCAGTCAAATGGCTACCTTTTGTTACCTAAATCAAAAAAGAGAATGGCCATCTTCTTTACAGAAGTACTTTGGAGTTAGTTAGTGGGTGGTCTCTCCACCCATAAGCCCCTGCCTTCATTTATTTATTGATTTCTTCTCATTTACTCAGTCTAGACATGTTGTTGTCAGGCTTAAAGCCTGAGCGCACTGCGAGGGCTTCCTGTTGTCAGCTGGGCTTCCACATTCACTGTATTGCAGACTGATAAAAGATACTGCAGAGTCAGCCTCACCACCATGAGCTGAGTCTGCCATGGCATCCTCTCTTGTTTTCTCCTGCTCTCCAAACTGCTGAGGGACAGAAAATGGAGGTGCTGAGTCTCAAGGCTTACTGGGCTTGTCTGCAACTGCATTCAGCTTGCTGGACCATGTGGAGACCTGGCATACTGCTTCAGATCCAGAAGTGAAAAGAGAGCTCTAGTGAAATACCTACACTTTTCTAAATCTCCAGTTAATTCCAAAATTGTCATTAGCTCTTTGAAATTTTACCTTCTTTACATGTAGACTGACCCAGGCAGAGCCAGTGATGTCCTTCTTATATAACTATATGGCATGAGGGACATGCAACCAAATTAAATAAAATTAATTTCAAGCACACATTCTGATTTGGAGAAGCATTTGCACAATTACACAGTGTCAGCATGAGTCACTTATTCTGAATGGTTTTATTGTCATGATCCTGATTTGGAAGTCTCTATGCTTGCTGTGCATGATAAACTTGAGCCATGTTTTGCCCTGAAGTTTTAAAGAACTATAATTTAAAACATCTATAACAAAACAATCTATGAGTAAATGAGACCTCCCTAAATTAGATGCCTCTTTCAGCAGCACGATAAGTAATTCTTTCCAATATGAAAACATTGAGGGGCTCTGGGAGTCTCTTTATTAAATAATAATCCTTCCTCATATAGGATTTTGCATGATCCTTAGGGAGAAAAATCTATTTGCTTACTTAATCTTGAACAAAAGGTACCACTTCTCTACTTTTGGTATCATCACTGCTGCATCAGTTTGCATGTGCAAACTGTTGTGGCTTTACATCTTTTTGTACTGTGGACATTTTTCCACATAAAACAATATGAATAAAAACAAGTTCTGTGGAATTTCATGAATTGTAACTCAGACTAAAAGTACAGACCATCCTCTTCCATCTCATTTTGTTATGTTTCTCACTATGCTTTATTTGTTTATGTAATAAATATTTATTCAGTATCTACTATGTGCCAAGCACTGTTGTAGAGACTAGGGGATACATCAGTGAAAAACAAAACAGAACAAAACAGGAATAGATCTCTGCCCTTACAAAGATTATATTTTATCAGGAGCATAGGGAGAGATATACAACAAACAATTACTATAAGTATTTAAATAATTGACTATAAAGCATGCTTGAAACTAATGAAAGCTATAAAGAGATGAAAAAATAGGACAGATTAAGGAGGAAGTATGTGGACTCCAGTAGTATTAGTTAGGAAACAGGGAGTCAAAAAAGATATCATTGAGGAGGAGAGATTTGAACAAAGACTTAAAGGAGACGAGAGTAAACAAAGCAGATAATCTGGGGAAATATTATTTGATGCCAAGATTTAGCTAAAGCAAGAACCCTAAGTAGGTGACCTGGAGTGGTCAGGGAAATCCCTGGAGACCATTGTTGATAAAGTCAAGAGAGCAAATTGAAGATGAGATCTTTAAGATAAGGTGGCTATTTAGGATCAGAGTTAGGGTCTTAGGTAGATTATTTAGGGCCTTGTAGACTGTTGTAAAATATCTAGGTTTAATTCCAAGTGGATTGGGAAGCCATTGCAGTTGTTTACTTGAAGAAGTGACATAATTGGATTTAATTTAAGTTCTAAAACTTTCTAAAAGATTAGCTGGACTAGTCTGGGAAGGATGGCAAGTCATGGCAGGAGATAAGCAGTATGTTATTACAATACTCCAGAAGATATGTGTGGTTGGCACAAGATGGCATGTTGTGGTGGAACTGGCAAAAGCAGTTCACATTTGGTTCATATTTTGAAGGTAGAAGCAGCAGAGAGAAGTTGAGGATGAATTCAAAGGTTGTTAGTCTGAACATCTGAAAGGATGGATTTGCTATCAGCCAATACAGAAATGGCCACATGATGAGCAGATTTTCAAGTTGGATTAGGAACTGAAGTATGGATATGTCACATTTGAGGAGATTATTAAACATCCAACTCTAGGACATGAGTCAGGAGAAAGGTCTGGGAAGAAGATAGAATTTGAGAGTTGTTGATAAGTAGGTGGTATTTAAAGTCTTGAGGATAGACAACACCAAGGGAATAAGAATAGACAGAAAAGAGGGTATAGATCTGAGCCCCAGGGCATTTTACCATTAAGAGGTCAAGGAGAATTGCAAAACTAGATAAAGAGCCCAAGAAGAAATGACCATAGATGCAGAAGGAAAACCAAGACAGGGTGGTGACTTGGGGAAGAATGTATTTTGAGGAGTGAGTGATCACAGTGTCAAATAATATTGGACGGTAAAATAAATTGAAGACTGAGAATGATGACTGGATTTAGAAATAGTGAGGTCACAGGAGGATTGTTGGCAGAAGTTTGAGTGGTGTGATGGGAATAAGATCCTGATTAGACAGAAAGTAATTTTTTCTTTCTTTCTTTCTTTCTTTCTTTCTTTCTTTCTTTCTTTCTTTCTTTCTTTCTTTCTTTGTTCTTTTTCTCCACCAAACTGGGCTAAAACACCAAACTCAAATGCTTATTGACAGCACAATTTTAATGAATCCCTTTGGGAATTTTGTTATAAACACTTGGAAGATTTTTCACTTATTTGATCTGGTCCTAACATTCCAAAATGGGAATGTGTTTTAATTATCCTCAGATATAATCTGTGAACAAAACATCTGAGGATACAGATAAGCATTTTAGAAAATCATTTACTTATTTTAGGCCATTGCATTATACTATCATACATTGATTATGGAGAAAAGGTATTAGTAGCTTGTTTTTTTACATCTTGGCAATTTAATTGAAGCCGCATGTTCTTCTCAAAGTATACCCAGGGTTTAACATATTTGTTTTGTATGCATAGCTTCCTTAATGATACAACAACCAGACCTTCTACTAGTCTATAATTAAGTACCTGGTCATGTAATATACAGAGTAGGTAAGCAATAAACATTTGTTAGTTTAATGTTCTATGTTCCCTGTGCCTGATCCTGCTCTCTTATATATAAGCATCACTTAGTTATGGAAGGATAATAATAGAAAATGATCAGGGGGTGCCTGGCTCAGTCAGTTAAGTGTCGGACTTCAGCTCAGGTCATGATGTCACAGCTCAAGCCCTGCCTCAGGCTCTGTGCTGACAGCTCAGAGCCTGGAGCCTGCTTCAGATACTGTATCTCCCTCTCTCTCCGCCACTCCCCTGATCACACTCTATCTCTCTCTTTCAAAAATAAATAAATGTTAAAAAAATAAAAATAAAATGATCAGAGTATAGTGTTTATACTGCTAGAAGACTGGCCTTCAAAGACTTTATAGTCTTGATAGGGAGGGGATACATATGTATATGATAAGTTCAAAAGCAAGGTAAAAACAGTATAAAGAAGAATAAAAGATGGCCTTATAATTAGTTACCAAATTAAATCTGTAGATAATACATGCCCAATACATTTTGGTAATTCTCACAATATTTCCATCTTTTTTCATTGTTATTATATTTGTTATGGTGATCTGTAATCAGTGATCTTTGATGTTACTATTATAATTATTTGGAAGTACCATGAACCATGGCCATATAAGGCGGCAAATTTATTCCATAAAGTTTGTGTGTTCTGACTTCTCCATCAATCGGCCATTCCCTCATCTCTCTCTCCCTTCAGGCTTCCCTATTCCTTGAAATACAACATTATAACCCTATAGTGGCCTTTAAGTGTCCAAATGAAAGGAAGAGTCACATGGCTCTCACTTTAAATCAAAAGCTAGAAATTATTATGCCTAGTGAGAAGGGCATGTCAAAAACTGAGATAGGCTGAAGGCTAGGCCTCCTGTGCCAAACAAAGTTGCGAATGCAAAGGAAAATTTTTACAGGAAATTAAAAGTGCTACTTCAGTGAACACATGAATGGTAAGAAATTTAAACAGTCTTACTGCTAATATGGAGAATGTTTTAGTGGTCCATATAAAAGATCGAACCAGCCATAACATTTTCTCAAGCTGAAGCCTAATCCAGAGGAAGGCCCTAACTCTCTTTAATTCTTTGAAGGCTGAGAGAGGTGAAGAAAGCTGCAGAAGAAAAAATTGAAACTAGCTGTACTAAACAACAGATTTTCAATATTGATTTAACAGTCTTGTATTGGAAGAAGATGCCATGACTTTCATAGCTGGAAAGAGAAGTCAATGCCTGACTTCTAAGCTTCAAAGGACAGCCTAACTTGTTGTTATGGGCTAATGCACCTGTGACTTGAAGTCAATGCTCATTTACCATTTTGAAAATCCTAGGGCCCTTAAGAATGATGCTAAACCTACTCTGCCTGTGCTCTATAAATGGAAAAGCAAAGCCTGGGTAATAGCACATCTGTTTATAACACAGTTTACTGAACATTTGGAGCCCACTGCTGAGACCTACTGCTCAAGGAAAAAAGATTCCCCTCAAAATATGACTGCTCATTGACAATGCACCTGGTGCCTCAAGAGTTCTGATAGAGATGTACAATGAGATTAATATTGTTTTCGTGCCTGCTAACACAGCATCCATTCTACAGTCCGTGGATCAAGGAGTGATTTCAACTTTAAACTCTTATTATTTAAGAAATTCATTTCATAGTGCTATAGGTGCCATAGATAGCGATTCTTCTGATGGATCTAAGCAAAATAAATTGAAAACCTTCTGGAAAGGATTCACCATTCTAGGAGCCATTAAGAACATTTGTGAGTCATGGGAAGGGGTCAAAATATCAATATGAACAGTAGTTTAGATGAAGTTGATTTCCAGCTCATGGATGACTTTGAGAGGTTCTACTTTGATGGTAGACATATCAAGAGAACTAGAATTCGAAGTGGAGACTGAGGATGTGACTGGATTGCTACAATCTCATGATAAACTTTAAACCAGATGCAGAGTTGAATGAGCAAAGAAAGTGGTTTTTTGAGATGGAATCTACTCCTGGTGAGGATGCTGTGAAGATTGTTGAAATGACAACAAAGGACTTAGAACATTACATAAAATTAGTTGCTAAAGCAGTAGAGGGGGTTGAAAGGATTGACTCCAATTTTGAAAGAAGTTCTGTGGTTAAATGCTATCAAATGGTATTGCATGCTATGGAGAAATCGTTTATGAAAGAAAGGGTTGATTGATGTGACAACTTGTTGTCTTATTAAGAAATTGCCACAGCCACCCCAATTTTGCTGTGTAATTCTGGACTGGGAGATAAGAATTCTGGTAGTGTGTGAAGAGATGGTTGAGAGTACAAGTGTAGGAGGTGGGGAGAGGCTTACTGTAAACTCCCCAAAATTTTCATGCTAGTTTCATGTACCAAGAGTAAACATCCATAGAGCAATGGATAGAGGAAAGGAGAATAGAGCTACAGATTGCTTCTATGCACTAGAGACAAGGGAGGTTATGGAGTTTAACAAAAGTATACGAATATGTGTGTAATTAATGCACTCTGATTTCTGGGTAGTGTTTACCTCTGGAGAAGGAGAAGTGGGGAAGTGGTGAGTTTTACCAGAATCAATCAATCAATCAACCAATCAATTATTTATTTGAACAATCTTAGGAAAATAGAAAAAGTGTTACCATCTGTCAAATATGGATAGTGATTACCTTTTTACTTTCAGTAAGTTCTGTTCTGCTTGAAATATTTTACATACATATTTTATATACATATTTTAAACAGTTTTTTTAACTTTATTTAATTTTTAGACAGAGACAGTGCAAATGGGGGAGAGACAGAGAGGGAGAGAGAGAATCCCAAGTAGGCTGCACACTGCCAGCTCAGAGCCTGATGGGGAGCTTGAACCCATGAAGCTGTGAGATCATGACCTGAGTCAAAACCAAGAGTCAGAAATTTAACCGACTGAAACACCCAGGTGCCTAAAACACCCAGGTGCCTATATATATATATATATATATATATATATATATATATATATATGCACATATACATATACATATATATGTGTATATATATGTGTATATATATATATGTGTGTGTGTATATATATATATATAACCTTTAAACAAGGTTCAGAAAATTTAAGGTAAAAACCTTGGAAGATAGAGGAGAGTTTTAAAATACTTTTTAATGTTTTTATTTATTTTTGAGAGAGAGAGAGCATGTGTGTGTGAGAGTGAGTGGAGGAGGGAAAAAGAGAGAGGGGAAAAGAGGATCCAAGGCAGGCTCATGCTAACAGCGGAGAGCCCAATGAGGGGCTCAAGCTCACAAACCCTGAGATTATGACCTGAGCCAAAGTCAATGCTTAACCTACTGAGCCACCCAGGTGTCCCTAAAATATTTTTAAATACTAGCTTATTTCCAAATAAATTGAAGCTTGGATTTCACTATTTACCTTATATCTTTCTCTTTAACATAAGAAACTGAAAATGAGTTAAGTCAATTAGACCAATATTAGTTGGAAAGAACATGTTTGCTATTAACCTTTTTAAAAGGAGTATTTTTTTTGAATGAAGTTAGTCATATCATTGCCTGTTTTCATTTTATGAAAGTAGAATTTCTTCTTCAAAAAAAATTTTAAAAATTCTATTTCTACTGTGTATCTATATCTATAGTTATAGTTCTGAAAGTTTCATGGATTTCTCCCCTGTTTGTTTATTCATTTGCCCCAGTTCAATATTTGGCTTCTGAGAAATTTATTTTGATACTCTCATCACCTGAGAGACCAGAGCCTCAGAAAGCTTTCCTTACATGGATAAGAGTGATAAGTTTCCACAGAAAAAGCGACATCAAACATTGATCTGCTTGCGTAAAGTGATTCTACCAGTTATATGGCATTTGGTGCTTCCTGTAAATTGATGCAAACTTCATTAAAGAAAATGACAGATGGCATATGGCAGCAGACAAAATGCTAGCTCACATGATGAATTCTACCTTCTACTAGTCCAGGATAAACAATGTTTTTAATCACCTTGAAAAAACTGTCACATTGATTCAGCTACAGTGACCAGGTAATTATAATTGTGTAGCTAGTTTCTTATTAGCTTAAAAAATAAATAAATAAAAGGTGGCAACAGATAGGCATTTGCTTTTGGTTTATATTGCAAGACAGATGGCCTAATGAGATTTTATGACTCTATGCTGCCATGATGAGGTCTCCACTTGCACAGCGTTACAACAGAATGACCACGGAGCCCCAGTTTGTATTCTCTTCACTAGTTGTTTGGTATATTACTTTGAGAATTGGAAGGGCTGGGAGTGTAAAAAGTGATTATGAGATTTTTCTTTGCTTGACATGATGAACGAGTCTATGTGAGCCAGATACCTTTCTGTGGATGAACTGCAGACAGGTTTCAATCACAGTCAGATTGTGTTGCATTCCTTTTGAAGGTGGACATTTACAACATTGAATTTTAAGGGGATAATTACAGTGTTTTTAGATTCTGAGGTTTACATCGTGATACATTTTTTTCTTTTTCTTTTTTCTTTTTTATTCTTTTTACAAAAAACAAAAAACAAAAAAAAACCCCTCTCATCAATTTTTATAATAATGTGCTTTCCTGGTCAATTTTACCTGCAGGACATGGTCCTATAAATATATTTTTAATGGTCCCTAATTAGAGGTTCAGATACATAAGAAATAAAAGTGATTTCTACTTATAGAAAGTAGGACTGGATTTTAGTTTCAGTACATGGAATTTATATCGTTAACTTTAGTTAGTGATTCATATCAGACTTCTTTTCAAGTTATAGAAATTGCCTCTGGCTAATTTAAGTGAAGAATATGGAAGGATATTCACTGACTGGGAAGAAATGCGAGAGAACCAAGTAGAATCTGGGTTCTAAGTGGAATCTGTGGTCTTACTACCACAACCTGCTTGAAGCCATAGTCCATGGTCTTGTAGGGCAGAAAGCTGCTGGCTCTGCCTCCACTGAGCACTTGACTTTGGCTACAATGGGATTTCCACAGTGCTAAAGACAATTTCTCAGCTGTTCTTGTATCCTTCCTTTATTTTCCAGAGCTTCAAAGTCCTAAGTGGGACCCTTTGATTGGCTGAGTTTAGGCCATGTGCCAATTCTCTGATTCCTGCTCCACTGGCTTCTTAATGAGAATTGAAGCCTTTCTCCCCCCAGAGCCTATGCAGTGGAAGATCTCTCCAGGTTAGGAAGGGAGTTCTGTTGTTGGACGTCTAGAGAACAAGAGAAGACAGGAATTGACAGAGGTGCATGACAGCAAAAGTTATCTTTTGTATCATGACATTTTTTTTTCTAGTTTATTTTTTCTCTTTGTTTTATTTATTTTTTTGATAACCATAAACATATAAAGTAAAGAATGCTATCATTAATATCCTTAATCCCAACACGTGGTTATGGATGTAACTTGTTATCCCAGGACTTTTCCTACTATATCAAAGGCCCAATTACTATTCTCAACATGCATACCAACCTTCCTTTTGTGCACACATGTCTGATATTTCCAAGTTTAGGAGAAGGGAGACATTTGCCTTATGTCTCAGCCCATATTTTTAAATCAGCATCATTTCCCTCTGCTTATTTTGCCATGATTTTCACAATGAGTAAATATTTACTCAGGATTTCTATATTAGTTTGCCAGGGCTGCCACAACAAAGTACTACAAACTAGCTAAACAATCAAAACTTACTGTTTCACACTTCTGGAGGCTAGAATTCTGAGTTCAAGGTTTTGGCAGAGTTAGTTTCTTCCAAGGGCTCTGATCAAGAATCTGTCCATGCTTCTCTCCTTTGGTTGTTGTCATCTTGTCATTTCTCAGCTTGTAGAAATATCACCTTGTTCATTGTCCTCATCTTCACATGGTGTCTTGAGTTCACATCAGTGTCCAAATCTCTCTTTTATAAGAACACCAGTCATATTGGATTAGGATTCATCCTAATGACTTACTTTAATTTGATTACCTCTGTAAATCCCTTATCACCAAACTAGGTCATACTCTGAGATACCAGAGGTTAGGATTCCAGCATACACTTAGGGAACATAATTCAACCTATAGTAACTTCTTAAATGGCTGCCTCTTCAATGTGAGTTTTTGAAATATTGAATCCTTTTTGACATTATTTTTTTAACCAAGGAATATATAAGTAGGCAGACTTGGCTGACCATTAAGGACTACATACACATCTTAATTTTAGGTGTGAAATTGACAGAATGGTTGATTTGATGAAAAGCAAGGAATTTTTGGTATTCTTTAGCTAAAGTTTGTCATTTAAAAATGTATCTTTTAAAATAACCCACTTCTGGTTCTTTTGGTTTTTCTCTTGTTACTCTAGTCTCTGTTTTATTTAATTCTGCTAAAATCTCTGTTGTTTCTTTTATTTTGTTTGCTGTGGATTTAGTTTGCTTTTTTTTTTCTTTTTAGTCTCTTTCAGATCTTCTTTGTGGATGTGCTCTGAAGTTCTAGAAAATTTAGACCAATTCTAGTTTCTTTCAGTATTGCATTAATTATCAGTGAAATACTAGTATAATAACCTGAAGGCAGATTTAACGGAAACTTTATTTAAATGAGTTATTTACATCTCCCGCAAGAAAACACTTTACTGCATATATGGGTGTAGTCAAAAGAACATCTTTAAAAACAGGAGCACTTAGATTCCAAATATTTTTATCATATTCTTTCAAAAAGTTTTCAAGGGCTCTGATGGGAGATAGTATTATTTGATGTACAAATATTTTAATTTTTGCTTATATTAGATATATTAAATGCTACTGCATTAAAAAATACTTAAGATGTTATTCAGTATTAAAGTGTTTCAGCTTTTTTTTAAAAGACATTCTTTGTAAATTAAAAGCTCTAAATGGAGCTCCTGTAATCCTTTAATGCAAAGCAGCTGTTTTCATTTTCTGATGAACTACTAAAAGGGAATTTCATGACATTTTTTTTTTGTCTTCCCCTTATATACTCTGGTTCATGTCAATAAAACATAAAATTAAAAACAAGAAAACCTACCAAATACTCTTAAAAACAGTCAGTATTCTAAGCCATTGCAGTTAATACAACAACAACGACGACGATGACAACGATGAACTGGAGTGAAAAGCTTGAACAAGCTTTATGATATATTTTATTAGGTTATGACCTATGATTTACAATTGCATTATTTTTTTCAAAACTCTCTAGTATGAGTATAGGAAATCATCTAAATGCATGAGTTTGTGTCATGAGACCTTACAGATTATAATAGGTAGTATATTTAAAAAAAAAAAAAACTTTTTTTAATGTTTACTTACTTTTGAGACAGAGACAGAGCATGAATGGGGGAGGGTCAGAGAGAGGGAGACATAGAATCTGAAGCAGACTACAGTCTCTGAGCTGTGAGCACAGAGCCCGAGGTGGGTCTCGAACTCATGCAGTGTGAGATCATGACCTGAACTGAAGTCGGATGCTTAATCGACTGAGCCACTCAGGCGTCCTAGGTAGTGTATTTAAAATACCTGTTGTATTTTTAAGACAATTATCAAACCATCCAAAGAAAATCAATATCATGATAAATTTAGATGACTTAAAATAAATACATCAAAAACAAAACCAGAATCTACACTTGTGATAGTTTCTCTAGCCTTATTTGCTTTGAGACAGGGAATGAATATCTTGAAAATTTAAGGTTCTTTATTTCTATGGGATTGTGTGTCTATCAGCTTTCACTGCCTTTTGCTTCATCCGACTGTTGCATAAAGTACAAAAGGTCCTCTCAGAAATATAATGGGGAATGGAAAATGCAATTTTAAAGCATATGTTGAAACTTTTACACAGAATCGGTATAAAATTTATACACTGAAACTCATTCTAATAACAGTCAATAGTAGGTAGGTATGTTCCTGAAAGGATCATTTTAAAAGCAATTATAATACTTGGAATAACTAACATTTTACGTGTGCTAAAAGCTTCTAATTTAATGGAAACATTGAAGATCTTTTTGTGTAAAAAGAATGATGCTTTTGTAATGTAAAACATTAACCTCTAGTTATTTTAGAAATAGATGTTTTTTAATCAAATTTTCTTAAAGCAGCTACAATTGTACTTCTTTGTTTTAATATTTCAAATTTGTAGCTAGGAGTTGAAATTTTAAACAGAGAGGAGCCCCCTTTTACCTTTCATTTATTCTTTTTTTTTTTTTAATTTTTTTAACGTTTATTTATTTTTGAGACAGAGAGAGAGACAGAGCATGAACGGGGGAGGGTCAGAGAGAGAGGGAGACACAGAATCCGAAACAGGCTCCAGGCTCTGAGCGGGTCAGCACAGAGCCCAACGCGGGGCTAGAACTCACGGACCGCGAGATCATGACCTGAGCCGAAGTCGGCCGCCCAACCGACTGAGCCTCCCAGGCGCCCCAACCTTTCATTTATTCTTTAACCAAACCTGGCAGGTTGGCAGCAGATATTTGGTCAGTCACTTTGTTCCTTACCTTGCTGATGCAAAAGGGTGAATATTTCAAAGTAAAGCAAGAGTTGGGATCAGAGAAACCATGTTCTGTGTTCTTTTTAAATAGTCTTCCAGTGGCATTCTTTTAGAAATCTAGTCTTTGCCCTCCCCATACCACAAGGGTGAAAAGGTGGCCTTTTCCAGAGTGCTCAAAGTCAAATTAGTCCTGTAAGTCAGTCTGGGGGGAAATGAGAGTAATTTTGTGGTCAGGGTGGCCAAAGACCTAATGTCTAAGGAGGCAAGAGAGGCAGCATGGTCAGGACATGCTGAAAAAGATTGAAAAAGTAGGGACTTTACAGCCATGAGGCTACAGTAGTGACTTTAAGGGAAGTATGTGCTTTAAAACCTGTTTAAAAACAAAGTTGAACTTTGAGAGGAAAAGCTGGGAGGGACTCAAGGAAAACCATTACCCAACATGAGGGAAATGAAACATAGTACATAAATGGAAGTTCAAAGCCTACAGAGGAGAAAGAAACATGAAAGGTAAGTACAGAAGACACTATGTGCAAAATAACAGAAGAAATAAAATAAGGAAAGATCAGAGGTCACTTTTTTGCTCTTCGGTCAGCAAAACCCATATAGTAAAAGAAGTAAACCATAAGTAAGGGAGGGTACATCTGAAGGTGTCCTACAAGATTTATTTAAATAAGACGAAATAGTAGAGGACTTTAACACCCCATTTATATCAATGGACATATCATCCAAATAGAAAATCAACAAGAAAATAGTGGCTTTGAATGATTCATTGGACCAGATGGATTTAACAGACATATTCAGAACATTCTGTCCTAAGCAGAAGATTACACATTATTTTCAAGTGCACATGGAACATTCTTCAGAATACATGAAAACATGTCTCAATAAATTCAAAAGGATCAAAGTCATTCCATGTGTCTTTTCTGACCACAACACTATGAAACTACAAATCAACCACAGGACAAAAATCTGGAAAGAGCAGAAATACAAGGTTAAATAACACACTACCAAACAATGAGTGGGTCAACCAAAAAATCAAAGAAGAAATTAAAAAAAAATACATAGATACAAATGAAAATGAAAACATAATAGTCAAAAATCTTTGGGATGCAGCAAAATGACTCTAAGAGGGAAGTTTATAGCAATACAGGTCTACCTCAAGAAGCAATAAAAATCTCAAATAAACAACCTAACCTCACACCTAAAGGAGCTAGAAAAAGAAGAAACAAAACCTAAAATGAGTAGCAGGAAGGAACCTGAAGTAATAAAGATGAGAGCAGAAATCTGAAAACAAACAAACAAACAAAAAAAAACTATGGTGCAGTTAGGTGGTTCAGTTGGTTGAGCATCGTATTTCAGTTGAGGTCATGATGTTGCAGTTTGTGAGTTCTAGCCCCACATCAGACTCTCTGCTGTCAGCACAGATCCTGCTTAGGATCTTCAGTCCCCATCTCTCTCTGTCCCTCTCCCACTCACACACACTCTCTCTCTGTCAAAAATAAACATTAAAAAATAAATAAAAAGAATCACTCTTTAAAAAATAAAATAAAATAAAAAACTAAAACTAAAACTAAAAAAACAATAGAACACATAAGTGAAACCAGGAGCTACTTCTTTGAAAAGATCAACAAAATTGATAAACATTTAGCCAGACTCAGAAAAACAAAATTAGGAATGAAAGAGGAGAAATAACAACTGACACCAGAATTACAAAGGAATTACAAATAAGAGAATAGTATGAAAATTATATGCTGACAAATCAGACAACCTAGAAGAAATGGATACATTTCTAGAAACATACAACATCCCAAAATTGAATTAGGAAGAAATAGAAAATTTGAACACAACAAGTACCGGCAATGAAATTGAATCAGTAATACAAAAACTCCCAACAAACAAAAGTCCAGGACCAGACAGCTTCAGAGGTGAATTGTACCAAACATTTAAAGATGAATTAATACCTATTCTTTTCAAACTATTACAAAAAATAGAAGACAAAGGAAAATTTCCAAATTTATTCTATGAGGACTGCATTAACCTGATACCAAAACTAGATAAAAATAATACAAAAAAAAAAAAAAGAGAGAACTCCAGATCAATGTCTCTGATGAACTTAAATGCACACATCCTCAACAAAATATTAGCAAACTGAATCCAACAATACGTTAAAAACAATCATTCACCACAATCAATGGGACTTATTCCCAGGATGCAAGGGAGGTCCAATAATCACAAATCAATCAATGTGATACATAATATCAATAACATAAAGGATAAAAACTGTATGATCATTTCAATAGATGTAGAAAAAGCATTTGACAAAATACAACAACCAATTCATGATAAAAACCCTCAACAAAGTAGGTTGAGAGGGAACATACCTCAACATAATAAAAGCCATATATTAAAAACTCATAGCTAACATCATAGTTAATGGTGAAAAATAGAGCTTTTCCTCTAAGATCAAGAACAAGACAAAGATGTCCACTCTCACCACTTTTATTCAGCACAATACTGGAAGTCCTAGGTACAGCAATCAGACAAGAAAAAGGAATAAAAGGCATCCAAATCAGTAAGAAAGAAGTAAAACTTTTACTATTTGCAGATGACATGGTACTATATATAGAAAGTCCTAAAGACTCCACAAAAAATGCCATAACTGATAAATGAGTTCAGTAAGGTTTCGGGATACAAAATCAATGTATAGAAATCTATTGCATTTCTATACACTAATAATGAAGCAACAGAAATAAATAAATAAACAGAAATAAATAAAAATGAAGCAATAATGAAGCAACAGGATATAAAACCAATGTACAGAAATTTCTATACACTAATAATGAAGCAACACTAATAATGAAGCAACAAATTTGTAAAGATTTCATTTGCATGGATTGGAAGAATAAATATTGTTAAAATGTCCATATTACCCAAAGCAACCTATAGGTTTAATGCAATCCCTATCAAAATACCAATATTTTTTACAGAACTAGAAGAAGTAATACTATTTTTTTTATTTGTTTTGTAAACTCAAAGAGGATTAAAGACCTAAATGTGAGACCTGAAATCATAAAAATCCTATAAGAGAGCACAGGCAGTAATTTATCTGACGTTAGCCATAGCAGGATTTTTCTAGATATGACTCCTGAGGCAAGGAAAATAAAAGCAAAAATAAACTATTGGGATTACATCAAACAAAAAACTTCTGCATAGTTAAGGAAACAATCAACAAAACTAGCTTCTGAATGTGAGAAGACATTTGCAAATTGCATATCCAATAAAGGGTAAGTATCCAAAAATATAAAGGACTTCTACAACTCAACACCTGAAACAAACAATCCAATTTAAAAATGGGCAGAAGTCAAAAACCAACATCTCCTGAAAAAGAATGGGCAACAGACACATGAAAAGATGCTCAATGTCACTTATCATCAGGTAAATGCAATCAAAACTACAATGAAATGTCACCTCACATCTTTCAGAATGGCTAAAATCAAAAACACAAGACACAATAAGTATTGGTGAGGATGTGCAGAAAAAGGAACCCTCTTGCACTGTTTGTAGGAATGTAAACTGGTGTGGTCACTGTGAAAAATCGTATGGAGCTTACTTAACAACAACAACAAAGAACTACAATATGATCCAGTAATCACACTACTGGGTATTTACCCAAAGAATATGAAAATATTAATTTGAAAGGATATATGCACCACTATGTTTATTGAAGTGTTATTTACAATAGCCAAATTATGGAAGCAGCCCATGTCCCTCAATAGATGGATAAAGATGTGATATATAGAAAAACTGAGAGCTTTCCCCCTAAAGTCAGGAACAAGACAGGGATGTCCACTCTCACCACTGTTATTCAACATAGTATTGGAAGTCTTAGCCTCAGCAATCAGACAACACAAAGAAATAAAAGGCATCCACATCAGCCAGGAAGAGGTCAAACTTTCACTCTACACAGATGACATGATACTCTACATGGAAAACCCAAAAGATTCCACCAAAAAACTGCTAGAACTGGTTCATGAATTCAGCAAAGTTGCAGGATATAAAACCAATGTACAGAAATCGGTTGCATTCCTATACACCAACAATGAAGTGACAGAAAGAGAAATCAAGGAATCGATCCCATTTATAATTGCACCAGAAACCATAAAATACCTAGGAATAAATCTAACCAAAGAGGTGAAAAATCTATACACTAAAAAGTATAGAAATCTTATGAAAGATATTGAAGAAGACACAAAAAAATGGAAAAAGATTCCATGCTCCTGGATAGGAAGAACAAATATTGTTAAAATGTCAATACTACCCGAAGAAATCTACATATTCAATGCAATCCTTATCAAAATAACACCCGCATTCTTCACAGAGCTAGAACAAATAATCCTAAAATTTGTATGGAACCAGAAAAGACCCTGAATAACCAAAGCAATCTTGAAAAAAAAAAAAAAAAAAGCAGAAGGCATCACAATCCCGGACTTCAAGGTGTATTACAAAGCTGTAATTATCAAGAGACTATGGTAACTGGCACAAGAACAGACACTCAGATCAATGGAAGAGAATAGAGAACCCAGAAATGGACCTACAAACATATGGCCAACTAATCTTTGATAAAGCAGGAAAGAATATGCAGTGGAATAAAGACAGTCTCTTCAGCAAGTGGTGCTGGGAAAACTGGACAGCGACATGCAGAAAAATGAACCTGGACCACTTTCTTACACCATACACAAACATAAACTCAAAATGGATGAAAGACCTCAATGTAAGACAGGAAGCCTTCAAAATCCTCGAGGAGAAAGCAGGCAAAAACCTCTTTGATCTTTCCTGCAGCAACTTCTTACTCAACACGTCTCTGGAGGCAAGGGAAACAAAAGCAAAAATGAACTACTGGGACCTCATCAAAATAAAAAGCTTCTCCACAGCAAAGGAAACAATCAGCAAAACTAAAAGGCAACCGACAGAATGGGAGAAGATATTTGCAAATGACATATTAGATAAAGGGTTAGTATCCAAAATCTATAAAGAGCTTATCAAACTCAACACCCAAATAACAAATAATCCAGTGAAGTAATGGGCCAAAGACATGAATAGACTTCTCCAAAGAAGACATCCAGATGGCCAACCGACACATGAAAAAATGCTCAACATCACTCATCATCCAGGAAATACAAGTCAAAACCACAATGAGATACCACCTTACACCTGTCAGAATGTCTAACATTAACAACTCAGGCAACAACAGATGTTGGCAAGGATGTGGAGAAACAAGATCTCTTTTGCACTGCTGGTGGCAATGCAAACTGGTGCAGCCACTCTGGAAAGTATGGAGGTTCCTCAAAAAATTAAAAATAAAACTACGCTACAATCCAGCAATTGCGCTACTAGGTATTTATTCAAGGGATACAGGTGTGCTGTTTCGAAGGACACATGCACTCTAGTGTTTATAGCAGCACTGTCAACCATAGCCAAAGTATGAAAAGAGCCCAAATGTCCATCGATGGATGAATGGATAAAGAAGATGTGGTATACACACACACACACACACACACACACACACACACACACACACAATGGAGTATTACTCAGCAATCAAAAAGAATGAAATCTTGCCATTTGCAACTACATGGATGGAACTAGAGGGTATTATGCTAAGGAAAATTAGTCAGTCAGAGAAAGACAAATATCATATGACTTCACTCAGATGAGGACTTTAAGACACAGAACATATGAACATAAGGGAAGGGAAGCAAAAATAATTTAAAAACAGGGAGGGGGACAAAACATAAGAGACTCTTAAATATGGAGAACAAACAGAGGGTTACTGGAGGGCTTGTGGGAGGGGGGATGGGCTAAATGGGTAAGGGGCATTAAGGAATCTACCCTTGAATCATTGTTGCACTATATGCTAATTTGGAGTAAACTTTAAAAAATGATGTGATTTATATAGATCTATATCTATCTATTTATATCCCTCTGTGTGTGTGTGTGTGTGTGTGTGTGTGTGTGTGTGTGTGTGTATCTCAAACACTCTATCTGTGATACATATAATACATATGGAATATTATTCAGCCATAAAAAGAATGAAACTTTGCCATTTGGAACAATATGGATGGAGCTAGAGAATATAATGCTAAGTGAATTAAGTCAGTCAGAGAAAGGTAAATACTACATGATATCACTCGCATGTGGAATTTAAGAAACAAAATAAATGAACAAAGGAAATAAAAAGAGAGAGACAAACCAACAGACTTTTAACTATACAGGACAAACTGATGGTTATCAAAGGGAAGGTGGATGGGGGGGATGGGTGAAATAGGTGATGGGGATTAAAGAGTACATTTATGGTTAAGACTGAGTAATGTATAGAATTGTGGAATTACTATATTGTACATCTGAAACTAATAGAATACTGTATGTTAACTATGTTGGAATTAAAATTTTTAAAAACTTAATATTTCTTTTAAATTAAAAAAATAAAGAAGACAAAAACAAACAACAGATCAACAAATTCAAGACCAGGGACAAGACTGACATGGTATAATTAACTTTGGCAGATCACAGAATTCTTAGCAACTCCTAATGAAGATAAACTGCTAATAACATAATACTGTGTTTGAAATTAATTAATTAAATTTATGTTTATTGAGAGAGACAGACAGAGCTGGAGCAAGGGAGGGGCAGAGAGAGAGGGAAACACAGAATCTGAAACAGGCTCCAGGCTCTGAGCTGTCAGTGCAGAGTCTGGTGTGGGGCTCGAACTCACAAACTCTGAGATCAGGACCTGAGCTGAAGTCAGACCCTTAACCAACGGAGCCACTCAGGCACCCCTGAAATTAATTTAAATACATTTTTGAATTTATTTATAGTTGGTCAGTACTATAATTTGGTTATGGCTTCTAAAATTCTATTTTTAAAAACCTTATTTAGATAAATTAGGAGTAAAAATTCCTGAATCTGGGAGCAGATAGTTTTTTGAGAGGTTGCTATATATATTAGGATAATGTTAGATGCCATAAAAAAATAGCCCTCAAATTTCACTTGCCTAACACAAGAGAGATTTATTACTTGTTCATATCACAGTCCCATGTGAATGGCTGTTCCTGGTCAACAGAAGTTGAGGGCAGATCTGCTACACATAGTCCTTTAGGAATCCAGGCTGATAGAAGCTTTCCCCCTATCAGTGTGTGACTTCCATGATTGCTTTCAGCATTGATAATCCATCTGACAGAAGGGATAAAAGTATGCAGGAGCGTATGTGAAAAATTGTATGTTTTTCCCTCACATTCTTGGTCAGAATATAATCACAGGGCTACACTAAACTTCAAGGCAAACTGGAAAGTGTCTAATTGAGTATCCAGAAAGAGGGGAGATAGAGATTTTAGTGAATAAGCAGAAGTTAGTGTATGGTACAGACAGTCACTGAACTCATGTGAGGGATTTTGATACCACGTCTACCTCTTGAACATACAAGGTTCTGGGTAGGCTCCTGAATGAGTTACAAAGTTGGCTTTTGGATGAAATTCAGTATGCATTTTATAAACTGGCACCAATTAAGGGTAGTTGGATAGAGTCAAATTTTGCTAAGGCATAGATTCCTTCTGTTTTACTTGCATTCTAATCTCTGTGGTTTAACTCATTCATATAAAAATAGGAAATATCAGTATATATCTGATCATATAATTGGCATTATTCACTGAATTTATTCTTATAAAATAATTTTTATGAGAGAACTAAAAATAAGACATTGCTTTGACAAATGTCTATGTCTAACTAGAATATTATGTTCAGATTATAATTAGAATATATTTGTGTGTGCATATGTACTTACACATTTAAATTAGTATGTATATACTGATGTGCAAAGTATATACTTGTGTCAGTGTATACAACTGAAGAAAGTTCTTTGGAGTCGAATTCCACAGCAGTAAAGCTAAATTCATAATTTGTTTGCTGCATCATAGACTTTGAAATTACCTGTTTTCAAATTTTGGTAATGCCATTTAAAACATGGATGACTCTTAAACAAATTATTCAATCTCTTTAAATCTTGGTTACTTTGTATATACACTAGGAATAATAACAGCGATTAATCAAGCTGGGTGATTGTAAATAATAACACTGGATTATATAGATAAAGCATTTAGCGTAGAACCTGGCATATAGTTGGTGTTCTGTGGTATATATTATTCATAGTTAGGCCTACCTAGTAAGAAGTTAGACATACTGCCCAGAGCCCCTATAACACATACAAAAATAAATGCAGGTAGACACACAGATAGGAGATATGCTGGGTACTTATTTTTAATAGTTTATTTCATTTATTCATTCCTTAAGTAAACACTTAGACCTTTAATATGCAGAAGCTCTGAACCATGATGAGCACAAAAATTGCTAAGACAGCTCTATTGTTGTTAAAGCTTTTACCACCTGATTATGAAGACTCTAATAGTCATAAAGCAAAGTGACATTTGCATAGAAGAAATACCACAGAGAGATATATGGTTTAAAATAAGGAAAACCAAGGGCGCCTAGGTGGCTCAGTCAGTTAAGTTTCAGCTCAGGTCATGATCTCATGTTTTGTGATAATGAAGCCCCATGTTGGGCTCTGTGCTGACAGTGCAGGAGGATTCTCTGTCTCCCTCTTTCTCTGCCCTCCCCCTGCACCTCCCCCTCTCTCTGTCTCTCTGTCTCTCTCTCAAAAACTAAAATATAAAATAGAATAGAATATGGGAAAACCATTCAAGAAAATGTTTTGGACATTTAAAACTCCCTGGCTCTTTAACTGGCTCTTAAAAACAGAATTTGAAGAAGTTTATAGAGGGAAGAGAGGCATTCCATCAGATAGAAAAACATTCCATTCCATTCAGAAAGATGAAGAGAGGCAGGAAAAAGCACAGGACATATTCAAGCAAAATTGAGAAATAACTAGAGAGGAGTTCTGTGAGGTCCATATGGACAGTCAAGACATCAGTGCCATTCTAAAAATTGGACTTTTTCTGTAAGTAATGAGTGAAAAGATCAAAGGTGAGAAAGAAAAATTTTGAACAAAATGACATCTATGACCTTGAATATTTTACTTAACCTTCCCAGCATCCAATTTTTCTCCCCTAGACAGCAAATGAATGGGCCAGGATTCTTTCAGACCCTAACTCTCTAGGAGACTTCCCTGAACATTACATTCTCTAGAGTCACTGTTGTTCTACAAGTGTTGGAACATCTCTATTCTCTTCCCAGTGCTGTTTACCTGGGCTCCACCCATCACAGTTGCCATATCCTTCAGACTCCAGGTTTTTATTTTCTGCCAGTCTCCCTTTCTTCCCTTGTGATGAGGACGTGAGATACAGTTCATTTATTCACAGAGGGCATCCTGCCTGCCCAGATCCCTGGCTCCTGACTCCTCCATTGGCTGTGTCTCTAAATCTTCCCTGGGCCTTTTCCAATCCTCACCTCACTTATTCCCTTTATTTCACTTTTCCCATATTGTTATTTTTTCTCCTAGTTTTTCAGTGTCTTTTCTTTTCCCTCACCTGGTACATCCACTGTTCTAAAAGAATGGAAGTGAAAATATAATCAAACAGAAACAAACAAGCAAGAATTACTGGTGAAAGTGATGCCTTTATAAGAATAAAATACTGTCTGTCACTATGTATAAAATACAATTGGGGTGGGGGGGGGATTTCCTGGGGGGGATTTCCCTTTTTCCTTGTTAGATTTGTAAGGATAGTTATGTCTTCATTTTACTCAAGTCAACAGTAGCAATGACATGATTGTTATTTAACATTTACTGATCGCTTCTCTTTTGGTGAATAGGATTTAGCAGAGATACCAGACATTCCACTAAGAAAATCAGTTTTTTCATTGAGAATAAATAAATATATAATATGCCAAAATATCATTCTATACTGCTGTTTTAAATTTATTTTTAATTTTTTTAATGTGAAATTTACTGTCAAATTGGTTTCTATACAACACCCAGTGCTCATCCCAACAGGTGCCCTCCTCAATACCCATCACCCACTTTCCCCTCCTCCTACCCCCCATCAGCCCTCAGTTTATGCTCAGTTTTTAAGAGTCTCTTATGGTTTGCCTCCCTCCCTCTCTAACCTTTTTTTCCCCCTTCCCCTCCCCCATGGTCTTCTGTTAAGTTTCTCAGGATCCACATAAGAGTGAAAACATATGGTATCTGTCTTCCTCTGTATGACTTATTTCACTTAGCATAACACTCTCCAGTTCCATCCACGTTGCTACAAAAGGCCATACTTCATTCTTTCTCATTGCCAAGTAGTATTCCATTGTGTATATTGGGACCTCATGAAGATAAAAAGCTTCTGCACTGCAAAGGAAACAGTCAACAAAACTAAAAGGCAACCGATGGGATGGGAAAAGATATGTGCAAATGACATATCGGACAAAGTGCTAGTATCCAAAATCTATAAAGAACTCACCAAACTCCACACTTGAAAAACAAATAATCCAGTGAAGAAGTGGGCAGAAGACATGAATAGACACTTTTCCAAAGAAGACATCCAAATGGCCAACAGGCACATGAAAAGGTGCTCAACGTCACTCCTCATCAGGGAAATACAAATCAAAACCACACTGAGATACTACCTCACGCCAGTCCGAGTGGCTAAAATGAATAAATCAGGAGACTATAGATGCTGGCAAGGATGTGAAGAAATGGGAACCCTCTTGCACTGCTGGTGGGAATGCAAACTGGTACAGCCACTCTGGAAACCAGTGTGGAGGTTCCTCAAAAAATTAAAAATAGAACTACCCTATGACCCAGCAATAGCATTGCTAGGAATTAAAAAAATTTTTTTAATGTTTATTTTTTGAGAGACAGAGAGTGACTGGGGGAGAGGCAGAGAGAGAGAGAGAGAGAGAAAGAGGGAGACACAGAATATGAAGCAGGCTCCAGGCTCTGAGCTGTTGGCACAGAGCCCAATGCAGGGCTCGAACTCATGAGCCGCGAGATCATGACCTGAGCCAAAGTCAGATACTTAACTGACTGAGTCATCCAGGCACCCCTTCATACTGCTGTTTTAAAACTAGCATAGAATCTATATTATTAAAAAAAAAAGAACAGCATATTTTCTAATATTATTTCCAAGTATACTGTATTTCTTTCAAAAGTCTTCTCTTAAAACTTCTCTTTTAATTCAAATTATTCTGTAAAGCTTTCAGCCCCAATGTCTTATCATAGGCTGTAGTGTTTGTTAATTAATTCAATGAACACTTTTGGAGTGCTATGAAGAAGAAAGAGATTAAGGTTCTGACTCTGTCATTGAGAAGTCCATGGAAAAGGAGGCTTATACATAAATACATAATTGTATGCAATGTAGTAAGGGTTAGAAAGGAGCTAAGTACATGGTCCAGAAAGAAGTGATCAGTCTAAGTTGTTTGGGAGTGTGTGTGGGATGCGGGGGGGGGAGGGTGGTCATTGAGAAAGTGATTCTCAAACTAGGTCTTGAGTTTTCTGGATCAAAAAAATGGAGAAAGAATAACCCAGGCATGAAGAATAGAAAGAGCAAAGACAAAGAATGAAGATAGGAGATGATGTGAAATTAAGTATGACATGAGCCTGGGTCTCAGGCTATAAGTAGTGAGAGAAGAAATGGAAGAGATTGGCATGGGCTAGATGCTAAATGGTTTTGCATATACCAAAAAAAAAAAAAAAAAAGAAAGAAAAAAAAGTTCAATATTGACTGTTGATTTCCAATGGTTTATTGTTTGTCTGCTTTTATTTATTTTTATTTTTATTTTTATTTTTGTCCATGAGCATTGTCCCCTTTAGAGATCTGCTGAAAGAAAGATCAAGGACTTCTTCCAAGAAAAACATGCAAACATAGTCACTTTTGCAGATAAGTACATCCATAAACTTGGAACCCCAGCTATAAACCATGGTTAAAGTTCCTTAGAAATGGTTGAAAGTCATTGGGCAGGGGAGCAACATGATCAAGAGTGTATCTTCAGAGAAGGAACACTTGCAGCAATGTGGAGAATGTACTGGAAGAGATGAGACTCATGTTAGGGGAAATAGGAATTTATTGCAAAGTTTCAGCCGAGAGATGGTCTGCAGTAAGGTGGCAGCAAATATTTGTTTTTAATTTGCCTCCTGTTTTATATGTGTCTGTCGGCCTATTGAGGAGAATACTGCAAGAGTTAAGTGGGTGAATGGTGGTGTCATTTACTGAAATAGTGATTTCAGATATAAGCGCAGGTTCATGAGGAAGGATGATGAATTTGTAGTGCCTGGAGGTTATGCCACTGCAGATATGGGTTAGCATGTCAAAGAGTAATCAGTGTTGAAGATTATATTTTTTTAATATTCTGGATGAGAGGTGTATAGAAAGGTATATACCACATAGAAGCAGTAGATTTTAATACTGTGAGGGAATGAGATTTCATCAGCAAAAGAGCATAAGAAGAGCTGGAGGTGTCAGAGTGGAGGCTTGGTGGGACTTGTTGCCTGTCATGGGAATTTCAGCCATAACTCTTCTTAACTAGTGTTCCCTGCTGGAACCAGGTTGGTGAGTATTCAAGCCATTGAGAAAAGAAGATTTCTCTCTGACAGTGAAAGCTTGTCCAGGGCTTTGAACCCATTAAGTAAAAGAATAGAGAAGATGAAGTAAAAGAATAGAGAAGATGGTAAATTTTATGGAATCATCTGATGGATGTTAGGTCACACACTTGATGTTCATAAAACTAGCAGGCCTATCTTCTGACTCAAGCTGCCTCAGGTTAGGTTAACTATTGCCTGGATTAAAAATCTAACTTTGACAGTGGTTGACACTTATAACTTCCCTTTCTGAGCCAAAGTTCCTCCATTTGTAAAACGGGAGTAGATGCACCTACTTCAAAGAGACAAGCAGAGGATGAGGCATCTGGGTGGCTCAGTCAGTTAAGCGTCTGACTTCAGCTCAGGTCAAGATCTCTCCATCTGTGAGTTCGAGCCCCGAGTTGGGCTCTGTGCTGACAGCTCAGAGCCTGGAGCCTGCTTCAGATTCTGTGTCTCCCTCTTTCTGCCACTCTCCCACTTGTTCTCTCTCTCTCTCAAATAAATAAACGTTAAAAAATTAAAAAAAACAACAACAAAGGGACAAGCAGAGGCAATGAGATAACTGATATAAAACACCTGCTGTAGGGGCACCTGGGTGGCTCAGACAGTTGGGCGTCCGACTTCAGGTCATGATATCACTGTCTGTGGGTTTGAGCCCTGTGTGGGGCTCTGTGCTGACAGCTTGGAGCCTGGAGCCTGCTTCAGCTTCTGTGTCTCCCTCTCTCTCTGCCCCTCCCCTGCTCACACTTTGTCTCTCTCTGTCTCTCAAAAATAAATAAATGTAAAAAAAAATTTTAAAAAACCACCTGCTATATTTCCTATGCATAGGAATTGTTTAATAAGTAGTATGTCCTGGAAGCTCCTTCGTATACCTCTTTCCTAAAATTTCCTAGGAAACCCACTGGTCAGTGAATGAGCTACTCTGATTCTGAAAGCTGCCATTGCTTTTGCCTATCTGAAAGGACAGGAATTTGAAAAAAAAAAACTTTGTTTTAGAACTACATTTTGTATTCAGCTAGTTTTTCTTTTTCTTCTTCAGTGACTTGTGACTATAGGATGACACATAATACTGTATTATGGCCACTTTTGAAAACCTATCTTCAGGAATGAAAGAGTAATTATATTTTCTTGGACTAACTGCCATATCTGAGTGTCTAGTACAATGACAGCTCAAATGTGGGTTCTTGGGCATGTATTATTTTCTCGAGAGCCTCTGGGATTCTAACCAGATCATGCTAATGAGATCCACTTAGTCTCACCAAAGTCCCACCAATCTTTTCTCTGTACTTTGCAATATTAAATGAAACTCTCTTTAGAGTATGTTTGACTTCGAAGGGACAGACCTCAGAGGTCATTTAATCCAGCCACTTCATTTTATGGGCCACAGACTATTCATTTAAAGTTTGGTGGACTCAAGCACTGATCACATTTTCTCTTCTATTCTTATATTATAGTGAAAAGGATCTCAGCCAGGTACTTCTTGCTTACATATTAATACAGAGCCCAGATTGTAGGGGGAATTGGCAACTTGAATTGGAGAAGGGAGATTGGGGAACAGAATTACAGTGTGTTATTTGGTACTTCAGCCCCTCCAGGGAGCTGTAATTAATGTGTGCAAGGAAAACACTTCAAGGAAACTAATTTAAAGAACATACTGAAACAATTTTCCCCTGGCTTTCCAAAATAAATAAAGAGAAAAAAGAAATCACCATCAAGCTTTGAGGAAGCATGAAGAATTCCAGCAGAAAGGAAATTTATTGAGAGACCGAGGAGGGACTGGTAATAATAGCTGGTTAGAATGTAAAGCCTCTTTTAAATTTAGGTTTCTTCTACCATTTGTCAGAGCTCCATGGTCCCTGATCCATTCATTAAGCATTCACATGCATGTCACTCTAATTATGGGTCAGAGTTTGGCTACAGCCCACTGACTGCTCTTTCTTTATATCTTGGTAACTCAGTTCTTTTTACCAATTGATACCCAACTAGTGTTTCCTTCCTTCCTCCTCCTTACCCTTTTTTAATCCTAAGCTTGTTAGGTGGCTTCAGAGTTTAGAATGTCTTGTGAGTGCATGTCACTTGATGTGAGTGCTATGAGTTCCCTAGAGCAAAGTCTTTTCAACATTTCCTCTTCAGCCTATAATAAGAAATTCATTTTACGTCTGCCTAGTACACACATTCATAGGTAATTGAAAATTAAAGTTTCATGAAAAAATACTATGTGTGATATCCTTTGATACTTTTATTTTTCTTCAACTATGTCATTTATTTAAAAAAAAATACAGGTCAAGATTGGTTGAAGATCATTTCTTCCTCAGTTCCCACCACAATGAGTGTGTTTCATAAGATGACGTCTTCAGACCATCTACAACAAATCAGGTGTCTGGGCCTCAACTTTACCCCAGACCTGCTGCATTAGGCTCCATATTGGCAGGTTCTACAGTTTCACCAAATCCCCAGTATAATTTTAAAGCTCATAAACCATCTCCAGACTTCTTTATCAACTCACAGGAAGTTTCGTCCTTTGCCAGTTGATTTTTTTTTCCTCTTTGGTATAGCTATCCATAGCTAGAGCTTGTTGAACTTAGGAGAATTATAGGTCAAATCAAAAGGTACCAGTTTTTAACAGTCTCTTATGCTTTGGCTCTCTCTCCCACTCTAACCTCTTTTTTTTTTTTTTCCTTCCCCTCCCCCATGGGTTTCTGTTAAGTTTCTCAGGATCCACATAAGAGTGAAACCATATGGTATCTGTCTTTCTCTGTATGGCTTATTTCACTTAGCATCACACTCTCCAGTTCCATCCACATTGCTACAAAAGGCCATATTTCATTCTTTCTCATTGCCACGTAGTACTCCATTGTGTATATAAACCACAATTTCTTTATCCATTCATCAGTTGATGGACATTTAGGCTCTTTCCATAATTTGGCTATTGTTGAGAGTGCTGCTAGAAACATTGGGGTACAAGTGTCCCTATGCTTCAGTACTCCTGTATCCCTTGGGTAAATTCCTAGCAGTGCTATTGCTGGGTCATAGGGTAGGTCTATTTTTAATTTTCTGAGGAACCTCCACACTGCTTTCCAGAGCGGCTGCACCAGTTTGCATTCCCACCAACAGTGCAAGAGGGTTCCCGTTTCTCCACATCCTCTCCAGCATCTATAGTCTCCTGATTTGTTCATTTTGGCCACTCTGACTGGCGTGAGGTGATATCTGAGTGTGGTTTTGATTTGTATTTCCCTGATAAGGAGCGACGTTGAACATCTTTTCATGTGCCTGTTGGCCATCCGGATGTCTTCTTTAGAGAAGTGTCTATTCATGTTTTCTGCCCATTTCTTCACTGGGTTATTTAGAACAAACTGAGGGTTGATGGGGGGTGGGAGGGAGGGGGGAGTAGGAGGGAGGGGAGGGTGGGGGATGGGTATTGAGGAGGGCACCTTTTGGGATGAGCACTGGGTGTTGTATGGAAACCAATTTGAGAATAAATTTAATATATTGGAAAATAAATAAATAAATAAAATGAATCAAAGCAAAAAAAAAAAAAAAAAAAAAAAAAAAAAAGGTACCAGAAACTTTGAACATGTAATCATATGTCAGGTTCTATTCTAAGTGCATTATATGAACTAAACAACACACTGTTTTGTGTACTGTATTTCTCCCTGAAATTCTTAGGTTATTCCACTAACCCACAATGAGCACTAGGAAGATAAATTAGGAGTTTGATCCCGTCTTTTACATTTGGCTTCCGTGACTTGATAATTACACTTCCTCCATTTGTCCCTCAGCCTTAAGGAGGAGGGAGGGTAGCAGCTTTCTGCTGTTGCTCTTTGACTCTTCTATCACCTGAATAACCAGTTTCATCCATACTTAAAACCTACCTTTTCAAAATAACATAATTCAAATACTATAAATACAGCAAACCCAATATTTAGTGATTATATCACATAACAATGGTATTACAGATTATTAAATTCATTATATGTAAATAAACAATTCTAAGCAATGAATGATATAAAGGGCTACTTTAAAGTGTATGTTTAGAGCTAAATGGCCCTCAAAGCCATTACTAATGAAACTTTGCCAAGTTTCCTGTTGGGTTATGCCAACCCAACAGTCTTCAAGGAAATTTTCTATTATTTCTTGTCAACACATACCAATGCGGAGGGAGACTAATAGGGAAGAAATGAATTTCAAACTTTGTAACTTTGGAGGTTATGCCTTCAAAGCTAAGTTGTGACTATTGGACAAGCAGAGAAGCAAGACAGAAGGATCAACATATGTGAAGGCCAAAAGGCAAGAAAGGCATGGTTTTTTCAAGAGCTAATACTAGGTGAAGGGAGAAATAATGCAAGTGAGATAAGGAAAGATTGAATTGAATCAAGTAGTTATTTACAAGCTTATAAATTCAGGTTTGCTTTCCTTTCACCCCCATAGTCAGCTGTTTATGAAAGAGACCTGTCAGGACCTCATGGCAGGGGCTCCATCTGTGCCCCCCGGTAAGCAAATGTGCATTAGACTAATTCCATCTCCTCAGATGGTTTGGGCTTGGCAGTTGGCTCCAGCACATAAAGCATCTAGAGCTGCTCAGCAAGATGAGAGCCCAAATGCTCCCTCTCTTCTACAGCCCAGTTCAGCTAGGGAATAAAGATGAAAGTGAGGGTAGGAGGGATGTGAAGGCTGTGAGAGTAAAGGCAGTGTGTATGTGACATGGAGGAGGCATGTTTGTATATACATGCTTATGTGCATGCATGTAAGTATATCTTGTGTATATGTATGATAGAAGGATCCATGTTTAATCCAAGAGACTAATATAGAAGTTAGATGCAACACTGTAATTTTATTTTTCTTTTTTCTTCTTGATATTCTTCACTGCCATGTTTGCCTTAATCCTTGAACCATTAGGATGGGTTTCAGGGAAGGCTTCCCCCAAATGTGCCACTCTGGCATACTGACTTTTTTTTTTAATTTAACTTACTTAAGAAACAGCCAGTGCAAAAAGGACACTCTGACCCTCCTTTGTCTGCCTGAAAGCAGGAAATAAATCTCCCTCATGAAAGATACCTCTACCAGGAGGTGGAGACATCCTTATTACCAGAGACAAGGAATTCAGGGCTAAGAAGGCTACATACACAACCCTTGTGTTACTTTTTTACTAATTTAGTCCTCCAAGCCCAAACATCTTTGTCTTGCCAGTTCTTCACACATTTCTTGTTTCTTTGTCTAAAATATATAAAAGCTGCCTGCTTTGCCCACTTCTTTGAGTTTCACCTTTTTATGAGCTCCTGTACATATGGTATTATTTTTTTTTCTCCTGTTAATCTGTTTTATGTCAATTTGATTATTAGAGTAGCTAATGAACTGAGAAGGGAAGAAGGGAAAAGTTTTCCTTTCCTGTAGTTGCTATACTTATTGTAATGCTTAAAGCAATACCATTTGTGTGTAGACCATAGTTTACATCTAAGAAGCTTCCAATATCCCTAGTTATGTATTATTTTTAACTTTTCCTTGATGTGTAAAACATTCCACATAAGAGATTATCCCTCCGTGTACTTTTCCATCTGCCCCCACCCCTCATTTTCAGTCTTTAATTCATAGTGGGTTTCTTCATATTTATTTGGAATTATGTAATCTTGTCATATTCAACCTGATATGACACTTCAGAGTCTGTCTCATGGACCATGTTGGGGAAGAGTCAGCCGGCAGCTAAGACTTAAGTATAGCTTGCTCCCAGGCTTCCTTGGGCCATAGTTGCAAGGGGCTGTTAAGTGGTGCTAGAATCATTTCCTTTTGTCTGGCTGCAAATACCTGATACTCTAAACAATTTGCAGCCTCTCTCACACAAGAAATGTTTCTGAAAAGAAATTCCCCAAGCCCTGCTCTTCTGGGTATCCTTGCTTCAGCTCCAAAGCACTCACTCTTTGTTGCTGAAACACAGAGAGCGGTTGTATTTTCAGTTCCCTTAGTGGAAACATGCCGGGAATTTGCTGTTATAACTGATCTCAATTGGAGTGTTTCATTCCTGCCACAGATTTGAGGAGAGCATCACGAAGGTACCTATTATTCAGGATTGTTCTGTTAAGCAGTAGGGAAGCAAACCGCTCATAGCCTGTGTCAAAGAGTCTCCCTCAGAAGGTGATAGTGACATGTATTTAGGTGGATGTAGAAAAGTGTTTCCAAAATTCAAAACTTAGAGTGGAACTCTAGGTCCTGGTGGCCAAAGAAACTGACTTTGCAGTGAGCAAGTTGGATAAAGAGCTATGTAAGAGCTTTGGGGATAAGGGAAATAAAAGCACCATCCAAATGAAGGAAGACTTCGCTTTGACAAAATGTTCTTCTACAATGTGATTCCCCTAACAAACCATAAAAAAGCAATTAGAGATCCATCCACACATTGCAGTATTTGAAGAGTTTCAGACTAACTGAAGATTTGACAGTTATAGAAATTTCAGTTTTATAAGAATTTATCTATAAAAATAAAAGGGCATTTACTTTCTCTAAACCTATGTAATATTTGGTTTAAAAAATAGTTTCTCTTTAGTTTTTGCTGGCATAAGCTGTCCACATCATATATACTGTCAGACACATCCAAAAATTAATTCTCCCAATGTATGCCATATTTCATATTGTACTGGCTTCTTTTGAACATTCTGAAGAAAACAGGAAAGATAATATTTTTCTTTTCAAATTTAATTTGTGCATACATGTAACAGAGAAATATAGACTGTTATACTCTCAGAAGACCAAATCTAAAATGGCAATGGATGTGACTGATTTAAAAAAAAAAAAATCTTATTTTATATCATATGGGCAATCAGGCACATACAATTGGATTAAATTTTTAAAAATCTTTTTCTATGCTTACTTTATAACAATAGAGAAATGAGGCTCTGTGTTCATGAGGAAAGTGTTATTGCAAACACGTGTGCATGTTTGTGTGCAACTTGTAAATTTAGCTTTAGGAAGGTATAACAATAAAGTAGAATTGAATTTGTCTCTGGCCCTTAAGAATTTCAGTAAAATGCATATGTGGAAACATAAGACATGTCAATGAAATCAGCACAGGCTCTAATGGCATTTCCGGTGTCGTCAAAAGATCACCACCAAATGAAGCTTCATGTGTCAAAATAGCAACTCCAAATAAGAGAAATGTGAGAAGTTCAAGCAGCAGAAACTATTTGGAGTAGATGACTTGAATGTCTTCCAAAATCTTCGAGAAGCATTAAACTCAAGCTCAGCCCTTTATCTTTGACAAATAACCACACCATGTATCTGCTTGTTATTTTGTGGTCCTGTTGTTCCTGTCAGCTTGTTAAATGGAACTCTGGTTTTAGTTGGGAGATGATAATGTGGTAATCTGGGCTCTGCTTGCTCTGCATCCGGAGGCACGGCTGTGCCTGACTGTGTGAGGCTGCCTGTGCCAAGGGTAACGACTGGCAACAGGGCTGATGGAGAACAGTCTGTGCCAACAGATTGAAAATACTCCTTTCAGATCTTTGGATTGGAACTTGAGCTTTACTTTGAAAAGTTTCATGTCCACAGCATGTATCACAGAATAAATTACTAAACTAATTGCTTTGGGCGCTTCCACCGTGATATTAAGGTGGCCGAGAGTCTTCATTCTTGATGAGACTCAAAGAAGCAGCTTCAGAAAGTTGGTCCATCAGAGGGAGGTTGGGCAAACCCAAATGTGTATAAGAGCCCGCAGACCTATGGTAAACAGTTCTTACTCATAGCAGTAAGTGAGGTAGGGAGCATTCAATTTCAAGAAAGAAAAAAAAAACAGAGCTGTGCATTCTCACCTTCTGGCTTCTTTCAAATTAATCAGAGGGAAAGGGGTACCCTATTTAATGGAAGTGTTTACCCCCACAGAGAAATATTTACAGTGGAAATGCAAAATATAGTTTTGCTTCTCTGTTAAGGTTCCATCCCGCAGAGCTCTTTATCCTCCCATCAGAATAAAAAGGAAAAACAACCAAAGGCAGCATCACAGTATGCTGGGTTGTTATTCCCAAATGCTTGAGAGTTCCTCTCTCTTTTTTAGATCAGGAGCTGAGCTGAGCATCAGAACTCTCCTTTTACAGTATCCCCAGAATATCAACTCCCGATAAAATTAAAGATATCTTATACCCCCAAAGCCCCAGAAGCTCCAAGAAGCCCTTGGGGTGTGGGGGAGGGGGGTGGTGAAGGTGGGAATTTCAAGGGATGGGAAACTCATAGGTTTAAAACATGAATTTTGGAGAAAATAGGCCTAAGTTCAAAATTGGGTTCTACCAATTACTGTCACTGTGAGCTAAAGCAAGTTACTTGGGCTTCTGGACCTTTGATTACTCATTTGTAAAACAAAAATGATCATATATACTCACAGTAGTGTTGGAAATATATAAAACACGATAACTTTTGAGGTGAAGTGTACTCATGTCTGCAACTTTGAAATGGATAAAAATTAAAAGACAGATGGATAAATCATAGACCTACAAAACAGGTAGAGCAAATGTTAATAATTATAAACACAGGTGGTAGGTATCTTGGTAGTTACTATATATTTGTTTCAATTTTTCTCTGTGTTTGAAAACATCTTAATGAGGAAGAAGAGATTTGGAAGGGCAAGTCTTTTCAACGTAAATACAATCCTTACACCCACTACTTTTAGTTGCATCCCCAAATGTAGTCACCTGGCCATTCTGAACCTCAAGGGACACTGGAAAAATGTCTTTTTCATGGACCACTGTGAACCTAGCTAAGATCCAGAGATTCTGTTCCTAAGGAAGAAAGGAAGGAGAGAGATTGTGGCAAAGTCAGAATCTCAGTCACACAAACATAAATATTTATTGGTACATCCTGAGTGCTAAATAATAAATGGTGGCCATAACCGATATGGAAATGAAGGAATGACTGCCACTTGTCTGCCTCAGGGTGGAATGACCTCCTAGGTGTCCTCATCCTTCCCTGTCTGACCCAGTGGCCTTATTTCTTCCATTCCAGTTCAGTTTGTTTTGCATGTCTGTGGCAACATTTTACTCCACTCTCCATTGTGTTTTCTTGATTCTCTCCAGGTTCCCTCTCCGCAGAGCCTGGGGTTAGCTCTTGTAGGACATGGGGGTCTCTATTCTTCCCTATATTTAAGCTCAAAAATGCTTCCTTATGGCAGAATTTTCTTAAAAGTTTCCAATGTTGTTAACTCTTTGAAACCACTGCTTCATGAAGACAGCTGATTATTCTATTATGGGTCCCAGATGAGGGAGTTCTATTGTTTATGGTTCGTCCTTGGTGGGCATTTCATGTGAAGCAGTGCCTGGAGGCTCCACTGATACAACAGGGATTCCACCTCTAATTTCTATCCGGGGAACTCCCTCTACCTGCCTGTGGGAGAAGCATGGAGAAGGGGATCAGAGACCCTAAGAAAGAGCAAAACTTATAGGATGGGCAGAGGAAAAGGATCCTCCAAAACACACTAACGAAACCAAAATAACTAACAACACTGGGAATGGGCAGTTCACAGTGGAGAAGAAGGACCAACATAGGCTGTGTCTAGAAAGCCCAAAGGAAAGTCATTCCAGACAGATGAGTCAATGGCATCAATGCTGTCCAGCAGCCAAAGAAGATAAGGAGTTACCAGTATCCTTCAGTCATCAGTGATTTTAATAAAGGGCCATTCCCTCAGGAAGGGCAGAAGTCAAACTTCAGTGGGGTGAAGGTGACAGGGAGGAAGAGGAGAGAGCAGTTCTGAAAGATTTAGCAGCACGAAGAAGAAGAGGATGGCAGTCACAGAGTAATGAGGGGCACGGTTAATGAGGAGTTTTTATGATGAGAAGGACTTGACTGTGATCAGCTGTTGATGAGAAGTTGTTGGGAAAGAGGCAGAAGTTACCAATATAGAAGAAAGGAAGTGCCAGAGGGAGTTAGAAGGGAAGACAAGGTAGAATCCAAACACCCAGAGGAGGGATTGGCCTTGGGCAGGAGGACTCCTCTCACATGGTGTCTGCCGTTCTGCCCACAGTGTAGAATTGTTACTGCCCTTTATTCAGTGAACATGTTTCTCTAGTCACTCTGCAGTCACATCCCATCAGCTCTTTCTATGACACTGTTGTTGTTTTTTTCTGGAGTTGATTAGCAAACAACAGGCATTTTCTTTTAAGAGTTCCTGCTAAACAATGTCTTCTCTATCCCACACTCATGGCTTTCGGAAACCAAGTTCAAGTCCTAACATTTATTTCCATTAAATGCCATTCTATTAGACTTAGATCATGTTCCCAATTTTTCAAGGTCTTTTTATATTTTAATTCATCTCACAACATATCGCTGACATATTTCAGCCTTGTATCACCCACACATTAAAATATCAGCTGTATCCCTTCATCCAAACAACTGTATTTAGCTTTATTTTATTTTCATTTCATCAATCACCCTGCCCCCCCGCCCCCTGCCCACTCACAGAGACTAGGAGGGAACAAGAATTAGACTGGATGCTTTGATGATAACTGATAAAGCTTTTCATTCTGAGGAGTCCTCCCAAATTGGATTAAGTGGATTCATTTGTGGTTTGCAGTGTTTATGTTTTAGACAGGGATGTGAAAACTCTCACTCTCTCTGTGTTCATTCTCACAAATAGATGGATACTGTCACTTTTCAAGGCTTGTCCATCTGGAATGCATCACAAACACATTGCTGGGAAAGTAAAAGTTCCAGAAAGAGACTCATTTTTCCCTGGAACTGTGAAATTGAGTGGTCTGTTTTTTTCCATGTTGTTGTAAATTCACAGGAGTGTAATATAAGCTACATTTTTAACCATTTGGGATAGCTTATGATTGAATAATGCTTCCTGCCAGACATGTTTTCCCTTTATTTACCACTTACTTTTCTCTCTAATTTCAGCAACAGCAATTGCTGATTATGGAAATGACTCCAATTGTTCAACCTCTCATAACCACATTTAGTCACCAAAAGCAATCTATCTGCTACTTTCAAAAGCTGTTAAACAAACAAGTAATTTATTCCTGCCTCCGTGTGAGCAACCAAGTAATACAGCCATGTTCTCTCTGCTCCTTGCGTTGCTTTGGAACCACGAGTGCTTCTTTCTAACGTGAATCAAAATCGGCTTGTTCCTAACCGCTGCCTCTGCAATCAGTAATTTGACTCAGTGGGCTTGATTCAAAGCAGGCACTCACATTCTTTAGGCTGTTTGTCAGTCTTCCAGGAAATCAAGGAGAACAGCGAAAACAAACAAGCACTGGCCCTAAATTAAACCAGATAGGAAGAAACTTCAATGAATGATGAAGCCAAATGACGAAAGGAGTCAGGAGAAATAAATAGAAAATATTCCAAGGTTCCACCTGCCCTGGCCCCATGAACCTCTCCTTTATCTTTCTTTCCTAGAGGAAATCAAAGCATCTCCCAAGAGCAATTAATAGTAGTTGCTTCCAGACTTCCACAGAGCCTGCTGGGTCCCCGCCTCTCAGCCTGCAGCCAGCAGGTGAGCGCACCTGAGATCACTGCAGGCAGACATTTCCAGTGATTTCCCTGCATCTCAAACAGCCAGCATCCCCGTAGAAATCTCTCCCCTTTGCTGAAATAAGGGAGATGAATTAATTCCCTTTTGAGTTAACCCCAGCTTGGTTCCCCACAGCAACCACTGGTGCTGAGATAGAGTGTTAGCAACCTTCCTTGAAAACCAAATGGTTTTTCTTCTGTGTGATCTGCTCAGCTTTCTCTTGCCTCAGGCTTAAAAATCCAGGTCTAGTCTTTAATTTAACTTGCCTTGTGTGAATAACCAGGGAATAGTTTAGGGCTTAACAAGATAATAGTGGGTTAGCATAGACCCAAATCCCAAACAAGGGTGTTCTGGTAAATCTGATTTTATCTCAGATTTCTCAAATATAAGCAGGCTAAAAAAATGTGGGTTTTTTTGAATACCCTTAACCAGATAGAAGTTTATTATTTAGGAGTTCATTACTTATTATTTATTTTAATTTCATTAAAAACTTTCTTAGATTTTAAGTGTAATCTCTCAGTCCTCTCATCTCTCTCATTGAGTTTTTGTTTTGTTTTGTTTTAGATTAACTCATTAATGATGGAACTTTTGGGGGGTGCCTGGGTGGCTCAGTTGGTTAAGCATCCAAATCTTGATATCAGCGCAGGTCATGATCTTGCAATTCATGAGATTAAGCCCCACATTGGGCTCTATGCTGAGGAGCGTGGATCCTGCTTGGGATTCTCTCTCTCTCTCTCTCTCTCTCTCTCTCTATCTCTCTATCTCTCTCTCTCTCTCTCTCTCTCTCTCTCTCTCTCTCTCTCCCTCTCTCTCCCTCCCTCTCCCCGACTCTCCCCCTCTCCCCCTCTGGCTCACCTTCCTGCACTAGCTCCCACACATGTGCATACTCTCTATCTCAAAATAAATAAACTTAAAAAAAAGATGAAACTTTTTCAAGATATTCACAGATTTAGAATATCTGAAGTGCTAGTGATTCATAGAAAATATGCAAGTGGGTATTTATCCAAGTTACATTCTAGTACAGACCTTAAGCCTGTTTAACAGTTACCTGCAACAAAGGTACCTGTTGAAATTAAGTTTCCACCAGCCTCATTCATCTCTTGGAAAGTCTGTAAGAACAAGAACCCTATATTGCAAACTATTCCCTTGGTAAGCAATAAGCATGAAATAGGGAATACCACTTTTCCACCATTTTTAGAAATGATATCCAACTATCCTTTCAAACTATAGCGATATAATATATGAAAGTTTTGGTTTGGGTCCTGATGAATCAAGTCTGTACTGCGACATGGATGCCTAGTCTATTAGATGTGTGTATTGGGTGTTTAAGGAGCATATTGCCATTAGAGGCAAGGCAGTTATTTCCCATGACATTTTAAAAGTCCGTTTCTGTATTACATATTCCAATCTAGTGAAAATTAGATCTACTCTGTTTAGATTTGGCATCCAGCACTTGTTGGCCGTGGCATGTGATGTAATTTTAAGTTGCTCATGTATAGTTGGAAGATTGATTTATAGCAGTCTTTGCCTGAGACCAGCACAATTTAAACTAATTCCTATTGATCCAGAAACATTTAAGGTTGGTTTTGGAAATTCTCAAGAATAGGGAACTTTGGATACATTTGAGTCATTTTGCTAAGCATTATTGTCATGTATATAAAAGCATGAAACTGTTAATGCTTATACTTCTTTCCTTGGCATCTTTGTTAGTCACTGTATACCTAAAGGCAAATTCCTGCTCCAGATGCTGTCTGCCCAGCTGTTCTGAATATATTCTAGTTGCAAATGGCAACATAAACAGCATATCCAGAACTTTGTGCAGGCTGGGACTTTGCCATTAAGGCTAATATATATTTAGTGTCAGGGATAATCTTTTGGTAAATTGTAACCAAGATAGAGTTGAGGGAATGGCAACAGGTATAGCAAGGTGCCTCATAAAACAGCCAAATGAAGAAATTATTTATTCTAATATTTCCATATTAGCATCTACTGTATGCTACAAATTGAATTCCCTGTGAATGTATAATCACTATGTGCAGAGTTCATAAGGATGTCTAATATTGCACATGCATTATTTAAGAAGATCAAATTACATCAAACATTTTTTTATCAAGTTTTCGGGTTTTTTTGTTTGTTTGTTTGTTTGTTTTATCTGAAAGAGTAGTTCTGATTATTTCCCAGTTGTAAAGTAGCCTTGTCAGAAATGGTCAACTTGGAGTTAAGAAGATCTAGATTTCAGGTTCTAGAAAACAAATGTTTATGGCTACCCTGAGACATTGGACAAATCTCTCAGTCTTTCCTACTCTTTTATTCTTCCTCGCCTCTCAATTCACAATATTGAAAATACCTTTATTTTAACTGTCTTTGTGCTTTGCCAAAAAAAAAAAAAATGCTTTATGTATGGTCTAGGGCTATTTTATTTTTCAACTTTTCCTCAATACTTCTTAACTTTCTTTAGTTGCATAGATCTTTCTTCCCTTCTTTATTTTTTTCTTTTCTTTTTGTTTCTCTTTTCTTTTTCTTCCCCTTCCCTTCCCTCCTTCCTTCCTCATCTTGGATTCCTAAGGTGATTAGACAGAGAAAAATGCATGGCTTATTAGCCACCTCTAATTAACACAAGCACATCTAAGTGGGACTTCTTTTTATTTTTTTAAAGTATTTATTTATTTAGTTAGTTAGTTAGTTATTTTTGAAAGAGACAGAGATAATGTGAGTGGGGGTGATGGAGAGAGAGAGAGAGAGAGGAGAGACAGAGACAGAGAGAGAGAGAATCCCAAGCAGGCTCTGCACTGCCAGTGCAGAGCCCAGTATGGGGCTGAAACCCATGTACCATGAGATCATGACCTGAGCTGAAACCAAGAGTAGGATGCTTAACCTACTGAGCAACCCAGGTGCCCCTCTTAGTGGGACTTGTAATATGCAAGTCAAAGAATACTCTAGAACTCAATCAGTTTTTATATTCCAAATTATTTTATCATTACATTTAGAAAACATTAGTGTCTGCCCTTATCTACCCCTGAATGCTACTAACATGTGCTGCTGGGCAGAAATTTGATTCATTAACTTATTTGGATCTTGACCTTTTGAGGTGCTCTCTGCCCATTGAATCTACAGTTTTTGTCAAGTCTCAGATAGCTCACTGGTATCCAGAGGGTAAGTGGAAAATATTCATAAGTCAGTGACTAGAACTGATTTTTATCATCTTTGATGGTACCAGACTAAGAAAATTATCCATCTGGGCCAGGTAATCTGTCTTTCTGGAAAATCACTAAACTATATTCCTAATAACCCAGTTACTGAGATAATTTCCTCTTATTGAATAATTTTCTCATTCAGTGAGGATTTTTAAAAGCCTGGGGGTATTTTGAGCATATGGTTTAGGGACATCATCTTAAAACATGAACTATCAACAGAATTTCAATACAATCTAAGTAAAATAACTTATTTCCTAAGTGTTACAAATACAAGCAGGATATTTCTACCAAAGCTTTTGCTTTTGAGTTAAAGTTAGGAGCTGGAGATTAAAAAAGTTTTTCCTAATCATTGTCTTATAGCAACTGGTGTATCCATTCTCAGTAACCTACAGTCAATTCTCTCTTGACCCAGTTCCTCTCACATGAAACAATTTCCTCCTCTCTTGCTGACTGCTCCTTTCCAATCTCTTTTATGGTTCTCATTTGTATCACTGCCCCCTTAATACTGAAGAGCCTCAGAGTTTAATCCTTGAACTCTTATCTATCAGAACTCATTCTTGGTAATCTCAGCTAGACTTGGGACTTTATATGCTAATAAATCAGAAGTTTGTATTCTATCTCAGACCTTTCCTCTGAATTACATATTTGTAAATCCAACTGACTACACTCAATATCTCCTTAGATTCCTTTTTTTATTTTTTAAAAATATTTAGTCTTTTTTTTTTTTTTGAGAGAGAGAGAGAGAGAGAGAGAGAGAATGAGTGGGGGATGGGCAGAGAGCAAGAGGGAGACACAGAATCTGAAACAGGCTCCAGGCTCTGAGCTGTCAGCACAGAGCCCGACACAGGGCTTGAACTCATGAGCCATGAGATCATGACCTGAAGTCAGACTCTTAACTGACTGAGCCACCCAGGCGCCCCTCCACTTGGATTTCTAATGAACATCTAAATATACCATCTCTGAAATAGAATTTCTTATGTAGTACTGTATTGAGCCCCACAGAATACACACATACACACCTTCTCCCCATTTTTTTTTTTTTTTCATCCTAGTTCATGGCAACCCTGTCCTTCTGAAGCTCAGGGCAAAATCTTTGGTATACTCCTTGACTACCCTGTTTCTCTTACCTTCTATGTTGAGCCTCTCAGGAAATCTTGTTGACTCTACATTAAAATATATAAGGTATCTGACCATTTCTCACCCACATTCCTTTCTTCACTCTGGTCCCATCATCATCATCATGATCATTGTCATACTTTATTGCTGCCTTCTAGTTTTCTTCCTGCTTCAGACCTCAACCTCCTATAGTTACTCTCAACATTGCAGTTGGAGTGACTCTTTGAAAAATACAAGCCAGGTCATGTCACTCTTCTGCTTTCTGCTCGGAACCCACTGTTGGCTCCCCAGTCTCAGTCAAGTGAAGTTAAAGTCAGAAAATCGAACTTACCTCCTGCTGTTTTCCTTCTCATCCATCCTCCCCAGCCTCGTGGATCTTCTTACTCTTCCCTCACCTGAAACTCACTTTCTCTTCTGCCCCACACTTTTTTCAGGTTTCTGTGTAAAAGTCACCTTTGTAAGGATGGCCTTCCATGACCACCCTTCCTAAAATAGCAGCAACTGGACATTCTGTAAACTCTTCCTTTCTTTATTTTTCTATCTTATTGCCATCAGACATACTACACATATTGCTTAATTTGTTTATTGTCTGTCTTCCCCCTGAAAGATGTGCTTTATGAGTATAGGGATTTTCTCTGTCATGTTCAGTACAGTATCTTCTAGAATATAGCAAGCTGCCAATAAATATTATTTGAATGAACAGATATATTGCCATGGCAAATGAAGTTCTCCTTAAGGTTGACATGATAACCTAAGCCAATAGTTCCTTCTCTGTTGATTTTTTTTGCTGTTTTTTCCCCTTTACTTCATTTGGAGATATGAATTATAGACAACGTGGAAGGAAATAAATAATCTGAAGAGCCAGAGCCAAGGAGAAGGGGGATGATGGTCTCAGGCAGAGGTAACTCTAGAGGGGCAACTCCAGGAGAAGCAACTGCTTTCAATTTGCCATGGAATACCTCAAATTTCTCCAGGATGTGTTATTAACTCAAAGCTCTCCAAGAGGTATCTTTAACTCTGGGATGGCTCAAACTTTTTTGTTGTTGTTGTTGTTGTTTTGTTTTGTTTTGTTTTGTTTTTTTTGCTTGTTGTTTGTTTGTTGTTCATTGGTACTTCAGGGGTATACCTTGTCATAATATCCAAGATGGGTGACTGCATGGGCGTCCAGGGTCATGCTGAATTACAGGCCATCTGCTTCAGAATTTCTTGGGCTGAGGAAGAAAGAAAAGAATCTCCCTAAAATTAGAAAATGAGTTATCTCTACCTTTTTTTCTTCACTGCTCAGTCTAAGAAAAGATCATGACTGTTGGTCATTAAAAAAAATTGTTTCAACTTATCAGCAAACCTTTTTGGGTCTTTTAGATTATATATATTGTGTGCCATGATAAGCTGACTGTATGTAAGTGGAGTTAAATACCACACGTATAGAAATTTCAAGCAATATCAAAAGGAATAAGAATGAATATAATTGTGAACTTAGGAAGGGCAGATGAAGGCAAATGATTTATCTTAGACCTTTTGTAAAGATACATAGACTAAATAATCATGCTTATATGTGTAGTGATTAGCACTTCCATCTGAATCAGAACACTGTGGTTTAGGAGCAGAGAAACGAAAGCACATGTCCTGTTGGTCTATCTCTTTATCCTCCTTCAACAGACACTAGCACCTGGACTGTAAAACTGGAGTCCTAATTTCTGATCTGAAGAGACACAGATGAAAGCAAAAATACTGCTATCACCCATTCTGTTCTCTGCTTGTCACAAGTTACTACCATTAAAACACATGCTATAAACATAGGGAAGGCCAAAAGGAAAGCTACAGATCTAATAAAATAAACGCCATCAGCCTAGAATGCTTTGTATTTCCAACTGCCTTGCCTCCTCAGGCTCTAATATTTTAAGGTTGGGTTGAATACCTCTCCTTCTGTATATAATATGTTGGCACAGTTTTTTTTTATTTTCTAATTCAGTTCTCATGGTGCAAGTGGTTGAAACGAGGCAATGCTTGTCTTGTATGGCCATCTTTAAAGAGAATCTACTTCCATATCCTCTATTCACCAGAGGATAATAATCTCTTCTGGCTTTTTTTCCTTTTGATATATGGGAGTTAACAGCTGTGGTTGAACTTATGCTCATTTCCAAATGCTTTCTTTATACTTTTTTGTCTTTTGTAATATAACATTGTAGTGCTATGAGGTAATAAATCCAGGAAAACAAAAACTCTCCTTACTTACTGCTCTATACTGATCTTACCTTCAGAAAATTAGCCTCACATAGAGGTTATACATAACAATTACTTTATCCATTATACCTTATCACCAGGATTCTGTTCTGTAATGAAACATTTAGGGAATATTTTGAAGGCATGACTTAATCATCAAATTGCTACATTTTTAAAGACCATTACATGTTTCTGTCTCTGTGTATTGGTTCTACATGAGTCATCATCTTTACAAAGGAAAATGACATTTCCCCCACTTGAAGTTGGCATGATACATGAAGAATGCTTAATTTGTAAGGTCCTATGCACATGAGACTCTGGAGCTCTTATATTCCCCAGAAACCCTGGTCATTTGTAGATTCGTGATTCATAGTATGGAATGTGCTTTGCCAATCTTCCTTCTATACAGAGTGTGACAACATTCTCTGTTGTCTCTGTATAACATTTTACATTTATTGTACAACAATATTTGTATTTGAATGTATATCTTAAACTCTAAACAAGATGTCTTGGTGCACCTCGTTGGAGAAAATGCAAAGAGAGAGATATAGGACAGGATTTATCAATTGTCTGATTTACAGGGGCTTAACAAAATGTGCTCCTGACATCTCTGGTTAGTCTAATGAACATGGCAGATAGTTCTGAGTTCCAGTATTGTCTCTGTGTATACTAATGAATTTGGGCAAGCTATTAGGCTTTTCACATGGTTGTTGAAACAAATAACATATCTGAATCAGTAAGGTACCTGGGATAAATAACCTCTTGGTGGTGTTTAGTTTTCTTTTCCCATTCTTTTCTGTTCCCACTTCATTACTCTGCCTGAATTTAGAGTTTTCTGCAGGTAGTAGAGGAATATTTTTCACTCTTTTTGTTAATTGAGAAGTGTTTGAACCAGCTATTTTTAAATAGGAAGCAATATGTTTAAATGCTCATGCAGCCTCAGAAAATTAAATGAAAAAGTCAAACCCACTGTAGCCATGCCAGAGAGATTACTTGAATGCATCGAGATGAGAATGGAATATTAGAGGAGGCTGAAATTAGAGCCAATGCAGACAGTTGGATATGATTTCAACTCTTCCAATTGACATGAGTATTTTTCTTCCTTAGGAGGAAAAAAGTTTTAGTTTGCTGTATCTTGTGTTTGTCATCTGTATGTGGGCTAGAAAAAAAAAGACAAAGGCAGTGACTAATTATAAAAGTTTACTTGAAAAGTTCTGAATGCCTCAAGAAATAAAATTAACTAACTTCACAGCTTTACCAGATTGGTGATAATTATATTGGGCTTTTTGTGATTCCAGTGAATGTGGATTTCAACAAAACACATTGCGTGTGTGTGTGTGTGTGTGTGTGTGTGTGTGTGTGTGTGTTATTATGGGGGGGGGGGGGGAAACTCCTACCGTTCAGTTTCTTGGATGTTTATCACTATATATAAAACTATATGATATAGTTTTAGTAGAATCTTGCCTTATTCTACCCATTAAAACTTTCCAGGATATACTGATGGTGGATGTTAAGAGATTGTCTTCTCCAAAAGCTTTGTTTGAAGTGAAAGGAAAAAGAAATAAGTTATTATGGCTGTGTATGCTAGAGGGTGGAGGTTCAAGAAGGAAAGAAAAGGAAAACTATAGCATAGATAGTATGTTATCAAGGTTCTTGGTTGCATACTACAGAATCCATTGTGTGTAGATTAAGCAGAGAACAATACAGTCTAGGATAACATAACGTGAGAAATGCTCAGTCACTACACTGGCCAAGCAGAAAGACCAGTGCTGCTACTCTCCATATCTTGACACTTATGACATTGAGGTCTATGTGCCAGAAACTCTGGCATAACTCCTGAAAAGAACTAGATCTATTGCCATGATGCTTACCAAAAAGTCACCCTTTTGTGCATCTCATACTTTATGTTGTTAGATGTCATCTTCAAAGTTCACATAGTTGATTCTGCTTGAGGGACCCATATTGCATGCCAGCCCCTAAAATAAATACTTTTTAAAAAAATTTTTTTTAAGTTTATTGATTTATTTTGAGAGAGACAGAGAAAGTGTGAGTAGGGGAGGAACAAAGAGAGAGAGAGAATCCTAAGCAGGCTTCTTACTGTCAGTGTAGAGCCTGATGAAGGGCTTGAACTCACGAAACTGTAAGATCATGACCTGCCCTGAAACCAAGGGTGGGAGACTTAACTGACTGAGCCACCCAGGCACCTGAAATAGGGTTTTAGCTCTTTGTCTTTGTAGTACAGCTGTGAAAGTAACTGTGGAAGTAAATTGGAATGGGTGCTTATTGAACCACTTGTCAGTATCTGCCACTAATGGGACTGTACTGAAAGGTATTACAGATGTTGCGATTACCTGTATATTTAGCTATTGTGCATTATTTAAAAGAAAAATTAGGCACAATCAGACAGAACTGAGACTTACTAAGTCAGCCGTCTGTAAAGACTAGAACTGTTTACTTCTCTTTGCCCATTCTTTATCTTAGATACCAGAATTTTGACTAAAATAGGTAGGGCTTACCTACTCCAGAAATCCATATGTAGCCATATCTTTTATAAGATATTTTGTAATTCACAACTTTATGAGAAAGATAAAAGTATTGTAAAAGGTGAAAGGAACGAACCATTCCTTTGGAATGAGAACTACATGATAATTTATGTATAAATTTACAAAACAAGTTTTAGTGGGTATACAGTGGTTTCAGATATTAAAGTCTAGTTTCATTTCATTAAGGAATAGCTGAAAGAATATTTCCATTTTGTTCTGTTCTAGACTCAACCTTGTCCAAGTTATGTAAATCTTTTTTTTAAACGTTGGCTATTTTTACTCTACGTTGGCTGATTTTTGAGAGTCAGTTTCTTTTTCCAGGAGCTCTATTAGTATTTGCAGAAAATAATTGTCCTTTCTTATTCAGTTGTTCACAATTCTCTTTGAGGTATCCAGATTTTGTCGGGATATGTAGTCAACTCTACAGAATTCTGGTGATCAACTTTATTTTTAATTCTATTTATTTATTTTTTATTTTTTTCACATTTATTTATTTTTGAGAGACAGAGACAGAGCAGGGGAGGGGCCAAGGAAAGGAAGGCAAAATCCATAGCAGGCTCCAGTCTCTGGGCTGTCAACACAGAGCCTGACCGCAGAGCTTGAACTTACAAGCCCCGGGATCATGACCTGATCCAAAGTTGGATGCTTAACTGAGCCACCCAGGTGCCCCTGGTGATCAACTTTATTATCAACCCAGGAGTGTCTGGACACTGCTGTTGTCTCTAGACCTCTTTAATCTGAGTCTGTTTTTATAACAGTGTGTTGGCATTTTGTGTTCACATCCATAGCATGCCCCCTGCCCATATTGAGTTTCCTTAGATTGAGCAGAAACATTTATGTTATGCTAAATTCTGGGTAGTATGCATCTTCATACCTCTTCTTGCCCACCAGCTGCAGGACCTCAGAGGTATTGCTACTTCACCATTTATTCCATCATATGCAGAGGCAGTTTGGCTGCATGACCATGTAGGTGCAGAATTAGCATTCTGTCCTCACAGGCTCACAGCTTTTCCAAGTAACCAAACCCTAAGAGACCCTGCTAAGTCACCTACCTGTTTCCATTCATTTGTAAACACACTTCTGAAGCATTTTTAAAAGGGGGGGGGGGATGGAATTTGGAGATATAGATAAATCATTAATTAGGATTTAGAATTTACCAAGAATTACAACCTTATTAAAAGGTAGTGAATTGAAAGATATTTTTAGTTCTGGAAGGTTTCTAAAGGATACCTAATCCAGTTTTCAGTAAATAGAAGCAAGGAGTGGTTAAGTGATTTGCCCAAAATTACATAGCTAGTTAGTATCAAAGTTAAAATTAAAACTCAGGTCCCTTGTTTGCTGGCTGGGGATGTCTCGAAGGTGCTTAAGTGGTTAAGTCATCACCATTCTCCCTTATATGAAGCATTCATATGATACCATATGCTAGAAGGGGTCACATTCTGAAGGATGTCTATATGAAACAACCATGAAAAAAATCAACATATAATATGGCCTACATTCTCAAGCCTTTTCTCAATTTCACTGGAGATTCTCTCTTTTATGACAAAATTCTATTGAACTATGTGAAATAAATGACACCAGTATTTTCACATCTAAAAATACCTTAAGAGCACTTTTCCTGTTTTAAATAATGAGCTTTCCGTTTGCTGCAACCAGCTATATTAATTGCTTACACATAAAGCATGATTTTGTTTGGTTTCCTGTACCCACTTACGGGAAAAGTAAGGGAAGTTTACAAAGGGGTTTAAAATGAGAGAAATTAATTGTTAATTTTTTATATGTCAGTAAGAACTTTTTAAAAATATATATAAAACTACATTTTAGTGAAAAATCATTGTAATCATTACATTTCTCATTTTCACAAATATATTGTCAATGTAGAAATTTTTCATCAGTGTACAAAAAGCCATATTTGAGTTCTCAAGTGTTAAATTGAATAGGGAAAATGGGAAGTTGGGATTAGTGATATTTACAGCAGATGTGGGGTTCTGAGTGCAGATTCTGGAGTACAGCTATCCACTTTCAACTCCAGATCTTCCATTTCTGAGCTGTGAGATCCTGGGAAAATTTTCCTCTGTAAAAGGGGGATGTCAATAGCACCTAACTTTCAGCAGTGTTGGGAGACTGAGGTGATGTATGTCAAGTACCTGCTTTGTGCCTTGCTCAGAGTTAATGCTCAAGTATTAGTATTCAACATGTCTAGTTTCTATTCATATGTGTTGAGTCACTCAAATGATATTTATGGAGCAACTACCATGTCCCAGGCACTGTCCTACACACTGGAAACATAGAAATGACAGATGAAGTCTTTATTTATATTGATTCTGAACATTTTCTAATTCAGATAAAAATTCAAAAGCAAACAGAAAGTTTATATACATATACATAAAACATGATTTTCTTTAAGAAACTTTGTGATTGGAGTGCCTGGGTGGCACAGGCAGTTAGGCATCTGACTTCAGCTCAGGTCATGATCTCACAGTTCATTAGTTCAAGCTCCTCATCCGGCTCTCTGTTGTCAGTGCAGAGCTCACTTCGGATCCTTTGTCTCCCTCTCTCTGCCCCTTCCCTGCTGGTTTTCTCTCTCTCTCTCAACATTAAAAAAAAAAAAAGAATCTTTGTGATCAGTTTTGGGAGATTTGGTAAAAAGTTTTAAGTGAACTCCAAATAACTTTTAAAAATTAAACATAAATGAATAAATACATTCCACATGGCTTCCAATTATTTTAAATTATCCTTATTAAACACATTATAGAACTGAATAAACTTAGTAATCTATTGCCTTACCTGGAATGGCATAAAAGAAGTAGAGTGGATAAAGGTCCTCCATTTGGTGATGGCCCTGATTTTAGGAAGGAGAGGACGTGGCATTGGCACAATCCTTACATGACCTTCCCCACTTCCTTGAGAGAAGGGAGTTGCTGGGAGTTCTTGTTATGGGATCTGCAATACTGTTCACAACTAAGAATTTTTAATTTAAAACCATTATTCCAGCAAATGGAAATGAGCTAAAAAAAAAAAAAAACAAAAAAAAAAAAACAAAAACAACAACAACAACAAAAAAAAACCCAGCCATGACACTGATTTTCAGCTAAGCAGGAGACATGCCCTGGGCACATAGTAAAAAACCTAACCATTAGCCTTCTTCAGCTCATGTTCCCCTTCCTCTCTGCTGCTACATATTCTCCTTCTCTCCCTTCTTATGCATCACATAAAACCTTTTAAAAGTTATTCATCTTTCTTCTTTAAACATAGATGTCCGTACAAGCACCTCCTTTCATGCATTCTCAAATTCCAAATCTTCCTGGAGGGTCACTTAAAGTTGAAGGTTAAATAGCAGAGAGAATGATAATGAAAGATGGAAGATAAACTGTAATTTCTAGCCCCCTTAAAATATCATGCCAGTGTTTCTTCCTTTTATACAACATAATTGTTGAGATTTTAAAATGAGTATTAACAGAATAGGGAGAGTGATTTTCAGAGAAAAAAAATACTCCTCTAGCATGACTGCTTTTCTTCTTTCTCTTTCATGGAGAATTGTCAGAGTTGTCAATGTCATGCTTCATGGCTTTTGAAACCTTCAACTTTAACAACAACAAAAAATTCTTTACCCATGACAGAAATTACTATCCTTTTTGGATAAGTTTGAAGTCTTATTCAGGTTTCTTACAATCCTGTAAACAGATAACACACTATCATTGTCTGTGGCAGCAAGGACAGAGCTGGTGTGGATAATTAAAATGCTAGCATTGGCCCCTCCAAACCATGTACTCTGCATCTCAGCACAGAAATAAAACATTGGAATTTTTAACCTCTATAGTATTTTCAAAAGTTTCTGTTGGTATAAGTGGTTTAATGTCTCAAAAATTTATTTTAATGTCATAATCTATACTATATAGCTCTTTGTAGGCAAAACCAATTTCTGCAGAAACTACCAAGCCATTTAAAAATATCCTTGCTATTTATAGAAGAAAAATAACATAAGCTATTTTTCCTTATTAAAGATACTGGTTTTCTCTGAAATTTGCTAATATTAAATTAGCAAATGAGGATGTGAATTTTTTTATTTAAACATATTTATATGGTATTTCTTTTGTGTTAAGGATTGTTCCAAATATTTATAGGTGGTAACTCAATCCTCATAACCTATGAAAGAGGTATTATTTTTTTTTTTATTATTTTTTTAAACATTTTTATTTATTTTTGAGACAGAGTGAGACAGAGCATGAACGGGGAGGGGCAGAGAGAGAGGGAGACACAGAATCAGAAGCAGGCTCCAGGCTCTGAGCCATCAGCCCAGAGCCCGACGCGGGGGCTCGAACTCACGGACCGCGAGATCGTGACCTGAGCCAAAGTCGGATGCTCAACTGACTGAGCCACCCAGGCACCCCTGAAAGAGGTATTATTATTGTTATTACTATTATTTATACTTTATAGTTAAGGAAATAGCTCAGGAAGTAGCTATTCCTGAGGAGGATGAATAACTTGTCGGTGGTAGTACAACGGGTAAGTGGCAGAGCCATCTGTCAAATCCAGCCCATCGGGCTCCCAGAGTTCCTCCTTATGAGAAGACCACTAGGTACTGCTTCTCCCTGCAGCATGTTGAAGGCTTACCAAGGCAGATGAGCTCAGAAATGTGTCCTTGAACCAGCCATCTGTCTGTCCTTCTGGCCCCTCCATGATGTGAAAGTTCCCCATAAAATGGACATAAATATCTGATGAGACAGGATGTGTACAGAAAACCATGGGACCATAACTGATTCTAAACAAATATTGAGGCACTATAATAGGGCCACATTCTCATTAGCTTTTTTAAAACAACTTCTAAGCCGTATCTTCAGCCTGTCTTCCCATCAGACTAGGTGTCTGTATCAATCACAATCTCAACAAAAAACTAATGACATTTTCAAATTAGGAAAATACATGAAAGTTTAGTAAAGGGACTCTGGACAGAGATAATCACATAGAGGGCCCGTGAATCTGAGTTAAACCCAGTGGAGAGGGATGAGCAAGTAAACAGCTGAAACCTTACTCTTCTCTCTTCCTTTAGTCTCTTGGCAGGGAGCAGGGAGCCTCCTTGTTGTCCTACCAGAAGGCAGAGGGAAAAAGAGGCCACTGATATGGTCCATACAGGTCAGCCTCCAGCCTCGGTGCAGGGTAGAAAAGAAGATCAAACTGAGTGGGTCAAATGGAAGATGTTTGGCACAGTCTTAACCAGTTGTATACTTTACACACACATGTGTGCAAACACACATACACACATACACACACACACATGCATGCCTTTAAGGAAGGATTTCCTATTATTTTGTTGAAAATTTGAATCCTTTATTCATTAAGTCAATTTTTTGGTTCCTTAGAGTGGTTCTGAGAATACAAAACTCCAGCATCCTACCTGTTTTGTCTTTTTTGGCACCTTTTCAAATGTGTTAAGGTCTTTTTGAATCCTGGTTTTGTCATCCAACACCATGGTCTTCAAACCCAGTAGCTGCATCTCTAAATCTCTAAGAAGGGTTTTTAGTGTGCTGGTTTTACTGGCCTGCCCCAGAGATTGAGCCAGTCTCAGGCAGGGCCCACAGATGCATATGTGTTTATTGTTATTTATAATTTCCCAGGCAACCCTACTGTAGCCAATTGAAACATAGACATGTGGGATCTCTTGATATGACAACTCCAACACAAGGCATGTGACAATCCACTAGACATTTTTTTAGAGTTTGTCCAGTAATTTAGGGATTTTCCACACTGGCCTATTTGAGTGTGGAGTGGAATATTAGAATTATCTGGGGGGCTTTCCCTAACTTCATTTCCTCACCCTGGTTAGCCAAGCTTCCCTCTGAAATCCTCTCACTACCACAATGAACTATCATCATGGACGAGATCATGTTGAAACCCTCCAGTCTTCTAGTTCAGGACAAAGACTAAGACCCCTGGATTCATTGTAATATTCTTTATATATGATTGTTGGACTTGTTTTGCCTTAACTTTACTACCCATATTTCTCTGTTGTGCTAAAAAACATTATAGTAGACTTCATAAATATTTTTACTGAATTTGAATCACATTCACCAAACCCACTGACCCAACCACCCACTCTTTCCTTTCTTTCTTCTATGAGGTATTAATTATTCTAGGAGCCATGCACTCTTCTAGGTGTTAAGGATACCAAAGTGGGCAAGACCGTTGAGGTCTCTGCTGTCTTGAGCTTACACTGTAATTGGGGAAGTATTCAATAAATAAACAAATACATCAGTAAAAACAGAAAAAAAATGAATCAAGGATATGTGGTATGAAGGAAATAAATGGAGGACTATGCTGGACTGTAACAGATGGATGGAGTAGTGACTATTGCAGAGAACACCTCTCAAAGGGTGACATAGGAGTTGAAGGTCAAGAAGCCATCCTTATATAGATCTGGGGGATGAGCATTCCAGGCAGAGGCAACAGCAAGTGCAAATGCTCTGAGACAAGAAAGAAACTTTAGTCTTTATTTTGTTATTTTATTTTATTTTATTTTATTTTATTTTATTTTATTTTATTTTATTTTATTTTTTTATTTTATTTTTTTATTTTATTTTATTTTATTTTATTTTATTTTTATTTTATTTTATTATTTTCATCATGGTAAGTGTATTCTTTAAGCTTCATTCCCTATTTCCCCTACCCATTTCCCCTCTAGAAACCATCAATTTGTTCTCTATACTTAAGAGTCTGTTCCTTGGTTTCTCTCTCTTTCTTCTTCTTCTTCTCCTCCTTTTCTCCCTCCTCCTCCTCCTCCTCCTCCTCCTCCCTGTCCTTCTTCTTTTTCTTCTTCCTCTTCCTTTGTTCTTTTGTTTTGTTTCTGAAATTTCACTTATGAGTGAGATCATGTGATATTTGTCTTTTTCCCACTTATTTCACTTAGCATTATACTCTTCAGCTCTACCCAGATTGTTACAAATGGCAAGATGTCATTCTTTTTTATGTTTGAGTAATATTCTATTGTATGGATGTACCACATCTTCTTTATCCATCCATCTTGTCAATGAACACTTGGGCTGCTTCCATATCTAGTCTATTGTAAGTAATGCTGCAATAAACCCAGGGGTATGTGTATCTTTTGAATTTGTGTTTTTGTATTTTTTGAGTAAATGCCCAGTAGTGTGATTACTGGATCTTAGGGTAGTTCTACTTTTCATTTTTTGAGGAAACGGTATACTGTTTTCCACAGTTGCTGTACCAATGAAACTTTAGTTTTAAATAAAACATTGAGGCTATTTCTGGGTGATTTGTCCTTACTGATTCTGTGCTGACCACTGAAGAAGTATCTTTGTTCTAGATCTCATTAAAAACAAAAACAAAAAACAAAAAACCTCTTCAAATATCTGCTAGAAATATTTCTATGTCACTGCAAGCTTTTAGCTACTTCATCCTTACTAATGCCTATAATAGAGTAAAATAAAATAAATACACAAAAAGTGCTGGTAATAAGCCTTAGCAGTAATAATTGAACCTCTCTTCTCTAGGGGCTGATCCAGGTTATGTGGAACCTGTAGCTTTTACAATTTCAAGGGCCCTCTTCAAAAATAATAATAAAATATTGCAAATAAAAAATTGCTAGGGTGCCACACATGCAAGTGAAGAGCCCAGAAGTTTAAGGACAGTGGATCCTCCTTTGCCTGGCACCTGTATGCACTCAAGAAAGTGACTCAGATTACAGAGAGAGTGCTGGGGAAAAAGCCTGTCAAGTCTTGGGACTCTGAGGGCACTGCTGCTTAGAGCAGTGAGGAAGCCTGCTCTTCCTGTGAGTAGTCAAGAGCCCCATTCTTCTCCATCACCGCTGGTGGTGAGGAGAGGGAGTGGAAAACATGTTCCGATTTAACCATGTAGCCATTATATCGGGACTAAGAGGCAAGAGGAAATAAAAGGAAAAGATGTCACCTGCTACTTGGTAGTTTATAAGGAAGCTACTATAGGAAGCTTCAGGCAAGAAAGAGAAAATGGCTAAGTAAATAAACATAAAACAATATAAAGTAGGAAGTGCTAAATGCTGGGAAAGGGGTAGAGGGAGGAGGAGGTGGCCAGAGATGGAACCAGTGGAGGAGGTCTGGGTGTGAGGGTGTGTCTGTGGGGTGGGGGTGGGAGTGGGGACTAGGACATAGTGGGTGGAGGTAGGGCTAGGGTAGCAGACCTGGTAAGGGCTGGGAAGGGGGTAGAGGTAGTTAGTGAAAGCAGTGGAAGTGATGTGGGAGATGGTAGTTACGTAGAGGGGAATGAGTTGGTGGTGGTAATGGTGGTGGTGGTTGTAGCTGTTGGGCAGATTGTCGAATTTGGGCCTCTGAAGATGAATTTGGGCCTCTGAAGATAAATTCTTCCTACATTGTATCAAATGCTTCATTTCATAATTAGTTCTGATTCTCAAAAAAAAAAAAAAAAAAGTTCTTGTGAATAAAGAGGACTCAGACAATCACCCCTTATGTTATCAAAACAAAGACTCACCTTAATCACAATCAGAACTTCTGCCCTGACTCTGCCCGGGTTTGGAATAGGGAAACCATTTGGTTACAGTGTTTTGACATCTGCCTTCCAGGCAATAATAATGAGCTTTTTAATTAGCATCAACATCCTGCTCTTCTGTGGGCACTACAATAATGTGTTGCTTTTTCTTACTCTTGGAAGCTGCCAGATGCTCACTTATTACCTATCACTAAATATCTGATATCAGTCATTGGTGTGCTTTCAAAATAAGTTCATCATGTTCATGAAATGTCATATAACTTACAATGGCTTGTTTGAAATGACCAGTCGTTAAAATTTACATGTAGTTCTGAAACACAAAAGAGTTGACTTATCCCCACCTCCCCGATAAGGTATTTGATGTATGAGTGTGCTCTGAGATGACCTTAATGAAACCCAAACCAAACAGTATTTGTGATCAGGGAGAGATTTATTTTCAAAAATATTCTGTCTCTCATGATATGTTACCAATCAAATGGCTTCAGAGCCCTTGTTTGGTCAGCACTGAGGACAGTTTCAAATGTTAATGTTGAATGATACATGTATGCTGGAAATCATTCTGTGCCCCTGAATGTAATTTTTTAAATGGCTTATTGTGCTCTAGGGTGTGACTTTTGACTGAATGTTACATTTAGATTTATGCATAGTAGCCTCAAATTTTAGGAAGAGCAGGAAACTAGTTTGCTTGCTTCTGAAGGTTTTAACTTTTGGCTATATGCTTACATAATGCCTTATATCCAGACCAGTTTAATAGCTGAAATAATTTGAAAAGGACAGCCATTTCCTTGCCAGGGTGCAATCCAGTGTGGGGGTTCTCTAAATGCTAATTAATTCCAACCTCAACTACTTCACCTGCTGTTTCAAAGGCTGGCAGCTTGTATTCATCACCTGAATGACAGCTGTTTCTAACCTCTTTTCCCTGAAAAGAAAGAAATTAAATAAACCTTTTGCATGCTAATCACTGACATTCTGAAATGACAGTTGAAAAGTGCTTCAGTGTGAGTGTAAGGCAGGTTTGAATTGAAAGATTTTGTCTACATCCACCAATTGTTGAATTTTGACTAGATATTTTCAATATGTGGAGAGAAAGGGTGGCAGGTAACAGACGAGACAGTATTATCACAAGTGAGGATGTTGGTACGCTGAATCATTAAAACAGACTTTCAGTATATTAAATGTCTACATTTAAGCAATTTGAATGATATACATTTTTAATATTTTTAATGTTTATTTTTTGAGAATATACATTTTGTATGCAAGTTGTGTAGGCTTTGTCAAAGCAACTTAATACATCTTTTTTTTCTTTGTTTATCCATCAGATTTTTATATCAGTCAGTAAGCATATATAAAAAACAAGTGTTTGTTCAGTCTGTTTAATTGTCTCATGATGACTGCTATCATATTGTTTCCCAATCACAGAGTTGTCTTTTGTCAAAATGGATCTTGTTTTCTACCATAATTTCAGTTTTTACTTTTTTACAGTCATGTCTAGGGTTAAGGGAATTTGGTGGATTCCCTCTCAAGAGAGTAATTAGTACACAAGGAATACATTCTCATATAATAAACATGTCCCCAGTATGGTTTTGGACAGGATTATGTAAACTTCATGAAGGACCAAGATCTAGATATTAATAATGGATTGTGTTCCTTGATTAGTTTAAAGGCATCTACCACTGAATGTTATCTTCTGAATGTTTCTGACTTTCTATGAGGTCCCATGTGGTGTTGTTCAGTTATAGTTTCTTTATCTACAGAATATATGTACCTCATTAATTTCAGTTGCTTTAATGAAGCCTGTTTTTGATACAGGGAAGTATGTTAGTTTTTCTTAATGTTTTAATGCTATTATCATTCAATAATTTTACTGTATATGGTAAAATTGTCCTCAGTTGGTGCACAATTCTATGAATTAATACATACATAAATTTCTGTAACCATTGTCACAATCAGAATATAGAACACTTTTATTAGTCCCCCCAAAACACCCTTCTTATGCTATCCTTTTACTTTTCTATTTATTTATTTATTTATTTATTTATTTATTGAGAGAGAGAGAGAGAGCGCCATGGGAGAAGCAGAGAGAAAGAGAGAATCCCAAGCAGGCTCCACACTGTCATAGTGCAGAGCCTGATGCAGGGCTTGAACTCACAAACTGCAAGATCATGACCTGAGCCAAAATCAAGAGTCGGCTGCTTTAACCGACTGAGCCACCCAGGTGCACCCCTTTGCTATCCCTTTATAGTCATATGTTCCCTTCAACCCTAAATCCTAGTAATCACTTAGAAGGTATTTTCTTGGTATTAAAATATAAAGAAGAAAATGAAGAGGAAGTAGAAGGGAAAGAAGAGGTAGAAGAAAGAAAAAGAAAATTAAAAAAAAAGGTGCAGATAAGAGAGCAGAGGGAGAGGGAAAAAGAAAACTGAAGGATGCAACCCAGCGAAGTGTTCATTACACTCTAATCAAGGATTTTACACACGCACTAGGATGGTCTGTTGTCAATTTGGCATCATTCCCACCTTCCTGGGCTGTAATGCAGAGGTGAAATTGCGAAGCACATACCCCAGGATCCTCTTTCCTTTATGGTTCAGATTCCAGATTGCCAGTTAGAGGAACTGATGTGGGAACTGGGAAGCAGAAGAGGAGCAGTCAGACATGTGGGCAGATGTGGGATTCCTGGTGGCTTAGTGGTTTGAGAACCACTAACTTTACTGTTGCAGACTGTAATCACTGGTGGGAAATTTCTAGAGACTTTCCAGAACAGCTTCCCCATAAGCCTTAGAAAACCACCACTTTGGTATTTCAGGATGAAGTCTCCAGGTCATCTCCTTGTCCTTCTGGCTGCAGCTTCCCAGAACTTCCACAGTGACTTTATCCACTCCCATCATTTGTGTAAACCCTAATTCCCATATTAAACTCATTGTTCCTGGAATATCTTAGAACAGCTTTGTTTTTGTGCCCAAACCCAGATTACTGCATACAATTTTAAAGAGAAATGTATTTGTTGCCCACATTTAAAAATTGGGAGATTTTTCTTTGAAGTCCTGACTGCCCTTTTTCTTTGAAAAATCAACAGATTAAGAAACAGTGGACCAGCATTCATTCTTGGCTGGAGACATTTGCATAGAGCTAAGGAGCTGCTAGACATGATTCTCCGCTCCACCACCCAGCCCAGTGCATTTGTATCTCTGCCCCTCTAAATAATATCACTGTAGTCTAAGAAAAAGGATTGACTATGAAAATCTTACCAATTACAGTGTTGTTTCATAGGAACTCCTGAGTATATGGAGATGTATAAGACAAACTCAGTGTCTTCTCAGGGCTTGGGGGAAAAGGTGAAGGGCATAGAGCCAGCATAGGACTGTCATATCATAACAAAATATATGGAATGAGTTTTTTGTGAAACAATGTAAACCCACTAGCTTACTATTTGGGTATTTTTAATTATCCAAGTAGATCTTTCAGATTAATTTTTATGGCAGTTTCACTTGTTATTAATGCTCCAATTATTATTAATGATTTTATCTGCATTTGATTAAGAATTTCATAAAATGTAAACTTCATGAATGTTCTGGGATATATATAAATTTATTTTTTTCCAGTAAGCAAATTCTCAATATATATTTGTCTAGAATATTTTTGTTAATCTTTTTCTTTTATATCTAAATACCAGTATATGTGCATATTTTAATAAAAGACTATATTGCACAAAAATTTGGGCTAAAATATTCCCCCAAATATTGTGTAGAATACTATGTTTAAATACATATGTCATTTTTAGGTTAATTAATTCTATGTTAATTAATTCTATATCTATTTTAACCTTTTTCTTCTTGATGTTACACAAATCTTATAGCATATAATTTTTGAAGCAGGATTTTTACTTAAAAATTTTTTTTAACATTTATTTATTTTTGGGACAGAGAGAGACAGAGCATGAACGGGGGAGGGGCAGAGAGAGAGGGAGACACAGAATCAGAAGCAGGCTCCAGGCTCTGAGCCATCAGCCCAGAGCCCAACGTGGGGCTTGAACTCAGGGACCGCGAGATCGTGACCTGAGCTGAAGTCGGACGCTTAACCGACTGAGCCACCCAGGCGCCCCAGGATTTTTACTTTATATTGAAGTTTTTATTATGTGGTGAAATAAAACTATAGTAATAAACCATTGACCATTGTAAGATTAACATCTGTTGATTCTTTTTTCCTCCAGGTAAAAGTAGACCTCAGTTTAGCAATGTAGAGTAAAGAATGTAAGAGCATCATAGAGACAGATGATAGCATACTCCATATAATAATTCAAAAAAACCCTCCTGTTTAGAGTTCAGTGTTTTGTTTTGCTTTTGTTTTTTAAAATTCACGTATTTTCAGTCTAATCTCTTTTTTGGAAGAGGGAAGAGATCCAAATTTATATTCTCCCTCAATTGATGATAAAAGTATGAGCCATGTGTACTCTGTTGCATGTGTGTAAGATAGATAGATAGATAGATAGATAGATAGATAGATAGATAGAAAGAAAGATTGATTTTTGGTAGAGAAAAGAGGACATTTATTTGGGCAACTCACAACTGTACAAATTTGATCCTTTCCAGATGGCCATATGTCTGGCCGCCAGATCCTTGGCTCAGCCCATTCCCTATCTCCCAAATACCCCCTTGTGCTTTTCTGAGACTAGAGCACATCTTAGAGTTGGTGGGAGTTCCTTGTTAGAGCAGCTCCCAGTTTCACTGAGCGAGCTGGAAAATATTCTCTGGAGTCTCACAGAAAAAGTTCACATAACTCAACAAATGTGCCTCTTTAAAAGATGCATTTCATTCTACAAGGATGCATCTTTTTTCCTTATGGAATATCAAGGGAAAGTGGTTAGGATCATTGGGAAAGCCAGCATGAATTCAGTTTCTGGCTGTATCATTGACTGGCTGTGTGCCCTTGATATGCTCTGCAAATTACCTGATGCTCAGTTTACTTCCCATAAATGGAGCCACTAGCAGTACCTACCTCACAAGGCTGTTGTGAATATTAAATGTGGTGACTCAAGTAAAGTGTTTAGCCCTGTGTTTAATTTGTAAGTGGGTAGTATGCAGTGATTAATAATGATGATATGTACTGGTGCTAAGACATTTGTGCCAAAATTGGTTCTCCAATTTGAGTGTGCATAGAATCACCTGGGGGGCTTATTAAAGCACAGATTTCTGAGTCCCACCTGCAGAATGCTGATTCTGGTCTGGGTGAGACCTGAGAATTGGCATTTCTAAGTCGTTTCCAAGTAATGCCGATGCTGCTGACCCTGGGACCATACCTTGAGAACCACTGAATCAGACTATTCCCCTTGGGCGGTTTGGTTGTGGAATGAGACTGAGGGATTAGAAGGATAATGTTTGGGCAATGTTTCTAAAACCATGATTCCTGTGGTGCAACGCTGACCCAGTGTCTATTTATCAAGGTGCAAAAAAATTGGAATCCCTGTATTTTACTTGCATCTCTCTCAGATATTTAGGGGAACCCACATGTAGCATTCAACATCTCATCAGTACTATCTTATTTTTCACATCGTGATCCTTCAAGGAGCAGCAACTCCCCCAGGGCATCACAGTGCTGTCATTGAGCTGCCTCAATCTAGCTCTCCTTTGGCACAGAGCACACACATATCACAACCCCCATGCCCCAACCACTGCTAATTGCAGTCCTCTTGGGCAGTGATTTATTTTACTCTGACTACTTTTCAGGAGAGAATCTTTTACCCTTGGATTTTGTCAGAGGAAGCTTTGGAGTATGCTAAGCAGACAATTGGCAAATACTTGAAGGTGATGGGGAATGGCTGTGAACCAAATATTTCATTCCCTCACACTTAATTGAAACTGTTGCCTTCGCTTTGGTGGCATATTTCAATCAGCTTCTTAACTAGCTGTGGACCCTCCTCAAACACCACTTGCTTATTTTGGCTTCAAACATAGGTGTCATCTGTCACTCATTATTTGTGGCAGGCCTTTGCTAAGTGCTTTACATACAGCAACTTCTTTCATCTTCCCAGTGAGTCTATGGCCTCAGAAACGGGGTGGCAAGGGTACTCACACTACAAAGATCATTACTGTTCCCAGGAGCTCTAATGGAAACATAGACCCATCCACTGATCCTTCACTAGTGCCCTCTGTTGGCTGAACCTGTGACACTGCAACACACAGAATTGACCTCCCTGGGAACAAAGGAGGGCAGAGGATCATAGAGAATTCACTGGGGTAGCAGACAGAGTGAATGACTAGGACATAAATGAAAATTTAAGCAACTAAGGCTTTACGATATTACATACTTTGCCCAAGGTGGAGCTTTTACTAAGAAACAGAACTGGAATTTGAACCCAGGACCATTTATAGTCATAATTGATGTAGCATGCCTTCCTTTTAGGAGCCTGAAGAATAGGTTGACATTATGAGAAAGCAAATTATGTGTATAATCATTATTATCTTTTCACATATATAAGTAGATGGGATCATTCAGGTGTGTAAGCATTCTGAGATACCCTAGAATGTTAGGGTCAATAGTCAGTTATTTATAGAAAATATGTGTACTTTTCACTCTGATAACCACAAGCAATGACTACAACTCTTAGAATTATGCTTTAGGGATTTGGCTTTTCTCTGCCACTGGCCACACTTTTAACCAAGCAAAGTGTTCACTTCAGTTTCAGAAAGATGCTTTTTCCTCTGTGCAAACAAAGCTCAAATGTGGGGAGCCAAAAGGGAATTAACTTTCAGAAATAATCTTAATTCTCTAATTAAAGTTGAGCATAGAGATGATACATTATCATTTGGTGGAAGAAACTCATCTTTCAAATAAGGGTATTACTTTAGCTATTGCAGAGGACCCACTTTCTGAGGAATTTCTTCTCCCCTTCCAGGCAGAGTTTTATTATTGAGTTCCCTATAAATGATCAAATGTGACTTACAGGTCAAAAATCACAGTTTAAGTGGATTTGATGGATTTTCAGAAATAGTTTATAAAATTATTTTAGGTCACTGCTTATTTCAATTGAAGCATCAGACTAACAGTGAATCAAATGTATTGCCAATGCTCAGGCAAGCTGATTGCCTAGTGAACTTAGCTCTTTAAAAAAAAAAAATATTTTACCCATAGTAACAAACATGACTCAATCATCTATTTATTTATTATTATTTTTTTCTCTGTATATATTCGGTGCCTATTATGTGACAAGCCTTATGCTTCACATATGCTTGTATGTTAATTTTACACTTTGGTATGATTGTTGAGAGTACCTGTCATGTGCCCAGAACTCAATGCATATTATCTGTAAAGATCTCAACAACCTTATTATATTCTTATTATTTTTCCACTTTACCCTTGTTTAACTGAAACTCAGAGAAATTAAACAACTTGGTAAAGGTCACAGAGTTGTGATTTCAACTCAAGTGCACATAAGGACAAATATTCTATTTTTCTACCATGTTTGTTCCTGTTGTCTCTTCTTGAACATCTCTGGGGTTGTTGCCTCAGCTGAACTGTTGGCAGTAAGAAACATACTGGCTCCTGGTATCTGATTGCTGAAAAATCTAATTCTTAAAAACTTGGAGCCAGGCTGAAGTAAGAGTCAAGGTCTCATTGGACTAGAAGACTCTTGGGACTTGGGCCATAGTAAGGTTGAGTCCTACCATTCCAGGCTACTAGAATGGCCCATCCTGGGTTCCAAGACTTATACTGTCTTCAGATACTGGATATTTATTAGAGACCACCATATACTCTTCTGGTTCCAGAGGAGATGATACATGGATTGGATTAGCATCCCAGGATTCAAAAGAAATAATTGAATCCAAAGTTTCATGGAAGGGCTTAAATACTGGGACTCTAGAATCTTTCACCAAAATAAGAATGGCTTCTCCAAGCCCAGCGATCTGGTTTCATCAATGAACCAGCAAGCCCAACAGACCTGGGGACATATGCAGGACCACAGGAGATATGGTTTTGGTAGGTTCATTGGTTCAGAGGGAGATACCTACTTAGTACACAGGAATTTCTGGGGAATAAGACCCTTGTTCCAAGCTTACACCCTAGACTGCCTCTGGACTTCAGAGTCTCCATTGACAAAGTATCTGATATTTGGGGAGAAGTTCCTTCTGACATTCCTAGAGACATTTCCTGGGCGTCAGAGATATCACAGGGCCTGTTTTTGGGAAAATGTTTTAGCAGAAGACTTGGGGCCAGTAGAACCTGATGTTTCAGACTGTGGTCTTCAAACTTGCAATTATCAAAAGGCTGAGGATGATTTATTGGTTTACTGGGTTAGGCTTTTTATGACATGTTGCCAGGGAACCATTCAAATTTAATGCATCTTCTTCCAGTATGAAGCCTGCATGTAGAAAATCGGTGTAGCTCATTGACTACCAACAAACATCAGATTTTTCTATGTATCACTGGAACTCAGTTGGGGAATTAGTCTTAAGAATTATGGTTTAGAGTGGTAGAGGTTTATGGCCTTAATTTACTTTAGTGGTCTATGGTAGTCTATGGTACTCATGAGCGGGACAGCTCTGGACTCATGGTTGCTATCTGTGAGGTCTGGGAGCAGGTATCAGATCACCATACATAAAGATATTGAAGTTCAGGAACAAAAAATCCAGTCCTTATAGGACTGGGTTAAGTTGCTAACTCACCATGATACAGAAGCAGGAATCCTATTATGGGCAAACCAAGTCCACAACAAGACTTGTGCTTTGCTCATAATAACTAGATTTCATCTCAAGTACCAACTTTAATGAATTAGTAATGTCTACTTGGAGCACTGTGTTAAGAGGGATTCTGAGGCTCTGTGTCAGCTCAGTGAGAAAAACTTGATGGGTGAGGTAAGGGGGGTAGTTAGTACCTGTGCTACATATCTATCATTTCTGATATAGATTTGGAGCTATAGGATTCTGAGGATCTCATTGGTCCCAGAGTCTGGGCAAGACAAACTCAACTAATGTAAGTAAAGTAACCCAAGCAACTCACTTCTCCATTACAACTTTTTGGAACCATTTCCATATTTTCCAAGTACATAAAATCATGACAATTCTGTACTCAAAAGATAACTTCTTTGGCTTTACTGAAAGGAATGAAGACATTCCACATGAGTTCCTTTGTTTTCCTGCCCTATCACTCAATGTCTCTTATCTTGCCTCATCTTTCCTCTTTTTTTTTTTTTTTATTTTTTTATTTTGTTTTGTTTTTCCTCATAACAGAGAATAAAGCATTCTTCCTATTCCTTTAGAGTTGGTTTCTCATTCTTTTCTCCAGGCTCATTACCCACAACTTAAAAGAAAATAGCTGATGGAGAAGTAAGGTTTTATTGGAAATGCATTCCCAATCTCCGCAGCCTCTCCCCACACCACCCTGCCTTCCCATGTCTCTAATTTACCAGGGGCCATGAATTTCACAAATTACTGTTTTTCTTTATTTCAAATTAATTTTGCTCTGTCATCAAGCTATCAGACTGCAGTCCCAATTCTAAGTAATTGTGCATGGAATTTGCATGATTTGTAAAATACAGACAGAGGAAAATGGAAATTCAGCTTCCTGGTTCCCACCACTTGCTGAGCATGTCTCACATTGGTCTGATTTTGTTTGATTACATGAGTTGAGGTTCATGGTTAAGTATAAAGAAATTGAGTGTAATATTGCCATCTAATAATAGTTCAAACGAAATGTAATTTATATCTGTTATTAAAATTGTGTTCTGGTGTATTTGAAGTGCTAAGATCTATGCTCAGAGAGAGGTCTTGAATATTATGTTTCTAGTTTATTTGAAGTTGATATTTTGGACTATGGTTATGTTTTCTGAACTCGCTCTCTTCCTAAATTGACCTTATGTAGAATACAACTTATTAATATTTAAGTAGCTAATCCCAGTACTGTCTTCCTTCAAAAGCAAACCACATGTCTCATTAGCAACTTACAACCTTAGTATCAAGTAAAAAGTTTTCTTAGTTACTTGTATAATCTTTAAGGGATGAGTTTTATAGTATTTGCTAGATCTTTCTATACCATATATCATAAGTGAAAACACACACACACACACACACACACACACACACACACACACACACATATATATATATATATACTGTGAATTATTCACCTAAAAGTGATTTTTTAATTCAAGTTTTCACAAAGAGGGCAGTATGAGATTCGATATCTAAAGTCCTCCTTTTTGAAGGAATGTGACTTTCTGCTAGGGGAAAAAAAAAAAAGGAAAGTATACTTGTTACATGTTTATTTAAGACAGAGAGAAAAGGAAGTTCTATTTGTTGATTTCTTTAAAGATGCCAGAGAGAGAGATAGAGAGCAATGGTAGCAAGAAGGAACAGAGCCAAAAATTACTTCTTTTTTCAAGAAAGGAGGGGAAAATAGAAAATGCCTTTTTCAGGAGAAAGGCCCAGTATAGGGTGGTTTGTGACAAAATTTTAATGAAAAGCAAGCTTCTTTATTGAAATCTAATAAGTAATAGATCAGGAAGAGCAGGCTTAGCCATTTTATTTTTAAATGAGATGATGAAACGCAGATAAATTGGATGCCTGAGTCAAGAATTTATTGGGTTCAATGGCCGTTTTTAGGACAGTTTTGACCTATTCATAAAGTGTGAAGGGTCCCTATTTCCCATAAAGTTGTGCCCTCAAAGAGTGAGCAGTATGCATTCTCTAATAAAGTTATAAAGGAGAAAAAGAAAGTGCTCTGACCCATCAGCTAAGCAGTTATAGTGTCTGTCATGCAGAATTCTCTCCAGAAAATAGCTAAAGGCTAGGACCTAGGGAGTTCTGAGGCCAGCATCCTACTTTGATTTCTATTTGTTTTTTTTTTTAACATTTATTTATTTTTTAGAGACACAGAGAGACAGAGCATGACCAGGGGAGGGGCAGAGAGAGAGAGGAGACACAGAATCCGAAGCAGGCTCCAGGCTCCGAGGCATCAGCACAGAGCCTGACGCGGGGCTCGAACTCACGAACCACTAGATCGTGACCTGAGCCGAAATCGGACACCTAACCGACTGAGCCACCCAGGCGCCCCCCTCCTTTGATTTCTAAAGGAACAATTGTTACTCCTTGTTTTCCAAATTACAAATTAGGGCACTAGAAAAGTATTTGATGTGAGTTTGCTGATTCTCCTTTCAGCCAATCCATACACAGAATGAATTGCCTACCATATATCCGTCACTAGAAAGGGCTGCTAGTCTCAATATTTATGAAGAGAGTGGGTGTCCATTTAGAATACATAATACCTGTGAAGCTTTAATTTGATGGTCAATGTATTTCATTTCTAACTCTCTGAGGGCCAGATGTACAAATGCTTAAGTTCTCAGAGTTCCAATGCCGTAATTGGGTTTATGTTTTTATTTTCCTGTGTTGTTAACATGGTACAACCTAAGTACAGACTGGTGTTAAAACAAGCTTATAATAATGATATTGATGTTTAGAAACAAACTTTTCAAACCAAAGTTGGTACCTGGAGCAGCTTATAAACAATTTTTCATAATCCTTTTCATCTGACTTTGCAGAGTGATAGCGCCTTTTAGCCCCTTTTTGGTTTAAATGTAAACCTGGCCATCTTTGGTATAAAATAGAACTTGAAGATACAAGGTGCATTCAAATACTACATTCTTTGGATCTACCTGTATATCTTTGAGAAACTGATTGTGGTAAAATGGAAAAAAGCTGGAATTTGTAGTTAACTAGGTGAACTTCAACATCATGAAAAGAAAAAAAAAAAAAATCTCCCTGTGCCTCAGTTTCCTAATCTGTAAAATGGAGATGAAAGTATATACAGCAGTTGTAATTACCATCAACTTTTCCTTTTCCTCCTCACTATGTTTAGTATACCAGGGCCTACATACCTAGTGCTTTCACACAGACGAGTTTTATCATATATTTTGATGTGTATGTTATTAGGTGTGTATTCATTAGCATATCCAAGGTAGAAGGTAGGCCTTCCTTTTTCCAGGTCTGTATACCTTCTGTATACCGAGAAGCCATTTCTTAAGCATGTGAATCCTACCACCTCAACTACCAAGGTTCCCTCTTCTCCCACTGCTGCCCGAAATTTTACCACTTGGAGTTTATCATTTCTGTCTTGAAGACTTTATAATTTTGCGACCCCGCAATTGCAATGCAACATGATATCTCTTAAATTTTTATCAATGCCTGAGCTTGGGGCTGGAGTAGGCCCAAGTCCCATGACTAGACTCTTCTTAGCTGAAGGAAAGAGGAGGAGAAAGAAGAGGTAGCCAGCGACATATGAAAGAAGGGATTCTGGGAAATAGAAAATCCACAATCCTTTATTTCACAGATTTACCTGGAAATTTCATGGTATGATTGATAGTGGAATTGTTTTTTAATCTGTTTTTCTAAAAAGAAAAAAATTGTGGGGTTCAAACTAAATATGACTTTCAGCTGATTTTTGGTAATTCATAGGAAGTTTTTGTCGATTTAGACTCTCTCATTCTTTTTATCTAGTACTAAGATTGAAAATCTAGGCTAGGGGCACCTGGGTGGCTTAGTTGGTTGGGTGTCTGACTTTAGCACAGGTCAGTGTCTCCTGGTTCTCATGGATTTGGGCCCCTTATTGGACTGTGTGCTGACAGCTCAGAACCTGGAGCCTGCTTCGGATTCTGTGTTTCCCTCTCTCTCTGCTCCCCCCCACACCCACTCATGCTCGCACACTCTCTGTCTTTCTCTCTCTCTCTCAAAAATAAGTAAACATTAACAACAAAAAATAAAGGAAATCTAGGCTAGCTTTTGTACAAATTAGTGCATGGCTTAGGGAGGAAGGAGTAAAAAGCCTTGCTTACTTGCCCTATAACCTAGTACTTACCTTGAGGTTTATTTAATGTGGCAAGTGGTGACAAACCACTGCTTATGACATGTCTTGCAATGTAATCTCACCACTCAATGACAACTGCTTCTAACAAACGGAAATCTGCTACTATTCTAAAGCGGGGAAAATGAATATAATTCAGATATGGGATAATAAAAATGGTTTCTCAAAACATGTCAAATAAATTAGATCTCTAAGGAGGGTCCATATTACAAGTGGCAAAGATAAAACAGAACGGATTTTTTTTTTCCCTAGGATTTTGTTGTTGTCAGTTGTCAGAGTGAATTAATACTCTTGGAAGCAGCCCTATTACCATGCCACCTTGTTCTATTGTTTTTTAGTAGTTTGAACTGTTAGTGCTAATTGAAAAAACTATTTGGGAAAGTTAATTGAGGGTGACACTAGTTAGTTGTGGCTGAGAACATAACCAGGTTAATTGTAGATTATGGGTCAGATAAAGGGCTAAGCTTTTTTATCTCCTGAGTTTTCGCTAAGTTCATGAGTTAGTTGTTTTTAAATCATAAAATTTTAGTGCAAGACAATTCTTAGAAGGCAAGGGTAACTTCACACTTAATTGGGGGGCAGTTGGAAATGTTAGCACTCTGTTGTTGGGCAGTTGGCATGTTCTCTGTAATGCCTAGTAAATCAGCAGTGAAATTAGGTGAGACTCCGCACATGTGTGCACATTTATAGAACGGTGTTTCTCGGGCATCAGCCAGCTACATGCCACCTGCAAGACTTTTGCTGCCTGCACTATTATTTGCTTAATATTTTTCTCTAAGCTGTTATAAATATTTGCTTTGTTTTCACTTATCCTTGACGTAAGCAATAATATCCACAATGAATTCAGAGGTCTGATGTATTTATTTTATATTATGCATTAAAAACACATAGTTGTTGCAATTAAAAAAAAAACTTTAATTTTATAAACATTAAAAAAAAAATACTGTGTACCACCATGAAAATGCCCCATATTTGGGAATGCACTTATAGGATCTACACTTGTATCATTCATTTTCATAATTACATAGTTTTGTTTAATTTCTTATACGTTCAGAATCAATTTTTCCCCCCCTTGTTGAACTGGGAAATGAATTTGTGTATGTGAAACATTGAAAAGGAGATGAGAAGAAAACACACATTTTATATAATTACTTGTTGGTCTATTTTGGAATTATAATAGCTAATGCTAATTAGAGCAGGTACACTTTGGGACACTATATGGCAGAGGCTTCCTATGGCAAAGCAAGGAGAGACAGGGCTAGGAACAGAAGGAAAGGGAACTCACCAGCCCAGGCCCATTGCAGGCAGTCATAGATGGTAAAATAGCAATTCTGATCTAATGGCTGCTGGCTGCTGCTGTTGAGAACCCTGACTGGGTCTGTATTCAGCAGGGCAGGAGAGTAGGCTTTGATAGTGATGTCTGCTCCAGGCAGGAGAGAGGCAGGAGTATTGAGTACGCAGGGATTTTCCATTCCTTCTCGGGAATATCACCATCATTTAGTTGTTACAGCACTATGGTGGAGTACTTCTCCACTTTTTTTTTTTTTTTTTTTTTGAGAGAGCGAGTGCACGGGAGCGAGTGTACGGGAGTGAGTGTGAGTGGGGGAGGGGCAAAGAGAGAGGGAGACACAGGATGCCTGCGAAGCAGACTTCAGGCTCTGAGCTGTCAGCACAGCTGAGATCATGACCTGAGCCTAAGTTGGCACTTAACCCACTGAGCCACCCAGGCACACTCCACTCCACTATGGTTTTACATTGAAGTGGAAAGTTTTCTTTTTGTCATTGGACCACTGGGTTTGTGATCTACTTGACATCTTCATCTTTGTTATTTTTTTTTATTTTGACTGCATGTGATTTTATTGAAATATGTATCTAGTTTTCAATCATAATGACAGTTTTAATTGATTCTTCCTTTGCTTTCCTCAGATCATATGCTACCGTTCTGACATTCACTCTTGTCTTTCTGTTCTTACTTATCCAGCCTTTTTACTGAATTCTACAAAGTACCTTGGGACTAGACTTTCTGGTTCTCTCTTATTGAATCTGAAGTTGCCCTTATTTTCTGCCGATAGGTGTATGTATCATCTTTTTTATTTCCAGGTTCCTAGCAGGCTAGAAACACCTGGGTTTATGTGATTTAAATGTACATTTTGTACCCACGACATCAGAAATATGATGAGATGATTTATAAATAATGAGAAATAACTTTTAAGAGTCGGAGATTCTTGTCATTGGCTCAAAATACCTTCTGGAGTGGTCCAGATATTCAGAGACATGAATGAAAAGGTATGAGACTTTTTTTTTCCCCCTCCCTCCTCTTCACATTCCTTCTAATGTTCTGCTTCCTGAGGTAGATGAGAAAACAAAGGGTTGAACTGGCAGATTCTGCTCTAGTCTGAAGTGGTAAAACAAGATTTGCATTTTTAAAACAAGTCTTGGCACTCCCATCCTGTCTTAGGGCCTGTACAAGGGCCATGGTTGTTTTCTCTGGCACCAAATCCACCATTAGAGCTTCTGGAAAACCTGATGATTAGCCAGGTTCTACTCTTGAATATCCCCCATGTTCAGACCCTATCCCTCAAGGATCCCAAGCCAGTATACAATCAAATATCTCAAATTTTGTGTAGTAGACAATTTCTCCTAAATAGTCCACGTTCTTTCCCAACAGTCGTTGTTCTAAAATTTGAAACTGCATCAGAATCACCCATAGGGCTTGTTAAAACAAATTGCCAAGCCCCACCCTCTGATTTCAGATTAGGTCTGCCAGAGGTGGGACCTGGGAATTTGCATTTCTAATAAGTTCCCAGGTTGTTGATGCTGCTGATCTGGAGACTACACCTAATAATCCTTGCACAATATTTCCCTTTCCCCTCATTTCAAGCCTCAGTGAACTGAGGCTGAATTTATGTAGGTGTTGGTCTAGTTGTCCTCCAAGTGATCTTTGTTTATCCAATAGTTGCTCGCAACATGCACAGAGCTCCACACTTGGAAAGTATATGAGAACTGTCAGCAGTGATTCTTCTGGTACTTCTTAATTGTTTCTACCACTCCTACAATCCTACCTTCCCCCCGACCCAGCTCTCCCTCCCACCACCTTTTATCCTTTCTCCTTCTTCCAGTCCCTCAGGACACAAGAGCCAAAAAATAAAGACCAAGCAGCACACAGCCTGGAATAAAAGAGGATTAAATGCCTTGAACTGAGGTGCCATAGAGATGTACAACCCCAGGGGCCTCATTCACAAAGGGAATTCACAAACAGAATAGAGCCTCTAGCCTTTGGCCTCTAAAAAGCCACAACTAGACAATCTATTTATAATAATTGATTCACTGCAACAGGTAGCCTTGGGCCTAGACCAGTCTAGACACTTGTAGAAGGCCCCACCTTCAATAAATAGAACTCAGAAAACACTGTCTTACTTGGCTACTCACAGGAAAATCTTCCTGGTCCCACCCAGGGGCGTGCCTCCTGTCAGAATTTCCTTCCCAAAGTTAGTAAGAGCAAGGGAAGTACAAGGGAATGGAAGACAAGGAGTCAACCCTTACTTTGCTCACAACTCCTGATTCAGTTTATTTAAATCAGCCACCTCAATTTACATATCAATATGTCTAATCCCTCCATAGCCCTGAGGTCTTCTCCAACACACCCTTGACTGGGAAACTTTCTTCTTCCCTTCTTAGTCAGTTCTTACCCTGCATTATTCAGCCTATGTTGAAATGGCAGTTGTAGAAACTACCACTCCAGTGAATACTTTGTTATATCAACTGGAGAGAACGTGACATATATTTTTTTTCTCCAACCAAAAGTTCTCACACCTGCCTGCTTGCAGCCTTTCCAAGAGGAGGTCTGTGCTCTGTCTCTTGCTTTTAAATTTAATGACTTCATGTTTGGGGCTAAATTCTCTTACCTGGTCATCTTTGGTAGCTTGTCTGTGCCCTAGAGGATTATGACCAAGAAGTTTTTCGTTTTTTTCTTTTCTAATATGGAAGATTAATATGCTGCAATCCATCCACCATTTTGTGTGCCTTTACCACAGACTTATTAGAAAGGTAAATTCTTAGCCTGTCTTTCACTGCATCCCTTAAAAAGTCCTCTTATTATCTCCCTTTTGCTGAAAAATTCAAGGAAAAAAACCTTTTGTTTTCTCATCATTTCTAGGGGTAGAATTCCATTTGGAATCTAGGAAAGCATCTTATCGATGGGGCTTTCTGACCCTTTAGCAGGACCTTCTTCTGTGACACCACGCACACATTAGTTTAGTGACTTCTTTTCATCAATTAATATAAATTGACTGAAGACCAGAAATTGAGACTCTGGCAAAGGAGAACAGCGAATAAAATATATACCTCCACTCACACTTCTGCCTTTGCTTGATTCCTCTTCTGAGAGGGTGGTTTGGAACAGTGCTAGTCTTACTAAAAATTGCTGAGTTTTATTTCACACTAATAACACCTGGCATCTTTATGTGCTAAGGATAAATTAAGCACACAGTGAACAGAGAGTAGACATGGTTTTCACCATGATGTAGCTTATTCTATACTTGTCATAGAGAGAGAGAGAACTCTGTGCTTTTGACAATGTTTGTGTAGGTATGTATGCACCTTTCAAAAAATATGAATCATTTTGGCTGAATTTAGGTAAAGGCAGCAGTTTTAATATATTCTGATTGGTTATTAACATAGATACAAGAGTATTAGAGGTGAAGTGGCCCTTAAGAACCATTTAGTCCAAAAATCTCATCCTGCAGATTGGAGAAACCTAAGAGCAAGAATGATTATTTTGAGGAATTATAGGATATGTTCTCTGAATTTGATCAGAATCAAAACTGAAAGTCAAGGATTGTATACATAGTCCAGGGCAGTCTCTACCACACCATGTTGTTCTTCAGATAATGAATAAATTATGCAAGTACGTGAACATATAGACAAAATTATTTGTATAATTCTACAGAATTATAAGGTAGTGGTTTTAAATGATTCTAAGATACACATTTTTTTGCTTTTAATATGTTTTATTTTGAATTAATTTTGGACCCAAAAAATATTCCAAGAGGTGTGTGTGTGTGTGTGTGTGTGTGTGTGTGTGTGTGTGTTAATATTTTTCTCATCCCAGAGCTAAAGCATAAGAGACTCTTAAAAACTGAGAACAAACTGAGGATTGATGGGGGGTGGGAGGGAGGGGAGGGTGGGTGATGGGTATTGAGGAGGGCACCTTTTGGGATGAGCACTGGGTGTTGTATGGGAACCAATTTGACAATAAATTTCATATATTGAAAAAAAAATATTTTTCTCATCCCAATTCCTTTAATCTTAATATCTTAGAAAACCATAGGACAATTATCACAAACAAGAAATTAACACCGGTATAGTATCAACTAAACTTCAGACCTTATTCAAATTTTACCAGTTTTTCTTCCTTCCTTCCTTCCTTCCTTCCTTCCTTCCTTCCTTCCTTCCTTTTTCTCTCCCTCTCCCTCTCCCTTTCCCTCTCTCTCTTTTTCTCTTTCTCTCTTTCTCTTTCTGTCTTCTCCAGGATCCTATCCAGGGTCTTAGATTTATTTCATTTAGTTGTTATTTCTTATTAGGCTCCTCCACTCTGTAACCATTTCTCAGTCTTTCTTTGTCTTTTATGACCATGAGGCATATGAAGAGTACTGGTCAGTTGTTTTATACAATGTTTCTCAATATGGCTTTGTTTGATACTTTCTTATGATTGGAGTAAGGTTATAAATAGAAATAGTTATTTAGTCTTCGTTCATAATATGAGATTTCAAGAAATTTGGAAATACTTTCTGAGTAACTGAGGCTCCATGGGGCAAGAGGAGAAAAAGTTATACTGTAACAGATGTATAGGAATACCGAGTAAACAAAAATCTATAAAAAGGGATGCCTCCCTGCCTCTTCCTGTTTTCTTCTTCCTCCTCTCCTTATTCTCCTTCCTTCCTTCCTTCCTTCCTTCCTTCCTTCCTTCCTTCCTTCCTTTCTTCTTCTTGTCTTTCATCTCCTTTTTTTTCTTTCTCCTTCTGGCTCTTTTTCTCCATTGCTTCTTCCTCCTCTGTGATGTTTTCCTCCTCCACTCACTCCTCTTCCTCCTTCTCCACTTCATCCTTCTCCCCCACTTCCTATTTTTCCTCCTCCTCCATTTCCTCCTCCCCTACATTCCCCTACTCTATTTCCTCCTCTTCTTCCTCCCCTACTTCCATCTCCTCCATTTTCTCTCTCCTCCCTCCTGTACTTCCTCTCTTCCCCCTCCTCTACTTCCTCTCTGCCTCTTCCTCCACTTCCTTGTTTCCTCCTCCCCTATTTCTCCTTACTCCACTTCTTTTCTTCCCCTTCCCTACTTCCTCTCTTCCTCCTCCTCTATTTCCTTGCTTCCTCCTCCTCCCCCACTTCTACCTTCTCTCAGTCTACACTTCCTTTTCTCCTACTTCCTCTTCCTCCCTTTCTTCTTCTTCTACCCCCTCCATCCTCACCAATGCTCTTTCTCCTATTTACTTGCCTTCTTTTCTTCTCCCCACATAATCACCCACTAACAGAATATTCCATAATATAATGTCATAGCCATAAAACAGCTAACTAAAGTCTGGGAGAGAAAACATAAGAAGCTCCATCACCCAAAGCAGTTAACATCCAATATATCTTTTCCATCTTCAATTTATAGGATAGTATAGGACTCAGATTATCACAATGTCTTAGCTGGTATTAATTCAGAAATAAAATCGAAAAGCTGTACCACAGGTATTTTTTTCCCCTCAACTAAGATAGAAACTCAGCACAGTGCAGTGGGCATCTGTCTTCTAGTAAATGAGGCTGAGTGGGCAGGTAGAGATTATTGAATAAATAGTACTACATCAACAACATTGAAGTTTGAATTTGGGGATAAGTGTCAGCTTAGAAAATCTGAATGCTTGCACAGGCTGAGAGTTTCTCCAGTCTTTTCTGCAGCTATCAGAAGTGTCCTGCTCTGCCCTTTCCTCACGCCTCCTCCCAATAATTCTATTATTCAGGGGAAGGAGACCTAGGAGAGTGAAATGATTCATTACTCCATTAGGTGATGGGACACTTGGGTTTTGACTCAGGTTGCTCAGATTGCCACAGTCCTGGCTTCCGTGGCAACCCGGATGCACAGGAAATCTGAGATTTAAGTTGTGAATTCAGTATTGACGTGAAAAATGCCACTTGTGTTGTGCTGAAACAGGCATGCTGATTATGTAACAGCTTCCAACACATTCCCTGCTGGTGGTGGGGTTTGATTGACATTTTATGGGCCTTATTACTCTTGAAAACAACACTAAAAATACCATGACAAGCTCAAGATGGAAATATGAACACATGATCCTTTTCCTGATGAACTAGAAAATGGCTTTTCAGAATTCTTCCTGGAATAATGTGGGAAAAAAAAAAGGTATTCACATAGTTTCATAATGATAAGTCTTCTTTTGTTCCCGGAATAGGGAAAATTCTCAAATCTTAGAACAAATTGACACAGTCTAGATTCAAGGACTTCTCTCTGGGCTTCTTACAACTTACAAACAAATGCTGACTTTTGAAGTAGAGAACGAATTGCATAAGACATAGATGGCTTGATAAATACTGTCTTTACAGTAGTGGTTTAGAGTTTATTTCATAGCTCCTTGGTAGAGAGAGTTCATCATTTTAACAATATAAAGATGGAAATGCAGCAGAAATTCAGATGCCATGATTGAATGTAAGGTGATTTTTTGTCTTCTATATACAACAAAGCTTCAAAGTGGAATGGGCCTTTGAAAATGTCAGTGAAATATAAATGGCATGTGCATTTATTTTAATTGAATTATTTGTCCTCCCTGAGTAATTTAGAATAGCAAAAACTGAATTAGAATTTCAGTCTCTCCATTTTTCTTCTGATTTTATATAACTAAAATATATAGAGTTAAAGCATGCCATCCAGCATCCTTTGATTCTGGATTATAACTATCTGCTTTGTTATGTAAGTAACAGTAGTAATAGCAACAACAGAAACAATGATTTATTGAGTTATTTTTTAACACTTAAACTCAAGCAGTCTGGTTTCCATAAACAGTATATTATACTTTAATGTTTTCTAAAATCATGCTCAACTTAAAATGGGAAGGCAGTAGATTTGGTGTTTTCCCCCAAGATGAGTGTCCTCTGCCCTTTCAAGAGGACACACATGAATGGCACACTTTCAAGCAAGTATAGAGAGAATAAGTACAGAATGAAAAACTATGTTTGTGAAGCCCTTTGAAGGAAAGCCATTATGAAATCTCTTTGTTGTTGTTGTTGTTGTTTTTAAGTATTGGGGAATATGGAGTTACTAATCATAGTACAATTGAGGCAGAAACTTTTCTGGAAGCACATGTTCAGTGTTGGCAAAGCTTGAGTTGTTTTTGGTAAACCTTTTTTCATGTAGAAATTACTATAAATGGGCAGCAGATGTTTGCTTTTAAGGAGCTTGCTTTTGATTGGCTAGCAAGATAAGAATGCACGTGGTGATTGTTAAGAAGCAGCTGGTGTCAATTTAAGAGAATGATGTTCTACCCTCTTCTGCCTTGACCAGTCTGAGAGCAGTAACATCAATATTTAAAGTTACATATTCAACAACATTCATTTATATATGCATATACGCTAAGAACTTGATTACAGAGACGATAAATTTTATTCAGTATAGAACTGTGCATACCCAGAATTTAAAAGAGTCTCCTTTTGCTTCAGCATTATAAAGGAACTGGAGGCATGGCTATCGCTATCCTATCCTGACACATTTTAACATCTAAAAACTAGAGAAGAAACTCTGGTTGGGTTGAATATGGCCTCTTTTCAGATGGAGTATGTTTATATGAATAGTCAAGGAAGATGGAAGACACATACATATTTTTATTCCTCATTATTTAGAACTTTAGAAAACTAATGAGTTATTTTTCATGGGGTAAATGATGAGACAAAATCCCAAAGAGATCTCTTTTTTGGATAACTGGTTTTAAATCCCATAAGCAATAAAGCTGCTGTTGGTGGAATTATTTTAAATGCTGCTTTTTGAAGATAGATTAACTTATGCTTTTCTTACCTCCTTAGTTTTAATTTTAATTGAGTTACACCATACAGTGTGTTCATCTTAATCTGTATATACTTATGCAACCATGTCTGATTAAGGCACAGAATGTGTCCAACATCCCAGAATGCACTTTCATCACCTTCTCATTTCATCGTCTCCTTTGTGCAAGGCAACTCTTATTCTAAACTCATTCACTGTCCATTAGTTTTCCCTGTTCTTCATATGCACGAACTCAATCCGTATGTTCTTTTTAACATCTAGACTCTTTTGCTTAAAAACCTATTTTGTAAATTCCTATTGCTGAATATTATTGCTGTAAATTCCTATTGCTGAATATTATTGCTGTAAATTCCTATTGCTGAATATTTAAGTAGTTCATTTTTAAAATCAATATGTAGTATTCCATTTTATGTATATGCTAGTATTTGTTTATCCATTCTTCTATTGATGGGCATTTGAGATTTTCCCATTCATAAATTATTATGAATAAAACTGCTAAGGACAGTCTTTGGTGAACAATTACATTCACTCATGTTGGGTATGTATCAGGAGTTGAACTGCTAGGCCGTAGCATAGACATAAACTTAGAAGTTTGAGCACGCTAGTGGGAGTGTGTTAGAATCTGGCTGTGGTTTTAATTTGGATTTTGTTGAGAAGAATACTATTGAATAATTTTTCATATACTTATCAGTCATTTAGATCTCCTCTTTTTATGAGTGCTTCTTCAAGTCTTTTGCCCAGTGTAGAATCAGGTTACTTGTTTTATGTTTTTGTTTGTTTTTTCTCTTCCTCAATGATTTGTGATAGTTCTTTTATATTTTGGATAGGAGTCCAATGTCAGATGTAGACTGTGAATATTATTGTCTCTCAGTTTGTGTTTTGCCTTTTAACTCTCTTAATGTTAACTTTTGATAAACAGAAATTCTTTATAAATTGGATTTCAATAAAATTATTTTCTGATACACTTAATGATTGTTGTGTCCTTCTTAAAACAAACAAAACAACCTTTTGCCTATTCCATTTCTTGTTTTCTTATCCACTTTTCTTCTATGCTAGTGGTTTTTGAGTTCTGTGTGAGAAGTCTGACCATTTCTTCTAAAGCAAAATATTTTGAATAAGACTTAGTGTTCCCAATAACTTCGGGTCCTCATTATAAGCAGTAATTACTACTGTCCAATAAATGTTATAGTACCACCCTACAAGGATTATATATATATATATATATATATATATATATATATATATATATGCAAACTTTTGGTAATGTAAGCTCTTGCCTTATTGTTTATACTGTTGTACTGGCCTTATGAAAGGAATAGGACTATTACTTTTATGCTTTGTGTCCGTTGACACCTGTATGTTTTAAGTTATTATATTTAAGTTCCAGGCCAGTAAGGTGTTTACCAAACATAAGTGCAATCATCAGATTTCCTTGTCTATAAATTTTTTTAAATTTATGTCATAGACCAAAGAACATATTAGCTGTTAATAATACTTGTTTATGAATAACACTGAAAAGCATTGCTCCCCTCATTGTAACATATTGACCCAGTGAAGTAAAACAAAGAAAATGATACTCTTTTGATATGTGTGTACTATTATTCAACTACTGCGACCAAATATACTAAAGTTCTCAGCCAAGTTCTTTGTCAATTATCTCTCAATCGTTGGATTGATGCATGTGTTAGAACAATAATTCTCAGTCCTGGTTATTTATTAGCATCGTCTAGGAAGCTTGTAAAAAATAAAGGTGGTCAGCTACCAGCCCAGGGGATTCTCTAAATTACCTGGGCTGGGGTAGTGTCATCAAAGTGTTGTAAAAACCCCCCAAAGGATTCTAATGTGCAACTTAGACTGTGATTCTTGTAATTGTTTGCCCACATCAGTATTACTCAGACTTCAACTATTTGCGTAGGGCAGTGTGACTCAGAATTGCTCACCGGAAGGGCTTGTTAATGGCTTCACCCACAGAGTTTCTGACTCAATAAATCTGGATGGGTCCAAGAATTTGCTTTTTTAGAAAGTTCTAGATCATCTGCTCTTTGGGGACTGCAGCTCAAGAACCACTGACTTAGATATTTATTCCCCTTCCTGCCACATGGCTAACCTATTGGCTATCCTCATCCTTTGCCTTTTCAGATCTGCTAACGTTAGCCCTGGCATTCAAATTCTGTTTTTGTTTTTCACTGTACTAAACTGTATTTATTTTCTCACTTTGTCAGAGAGAGCTTTAGGATTGACTATTACTTGACCTCTTTCCAAAAGAACTAAGTATACTCTTCAATGTACTGCAAAATGACTTTTGCTAATAGATATGCAATGTCAAAGAGTTACCATATGTCAAAAGAGAGGGAGAGATGCAAATGTAGATCACCTTAGAGCTATTCATTCAGCCAGAAAGTAAGGTTACAAAATTATTAACACACATCTTGAGTTAAAAAGAAAGAAGGGAAGGAAGAAAAGAAGGGAGGGAGGAAGGAAGGGAGGGAGGGAAGGAGGGAGGGAGGGAGAGAGGAAGGAAGGAAGGAAGGAAGGAAGGAAGGAAGGAAGGAAGATCTCTACAGGAATAGAAAATAATGTGGTCTGCAAACACCAAATAGCGTTAGTATCAAGGGTGTTTGGGGTTATCAGTGGTTTGTTGGCCTTTTTTAAAAAACAAACAAACAAACTATATATTCTATCTTATTTTTTATGTTTATTTATTTATTTTTGAGAGAGAGAAAGAGAGAGAGAGAGAGAGAGAGAGAGAGAGAGAGAGAGAATTCCAAGCAGGCTCCACACTGTCAACCCAGAGCCCAATGCGGGGTTTGATCCCACAAATCATGAGATCATGACCTGAGCCAAAATCAAGAGTCAAACACTTAACCAACTGAGCCACCCATGTGCTCTGAGTTATTTTTTCCTCTAAAAAACTTTGGTAATAAAAATAAAAACAATTGAAATGTTTAATATAAACAAGAAGCAGTCATTCAGCATATTCATGAAACTATCTTTGCCGATAACAGTAGAGATGGAGAATAAGACATTTTATAAACACAGGAGCTTACAGTCCTGTTGAGCAGAGAGAAATTCCAGTTTATGTTTTCATAACATTTAGCAAGATGTTGAGTCTCCTTGTAGTAGTATAAAAAATATAGAAAGCCTTAATGATCATTGACTATGGAAGACAATTTCTTAGAATGTTGGTGCCTTTGATTTTTTTTTTTTTTTCCCTAAAGAAAACTTGAAAGGATTTGGCCTGGTAAAAGCTGCTTTAACTTGAATCTACACCTTTTGTTTTTGAATTCTTAAGGACTTTTATTCATTTATATTAGATTCAGCTGGATAAAGATCAGTTTCAGTGTCTTTTTTTTTTTTTTTTTTTCATTTTGGGTGATGGGCCCTCTAAGAATGAAATGATACTTTATTCACTGTAAGAATAGAAAAGTTTTAAAAATAAATTATGGCTCATTTAATAACCATTAATGTTCAGATCTCAAAAACGAACATGAAAATATTTGTAAATGAAATAAAAATCTACTCTTTTGTTGACATACAGTCCTTGTCTTCCTCCTCCTTCTCCATCATCATCATCGTCTCATCATAATCAATAGTGGCGATATCATTGTCACAATATATAGTATATATTAGATTCTAAAGTCAGCCCATAAGACAAAAGCCATGTTAAATACAAAATTAACCTTGAAAGTGTCTTAGGCAGCTCTGTATTAGAGACCTACATTTCTCAATAAGCTCAGCAGAGCCAGTTTTTCCCCCTCTCATGTAAGGAGGCTGTTTCTTCAGTTGAGGACTAGATAAAGTGATCAAGTTATATTCTTAGCCATATTGTATTAAACAAAACAAAACAAACACAAAACAGTGTCTTTAAATATTCTTAGACTATTCTCAGTCTATTATGAGATGCTCACAGTGTTAAAGGTACATGGGAACTAAGTACAACTGAAACGATCCAGATCCCCTAGCCCATGCAAATTGAATGGCAGACTCCAGCTGACACTAATAGGCAAAAAGACAGTAACATGGCTGAATTACTTATTTCTCCTCCCCCACTCTTCCTCTGTGTTCCAAATAAATCACCACAGACCTTAGGAGCTTAAAGTAATTTAGCATTATATCTCACAGTTTTGTGGGTCGACTGGGCTCAGCAGGGAAGTTCTCACTTTGGGTCTCTCATGCAGTTGCTGTTAGATGGCTGCTGGGGCTGAAGTCATCTGAAGGCTGAAATGAACCAGATATACAAGATGGTATTTTCACTCATATGTTTGGGATGACTGGAACAAGTTTCTCCACACAGCCTCTTCACATGACCTGTTTGGGCTTCCTCACAAAATGGCAGTCTCAGGGTAATAGGACTTCTTACATGGCATCTAATTTTGCCTACAGTGAACATTTTAAAGGGAAGAACACAGAAACTGCCAAGCTAGTTTAGAGGGGTAGATGGAGCTATCATAGTGTCCCATCTACTGAACTCTACTGGTCAGAGCAGTCACAGGGCCCCACCTAGATTCAAGAAGATGCAGAAATAGGCTTCACTTCTTGATTGGGGGCACAGGGCAGAAGAATACATGGGCTGGGGAATGTTAATGCAGCCATCTTTGGAAAATACATTCTGCCATACCCTCCCTTCCTTGTCCCTCCTCCCTTTCCCCTGACTCTTTCCTTTCCTCTCTTCCCTCAGCATAGGGTTGAATCTGGGTAAGGTAAATGCATACGTGATTAAGCATAACTAAAACACTTTCTATTAAATTTAGAGCTTTACATGTGTTTTACTTACTAAATCTTTATTTACATAATACTAAAGTTCTAATGCCCAGAACTAAAATGGAATTTTTTTTTTTTAGTGGTTCTATATATCATACAAGGAATTTAAGGTGATTTAGCAATTACAATTTCAAAATAATCAAGAATATGCTATTCAAATATTCCCTGATATTCTACTTCACTTCCAGGGTATAGAGCAGAACAGTTTGCACTCATTAAGAGGAGTGCTTACTATTCCCATCTTATTCTTTGTACACATGAAGAGAATTCTACAGGTATAGATGGTTTATCAGTTCGAATGGATTCACCTTGACACAGCTTACTGGAAAGACATTACTACTCATTGTCATTCAGGTGTGCTTCATTAAATGGTCTGTCATCTAGAACTTCAAAAGCCAGAAACTTGCTGCTATCTTTTCATTCATTGAGACAAGATGATATAGAATCTACTAGAATAATTAAGCAATGTTTTATATAGTATTTACAGTTATTAGTTATATGTGTTATTAAGAAATTTTTGAATAATTAATTATACAGTAAAATGTTATATTAATTTTGATTAATTACATAATAATACATTAAATATTAAGAAATATATATATTTTTGTTACTCAACCCTATATCCTAATGAACTATGTCATTTTTATTTTCATTATACAGTTGAAGAAATGAGGCTCAGAAATTCATCCTAGATCATACAGTTAATTAATGGTCATGAGTTTCGGTCAATGTTCTAAAGTTCTATTATGTCATATTGACACACAAAATAAATATCCTCAGGATTAGCTAGAGTGCTTAAGAGGTCAGTATTTACTTTTTATGAAGTGGCAGAGGACGGTCTTTGCGTTGCTGTCTTTCTGTTTAGACAGTGATAACTTGATTATGGAAATTCTGCTGAAAGAGAAATCAGGGAAAGGTTTCAGAGACACATTATTTGGGGATAGTGTGAATTAACTCCAAGTCAGTGGGATTATTTGATGTCAGTGTTTATTTTCCTAGCATTTAGAATGCTCTTATAGCTTTTGCTGCAAAAGAATATGCTCTTCTTCCTTACTTAAAACATAAATAAAAAGATGTAACTCTGAAAGGCCATGATACTAGCACAGAAATTGTAAAAATTTGTTATCCTCAGCAACTAAAAAGCAAGGCAGAAAAGTCGTTGTTTCATTTAATAAGTATTGTGGCCCTTCTGTATAATGACAATATCATTAATTTGGGAGTATATGTACATATACTGGAGTACATATGTGAAAAAGCACAATTTTGCCCCTGAGAAACTTAGTTTTAGTAACAAAAGACAGGCTTATGGTTAAAACAGAACAATGAAAGTCAGTTACCCATGTGAGGTAAGATGACATAGAATACGATTTGTAACAGAGGAGAGTTCACTTCTAGCTACCAGAGAATCCTGGTAGCTTGCATGGGGTTATGGTATTAGCATTGGAAGTTGGAAAAAATAGGAAATTGGATACCTGGAAAAAAAATTGGACATCATTATAGCAATAAGAAATGATAGATTGAACTAGGGCAACAGCCAATGGGAAAGGGTCAAGAGGAAGTTTAAGTCAGAAATATGTAGAAGAAAATTCCATGGGACTTAACAAATGATTGGATATAGTGCTTAAGAGAGTAGGGGATGGTAAAGTTTTGGATTTGGGTCACCAGAAATTTGGTGGTTCTGTCATGCGTATAGAGAAATGACAATGGCTGGAGAGTATATCACAGCAGAAAATATATGACCTACTCAGAAGCAGATAATTCAAGAAGGGTATATTTATAAAGGAATTGTTTCCAAATATTTGAGTATGGGGGCTTCAGAAGGTAGTATCTGGGCCTTAGAAGCTGATTTATACCAATACTAAACCTGAATGGACAAGGGACAAAAAACAAAACAAAACAAAAATACACCAATTACTTGAACCTAGAAGGAGAAAATCCTATAGAGATAGTCACATTGCAGTAAATAACTTCTAGTTAAAGAAAGCACACACACACAGCCTAAGGCAACCTCCTAGGAAAGGAGCAAAGAGACTAACTACCTTGATCTCTCTCTCTTACTGCAATCTCTGATGCTGAAACCAGCTGGAGGCCCAAGGGCAAGGGATCCCTAATAATATTGTCTGTGCTTCAATATCCTGGGGCACAGAATAGGGTGGAGAAGGAAGAAGATAAGATCAGGGTGGGCAAACAAGGGCACCTGAATGGCTCACCTGGGGAAGCATCAGGCTCTTGGTTTCTGCTCTGATTGGTGGGATGGAGCCCCTTGTCATGCTTATGCTGACAGCACAGAGCCTGCTTAGGATTCTCTCTCTTCCTCTCCCTCTGCCCCTTCCTGGCTCTTCTCTCTCTCTCTCTCTCTCTCTCTCTCTCTCTCTCTCTCTCTCTCAAAAGAAAAATAAATAAGTAAACTTAAAAAAAAAAAAAAGATCAGGGTGTGCAAACAGAGGAATGGTGATGCTTTGCAGATTGTGTGAAGTGTGGAATTGAGCCTGGGTCTAGAAGAGCTGTTTTCCCAAAGGTGTATACACACACACACATAGGCACACACACACACATATACGCACACACACATATGCACACATACACTCAAACATACACAATGACAGACGAAGCAAGATCTTGGAGATAGGGCTTATTTAGAGCAGATTTCTTAACTTTGTCACTGTTGATACTTTCGCCCAGATAATCATTTGTTTTGGACAGATGTCCTATGCATTATAGGATGTTTATTTAGCAGCATCCCTGGCCTCTATACACCAGATACTGGTAGCACCTACTCCCCCAAGTTTTTGATAATGAAAAGTGTCTCCAGACATTCCAAAATGTCCCCTAGCAACAGGTGGGAGGAGGGCAGGGAGCAAAACCACCCTCAGTTGAGAACCACCAATTTAGAGGAATCAGCAGTTTGAGAGAGGAAATGGACACTTAGGGAAAGAGTGTCTGAAAGCCTGACAGAGAATGATCAAAGTGGGTGTTGCCAACCGTGGAAATGCCATAGAAGATTCTGTATGGGGACTAGATTCTCTTGAGATGCAGAAAGGATCTAACAGGCTGAAATGGGCACATGGTAAATGGAGGCACCAGCATGGATCAAATTTGGCACCAGAGAGGAGAGAGGGAAAATGGCAGCTTGACCAGGTGGGTTGATAATTTGAGGATGAAGAGAATTGAACATACTGTTTGGCTGAGGGGAGGAAACCAGTGAAAGAGGGAGCGCAGAGATCATAGTGAAACCAATACTGAGCGCATGTGCTGGCCCTATTCTAAGGGCTTCAGTGTTCTGCGATGTTTGACTCTCACAACAGCTCCTGGAGATTGTCAGAGTGGGTGCTCTTATGATCGCCGGTAGCAATGATGGAACTGAGGCACATGGAATTTACTTACATAGAATGTTTATTTACACAGAGTATTTACTTAGACAGTTAATACATGATAAAGTGGTGCTCGAACATGTGCTGAAAAGGGGAGAACATTCCAGTGGCATGTGTTAAACAGGGCTGTGTGTTAAACACATAGCAATAAGGAGGAAAAGAGAAATTAAGCAAAAGTATGTACATATTTGATGTGTAACAGGAGGGGGCTTACAGTTCCTAGTTTTGAATCGAATTGCTGCAAGAAGGTACTCTTTGAGGCCCTTTGCAGAGGCTAGAAACACAGGGGCCAGAACAGATTTAGAATAGACCCTATAGAGAATATTCCCAAAGAGATGGCTCCTGCTTTAAAATGTTCCACTTGTTCTTAATTGCCTGCCCACAAATGCTTCTCTGATCATTTCAAAGAATTCATGGTTCCTGCACAGCTGTTTTTCTCACTGCTACATGTATTTATTTGTTTCCTATAACAAACTGCCACAACATTGATATCTTAAAACAACACATACTTACTCTCTTACAGTTCTTGAAGTAAAAGTGAAATCAGTTTAACTGGGCTAAAGGCAAGGTATTGTCAGGGCTGATCTTTCTGGAGGCTGCGAGGTCTTGCCTTTTTCAGCCTGTAGTGATTGCCTATATTATTTGTCTTGTGGCCTCTTCGTCCAACTCCAAAGCACATCACTCCAATCTGCTTCCATCCTTGTCATCACATGGACTTTCCTCTGACTCTGAGTTCCTCACACAAGGACCATGTGATTACAGTGGGCTCACCTGGAGAATCTCATACAGTCAAGGTCCTTAGGTCCTTAGTTTGATCACATCTGCAGGGTCCCTTTTGCCATGCAAGCTAACATTCACAGGTTCTAGATATTTGGATGTGAAGGTATTTGGGGGCTATTTTCAGCCCACCACAACTGGTTTCTTGATTTTAATTTGAATAGATGGAAAGGTGGTTTAGCCTAGAGGTTAAGGGCATGGTCTTTATTGCTTAGGTTCAAATCCTAGGACTACCACTTCCAGGTCTGTGACCTTGAGTTTGTTATTTAACATCTCTGTGCTTCTACTTCCTCATGTGAGCAATGGGAATAGTAGCATTATTACACATTGTTTGGGGATTAAGGAAAGCAGTCCATGTATAGTGTGCAAAATATAATGCTGACCCTAACTGAGTATTCAAAAAGTATAACCAATTATTCTCAATTATTTTATGGAAACACATTTTCATTAAAGTGTTTAATTGCTTGAGTACTGTCCATTTGATTAGTTATTTGATTAAGCTGTTTCTCTAAAAGCAGAGGCTACATGCTCAATCTGACTGATATTATAAGGAAATGAAACAATAGGGTTTGTATCAATATAGTTCCCCTGGGTAAATATAGATAATTGCCTTTAAATGACCCTGAGGTCAGAATTGGCATTATTTACAGTCTAGGAAAAAGCCTGCTACATCTTTCTTTTAAGAAAAAAATTATAATAATAATAGCCTTCCCTACCCAGGGTAAAGCAAACAACAAAGCTAGCTTTGGGCAAGTCTTCACCAGACATAGCACATCAGGTCAAGTTCTTTTTAACACACCAAATGAAAAAAAAAAAAAAAATCACTGTAGCACCCAACTTGTTTTTTTCATTTTATGCTATTTTCCTTTGGCCTCTGATACTTTATGGCCTTTTCAGGTCTGTTAGTAGGTAATATGTAAGAAAAAGAGTTCTGACATTTAAAAGAGAGAGAGAGACTGCAACACACACACACACACACACACACACGCACACACACACAATTAGTGTCTGTAGTGTCTTGGATAAACTAAAAACCAAACTGGGCAAGTTACATATCCTCTACACCTCAGTTTCCTCAGCTGGACACCGGTGATTATGTAACCAATATTATAGGATGCTGTGAGAAGCAGAAGAGGTAATGAATGTAAAGGTGCCTGCCTGTTCGTAGCACACTGTAAGTGACGATGTAAGAAGAATGATGATCTTGGTGGTAGTGGGGATGACAGTGGGAATAAAAAGGAGGGAAAGTGACAAACCTTGAAATAGCACAACTCATAAGCATAATCTGGGGAGGAAAAAAAAAAAAAGAAAACACAAGCAAATCATTAATTTCATGATTTAGAGTATGGCTAAAGGCTAATTACAAATTCTGTTAAATTTATCTTCAAATAGCACCAATATAATGATATTATAGGAAGAAAACATCATTTGACAGTGCATTATATTATGTGAAACAAACTTTGAAAGTTCATTCTTGCCTATATTCATGATTAAGTCTCAGGTTTTCCCCTAATGCATGCTTGGAGGTAGACTGACATGGAGCCAGGATTAAGTGTTGTGATTAAGTCAACCAAAGCAGACGAGCTATAACTAGAACTCAATGGACTTCATTTTTCCCTCGGGCTGCCATCATTTTAAAGAAGAACCTAAGATCAATTGTTAAAAGAGAGAGAGTTCACATGCAGCATATTTGATTTTGAGAGTTTTTTTTCATTTCTCACAGAAATAAAAATAAAAACATGTATAATATATATCCACGCAGTACTAAATTCTACATTAGAACACTAGTACTTTGAAATTTCTGTTGAAGTGGTCTCATGTGTCCCTATCACAGAAGTAAACCACCCATCTTCTCTTTTTTCCTTAAGGTGGAGAATTCAACTAGATATTTACAGTGTTATCAGAAACCATTAAGGAGTCATGAACCATTACTTCTACAGGCAATGGCCAGTGTAATTAAATCTTTTATCCTTCCTAGCTTCCCTGATGTGCCATTATCAGTCACTGGGCTCCCTACATATTTGTTGGCCATCAGCCACCATCTAGCTGTGTCACCTTGAAAAGGTCCTTTAAAGTCTCCAGATTTTAGATTGTTCTCCACAAAAGGAGGAAGGAGGATATGAATAATCACTAGGGTCCATTTCACCTCCAGAACCCAATGCCATGGCTTTGCAATGCTTTACAACCTGATAAACATGAAAATACATGAGAAAGAAGAAAAAGATTTCAGCTCTGCCAACTCTTTCTCTCTTTCATTGCATAAAAACTGCCTAAGCTGCCAGTGGTTTGCAAAGGATGGCATCACTATTTATATTTTAATGAACACAGGACTATAGGACAATTTGTAAAAACATTTATTTCTAACTGTTCTTAAGAGATTGATCTGGAATAGAATGTGCATGTGGGCAAATATTGGATTCCAGTGAACTATATACTTCCATTGTATTTTGAAATATAAGTTCGCATAAAAGGACCAACAAAAAAAGTCATTACAGTTTTACTATTCGTCGGCAGCAAGAGGAAAAGAAATATTCTCTGAAAATGAACAAGAATGCCCTGCTAACGGATTTTTGAGAAGAGCATAGTTTAAATTACTTATTCAAAGAAGTCTAACTCCTAATACTTTGAGTTTCATGGAAAAAGAAATGGTTTTTTGATGAGTTATATGAATTCTGTTTCGACATAAATGTCAATGTTTGATTAGAAGGTTTTTTGTTGTTGTTATTTTTTGTTTTTTGTTTTCTTTTTCACAAATGCCAGTCTGGGAGGTCATCTAATTTGAGGAGTCATTTGCTTAATGAAGAAACTTAAGTTGTCATTTTTATCCTTTGCTCTCACAGGGGAAATCCTTCAAAAAGAAGCTAGTCATTCTGATAAAACAGAAAAATATGAACCTTAAAACTAGACAAAACATATTTCAGTTTGCCACTAAATTAACTGAGTAGTGCTGGTATGTTCTCAGAGCTTCACATCCCCATCTGTAAAGTGGGGATGATGATACCTGCTTTTCAGGACTATTGAGCGCATGAGGTAACGCATACATTGTGTGTGTTGGTGCTTGCCATGTGACAATAATAATAGTAGCTAACATTTATTGAGTGCTTACAGATGCCAGATACCTCTCTAAACACTCTCTATATTGCTCAACCCTTTAGATGAGTGAATCACTAATCTCATTATATAATGAAGAAACAGAGGCGAAGAACTTGTGTAATTGGCCAAGATCAAATAATTACTAAGTATTAGGGCCAGATTTCAAGACCCCATGGTCTTTTTCTCTAATGACCATATTTGTGACACTACACTAACCTGTACCTGGGAAGATCCTTAGGGACTGGTCACCATTTTTATTGATGGGGATAATGTCCATAAAGCATTGAGTTTAGAGCCTAGCTGGGAATCCAGGTGTCTTTCTGGTTCTCTCTTTCACTCACCCAGGATGATCAAGCCATCAGCAGGTCATGTCTATTTTACCTCCTGCTATCTCTTCTTCTGTATAATTTACTTTATCTCCACTGTCTTCATCCTAATCTGAGCCACCATTCTCACCTTCTTCTAGGCTAGGGCATTGGCCTCCTCCCAGCAAGGCTCCTCTGCCCCATGGGCCCCCTCCCATCTCCTCCAGAGTATAGTAAGAAGGATTCTTTAAAAACAGAAGTACGTATGTGTATGTGACTCCCACGTAACTTTAACACTCGGGGCAGTTTCCCATTTCTCATGGCTCTTAGGAAAAAGACAAGAATCCCCACCATGGTCTATAAAGTCCTCCACTGAAGTGAGCCAGGTAAAACTAAAGTCTCCAGCCTGATCAGTAGGGCCCTTCCTTCACTTCCTGCTCCAGACCCTTGGAAACATTAATCCTCTTCCTCTTCTCCTCTCCTTCTGCCTAGATAATTTTTGCTTTTTTTTCATCTCAACTCAAACTTCATTCCTTTGAGTGAAGCCTTAATATAATACCAGTTGTGTGTGTGTGTGTGTGTGTGTGTGTGTGTGTGTGTCTGTGTGTGTGTGTGTGTGTTTTGAACAAATAAAGCTCCTCAAATAATGGTAGGTAGTGGTGATATTGATAGTCTGAATGGTGTTCTGTTGATAGTAATGAAACCCTCTTGGGAGAGATGTGACTTTTGATATGCAGAATTCATGTAGGTCATTGGAATGGACCAGTATTTCTGACTTGTGGAAATCAGCCTGGTTGCTAAGGCACAGCCCACATGCCTGACTTCCATTCAAGAGGATTCTCTCCTGCTGTTATTATTAAGGACAGATACTGGGCAGAAGTTAGCTGCTGCTTAAAAAGGCTGGAAACTCAAATACTTACCTGAATACAATAGCCATCTCCACTGATTAGGCTTTGTGATTACTTTGTTTCCTTCCCCTTAAAGAACACGGTTACAATTTACCTCCTTTGGGTGTTAAAGCTGCCTTGGAGTTTAATTTTAATCCAATTTCATGTGTATATTGTAACGCCAGAGTTTGGACGGTAGGAGGGTACATTGGGTCTGTTAGGATGGGCCTCAGGATAGACTTGGGCACAGAACTAGCAGTAGAATGATTAGTAATAAAAGGGAACAGTTTTTTGTTTTGTAGGGTTTTTGGTTAATTTTTGTTTTGCCTTTTTGTTAACTGACACTGAGATATCACTTCCCTTTGACTGGTAGGCAAAACCAAGAACACCCCAAGTAATAAAAATGTGCTTAGTTACCTCTGTGGCTTGGAAACTCCCACTTCACTTTTTCTTTCAACTGCTAATTGCTAAGTAGTAATTAACTGCTAGTTTAATGAGAAAAAGGACATCTATACTGAAGAATCTGTTAGATGGGCAGGGATTAGGAAGGTGTTCAGGTAAAATATCATAAATAATAAATAATTAGTAAAGTTCTGATGTATCGTAAGGAAACTAAAAGCTATAAGGCAAGGGGAAGGCAATTTTGGAGCAGGGAAAAATAGTTTTGATTTGACAATAATGACTCGAGAAAATGAGAAAGACGTCCTGAATTAATAGATTTGTGGGCACTGTGTTGGGGACAGGTCTTGGGAGGCATTCAGTCAGAGAGGAGTAAATATAGTGAAGGAGCAAGATCACTTTCTGTGTTTGTACATCACTTACCATGCTCCATACCTCCCTCCAAGCTTTTTGGTTTAATGATCGGATTGTGCCTATACCAAAGGCCAGATAAGAGTAAAAAAGAAATGGTCGTTCAATATTCTGCTATCCTTTCATTGTCTCAGAATAAGCCACCTTTAAAATGCAACAACAGTGTGACACTACCAATCATCTGGCATTAAATAACACATGGCACTTCACTCAATTGCATTTTGAGCTCTTAGGTAATTCAGTAACATTTTCACCTCAGGATGCCAAAGCAAACACTGGTTCTGAACTTTGCCTCTTGAACTACGCTTTCCCCTGTAATACTCTTTTGAATTTCCTATAGATATCTTTACCCCGGCCTGTGAAGTAAGGAAATTCACTCAAACTAATAACTGTCTCTGATTTTTAGTGGAGTAATCAGTTGTCTCCTCTATTTGCCTTTCTTGGACTTGAGCAGAGAGGTGTGTGTAGGAATCTCTGTATCTACTTGATGAGCATTTTAAGTCCCAACAGCAGAGGACTGATTATCGAGGCCACTCATAAAAGGCCTACCTTCCAAAGGAAACTTGTCAAGGCTCAGATGTTGTCAAGATGGTTGCACAAGTGCTTCCAGTTAATGGAATAGCTTTTTGGCGACTTAATGAGGGATGGTTTGAAATCTTTACTGTATTCACCTTTACGTTTTTTTTTTTTTTTGTTTTTTTTTTAAGGCTGATTAATGATTATGGTTCTCCCTAATCTAAGAAATGCCAACTGTTAAAAACCTCATACTAAGGTGTTTGGGAGTGGTCATACCTTATGGCCTTTGATTTTAGTTTGAAGATTGAAAATAACCTTTGTGCTGTATTTTGATAAGGAAGTTGTCCTCAGTGGAGACAGACCTCACAGTTGGCATAGAAACAGCTGCTGGGCTATTCCTAGGCCATTGAATACAGGGCACCTGGCCCAGTCTGAATTGTTCTCTCCTGCTTCCTTGTTTAAATAAAGGTCAAGAAAAAAGTTCCCTTTCTTGGTTTAGACTTCAGCAAGAAATAAGGGAGTGACCACAATGTTATCTTAAAATGAGCATTTCCTTTTCCTTTAGGCATGTCTTTATGGCCCTAATTAAAGTTAATGAATGTCCCCAGTGTATGACAAGTGTTGAATGCAGTATAGCTCACCTGAGGTTCCCTGTGGTTGCACACTTTTGCAAAAATGCCCTTCGGTTCCCGCAGATCCATTGTTAGGCAATCCCTTAATTATAGACTTTATCTTTCCAAAGCATTCAAATCACATGTTAGCCAAATAACTTAGATGCCTTTCTAAGTGCTAGAGCTCTTAAGTCAAGTTGGCAGAAGAGGCTAAAGTTTAGGTAAATAAAAGGACGTGTTTCACAAATGATTCTTCACCTTGGGTGTTTATGGAAAGGCTCTGAGAAACCTTTGAAAACAGCAAACACCTTAAAAAAAATCTCATTCCAAACAGAAACATAAATCAGCTAAAAGTAGAGCTGCTCTGAGGCAGGGGATGGGTTGGAAGGAAGAGGGAGAAGTCGGGGGAGCATCCAGGCTCACCCTGGCCAAGCTGCCTCTGCTAGATGTTTTAGGCTCACTTCTCTCCTCATCAACGCCTCAGGATCTTAGGAGACAGAACCAAATCCCTGTTCAAAGACACAAATTTGTATGACTTGCAAATATGTAAAATATGGTTTGGCACTGAGTTCTTCTTAGGATCCTATGATCCTTTTTAGATGGTATGGTTATATTAAAGGGTGAACTGAGTCTGCAACACATTTATCCAGAACTCCTGCATAAAAACAAGAGGTAGTATCCTTAACTTCCAGCAGTTAAATATTCCATTCTTCATTTTCCAAAGAATTGTGGAATTGCCTATGGCCTGTTTAAAAGCCATAAGAAAAGCATTAATTTTTCTTTTATTGTCCCACCTCATTTTTAATCCTTAGAAGTGGCAGTATTTCCAGTTGTTAAAGGAAGTACTTTTAATGTTTATTTATTTTTGAGACAGAGGGAGACAGAGCATGAGTTGGGGAGGGGCAGAGTCTAGAGAGGGAGACACAGAATCTGAAACAGGCTCCAGGCTCTGAGTTGTCAGCACAGAGCCCAATGCGGGGGCTTGAACCCACAAACTGTGAGATCATGACCTGAGCCAAAGTCGGACGCTTAACTGACTGAGCCACCCAAGAGCCCCTAAAGGATGTACTTTTGAGTCTCAAATCTAACACCTAATTTATGGCAATTGTTTAACCTCCTAAGGCCTTGACTTTCTCATTTTTACAATGGGATGATAATAAAACCTGTTTATAAGGCTGCTCTGAGGACCAGAGGTGAAGAACTTAACCTAGTCCTTAGCAACTAGTGACCATTCAAATTTGTTACCCAGTATTAGTATTGCTGATGTTACTGTCATTATTATTAAACAACTTGTTCACATACGTCCTGGCACTAGACTTGGCTCTGAATTCTTTCAGACTGTTCTGAAACATCAAATGGATCTTCAATGTGCAATTTTTAAAATCACTATTCCAGAGGTTTTGAAGAATAAGTTAACAAGACCTGAAGGCATTTCAAAACATAGGTTGATCAGAGAAAGCTTGAATGTTTTCAAGCCTCTGAAATGGCTATTTCCAAAGGAGATGATGCTGTGGAATGTGTTGTATGTGTTGTTGGATTCAGTTTACTCTGTAAACACATTTAGAAGTTTTTTCATGATTTTTCTGGTTTCACTAGGCAAATATGTGTTGAATATATATTATATGCAGATATGTGCTTGAGTCTCCATGAGATCACAAGTTATATAAATATTCAAAATGTTTTTAATAGGATGCATTCATGGTCAGATACATGGTAACATCTCATGAGCAGAAGTTTCTGAAGCGATCATTGCTGGTCTGAATTCAGGAAATAGGAATTCTTCAGAGTGAAGCTCTGCAGCCAGGACAGGTGGAAAGTTAACTCCTCCACTTGTTTTCGGGAAGTGGGTCCTGTGACTTCCGTGCCTGGAAGTGGAAAGATCTGGGTTAATGTGGAGAGTCTCAATGAGTATTTTCCAAAAGTTAGACTTTACAAATATCAAGCATACTCGGCCCCCTCAGTTTATGGTAATGAGGGCAAGGCAGCCAAAGTCTTGCCCAAAATGGGGTTTAAATTCTCTCGATGAACTTAATTCTCTTACTGATTGTGTTTGTGAAACCCCCAAAAAAGAAGGGTTTCTTCAGAAGCTCTTGGAGGAATCTGTCTTCAAGTGACATTGATGCTTCATGTAATGCTTGTGTTTGAAGATATCATCTATTTCACTGCAGACTAAAAACTACAGATTTGGTATATCTGTGTGGTCCGTCAGTATCTACACCTGGGATTTCACTGCGCATTTTCTCGGGAGCTCACTTTTAAAGGCCACAAATCCAACATTAATGCTGGCTTGAAAACTAACTAACAAAGCTCATTTTCAAACATAGCCTCCTTTAGTAGGGAGCTGATGAAATACAGGAGATCATATGTGAGTTTTATTTTTTAAATTTCATTTAAAACATCTGTGTCAAGGATTCTTCAGGACATTTAAAAGTACTCTTTAATATTTAAATTATTACAAATAATTCTGTGGTTTTCGCATGGGAATATGTATTTGTAGAAAATAATAAAGTCTAGAAGGAACAGATAAGATTGTATTTATTAAAATAAAAGCAATGCTTATACAGGTGAATTCATCAGTAAGCATTCTGTGACTACTTAGTATTTGCAAAGTAGTGTATATATGTGTATAAGTGTGTGTGTGTGTGTGTGTGTGTGTGTGTGTGTGTTAATTACATAACTTAAAAAATAGTCATCTTATAGTAACATATAGAATTTAGTCTTTTTGTAAAAATCCCAGTTATTTTATATATTGCTCTTCTGGATGAAGGAATGGTATATAAAAATGGCATATAATGGAATAATCAGTGGACTGACCTGATAATGTTTTAAGAATAGAGAAATACCCTGGGTGAAGGAAACTCATTTCAATGTTGACTTGGATCTGATTAATAACGTTAAAAGGAATGATATTCTCTGGAGATCTTAATGATCTGTAGTCCTGGCTATAACCCAAAATCAGTGATTTAAAATGATTCTCTGGTTGGGTCAGTTTTGATACATAGCTGATGGGTTAGGTGAGACAGAAAGTTAAACTGATCGTTTCCCTGGGACCCATCAGTTGGTCTGGGATTTCACTTGAAACCATAAATCCCCAGCTTCAGAAACAGGCCATTTTCCCTGTGTCAGTGAAAGAGTTTTGGAAACATGATCAGTCTGAGCATTAATAGGTGGGAGCTAGATAACAGATTTTTTTTAAATGTGAATTTAGAACTTTGGGAAGGATGCAGCTTGAATAGTGCTACAGAAGGAGGGACACACTTTGAGTTAAGAAGCTGAGAATGGTTATTTTGGAAGTGGCAGATTTGCCAGCCTGCTTTATTCAGATACCTTTGGAGACAAAGGGTCAAGTCTACCTGGACCTGGGAACTTTGCTTAAAAAAACCCTGAAAAGGCCCTTGTTTCAGCAAGGACCAAAAGAAGTGAAAACAGTGTTCCTTAACCTTAATATGTAGAGTTAACTTCAATAGTCCAGAACTCTAATTAGCAGCCTTCAGATGGAGCCAGAGGGGAGCAGCTCAATGAAAAGGTATTGACAGTACTCATATGCTTTGCTCTGGGATCCCCTAAATCATGGGGGTGGGGGGATAAGTGAGCATAGAAACATATCTGTCTTTGAGATTGCTCAAGATTCTTGATGGGGCACTCAAAAGAATGTTCTAACTGTTCATAGAAGTACAAGCTGAGTAAATGAACATGTTTTAAAAAGTAGCCAAGTCTTTAGAGCCAGGAAGAGAGAGATCAAGACAAGGGACAATTCTGTATCTTTCTGTGAGACTAGCCTTTTCCCCATATTTATTTAGTTTCACTATGAAATTCTGCAGTTCATAGTAAAGTGTCTCCTTGTCTTGTACACAGCTGACTGGGCCTGCTGCTGCTTTTGATCACCTCCCAAACAAGGGAAATGATTTCAGATGCCTTCTGCTTTCCCCAATCCATCTCAAACCTTGAACGGTATCAGTACAAACAAGTAAAAAAGTTTTATTCACCCCTCCCCTCAGATGTCTGCTCACTGGCTGTACATGGACGGGAGTCTCTTACCCTGGGCATCACTGATGCCATCACTGATACTACATATACCATCACTGATGCCATTCATCATTTAAAAAAACAAACAAACAAACAAACTGCCTACACATCAAAAACAAATAGCCAGTTCTTGGGTAGACTCTAACTAAATGTTACTGTAAGGAAAATTCTCAACCTCCACAATGAATATATTTAAGCCTGAATTTTTGTCAAACATCCTTTAAAGATAGACCTTAGGAATTAAGCTTGTGTACTTTTCAAAGGAGCAACGTGGTGCTTAAAAAGATGTAATGTTCCTAATGCCTCTCAGCTGAAAAGACAGGACTAGGATTAGGACCAAGTTACCTTATTTTCAGTCTTCAGTTTAATTTATTAATCTATTACTTGTTCATTGCCCACTTCAGAAAGGGATTATTCAGACCGAAAATCAAGTTCTTTTTGAAAATAGAGCTGACTTTTGCAGGGTAGACAGACCTGTAAAGGATAAAGGCAAGGTAAGGTGAAATATTTTTGTTGGCAGTGGAATGGAGTCTGGACTTGTTTGGGCATGGACTGGATTGGGACTCAGTTATTCTATTTGCACTACTTTAATTAATGCTTCAAATCTACAAATACATAGTGAATAAAAGAAATTGGGACTATTTGGATCAAAATGGTTACTGTGACCATTCACTCATTCATCCATTCATATATAAGACATTTACTGAGTTCCTACTAAGCTATTAAGTGTTTTAGTTGATACAGAATGTACTCCTATGCACAAAGCATTCATGATCTCTGCCATTCTAGGTCAGGGCAGAGGGAGATACAGACACGTTAACACATGCATATATCACATACTCACAGATTATGGTAAGAACTGTGTTAATATGGCTGTCAATGCTTCTTTTTGTTTGGTTTCTTCTTGTTGTTTTATATCTAGAACTTATTTGAGGCCACCCGGTAGAGAAAATAATGTATTTCTCTTTCTGGATAAGTGGCTTTGGGATCACTTTTCTGAAGTGAAATCTTTTATTAAAACATGGATTTCCCGGGGCGCCTGGGTGGCGCAGTCGGTTAAGCGTCCGACTTCAGCCAGGTCACGATCTCGCGGTCCGTGAGTTCGAGCCCCGCGTCAGGCTCTGGGCTGATGGCTTGGAGCCTGGAGCCTGCTTCCGATTCTGTGTCTCCCTCTCTCTCTGCCCCTCCCCCGTTCATGCTCTGTCTCTCTCTGTCTCAAAAATAAATTTAAAAAAAACGTTAAAAAAAAAAAAAAAAAAAAAAAAACAAAACATGGATTTCCCATCTGCAATATTCTTCATAGCAAGCTTGCAGCATTGTTTCAGAACTGGTCTAATGATCTTGCTCACAAAGTAAATAAAACACAGTGGTGTCTCTATTTCTAGAATTTAAGTGTTGTAATGTATCTGTCTAGAAGCTGGTTAAAATGCATATTGTCCTGACATTTCAACTAGAAGTCTGCTGACTTCATTGTCTAGCACAAAAAATCATTATTATTATTTTATTTTTATTATTTGCAGATGGGTCAGGTTACCATCAAAACCTTATTATTATTATTATTGATAAAACACTAATGCAGTAGGTTGACATAGAGATTGACAAGTTGATTGTTACAGTATATTAATCTAACATAATATTATACATTTTCCCTGACTCCGTGTAGCCTTTAAGATGTAGGAGAATTTGAGCAAATCTTGTCCCACTATTCTCAGAGATTAGATGTTATAGAAAAGACTAAAAGGATAAAATGATTTGATAACCATTTCAAAAGAAGGCTATAATAAATACCCTTAATGCAACATATGCCATAAACCAGAGAATTGTAAGTTTTTAGGCATGCATCTAGTTTATAATTCTAAAAGCCAAATTTATATACTTAAATATGTACAAGTAATGGTTCACTTGCATGCCTGAAAGCTACAAGAAATTTTTTTAAAATGTTAAAAACTTGGAAATTGTGAAGTTTCTTCAATTTTTTTTTTGAAAATCAGATTAAAAAAAGACCCTTCTGCCTCTGATGTTTTAGAAATATTACTGCTTGAAAGCAAGAATCTGAAATAAAAGCAAATGACAATAGCTTTCTAGGCTCTAATCCTGTGTTCCCACTAAAAATATCTTTTGGGTGGGCATGACATTAACCATCCTATCTTATAAATACAGTAGAATATTTAATGATCTTCCATTGTATTCTGGAAAATAGACTTTGTGTTCTCTTTCTCTTTCTCTCAACCCTCCCCCTGTCCCCACACGCCCACCGGCTCTTTCTGGTACTTTGCCAGAGCTGTCTGCTTCTTTCTTGGAGTCCAGTAATTGAAGGTAATTTTTTTGGAGATGGTTTCAATTATCTAAAGCCAGTGGAATGTTTAACTGCCCCTTGCTATTGGTGAACTTGTTTACATTGGGATTTCAGATGAATTTAGATTACATGCAACCAGATGTTATCTGCTATGGTAGCTTAAAAAAAAATGTATGAGAGAGGGAACTTTACTACCATATTTAGGTCAATGACCCACCAGTTTTATAGAAGTATGCCCCTTTGGGTAAACTTTTGGGGTAAACTTTTAATCACAACCAGTGAATATTCAACTATGAGAGCATATGGCTTGTGTGCAATAAATAAGCTTTAATTTTCCATGTGTCCTTATAGTTTGTGATACTGATCAGAAAATCCTGTCTCACAAAAACATTTTGCCACCTATCTAGTTGGAGATAGTAAAATTATAAATTAAAATTAATTCATGTTCGCATTGTGCCTAACCTTCACAGATTTGCTGTCATGCTACCCAGATAATACAAAATAAATGTTGTGATATTTAACAAGAAAAAAAAAATATGAAGCAATATAAGTCACCTGTAAAACAACAACTAAATGTTCTAGTCTGCAGACAATTGAAGACTTATTTCCTTAACTGACAGCTTAAATGAAGGCTTAGTAAGATATATTATTTGTATAGGTTGAACTTTAAAATCTAAAAGAAAAGCTGAATACACAAATTTTAACTTTGAAAACAGATAAATTAGGATGGAATTAATCTTTATGAAAGAATTATTTGCTTTATCAAGGGATCCAGAATTCACTTAAGAAGTTTTTTTTTTTTTTTAAGTTGGCTTTCAACATGATTAAAATATGATTTTTAGCCTTCAAAGTTTAATTCCATATAAATTTTCAAAAAATAATACATCCTTGTTGAATCTTCAAGTAGGCATCAGGTATGATTATCTTCACTACTGATAGTGGGAAGCCATCCAAGAAATGTTTTAGGAATTAAATAGGGGAATATATATACTCATACACATATAAATGCATACACAAATACATATATGCACATGTATGTACACATGCATATACTATGTATATCGGCATATATGCATGTAATTTTTTTCTTAGGGTTTAGCATACTAACTAAACAGTTGACACTCAATTGAATGAATAAAAAAACAAATTAAATGTTTTACGATCTTTGCAAGTAGAAGAAGGGATACCAGACAGGAGTTTTCACCTTTGAAGGTTGTAACCATTGTCAAAATCATGCTCAGGGAAGAAAGAGTAGGTTAGGGGAGAAAAAAAAAAACAAAAAACAAAAATCAAAAAACGTTCTTCACCCCTCTTCCCACTACCTATTCTACTACGGTCTCTCATTGCATTTACCTAACTGGAAGCCAGATGGTAAGGGTGCCAGTTGAAACAGTAGATAGGGGTCAACTTCCTACTTCTTTCTAGTCAAAAAGCAGGGCAGAGAAGTATGGAAATGGATATGGAGGAGCAGAGAAGAAAAAGCCCATTGGTATCTCCCATGATCCTGCCTAGGGTGGTTCTCATAATCTGAACTTGGTGGAAAAATGCCATTGACAATTATTTTACCACTGTAGAATTATAACCTTTCTAGGCAATGAATCTAAATAGTAATCCAAACACTATTTCTTTTTGATTCAGACTTGTGTTTTTTTTTAAATGAGAATTCTGATTATGAACCAAATACTTAATAAATATTAAGACTTCATATCAATATTTATTTTCTTTTCAATGTATACTGTATATGGACCCTTAATTGTCAACTGTACACACAAAACACATTTGACAAATCAGTGTTAAGTTGTAGAATAATTTGAGAGATAAAATTTGAAATACTAGCTATCATTTTTATTTGGATTTTACCCATCTTATAGATTCATGTTTACAAATAAAACTTAAGAGATTAATTATTTGCTAAGTTATAAGAGGTACTAAAGTATTTTAAAAGACAATTTAATGGAAAAGAAGTTAGACAAAAGATAGATTAATTGAAAAAAAGAGAGTGTCACGTCTAAAATAGTCATGTCAAGCTCATTAAATTTCAAAGGGTTAAATTCATATGGATGTAAGACTTTGAAAACTCATAGAGAGTATATTCTCTGGAATTAAGCTAAATATTAATAACAAAATGTGTTTAATTAAAAAATACCTAAATAGTTAGAAATTAAAAATGACCTAAATAATTATGGAATTAAAATATCATAACGGACATTAGAAAATATTTTGAAATGAATGACAATTAAAATGCTCATATCAAACCTTGTGAGATGCAGCTAACCAAGTGCTGAGGGGGAAATTTATACACCCTGAACGGCATGTGTGAGAAAGTAGGGAAAGCTGAAAGTCCTTGATCTAAGTATTTAGCTCAAGAAGCAAAAGTACAAGAAAGGTAATAAAGATAATAAAAGAAATTGATGCAATAAAAAACAAAGACATTATAGAGAGCTTTGAAACAAGGACTAGTTCTTTAAAAGATTAATAAGATTGCTAAACTCTAATGTAATTGATGCAGAAAGTGAGTGAGCAAGAAAGCACACTCTACCAATATCAGCATTCATGACCAATCTTACAAAAAATTTTTAACAAAAAAAAAGATATATGGATAACTTTATGCTAATATGTTTGAACATATTTTAACTTCACAAATTCCTTTGACTTAAAGTATATAAATACTCATAATTTTTAAAAGAAATTTAAACTATTATTTAAAGCCTTCCCACAAAGAAAACACGTAGGTATCTTTATTGTACTAGATATCTTTACTTATACACTGTGTGGGATGTAAATTAATATAGCCATCATAGAAACAGTATAGAATTCCTAAAAAAAACTAATGATAGTACTGATATATGATCCAGCAATTCAGCTTCTGAGTATATATCCAGAGGAAGTGAAATCAGTATTTCATAGAAATATTTGCACCCCCATGTTCATTGTAGCATTCTTACAATAGCCAAGATGTGGAGACAACCCAAGTTTCCATCAGTGGATGAATGGTAAAGAAATTGTACACCTCTATCTATCTATCTATCTATCTATCTTATAATGGAATCTTATTCAGCCATAAAAAGTAGAAAATCTTGCCATTTGCGACAACATGGTTTAACCTGGAGAAAACTATATTAAATGAAATAAATCAGAGAGAAAGAAAATACTGTTTGACCTCATATGTGAAATCTAAACAAGTCAAACTTATAGAAGCAGAAAGTAGAATAGTAGTTGCCAGGGAATGGGGTTGGAGAAATTGGGGAAATATTAGTGAAAGGGTCCAAACTTACAAGTTCTGGGGATATGATACAAGTGTAGTGATTATAGTTAACACTGCTATAATGGACACTTGAAGTTTGCTAAGAGTGAATTTTAAGTGCTCTCAGCACACACACAAATGGTAACTATGTGAGGTGATATATAATGTTAATTAATTTGATTGTGGTAATCATTTCACAGCATATAGGTATATAAAATAATCACATAGTACACCTTAAATACATATAGTTATCATTTGTCAAAGAATAAAATAAAACTAAAACACTAGCCCAAAAATCAGGCCAACAAAAAATATAAAGAAAAATCAACTTTTTAGGAATAGGTAGATTCCTAGGAATCCAACAAAATATATACAAGACCTCTACATAGAAATTTCAAAACATTTCTTAGAGAAATAAATTAAGTCATAAATCAATGGAGAGATGTGCCATGTTCATTGATTAAAAGACCAAAAATAAGACATTGATTCTATTATAGCTGATCTTTAGATTAAGTGTAATAAATAAAAATTTTCAGCAACTAACTTTGTGTATGTGTGTGTAATATAGCAGGTTGGTTTTAAGATCTATCTATAGCTATAGCTATCTATGTCTATAGCTATCTATATCTATATCATCTATATCTATATCTATATCTATATCATCTACCTATATATAATTAAATATAGGGGCCTAGAGTTGCAAAGACAGTCTTAAAAGGAACAAATTTGTTGGACTTATACTTCCAAATATTAAGATCTATTATAAATTATTGGGACTAGGTATAAAGCTTCTGGAATTTTGGTGATGCTTTATAATTTGTTCTAGGAGGGTGATACAGGATATTGTAGAAGTTCACTTAGTCACAAAACTTAAGATTTGTCTACTTTGTTGTATGTGTGTTATATTTCAATATTTCCAAAGCCAATATGGCAAACAAAATATTAAAATTTAACATTGATTGAAAATATAGATTATTCTCTATGCTTTTCTACATGCTTATAATACTTTAATAATTTCAAAATAGATAATTCATAAAAATATTTTTGTTTTAGGCTGTATTTTGATTACAAATTTGTATACGGCAAAATGATCCCAAACTTTGTGTCCACTGTATGAAACCACAATATTCCCTTCATCAGACCCTAGCAAAAATTATTGCAGAATGAGAATATGTGAAAAGTCTGGTAAATGCTGTACATTACAAAATCCTCTACACCTATCATCTGGGGAATAATGGTGGGGTCTGGACAGACAGGATTAGATTGATAGCCAGGAAAAATCCACAACAACAATAGAAAATGGGTGTTTGGGAAAAAGAAGGACCCAGAACACTCTGAGTACTACAGCTGTCAGTGAGTAAATGTTCATTTGATAAACTACCAGATCACCTCTAAAAGTGCTTTTGACCAAGGGCAGTTCACTCAACACTCAATTACTCAGGGACTCTGTATCTGGGCCTTCAATTTTTCTCCATTTTAAGAGCCACTGTCTGAGGGATAAGAGAAGAAAGTAGCTCAATACTCTGCTCTTTCATATTTGTTGTCTTCTGTTGGCCTGAGAGGACTTTTATCCAGGTTTCCTCTGAAATGTTTAGGGACAAATGGTCAAATCTAGAGTTCAATGCAACATGTTTAATCATGTTTTAACATTTATTTAAATTTATTTAAATTTATTTCTCATTGGCTTGTAGTAAAATGCAACATGCTTTGCCTATTTTCAGTTTGACTAAATTAATTTGAAAAGAGAAGTTTAAAAATCTAAAATTTGGGTTTTCTAGTGGGACTTATTTTTTGAAGGTGATGATCATATCTAGGAAATGTTACCTTACAGGTTGTTTTTCATATTATTATGATCAATGATCATTATCAACCAATATTTACTCATTTTCTTGTGCATATACAGCCTAATAGACACAATATGGAGGAAAAAAAAATATATATATATGTCTAGGTTTAATGTGGTGCAAACTCCAATGCCTACAGGGACCAGTGACATAACCTAAAAGAGCAAAGTGGTAATGGTGTAAGAAAAACAAGAAAGGGTATGCCATTATAAATGGAGCCTGATCATTTGCCTTATTGCCCTGAAGACATTAGGGAGTGGTATTAAACTGGAATTTTTTTAACAGTACAGGCTCTACTCAGTTTCAGCTGATTGTAGCCCTGCAGGAATTTCGACATACTGCTGCTTTATTTTTCAAAAGAAACTTGAAATATCTCTCTCCTAAACAAAACAACAACAACAACAACAAACAAAAAACAAAAAAACAAAACACAACAAAACCCATGAAATCTTCCAATTTAAAAAAAACAATCTAGTTATAAACTAACACACACTCTATTGCTATCACCATGGGGCAAATAAAAATGCTTTCTGAGGGCTATTTATGGTATGGACCTGTGAACCTCAGCCTTCCAACATACTCAGGGGAAATAGGACACACAATTTATATAAAAAGATATGGGATAATACTAAATACTACACGCATTTATTTATTTATTTATTTATTTATTTTTTCTCTCATACAATAGTATTTACTAAGAGCCTTCTAGGCCCAATGCCCTGTGTGAGTTACTAGGGTTACTAAGATGAACAAAAATGTTTTCTGTTGTAAAGCAGCCCCCGCTCTGGGAGAAGAAAACAAGTCATTAGTTATTAAGCAAATCTAATATAGTAGGAACAATTGGTACTGTAGAATTTCAGAGGATAGAGGCTTTGCGGACGTTTTTCTTGAGGACATAGGAAATAATTGGGAAGTAATGAGCCCCCCCCCCCCAGCTTTTTTGTAATTTATAAATACTATGTCTCATCTATCTGGGATACACTTTAACCTAGTAACAAGAAGCAAAAACAAGTCATAAAACAACCTCACAGTCAACTTCTAAAGGAAGTACTGTCATGGAAGTGTGAGAATGACAAGGGATCTCTTATTAATTAACAGTTTCCACATCCTTTTTAAGCATATCTTTACTTACACTTAACTAAGCAGAGTTAGTTCTTCTACATGGGTTATGCTATCAGCTAGTTAGCTATCTTTTTTATCTACACACACACACACACACACACACACACACACACACACACATTTATCCACATAGTATTTTATTTCTTTTGCCACTGAAGACAATCTTACTTTAGCTTCAAATTAAGTAACAGCGACAGCCACTTGTTTTCCCCCTTGGAACTATGGTGCAGCCAGAGAGAAGGCACATAAGTGAATAAATTGTCATCAATTCTAGAGCCCTTTGGTTGTGATAATGGAACCTGTTTTCTCTGGGAATTCTGAGTGGATTATTATTCAAACTACTTACTATTAAATGTGTTTTATTCACCAACAGAGGCAGTAAAGGTCCCAATACTCCATTTTTCTGAATAACCTTATCAGCATTCACTCTGGTATATACAACTTTGTAGACTTGGGAGGAGTGCTTGATCCCTACATATCTTCAGAACTTCCCTTTAGGCGGTCTCCCCCAAAGTTATAATATTGTGAAGAGTATGGAGTTAAGGATCACTCTTTGAACATGGATGGATGGAAGAACAATGTATTCATTTGTGATAAAAATCTAGATATGAATGATGTAATGAAGTATCGGTTTAACTAATGAGATGGGAAGCTCCAAAGACCTCCTGGCTGTTTTGCTAAATAAAATAGCAACCTTCAAGCATAAAAACAATTGTTGGGGGGCGCCTGGGTGGCGCAGTCGGTTAAGCGTCCGACTTCAGCCAGGTCACGATCTCGCGGTCCGTGAGTTCGAGCCCCGCGTCAGGCTCTGGGCTGATGGCTCGGAGCCTGGAGCCTGTTTCCGATTCTGTGTCTCCCTCTCTCTGCCCCTCCCCCGTTCATGCTCTGTCTCTCTCTGTCCCAAAAAATAAATAAAAAACGTTGAAAAAAAACAATTGTTGGAAAAGCGTCTGTCAAAAGCAAACCCTTCAGTATCTTATGGCAGATGTTTTACTGACAGAAAAGAAGAGACAGGAATTTCCTATAACCGTGGTTGGCTTTAAGGAATACAAAATTTAGCATGTCTTTCATCATTGTAATAATATGGTAATGATTAAATTCACCTGCAGAAGCCCAAGGCGTCTGTTTGTTTCCTGGGAACTTCCAAGTGTCTTGTGTACAGACTTGTTCAAGTGGGAGTTTGTGAGTGTAAGAACAGTAAACTCCACCTTATCTCAGACGGCAAAGGAATGGTATGTTCTACTTAATTGAATATTCTTGTTGGAGCACTCTCACACATACCACACATTTTAATTTTCAAAGAGTAAACTTTAGTTAGCATTAAAGTGGCACTCACATGGCTTATAGCTTGCTTTGATGCAATAGTGGAACTTTGTCTCCTTTATCCCCTACACTGTAGTTCCTCTATCTTTAGGTACTTTCCCAGCTTTGGCTAGAATTTACTCATAGACTTTTGTAGCTCTTGTATTATGGAACCATCCCAGCCCCCAGAGATGCCCAGAATTTGTGCTCTGCTTCAGTCAAGCCACACTATCAACCACACTTTCATTCCTTAAGGGCTGTTCTGGTAACTGGCTAATTCTTTATTGGACCAATTTGAGGTACAGTGTTTTGTTCGATAATTGTATAATATGTTGACCTTCCCTGAATAATATTTGATTTAAAGGGCTTCATTTTGCCTCTTGTGACTTGATTAGAATAATCAAATAACTTGGAATCATGCAATTACTACAACCTTTTATGATACAGAGAGCTTACATATCATCGCTAGCATAAATTCTTCACTTCCATAAACACAGAGGTTGTATTCATTCAGTGCCTATGGTTATTCTGGGCATAGTACTAGGTGCTTTATAAAAAAAATATTTTCATCTCTTTTTAAAGACACACAAATAAACAAAAACAACAAAACAAACTGTGAGATTGGTTCGATGGAAGTTTTGGAAATTATCATCTCCTAACAGGAGAAATTATCATCTCCTGCCTTCTATTCTCTCTGTACAGTGTCTGTGTTATGATTGTAGCATGTTGCTCTTGGGCTGGCTGGCTACTCTTTAGAAAGGCTGAGTACTTTGCTTCTACCAACGACAATGTTCAATTATTAAGAGTCAGTTTTCCCTCAAACCTGTTTATGCCAATTGATGTAACATTATGTGGACAAGAAGACAGTTGTTTCTATGAAAAAATCTAAGATACTGCAAAATTTTGATAAAAGCCAGTTGCTTTAAAACATGTTGTCAAAATGGGGTGCCTGGGTGGCTCAGTTGGCTAAGTGTCCTAATCTTGATTTTGGCTCAGGTCTTGATCTTAAGGTTTGTGGGATGGAGCCCTGAGTCTGGTTCCATGCTATTGGGGTGGAGTCAGCTTGGGATTCTCTCTTTCCCTCTCTCTGCCCCTCCTCCACTCATTCCTCTCTCTCTCTCTCTCTCTGTCAAGATAAATAAATAAACTGAAAAAAAGTGCTGCCAAAGTAGATGTGGGTAAGAAGTAAGACCCCTTTAGAGGATTAGGGGAAAATCATTAAAAAAACTAGGAAAATTTTCTGCTCTGATTGCCTTGTCATGAAATTCTACTCCATTCAACTTTAAAGAGGCTAGAAATAATAATAATGCATTATGAGGGAGGTTAGTACAAGAAATACAACTTGGAATTTCAGCTAGTGGACCCTACTGTATTGATCAGGTTTCAGTTGCAAACAAAACTAGAAACAGAAACTATCTGTCTGTCTGTCTGTCTGTCTATCTACCTACCTACCTACCTATCTAGATTTTTCTATCTTTTTTTTTTACAAGTATGCACACCTGCTCTCTGACATCTAGGGAAATGTTTGTATCTGACCGTTGAGTCACTCCTTAATTTATCCCTTGTCTTATTTGGGTAATTAGTGAGGAATATCAACCACTTAAATGAGGTCCTCTAAATGTTAAATATGGAACAGAAAACACCTTCCATATGAAGTTGCAAATAATCTATAATATGTGGGACTGTGAAGATGAATTAAGCAGCTGGGGAGCAGGAGCTGTTCAGGGGCTGAGGGGTTGAGATGCAGAACCTGAAGTGAGAGCCTAATCCTCTTGTAGGAGTGGAGTTCCAAGATGCAAAGTGCCAGAATGCCAGGTCCATCCCGCACATATGTGAGAATGTGAGGGAAAATGAGGAAATAGGATGATGAATAAAGAGAAGTATGACGTGGAAATATCAATGGATATGAATGAATGGTTGAAAAGGGTTCTAGTTTGAGGAAAATGAATGGATTCTTAAACTAAAAGAAATATTAGTCAAAGTGCAATGAACAGAAGGAAAACAAAGCAGGACTGAAATATTTACTTTTGGTGCATTTGCATGGCTCATTAAAGTTAAGCACCTGGCTCTTGGTTTTGGCTCAGGTCATGATCTCAAGATTGGTCATGGGATCAAGTTTCATGCGTGACAGCACAGAGCCTACTTGGGATTCTCTCCACCACCCCTCTTTTTGCCCCTCCCCTGCTCACATGCATGGATACTCTCTCTCTCTCTCTCTGAAAAGAAATAAACTATTTAAAAAAAATAATAATGTTTATTTACTTTTGAGAGAGAGAGAGAGAGAGAGAGAGCGAGAGAGAGCATGAGCTGGGGAGGGGTGGTGAGAGAGGGAGACACAGAATCTGAAACAGGCTCCAGGCTCTGAACTGTCAGCATAGAGCCCAATGTGTGGCTCAAATTCACCAACTGCAAGGTCAGGACCTGAGCCAAAGTCCAACACTTAACCAACTGAGCCACCCAGGTGCTCCAGAAATAAACCGTTTTTAAAAATAGAAGTAGTTTGAAAAATATTCAGGAAAGTGTGCTGTAGAGACTGATTTAAGAGTAAACAAACTATGCAAAATTTGTTGAAATTTCATCATATCAAAAGGGGCTTGCTTATTTCAGATAGTGATATTTCAGGTATTTTAAGTAAGGAGGGTGAAAGATAGGCAATTAGGTGCTTATGATCTAGCAAAAAGGGGCAGGGAGATGAGGTTCTCCCCTGGGCCTCCCAGAATGAGTTCCAGAACAATGCATAGGAACTAGGCCACCCGAAGAGCTCACCTCCTTCACATGTTCGAGACAGTAGAGGATCAGGAGATTTCTACCACCACCATCACAACAACTGCCTATTAATGCTCCCAAGCAAAAAGCTATTCTCAGAATGATGTTTCAAGAAACCCAGATAACTCTGGGATGAGGCTTGCCTGTCAAAACCAAGAGCTCCCTTCCTCCTTCCCAGAGCATGTGCAGGCAAATCCAATTGGAGAAACCCAATTTGCATTCAGAATCCTCACTCCAAAGAAGTATAGAAACTGGTGGGTTTTGCTGTCTGTCCTCAGCAGTACAAGAAAGCTCACTAGAAGTGTAGGATTGATATGGGTGTCAACCTACCTACCTGTCAGATTTACCTGCAAGTGAACAGGCTTGGTCTCTGTGAAAAAATTGATACGTTAAGATGCTATTATGCTGTTATGTATTCAGTTACAATAAAATGTTTGTTTTTTAACATATTTCACTGACCAATGGTAAGACTCCTTAGAGTTTTATAGAAATTCAAAATGATGTTACATTGTTGTTTTTAGAGTGTGTCTTAGAAACAATGAAACATAGCATGACTCACTTAGAAACAATGAAATATAGCATGACTCACTTTTCGATCTCCACTTGAACTTTGTCCTTCAATCAGCAAAATTCCTGTCGCAATTTTGTAGAACAGGAGGAGTTTTAATGCTTTACTTCCTGCCCAGACCCCCTTTTTCAGATAAGTTAGAGATTGAAACTCAACAAGGCTGTGACTAATGCTTCATAGCTAATAAGTGAAAGAACCACAACTCTGTCTTAGCTAAAACCCACACTCGCTTAGCCACTGTGTTGTTCCTTTCACTTCTTTCTGACGGTGCCATTAACTGTTAGGTTTTTGTTGCCAGGTTTCTCTTAACTTGGCCAAGTTAGAAAAGCTGTGGTTTAAAACCAGTTACTTGATGCCCAGACCAGTGCATTTCCTTTAATCCAAAGAGGAAAGAACTGTGAGGATTTGAGTTATTATTTTTATTTTATTTTTTTAATGTTTATTTTTGAGAGACAGAGACAGAGCATGAGCAGGGGAGGGGCAGAGAGAGAGAGGGAGACACAGAATCTGCAGCAGGCTCCAGGCTCTAAGCTGTCAGCACAGAGCCTGACGCAGGGCTCGAACTCTTGAGCCGTGAGATCATGACCTGAGCTGAAGACTGATGCTCAACCGACTGAGCCACCCGGGCTCCCTGTTTTGAGTTATGATAAAGGGGAATGTGTGTAATTATTGCAGGGTAACAACCAGCTCACCCCTCCCTGGAGAACAGAGTTTCTCTACCTTGCTTCCCTCTCTACCTAAAGTGGATCCTATCACGGTGCCCCACATAGATATCAGTTTAGTCAGCCCACACAACAAGCATTTATGGAACTGTCATGTGCCAGACCCTGTGACAGGCACTTGGAATCCAACAGTGAGCAAAAGAGAAAAATAAATCTCCCTGTCCCCATAGGGCTTATGGTCTAATGGGGTAGAGAAAAAATAAGGAAATGTCATGTTGGTGATAAATAGCATGAAAACATTTTAAAGCCAGGATAAGGACAACAGTTGCCACTACATTGTTTGCACAGGATCAGTGTTGGGGGCTGAAGACTTTCCTGCAGCTAAATTGAACAGATCTGATGGAAATAAAATCTACTGGGTAAGTGTGGGGAGGAGCAGAGAATCCAGTGAAGTATTTTGTTACTGTAAGTGGCTATTAAATTATAGTTTTTACTTCTTATTAAGGGAGAACATCTCAGGAGTGTGTATCCATTTCCTAGGGCCGTCGTAACAAAGTTACACAAACATCACAGCTTATAACAACAACTGAATTTTGTCTCATAGTCCTGGAGGCCAAACATCCAAAATCCAGATGTCTGTAGTGCCATGTTCCTTATGGAACTTGTATGGAAATCCTCCCTTGCCTCTTCCTAGTTTCTGGTTGTTTGTTGCCATTCTTGCGTGTTACTTGGCTTGTAGATCCCTCACTCCAGTACCCCATCCCCACATGACATTCTCTCTAGGTATGTGTCTGTGTCTATGTCCACATTTGTCATTTTTTTATAAGGACACCAATCATATTGGACTAGGACGAATCCTAATGACCTCATTTTTACTACATCTGTAAGCCTCTGTCTCCAACTAAGGTCACATTCTGAGGTATTAGGGGTTAGGACTTTGAAACACATAGTGTTTTAAACTTGGCATTTCTCTAGCGGGAAAGACAGATGTACATGCAGATAATTCTATTATTAGGTAGAAATAAGTAAGTGCTAATGGTTTTTTGATGTTTAAAAAGGAAGACCACTTCTCTCTTTATATAATAGTGAAAGTCCACATAAACCACAGGGATTCCAGCTTCGTTAAATGTACTTCAGTGGGTGGATAGCATTTATTTATTTAGCACTTTTTTTATTTAATAAATTGTGCTCATTTCCACCTTATTAAGATATCTGTATTTATATTTATATATATATATTTTAAAAGTGTTTATAGATTTTATATCATAGCTGGATGGATTTTTTCCCCTTCCTTTTCCCTATTGTGTTTTGTGGAGGTGTTGGAAAGCTTGGAAGTCTGACTGCCAGAAAATGTAGTCATGGTGTGTAATTGGCTGTCTCCACTCAGGCAGATGGGAGAACCTCTAGGGTTGATCAGACTAGCCTGTGATGAAACCATGATTGTATATGAGGCAGCTGGTCCCTTGCTGCAAATGCTGGTTGCATAGCATTTTGCACTTTGTCTCAGGAAAAGTCCAGCAATTGTACTGCGCTTTCCTGTATCCTGGTCCATTCATTATGGGTGTTGACCTGGGCCACTGGGGACGACATAGGTCAGGCTGATCCTGGGTCTCCAGACACTCCACCAAGACAGCAAGTTTAAAAATATGCCCCTTAATTTGATCCTTCCCCAAAGAAGCCCAAAACGTATAGGATTCTTGGCAAAATCTGTCATCATCACATTACAGAAGATTTATAAAACCTTCCTAAAGATTGCTATGGGATTCTAGAAGTTCCTCCAGTGCCTTCTGGCCCCTCTGATCACCTTATCACGCTAATGAGGGGAGGGGAGAAGAAAAACCGTCACCACCCCAGGTGTGCGTCTTCTCACACTTGCCATTCTGGACTCAGATGAGAGAGGTCTGATTACAGGAATTATTAATTATGACCCCAAATTTCTATAGAGAACATTTTTTGTCCTTCCTTGAACAAGTATAGCATGACACTATATATCCCTCTTGGGTTTTTATTATAATCATGCCACACTTGTTTACTGATTTTAAGAAACTGAAAGCTCTTAAGACAGAAGATAAACTAAACTCCCTCCCACCATGTTTTGAAATAATTTTTCCACCATTTGAGCCACAGATATCTCTTCCTGCTCCCCCTATTTTTCTTACACTGAATAAATTGTTTCAGCTTAGCTATAGGTTGTTTCCTGAAAATTTATCTTCTGACTTCCAACAGAATTTCGATTTAGAAGCAAGTACTTTTATTCTCTCCCCCCCAATATATAAAGTGTGTAGTTCCAGTTTTATTGGCAAGATTATGTTTCCTTTGTTTGTTTGTTTGTTTTTTTAACATCAGCTTTATAAAACTGGCTCACATGCTGATTTTATTCCAGAATTGGAGAGTTCAAACATTTGTAAATCCAAAAACATGTTCCTAAACAGAAATTCACCACACTGTTGAGGAGCATGTCAACAACGATAGCCAGAATTGGCAAAGGGAAAAGGAAAAAGAATAAAAAAAATGTTTTTGACATGTGAGCTTTGTAAGACTTGTAGGACTAAATAATTAGCATTACCCATCTTCCTTACTTTAAGTAGAAACTTTTAGAAAATCAGCACCAGTCAAAAATTTTAGGGGCACCATGCGACCATTTAGATAGTTATTCTAAGACCTTCCTTAAAATCTCTGCTGAACCACCTTCATCTCTTCCTCTGTAGCAGAAACACACAGCAGGAGAAAGCGCCTAAATAATTTCACATTATCCTTTACTTGAAAAATGAACTATGGGCCCAAGTTATTAGAGCCCTAATAGACGCTCTTAAAACAAATGTACAGGGCAGGTCATTTAATTTTAAGGTTACGGGTAAATGCATCCAGATGACAACAAATAACTTAAATAATGATTAGCATAATGCTACTCACATATACATAAGATCTGGGGACAGAACATTCCTTCTATTTATGCTTTGTTTGGGTATTTCTTAAAACCATATCTGTTCCTATTAGTCCTTGAAATATCCATTAATTTACTTATCTGTATTTCCATTGCTTTGTTTTTAAATATTTTCAGCTTAATAACACAAGGAAAGCATAAATAGAAATAATAATAGTAATAATAATAAATAAATAAACTAGAAAGCAAATTAGCCTACGGTGTTGTTGTTGTTATTTTTTTAATAGGCATCAGTGACTCCGCTGCTGTGTCTGAAAATGTCTTGCTGATCTCAGGAGCTCCTGGAAAAGTTCACACCTAATTGTACAATGAGTTTAAATACCTATTTTTAGGTTTGTTTCTCTTATGGGTTTCCTCCCAAGTCATCAAGTAAACCTGGCTTCAATTTACTTATTTTGGAGCAACGTCCTCAACCTGTGCTGTGGTCTACTGCTACCACACATAAAGATAGAAAGAAGCAATGCTGCCTGATGCTAGTGACAACTAGCTCCTTGTGTGGCAGACAGATCCAAAATGGATTAATGTTCAGGCCAGGCCCTTTCACCTGTATTCTCTTATGAGGATTGACAGAGCAGTGAGTGTGGCTTGTCCACAGACCTTCTGATTCCTCTGCCACCTTTGAGTTGACACCACTTTCTGATCTGAGACAGTGTGTCATTTGGGGTTAGTAGTTTCTGGCGTTTGTGAAGTCTTGCAATGGATTTCCAATGTGATGGGAGGAAGAAAGGTAGAAGGAGGGAGGGAGGAAGGGAGTGACAGGAGGGAAGGAGGGAGAGGGAGGGAGGGAGAGACAGAGACAGAAAATCTCCTTTACTAAATGTCAATTGTGCCTTTTTAATTAGTAGTTTTAGAGCCATAATAACTTTCCCATATCAACAGGTAAACCTTTCTTCAATTATCTAATCAATGTGTATAGTATGCTCACACTTGTAAGGCTCAGCAATGGGCAATGAACACAGGGCTCTTTGTTTCCCCAAGTTCTTCTTGCTATTTTTACTGCCCATGGTCTCATCAAAGCAGTTGGGAAAGGTGTGGCTGTAAACTTCAAGGAGGGCGCAGACACTGTTATTACTGAATTATGTACTTGAGCCATCAACTCTCTTATGACTTAGTCCTTCATAGAAGAAGCTTTCTTTGTGGTAACATCTCTTGGAATTTGCTTGGGAAATCCACCTCTGTCCATGTCAGCCATGTGGTCTGTGTTGAATTGACCATCTTCAGCTTCAAGGGAAGGCCTTAATGTGTTTAAGCATATTATTATTTCCTATTGCCTTGGATGTAGTGTTTTGCTTAGCGTTGGTCATGTGTTTTTAACAACTGAACTTCAGAGACGCTGCCAGACTCTGGGCTCTATCTCTGGTTATGAATGAAGAAACATAGAGCCCTTTAGGCTGTTGGCAGGCATATTATGACCCCAAAGAGACCAATAATAGCATGAAATATAAAGTATAAGGCAGGGAGAAAAGATGGAAAGAAGTAGTCTTTTGGTCAGTATCATCAGCCCATCCCACCTTTGTATATTTCAGTTATGTGAGTAGTAAACTCCTTTTATTATTAGAGCCATTTTGAGTTGGAGTTTTTCTTACTTACTACCCACATGAACCCACAGACCCACATGACTTGATTGAATTTCAAAATACGTTGTCATTAATTTTTAATTGGGAGATGGGAACTAAATAAGGGCAATGTCAACTATGGCAGACCATCAAGAACAGTGAAAGTTTGACAACAACAGCAACAACAACAAAAATAATAATAAAGAGGTAAGACCACTGAAGTACTGTGTAGAAATCATTCAGACTTCTCCCTTTCTCCAAACTGAAGAACAATGGTTTAAACTCATGGCTGTTTGTTTTAATTTAAAGAGTGTAAGTAAATGAACATCCAGACCCCAACCTACAGTAAACAGCTCATTCAAGTAAATTACCTAGGACAAAGAAAACACCTCTGACATAATTTGGGTGGGGGGCAAGCATGAAAATAATAGGGTGCTTGGGAAGCCATAGAGTCCCTGTAAACAACCCAGTAGTTCTAATAGCATTTGGAGTTGGTAGGAAGGAGCAAACCTTTTTAATTTCATACAGCTGGTGCTGCAGTTTCTTTACCCCGTTGAGTTTTCTTCTCCCTTATGAATAGGAAAACAGAGCTAGCTCTGTCATATTGACCCAGTCAGTAATGGGCCCTGCCAGGCGTGGAAAAGATAAAAGCCACCACCTGCCTTGTTTCTGCCCCCCCTCCACCCCATTCCCGGTCTCCAGTTGTCTGCACAGCTGCTGCAGCCAGCCATTGTTCTACCCCAGAGTTGCCTTGGGAGCTCAGCGGTCCTAGCCTCAACAGCAGCACAATTGCAGTTTGAATGAAGAGCTCCTGGATGGGTTTGCTTTGCACCTTGGCCATGACCTCTTGCAAGGCCATTGCCTGCAAGCCCCAGTGGACATGGCTTCTGTTCCTGCCATGTACTTGAAACTAGAAGGAGCACACACAGCACTCCAGGGTTAAAGAAGGGTTTGTTCAAAGACAAAAGAGGAGAAAGGTATTTATAGTGATATTAGGTGGGCATGAATTCCTTTTTTGGCTTTCCAGTGTCCCTTCACCTCACTCTCAGAGAAAAGCCCCCTTTCCTACTGAGAACGTATCACCAGGCCTGACCAGTGAAAGAACTGTGTTCCCTCCTTATAACTGTGACTGGGTCAGAAATAGGTACATGACTGAAATTAGGTCAGCAATATCCCCTGAGATTCATTCTGTAGACCTGTTTTTTAAAGTTAATTTATTTATTTTGAGAGGGGAGAGGGTCAGTGGGAGAGGAAGAGAGAGAGAATCCTAAACAGGCTCTGAGCTGACAGCGGGGCTCGATCCCACAAACTGTGAGATCATGACCTGAACCAAAATCAAGAGTCAGATGCTTAACCAACTGTGCCACCCAGGTGCCCCTCCAGACCTAATTTTGAGAAGTAGGGGAGTTAGTCCTCTCTTCATTGCTAGATTCCAAACCTAGAGTACACGGAGGCTTAGAGTTGCTGGCATCTTTGTCAGTGTATCATGGGTGCCATAATACTGCATCAAAATAAATTGTCCCCAAACTCAATGGATTGAAAAAACAGGCATTTATTTCTCAATCATGGGCAACAGGTTGGCTGTGACTTGCTTGGGCTAGGTTGGATTGGACTCTGGACTCCAGGTTAGGTTCACATCTGCTTGTCATGTGTCTCACCTTCCTTGGATGAGCAGCTACTGACTGATAGGCTGGTGAATGACAGATGCTCATGAGGCAAGACCAGCCATTTTGGCACTAGCCTCTGCTGCCATTAAGTCCAGTAGCATTCATTAGCCAGAGCAAGTCACAGTGCTAAGCCCAAAGTCAAGAGAGCAGAAAGTACACTTCAAATACCACAAAACCATTGCAAGGGCATAGCTATATTATTTTATTGGAAACAGGAGTGGAAGAAATTGAGACTAGTGATCCAGTCTACCATAACATCTTACTAGCACACGGAATATGACAAAAGTCAACATACACAATGTGGGGCGAGACAGAAATGGAAGCCTATGATTTGAACTCTGAATCCAGCTATATATGAGTAGAATTTATTCGTGGACCCTTTATCATGTGATTCCTTTTAGTTTAAGCCTTTTCTGATTGGTTTTCTGTCACTTTCAAGCAACAGAGACCTAACTTTTACAAACTTTATAGATATTATCTTAATATTCTAATAATCCATCAGTGTCAGTATTGCTATTCATATTTCATAGATTAGGAACCCGAGCTAAACAGGGATCAGCTGAATTGTTCTGACCTACCAGTCAGAAAGAGAGCAGGAATTTGATCCCAGGTTAGTCTAGCTGTAAAGTTGGTCTTCTGTCTACATTGTCCACTGGCTCCATTTATGCAGGTGTGTTAGGGGAGAGTTGGCCCAACAGGCTCTCTGTTGTGAGAGGAGAATCCATAGAGGGGAATAATTAGATATAAGACTAAAAGAGCAGTTTGGGATGGGCAGAAGATATGAACAGACATTTTTCCTAAGAAGACATACAGATGGCCAACAGACACATGAAAGGATGCTCAACATCATTCATCAACAGGGAAATGTAAATAAAAACCACAATGAGATATCACCTCACACCTGTCAGAATGGCTAAAATCAGAAACACAAGAAACAACAAGTATTGGTGAGGATGTGGAGAAAAAGGAACTCTTGTGCACTGTTAGTGGGAATGCAAACTGGGGCAGCCACTGTGGAAAACAGTATAGAGGCTCCTTAAAAAATTAAAAATAGAATTACTATATGATGCTGTAATTACACTACTGGATATTTACCCAAAGAATATGAAAATTCTAATTCAAAAGAATATCTGCATCTCTATATTTACTGCAGCATTATATACAATAGCCAAATTATGGGAGCAGCTCAAGTGTCCATTGATAGATGAATGGATAAAGAAGATGTGGTATATATAAACATTGGGATATTTTTCAGCCTTAAAAAAAAGAAAGAAATCTTGCCATTTTCAACAACATGGATAGAGCTAGAGAGTATAATGCTAAGTGAAATATGACAGTCAGAGAAAGACAAATGCCATATGATTTCACTCATATGTGGAATTTTAGAAACAAAAGGAAATGAGCAAATTGAGAGAGAGAGAGAGAGAGAGAAACCAAGAAACAGACTCTTAACTATAGAAAACAGATGGTTACTAGAGGGGAAGTGGGTGGAGGTAGGGGTGAGATAGGTGAAGAGGGTAACAGTACACTTATCATGATGTGCACTGAGTAATGTATAGAATTGTTGAATCACTATATCATAGACCCAAAACTAACATAACACTGTATGTTAACTATACTGGAATTAAAATTTTGAAAAAAGAAAAGAAAAACAAACTAATTAAAAAATAATAATAATAAATAAAAGAACAGTTTGAGGTCACTCTGACCCTGTGCATTAGGTGAGGTGGATTCTGTGATGAGCAACGCAGAGCCCCCTTTAGGAAAAAGGACTCACTCGCCCTGCTGCTGGAAGTGAGGCTGGGAGACAGTCTGTAGGTGTTAACCCATTTCTGGAAGTGCCTCAGCCAACGAGAACATCTTGCCCAAAGTCATGCCATCTTCCCAGGGTGGCTCACATCTAATTGCTCATTGATGTAGGGGTATAAAGACCTAACCCTCTTACCTCAATTCAGGACAGCTCTGACAGATCATCCCATTTCCAGAACTCCCAAGACTTCTCTTGGGCTGCATTGCAGCTCTCTCTGCCAGATCCAGCTTCAGCCCCTTCCTGTCTGCAGATTTGGATCCCACGAGTCCTTTCTAATAAAGCCCCTATATGCTAGTCTGCTTTCAAGGTAGTTCAACTTACAACACCAAGCCAAATAGTTTGTGTTTTTTCCTAGTGGTAAAACTGAGTGACTGAAGTGAAGTGATCACTCTGGGCAGAGGGATGGTAATAATCTGCAACATGACTTAAAGAGGTGGTGCAAATCATGCAACCCTCTTGAGTGCAGCTCGGAATCCAAGTAAAACTCAAACCTTGGCCATGCCCCTCTCCTTTGAGGCCACTCAGGCTTTAGTGTGCAGTGTGACCATTCAACAAATGGCCCAGTTGTTTTAATGTTATTCAGGCACAACATAATGTCATAGTTTTCTTGTGAATTTCAAATACTTTTTAATGATGCTTGACAATAAAACTGTCATCTAGTTCCCACCCATCCCCCCATTGTCTGATGGAAGGCATATCCTGAAGACAGTTTATGGTAGTTACCTTTATAGCAGCATAACTCTTAGCAAGTTTAAAATTAAAATGTCATCACAAGTGGCATTTCCCATCCCATTTCAAAAGTAGAGCACTGCAAGAATTCTCAGGAAATTAAAATATTGACTTTAAAGGTCTGCTTTTATAAGAATGAGAAGGAAATTGCAGCACAATAGCATTTATCCAACTATCAGGATTTTTTATGGTCTATAAAATATTTGCCAACGTATTCCCCACGTGAAATCTATTATACACAGCGATTAAAAACAAACATCATGTGCACTACATGTTGGAGATGCTTTTAATAACTTGAAGCCAGAGCAAATGATCACCAGGGCTCAAAGTTAATAACAGATTGAAAGGATGCCCTTAAAATTGTGGCGGTGGCCTTGTATTAAATCTGTGGTTTGCATTCTTCTTTCTTACTGCTTCACTAAAATAATAATTAAACTCTAAACAGGCAAGCCTGCAATTAAACAATTGTGTGTGAGCATTAAGTATGTGTGCAACAATTATGCATACATTCCATATTGCTCCTGAAGGATCATTTTATGTAAATGATTACAATAAACCAAAATCTAAGCTATCTTGGTAACTGGTATGTATATAATTTGTTATAAATCTACCAACCCTAAAGCTTAATTCTATTAGAAAACATAATTTCATATATTCAACAGAATACATGAAGTTTATATAGTCCATAAATTTCTTTGAGGACATTTAGCTTTACACAAATCTGATGTTCATTGTGCTTTATTGTATTAATTGTATGTAATTTTTTGTCACTTCAAGAAAAACAACAACTCCTATTTTTAAGTCCCATTATATAGTACCATGTGGCATGTTGAGGTGCTCCTTGAATATTTTTGGAATGAATAAGAATGTGTCCCAAGAATCTTTGTGCAGTTTTAAGCAGTAATAATTTCAGAAATATAAGTGCCACAAACTTATAAACATAGGAATGTTTAATTATGCAAACTTCTTTCATATTAGTTTTTGGATTTTTAGTAACAATTTTTTCATCTTAATTTTTTTGGTTTCACTCAACAGTTGGCTGCTTCAGAGGAACTGAAACCAAAAATTTAAATTATGAATTCATTATTCAGCAGTCACAAAACTATATAAATGTTAAAGAAATTTATCTAATTGAAATTTCAAATTATATTTTTATGTTTGTACATTATACTTTTTTTAAATCATTTAGATTTTATTTTTAAAATTTATATCCCAATTAGTTAGCATATAGTGCAACAATGATTTCAGGAGAAGATACCTTAATGTCCCTTCCCCATTGAGTCCATCCCTCCTCCCACAAGCCCTCCAGTAACCCTCTGTTTGTTCTCTATATTTAAGAGTCTCTTATGTTTGTCCCACTCCCTGTTTTTTTTTTTTTTTATTTTTGCTTCCATTCCCTTATGTTCATCTGTTCTGTGTCTTAATGTCCTCATGTGAGTGAAGTCATCTGATATTTGTCTGTCTCTGACTTTTCCCTGACTAATTTCGCTTAGCATAATACCCTCTAGTTCCATCCAAATAGTTGCAAATGGCAAGATTTCATTCTTTTTGATTGCCTAGTAATACTCCCTTGTATATATACCACAACTTCTTTATCCATTCATCCAACTATGGACATTTGGGCTCTTTCCATACTTCAGCTATTGTTAATAGTGCTGCTATTAACATTGGGGTGCATGTGTCCCTTTGTAACATCATACCTGTATCCCTTGGATAAATACCTAGTAGTATAATTGCTGGGTCATAGGGTAGTTCTGTTTTTAATTATTTGAGGAGCCTCCATACTGTGTTCCAGAGTGGCTGCACCAGCTTGCATTCCCACCAGCAATGCAAAAGATATCCTCTTTCTCTGCATCCTTGCCACCATCTGTTGTTGCCTGAGTTGTTAATGTTAGCCATTCTGACAGGTTTAAGGTACCATCTCATTGTGGTTTTGATTTGTATTTCCCTGATGATGAGTGATGTTCAGCATTTTTTCATGTGTCAGTTGGCCATCTGGATGTTTGGAGAAGTGTCTATTCATATCTTTTGCCCATTTCTTCACTGGATTATTTGTTTTTTGGGTGTTGAGTTTGATAAGTTCTTTATAGATTTTGTATACTAACCCTTTATCTGATATGTCATTTACAAATATCTTCCCCATTCTCTCTGTTACCTTTTAGTTTTGCTGATTGTTTCCTTCGCTGTGCAGAAGCTTTTATTTTGATGAGGTCCCAGTAGTTCATTTTTGCTTTTGTTTCCCTTGCCTGTGGAGACGTGTTGAGTAAGAAGTTGCTGCAGGAAAGATCAAAGAGGTTTTTGCCTGCTTTCTCCTTGAGGATTTTGAAGTCTTCCTGTCTTACATTGAGGTCTTTCATCCATTTTGAGTTTATTTTTGTGTATCGTGTAAGAGAGTGGTCCAGGTTCATTTTTCTGCATGTTGCTGTCCAGTTTTCCCAGCACCACTTGCTGAAGAGACTGTCTTTATTCCACTGAATATTCTTTCCTGCTTTGTCAAAGATTAGTTGGCCATACGTTTGTGGGTCCATTTCTGGGTTCTCTATTCTGTTCCATTGATCTGAGTGTCTGTTCTTTTTTTTTTTTTTTAATTTTTTTTTCAATGTTTTTTATTTATTTTTGGGACAGAGAGAGACAGAGCATGAAAGGGGGAGGGGCAGAGAGAGAGGGAGACACAGAATCGGAAACAGGCTCCAGGCTCTGAGCCATCAGCCCAGAGCCCGACGCGGGGCTCGAACTCACGGACCGCGAGATCGTGACCTGGCTGAAGTCGGAGGCTTAACCGACTGTGCCACCCAGGCGCCCCCTGAGTGTCTGTTCTTATGCCAGTACCATACTGTCTTGATAATTACAGCTTTGTAATACACCTTGAAGTCCGGGATTGTGATGCCTCCTGCTTTGGTTTTCTTTTTCAAGATTGCTTTGGCTATTCAGGGTCTTTTCTGGTTCCATACAAATCTTAGGATTGTTTGTTTTAGCTCTGTGAAGAATGCGGGTGTTATTTTGATAGGGGTTGCATTGAATATGTAGATTGCTTTGGATAGTATCAACATTTTAACAATATTTGTTCCTTCTATCCAGGAGCATGAAATCTTTTTCCATTTATTTGTGCCTTCTTCAATTCTTTCATAAACTTTCTATACTTTTCAGTGTATAGATTTTTCACCTCTTTGGTTAGATTTATTCCTAGGTATTTTATGGTTTCTGGTGCAATTGTAAATGGGATCGATTCCTTGATTTCTCTTTCTGTCGCTTCATTGTTGGTGTCTAGGAATACAACCGATTTCTGTGCATTGATTTTATATCCTGCAACTTTGCTGAATTCATGAATCAGTTCTAGCAGTTTTTTGGTGGCATCTTTTGGGTTTTCCATATAAATTATCATGTCATCTGTGTAGAGTGAAAGTTTGACCTCCTCCTGGCCGATGTGGATGCCTCTTATTTCTTTGTGTTGTCTGATTGCTGAGGCTAAGACTTCCAATTCTATGTTGAATAACAGTGGCACGAATGGCCATCCATGTCCTGTTCCTGACCTTAGGGGGAAAGCTCTCAGTTTTTCCCTATTGAGGGTGATATTAGCACTGGATCTTTAGTATATGGCTTTTATGATCTCAAGGTATGATCCTTGTGTCCCTACTTTCTTCAGGGTTTTTATCAAGAAAGGATGCTGTATTTAAAATGTTTTCTCTGCATCTATTGAGAGGATCATATGGTTCTTGTCCTTTCTTTTATTGATCTGATGAATCACGTTAATTGCTTTGCGGATATTGAACCAGCCTGCATCCCAGGTATAAATACCACTTGGTCATGGTGAATATATTTTTTTAATGTATTGTTGGTTCCAGTTGGCTAATATCTTGTTGAGGATTTTTGCATCCATGTTCATCAGGGAAATCGGTCTCTAGTTCTCCTTTTTAGTGGGGTCTCCGTCTGGTTTTGGAATCAATGTAATGCTGGCTTCATAGAAAGAGTCTGGAAGTTTTCCTTCCATTTCTGTTTTTTGGAACAGCTTCAAGAGAATAGGTATTAACTCTTCCTTAAATGTTTGATAGAATTCCCCTGGAAAGCCATCTGGCCCTGGACTCTTGTTTTTTGGTAGATTTTGATTACTAATTCTATTTCCTTACTGGTTACGGGTCTGTTCAAATTTTATATTTCTTCATGTTTCAGTTTTGGTAGTTTATATGTTTCTAGGAATTTGTCCATTTCTTCCAGATTGCCCATTTTATTGGCATATAATGACTCACATTTTTCTCTTATTATTGTTTTAATTTCTGCTATGTTGGTTGTGACCTCTCCTCTTTCATTCTTGATTTTGTTTATTTGGGTCCTTTCCTTTTTCTTTTTGATCACACTGGCTAGTGGTTTATCAATTTTGTGAATTCTTTAAAAGAACCAGCTTCTGGTTTCATTGATCTGTTCTACTGTTGTTTTTTGTTTCTATAGCATTAATTTCTGCTCTAATCATTATTTCCTGTCTCCTGCTGGTTTGGGGTTTTATTTGCTATTCTTTTTCCAGTTCTTTAAGACGTAAGGTTAGGTTGTGTATCTGAGAGCTTCCTTCCTTCCTTAGGAAGGCCTGGATTGCTATATACGTTCCTCTTATGACTGCCTCTCCTGCATCCCAGAGGTTTTAGGTTGTGGTGTTATCATTTTCATTGGCTTCCATGAACTTTTAAATTTCCTCTTTACCTTCTTGGTTAGCCCATTCATTCTTTACAGGATGTTCTTTAGTCTCCAAATATTGTTAACTTCCAAATTTTTTCTTGTGGTTGATTTCAAGTTTCATAATGTTGTGGTCTGAAAATATGCACGGTATGATCTCGATCATTTTGTACTTGTTGAGGGCTGTTTTGTGTCCCAGTATGTTGTCTATTCCGGAGAACATTCCATGTGCACTAGAGAAGAATGTATACTCTGCTGCTTTAGGATGAAATGTTCTGCATGTATCTTTTAAGTCCATCTGGTCCAGTGTGTCATTCAAAGCCATTGTTTCCTTGATGATTTTTTGATTAGATGATCTTTCCATTGCTGTGAGTGGGGTGTTGAAGTCCCCTACTATTATGGTATTACTATCGATGAGTTTCTTTATGTTTTTGATTAATTGATTTATATATTTGGGTGTTCCCACTTTTGGCTCATAAATATTTATCATTGTTAGGTCTTCTTGGTGGATAGACCCCTTAATTATGAAATAATGCCATTCTTCATCTCTTGATACAGTCTTAATTTTAAAGTCTAGATTGTCTGATATAAGTATGGCTACTCCAGCTTTCTTTTGTTGACCATTAGCATGATAGATGGTTTTCCATCCCCTTACTTTCAATCTGAAGGTGTCTTTAGGTCTAAAGAGGGTCTCTTTTAAACAGCACATAAATGGATCTTGTTTTCTTATCCATTCTGTTACCCTATGTCTTTTGGCTGGAGCATTTAGTCCAATGATGTTTAGACTGAGTACTGAAAGATATGAATTTATTGCCATTATGTTGCTTGTAGAGTTGGAGTTTCTGGTGGTGTTCTTTGGTCCTTTCTAGTCTTTGTTGCTTTTGGTCTTTATTTATTTGTTTTTTTTTTATTTTTTATTTTTCATATTTTCTCCCCTCAGAGTGTCTCCCTTAAAATTTCTTGCAGGACTGGTTTGGTGGTCATGAACTCATTTGTTTTTTGTCTGAGAAATTTTTTATTTCTCCTTCTATTTTGAATGACAGCCTTGCTTGATACAGAATTCTTGGCTGCATATTTTTTTTCTGATTCAGCACATTTAATATATCCTGCCACTCCTTTCTGGCCTGCCAAGCTTCTGTGGATAGGTCTGTTACAAACCTGATCTGTCTTCCCTTGTAGGTTAAGGGCTTTTTTCCTCTTGGTGCTTTCACGATTCTCTCCTTGCCAGAGTATTTTGTAAATTTGACTATGATATACCTTTTTGTTGGTCGGTTTTTGTTGAATCTAATGGGAGTCTTCTGTGCTTCCTGAATTTTGATGTCTGTGTCTTTCCCCAGGGCAGGAAAGTTTCCCACTATGATTTGCTCACATATCCCTTCTACTCCTATTTCTCTCTCTTCCTCTTCTGGGACCCCTATGATTCTGATGTTGTTCCTTTTTAATGAGTCACTGATTTCTCTAATTCCTAAATCATGCTTGTTTGCCTTAATCTCCCTCTTTTTTTCTGATTCATTATTCTCTGTAAGTTTGTCCTCTGTCACTGATTCTCTCTTCTGCCTCATCCATCCTTGCCACCATGGCCTCCATTTGAGATTGCAGCTCAGTTATAGCATTTTTTGTTTCAGCCTGACTAGCTGTTACTTCTTTTATCTCCCAGAAAGGGATTCTAATCTATTTCCGACTCCAGCTAGTATTCTTATTATTGTGACTCTAAATTCTTGTTCAGACATCTTCTTGTATCTGTGTTGCTTAAGTCCCTGCCTGTCATTTCTTCATGCTATTTCTTTTGGGGTGAATTCCTTCGTTTTGTCATTTTGAAGGGAGAAAGGAATTAATTAGGTAGAAAAAATTAAAATAAAAAAAAATAAAATTAAAAAAACATTAAAGTTAAAAAATTAAAACCAAACACACATACACACAAAATTGAAAATGATGCTAGATCCTAGGTGCGTTTTGGTCTGGGTGTTGAAACTGGTTTATTAGATTAGAGAAAAAAAAGGGGGAAAAACACAGGAAATTGTTTGAAAATTTGAAAAAATGAATATACTCAAGTAGACTAAAATGAAGTGATGGAAGTAAAATAGAATTTGAAAAAAAAATTACACAAAAGTAAAAAATATAGTAGAAAAAATTAAAGAAAAATATTTTTTAATAAAAATTGAAAATAAAACTGAATTTTTTTCTCTTTGTGTTCAAGAAAAAGAAAAGAAGTGAGAAAGAGAAAAAAAATCAAAGAAAATTGAATGGATGGACTGGCTAACAGACTGAAATACGAGTGAAATTACTTTGTTTTCTGCTAGAATTCAAACTATGAAGTGCTTTATAGTCCGTAAACTAAGCAGGAGGTGAGACTTGTGTTCTTGAAGAGCAAGGTTGGCCCCAGTTGGGCAGGACTTAGTGCAATGGCTCCATTCTCCACTAGATGGTGCTGCTTAGCTTACTGTGGTGGATTATTGTAGCGCTGGTAGGTGCATATGCGCATGCGTGGGAGTGGTGAAAATGAAGTCACCAGCCACCCAGCCTCTAGTATCAGAACACTGTTCTCCCCAATCAGCAATTGCGCACCCATCTTTGTCTTTGTGATGGAGTGTCCATCCACTCCCCACTTTTACACCATCCTTGACCAATCCCCAGGCAGCATCTCCCTCCCAAGTTTTGTCTCAGATGTGGCTGTTCTTCTTGGCCCCTTTCTTCTGAGAGACTACAGCTTTGACCCATTCTGCCCCTCTGCAGAGGGTATCACTGAGCAATGGCTGGGTGCTGGCCACACCCAGGAACATTTGCAGGACAGTGCTGCTGCCAATGCCCAGATACTGTGGCCAGGTGCCAGCCCTCCCAGAAAAAGTTTGTGAGATAGTGTAGCAGCAGTGTTTCAGGGATTATGGAAAATCAGAACACACATCTGGCACCAGTCCTCACCCTTAATGACCTTGTTCCAGCACCAGCAAATGTGGTTGTTCTCTGGGGTCTGCTGGGACCAGGTGGCCTCTCAGCCTCTACCAAATGTCCTTCCAGTGGTGGAACCACTTCTCCCCGTGTGGCCTGAGAAACTCCTGGACCCCACTCTGCTCCTGGGGATTTGCCCTTCCTGCCAGGACACTGCCAGGTATCGAGCTGTGGAGTTTCAGACTTTGCACTCCCCCGTTTATAGTCTTAATGGAATTTAAACCCTCTCCTTTCTCCTTTCTCCCTTTTTAGTTCAGTCCCTGTGGCTGTTTCCAATTTCCCACTTTCTCTCCAGCTGCTTTTGAGTGGGGTGCTTTTCCCATAACCCACCACTCCTCCGTCCTCTTTCCACACACAAAACTGACTCCCTGCCCTCTGTGGCTTCTCTCTCCCTCAGTTCACTTCTCTGCACCGCATACCTGCTCAATTTTGTGATTCAGGTTGTGCAGATTGTTGTGTTAATTCTCAGATCAGTTTTCTAGGTGTGCAGGATGGTTTAGTGTTGGTCTGGAGGTATTTCATGGATGTGAGACACACAAAAAACTTCCATGCTATTCTGCCATCTTGGCTCCACCCTGTACATTATACTTCTAAAGTTAATGCTTACAAGTGCACTAATAGACTTCGTGATGTCCCAAAAGTCTAGTTGTTAATTATTTTTCTCTATGTTCAATTTTTAATATTTTTCATTTTTGGTAGAGCACACATGAGACAAATTTCCCTAATTAAAATCATGTAAAATGTGATTTCCTTGCCAGTTTATGTTCTATATGCTTTAATTGTGAAAGCCAATGGATTTAATGACAAATGTAATCCTTAATCCTTTGAAGAAAATGGGGTGGGTTATGATTGCCAAAGTGGACCTAACATAATTGTTGAGTTCTAGGTATCCTCAAGTTTTTAAAACAAAGATCCAAGAAATGATCTTAGGGAAACAGGTCAGCCCTCTTTGAACCAGTTCTGTTCTATTGATACGCTTCTTATTAGAAGTATGGCAGAAAGTAAAATAAAATGGTTATAGGAAAACATGTGCCTTAGCAGGATGGCTATTTTAGTGTATAGCTCTTCTCTTGGGTGTCCTTGAATAGGCTGATACTGGGTTGAAGGGAGCCAAGATCATAAACCAGACATAAAGGACTCTAAGCACAAGGTTTGGAAAATGGGAGCTCCTTGGAACCATATTCTATTTGGCAGAAAGAAACACTGAATCAGCGTTTTCATTTTTCCACTCTGAGTGCATTGAATTTTCTGCTTGTTCAAGGTGTGGATCTTTCTGGAGAAATCCTAGGAATGAAGTCTATTCTTTATGTTTGCTAGAGTTAAAGGTCACAGACTCTTGTTCCTGGAGAACAAGGGCAATTCACTTCCTGTGTCTTAATAAAAATATTCCTATATTTAGTACTCTCTGAGGATATATAAAGTATTATAGCAGTCATGAAAAAAAAAAAACGATAAAAGTAAAAGCGCATGTTGTTAAGAGTCCTAAGAATCAGAACTCTGATATCTCTAACTTGAATGACACTAACTGCTGTCAGGACAGGTAAACTAAACTTACATATAAATGTTTGTGGAGGGGCACCTGGGTGGCTCAGTCAGTTAAGCGTCTGACTTTGGCTCAGGTCATGATCTTGCAGTCCATGGGTTTGAGCCCTGCGTTGGGCTCTGTGCTGACAGCTCAGAGCCTGGAGCCTGCTTTGGATTCTGTGTCTCCCTCTCTCTGACCCTCTGCTGCTCATGCTGTGTCTCTCTCTGTCTCTCAAAAATAAATAAACATTAATTTTTTTTAAATGTTTGTGGAATATACATTTTCTGGGCTCTTGTTCTGTTAGGTCATTTTTTCCCTCAGTATGGTTGCCATGAAGTCTACAGACTTAGGCATGACTGAGTCCTGTTGCATTAGGATGGACAAAAGGGAAGGATAGGAGACAGGGATAGAAGGGAGTATCATTTCTCAGTGCAGATGACCTTGCAGTGAGTCCTTTCTTTCTTACTGCAAATGGTGTCAGATTCAGACTACTAACTTCCCTTTCCTTTTCTGAGCCACCAAAATCCATCCTTTGCTGTATTTTTTTTTTCCTCCAGGTCATGACACACCATTGGACTATCATTGCATTTCTTTCCCTTTCTACTCCTGAACAGACAGATACACACACACAAACATATACACATATGTGGGTGTGCACATGCATACACACATATAAATACTGTCATAGATGGATGGATAAAAGGAAGGAAGGAAGGGAGGGAGGGAGGGAGGGAGGGAGGGAGGGAGAAGGGAAGAGAAGGAGGTTGGGGGGAAGGAAGGAAGGAAGGAAGGAAGGAAGGAAGGAAGGAAAAGAAAAGAAAAAAAGAAAGAAAAGAAAAGAAAAGAAACAAACATTAATTTAATTCCTGCTAGGACGTAAGGTATTACAACTATACAAAGTGATGAGCTTCGGGGCGCCTGGGTGGCTCAGTCGGTTAAGCGGCCGACTTCGGCTCAGGTCATGATCTCACGGTCCGTGAGTTCAAGCCCCGCATCGGGCTCTGTGCTTACAGCTCAGAGCCTGGAGCCTGTTTCGGATTCTGTGTCTCCCTCTCTCTGACCCTCCCCCATTCATGCTCTGTCTCTCTCTGTCTCAAAAATAAATAAACGTTGAAAAAAAAAAATTAAAAAAAAAAGTGATGAGCTTCTATTATGTATGAAAAGAAACATATACTTTAGTCATTGAAACAACCCTTTTTACAGAACAAAACAAAAAACAAACAAATAAAAACCTTGAAATGAAAAAAAGGTGAACAATTTTCCATAGGTAAAAAGCTGACAGGTGGCATATTGGTCTGACTTAAAAGCCCTTTTCCACTACACCACGGCTGACCAACATGGGAAGCAAAGAGATAATAACAGGCAAAAATAGATGGGGACTTCCAGAGTTACCAAAGTCTAACAAAGTTCATTTATGGCCTCTCTGTTGAGATTCTCTTTCTTGATCAGCAGACAGCTTTCCTTTTTTAAAGCCTAAGGGTAAACTTCTTCAAACCTTTTTGTTCCATCGTAGCCCAGATCATACTATGCCTTCAAGAACTTAGATGAAGGAAATTTATTAAAAGAAAAAAATGAGAGGGAGTATTTTTTTTAATTTGATTGTTCTAGACATTTCAATGTTCTAGAATAGGATCAGCAGACATTTTCTGGAAAGGGCTGGAGAATAAATATTTTAGGCTTTATGGTCCTAGAGGCAAACTTGATGACATTGTATATATATTTATATAGCAAAAGAAAAAACAAATCTTTACAAAATTTTTATTGCTGAAATTCAAAATATAATAATTGAATACAATTTTTTAAGTTTACATATTTATTTATTATGAGAGTGTGTGTGCACATGAACAGGGGAGGGACAGAGAGAGAGAGGGAGAGAGAAAATCCCAAGCAGGCTCAATTCCATGACCCTTAACTTACTGAGCCACCCAGGCACCCTATTAATTGAATGTTTTTTTTAAATATTAATTATAAAATAAGAAGAAAGGTCATTTACTGCTATCTAAAATGCGCAAAGAACTTTTACAATTCAACAGTAAGAAACAACCCAATTAAAAATTGAACAAAGATCTGATCAGAAACTCCACTAAAGAATATATACAGATGGCAAACAAGCATATGAAAAGGTGTTCAACATCATATGTAATTAGGGAATTGCAAATTAAAACAATAATAGGATACCACTATAAACCTATTAAATGGCTAAAATCCAAAACACTGACAATACCAAATGCTGACAACAATGTAGAACAATAGACATTCTCATTCATTGCTAATGAGAATGCAAAATTGTACAGCCACTTTGGATGAAACTGTCAAACTGGCTTCTAAAGTAGCTGTATAATTCTACATTACCAAAATTGCTCCAAAAAATAAAGTCTATTAATTAAAGAAAAAAAATATAAAAAGCCCACAAATCTGCAACTATGTATGCAACCAAGCAAAGTTGTCAGGAATAACTATCACATTATATGATCGATGCTAAATTATTCCAATAATGTTTTTGTAGTGTCTAATTTATTTCTCACTAAAGAATTATATTGAATACAGGCAGCCTTGGTAATTATGAGCCCATTATTAAGCATATGTTGCTATATACAACATTGGTTTTTTATCTCTGTGTTGCATAAACATGACAAACATTTTAACTCATCAACCTATAATTGCAGGGTCCCTACTAATGTAGACAACTCCACAGTAAATATCAATTCACAGTCTGAAGTATTTAGTATCTCACAGCAGAAAAGCTCCATTTCCAGGCTTCCCGATATTGTTCCCAATATTTTTTTGATGTTTTTATTGGTGGTAGATTATTATCTTGTATCATTAAAGTTGGACAGGCCTTATTTTATGGAACTTTACTTTAGAGAGACTATTTGAAGTGGGATATACTATGCAATTTATGAATACATCTTTACAATCTTGTATTCATGTGATGTTCTCATTCATACTTAATCTCTAAATCAAACATCCACAGAACAATTTCAGAGCATTTCTGCAGGCACTGGTGATATCTTCTAAAAAAGATAAGTACAAGACAACTTTGTTCTCTACGATGACAAGAAAGCAGCAATTAACGGGCCACTTTTATCAGGCTCCTGAAGGAGCCTGAAGGATGTGTACTGACTACATGCCCAGGTCGGTTTCCAGTGCCTGCATCTGTACTCTGGATTGAGGATACCATCATTTGCTGAAGGTGGCACAGAATATTAAGAAGATAGTAAAGAAAATCTTTTAGCTGAAATCTTAAGAGAACCTCTGAACTGCTGTAAATGGATGCATAAGTTCACTCAAATACTTTTGAGTACCAGATGGGCATTTATATCTTTGGGAAAACTGCAGAAGGTTTACTCAGGGTCATCATTCACAAAGTCCCCCATGAAGGGAGGTTAGGGATTGTAATTCAGTCACCACTCTTGGCTCATGGATGTGTCAGCCTAGACACTTCTCACAACTTACACTGGAGCATCTAGGCTAACCTCTCTGGACCACAGTTTCTTCATCGGTCAAAGGGGTAATTGTGCTACAGCCTTTGAGAGCTATTGTGAGGATAAACTGACTGAACATACTTGTTTTTGATCAGTGTAACTCATTACTATCAGAACATCCTAGAATTGTCACAAAGATTAAAGAAGCATGCAAGTTTCTTTGTAGTGTGTGTGGCACCTTGTAGGCTCTCAATGGTGGGGGTTTTATTGTTGGCAAAATGCACTAAATTTGCCTCTCCTACTCTACATCGTTTGGGTGCACAGAACAGGAACTGTGAAGACGTGTATTTAGTACCAAAAGAGATTTATTGGAAGTCCACCGTATTCTAGACATTTAAAAATTATTATTATTATTTAATACATAAAATTTTTCTTTGAGGCTACAATTTTATACCTACCATTCAGGTGAGGAAATTGAGGGGCTTTAAAACCATGAATCTTAACAAGAAGAAAGAGGAAGAGGAAGAAGAGGTAGAGGGGAAAAATAAGAAAAGGAAGGGATAGAAGAAGGAAATTATAGTATATTATAAGAACCATGTATAAACCTAATTAATTTAATTAGTTTGAGTATATGACTAACTTAGGAATGTTTTTTAGGTTTATTAAGCAGTGTTAAATATATTAAACTTCATAGTTGAAAACGCTTGTTAAAATATATGAGAATTTTTGATAAGAATCTGCATTTTATATTTATATTATACTTAAAAATTTTAACATTCAAAAACTCAGATTTTTTTTCTAAACAAGTGAAAGGTACAAAATTAATTTAATTATTTTAAACCCAAACTATGGTTTTCTATAGATTACAGCTAACACTGAAAAATGTTCCCCCTATTTAATAAGAGAGTGGCAATAGGAGATTGAACCAGTTTTAACAGATTTAGTTCTGTAGGTATTTTCTTGAGAAACTATATCCACTGATCAAGAAATTGCTTTTCCCTTAAGGGAAATGAACTCCTGTCTAAGGGACCAACCTCCTCACAAGCAGAATTTGTAGAGAGTTCTTATTTCCCTCAATGAGGGCACCATCCAGGTTTGAATTATGTTCTTCATCTAGAGAAGATTTCACATTGTTAGCAAAATGAAAATTTTTCATCCCGAATGAGTGAAAATGCAATATCCTGAGTTTTCAAGAGTGTCACTTCCCTAATGTTAGTCTTTTTTGTTTACACATTTGGGGGTTTCAAAATACATACGACTGGATGAAATGAAAAATATTTTTTCACAATGGGAATATTGTTTTCACAGTAAAAATCCTCCATGTTATTCCTGGCTAGAGAATTTGAGATCAAATTTTATAATTTTCATTGAATAGTAGCCTAATTTTTTGTTTGTTTATGGGAGAAAGAGAGATGTTGGTTATGTGTGTATAAACTCTGAGGGGACTATTATCCCTACTTAACTGATAAGGAAGCTGAGACTCAGATTTCGTGTATAATATGTATATGTGTGTCGGGGTTTGCGTATATAAATATATGTATACATGTGTGTGTATATGTATATGTATGTGATTTGCATTGGTGAAGTGACTGATTATATTTACATCATAATGTTAAAAGTTATCTTCTCTACATGGTTGCTATTTCAAAAGGTATATTCATATATATTTATTGAACATGAGTGTGTATATCACTGTGTTTCTAGAGCTTTGTTAAGAAGATAACTTTTACTGGCTAAGAGAGTAAATCTTAAAAGTTCTTATTAGAGGAAAAAAAATTCTGTAACTGTATATGGTGATGGATGTTAACTAGACTTATTATGGTGATAATTTTGCAGTAGAAATCCCCCTCAACTTACGATGGGGTTATGTCCTGATAAACCTATCATAAGTTGAAATTATCATAAGAAGAAAATGCATATAATATACCCAACCTACCAAATGTCATAGCTTAGCCTAGCCTACCTTAAACATGCTCAGAACACTTACATTAGTCTGCAGTTGAGCAAAATTATCTAACACAAAGCTTATTTTATACTGAGGTGTTGATTATCTCATGTAATGTATTGAATACTTGCAAACCAGATTTTGCTTGTGGATGTCATTTTGTGATCTCTGGGCTATTTTAATGAAAAACCCATATCAGAAATGGATTGCTTCCAATGGAATGAAAGGCATGGGTCTCTCCCATGACGTTAGTCAAACTATAAGCATCATGAAGGCAGAGTGTATGGCTGTCCTTTCTAGAACCATCTTCAGTGCCCTGTGCATGGCCTGAGACATAGTAGGCTTTTAATAAGCATTGTGTTGAGTGATCCAGTACAGGGTGCCTATATTATCTGTGTCAGGATGGTGTCCCCCTCTTTGCTTCAAAAAAGGAAGCTCTGGTGGCCTCATCTGGCCTTGGCCAGACCCTGAAGCATGAGCGAAAAGGGCACAGAGCAAACTTTTATTTACCTACACCCTCACCAACTCTCAGGTGATCTATATGATCTATATTATCAATACATTTACATTATCATTTATGATAATTCAAGTAACCCCAAATGGCTAAATTCTGTGTGCCAAAGATCTATACAGCAGGGCTTCCCAACCTACATACTATTGACATTTTCAGCTGAATAATTCTTTAGTCTAGGGGGCTGTCCTGTTAATTGCAGGATGTTTAGAAGAAGCATCCTTGGCCCCTACCCACTCGATGCCAATAGTACTCCCAACCAAAACCATGTTCAAATATTGCCAAATGCCACCCTGGAAAAGGTCAAAACCCATCTCTTCTCCAACCCACTGAAAGGCACTGAATAAAGTAATGCATTAGTGAGCAGCAGAAAAGAGAAAGCTTGGATAATGAGGATAAATTCTGTGGGGCAGACATCTATTGTGATATTTTTGCACATTTATGTTTCTCTATTATAGTGAATTACCACAAGAGTCAAGTCAAATAAAAAGTGTGCAATTTAAGTGCTTACTATTACCTAGGAGACATTGTGACTCCAAAGTTTTATTGGTGTAGGTTAGTATTTCCCAAAAATCTTCCAGGGAGGACTTTAATTGATGTTCTGGAAACAAGCACATCCTTGGTCTTTTTCTTGGGAATGCGCATTAGTATATTAAAGATCTTTGGACATCAGTAGCTAAGAACAAATAAACATTTGCTGTTATTTAAGGTTACACAAAGTTCTTTAAGGAGACAGGATTCTTTTCTTACTAATATCCATCCAAACCCTTTTGCTTTTCGCTAGTTTGGAAAGTTCATAAATAGCATATATGTCATTTCCTCAGAATGTAAGGATTTCTAGCTATTCTGTTATCATAGATTCCCACATCATTTTAGCATCATGTTACTGCATCTGGATTTAATTTGGACCTAGATAGAATTTTACTTAAGAAAGTGATTTGTTTGTAAATGATGAAATAACAGTTGTTACCATCTTCACCTGTTCAGTGGCCATGATTAGACTCATGAACATACTCATTCATATGACTCTCTCAATCAATGGCTCATTGCCTCCATTTCTGTGTCCTTCTGAGTATTTATTTATGTAGTTATTTTATTATTATTAATATTAATATTATTATTGTTATTATTATTATTATTATTTTAAATATACCCAAGTAACTCTGCCAATTGCTGCAGGAGATTTGGAGGTATCAATAAAATAAAATGATCTAGCACAGTTGCATGGGGCCTAGCCAATAAGTAAAAGGTGCCAATATGAGTTCAGAGCCAAGCTCATCAGCTTGCTTTAGCACTCAGTTTGGAGATAGCCTGGCCTATATGGGCTGATATCAAAGTGGAAAGAAACCTCATAGTAAAGTGCAACCTGGAGAGCTAGTGAGAATGTTCTCTGCAAGCTCATCTTTACATGATAATAACAAAACTTAATTAAAAATCACTGATATTTTCTCTATTTGTTTCCTCGGCAGAAAATTCAAATACCAGACTGTCTGGTTCAAAATTGAACACCTGGCAACCCTAATGATTTGGTTTGCACAATGATTTATGTTGGCAGATTCAGAAGAGTGGAGACAGTGGGGGTCGGGGTGGGGTGAGCCCAGAAAGATTCAGGGGAAAAAAAAGACCTTTTCCATTATTTTTATATTTTTAATTGGGTTAAAAATTCTTCACAGGAGAAGGAAATATTTTCACCTATTATTCTGTTTTATTATAGGCCTGTCCATTTCTCTTTCTTACTATATTTTTACTTCTTACCTTAACTAATAATTCCCTTAAATACTATTCATTCATAGTCTCTGCTCCCTGTCAGATTTCATTTGGGTGTTTTTGATTTGGAGCTCTGTCCTGACTCTGAAAAACAGCTACTGTGGTTGATTTACTTGGGAAATATAAGACCATAATAAGGGGCCAGGTGACTGTGAATCATAGCTGTACCACTTCTCAGTAGTGTAGGAAGAAGCAAACAAACAAACTTAATCTTTTTACCTTAATTTACCCAGACATAAATGGGAGTGATGATAATAATACCTGTTTTTGAAAATTTTGTTGTAAAGGATACAGATGGTCAACAGACACATGAAAAGATGTTCAGCATCACTTATCATCAGGGAAATGCAAATCAAAACCACAATGAAATATCACCCCTCCCCTGTCAGAATGGCTGAAGTCAAAAACACAAGAAACAAGTGTTGACGAGGACATGGAGAAAAAGGAACTCTCGTTCACCGTTGGTGGGAATGCCAACTGGTGTGGCCACTGTGGAAAATAGTATGGAGGTTCCTCAGCAAGTTGAAAATAGAACTACCCTATGATCCAGTAATCACACTGCTGGGTATTTACCTCCAAAATACAAAAAAACACTAATTCAAAGGGGTACATGCACCCCTATGCTTATTGTAGCATTATTTATAATAGCCAAACTATGGAAGCAGCCCTAGTGTCCATCAATACATGAGTGGATAAAGAAGATTTTGTGTGTGTGTGTGTATGTGTATACACATATATACACATATGCGTGTATAGTGGAATATTATTCAGCCATAAAAAGGAAGAAATCTTGCCATTTGCAACAACATGGATGGAACTAGAGAGTATGATGCTAAGTGAAATATGTCAGTCAGAGAAAGGCAAATACCATATGATTTCACTCATATGTGGAATTTAAGAAACAAGGAAAGGAAAAGACAAAGGGAGAGAGAGACAAACCAAGAAACAGATTGTTAACCGTAGAGAACAAACTGATGGTTACCAGAGGGGAGGTGGGTGAAGCAATGGGATAAATAAGTGATGGGGATTAAGGAGTGCACTAGTTGTGATAAGCACTGGGTAATGTATGGAAGTGTTGAATCACTATATTATACACCTGAAACTAATACAACACTGTATGTTAACTACACTGAAATTAAAACTAAAAACTTAGTAAAAATAAGTAAATAAGTAAGTAAATGAATAAATAAATAAATAAATAAATAAATAAAATGGCCCTTATGTAAGTGAAAAAAAATTGTTGTGAGGATAAATAGTCCCACCCCTCATTCTTGAGGAGTCCAGTGGAAGACCACAAATGGAGGCTTGCATATTCTCTCTAAATGTTTCAAAATTATAAACGATCCTATCAAGCTATTCAATAAACTGCATTTTGCCCATGTACTTTGCAAATATACCTTCAAAATCTAGAGATCTTGTTTAAATTAGAATTCTCAGACTTCTTAGAGTTCCACATTGGAATATGGTGTTCCAGGGAGAACTGGCCCTCATCTCTCAGCTTACCCCTTTCTCATCCTATGCCCAGCTCTTTTTAAGGGTCTTAAATTCAAGGGCCTTTAAGTCTGTGTATGCACACCCCAGTTCACACCCCCAAGCTATGTCTACATCTCTACCAAAAGGTAGGCCAAAGCCACTCCTGAGGCCTGGAAGTATATGTACTAAGGCATGGATTGCCCTTGGAGGAAAGACCTACGGAAGACGTCTGTTAAGGCCATGGAAGCAGATTTAAGGTCATTTCGACAGGGAATTCTTGGAACCTGAGAACCCAGAGAATGGTCCTGGGGCTGGACCTGGACAGGTGGAGGTCAACGTGCAGACAAACTGGCCTAACTGATTAGGATTCAGAGAACCATGTTATTGGGACCCAAGAGGTCTCTAAGAGACTCAAATCCATATGTCAGCCTGAACTGGCAGAGCTCCCACAGTTACTGGAAAACTAGTGAATTTTGGCCTTCTCTCCATCTGGAAGTTTGCATTTTTAAAATGTCCATTCAGTAGCTTCTGTGGAAAAAATAGTTTGGTGCTTCCTTAAAAACTTAAACTTAGAATTATCTTCCTTTCAGCGGGGCCAGCTTACATCATATGGAGAGGAAGGAAAACTGGGGAAAAGGATAATTTGATAGAGTCTGATATCCAGCCAACTGTTCCTCTTGCTCTCTGCCTGGTATATACTTTGTACATTTTGTCTGCCTGTGACCCAGATATTTGCTCTTTCTCTTCATATACTTGAGGTAACCTTGGGAATGGGTTCTAGCACATAAACTGAAGGAGGTGGTCTTCATGTATGATGGGAGTGGCAGTGGTTGGTGCTTCTGATAAAATAACTGGAGATAAGCAAAACATCCCCACTGTAACTGTCTGACTTGTCAAATCTGTAGCTTCGGAATCATCATTCATCATTTTTGTCTTCCCAGACACTAATGGAAATTAAAATAAACATACCCGTTTGCATTTAGAAAAGATCCTCTACAGTGACAAGTTTCACACAAACTGTAACAGGAATAAAATATCCCCTGTGTTTTTAAACAGGTCATCCATTAAGGGTTCACCAGACACAAGGGAGTATTACAGTTAAAAGGTGGATAGGCTGTTGTTTAACCAACGTTTCATTAATGAATGAGAGTTCAAATGGCAAATGATAGTCTAACAACATCATTTTATATTTGTGAAGATTAAACAAGACTCATGTTTCCCCCGTTTGGAGGTTTGCAAACTAAATCTGGCACAAAATGTACAGGAAGATAAACTCAAGAGGAACGTAGACTGTCACAGTGATTGATGGGCTGGTTTTCACCCAACAGTGTTTGAAAATGCAGATATCCTTAAATAAATGATGCTGCATGAGCCTTGCCAGCCTAGGGAATTAAAAAGACATTATTACATTTTGCAGAAGCAGTATAAAACTCTGCTACCAAATTTGATGATTGTAATTCTGTATACTTTCCATAAGACCTCACAATGCATATGCTCTAGAAGAATGTGAGTGGCATCATCTTTAGTAATGAGGTTTCTGAGGTGTTACAAGGTGAGGCAAATCATTCTCCATGCTATGTTCCTGGAGATATAAACTGCGCAATCAGCAGTATGACTTTCTGGAACACTTTAGGATTCCACCCTCATGACTTTCCTTTCCTCCCCCTCAGTTTATACAGGGCTCTGAAGAGATTCAGTCTACCGTTGATAAAATTCCAGGGGGTAAATTATAAAATACCAAATTTACAGGTGATTTTTTAACAAGACAGAAAAGTACTCTCAAATGAATAAAAATTGTAAAACTTTTTTTTGGTCAAAATCAGCAAGTTATAGCATTTGTTTTTTGTGTTTTGATGGGCAGCCATACTCCTATCAGCAGGATCCCAGCCTGTTTTCATACTCTTGCCACTGTTGAATATTGTAAAAAAAAATGAAATTGGTGTCAATTTGGTAGGCAAAAGCTGACATCATGTGGTTATTTTAATTTTAATTTATTTGATAATTTGTGAAGTTGAACACCTCACCAAGGCTTATATGAAATGTATACATCTTCTTAAAAGAATTGCTCATTATAATTAATATTTATATTTACTTATTGATTTTGTGATGAGATTAATAAAGTTATTAGTTAATTTTCATATGTGTTGCAAATAATTTATTCTCATTTTCTGTTTATTTTATGTCTCCCCCACTTTGGCCTATATAAATAACATTTATTTATTATAATCAATTTGTTATGTTTTCTATTACCTGTAGTGCTATGTATGATTTGTTAGCCATCTCCTGACCTGGTTTTTGTCTAGCATGGTTTCATTTTTTGCATCTGTATCTTTCGTCCCTCTGAAAGTTATTTTGGTGTGCCTTATGATGGAGAAAATTTTTATTTTTTCCTCAAATTATTAGTTAACTTTACTTTATATATATAAATTATATATATATATTATATATATAAATTTTACATAAATTATATATATATATATTCTATCTTCCCTACTATTTCTTTATCAAGAGATGCATATATATATATTTTTTAATGTTTATTTATTTTTTGAGAGAGAGAGCATGTGAGCAGGAGAGGGACAGAGAGAGAGAGAGAGAGAGGGAATCCCAAGCACGCTCTAAGCTGCCCGTGCGGAGCCCAATGCGGGGCTCGAACCCATGAGCCATGAGATCATGACCTGAGCCGAAGTCAGACACTTCACCAACCAAGCCACCCAGGTGCCCCAAGAGATACATATACTGATTCATTAGTTTGTCTGTTTTTGTAACAGTATCAACTGATTTAATTATCTGATTTTCCCAAAGACACTGAAAACCTCTCTGTCAAGTTTCCCCATCCCCCACCAATCCAGTTGGAATTGAATTAAATATGTATATTGAAGAGAATTAACATGGCTCTAATATTGACTTCTCCCTCATGGTAATATAGTTTTATATGTCTGTATTCAAATCTTACATTTTTGTGTGCATGCCCTTCTTAAGCTTTTGCAGTTTTCTCATATGTGTCCTGCACATTAAAAAAAAAAAAAAAAAAAAAAAAAAAAAAAAGTAGACTTAGGTATTTTGTGATTTTATTGCCTTGTTAATGGAATTATGTTCTCATCATATGGGAAAGTTACTATATTTTTTAATATCGATTAGGTATGGACTCAGTTTTTAAAAAGTATAGAGTAAATATAAGTTGGGAATTACACGTGAGCATGCAAGAAATATTTTTATCAGTCAGTTAAGTGTCTGACTTCTGATTTCAGCTGAGGTCATGATCTCATGGTTCCTGATGTCATGATTCATGAGATCTAGCCCTGCTTCAGGCTCTGTGCTGGCAGCCAGAGCCTGCTTAGGATTCTCTCTCTCCCTCTCTCTCTGTCCCTTCCCCACTCCTGTGTGTGCAAGTGCACTCTCTCTGTCTCTCTCTCAAAATAAATAAACTAAAAAAAAAGAAAAAAAGAAATACCCTTATTTGTTTATTTTATTTAAATCAAATTTGGTATTACCTCAAGTCTACCACCTACCCTTCCCTATCCCTATAGGGAAATATCAGGAAAATAGATCAATTCAAGTCCTTATGGAAACTAGAAAATGGGGCATAGCTTAATTTCATTGTGAAGGCTATTGAGACCATCATTGTCACACCATTATGACCACATGAAGATGTGGACATTTCTGCTGTGGTAATACCAAGGGGCCATGGGACCTTTATGTAGCTGAGAGATACTACTCCAAGAGTTGATCCTGTTTTAACCATTATCTCACCTCCCTGGGGTCTTGCCGGGGAATCCTCGGGACTTGCAAACTTGTTTCCTTTCTTAGCCATGGGTATTTTTCTCTTTTGTACTGCCAGCCTTGCTTCCCCTTTTCTTCCTACCATAATTCTTTTTTAGGACATCAGGCTTCAGTGAAAAAACAAACCAGACAGGTCAGCAATCTGCAGGCAACTTTTGCTTTCAGGGCAGCAACATTCAAGTCTAAGGCAAGGAGAACAGAGAATTATTTGACTGTCTCTTCCAGTATAGAAGAATAGAGGAGTGAGAAATGGGGAGTGGGGTGGGGAATAAAGCACAGATAAGTACTTCAATTGATTTTATTGACCTATGTGTGTAAGTTTTATGTATATTTGTAATTATTCAACCTACCAATCTCTTACGTGTTCTTATAAATTTATTTTCCTTTTCCTTAGAGCTTCTAAGAAATGATATTGGGAATAATTTTTTTTTTCATATTTAAATATCCATATCCTTTTCTTTCAAGAGTTTTTTTAATTTTTTTTTAACGTTTATTTTTGAGACAGAGAGAGACAGAGCATGAACGGGGGAGGGTCAGAGAGAGGAAGACACAGAATCTGAAACAGGCTCCAGGCTCTGTGCTGTTAGCACAGAGCCTGACACGGGGCTCGAACTCACAGACCGCGAGATCATGACCTGAGCTGAAGTCGGCCGCTTAACCAACTGAGCGACCCAGGCGCCCTCAAGATTTTTTTTTAATGTTTATTTATTTTTGAGAGAGAGAGAGAGCACGAGTGGGGGAGGGACAGAGAGGGAGGGAGACACAGAATCTGAAGCAGGCTCCAGGCTCTGAGCTGTCAGCACAAGAGACTGATGCAGGGCTTGAACTCACGAACTGTGAGATCATGACCTGAGCTGAAGTTGGATGCTTAACAGACTGAGCCACCCAGGTGCCCCAAAATATGATCCATTTTCTTGAATCAGTATTATCTCTGGAAAGACAACTAGTAAGTCCATAAATAATGGTTTCAAATGTAGATAATTGAAGATTCCAGTAGACTATGATGACCATCTACTTCCCCTTCTTCTACTTCAGTGATTCTCAAAGTGTATCCCCATATCAGCACTACAGCATCAGCAGGAAACATAAGAGGTATGCAAATTATTGGACTTTGCTCCAGACCTATTGAGCCAGAAACTCTGGGATGGGCCCCAGAAATCTGTATTTTAACAAGTCCTACAAGTGAATCTGGTACACACTGAAGTTTGGGAACCACTTTTCTGCCTAATAATCAGGATTCATCTAGCTCATGGGATTTGTGCCCCTAGGTTTTAAGGATAAGGTTATTTAAACAGTATAGTAACTCAGTGTTAAACAAAAAATTAACATCACTATTTTGCCCCCAAAGTTTTATCTTTAGAGAAATATCCCATTATTAACAAGCAGTTCCAGAATTTGGCACATAGAAAAGCACAAATCATTTAGCACTTCCTATACGAAAATTGCAAGCATTAACAAACCAAAGCTTTCTCTTCTTTTGTGCTAATTATGAAGATCAAAGTTTCCTACTTACTTATATGTGGTTTACCATGTAAATTTGTATGATCTTTTATTACATTCTAGTACTAGAAAAAACGTCTTTATGTTTTTTTTTAATTTAAAGTTTAATTTTATTTTCTTTAATATAAAATTTATTGTCAAATTGGTTTCCATACAACACCCAGTGCTCATCCCAACAGGTGCCCTCCTCAGTGCCCATCACCCACCCTCCCATCCCACCCCCCATCAACCCTCAGTTTATTCTCAGTTTTTGAGAGTCCCTTATGGTTTGGCTCCCTCCCTCCCTAACTTTTTTTTTTTTTCCTTTCCTTCCCCTCCCCGGTGGTCTTCTGTTAAGTTTCTCAGGATCCACATAAGAGTGAAAACATGTGGCATCTGTCTTTCTCTGTATGACTTATTTCACTTAGCATAACACTCTCCAGTTCCATCCACGTTGCTACAAAAGGCCATATTTCATTCTTTCTTATTGCCAAGTAGTATTCCATTGTGTATATAAACCACAATTTCTTTATCCATTCATCAGTTGATGAACATTTAGGCTGTTTCCATAATTTGGCTATTGTTGAAAGTGCTGCTAGAAACATTGGGGTGCAAGTGCCCCTATGCATATTGGACAAAGGGCTAGTATCCAAAATCTATAAAGAACTCACCAAACTCCACACCCAAAAAAACAAATAATCCAGTGAAGAAATGGGCAGAAAACATGAGTAGACACTTCTCTAAAGAAGACATCCAGATGGCCAACAGGCAAATGAAAGGATGCTCAACGTCACTCTTCATCAGGGAAATACAAATCAAAACCACACTGAGATACCACCTCACACCAGTCAGAGTGGCTAAAATGAACAAATCAGGAGACTATAGATGCTGGAGAGGATGTGGAGAACTGGGGACCCTCTTTCACTGTTGGTGGGAATGCAAACTGGTGAAGCCACTCTGGAAAACAGGGTGGAGGTTCCTCAAAAAATTAAAAATAGATCTACCCTATGACCCAGCAATAGCACTGCTAGGAATTTATGTATGTTTTTAATAGAAGTCAATTGCCATTTGGGGAAATTAACTTAATTTTAGGGGCTAAATCCACTAAGAGTGATATAAAGAAAATGGATGATTGCAAGTGGGTATTAGTGAAAGATCTTGAAAAGCCATACTTTACTCAAATTCTTTTCTTAAAACATGACTGGAAACAAATACACTTGGAGAACTAAGGCAGAGTTTTCTTATTTGGCATTTTTTCAATAAAATTACTCACCCAGAATAGATATCACTTTTTACACTTTTACCTGGACCTTTTATACTTCACCTCTTTAGGATGACCAAGACTTTGTTAGACCAAGACTGTCATATGTCTTATTTATTTATTTACTTATTATTTTTTCAGTGTGCTGGACTTTTAGTGTATTGAGGATGGACTCTAATTTTCCCACTTTTGTTCAATTCTTTCTATCTCCTTGGTACTACTCTCTGCTTTTATTTTTAACTGTTCTAATATTAACTCGTTTTGAGCCATACTTGATGACAGTCCAGGTTGCAAATTTTGGCCTTGCCATGTATTCATTATATGGCAGTCTGTTAATTAGTTATCTCTAAAATGGAATGGTAATCCCTACCTTGCAGGGTTGTCAAGAGTAGTGAATGAGATGATGTATATAAAGTGCTTAGAATATTTCCCACCTAGTTAGTAACGCATTATTAGGACATAAGAAATAATCTTATCCCTCCATCCCATCACTCACTAATTCTTTTGTGTGATTAGAAATAAAAGCATTAAGATTTCAAATCACATTTATATCTCTGGATAATTTTCACCTCAAAACTAGGTTATATGTATGATTGATGTATATCTCCAACCTTTCAAGAAAAGGAATATGTAGTAAAATCTTATTTATAAAGGAGGAAATGAGGTCTTCTTGTTGTAAATGAGGTTTATTTACAACCTGGTGATGGCTTCCAATTTATTCATCAAGGAATTCTTTCCAAAAGTTCTTTGAGGTTAGCAGTATATTTTTTACATTCTATTTCTGGTCTCTGTTATTGATTGTGGCCAAGGATATTATAAAATATAGGATAAACCTATTAGGAGCTTCCTAAGTGTGAAGGGCGAGAGGCCACTTGTTCATGTAAGTGACTCTACCACAGCTGGAGTGAAAAGCTATAACCAGCAATCCCTAGCATTTCTAGAACATATGTTTCACTTGTTATCCAGTCCCTATGTTCAATGTAGTGGACCAACACATACCTCATAAGGACAAGGTCAGTCCTAGTCAATTTGCAGGCCAGGTGACTGGCCCTCGTTGTTTGGTCTGAAGACATCTTTTGAATGCAGCTTGGATGGGCAAGGCAAGAGATGTACTGCTACTATCTCATGTGAGTGAATCAGGAAGTGAGGTAAAGGCCATGATGATATGAAGTAGAGCTCCATTCATTACAACACATGTATGATTCGATTGTACAAATATGTAGGCAAAGAATTAATTATGTTCCAAGTATTAATTTATTGGCCAACAAGTAATTGAGGGCCCAGTAAAGGCCCTTAACCACTTAACAAACCAAAGTTCCAGATTTCAGGGGAAGTAGAGGAGAGTATAGGAGAAGGATGTGACAGACAACTAAGCAGAAAGTTACCATAAGGTATGCTAAGGGTAAGAGAGAAGGCAGCACTGAATGAGGAATTAAGTGGAGACTGGGAATATTTGTGCCTGGTATCCCATCTCAGGTTTTACTTCTATGATCGCTTTTCCCCTCAAATATAGGAGTAACTTTTCCCAACGTGAGAATGTTGCTCTCAAAGTTCTTGGAGAAATAGATTCCCCAGGGTCCTTGCTGATACCTTTAGTGGCAATTATCCCAAGGTTTCTTGGATGTGAAGCTTTGTGTCTACATGGTGGGAGTGAAGCATGTCTGTTTGCTAGGAACCATGCTGGGATGTGGTTCTCTCATCACTTACAAGAGCCCTGAGCAACCTTCCTTAGCACAATATTTGGCAGGTTTATTTTTTTCCTCTACTCCCCAAATTTAGTTTATATCATAGTGACAATGGTTTAATATGCCACCTTGTCACTGTTCTCCACCCTGTATCCCATTGTTATAGCCTTTTGCCAGGGTTTTTGTAAAAGGACTGTATTTCTACTGGTGGATTGCACTAAAGTGGGCTATTGGAGTGGCCAATTAGGACAAAGGTGAGGGTGTGTCTATAGGAGACCCTTATCAAGCTTCACTCTCCCTCTACTCCAACCATGGATTGCTGCTTCCTCCACCTTTTCAGGTTACCAACTGCCCACGTATAGTTTTCCTGTATGGGTTTAAAATGGTGTTTTGCTGACCCCATCAGATCATTGATCAGCAGATGGCTTTATTTTCTTTCTCACTGAACAACCTCTTAGCTATGCTCAGTGTTTTTTTTTTTTTTTTTTTTTTCCCCTGGGCTGACCTGTTCATTGTCGCAGTTTGTAATATTGTAATATATTTAAGTAACTGTAGACCCTTGGCTTTTAACACTCTTATCCAATTATGAAGTTCATTTCTTGAGATGAACTATGTGTTTATGGCTGCTACTCAGCTCCTTGGGTAGAGATCAAGTCTGCCATAAGCATTGATGATTGATTGAAGTAGGTGAAATCTTTCATTTCTTTCATACTTTTGGAACTCACTTTTTGGTTGAAATTCTTACTATTCATCTAATTTACTGGTATGGCTTGCCATATGCATTCTTGACATTATGATTAGTTTTTATATTTAAGCTTTGTTATTGACTCACTTCAGTGAATTGTGTGGTTTTAAAAATTGGAATCCAATAGTTGGTGATTTCCATTTGAAGAGGAAAAGCCAAGAAATGGGAGCTTTCTTTAATTCTCTAATGCTAGAGCCAAAAAGGACATGAACAAATTTTTGTTTACAACACAGTTCACAGTCATTGGAGGGTATCTGTTGGCCAGAATAATTTCCTCAATAATATTAACATCTGTTCAATATTGATAAAATTCTAAATTCCTACATCTGACCACATTTCCAACTTCAGACAAATGTCTACCTATAGATTTTTCTTAAGGATACCTCTTTTAGATTTTGCATGTTTTTCTTTTCTCAGATTTGCAGCCTTCTTGCTATTGTATACTTAATTTCTCTATCATTGCTTTGAGTTTTGATATTGAAATGTTCTATTTCATTGTTCAATACTACAAAATGTCATAATTTGACATGGAGATGTTTTATCTCCATAGACTTAAATAGGTCTTCAAATGATAGAAAAACATGTGGTACTAAACCATATTGTGTATGTCAAACAGGATTCTAGGAACCTAGAGAGCTTAAAACAATTCATGGACAAGAAAGTTGGTGGGAGAATTTCAGAAAAGTTTGGAGACCCAAATCATGAGTAATAAACAAATGGTTCCTGGTTTTAGACTCCACTAGTGAAAGAAAGAAAAACAAAAACAAAACAAAACAAAAAAACAAGGAAATATTCTGTTTCTTTGGGGTATAAATTACTCCATGACAAATAGAAAGTGAAATTCTGTAGGTTATTTTCATAACCTATCTTCCAGAGAATTTGCTGACTGCTGAAAAATAGGGAAATGCAGAAGAAATATATAAATTCTAACAGTTTCTAAAATATTTTTAAAAAGGCATGGACATAGCTAACCTCATTCTATAAAAAGAAAAGCTGAATTTGGAAGAATCAGTTATGTAAAAATAATGATAAGTTATCTCATTTATGGAATACTCATTCATGTTCAATATGCCTTCACCTAATCACCTATAGAATCCTATAATGGAATGAGACCCTAGTGTTCAGCCAGGGGTTTGACCCATGCCTCTCACATTTTATGATAAGAGTATTAGAGCCATGCAGGAAGAAGCCTCTCATTCTAGGTCCCACAGTGAATTCTGAGCACTCCAGGGCCAGAGTCCGTATCATTCCAGTGTAGTAATCATCTTTCAACCATGAACCCCTGCTTCACTGTAGATGAATCAGGGAGATTCCCATCTTAGCACCCAAAATTTCATCAACAAAAGCTCAGCTAGGTGATAGTTATATAGAATGGAAGCAGAAGATCCCAGTGATCAACTCTGCTTACATCCCTCCAACAGGATGGTAGAATGGGTAGGCAGGAATCTCAGATTGTGCCTTGCAAATTTAAAGCCAGATCTTACTGAAGGGAACCAGGGAATGTGGATGAGCAGTGATTGCTTTATTTTTTTTTTTAATTTTTTAATGTTTATTTATTTTTGAGAGAGACAGAGACAGAATGTGAGTGGGTCAGGGGCAGAGAAGAGGGAGACACAGAAGCAGAAGCAGGCTCCAGGCTCTGAGCTGTCAGCACAGAGCCTGACGTGGGGCTTGAACTCATGGACCGTGAGATCATGACCTGAGCCAAAGTCAGAAGCCCAACCGACTGAGCCACCCAGGCGCCCCGCTTTAATTTTCTACCACACTTTTTTTTGGGGGGGAGGGGAAGTGCTGATTCTATACACAAGACATAAAACTTTTGGCTTAATTTTTGGACATTTTTTTCCCTTTCTTGGATTTTATCCACATTTCTGGAAGTTTGTGTTGAGTCATACCATGTGTAAAAGAAGGACCCACATGTTCCTTGGTCCTAAGTCTACCTTCATGTGTTCTTTATTCCAGTCTACATGGCCCCTCAGGTTTAGCAAATCTCCCTACTGCTTTAGTGCCTTGCTTAGAGAACAGTGCACCTGTAAGACTCCATCTGCCTTAAACCAGGGTGTAGACTGAGTATAGTCGACATTTTATTTAGCCCACAAAATTTTAAGAATCTGGAATTTTAATTGGATAATCTAGTTTTCTGGTATCTGTTGAACAATTAGAAATACATTGACTCAGTACCTGTATTCTTGCATAGATGCTCCCCATGCAGCTGGCTCGTGCTGCCCTCTCTCCCCCATTTAGATGGGACCTGGGCTTTCCAGTTCTGCACAGTCCCCACCACACCCTGTTGTACTATATGCACTTGGCTCCCTTCATCCACTTGAGTTTTTTTGAACCTTGCCTCAACTCTGCACACTCACATTCTCCCTCTTGGACTTATCTCTTCCTGAGTAGTTCTTTTTGAAAGATTGTCATAGGCCTCTCTACTCCTTCATTTCAGTTATCACTTCTCTTCACTTATCATTTCTCTTTCCTCTTTTTCCCAACCAAAAAGAACCTATGTGGTCTGGGGATGGCAGAGGGGAGCTCTGTTTCCTCCACTATGCTTCTCTGAAATACTTTGTCTCTACACTTGATTCTGGGCAAGGCATTTTGACTGTACTCTAAGTCTTAGGGCCCCCAAAATATATGGTTTTCAAGTTTAAAATTCCATAATCAAGATTGTTCCTGTTTTCTATACACACTCACACACACACACACATACTTCCCCAGAGTCAGTAACTACATCTCTGCTAGATATCTTTCATTTGCTCTCCAAAGCTGCTCTTCTTCTTATTTTCTCTGCCTTGGAAAGTGAGCTATATGGACTCTCTCAATGAGCTTCCCTGCCTTCTGCCTTCCTATTGGGTTTAGGTGGCAGGCAGCACCATCAGGAAGTCTGAGGAGGGGAGGAAAATGGAGATGAGATGTTTATTTCTAGTTTGTCTCCACATTCTGGTAACTGTTCCTCCTCCTCCTCATGCTTTTTGGCCTGTGGATAGTGACAATGACATGCTTACTAGCCTGAGGGAGTGGCACTACCCTAGTAATTTCTAAGCCCTTTCCACACCTTTGTAAATAGTCTCTCTATTAACCACTTTCAAATTACTCAGTTTGATAGTGCCATCTGTTTCCTGTTGGGATTCTAACAGATATAACATTCAATGTAATTGTTTATCCATAGTCATATTCAATAATATTTATATATATTTTAAGTTTTATCTAAAAATAATAATTAAAAATGCAATATCTAACGTATGAAGCAGTGTAAGAATTTTCTACAAAACAGTCATTTGTGGTTCAAAACAGTCAAGAGTAACCGAATTGAAGCTTTTAAACTCCTACATCACAGCCTTTTAACACACAAGGAATCCCCAGTGCACCAATTTCCACAAGAACCTAATAACATTTAAGCTTATGTAAAACAGAAACACAACAGGGGTTATTTAAGGTCTCTAGCAACTGGGGAAGATATGCCAATAACAAGTTTATCATGGCCTTCACCATACCCTGGGTGCATGTTAGTAGGTAACAGAAGACCTTAATCAGAACACACAACCTCACTCAAATTTTTAGTATTCTTCTAAACAGTGTCTGAGGTTAAGGCCTATGATTGAGAATCCTAAGCACCCAGGAAAACAGAGCACCTTTCCCACTTCTGTGAGTGCCCTGACCTTGTGTGTCTTTTATTCCCTTCAGTTCGCTCAGCTGTGACAACAGGTGTCACCCATGCTGATGGCCTTAGTAGAAAATGAGAAGTGAAGGATTTGCTGGCACATATTTGATACCTAGGGGAGAAATAGTGTTTACAGGTATTTCTACATGCTATTCAGAACACATTAGGTCCAGCCTGTCTGATGAAGCTGTTGTAGAACCTGGATTTCTTCCTTCTTTTACTTAAGTAAATTCATAAATCATGCTCTGATTGATAAATTCATAAATAACATATGTGCAGGTGTTCAGACATGTGGAGTCATGTGGTTGCATTCAAGTAGGAAAATATTACTATTACCCACATATTTGTTTTTTACTCAACTGTTTCAAGCAACTTGGTTCATTCTGACTTCCTTTGGTTGATTTCTCTCAAGACCAGTATTTTTTTTTCTTCTTCTTCTTCTTGCTGATAACACAGCACAATTATGGAGTGTCTACCAAAATAGCTGTGAAAAATGATCTTATTAGAACTGAAGGAACTTCATTATACTGAAGTGCTTTTTTGAAAAATATTCTGAAACATGAAAAATAGCCATCAGAACAGAGAGCAAGATTTCCAAGGAGTTCTGTTCTTCTCTCTGTTCTGTGGCGTCTCTTTCCATTAACTCTGCCTCTCCCTACCACTTCCTGAACAGAGGCGTATTTGATGAGTCCAGCGCTCCCTGTCCTTGGTGTCCTTTCTTTTGGAGCTTATCTCAAGACTTCAACTACTCAATCGAATGAATTATACATTTAAACATCTTCCCCTTTATCTCTTCTGTTTCATATGGTTTTAATTTTTTAGGCCTTCTCAAACTCCTTCTAGAACAAGGTAGAATAATGCGACATGAGGCAAAAATTTAAAAAATATATACAGAAAATTGAAATGAACTGATTTATAATAAAAAAGAACCCATTTACTAATGGATACTTTTTAAAAGTATCTTTGAACATTCCAATGACTTCTGAAGCTGGAACTGCTTGCTACTGTATGCTCTCTCTTGAGCACAAGTTCTGCAAAGAGAGTGGTTCCAAAAAACAAAGTCTTCTTTGTACTGATCTGCTCACTTCTGTGAATGTCCATGTCCACCCAGTTTCCAAATTCTGGATTCCTGCTTTGATATGACACCCGTGTCCAGTTCAACTGTTTTTATATATATTTTTTTCTTTTATCTTGGGTCACTTACCCCTCACTCTATACTATCATAATGCCCACCCAACTGGACTCCTTTCCCCACCTGTATTGTAAGTTACTCAGTTGGAGGTCTCATATCTTATAACTTACCAACCAGTCTTCGAGTATGTTGCCTTTCTGAAAAGGACTTTTAATCTGCACTCTTGGTCCTGATATTCTCAAAATTTTGTCAACTATACTTGAATTACTTGCACCTGATTAGCTGCTGTGACATTCACTAAAGTAGAATATCTTTCTATAGGTCTCTCTGATACCTAAATCACTGCTTTCATTGTTGCCCTTGGCTGAAAAGCACATGGCTTATAAATGTGTTTTATTCACAATTATCTGGCAGACCAAGCATGATGTTTAATGTAATTGATGTCTCCTATTTACGAATGGATGTTACATCATCATTATTTAGAAAATTTGCTACTGAATTGACATCTGATTAAGGATATGTGATTGAGGTTAAGAGCCTGTGAATATTTGGAGATACTTGTTTATATAGTATGTGCCGTGCATTGTGGCATGCTATCTACAGGCTGCAGCTGGCTTTCCCTTCTGTTAATATTCTGTACTTGATGTGGCTAAGTAAGTGGGTATTGAGATGCTCAGCTTCTGTGGTTCTTCCTACCTACCAAAGGGCAGAACATTTATATGTGAAAGTGTATGATACAATAATCTGATGACATGTGGCTTGTAAAAAAAAGAAAAACAGGACAGGATTATAGAGTCACATAAGATAGATGAGAATGGGACACACACACACACACCCAGTTCTACATATATTTTAACTCATTTGTATCCGTGTTTTTTTAAATTTATTTATTTATTTTGAGAGAGAGAGAGAGAGAGAGAGAGAGAGAGAGAGAGCACAGTGGGGAAGGAGCAGAGAGAGAGGGAGAGAGAATCCCAAACAGCACAGAGCCCAATGCAGGGCTCAAACTCAATAACCATGAGATTATGACCTGAACCAAAATCAAGAGTTGGACATGTAACTGAATGAGCCACTCAGACACCCCTATGAGGGTGGTTTTAAATGAAAGTTTCATTCTAATTATGAGGTGCTTAGAGATCCACGTAGCTATGTTAATTTATAATGAGAGACCTGGAGTTAGAGGCCTTGCGGTATTAGTCACTACCAATTATTATATCCATTCCTTCAATCCCTACCCTCAGTTCTGGATATACGGCAAGACTATATTTACTGCAGCTCTCATAGTTACATAAAGTGTATGACCAGTTTTGGCCAATGACTTGTGAATAGAAGTTGCCAAAGCTTTCACTGCAGTGTAAGACCCATCCTTTGCCTTGATAACCAGCAGTGATCTACATTACATGGTGACTGGTGTCCCAGAATGAAGACAACATGGAACAGAAGTATAGCCAATCCTCATTGGACAAGAAAACAAAAACAAACAAAACCAAACCAGACCCCAGAAAACCTTTGTGGTTTGAAGCCACTGACATGGAAGTGGTGTTTGTTACCACCTAATAACCTGTTCTATCCTGATAGATACACTTGGTTTGATTCTGGCTTTGTATCTTTCTGGCTATAGGAGCTTATGTAGGTTGATTAACCCTGTCGTTTTTTCTCATTTATCTATAAAAAAAAAAAAAAAGAGTGTATTATCTAAGGGTCTGCTTTATAAGGTTACTGTAAAGATCATATTAGATAATAATATATGTGAAAATGTTATGTAAATAAAGTGATATACATACATATAATATATTATTTTTATTTTTTAATTTATATTCTTACTTTTTAAAGATATTTTTGGGGCTCCTGGGTGGCTCAGTCGGTTGAGCATCTGACTTCAGCTCAGGTCACGATCTCGCGGTCTGTGAGTTCAAGCCCCGCGACGGGCTCTGGGCTGATGGCTTGGAGCCTGGAGCCTGCTTCCGATTCTGTGTCTCCCTCTCTCTCTGCCCCTCCCCCGTTCATGCTCTGTCTCTCTCTGTCTCAAAAATAAATAAAAAAAAAAGTTAAAGATATTTTTAGGGGCACCTGGGTGGCTCAGTGGTTGAGCATTTGATTTTTGATTTTGGCTCAAATCACATGGAGTCTGCTTAAGATTCTCTCTCTCTCTCTCTCTCTCTGCCTCTCTCTCTCTCTCCCTCTGCCCCTCTCTCCGACTCATGCTCTCTCTTTATTTCTCTAAAATAAAATAAAATTATACATATGTATGTATGTTATTTTTAAATGTCTTCATTTTAAGAATTTAAAAATCATTCTTAATTTTAAAGATAATTTATGCTCATGGTAAATCTAAACAGTAAAGAAGGGTAAAGTGTAAGCAAAAATTTTTCATCCCTACACCACCCTATCATGTACATTCCCAATCCCAGAGGTATCTGCCATTAGGTTTTTGTGACTAAGTATGGAAGCATATTTTTCTGCATAATGTTTCAACTTTTTTTGGTCACTTAACAATATATTTTGAACACTCTCCTCAGTTTTTCTTGTAATAGTTTTATAATACACTGCTGGATAAATTAACCATGCTTTATATAACCTGTCAGTCAAGAATTATTTTTTCTTTAAAAATATGAATTCCCTAAGGGGTATTTAACACAGCTTCAGTTATTTTTAAAATTGTATAAAAGAAAGGATGTTATAGGGACTGCTATAATAACATATGCTGCTGTCTGTGGAAAGAAGTAAAAACAAAACAATAGTAATATTTATGACCCGGGATGGCAAGCACTAGTGCCTATAGAGACCAGGGAGATAAATTAATAAAATCAGAGATGAGGGCTCAGGAAAAATGTTAGGGAGAGGGAGAAAGGACAAAAGGGACGGAAGGAGGGAGAGAGAATTGTTACCACTGGGAAAGCACATGCCTTTCTAAAGGCAGCAGCTACTACTCAGCTGACGCCCTCTGTTTTCACCATCAGTTCTATCCCAGCAGTAGCAAATATGATTTTTAAGAGAATTTATATATATATATATATATATATATATATATATATATATATGTTATATATATATTATATAATACACATATGTTTAAGATTTTTATTTTTAAAGTCATAAACTTTATTTTTAATGTGCAAGCCAAATTGAATTTGTTGGGTAGGAGGCGGCTGAGCATAGTCAAGAGGTAGTTTGTTACCTTAGGGTAAAAAGTACAATAGAGGCACAAAGTTTGAACCTATCTTAATATAACTACATATTATGACCATGTATGTGTGACGCAAGTGTGTTCATACCCTGGAAATCTTCCTATCTCTAATTATGTTTTTTTTTTTTTTTTAAATCCACACAACCAACCAATCACAGATATCCTCAAAGAACACTATGTTAGTGTAATTAAATTTTTCCTCTGTCCTATGCTCTAAAGCATCATATAAAAAGAGTTTTCAATGACTCTTTGACTTGCCATTTTTCCATCTGTGGAATTTGGAGGCAACTTGACTTCTATATGGTACTGACTAAAAAGCACTATTGATATATAACATTTACATTTATTTAAAATCAAATAAAGGGCACCCGGGTGGCTCAGTGAGTTAAGTGTCTGACTATTGATTTCTTCTCAGGTCATGATCCCTGGGTTGTGGGATCAAGCCCTGCCTCAGGCTCCATGCTGAGTGGCAGAACCTGCTTAAGATTCTCTCTCCCTCTCCCTTTTCTCTAGCTCCCTTTGCTCCTCACCCACTTGTGCACATGCACAAATAAATAATTAATAAATAATATATTTGTCTCACATAATGATATTTCTCACATAAATAAATAAATAAATAAATAAATAAATAAATAGGGTATTAAAGTGTTTTGAGTAACACGAAATTTGTTTCTATATTGGTCTCTTTAAAAAAAATGTTTATTTTGAGAGAGGGAGAGACAGTGAGAAGGGGGTAGGGGCAGAGAGAGAAAGGGAGAGAGGGAGAGAGAGAGAGAATCCAAAGCAGACTCTACACTAGGCACAGAGCCTGATCTCACAATCCTGCTTGATTTCATCACCTTGAGATCATGATCAGGGTCGAAATCAGGAGTTGGACGCTTAACCAACTGTGAACCACCCAGCTGCCCCATATATTGGTCTCTTAATTGATTAGTTGTTCAGTGTAAATTTTGATTAATTCAACCAATAAAATGAAAATTCTTTTTGTTTTCATTTTTTTAATTTTTATTTATTTTTAAGAGAGAGAGAGAGAGAGAGAGAGACAGAGCATGAGCAGGGGAGGGTCAGAGAGAGAGGGAGACACAGAATCTAAAGCAGGCTCCAGGCTCTGAGCTGTCAGCACAGAGCCTGATGTGGGGCTCGAACCCACAAACCCTAAGTTCATAACCCGAGCCAAAGTCAAATGCTTAACCAACTGAACCACCCAGATGCCCCATGAAAATTCTTATGTATGTAAATTGACCTTGGTTTCTGAACATTGTTGTCCATATATACTAGATTTTCCTCTTCTTAAATGTGACCTAAAATTAGATACACAGATGCAGATTGCACACTTTTTAAAATGTGAAAAGTGGCTTTGCAGAGTGTTTTGAAGCATAGGATGCTTTAATCAGTAAAACTAATCATCTATCTTAGAGGAAAGGAAGGCATTTGAAGGTTAAACCAAATTCATCCATCTTGTAAGATTGAATGCCTACTTATTTATACTTATTTATAATTCATAATGAAGACAACTCTTTGTTGACTCAAAGTGTGGTCAAGGTTTGGAAGTTATTCTTTTATGAGGGATTACATTATGAAATGTGAAATTATGGTTGAACAGAAAGTTTTTGTTCCATTTGGTTCAGATACTGAGAAAACTCTTCATTTTTTTGACATGTCTGAATATTTCCTTCTTTCCAAACTTGGTAGTTTTCTGGAGTCTAATAATAACTGAAACCCGTTTTTTTAAAACCTGCCAAGAGGACCCACTTTCCTGTCTGATTTAACTAATGTAACTATTAGATTTAATCTGTTTAGTTGGGAAAAAAATTAGTTTGTGACCACAAACGGATGTCTGCATTAATTATATTCAAATGAACAGAGTAATTTTTAGAATTTTTTACTATTAATTTTTCTTTGCTTGATTAAATTTTTTCACATCGGGGTACCTGGGTGGCTCAGTCGGTTGAGCATCCAACTTCAGCTCAGGTCATGATCTCGCAGTCCGTGAATTCGAGCCCCACATCAGGCTCTGTGCTGACAGCTCAGAGCCTGGAGCCTGCTTCAGATTCTGTGTCTCCCTCTCTCTCTCTGCCCCTCCCCGTCTCATGCTCTGTATCTCTCTGTCAAAAATAAATTTAAAAAACTTAAAGAATTTTTTTACATCTATTTTACAACCAATAGGATTTAAAAAATGTTTATTATATTTTTATATATTATATATACACATATATACATATATTATCTATGTGTATATCTATACTCAATATGTACATGTATCTATTATATATTATACCATATGTATTTTATATATATGTATATATATTACTAGATGGGCTTTTCTCTATGGTCATCAGAATAATTCAGAGATCAGATATATTGTTGCTTTATTTGGCTTATCTTTGTCAAATGAATAGGCTGCACTGTACCTCAACGGTTGACCAACTTTTCAGAAGTTATGTATGGTTTTCTACTGAAGTCTCCCACAAGTAATATTTAACCCTTTTCCATCATGACTCCAATCATATTTCATTTTTATATGTTTGCATATGTTATGCTTTGGGGCCTAAATGAACTCAGCTAGACCATGATATTCCATAGTGGAGACATGTTTGCTTAGAAAGTAGGTGTCTGGATGTGACTAGGACATTTATATGTCTATTAACTGTCATTTCCTACCATCTTATGAACTCCCCTGTATTAATTTACTCATGTAACCTGAATGTTTATGAACAGCAGGACTTATGGGACAGAACGGACAGAATCAGAATGTTCCTTCCTCCCTCCCTCCCTCCCTCCCTCCTCCTTTTCCTTGTCTCTTTCCCACCCTCCCTCCCTCCCTTCTTTCCCTTCTTTCTTCCTTCCTTCCATTCTTTCTTATCTCTCAATGCCCCTTAAGTTTTATTCATTGTATATGTTCTTCCCATGTTCCTAGATGAAAACTTGATTTCTCTCATGACTGTTAGAGAGTAAAGTACCCTAACATCACTTGACAGGACAATCACGGACTCACTTCAGAAATTACAATATCAAGTTGTGTTTATCAAAACTGAATTGGATTTAAAGTTTATTCTTCTTTCTTTCATCTAGTTTTGGGCCTTCTATGGACTGGCTACTTAAGGTAGAGAGAAGACATAATCTTTCTACTTTCTTTTTATACCTACCATTTTAACTCCTTCAGTAGCTTGAACACTGAAATGTATGATTTTACCGGATGGAGAAAGAAGAGGTTTCAGGTAAGGGGTGTAGAAAAGTTCATACCTGATAGGTGGCTGTATACTCTTACAGTGTCTTCAGAGGTCCAAGAACTATTAGTTTGACCCTTGAAGTTTAATTGGTCTTGCTTGTTGTATTCTAATAGTCACTCATTTCCTTCTCAGTAGGATTGTCAGATGAAATATAAGACCCCCAAATAACACTTTAATTTCAGATAAACACTGAATAAGTTATTAGTATAAGAATGTCCCAAATATTTCATAGGGATACACTCATACTAAAAATTATTTATGTTTTAGCTGAAATTCAGATTTAGATGGGCATCCTATATTTCCATTTGCTAAATAAATCTTGCAACTCTAGTTGTGTTTTCTTTTTCATTCTTTTTCTTTTCTTTTCTTCTTTCTTTCTTTTACTTTTTTTTTTTTTTTTTTTTTTTGAAAGAGAGTGAAAGAGAGCATATGAGCAGGGGAGGGAGGGCAGAGGGAGAGAGAGAGAGAAAGAATTCCAAGCAGGCTTCTTGCTGTCAGCACAGAGCCCCACACAGGGCTCAGTCTCATGACCACGAGGTCATGACCTGCGCTGAAATCAAGAGCTTAGCCACCCAGGTGCCCAAGGGAAGGGCAATTTTGAAAGGTATCTATTCTTATGAGCCAATTAAATCTGAATAGTTCATCATGCTATGCTTTGGTACCAGAATAATTTTTTTTTTCTCTATGTCAAGTAAACATTTTATAAACATAACCTTTCAAAACTGGATATAGATTTTAAATTTCTCTCATTTTAAATTTGTCTTTTTTCTCTGTTTTTAATGTAACTATCCCAAATGCAACTCAGATATTAAACACTGACTAATTAAAAAAAAAATGTACTAGTACGCATGTGATAGAGTTGTTTAAGCCAACTAGATTATAAACTCATAACAAGCAGTAGTTATAAGGAAGCAACCTTTCTATATCTCAGTGTCTAGAAAGACAATTTGCAGATAGTAGATGCTTGTTTAGTGATTGACTCTTATGGTTATCTGTGGTTCCATTATCTAATAATTTTTCCAAATTTAAATTCTAATATTGCTGATCTATCACTGCTATATCTGTACCATATTCAAATTATAAGCACAATGAAGGAATCCTGAAAGTACATCATGACAAGTGGATCCCAGCGATTAATGTATTTTGAGGTGGGCTATGAATATTTAATAACAGTGATTATTAGAACAAGCCATTGTCTCCATTATAGATGCAGTGGAATTTTGTTTCTTTCAGGACCATTAAAAAGGCAGCTGTGCCTCAGAATGGAATAGTTTATCCTCTCTTCCTATTCCTATCAGGCTCATACTGAGTAGACTCCATTCCAATCAGTTTGGCTCATTATTCCTCACCAATAATGAGTATTTTTGCTTGACAGATAAGAATTTCACATGATTTCTCAAGGTCATGAAGAAAATTTGCAACAGAAAACAGAATTTCTTAAGAGAAACAGTTTTAAAACTCTTTGTCTGTAACACCACTTTCTTGGCTAGCCAATTTTACACAGCCAAGAAGGTAAAATGGATGTTTTAAAGTAATTTATTTCTGGTGAATTAAAATAAAGACTGTAGGATGTCACCATAAATCGGACAAGGAAGAAGATAACACTAGCAATACTATGAATTCTTCCTATTATTATAGATTAGAGGCAAATATAAATATGACTACTGCCATACCTCCAACAAGAGTCCAAACTATACTAGTAAAAGTATGTGAAGAAAAAGACTAATGCATACATATCCCAAATGCTTAGTGATACTATTCATTTTTTATCCTTGTGAAAGAAGTAGTTAACATCACTCTCCTTAATTCAGTTATAAGGAAACTGAGTATTGTGTGTAATATTTCAACTTGGTTAAAATGGAATTACATTTCCCAGGATGCCCCTTCCCTGTCCATTATGGTTAGAGTTGGCTAAATGAGGAATTTAGAAGGTAGAAGAGAAGTAGCAGTCATCATTGCTCTCGGAAGTTGTCATTATTAGGTGCAGTGACAGATAGTTACAGAGATGATAGCAAGTCCTTACTTGTCCTCATTTTCTTCCCTTTGTATCTTGCTCTTCTTCATACCTGCTTACTCTGTTGACCAAGGGTGGCCTGAGGCCTCTGCCCCCAACACAGGCCTGAGTATAGACATACAGAGGCAACAGCCACTGTAGGTGAAAAGTGAGTTTCTCTTTCTACAAGCCAACCTTTATAGTCCTTTTTCAGTGGCTGGATATGTGTGGCTTCTTGAACTGACTGTGTGGGAACTTACCTGATCTTCCCACTTTTCCCAAGCACCTTGGTTTCTCCAGCTTCTCCCATAGCTGTATAAGGTTCACTATCACAAATTCTGTCTCCCATAGCTTCATGTGCCAAAGAATATCCCTGAGGCTCTGCTCAGCTGAACATCAGAGCTCTCTTTTAGCTTCCTGCCCACATTCAAAGTGGCTAACTCTGCATGATGCAATAGACTATGCCCTTGCTGCAGGTAAACTGGAGAAGTTGACATGTTTACATTTGAACATAACAACCAAATATGCACTAGCAATGTATCCATGAGTAATGGGAACTTCTTGGGAATGAGAATCTCATCTGAGAGGGAAGTTCATACACAATGAAGCCAGCTCACAAGGCTTGGCCTCATTAAAACACAGTGATTTTAACTCACGTGGGGGTGTTGCTGCTAAATTGAGAGGCAGGCACCCTCTATGGGTGAAAGCTCAGAGAAATTAATCCAACAAAAATCAGAATGGTATAAAATTGCCTGTAGAAGCAGGGTAGAATGTCTTTATAGCATGTAGTTTAAAAGGACCTGATGCTTGTGATGGCATGTACTTGGATACCTGGATCATTACCTTCTTTGGACCTCTAGAATCAACTTTGAAGACAACCCTCATTTCTCAATGTTCAGGATGCTGTCAGTGCCTGGCCCACACCCTTGGCACTCACCTGTAAATGCTGCTTCCTAGAATAGCTGTGACTCTGCCTGAGGGCTTTTATCTGGCAGTGGGAGTCTATCACCCACACACAAGCAAGACCTAAATGCTGGGTTCCCTGGAGGCACTACTCCAAGACAACCAGCTTCTTCCATGCCCCTCCGGTGGGATAACTCTGAGGTGCATGCCCCATGTTGTCTCCCAGAATTCCCCAGTGGGATTGAGCTTGAGTTGCTTAAAGGGCAAAGTGCTTGATAATATGCCCTGTGCTGGCTGCCTGTCTTACTTCCCTGGTCCCCTACCAGTGTTTCCTGGAATCACTCTCCAAATAAACCACTCCCATATGTGTCCTTGTCTCAAGGTCTGCTTCTGAGGGATTAAAAATAAAGCATCTTCTGTGACTCTAAGCCAAGTATGTCTCTTTCTGGCTATTTGGTTTTGCTGAGGATTTGTTTATGATGTTAAAATGTGTATAAAGAGAAGGGGAAGAAATGCAGAAGGTAAAACAAATGTAGAAGATAAAGCAAGATGTCTAGTTATAATGTACACTAAGTTATTAAATTAGAAATTTCCATGGAAGCCTCAAAATGAATTTTAATTCCCAGAGTGTTGTGAGACCCAGAGAAGGGTAGGAGGAACCTAGTTCTCATTCCGGGCCCAATGAAATGCTTCAACGGACAGACTCCTTGTGGAGCTTGATATTTGATTCTTCAGGTATGGGGACACTGTGGACTGTACCTGCCTCCTGTCTGGAGAGAAGGCCCTTTGGTCCTGTGAGGCAGAGCAAGGATAGATACTACAGTCCTGGGCTTGCCCAGCATTCCAGTGGTAACTTGATAACACCTTATATGGGCTGATAAAGAATGTGAAATGGTTTCTGGTGAAATGGATGTTAGCCTTGTGCCTGAGAGAAATGGGGTACACATATTCTCATGGATGCTGAAAATCGGAACAACTAAAAGGGTAAATGGTCTCATCAGAAAGAGGCTAAAGTGGGGCACCTAGGTGGCTCAGTCAGTTGAGCGGCCAACTTCAGCTTGGGTCATGATCTCACAGTCCGTAAGTTCGAGCTCTGTGTCGAGCTCTGCGTCGGTCTCTGTGCTGACATCTCAGAGCCTGGAGCTTGCTTCAGATTCTGTGTCTCCCTCTCTCTGTCTCTCTGCCCCTCCCCTGCTCATGCTCTGTCTCTCTCTCTGTCTCAAAAATAAATTAAAAAACATTAAAAAAAAATTTTTTTAAAAGAAAGGGGCTAAAGTGAATAGCTGGATTTCTAGGTATTGAGAGGTAGGCTTGCTGAATTTAGCAAATACAAGTACAGGATACCCAGTTAAATTAATTTTTCTCTAAAAAAAATGAACATTTTTAGTATAAGTATAAACTATGCACTATTTATAAGATATACCTTATGTTAACAAAAGCTATACAGTGTTTAGCTGAAATTCAACTGTAACTGGGCATCCTGTATTTTATCTGGCACCCCTAGTTTCCAAGAGTATTAGAAGTAAAGTAATTAGAGGTAAAGTAAAATGAAGTACTTGGTGTGATACTGGTAAAATAAACACTTGGTGTAGCAGATGAAGGCCTTGCCCTGCTCCCACACAGAGCTAAAAAGTAAACAAAAACTTAATGCTTAACTTAATTAATCATTTTTCCCCTTTTTATTTATTAATCCACTCAACACATATTTATTGAGTGCTTACTAGGTGTCAAGCAGTTATAAAAACTGGGAAAACAGCACAATCCAAATTTTGGACCTCACAAGAATTTGATTCTAGTGATGTATGTACTTGGCAAACAAAATAGAACTTGGAGCCAAAGGGTCCTGTAAATCTTTGAAGCAGATGATGATTCCTGCCTCAACCCTTGCCATTCTTACTTTCCTGCCCTCTAGTATCTAATGTTCCCCTGGGACACTGTCAAGAGAAAAACCTTGAGTATCACCATCACTGCTCCAACTCACCAAGATTGGTTTGCAGATGGTATCTGAGTGAAGACTCTTCAGCTAGACATGGTGGTATATGTATGGATAGATGGATAGATAGATATATAGATATAGATATAGATATAGCTATAGATACAGATTTATATACACATATTTATATCCTACTCCATTTCTAAAAGTATTTGAAACAGCATGACCCATGCAGTTATGTTTGCTTCACTCATTCATTCATTTGTTTTATCCAGTCCAAACAAAGATGAATGGGGCCAATAAGGCCATGGTTTGGGATATGTTGGAGTCTTTAAAGAAGCCACAGGTTCTGAGAACTTAAAATTGTGGTATCATCACATATGATGCGGTTAGGAAAAAGAAATAAAATTGAAACAGGAAATATTTCAATTTCCTTTTCTAAAATTTAATTACACTTTGCCTCTTCCTTACCTCCCTAAACCTTTCTAATACCCTCTGTGAGGGGTCCCAAATGAAAACAAATATAGATATTGAACTGCAACTGTATGCAGGCATAACATTTAATAAAAGAGTGCTGCCCATCAAGAAATAATATATTGGGTTTTATATGATTAGTTGGGAAAATCGGGTTCTGTCTACTGTGGCTGTACATTTTTAACTTGATGCTCATTTTTTAAGTGAAGTCCCTTTGGGGAGAGTATCGCATTTTCAATGTTTTATTCTAAAATAAAAGTATTAGGGCAGTTTATGCACACATTCAAAGAAATATACTTCACACAGTTGGTGTCTGCATTAATCTCAGAAGTGTCTGTGTGTGTGTGTGTGTGTCCCTTAATGTTGCTATCATAAAATGTTCCCTGAACGGGATGACAACTTGATGTTTTCTTCTTCATGCTAACTATTCCTCTTTGCTCTGCTTTTCCTCCCATTAGTGATAATATTCAGTTATTCCTTAAGGGGGAAAAAAAGTACTATCCTGTATGCAGAGTAGGATCTCTAACAGATCAGAGCTGCTTTACAATCCATGATCCAGAACCATGATTCCATTTCCAAAGTTTTACTGCTGGAAATAATGTTAGTTGTCCCTAAATGGTCTTGTTAGGGAGCAAGAATGTCCTGTTCCCTTCAAGGTCCTCGCTGGACTAAGAATCAAATTGACATGAGACACATTAATAGGAGAAAATCAAATATAACTCCATTAATATGAGAAATCTACACAAACATGGAAATTTCAAAGACAAGCAAAATGTAGCATATATTTTATCTTGAACTAAGAAGAAGAGGATAGGGGTCTGGGACTTGAAAGGAATACAATTCACAGGAAGATGGAAAGAATAAATATTTGAAAAACAAATGTTTTCCAGGCCACTCAGAAACAATGGGACATAGAGGACTTAGATCAAACAGGCCTTGCTAGGTTCTTCTCTGTAGAACCTAGCATTAGGTAGTTATTTACGTTGATAGCTGTCTTCCTGCAGCAGGTCCTTTATCAAAATTATTTTAGGCAGTTGTGCAAGAGATAAAGAGCTTTTTCCAAATCTGCCGGGTTTTCATCACTTTTTAACTCAAAATAATCTTCATGCCAAAGTGATCCATCTTCGGGTGGCCTGCCCTTGACCCCTATAGTATTTTAGTCCAAATTTAATTTTCCTCATAGGTAGCAAACTGAGCTCAAACTCCTTGTCTACATTTGCAGGGGTTTTTGGTAACAGTCTTCCAGGCCTGTGTTTGAGTCACTACAACCTGGTGCCTACTTTTTTAGAGGATGGGTGTGCATATCAGCAACCTAATGGAGAACACACAGAAGGGGACCCATCAGAGTTGAAAATATGGTACCTTCTACGAAATAGGGGGTGAGAAAATGACCTATTCCTCCAACCTTCTCCTGAAAGATGGGCACTGATAAATGTTTGGAGGTGATTTGGGGGTCAAAACTAGGAGCTGTTAGGCTACCCCAGAACTGCTATGTCCATAGGAACCTTAGATGTTCAGATGCAGATTATTTTGTGTAATTTATAATCACTGAGTCTATTGACTAGGACTTTTGATGAGGTACCGAAGCCCTACTAGTTAGGTTCTAGTCTACTGTCTTTGTTATTCAACCCTTTCACATTGAAATTCTTCTAACAGTTTCCCAGTAACTGCTAATGGGTTTTATTCTTTTGTTTACTCAAGTAAGTAACTTGCCATTTTTAATTTGCACTGGCAGCCACCATTTTCCAAGCATTTAAATGTTTTCTAGTGTTGAAGAAATCATTTCACACATGCCACCCCAACTCCCCACACCAATTCAGATAAACGCAACCATCCATTTAAAGATGGCAGACGGGGTCTTTGCTTATCAGGGCTGCTGTTTCCACAAGATCCAAAGACTTAAAGATTCCACTACACTCTGTAAAACAGCACTGTTGGCCTTAGTGTTGCATGCACTTATTTCTAAATTATATGATTATTCAAGACAGTTATTGTGGCATAAGAATTCTGAAGTAAGCCTAGTGATGCTGGCATGTCAGAACAAGTGTTGAAGACAGACTTTAACAGCCAAATAGCACATCCAGTCTTGTATTGCATAAAATTACCTATGCATACTATTTGGATAGCCATTTATGTTACTTTTTATTGTAGTTCAAAGTAGACTGTAAATGTAAATAAATTTAAAAAAAAAGATTGATCAGTTTTTCTCACCATTTCTCTGCATGAGGACAAGTCTTGTTGATTTGGGATTAGGCAGAACCATTCAATTCCTATTGTCTCAGCATGGCTGGACTACCTTTTCAGATTTCATAATGGAAAAATGACACAACATCTGCATTCATTCCTCTGGAAGCCAGCTAGTGGTGTGATTGAGTTATGGTTTCCTTCAAGAGGTATCATTGCCTTTGTCTTCAAGTACATCAGGGTGATTTTCTTTTGTAGTATTATTTTAAAGTAATTAACATAAAATTTTATTTTCTCTCATTTAAGCATATAACATATGAATATATGCTTAACAATTTATTCCTAGTTACTCAAAATAATCTTTTAAATAGATTTTATTTAGTAGTTGTCTTATATTATAAAATAATAGATATATTCCAGGAATAAAAAAGTTTTAAGTAATACTTACGTATTAGTCAGTTGTTGCTACATAGCAGACCACCATGGAAATTTTACTGGTGTAAAACAGTAAGTATTATATCTCATCACATATTTGTCAATCAGCTAAGGTCATTCTGTTTCAGGCTTGAGGGTTGAGTTTGATCTGTTCCACATTCTGGGGCCCAGACTGGAGTCAGTGGCTTCCCAAGGTAGGGTGTTCTCATAGCAGAAGTTAGAAGCTCTCAGAGGGGCACATGAAAGCAATAGATGTCTCTTAAGACCTAGGCTTGAAACTGGTACAATATCACTTCTATCCCCATTCCATTGGTCATATTAAATTGTATGACAAAGACCAACATCAGTAATACTAGGAGAAATGCTTCTCTTATAAACATACCTGCGGCTTCAAATGCAGTGAACTATAGAGTCTATTACTTAAATCTAATTTTAAAATGAATGAAATGCTACTTAACATAGTAATCATGCTATACTATGGTCAAATTTCAAAACAAAATATATATAAAATGGAATGAAAGCAACAAATTTAGAAGACTATTGTCTACTTTATCTCTTTTCATATTTTATTTACTGTTTTGTCTTCTGAGTCAGAAATAAGTTCTGATAGTGCAGAGAAACTTAATTCAGAATGTCATCAAGCAGTGCAACTTTTTAAATGTTTTATCAAACTGAAAATTACTCAAATTCAGTTAAATTTATAAAATTGCACTGATATTTCAATATTTCAAAGACAAATATATTGAAATATAATCTCATGGTTACCTAATTACTGATCATTATATGAGGAAGGATTTTTGAAATTGTTTTTTGAAATTCATTATTAAGAGTCCATACTCTTTTCATATATACACCACAGTTATCCCAGCTGACATAGTTGTAAGAACTTCTGTTTTGTTGCTGATTTTGTTCTTTAGATATTAATTTTTAATTTTAAAAAAAGTTAAATTTTGACTGTGTATGTTCTCTTGCCAAATATCCTGGATGGATATTTCTCTTCCATTCAGTACATATTAGATTATAATTTCCTTCTTTCTGCTGGTAATACAATGCAGTGTTTTCATATTCTTCTTAAGGATTCTGCATGATAATTGAGTAATTGTTATTTGATTGCTAAAATATATGCCAGGACTACTTGTGATTGACTTAAACTATGTTGTTGATAGATTTTTTTTTTCTTTTAGTTTATTTATTGATTTTGAGAGAGAGAGCGTGGGCAGGGGAGGGGCAGAGAGAGAGAGAGGGAGAGAAAGGACACCAAGCAGACTCTGCACATAACTGAGCCACCCAGGTGCCCCTATTGTTGATAGTTTTTATTACACTCTCAAAAGTAGCTATGGGTAATGACTTTGAACCATTGATGTATGCAGAACAATTGTAGAAATGCTATGTAAATTAAGGGATGGGGAAACCTTTCCATTTTTCACTGGGATAAGCATGAATTCTTTTTTTTTCCTTTCTTTCTTCCTTCTCTTTCTTTCTTTCTTTCTTTCTTTCTTTCTTCTTTCTTTCTTTCTCTTTCTTTCAAGAGAAACAGTCATTTATTAAGTTTATGAATAGCAAAAAGATAAGCAAGCAGCCAATTTGATGTTAACTAATAAAACTTATAAAAAAACTATCATAGCCAAGAATACTGTTTTTGAAAAATATCTTTATGAGCTTTGGCCCCATTTTGAAACTCCTAAAGAGGATCAAAAAATGTGAGCACCCAATAGACAATGGAATTTCAATAAAAAAATTGTGGGAGTTTCCTACAGTTGGTGATGGATTACCACAGCTGACATGATTTTATTCAATCAGAAGATAAAAAAGATAGAAGCCATTTAGACCATTTGTATGTTTTTAAGTGAGTTGGAATTCAAGAAGACATCTGATTTCACTAAATCAGATTTTCACTGAAAAACAGATGGCATTTTAAGCCAAAAGATAGTCCTTTGAAGGATCTTGAGATATGTAATTTATCTGAGTGCATGTTGCCTTCATCTGTGATTTCCTGGACACTAGGAACTATGTCATATTTATGGCCTTCCTTCCCCACTAAAGAGCCTGAAACACAGTAGGTGCTCAATAAATGTCTGGAGAAGAGAGGAAAAAATCTTGGAGTGCTACTTGAAAATGTATGAAAAATGTTTCCCTAAGTCCTTTATACTCAGTACTTTTTCCAGTTGCTGGTAGTGTTGATTTTTTGCAGATAAATTACTTTGCATTTATTTTAAACAAATCTATGTTTTTAGACATCGAAACAAAAAATATTATCTCACAGAAAAACAGTGAAACAGTGCTGTGAATTAAAATCAACACCTTAGAAAGAAAAGTAAGATTTCAGGGTTTGTTATTCAAAGTAACTTCAGTGCTTCCAGTTTAAAATTCTAAAATTCATAACATAATGTTTAGGCACCATAAAGCATACCTTGTGGTTGGCTACATTGTTGTAACAAGTTTCTGTTAGATTCAGTTTCATTTCTTCTGTTACCATAATTCTCTTTCCACTTGTTACCTAGAAGATGCCTTTTCTTCTGTTTTTAAAACATTTTTGAGGGAGAGAATGTATTTTTGTACTAAGAAACTAATGTAAGATTACCCAAAAGCATGATTTTAAAACAGGGAAAATAAACCTTTTTGTCTTTGAAATGCTGTTTTTTTAAAATTAATAACGTAACATCTTAAGATGCCCATATACATATAAAATGGAATGTAATGGGTCTTTTGAAGGATAATTTCATGCTTTGTTAGATTAACCTTTCTGTAATTATTTATTTATTAACAAATAATCATAGATGTGACTATTGAGATAATTCATTGGAAGAAAATCTATGGTATTTCTCATAAAGCCTAGGATTAGCCTTATTTTTAATTTTTTTCTTAGTTTCTTTTTTCAAAGTTTTTATTTATTTATTTTTAAACCCAGTTAGTTAACATACAGTGTAATATTACTTTTAGGTGTACCATTTAGTGGTCTTAAAAAACAATTTGGGGGGCCTGGGTGGCTCAGTCGGTTGAGCGTCTGACTTTGGCTCAGGTCACGATCTCGCGGTCCGTGAGTTCAAGCCCTGCGTCGGGCTCTGGGCTGATGGCCCAGAGCCTGGAGCCTGCTTCCAATTCTGTGTCTCCCTCTCTCTCTGCCTCTTCCCCGTTCATACTCTGTCTCTCTCTCGGTATCAAAAATAAATAAACGTTAAAAAAAATAAAAAAAAAAACAATTTATATTAGAGTAATCACCATATGGTTAGTGCTTATATACAGATGGGATAATTCATTTTCTACTGTATGATCTACATGGTAGAGATCTATCATTGGTGATGGTAAGGATAGGGATATTTCACCTATGGGAGATCCCCATGAATAAAACATTTCCTAACAATTCTTACTGGTAGGAAATTGTTTTTCTTTTTTTAATATGTTTATTTTAAAGTTTACTTATTTATTTTTGAGACAGAGAGAGAGAGAGAGAGAGAGCGAGCACATGAGCAGGGGGTGGGGGCAGAGAGAGGGGGAGAGAGAGAATCCCAAGCAGGCTCCACACTGTCAGCACAGAGCCCAATGTGGGACTTGAACTCATGAACTGTGAGATCATGACCTGAGCTGAACTCAAGAGTCAGATTGAGCCACCCAGGCACCCCAGAAAATTGTTTTTCTAAGTCTAGTTTAGCATCTTGGCCTTTTTCCCAAGTGTGGGCTTATGAAGGAATGTTTTCTTTAAGGTCGAATATGGCTTAGATTACTGTCCTATTCTCTTTCCTTTCCTTTCCTTTCCTTTCCTTTTCTTTTTTTTTTTTCTTTCTATTTTTCTTTCCATCAGCTGATTCCTCAGTCTGGCAGATTTTAGCCAGCTACCTAGTTTGAGATTGGCCATCCTACTATATAGTCTGCAGTCTAGGAAATACATGTTCTACTCAAAATCGAACATATACTTATTAAATTTGTATAGTCCCCCTCTCACACCTATAAAAGAATAAATCAAACAATAAACCTCATGAATGAGTGATTGATAATAAAGATAAACTTACAGCTATCTATATGTAAGTACCTTTACAAGACTATGTCTCCAACTTCTACCAATTACTACTTAAAATGTAAATTTAGAAAGATGCTATACCTCAGCCATTCTCACTACTAGAAACACGCACTCGTAAAACTATATGATCTCCTGATTATCAGTTAAGGTAATCTTTTAAAATAAGAAACTGCATTGAGTTGCTGTAAATGCAGAGGATTACACAATTATTTCAGATTTTAAATCCTCCCAACACACACAACACACACACACACACACACACACACACACACACACACACACTCACACTCACATGCACACCCCACAGCATTACTTGTCAGAAGCTTGACTTAACTTGGAGAAAGTGCTTTAGAAAAGTCACTTCAAGGTGGTAGAAGGCAAGAAACAAAACAGTTCTCCTTAGATTTAATCAATGGCAACATTCCATCTTATGTTTGAGTTTCTTATATTCTTAAGTCCAGCTCTGGCTTTGTTTAGTTCATTCAGCTGGACTGAAGTAAGGGTCTTGCACTGTTCTTCACATAAAGATGTTTTCAAGGGAAAGAATACTTTGAAGAGTAATTTGATTTATAAAAGTAGACTGCAAAAAAGAAAAAAAAAAAAAGACGCTTCTTTTTTCCCTAAGAGCTAATGTTTAGATCCCTTGCTAAAGAAATACTTGTTACATAAATTTGTTTCCTGCCCAGTTCAATTCCATAGCAAAACAATGATGTGCTTTTAGAGTTTGATGCAGAAAATATTATCAGAAAAATTAAAACAAATGGCATGTCCCAAACTTGTAGTTTATCGAAGTATCATTTGTGTCTTTGTTTTGCCATGAAAATAAAATGAATCACTCAAATCCAATGTATTCTAGTGACTGGAAGTTCATTTCAATTTTACATATTTATCGACAGCAGGCATCCACATGGAAGCAATGCAAACATGTACAACATCTTCCCTTAAGGCTCTTATCATTTAGCTGAAGAAAAGGGGTGAGGACACGGGAAGTTAAATTGCAATAGAATGTTTACATAAGTCAGTAGAATGTGAGTGGATTCTTTATGCTGAGAAGGAGGTGGAAGGATTTCTTTAAAATGTAGAACAAAAAGATATAATCAATTGATGAGTAAAAGGAGGATAAATAGAAATTGATAAAGCAAATATAGTAAAATGTTAATTGTAGACTCTAAATGGGTTCATTATAAATTATTTCAACTGCTTTGTGTGCTTGAAAATTTTCATAATAAAAGGATGAGGAGGGGCACCTGGGTGGCTCAGTCGGTTAGGCGTTCGACTTTGGCTCAGGTCATGATCTCTCAGTTCATGAGTTCGAGTCTCGCATCGGGCTCTTTGCTGACAGCTCAGAGCCTGGAGACTGCTTCAGATTCTGTGTGTCTCTCTCTCCCTGCCCATCCCCTGCTCATGGTCTGTCTCTCTCTTCTTCAAAAATAAGTAAACATTAAAAAAAATTCCTTTAGGGACGCCTGGGTGGCTCAGTCAGTTGAGCGTCCTACTTTGGGTCAGGTCATGATCTAAGGCTCATGAGTTCGAGCCCTGCGTCAGACTTTATGGTGACACCTCGGAGCCTGGAGCCTGCTTCTGATTCTGTGTCTCCCTCTCTCTCTGCCCCTCCCCTGCTCATGCTCTGTCTCTCTCTGTCTCTCTGTCTCTCTCTCTCTCTCTCAAAAATAAAAATAAACATTAAAAAACTTTAAAAAAATCTTTTAAATTATGACGAAATTCTAGAGTTTACAGGAGGATAGTAGTAAACTACTCTGTGGGCATTTAATTTCCATGCAGCTGTAATAAGAGATGAAGCATGAAAGGTAAATTCTGTAGATGGTCGTTCTTCATTAGTCCTCTCCTTGATTTGATCAAAAGACTGAAGGCACTTCATGTTAGAGAATAAATTGCATTGGGCATCCATCAGAGTATAAAATTTCCAATTCAAAATGAATGTAAGGCATGTTATTATTGTACAGATTAGGGACACCAAAGTTAGGACAGACCTCAGGGTTGATTAATTTAGTCTCTCAGAATTCTCTCAGAGGCACAATTTCCCACTCTGCTGCCTACAGCGTCATCTTCAACACGAGGCTGCTTCCTCTTCCTCACTAAATGGCTGCCCTCAGTCTTGTTTCTGTGAACTGTGAAAAATGACTGCCCTCACTTCCCCAGTTACTCCAAGTAAACTCCCCTCGTATCTTTTTGTCCTAAATTGACTCAGTTCTGAATCCACTCTGTCAAGAGGGTGAGTAGAGATAGCCGCCCACAATTGGCTTAGATTAATCATGGGAGGTGGAATAGTTCAGAGGGCAGCAGCATAGTGACTACCACACAGTAGTGAAGAGACAAAGACATCCATCCTCCTGGAGGGTGGAAGAATAAGGATGGGGAAGACGCTTACTTTTAAAAGCATAAACCTGTGACCACTAGGTGCTTTAGGAAAATGTAGTGGGCAGAATATTTTATGTTTGTAAAAGAGAGCTATTTTTATGAAATATTTTTTTCATGATTATAAAGCAGTACAGGGGCACCTGGGTGGCTCAGTCAGTTAAGCATCCAACTTCGGCTCAGGTCATGATCTCACAGTTCATGAGTTCGAGCCCCACGTCAGGTTCTCTTCTGACAGCTCAGAACCTGGAGCCTGCTTCGGATTCTGTGTCTCCCTCTCTCTCTGCCCTTCTCCCCACCCCCACTCTCTCTCTCTCAAAAATACATAAGCATTAAAATAATAATAAAGGCAGTACATATTCAGTAGGAAAATTATTTAATAAGGCCACAGAATATCACCATCATTTATATTCTTATCATTTAGAAACAATCAAAGTTAATATCTGGACATTTCCTTCAAACTTTTATTCTCTGTGTGTGTGCTGGCATGTGTGTGCACATGTACATATGTTATATGCTGGTTATGGTACTAACTATACAATTTTGCATGCCATTTGCCTTTCTTAACATTATTTATTAACATTTCCCACTATCATTAAGATTTCTTCATAAATTTTGTTTTAGTGGCCGCATAAGATTCTATTACATAAAACTACAAATTTATCTAACTATTCCTATACTATAGAATGTTTAAACTGAAACAACTTTTTCTTTGTTGCTGACACTGTGTTAAATGTCTTTATAATAAATCATTGTTTGAATTTCTGATTATTTCCTTAGAAAAGATTTTTAGTTAGTATATCATTAAGCCAGATTATATGAATATTTTTAATACTCAATACATACTGTCATATTAAGCTTGTCCCAGTTTATACTTCTACTCATGGGGATACTCCAATGATTCTAAGAAGTACTGTCATTATTATAATTATCATTTAGCCACTACCTTTTGCAGTAGGAACATGTGACTTCACCTTTCAGCTCCAAGGGCCTTTCTAAGAGAAAGAACTACAATTATGTTTTCCATCACCAATCCTCTTTCATCACCATCCTTCTGCATTCCTTCTTTCTCTGGCATTTTACATTAAAAAAGTAGAGGTGGGACATTTACTTGTTACGTTTTTTGTTTGCTTGTTTATTACTTTCTAAATCAACTCCTTTTTTATTTCTTGGACTAATATCTATACAAGCTTTAGGAATTAAGCATGTGAAGCTTTATATATAGCCCCTCTCAGAGGATAAGCAATGAATCAATTAATGAAAGAGTGAGTGAATGAATGAATGAATGAATGAATGAATGAATGAAAATGCAGTATCTGGTAGCTCAGGATAAAATTTGCTGTGGTCTTATTAAGTCCATAAAATTTGCAAATTACTTCATAAAAGTGCTTTATAGGTTTTGGCACTTTAACGATGTTTACGATGTTTTAGAAGAGACAAAAGATTTCGGTTTTGTGGCAGTTTGCCAGAACAGGGAGCAATTCTGCATTCAATTACTCTATTAAGTTATTAAAGGTAGTAAGGAATTTATACAAAACAGACCTTGAATTGTTTTAAACTCCATTTAGTTGAAAAGGTTAACATAGGACAAATCACATACTTTTAACTCCCCTTTACAATTGTAATTCACCTTTATTTCCCACTAGACCACACTTTTTTCTTATTCAATAAACAAGAGTTATGAATTTTCTTTATAAGTTAATAGTGTAAGCTTGATGTCCACAGGTAAAAGATCTTATGATTCAAGTTCATGATATTAAGGGGGAAAAAATCAGTATGTCCAAGGGTAAGGGAGTTGAGGAAGAAGTTGTTTCATTTCTAGAGCCATAATTTTTGTCCCAGGATCTAATACTCTAGGAAATAATATATGTGAAAGCTTCTTGAAAGTGTAAAGCACTATATGAATGTAAGGGATTAGTATTAGTAGAGTGGTAAATCATTTTTCTGAAGGTTGGTATAGGCCATTTATATTTTTAAAGTAGATGAATAGACGAAGAAATACATTTTACACTGAGAATGGCTGATTTCTTCCTCTAGAGTGGTTGAAACACGTTTTCTGGTTTGATTTGATTAATCCCTATGCCATCCTGGTAAAGGAAATTGGAAGCTCACATTGCATTTTTATGGGCCTTGCCTACATTAAGTTTCAGATATCTCGATGACATTTCTCTTAGGTGCAACTGACTAGTCTTTCTCTTAATTACTCCTTTTATCGCTGAATTTCAGATAGACACACTAGAGGGATCCTAGCAGAGATGCCACTACAGAAGTGGCTCTTTTTATGGCATTTGGAAGAGCTAATATGGCCTCTGAAGAGTTCTCTGAGGCTTTGAGGGGAACAGGGTAAACTCAGAGCCTCAATGAAGGGAAAAGGCCCCTGGAAAACTAACTACCCAAACTTTTCCTCTCCAACTTACAGAGTGTTTCTATGCTTTGGTTTTATATGAGAAAACTAATTATGGGCATTCCAGGACTCTCCATAAAAAGTGAACTTGGGGAGTTTATCAGGTCCTAGGGAATCATAAGAAAAGGATCAAGCCAAGAGTTGGAGCAGAACAGAGTCATGGAATTTGCAGTGAGCCAGCTGGAAAAAAGTTAAAGCAACTAAAGGTCCTGGAAAATCATAGAAGTACCTTGTTGTTCCGGCTTGTGTTTGGAATTTCCACTCCTTGTGTTGTCTACAGGTCTTTACTTGGCTTTCTAAGGGACTCTTTCTCCTAATCATCCAAGGGGCAGCGCCAGTTTTCCTCCCAATGTCTATCCAGAGTAGTGGGAGAAAAAGGCACAAACCAGGCATAGAAAGATTGACTGCTCCAGATGACAGAAGTGATAACAGTATGACACAAGATGCTATTTCATTTTTTTTCTCCGTAAAATTCTTTAATTGGTTAAATGATGTTTCAGGATACATAAAAAAATCTACTTTCTAAAAATGTCAGTGTCTTCCATACTTTTTGTTTTCCCCTAACTGTTTTAGACATTATCAAGGCCTGTTGGGAGCAACTGTGGCCTTGTGGGTCACAAGTTAGTAACTCCTCTGAATTCCCTCCCCTTTCTTGCTCTGAGGGAGTCCTGGAGGTCTCCTCAGGGCCTACTCCCCTTGCAGGCTTGTCATCTTTTTTATTTTTACTTTTTCCCTCCCACATACCATATTCCACAGGGCCTGGAGGAAAGGAAGGCAAACTCCTTTCAGATCATTATTCCTCTTTTTCTGAAACAAACAAACAAACAAACAAACAAAAATCAGCTCCTTTGAAACATATCAGATTATACCATCCAAAGTTAACCTACTTTTCTCCTGGTTCCTTCCTCTGGGCTACAGGAAATTTTAGCTTGTGAATTTTTGTTCTTTCCCATGACAGCCATGTTAATTTTTGGTGACTTCAGCAAGAATTGAGGGTTCTTGGCCAGCCTACCCATCACCTGAGTGCCTGAGTTCCTTGACTGTCTCAACTTCAATTACCTTCTGCTCTACTCATCTTCAGTCACTAACCTTGATCTTGCCACTTGCAATCATTGTACCAGCTCTACAATGGCAGTTTTAAGCATTGCACTCTGACTACCACCCCTTCTCTGCAGCTCATTTGTTGAATCCAACAAGCTGTTAACACCATAAGAGTTTTTACACATAAGCCTACCACTTATGACCATTTATCCTCCTTTTCATGTTCACATTCCTCTAGCATAGAGCTCACAAGCCATCGTGGTGATCTCTCCAGAGTACATACCCTCACTTCCCTTAGTTAAGGCATGAGAATCATCCAGAAGAAAATCTACCTCTGACTGAGTCCTACTTCCTGCCTACTCCCCATTTGTTTTCAGGCAGGTGAACATGGCTGGGGAAAGCACACAACCACTCTCTCTGGTCTCCAGTGGGCACTCAATCTGCTCGAGTCTCTTCACATTTCTCTAGTTGTTATTCCCCCATTACCAAAACAACTACTTTACCACTTCCCCAACATTATTCTCAACCCCAATCCACTTATTATTAACACTTCCCTAATAAAATAGAAGCTATTAAAAGAGAACTTTGTCTTTGAACTAATAAATCTACTAACCTACTTACATGTTTATCCTTGGATCCCTGGTCCTCTCTCCCTCAACAACTTCCTTCTGCCTCATCCATTTGTCTTTTCTCCCAACTGGAATATCTCATATTTTCAAAACAAAATGAACAAACAAAAAGATCCTTTACTCCCAGGTCCCCTTTACAACTACTGCTCCAAGCCTTTACAGCAAAATTTCTCAAAATGCCTGTTCCTATATTTCTTCACCTCTTTACAAATGTTCTTTCTTGGACTTCTGAGCCCACTGAAGAACACACTTGTTAAAGTCACTGATGAGTTCCTTCTTGCCAAATCTGGTTGGTCAGTTCTCTGGTCTTATCTTAGCACACACATTGAAGCAATATTTGCCACAATGGTCATCTTCCTTTAACACCTGTTCCCTTGGCTTTGGGCATCCTTCACTGTTATTTTCTCTTATCTTCTCATCTCATTAGCCATTTATTTTTATCCTTCTTTGCTGGTTTCTTTTAAACATTGGAGTTCTCTAGAGCTGAGTTCTAGGAAATTTTCTCTTCTCTATTTACTTCCGACATGGTATTAACCGGGCCCATAGCTTTAAAAATGATTTATGTTCTCAAGAATTAAACCCCTACCTCTTCCCCATGTTTCATATTATGCATACAACTGTTTCTTCAGTATGTTTGCTTGGATATCTAATAGGCATTGAAAACATAACATTTAAAAAAAACTATGAATTTCACCTAAAACTCACCATTCCAGATATTCTCATCTTAAAAATTGGTATTCCCATTAATGTGTTTGCTCAGGGTAAAAAAAGCTAAGATTTATCTTTGACCTTTCTTCTCTCTTTCTCTTGTTTGGTTCTCTCTCTCTCTCTCTCTCTCTCTCCCCTTTCCTCTCTCTCCCCCTCTCTCCCTCTCCCCATCTCCCCATCCCCTTCTCCCCCTCATTTTCTCCCTCCCTCCCTTGCTTTTACATCTACTTCACCAGCAAATTTTGCTGACTTTATCTTCAAATACATCCCCTTTAACTGTTAATTGTCTTCTCCACTAGAATGTGAGTTGTTGTTTCTCCAAATCTTTAGAATAGAAATTGACCAACTATGGCCTACTGGCCATATCCAGCTCTTCACTAAATGATTTTTACATTTTTAAATGTTTAAAAATATTAAAAAATATAAAATAAAATTTTGTGACATATGAAAACTATATGGAATTCAAGTTTCAGTATTTATAAAGTTTTATTGGAACACAGCCCACACTCATTTGTTTACATTTTATCTATAGCTATTTTCTCATTACAATGGCTGAGTTGAATAGCTATGACAAAGATTTTTATGGCCCCAAAGCTGAAAATATTTACTCTCTGGTCACTTACAGGCAAAAGTTGTCTAAGTTCTAAGACTAACATTTTCTCACTATAACTGAGGCCTAAACTTCTTTATCCTACTGGTACTAATAAAAATTCAGAACTGAGTATTGTAGCACTGAATCACATGACTATTCTTGAACCAATCCCTGATTGAAGGGTTAGACAACATTTAATTGGACAGGCCTGGGTCATCTGCCCATTACTGAAGCTGGGGAATAGGGAAGGCTTAACTCCTTCTGAATCATATGGACTAAATATGGAAGGGAACAGTTTCCCAAGGAAAACTGAGTTGCTATAACCGCAAGAAGGAGGAGTGGAAACTTTGGTGGGAAAAAGAAGCAGTTGACTTCTACATGGATCCTCTTACTTTTTTAAAGATGGCATGTCCCCAAACTCTGTGGTTTATTCCCCTTGTGAATTATAGCTTTCTGTTGAGAAGTTGCACTCAGTTTACTAGAATATAATTTCTGATTCCTCAAACCATCTGTGCCTTGGATAGAATGTGTGTGTGTGTGTGTGTGTGTGTGTGTGTGTGTGTGTGTGTGTGTGTGTGTTAATCTGTAGACTCTAAACATACATAATTTTTTAAAGCTACTTGTGCTGGAGTGAGACATAGACCAAAAGTTACGGAAACAGAAGTCTTATTTAGGGCAATGCCTTCTGAATATTTCCATAGATGCTTCTAGAGCCACCTTGCAGATGTCCTGGGCAGAAGCCAGGCTGCTGTAGCACTTGCATACCCAGCCTTCTTGGCATGACAAAGTAAAATCCTCAGTATTGCACCCCATTCTAGTTCTCTTTCCTTATTGTTAGAATTAAGGATTACATAGCCAGAGTATAAGGTTATCTGCTGCAAGGCCTTCCTAATTTATTAGGCAAACCATAGGCTGTCAAGATATCAGAATTTATGAGAAGAGGGGAAGACTGATGCATAACCCACCAATGTGTCTGTATCTCTCCTCAACAAAGGAATGCTATTGGTGATCATTAAGAAAATCTTTCATATAGTAAGATTTATGTTTTAGGAAGATCATTGATGGCAATATGGAGGCTCTTTAATAGGGAGGTAGAGCACCATGGACTAGCAGGAATGATAGAACTGAATATAGGCACTGGTAATGCTAATTCAAGTAGCTTCTTAGTTTCCCATCCTTGAAGTCATGGAGACATCTGAGTCAGTGAAATGTTTCTTCATCACAATGTCAAACTGTAGGCATTTTTAAGAGCCAAGCTGAAGATAGAGCTGTTTTGGAAATCATAGCAACGTATTTATAACACGGAAGCTGTCATTTCCTTATTGATTATTTCAATTCAAGAAATTAGTTTGTGAATTGGACTTCAACAGTCTTGTGATTCACTCTTTACAAATTAGCAAAGATTTAAAATTTTGAACTGCTCTTTGCTAGCATTTTCTCCTTTGAATACAATGTTTTTTTTTCTACAATTCTGACATTTCAGTTCAGATGCTCTCATTGAGAATTCTCCTTGACAGAGCAAATTTTCTACAATAGAAATAATATTTTTCATGTGTCTAATAAAAGCTGACTGCCAATTGGTGAAAAATAAGTTTTTGTATTTATAAAACTGTTAACTGTAGATGCAAAGCCATGTTATTTCTGATGTCCCATCCAATTGTGACATAATCCACAAGTTTTGCTCACACTGAAATCTGATATTAGTGCCTCTTCTGGGGTGAAGTTTAGCTCACATGGAGATCCCAATGGGCTGTGAATATGTTCTCATTTTTCAAAAATGCCATTAGTTGAAAATTATTTCCTTTTTCAAAATGGCCTCCAGTTCTATCAACTGACTGCCTTGTGAGTTTCTAACAAAGGTCACAACCAGTGGTCTTATAGACTGAATACCCCTTAAGAGAATAGTAACAGTGCTTTGGCAAACACTGAAGAGGTTAATAAGGACAAGGCCCTTGGATTTTTGTACAATAAAAATTCAGTGTACAACAGACTTCATTCTCATAATTTTCCATGATGCCTAATGATATAAAAATAATGTTCTCTTTTTGTCTCTCTCTCTCTCTCTCTCTCTCTATCTCTCTCTACCTTTTATCTGCCTCTCTCTCTCTCTCTCTCTCCCTCCCTCCCTCTCCCCCCTCATCAGGACACACAAACATATACACATCCTTTAATGGAAGAAAGGAAGATTAATACTTTTGGATGAGCTTGTGTGTCTTTACCCCCAAATAAGGAAGAATAAATAAGAATAAATGACAGCTACTTTGGAGATATGTTATTAAAAAAAAAAAAAGTAGGGCAGACAAGTAGACTTGCTCAGAGGTAGATAAAGTAGAACGGTGAACAAAAATTACAAGGAGACCGGCAGAGTTTGACTCGGTTCTTCAACTAACCTCCTCAAGCACATCCAATCCAATAGCAGAGTGAACTGCTACCAGCAGCTAATAAAATCCTTGTCTTTCCAGGAATTAAAAGCAGAGATCCTCATGGCCATCTGCTAGAGATACGTTTGCAGAAATTGTTGGACAGTGTAATAGGCAGAAATGTTAGGTGAGGAGCAGGGGAATCTCTTGGTCTGTTTGAACACATTTTCCCATGGGGGTTTTGACTACCTTGGTTTTAATGATAATATGTTGACATGAATGTCAAAACTCAAATAAAAAGTGACTAGAAGAAGCAGATTGAAATAAAAACTGAGCTATATAAAGAAGGCAGTGAAAGAGTGGCCCCAGTTTTTATGGTCAAGTTGTCATCAACCAATGGTTCAAGGCTATCACCTCTCCTACTAGGTTCCCCCAGTGTCAGACCCTTCTTTGCCTTTCATTATGCTAGGAAATTTCTAAGATCTCCAACTGTGAAAAGCCCAGGTATAAGGCAGGGTTCATTCAGGGAAGCAAAACCACTATGAATATTATGGAATAATAAAATGACTATAAAACTAAGGTCTTACAAACTTCTGGTGAAAGCTGGGAAAATAAAGTCACCAGCCTTTCTGAAGCAGTGGTGTAGTTGGGTACATTAGAGCTTCCAAGGACTGTAGAAAACCAGGCATGTCAAGCTGCCAGAGTGGGACTGCAAAGGAGAACTGATATCTATGGGAGGCTATTGTCTCTGTGTTTAATTGTTGGACCTGGAGTCATCTTTGGCTTGGGCCACTGTAAGGAGGAAGAGCTACAAACACAGCAGGAGAGAATGAGGCTAAGCTGGAACCTGCTGACACTTCTGTTTGTCTCTCGCCCCACATAATCATGATGACCCTCTGAGAAAAATGGCTGCTACTTTACATCCACCTTCCAAGCCTTATGAATCTCTTTCAATCCTTGCGGATTTTGTCTGCTGTCACCTGAAACCATACAAGGAGGTGATTCTGCGAAATGTGAATTCAAGTTTAGTAAAGCAGACAAATACCTATTTTCTTCTGTAACTAAAAGCAATCACTCTATATTTTCTCTAACTAAATAGCTACTCAACTTTGCCATAAATTTTCAGTAAATTTAATTGACTTTAAAGTAAATCATACTTTTCCTTTAGACCCTTGCCTATTTGCCACAACCTGCCTCTGGCAAGTCTGCCTCTTAGCAGGCAGTTTATACTCTTCTTTTTCTTTGTTTTTTAAAAGGAATTATAATCAGTTTTTTTGTTCCTCTGTGTCAGCAGTAAAGTGTTCTTTATTTAATTTTCCTAGAAAATTCTAGGCTAGCTTATAAAATGTAGATGTTTGGTATTAGATAGCAAGTAGCAAAATAAAATGCCATGTTTAATAAGGGCACATGTGAGTAGCAATGTTTTTGCTGGTATTTCTGTGAAAGGAAATCATACATCATGAGTAGCTAGAGGAAAAGCATCACTGTGTGTTTATGAGTCAGAGAAGCAGAAACTACTAAATTTATTCCATATACATCCCTTGATTATTCAAGCATAGGCCACAGATTTATGAAATGACACGTGTTCTTTCTTTTGATTTTTGCCATCTGAATCTCAACCTGCAATGGGATGGTGAAAACAAAGACAATTAAGTTTAAATCAGTGAATAATACCTTTGCTGTCACTTCCACAAGTGGCTTCATTAGGTCTGGGGATTATCTCATGTGTGTTGTTAAAGGGACAGCACTTACTCATTTTCCTTCCCTTTTATAAGTCCTGTTAGCAACTGGCAGACTTGAATATACACAAGAATAACTCTATGTGTTCATTAATAATCCTTAGAAACTTCTATTTATTTTAAATAAAAATTAAAATAAGAATGTTTTCAATATGTAAAGTTTGGAGAGAAATAATTTCTTATATGTAGTTTAGGAGAAAGAGTTTCTGAGGTACTTTTAAGTAAGTGTGAAGGTTGAGGAAGCAGGCTGAAGTATTCCAAAATAGAGCATATATTCAAAACATGGAGGATTGCTTTATTATGTCCAGTCATTTGCCCCTCCTTTCCTTGTAAGAGGATTATACCTCTCCTCTTATTGCTAGATGATTTCATGTGCTGCCACGTAAACACCTCACAAGCAGCCTTAACCACTTGACTTGCTTTGACCAATGGTATATGAATGGGAATAATGAACACTGCAACCAAGTTAGAAATTTTGAGAGACATCAAAATCTTCCAGTAGCCCTCCTGCTGTTCCTCTTAGCCATGAAATCATCATGTCCCATTGTGATGGCTGCTCTATAAGCCTGAGTTCTGGAAAATACATGTAACAGAGCCACAGTTGAGCCATAGTCACCAACAAATAACTAAAGTGAGACATAAGTGTGTGTGTGTGTGTGTGTGTGTGTGTGTTGGTTTTGTAACAATCTGATGAAATTTAGAGCCCGTTTGTTGCACATCCAAAGCTGACTACTCCACGATGTAGAAAGAAATCATATCAGACTGCTAACAATGACAATTGCTTTAGCATGAAGATTATAGGTTGCTGTGACTTTTTTGTAATCTTTCCCCCCCTGTTATCTGTATCATGTATTATTTTATAATCAGAAAAAGAAGTTTTATTTTTCTTCTAAATATTCTTTCAGTTCTTCCTAACCCCCAGACATTTGAACTAAATTTAAGGTGAAATTAAATTTAGACCAGTTCTTGAGCAGGGGTGTTTGCCACATTCAGGACTAACTTGGGATGCTGCATTTAAAATATCATTAGCCTTCAAATTGATGCAATCCCTATTAAAATCCTGCTAACTTGGCAGAAATTGACAGCTGATTCTAAGATTCACATGGAAACATAAGTGACTCAGAATAGCCAAAATAATCTTTAAAAAAAGAACAAATTTGAAGAACTCACTTTCTGATCTCAAACTTGTAGAAATCAAGATAGTTTGATACTAGCATAAGGGTAGAAATATAGATCAGTAGAATAAAATTGAGAGCTCAGAAATAAACTCTCACATTTATGTTCAATTGATTTTCAACAAGAATGCTAAAGCAATTCAAAGAGGAAAGAGTAGCTTTTTCAACACCTGGTGTTAGGACAACTGCACCAATAATTGAATGGAGAGCCACTCTCTTCTTATCACAAATGAGGACAGGGAGGCACTGCAAGTTTCCATCAGCAGTGAGAATAAAATTATTAAACTCAAATCCCTCTTTTACATGGATCTGACTCTCCATCCTTATTTCTCAATATAGTACCTCTCTCCATCTGCCTTTGTCATCATCCATTAGAGGCTGTCAACCTTTCTCTTTAGGATTCTCCATTTTCCACTTTTGAACAGTCTCTGGAATATCTTTACCTTAACCAGAAATTCATTCAGTCCAATAAAAATGTATAGGCATTATTTAGATGAAAGAGTTACAGCAAGATAACTAAATCACTAAGTCTCTAAACTATGGAGGTTACACTCAAGTAGGGGAGGAAATAATTCAAAAAGAAAGCACATAACTATTTGTGAATACAAATAAATAGCCAAATAAATACATATTGTAAATTTGCATTACGGTGCAAATTATTTGAATTATGTTCTCATAAGCCTTCTTATTAATAAGACATATGTCCCTATTCAAAGTCACATCAGGGAATTCCCTGACTGTTTTTTTTTTTTTCTAGTAGTTCTTAGTGACACTTAAAATAAGATCTTACATCTGATTGATCTTTCATGCATTCATTCAACAAATATTTATAGGATGTACAAGAGTCTGTTTTAGATGCTAACGATACAACAGTGACCTCACCAGATATGGGTTCTGCCTTCAGAGAACTTACATTTGGGGAGACAGGCATTAATCACGAAAACCTATAGAAAGCAAACAACCAAATTGTGAGTGTCATAAAGGAAACAAGGAGGACAAGATAAGAGTATATAAAAGGGAGTACTGATATCTCTCTAAAATTTTGAATATATACATTAAAAGAACTAACATATAATGACATATCACTTAGTTGGTTTACACAAGTTTTCCCTTAATGAAAATGAGATGAATGAATCAATGACCTTTAATAGATCCTTACGCTGACACCCCCTTATGCATCCTATGGTCTTATGAATTATAGCTGCCCAAATTAAGGCCTGTTGGCTTATTACTTGGGAATGTAATATTTTTGTTAGCTAGTTCTTCTGGTCTACATGGATCACCAATTTTCAATGTACTCAAATATTTCAAAAATCACACCACTAACATGATTCAAAATAAATTATTGTGTCCTGAGTCAATACTATATTCATTGCATTATATTGAATCTTTCAGAATTCAGAGATGAATAACACACACATGCACACATAAACATGTTGTGCACAGTTTTTTCCTTTAAGAGATGTGTAGCTCACAAAGTCTGAGCCTTAGACCATCAACATCACCATCATTTGAAGCCTAACAAGTAAATTCTCAGGGCCTACCCATATGTGCTCAATGTGACTTTCAAAGGAGAGAAGGAGGGCGGAGGGGTCCAGTCCCAGAAATACTTGGCCTAACTAGTCCTCCAGGTGATTCTGATGCATGCTAAAGTTTGAGAACCACTGGCTTAGGGAATGAAGAATAAGAAAATTATTTAAGATAATGCACGACAAGGCAGATTATGAGAAATTGCCTAAAATATATATATAAAGTACTATCTCTAATGGCTAACTTGCTAAGTATAACTAGTTTAATTTTGTTTGGTATCTTTATAATAAACCAGTGATTATCAACCAAGTTGATAAGAAGGAAGCATGTCCAAATCAACTGAGGGACTTAGTCAAATTACCCGAGTCTTTCCCTGCCCTGGTCCCAAACCCCAGTTGAAAACCACAACTCTGGAGGGTAATAATAACCTTCAATATTCAGAATGTTATTTTGATCAGATTATGTTGGGATACCAACTAATCCAGTGATCTTGAATTTGATTCCCACTTCTGCCTCTATTTTATAGCCTGTTCAGTAAAATGTTGTTCCCATGAATCTTTGACTTACAACAAACACATAAAATATCTTGCAGAGGATAGAGGAAGTAGCATCAGTGAAGTGATGGTGTCAATTTTTGTTTCTGACTGCCACATGCTAGTTCTGTAACTTTTGTCAGGTTACTTACTTCCGGTAAACCTCAATTTCCTCATCTATAATATTGGTTTCATAATCTCAGCCTACTTCAGAGGCTATCAAGAGGATTAATGGATATAATATTTTTGATGGTATATGTAGTACATATTACGCCTTTTATGATGATGAGCATTCTGTCTTTCCTAGACTGTCTTTTTTCCTGGATTCCTGACATGCCACTGGGTATCAATAATGCAGAAGGTATTTCTAAAGAATCTTTAAAAATTGATAATATAATTGCAGGAAAAAATCTAGTATCTGTCTATCCATTGTTCTATTTTCTATTATGTATCTATCAATGAAATGGTGGCAGACATTGAGAATGTATATCTATTGAGCGTGTATTCAATTAACAGAATTAACTTAATATTGACAACTTTATAGACATTTCAAATAAGCATGAAAATATCGACAAAAAGAATGGCTGAGGAGAGACAGCAAATTGCCTTACGACATGTTAAAACTTTTTTCAGAGCTAGTCTAATCTAAATACCACACTATCAGTGCAGCAGTGTATAAATTCATGGGACAACATAGAAAATTCAGAAATAAATCTGCATTTACATAGATATATAATGAAAGACATTTCAGTTAACTCAAACAAGAATGTTTTATTTAATAAACAGAGCTGATAAAAATCAGCAATTAATCTGAAAGAGCTATGTCCTGCCTCATACCATTGATGGATCAAATATCTAAATGGAAATTGATTAAATATCTCAATATAAAATATAAGAGCAAAAATTTGAATATTTGTATAATTTGGGGGCAGGGGAGGATTTATTAAAAAAAAAGACTAAAAATAAAATGAAAAAACATATTTGACTATTTACAATTAGAGCATTTTAGGGGCACCTGGGTGGCTCACTCAGTTAAGCTGGGACTTTGGCTCAGGTCATGATCTCACAGTGGTGAGTTCGAGCCCCACATTGTGAGTTCAAGCCCCACATGTACTATCAGCACAGAGCCTGCTTCTGATCCTCTGTCTCCCTCTCTCTCTGCCCCTCCCCCTCTTGCATGCGTGCATTTGTACATGCTCTCTCTCTCAAAAATAAACATTAAGAAAATGAAGTAATATCAGAACAATTTGCAGCAAAAAATAACATAAACAAAATCAGAAGACAAGTGATGGGGAGGGAAAAATATGTTACATGCTTGACAAAGAGTCTCTAGCACAGAAAAAGTACTTTCATATATATATATGAAATACATATTTCATATATATTAAAAATATGAAATATTTCATTTATGAATATTTTATCATGAATATTTAATTCATATGAACCATATGAAAAATATATGAAATATATGTGTGTATTTAAATTTATTTTTGTGAGAGAGAACATGAGTCGGAGCATGGGTGTGACAGAGAAAGAAGGGGACAGATGATCTGAAGTGGGCACTGCACTGACAGCAGTAAGCCCAGCGCAGGGCTTGAACCCACAAACCCCAAGACTATTACCTGAGCCAAAGTCAGACATTCAATGAAGCGAACCACGCAGGTGCCCCTCAAATTTGTATTTAAAAAATCAGAAAAATGAGCAAAAATTTTGTCCAGATAATACACAGAAGAATAAATCCAAAGTGGTCAATAAATATAAAAACATGCTCAATTTCTCTAAAAGTCAGGCAAATGCAAATAAAGACAACAATGAAATTATGTTTTTCATCCATAGGTTGGGGAAAAATAAATTTCATGCCATATGGGTAGAATGTAGAGAAATGGACATTGCCATACGTGTTTTAAAGAAATATGAATTGTTTCAAAAATTTGCAATGAAATCAAATAATATTAGTACAATTAAACAGTGTGTGTACCCTTTAATATAGCATTCACACTTTGGAGAATTTATCTCCCCCCAAATCAAGTTGCAATACAGAGAATCAGTGTACAAGTGTGCCTCTTTCACTAACATCTGTAATGGCAATAATCTGGAAATAAACTGAATATACTGCAGTAATAGAATGGGTGAATCCATTATGGCACATCTATCTGATGGACTATGACAAACTGTTTAAAGCAGTGTATTAGATTAGTATCTGGTGAATTCGGAGACTAACCACTTAAAGGCAAGATAAGTTATTGACAAATATGAGCATATTAGTGCATATTGGAAAAAAAATTAAGCCATGGATATGTGTATATAGGTATCTATAACCAAGGAGAAAAATGTGAGAGGAAACACATAAGACAATGAATACCACTTAAGTTGGGGGTCTGACCCTGAAGGAGAGTTGGTGGGGAAGATGAATCATTTTTTTCATTAAACGTCTTTGGATTGTTTTACATGTCATAATAAGTATATAGTAACTTTGCAACTTAAAAATATAATAAAAACAGAGTCAAATCATGTGCAATCCTGTATTTATATGCATAATACATGTCTGAAGGACTCAAGCCAAATCGCTAATTTTGGATCCTCTTAAGAGAAAAGTAGTAGGGAAAGAGGGAACGGAGATCTTTAGCTTTGTTTCATATATATTTCTGCCTTTATAAATATGTATATTTTACAATGAATACTAATTCATATATTACTCATGTGAATTAAAAATAAATACATAGATTTAACTGTTTATACCCATGCAGTATACTAGGACAGGTTTTTTTTTTCCCCCTACCATTAATAGACAACAGTTATTGGCACAAACATTAACAAGCATAATAGTTGTAATTTGGTTGAGGAGAATAATCATGTATCAGCTTAAGTAAGATCCAATGCCTTGAAGAGATCTGTCACTCTATGAAAGTATTGACTTACAGTGGTCCCAACTAAGAAATACAAGATGTAATCCATAGATTCTTGTGAAATTCAGCTGTATTATCTTTTATTGCTCCTATAAACCTTAACTCTAATTAAGGATCATTTAGAGGTTTTTAGCTAGAGGGATGGGTGAAAGGATGTCTTTATCCCCACTTAGGCAGAGGAAAGATTTTAAAGTAGAAAATGAGCAATTGATGATTGTCTTGCCAAGTGTAATTAAGAAAATTTAACAGCACTTATTGTACCAAGTTCTGGGAGTAAAATCTGCCAAAGGCTGAGTTATGGTTTCTATGTAGGTAATATTATAAACTCAGCATGTCAAGAGTTTGATTCTAATTCTTGGAATAAGCTATAGTCTCTCACATATAGAACAATATAATTTGTATCTGTTGCCCAAAGCAAAGAGCTCTCCTTTTGCCTCCTTCCCTCCTACATTGTCTGAGACCTTTGTGTCAACTGTGTTACCCCCAGCACCCCTCTGCCCCTGAGACCTGCCATGTTGAAGGGCTTTCCTTCTCAACTCTTTACTAGCTTATTTCACTACACAGTTCACTGGTAACAATTTCTCATTTTTTTCTTCAAGGACATTGCTGGACCTAGACAAACTTAAAGGGCTCAGAGAGGGAAGCCCTACTGCCTAATTTTACCTATATTGTGAGAGGCGAGAAGTGTCTGGATTGTGGGAAACTCTTGCGTTTAGGGATTTTGGAGTGTTCTTGCAAACATGAGCCATGGATAGCTGAAAAATTATTGTATCCATATGAAATAGCACTGGGTGCCACATATAGAGGCACTCAAGATCAACTATCAGAATAGTTTAAACTGGTATGCTCAGACTATAGGGAAAGAATAAATCACTAGGCTTCAGTCCAATGAACTGGTGGAAAAAACTAGGAGATTACATTATATATAAACTTAACATATATCTCTAAGATATATGTTAAGCTGCTGCATAGTGCCTGCTATATATGTATAATTTTGCTTTAAATGGATGAATGTGCCTATTGTGAAGATATGTATGAATAGCAGGAATTACTTATTCAGTGATGATGGTGAGAGATTTGGGGTTAAGGATACTAATTAACTTCTTTCTCCTACACACTGGACACAAACTAACTCTTGCACCCATGGCACTCTGGTTTGATATGGTTTATCATCTCCAAAGGTGTGATTGATCATTTTGTTCTATGTTCAAGGGACCAGCCTGATTCACTAAAATATTGATTGCCTAGAGTCCTATCTTTTCCTGCACTGATTGCAAGAACAAAAGGTACACTTCAAATTGAACTGCTTGTAATTGGCCTATTTATAAGCTACATAAAGCGGCACACACACATTTACTTATAACTTTAATTGTCAGGATTAAGTCCCTCTGGAAGAAGAAGAGAGATAGAATTAAATGCATGGATGGAACTGAAAGAGCTGTTCAAAGTTTGGTAATAAGTGGACATATTCAGGAGAATCAGGGAGTACTCTTGGGCAGTTAGAAAAATAGATCAGTCTCTGAAAATCTAGAAGGAACATGGAAGAAGACCATGCATGAGAGTAAACAGTGGGATAAAATGAGTTTTGGAGACACAGAAGTGTTTTTGGAAGCCAGAAATGCAAATCCTAGGGAAGTAGATAAAGATTATAGAGGATGCTTTTTATGTGCCACCCATACCCCTTTGGACTTTCACGTTTTCATGTGGGTGGCTGACTTTAACATGGCATCGTGTCCATTTTTTTTGCCTAAGAGTTTTTCTCTGACCATTGGACTTTGCTTAAAGCTAGCATAGCAGTGTAGAAACAGAATTTAAAAACACTGACTTTTCCTCCTCACCCCAAGCCCCCAACTACAGCATCCTTCAATCATTGGAGTGTAGATGCCCCAACTCCCTCCCTCCTTGGGTGAGATAACAATGGGTCTCACACTTAGTGCTTTTTTAATGTTTATTTATTTGTTTTGAGAGAGAGACAGAGAGAGAGAGAGAGAGAGAGAGAGAGAGAGACAAAGAGCATGGGAGGGACAGAGAGAGAGAGAGAGAGAGAGAGAGAGAGAGAGAATCCCAAGCAGGCTCTGCACTGTCAGTGCAGAAATCAAGAGTCTGACACTTAACCAACTGAGCCACCCAGGCACTCCTCTGAGACTTAGTTTGATTGTATGTCTGGGATCCCTAGTGCAATTAAGCTGCAATTATCTACAATACTAACATTTGTCAACACAACCTGCATTGTTTGTCTTCCCTTCCCAGTTGCACTTTAACATTGCCATCCTTATCTGAGATCCCTTCCCCAAAAATCTACCTGCACCTGAATCTTTGTCCCAAACCTTACTTTGTGACAACCCAAACTACGATTGAATTTGTATACAAAATGAACTGCCAAAAACTTGAAAAATGAAACCAAACTGAAAAGAAAAATTAAAAATAAACAAAAGATATCAGACTAAGGAGAGTTGAGATATAGACAAATGAAGATTATTTTCCTTTCCTTAACTAAATCTCTAAAAAGAAAATGAGTTTAGGAAACATTGTTATTTTACTCATTTTCTGGGTTAGGACTTTCTGAAGAAAAGAGAAGCACTATGGGCATTTTTAGAAGTAAGCTTTTGAAAACTGTAATGCTTTAAGCCAAAACATATTGTTAACTGTGATAATGGGAACCTACATCACTAAGAGATGCATTGCCTGATTCTCTGTGGTTTCCTACTACAGTAGTTCTTTTTGGAATTAGGTGGTCTTTTCCAAAAAGCACTTGTGTTATGTGTTGAAATAATGAAAAAGCTGCTGAAATACAATATGCATTTTTAAATCTAGTAATAAAGAAAGTAATATGGCTGAATAATGCCAGGCCAGATTAGCTTTGACACTGTATTTGCTTTGTGTCCAACTTTATCTGGCAATGCATTATTCACTAGTACTATACACAGTGCTTTATTAAGTCTTAATCAAATGCATTTTATCATAAGTGTCAATTCAATGCTTTGCCATTGTATTTATGTATTTTTAAATACCGAGGTCTTTGTAACGAATGATAAATGCTTAGGCTGGAAAAGAATATCATATTTCTGGGGCCTGGGAATGAGGTCATTGTGTAGGCACAGTGTGGTTTTACATCTACACTAAAGTCATCTGCAAACAGCTTATATTACCCTTTCTTTTCTCCTCCTAATAAACTGAAATGTGAAAATGTTCATTTAACTTTTTTTTTTTTTCACCAACATGAAAATCAAGCAGGCATACTTTGGTCATCCATTGAGGGCATTTTAATAGGTTTATAGAGCACATAAATAAGACCTAAATTAAAACTGTCATTTTATTTTATATTTTATTTTATTTTATTTGTGGTTTTTATTTAATAGATTTTTGCACTAAATTTTTAACTGTGATGAGGAGCTCAAATGAAGTAGGTTAGACATAAAATTTTATATATAAACTGACAAGGGATTGCAATGGTTACACACATTTTTAAGTATAATTAATTAGTAATGAGCTGTATGTTTTGTAAACACAACTGGGCCTTAGAAATGCTTCTTGTGTTTCTTGAATTTTCTATGAAAGAAAATGCTTACAAAATATATTATTAAACTGTGTTAAGATCTTAGGCTTACTACTTTGATAATACTGGACAACTTCAATTTTTAAAATATTGCCAAAATCCAACTACAAGTTGCTTGGTAGTCTGGTTCTTTTATCAAAACAGCAGGTTTAGATTTATTGACCTTCCTATATTTGAAGAAGAAAAGGCAACTACTATAATCCTACAGTGTTATTTGGAGATACCTGTTTATTTCCTAAGTAAAAAAAAAAAAAGAAAAAATCTTTACAGAAGTTCATGATTTTAGATTTAAAAAAATACATTAAAAGAAATCCAGGACTTTTAAAGAACATTTTATTAAATTAGACTTCTGTCCTTCAGTGAGTGCCAAATGAAATTGGAGTGTTAATGGCATTAGGCTTTACACACCAGAGTGGCATTAGCCCCTGAGTCAGTACCACCAGTGGGATAGAGTTTTATCTATAGAAGGGATACTTAGATAATGAACTCACATTAATTCTTGGCATCATTGCCAAATAGACTGTTTCTTCTATACTTTAACCTTCAGGTGAATTGTCAGTCAGATCCTCTGCTATCCCCAATTCCTCTTGTTTTCTTCTATGTCCAAATAGCTGGAATAGACGCAGAGCTTTATCAGTTATAATAGCAATACTTTAACATATTTGTCATTTACACTACATAATTGTTAATACAGAAAAAGTATTCTTAACATATTTTTTTCTTGCAAAGTAATTAATCAGCAGTATTTACAGACTACTTATTATGACCATGTATTTCCGGTAAGGGTCTCTGAGTAACGCTCAATCAAGGTAGAAAAAAAAAATCCATTAAGCAGAGAAAGTTTTCCTTAAAATGAATTTATACTTAAATAAGTCAGGCCCTTTTTTAGTCTGCATCAAATTTTTAGAATGAAGTTAAGTGCTAGCCATTTACAAAATAAATTTGAATCTTGTATGTATGTGTGTGTATGAATATATATACATATGCGTATGTATACATATGTACATATGCATATATATACACACACACATATATATATATACATATATATTTTTCCATTGTGACCGCATAAGTATTTTATTTTTGTGATTTTTTTCACCTTGCCTAAATTTATAATGTTTAGACTATACATACATACAGTATGTATACATACATACATATGCATACATACAGTTAAAGGCTACTCATCTTAGGTTTAACTGTTATTCTCTATGTATATTTTAAAATATTCTCTTTCCTTTATTTCTTAAAAAATGAAAAAATATTAAAACCATGGAAACATTAAGATGGTATGTACAAGCATTAATAAGCATGTCCTTGTGTGTAAGGTTATTGATAAAGGTATTTATGGAATTAATGTAAGGGCACTGTGGTTCTAATGATAAATTCACAATAGGAAAGATCATGAATATGGAAGGAAAAGATCCAGGTAACGTTCCATTTGTTTTGCTGAGTTTGTATGTAACTCTGAGTAAGTCACTAAATGTCTCTGATTCTTGGTTTCTTCATCTGTAAAACAGGACCACGGGATTGTCTCTTTTCACTCCCGTGAGTTTAAAGAGTGTTCCTTGAATTTTTTTGTTGTTTAAAATTTTCTTACCATGCTTACAAGAGGATTTCCTGGCCCCCATGTACAAGTTTTTCATTCTCTGTGCTTAGATGATACCATGCAGTGTGTGTGTGTGTGTGTGTGTGTGTGTGTCCGTAAGAGAAAGAGACAGCGGAATTAAAATAGATTCAGGAAACACTTAAAATCATGAGACTTTAGCAGAGATTGATTAAAATAATTTTTTATATCACTAAAATCCTCAGCAGATACATCAAGGAGTCTGGGGTTAACTAACAAATGAGTGTCTTTCCTACCAGGCAGACACATTTCTGAAGAATTAACTCTCTTTTTGTGAATATACAGTAATGGCACTATAAATCTAAATTTGATTAAAGTTCTGAAGAAATGGGAAGACAGTAGGTCACTCATAATAGAGTCTGCCAGTAGCAGCAGCTGTCGGATCCCTTTCTCCCTGTGTGCAGGAGGAGTCTCATTTGATTTCCAGCTTTCGATCCCTCCTCAAGGTGCAGCCATAGTCCTCTTGCAGCACATTATAGAATCCTAGAGACATGAAGCTGTAGAGCATGGCTGCATTCCTTTCTCCAAATGGGTTTTGGTACATACAGTTCATAAGTGACTAGTAAGAATTTGCTGTTCAGGCTTACTTTTCCCTTGGGATTCTATAATTATTTTAAAATATTAGCCATAAATCCCTTGCTATTTCCTTAAATTCTTCATTTGCCTTAGTGAAACTCAATTGTATGCCAAAAATCACTTTTAATACTTGACTTGGAGACTGCAGACCATACTTACACATCAACCTGGAAAAATAATATGCAAAATTTGGCTTTGGCATTGCCCAAAATGTGGTATCCTGAATCATCATATACTTCTGTATGTCACAAAGTATGTCTAATAATAGGAAAAGATGAGTATCTTCACACAAAATGTAATGCTCACATTAACATCTGTCAGCAATTTTGTGAGAGTATTGCCAAAATATAACATTTATTTTGGCATTTAGTTCCATTTTGCTTTTGTGAGTGCTTCTTTTACTTTGTTGCCATTAACATAGCATTAAAAATGTCTTTCAGATGTTAAAAATCAATTATATCCAAAATGTCCCGGTAGTTACCAGAGCAGATTAATGCAAGGTGCTGTAAGAGTAATGTCCAAATAAATTGTCGTAAGTGAACAATGCAGTTCACCACAAGAATAAGATTGGCCTGACTTTGGTACCTTTGTGGGAAACGGGGGTAAAATCAACATTTGCAACCAAAGAAAAATATACAAGGTCATGTTTTGTTGAAAGATCGGCAGGTGCTTTAGTCATATTATTTTCAGTGCAGTGATCAAGCTGCCATGATAAGTTAGAACAAGACCAAAACTGTTTACACTCAATTTCTATCTACAGATGTGTAGCTGGTTTCTAAAGATGATCGATACGTGATAAGCTTGAGAATGGACATTTCCCTATGAAGAGGTCTCTTTGAGGGAATATGAATTATGAAAACTCAAGTGTTACCTTTTGGACTTAGGCATTTGGCAAGTTCATAGCAACCTTTATGTTAGTAGTCATGAGAGATTATTTATTTTCTAGAATTTTGAGTTCCAGGCCCTCAAAATACTTGAGAGAGAGCTTCCAAATAAATGTAAACACTGTTATGTAGTGGAATCAGTGTGGCCCTGGCATGTAGGCATGGAGGGGAGGGTCTGGTGTCATGAGCATGAGAGCTGTGCAGTCATGTAAGGTCTCATCTTTAGAAGGACCCACAATAAATGCTTATTTTGAAACAAGCTGCCATTATTTAGAAATTCTTAATAACTTTTGAATAAGGGGTCCTACATTTTCATTTCACAGTAGTTACCACAATTTACTTAATGGGTCATCAGGGTAGTTGCAGAGGAAGAACAAGACTCCATGTTTCCAAACTTTTTCACCTGAATTTAGGGAGTGACTCTTTAACTGCTCTCTTCCAAGTAGTGTTCTTTAACTGCTCTTCCAAATAGTGTTCCTTTATTTCTATCTTTTCTTGCTCTACCTCTATTTTCGTTCTGATTTGGAAAACAGAACCCCTACGATGTTAAGTCTCCAGTAAGGGCTTAAACTGTCCTCCATGTCTGATTTAAGATTTCTCTAGAAGTGACCAGACATCTTTGTTGTTGGACAACATCTCTGTTGCTGGACATCTATGCCATAACACACCTTCTCATCTAGTTATTTACCCCTTCAGCCCTAACATTATGCTGGGCATGTTTTGTGCTGTGTATATAGTAGTGAATAAGGGGACTTGGTTCCTGTTATCCTAAATTTACAGTTCAAAAGGACAGACAATAAAGCCAAGGGCCAGATAAAAGAAACTATGATGGTGATAGAGCAGGACCTACAGGAACACAGAGGAGGAACACCTAAGGAAGTGAATGTAAAGAAAGATCTGAGATCTAAGTGTGGATAGATATTTTTCACATGAAGGGGGAAACAGAGAATTTTCTAGAAAGAGAATAGCATGAACCAAAGCCCTGAAGTGAAAGGTTGCCATCTTCAGGAGAGTTTCCCCCATGGATAATTGCACTGACCAAATTCAAAGTAGGTTTTAGCCAGAGATTCTTTTCAGAGGATTTCACATTTATCAATACTAGGCTTTTAAATGAGTTAATAGTTTAAATTGAAAGGTTATCATAAAAGGGCCTGACTCTATTTTAATCAGATTTTTTTCACAAAGTCCATGTAAGATATGTCTAAACCAGAACAGGATATGTGATATCCATGGACACATTGAAGATTCCAGTTGGTGCTTGGAGGCTAAAAGAAGTTGTTGACTAGAGGGAAAAATGTGATGTAAATTGATAATCAAAGTTAAATATCATTATGGTTGAATATTTGTGCTCCCCTATTCATATGTTAAAGCCCTAATCCCCAGTATATTATCAGGAGGTGGGACCTTTGGGAGGTAATTAGGTTTAGATGAGCTTATGGGGTTGGGGCCTACATGATGGGGTTGGGATATTGTAAGAAGAGGAGTTCTCTTTCTTTCTTCATGTGAACCCACTGAAGAAGGCCATGTGAGCACACATTGACAGAGTGATTGTCAACAAATCAGGAGGGAGTCTGGTGTACCTGGAGGAAAGAGAGAGAAAGAGAGAATAGCAAGAGACGAAATCTGAGAGCTGTGCCCAGGGACCAGATTATGGACATAGTTTTGTGAGGCCTGGCAAAGATTTTCCATGGTTTGTAAGGGTAATGTGAAACCACAGGGGTGTTTAAATAAGGATTGTGATGCGATCTGACTATGGCGTTAAATGATAGCCATTGCAAAACCCCAGGCAAGTGGTGATGGTGGCTTGGACTAGGGTTGTGACTTTGAAGGCTGGGATAAATGAACTTACTCCTGTGGAGACAGTGAAGGGAAAGCAAAGTGTTAAAGAAGGCAATACAAACATGCAAAGACAAGCCCAGAGTAGAGGTTGTAGAGGTTGTAACTAGGACTTGTTTTGATAAGCTGGCTTTTGGGATCAAAGCTGAAGGGCTAATCTAGAAACAGACGCTCTCAGCTTTCCATAAAGTCATGTTGTGATGGGAGGAAGAGTTCCTTGCATTTCCAGGGTTTGGTAAGCAGTGTCAGCAACACTGATGCCTCAGCAGACACCCACAGAAAATAGAGTCATCTCTGGTCACTGTTCAGAATCAAACACTGCAGGTCATGCTTCCAGCTATGAGGTGGGAAGTGCTTTAATTTATACTTGGTTAGCTTGATCTTCCAAAAACATGGAAACGAATTAGGGACATAACCAATGAAGACTGCAAAATGATGGAAGAGAGATTGCCACAAAGATCCTGCAAAACTGTTGTGTTTGAATAAGCAAGTATTTGAGGGTGCAGTAGGTAAATTGGATGGCCTGAGCTCATGTCTGCTTCTCACTAAAATTGTTCAGGTACCTGGGGGACCTCATTTTTCATGTGCCCATATTGCCTTCAAGGGACACTTTACTCACCTGAAGGACTGGACTTTTTATTTTCCTGCTGATGTGTTCTAATAACATTTAATAGCAGTCTCCATCTTAAATATGGGATTTAGACCATTAACTTTATATGGTATATTTAAAAAACAATTCCAAAATAACAGATATCAGCCATTAAAATAACTTCTTCATTAGTAAATAGATACATTGAGAATTTTGCATTTTGATTTCCATGTACAAAAATACAAGTGCATGGTTTGGTTTTGTTTCATTTTTAAAAGTCCTAAAAAAGAGGCATCTATTCCTTTCCTTCCTTTTCCATAATTTTTGCGCTAATTGACATATATCAATCCAGATGTAGAGAATTGGTAAAAATAAGATGAATTGCTAAGCAACATATATTTATATTATATGTCTTTCTTTTCATTCTAAGTGACAGGAAATACAACTAAAACTAGAAAGGGATTTTATTTATACACAACTGGAAGATCCAGGGCATGGATTTTTCTCCAACTCGGCTTCCATTCCTTGTCTTAGATCCATTTACAAATGGTTGTCCCCTCATGGTGGCAAAATAGTCCACCAGTTTTGTGGTCCCTTGGGCTCAAATCCTAATTTCAGCAGTCTGGGAAAAGTCTCATTGCTTATCATTGACTCTTGTGTCCATTTCTGAAACAACCTCTATAACAAGGAGAATACAGTGCCTTGATTCAGCCTATTCCTTCTACATTTTGAAGAAAGGATTGAATCCACCTTATCCAACCAAATATGCAGCCTAAGAGGAAGGCAATGATGGTTTCCAGTAGGTAATTGGTGTATTCATAAAAAAAATACATAGGGGATACATGCTAAGGAGCTAGAGAACATATTTGCCCACTGCCCTGTATCAGGCCTGAACAGTGTTATAGGAAGGGATATTGCCATGTTGGGTCTCTAATAATTTGTCAAGAAAAGCTACCAAGGACACACCATATTTTCCTCAAGGTTAAAAAGTTATACAGGGAGCTTCTCAGTAGTTTGCTTCTGAATTTCCTGCACTAGAGGCAGCCCTATATTCAAAGAGGGAAGAAAAGTTTCCATTACCCCATTCTATGTGCTCGATATACACCATCTCATTAACTACTCACAAATATTTTATCATTAGTCCTATTTTTTAGGTGAAGAAACTGAGCCTCAGGCACATTAAGGAACTTGTCTAAGTTCACATAACAAAAGCATAGCTCATGTCTGAACCCAGATCTTTCTGCATATAAAGCAGGATGCCACTGTCCTAGCCAGATATAACTCTTCCATTAACTTACTCATTGAGTCAAGTAATTGACTTTACTCTTTTTTGTTCTTTTTAAAATTGAATTTTGTAGCATTTACTTTAAGATGTAGACTTTACACATGTTATAATGTAAATTTTACCACTTTTAAAGATCCTCAACAAGAAAATTATTAGTTTCTCTCTAACCCCTCATTCCCCAAATATGTAGTGAATGTCTATTACATGCAAGGGGACAAGAACAGTGTGAAATGAGTTGGCTACACCATTCTGGGGTGGTTTTGTGAGAAGAGTAAGGGGAAGCATGCAGTCTTTCCTTTTTCTGGCATGTCATCAAAGTCCAATGCAATCTTGAACTCTCACAAGAAATTTTGAATGGTGGCGTTCACCTAGGCTAAATAACTCCCTGTTAATTTCCCCTTCCAGCCTTCAACAGCATGGTAGCTGCAACCATCACACTAGATTTTAGTTCATGAGTTTACATTGTTTTTATGTCTTCTGAGTTGTGCTGCCCTTGTGAGGAGTTCATTTGCACTCCAGCATAGATCATACCTTAGATTCATATTAGGTGTTCAGTAAATATTTCTTGAATTAAGTGCCTTATTAGAATGATGGACCATAAATATTTGGTATAGGAATACCATTAAGCAATTAAACACTGATAAAATTTGTATGAAACACATTATAGTTTAGAAAAAATATATATATATTCAATATCATGTGATACATATATATATTATGTATAACCTAATATATGACTTATACATATGAAATAAATGTTATCACACACATATATTCTTTTATATACATGTATATTTTTCTGATTCATAAAATTTAGGTTTTTTTTGGTTTTTGTTTGTGAACAAGTGTTTTAGCTCAAAACGTTTCCTGGAATTTGAATTCCCATATCAGCATTTTATGAAACCATAAAATATGAACAATTTACCTTCTGACCTCTACCCCTTCTAACCTCCTCCCTGCTTTATGACGTTAAAAACAAACACACATATGAAGTGAATTATATTTAAACTTTTGGACAACATATTTTAGCAAGTCACAAAAAGATGTAATTGTATTTTGCACAAAGTGATTTAGTTCTAGAAAGCTAAGCTGACATGTAACCAATTGGTTGTTTTTGTTGTCAAGTTCTTTTAATTTAACTAAAAGTGGGTTTGCAAAAGGATATTGGGAAAGCCTCAAGAGTTGTATTGTGAATCTTTAATTTCCATTTTCAAAACCTTTCAGTAATGCCTAATTCTTTATGATTCATGATTTCTTAAACATACAACATACCCTTCTTGATTATGGTTTCTCTCACTTTTTTTTTTCAAACCAGAAGTGTAATTATGGCAATGAGGCTAAATAATGTGTACTCCAGGGGTGTTGTTCATCTGACTTTATGCTTCCTGAGGCCATTCTTTCTTTCTCTGACTTGTGACACTTTAGTCTACTCAAAGAGATAATTGCTATTTCCTAGCCTACTTCTCACACCCTCTTTTGCATTTTTTGTTTCAATGAAACAAAAAAATAAATTACCTAATTTTGATTTTTCTACTATTTACAAGAGATTTTTTTTTATGTGATTGAATGTGGGAGTTTAGCTGTTTGGAATAACCAAAGAGCTACAGATGAGCAAACAGAGGCTGACAGACAATAAATTACTAGTCTACAGTCATGGAACTCATTGACAACCAGGTTTAGCAGGATTTCAGAAGGAGCAATGAGTTAAGCAGGCAAGTCCCATGCATTCATGAAAACAAGCTTTTTAAATCAGAGATATACTGGAAGGCAGTAGAGGGTAGTGGTTAAGAACACAGCTTTGGGGACACCTGGCGACTTGTTCAGTTAAGCTTCCGAATTTGGCTTAGGTCATGATCTAACGGTTTGTGGGTTCGAGCCCCAAATCAGGCTCTGCACTGGCAGTTCAGAACCTGGAGACTGCTTCAGATTCGGTGTCTCTGTTTCTCTCTGCCCCTCCCCTGCTCACACTCTTTCTCTGTCAAAAATAAATAAACGTTTACAAAAAAAAAAGACACAGGCTTTGGACTCAACCATCCTTGGAACTGAATCCTTACCTTCTCTCTACCTATGTCATACTTGGGCAAGTTATTTAACTTCCTTAATGTTCACTTATGCTTCTCTGCAAAGCAATGGTGACATTACCGAACTTTTAAGTAAGGATTTTATGAGATAATGCCTATCTCGTTCTAAGCAATGAATAAAAAATGGCTAGGGCTGTTTTGCTATATCCTCTTCTTGTACTTTGATAAGCATTGATAGAGTTAATAAGAGTGCCTGCATGGAATCTAACAACTTGGAAACATAGGGTGGGCATTACTTCTTATTGTTCTAATTTTGGCCAATTAGAAATGTTTAAATAAACTGTACATTATCTTTCTTCATGTCACATTCCTTGTAGTTCATATAGGTGGCCTTGTTCTGTACCTATTGATAACTGCCCTGGCCATGCCTTATTTTACTGCCAATTTCCTTCTAGATATTCCTAGAATCAACTATGTCTCTATTTTTACTGACAATGCCCTAGTTCAAAATGTAATCATTTTCACTGTTTTCATCATACTGTTAGATATCCTTTCTTTTAGTATTGCTCCCTTACTCTGTTAACTGTATTTGAACTGGAACAACCTCTGCAATGCACAGTTCAAATGATGTTACCATTGAGGTAAAGCCCTTTCACAGCACCCAGAATCCCTCAGAAAAGTGTGATGGTGCCATCATGATTTGACCTTTTTCTACTTCCTTCTTTGTGTCTTTCAAAATAGACTATGCAGAGGAGGAAACTGAGGGTCAGGGAGGTTAAATAATTAGCCTGAGGTTACACAACTAGTGAATAACAGAACCAGAACTCCATCCCAGACTTCTCTGCTCTATTGTCCAGCACAGTTATTACATAGATCAGGGGTTGGCAAACTACATCCTATGGGCCATATTCATTCCATTGCCAGTTTTTTTGCAAATAGAGTTTTATTGGAATGCAGTCATGACCATTCATCTACATATTGTCTGTGGCTGCTTTCATACTTCAAGGGTGAAGTTGAGTAGTTATAACAGAGTCCATCTGGGCCACAAAGTCTATAGTATTCATTATTCGGCCCTTTAGAGAAAAAGTTTGCCAGTCCCTGACATAGATTCTACTTGGATTCAAAAGCACAAAAAGTATAGATTCCAGAATGTACACAGTGAGGAACTCTGTGATCAGAGTCTTCTTCTACTTTAATGAAAGTGGATGAAATGTTGCCTTAACAGGTAGAAGAATCACTGAAACACTAGGACCTGAATACACTAGGTGATTTTAATTACCTAGATATCTATTGGGAAAACAGCTTGACAGGATACAGATTGTCCAATCAATTATTTTTAAAGGGTTGCTGACAGTGCTTAATGTGAAAGAAGTAGGAAGCTAAAGAGATGGCAGGTCTCGTCTCCTGATTGTGCCCAACAAAGAACAGACGATTGCAAACAAAATGGAATATGTCATTTGGAAGAGGCAGAGGCTGTAAAATAAATGGGAGAATTCACAACGCTGAGGTAGGGGATTAGGAAAAGCAGCTGAACAAAGAATATGAATTTTAAGAAAGCAAACTTGAGTACAGAATGCTCTGAGCCTGAAATGACTGGATATTTGCATAAATATGTGTACATTCACCTGCTGAATCCTCTCAGAAAGTTTGCCACTGGCCTATACGGAGAGAAAAAATTGGAATACTCAATCATTCAGAAAAATCTACCAGTTGTTTAACATGCCAAAATTCCAGAAAGAGCTTAGCACGAATATTATTTCTCACAAAAGCAAGCTCTTCTTGTTCTTTGAGAGGCATTTTGCCTTTGGGAGACCAGGGAACAGAGAAGCAACAAGCACAGGTTGTGATAATGTGTTTGCCGAGAGCTGAAATAAACCATGTGCAGAATGTGCCAGGAACATGATGATGGGTAAGCCTTAGACTTGGATGTGTTCTTCTTCCAAAAACCTCAAAGTATGGATAATTATGAAATGACATTCTAGGGGCCTGAGAGAATGAGTGCATTTCCAGCTACCACCTCTAATTTACTTCAAGGGAATAATTTGTATGCACTGGGCTCATCTGACTGATGCCTGGGTGCAGTGGCGTCCAAAAAGGTGAGAAAGGACTTGTGATCTGTGTGTTCTTTTGGATGAAGAAATGGGATAGAAGGATGGTTTCCTCCTTGGTTCCTTCATTCATGATTTAATAAATTTTTGTGAAGGGACCGCTGGCTGCCCTGTACTAGAACTGGGGACACCAAATAAAGACTTGTGTGGGGGAGAAGATGCAAAATCACATCATCACCATGCACTCTGATGAATCAATTCTAATACTTGAGACTGAGCCCAGGCCAGAAGCTGTGTGAGGGGTAAGAGAGGATAAGTGTGGAACAGGCTGAAGAGGTTTAGAGATAGACTGACAATTTGTGTGACAGACTCCACCATCCTCAATGTAAGTTGTTTTTGAATGGAGGGATATTTCCACGTACTTTGGGGGAAACCCCAAAGAAGGACAGCAACTCAGTTTTGTGTTCTTTGCCTTCATGCAGTACATACAGAAGAAGAAAAGATGAGCATGTCAGTGTGGCCTGATTCTCCCTTCTGCAAGGGTGCTGTGTGTGTTGGAATGCACAGGCAAGAGGCATTTCCATCACCCCCGTCTGTGTACTTTCCTGCAGTTTTTAGCTGAGTTTGAGAGGCAAATTTACCTCCCTTGCGCTGAGAGCCAGGTCCATGCATAGCTGGTGCCAATGCTCAGACTTCATTGTCTTTATCATTAGTATTTCTCATGACTCTAAAAACAGCCACTATTCTTTGAGCACTGCCCATGTACTAGGCACTGTCCTCAGCACCTACATCCATTGATCATTTAAATTTCACAATAATCCTATGAAGTAGGGGTCACTTTATCCAATTTTCAGAAGATAAATTGAGTCATAGAGTATTTAACTTTCCCAAAGTTACTTGGTTGACTTATGTCTCACATATTCTAGACAATTTTAACCTCTCTAGTTAGTATCTTCTACTGTTTTTTTTTTAAAATAATTTGATAAAGAAGTTCTATGGCTGAGGCAAGTGCTTGAAAACTACTGCAGAGATAAACTCTTGAAATATTAGGGCACTAGAACTGGAATCTAAGTTAAGGATATATTTGGTCCTTTCTAGATCTGCCTGGGTTATAGCAAGACATTTTCCATTTTCATTATGCACTTTGTAAGAGGCCAGGGAAATCAAGTGGACATCGTGTGCAAATATCACTGCTTTCCCTACAGTTTTATTTCACAAAGGCCAAATTGTAAAACTTTTAGTTATCATAGGCAAGGGACATGCCATGTCTGGCATGGAAAGGCCAGACTTCATAGAAAAACCTTCACTGGGTGATGCCTGCCTTGAGCAGTCTTTGGACTGTCAGATGCCAATTGATGTTGGAGGACTTCTACTCAGACACTGCATAGTCCAAGCTCTTACATACTCAATGTGAAAGTTCCTTCCTTTATTAATATTCATGTTCTGTTTTGATCACAGGTCAAAGAGAGTGGTTAAACCACAACCTAGAATCCTAGGGATCAGGATTTGACCATACTGAGACCTCATACGTAGCCACCCCTCTATGGTTCCGTAGATGGAACCTGGCACTGGTGTGAGATCTGGGATATGACCAAATTATTTCATTTAATTGATGTCCTAGTTAATCCATTGTTTCTGAGAGGCTTATAGGGTATCTCTCACCTGTGAATTGAAAAAAGTGTATCTCCTTAATCACTCTATAGTTGGTGTTAAGAGAATTCAGAAGTATAAGAATAGGAGGTTGGGCTTAGAAATAAAGTATTGAGGGATGTAGACAATAAAAATTGGGCCACTGGATGGACCTGTTAGAAGCATCTTAGATGCTGAGAAGTCTTGATGAAGGTTGTGCCTCTGAGATGGGCAAGTCTTCTGGCTTAAGTAATGCATTTGGATTATAGTAGGAATTGTAACAACAATATAATTTAAAATTGAATAGCAATTTGTATTTTTCAAAGGACTTTCATTGAATAGATAATCCTAAGTATTGAGGCTATAACACAGAATTAAATAGACAAAGTCCCCAATTTGTAGAATTTAGTATCTATTGAACTCTTTTATTTGATTGCATTGAGGCCTTTTTCCAAGTTTCATGTTGTAGTTTCTCACTACTCCCTGAGGAAGGTTGATCAAAGTTTATGCTCAATTTACTGATGAGAAGACAACACAACGGTATTGTAGAACTAAGAAGTATCAAAATCCTCACCAGAACCAAGTAGACTTGACCTCAAAGTTTGTCTGATTAAAAAATTCTGTGGTAAAATATTTATAACATAGAATTTATTATTTTAACCAGTTTTAAGTGCATGGTTCTATGGCATCAAGTACATTTACATTGTGCAAACATCACCACCATCCATCTCCAGACCTTTTTCCATTTTTCCGACCTGAAACTCTGTACCCATTAAACAAGTCCTCTTTCTCCTTTCCCTCTTCCAGCCCCTAGCAACCACCACAATGCTTTCTGGTTCTATGAATTCGACAACTCTGTTACCTCATACAAGTGAAATAATACAACATTTGTCCTTATGTGATTAGATTATTTCATTTAGCATAAAATCCTCAGTGTCCATCTATGTTGTAGCATGTGTCACAATTCCCTTCCTTTTTAAGGCTGAATAATATTCTAGTGTATGTCTACACCATATTTTGTCCCTTCACCCACTGATGGACACTTATGTTACTTATACCTTTGGCTGTTGTGAATAATGCTGTTACGAACACAGGTGTACAAGTATCCATCTTGCTGCTTTCAATACTTTTGGATGTATACCCAGAAATGGAATTACTGGATTATATGGTAACTCTAATTTTATGAGAAGCCATCATACTGTTTCTCATGTTGCTGTACCATTTTACATACCTGTGCTCTTTTGACTACATCAAAGTTGCCTTTGAATGATGAACTGAAGAGGGAAAGAGCACTGATATTGTAGCAATGCCAAATGCAACAGATCTGATCCTTCCATTATATATCAATGTAACCCGTATTTCTGTCATATGATTTGTGATGTTTACAAATAACCTGTTTCCTTTGCTCCTCAAAAACATGTTGAATAAAGGGGTATGTGTAACTTTTCAGTACACTTTAAATATGATGAAAATGTCAGTGTTTTTTGAGGTGTCAAAACAAATGACATAATGTCAGCATTTAGAAACGGCTATTTGCAAAACAAGTTGCTTTTGTTTTCTGCCAGGCACACCACAGCATGTTTAACAATGGGGTATGATAGCTATGAACTGTGACTCTGATCTGCCTCAGACTCAGAAAGCCTCCACTACAAAGTGGCACTTATCATTGCTTTGTAGGGTTTGCTTGTGTCTTCCATACAAAGGTTCACTAGGAGTTGAACTGAAAATTTGTGGATAAGTACTGGGTTGTGTATTCTTGAGGTGTATGTCTGTATCAACGTGTGTGTGTGTGTGTGTGTGTGAAGGGTATATCTCCCAAATGATCCCATTTGGAGATTTTTTTCTCCCCCAGTTTGGTGACACACCCTGAGGGGACCCACAATGAGTCTGGCCCTTGTATGGTCACCTCCCCTTGAGTGCAGGCAGACCTGTGACTTGCTGCTAGCCAATGGAGTATGGCAAAGGTGATGGGATGCCACTCACTTGATTAGGTTACACTATTTAAGACTCTAGCTGACTGGAGGAGAGATTCCTCTCCTGGTCTTGAAGCAGTCATGTTGTGACAGGGTCACATGGCAAAGAAGGGGCAGCCTCAGGAGATAAGAGTAGTCCTTGACTGACAGCAAGTCAGAAAATGAGGGTATCAGTCAGTTCCACAACTGCAGTGAATTGGATACTGCCAGTGCATTCGTGAACTTGGAAGAGGACTGCAGGCTCCAGAAAGGAACACATCCTGGTTGACACCTTGATTGTAGGCTTGTGAGGCTCTGAGAAAAGGATCCAGTTTCCTAATCCATGGTAACTGGAACATAATAGATGTGTTTTTTAAAGCTGCTATATTCGTAGTAATTGGTCACACAGCATTAGAAAACTAATACAATCAGGCACACTCTTAGCATTACCTTCCCTTTTTCTGCGTGTTCCTTTTACGTTTATATTGATTTTCTGCCTATTTCTTCTTCTGTGGATTCTGCCTGATGGTACTGTCAATTAAGATGCCCTGGTTTCCCTCAGCCAAAAGGAAAACACCTGACCCTAACTAGACCAATTCGGATGTTTCTTTCTGGGATCCGAATCTTGACAAGAGTAATGAAGAGGTTGGGCATGTTTAAAGCTGATTTGTCCCAGCAGTATTACCCCGAAACACTCTTGCTACCCATTCTTCTGAAGATTCCCTACTTCCTGTCTTTGCCAAAACTGATTTTTCAGCTTTCTATTTTTTTTTTTATTATTTTTTAAAGTTTTATTCATTCAGATAAAGAGAGAGAACAAACAGGAGAGGGGCAAAGAGAGAGACAGAGAAAGAGAGAGAGAGAGAGAGAGAGAGAGAGAGAGAGAGAGAGAGAAAGAAAGAATCCTAAGCAGGCTCCACACTATCAGCATGGAGCCAGATATGGGGCTCAAACTCATGAACCACAATATCATTTCCTGAGCCTAAATCAAGAATCAGATGCTCAACCAACTGAGCCACCCAGGACCCTCATCTTTCTCTTTTGATGAGCTCTACTAGATTTTTCAAATAAATTTCTCTTCTGCTCAAATTAATCAGTGCTTGATTCTCTTCATTGTAGCCAAAGGATTCAAATTGATACATTGACTGCAATCATAATCTCCTCGAACCTTCTTTTTCTGAGCTGTATGATAACCTTCTTTCTAAAAGACCCTCCCTATCACTAGCTGCTCCTGACTATGTTACCCCAAAGTACTCAAGGTTTAAGGAGAATTCTGATCATTTAAATGACAGGATTTTGCATCAGAAGAAATTATAATGTTACTTTCCTATTTTTAATCAGGGCCACTTTTTGTTTTTTGACACAGGGGGTTAGGTCTCATAAAGAAGACACTCAAAAAGAATGAATCATCAAGATGGGTATTATTTGTAGAGGTAAAAAAATAACTTATTTTAAAAAAAGAAGATACAGAATGGCTCCCAGCAATGTGTTTTCTTTTCTTTCTTTTTTAAATTTAATTTTATTTATTTTTGAGAGAGAGACAGAGAGACAGAGAGCAAGTGAGGGAGGGGCAGAAAGAGAAAGGGGGAGGGGGAGAGGGAGAATTCCAAGCAGGCTCTTCACTGTCAGCACAGAGCCTGACACAGGGGCTCAAACTCACAAACTGTGAGATCATGACCTGAGCCGAAATCAAGAATTGAATACTTAACTTACTGAATCATCCAGGTGCCCCAGCAATGTGTTTTCTGATTTCTTAGAGAGAAAGAAATATCAGCAGGTTTTCTTGATCTTCAAAGTTCAGTGTGTAAAGATGTCTGTTTCCTAGACTGAAATATCAAAGACAAAGGAGGAACCTTGAATGGAATGAAAGCTCCAGAATAGAATTAAAAATAAGAATTGAAAAGTGAAAAGAATTGTAATTCATCATTGGAATTGTGATTCTTGACTCACTTCTTTGATACACAAATCTTTCCTTGATAATAAAAGTCTATGTGAAAAAGTGTTATGAAGTTTCTCCCTCTCATATTTAGTCGATGTGTGAATGTTTTGATTATATCTTTTACAAAGAAAGCTATAAAGAAGTTAAAATAAGGTTGTTAATGTTTTTATACCAGTGTGCACAACACCATGCCAAATATGGCAAAGCATTTTTTCTCTTAATTTGTTGAATTGAGGGATTTTTTGCTATAATCCTAAAGTGATCATATTAAAACTTTTCTGACAAATGCTCTGCCTCTGCTTTGATGAAATTTCAAAAAAATATAAACCACGTTCAATACTGTCATAGTTGGGAACGTGTTTGAGATGTAGTTTGTGTCCGTGAGTGTATCATAGTGAAGAGAAAAGACACAAAGAAAACATAAAAAAGAAAATCAACAGCTGAAGAGTAGATTTTATGAAACCTTAGTGGGTTTAGCCTTGCTCTAGGGCCATTTTTAGCTGCTTTACAAAGTGCTATATTGCCTATTTTCCTATTCTGAAAACATAGTTGAGGTTTTGTTTCAGGATTGCTAAAAGAAATGAGTTGATGTTTTTATTTCCTTTGAAAGGTAAAACTGAACATAGTTCTTTACAAGATTTCCTTCTTTTCTACACACATTCTAGGGTAGATTAAAATGAAATCAATCTTAGAGCTCAGGAAATGTCAAGATTTCAAATGTGAAGTTCTTGACTTGGCTGTCAGATAACTACTTCTCTCTCCATTTCATTTTGCAGTAGAGAATTGGTTGAGTCTTAAGCATGTGTTCTGTGTGCTGCTCACCATGCCTCCCAACACCTGACCATCGCCCCTCACCATCATTAATTAGATGATTGTTCATCTTCCAGGGTATTTAGACATTGTCAGAAACTTTATAATTAATTATGTGAAGAAATAAAGTCATAATGAAGATATTACATTTCATACAGCCAAGGTATGTTGCCTGAGAATGACTGAAGGATACTAGCATGATCCTCATTACCCTTTGTCTGCTTTTAGTGCTGTGTCCCAAGATACAGAGTCATTAGAGATTGGTATTTGGGACCTTGTGTATTATTTTCATATGATGTATTAAAACTGAAAATTTATGGATCCAACATATAAGTAGTGTACTGAACACTCAAAAAACTTTTAAGAAAATAGATCTTGTGTTGAATGTTCTTGCCACAATAAGATTTTTTTTTTAAAGAATGCTTCAACAAGTATAGGGATAGATTGCTTTTAGTTTAGAAATGTTATATGAATTCTTATTCAGTGTTTAAGCAGTAGCTTGAATACTCTAATTTTTTGACACTATTTTCCTCAGTGATTGGCTCCGTACAGCTAAGATTCCTCATTCCACCTTAACTGGACATTAGTCTTTTACGCTTAGGGATCTGAAGTTGTCACTTTCTAGCTCTTTGACCCTATTTAGCCCCCAAATCCATACCTGTGGAATGAAATATTGGTGAAGGATCAGTCAATGGCTTTTTTTCAAAGGACTCTGAAACTACTTGAAAGAGAATAATTTTCAATTTTTGTGGTGATTTCACTGAGAGATATTCCTACCAAAACTAGATCTCTCAGGAACTGATGAGATTGTACCTTTCCTATTGCACCCAAATTGAACATATACTAGTGTAAGGCTTAGCTGCCTTTCTAGAATCACCAAATGACTGCTAATTTAAACCTCACTTCTTAAGTCAATGAGCTTATGGCTGGAACTATCACTGGCTGGACTTTGTGGGAAGCACTGAATATTTCCTAAACTAATAAGAATTCTTCCTGAAACATGTATCTTCAGCCCCAAAGGAAATTTGATTTGAGGTAAATCTCAAATTTTTATCTTATGGAGGAGTCTCATAACCCTTAGACATTTTGATTTGTTGTGTGAAAAGTTTAAGGTGTGGAGTGAGTCTTTGGCTTTTGGGACACATTTATACTTCCTGAAGGGACTATGTTGATCTTTCCTTCAACACTGTTAATTACATTTTATTTTTTTAAATTAATTACCTCTTGTTTACACCTACTTTAATACCTTGTTGCAGATCCAGCCAATTCTGGACAGAATTTGGCATTGCTTCTATCTGTCAGACAGGAGAACTTAATTATTTACTGAAAGTGTTTTTTGTTTTGTTTTGTTTTGTTTTAGAAGAATATGCACTGACATGAGAAAACATCCACATTTTTATTCTGGGCATGAAAAAGATGTAAAACAGGTTTGGTGTGAAGCACGTGGGTTTGTATCCAACTCCACCCTATGTGAAGGATCGCCAATGTTTAAAATCCTCAGAAACGAGAGCAATTAGTCTCTTCTGTTGTCTATGAAAATCACAAGACCTGGGAGTATGTCACTCCTTTGTACCATTTGGAAACCATTACTGGCCCAGAGGGATTGATACATCAAGAGGAAGGATCTCTTGCCAGCCTGATTTTAAGTTTTCCCTGCCTCCTTTTACTAATCCCCACCCATTTCTCCTTTATCCCATGTCATTTCCTGAGGTTAAGAGTTTGGCAGCCCCTTCTGAGGTGTGCTTATCTTTTTCTTCCTATTTACAAAACCCATCTTCCCTTACCAGCAAGACAATTTATGTAGTGTGTACATACACATCCAACTGGCTCTGCTGTTCTACAGAAGTGCAAACAGTGCTGTGATCTTCAGACATAGGACCGTCAATAGACACAGTGGTGAGGATGACACAGTGCACCAAGGGACAAGATTGCAGAGATTTTTATCATTACTGCAATGTAAGTATATGGTCAGAAAGCCCATAGTAGAGAAAATAAAAGGAAAACAGATTAAAGATGAAAGCTTCCAGCCAAACAAGTCCCACAGGGAAACATCTTAAAACCCCTTCTACCCCATTTGAACAAGCGTATGTAGCAGTTCTTCAGAGAAGAAATAAGAGCCCAAGAAAGAATGACATACTCTGTATGTTTTACAACTGTAAGAAAATGGCAGTTAATATTTAGGAAATTAGTTTTGAAGCACTTAGATGCAAAGCATATGTTAATATGTAAACTAATGGAAATTGTCAATGACCTTGTAGTTTCTCACAAGTTGACAGTGTGGCCCTTGATGCCACAGCAGGTGACCACTGCTGTAATATATTCTGACAATGACTAGGATTACACTCTGATTTTATATTTAGGGTGAATGTTATCTACTTACCAGTCTGAGCAGTTGTCTTTTGCCAACAGTTTCACTTGCACATATAAGTAAACAAACATATCTATCACTTTGAGGATCAGCAAATGCTAATAAAGTTGCTGCTGCTTGCATTTTAGATTTGTTTTGATGACAGACACATCCTAAATGAACAAAGAATGCTTGCTTCAGAGCTCAGCAAGAAACGTAAAGATTACGAGCTTTATTACAGTTGTCACCAAACAGGTTCAAAGGATGGTACATGGTATCTTTGTCATCAACATATTCTAACTCTGTCTTAGATTAAGTTTGTAAAAGCTGTGTGTGTGTGCACGCACACACACACACACACACACACACACACACACACACTCCTATTTCCTTTTGTGGGAGTTTTGATGTCACTTTTTGGTAAAATTTATTTTTAAGGTTATATCCTACTGCAGTGAGGAAAAGCAACTGACCAATGAACAAATACACAGAATCCGTTCCTCTACACAACATTTTTATGCGTTATTTAATTTAAAATCAACACTCTGCATACAGTCATTTCAAATTATCTAGTGCTATGTACAATATTTATTAAGGTTTGCTTTTCAAATATTCCCTTATTCAATTATTTCTTTAAACATCAGCTTTTCTCTATATGTATTTTATCTATTCATATATGGATTAAAAGTATATGTAATCTTTCTTGACTTTTACCCCTTTATGTTACCATTCTATCATTCTTTGTTTTCCTTTCTTCCTTTGCTGATTATCTAGAAAATATTTGTGTTCGCTGACCACTCACCGCTCCCCATTCATTTCTTAACTGTTTAAAAAATATAGTTTATTCCTAATTCAGAGGCTAATTCACTGAGTTTTTTTCAAACCATGTCTTCTTTAAGACATGTAATATTTAACAGCTGACCACCCCCTCTTAGGTGGTTTCCTCTACCATATTTGCTGTCAAGTGGCACCAACAATTAGCACCATACCTGAGCCAGAGCAATACCTGAAAGCCAGATCTGCTGGTATTATTTCTTCTTCTTCTTCTTCTCCTTCTTCTTCTTCTCCTCCTCTTCTCCTTCTTTTCCTTCTCCTTCTCCTTCTCCTTCTCCTTCTCCTTCTTCTTCTTCTTCTTTTTTCCCCTCCCACCCTCATTGGCTTCTCTTGACTTTCCTGCATATTTCCTTCTTCTTCTGTTTGCCAATTCCATTTGATATGGGCCTTCCACAAAGAAAAATAGTCAATACTGTTTAAAACTAAAACCAATTATATCCATTCCTATCTTGTGGAAAGGACATAATGCATGGAATTGGGAGTAGATTGTGATACATGCACACACACACACACATACACACATGTTTTAAGACAATGCCATTGTTGAACAGGTATAGCCTCCTGTAGTCTACTATATGTCCAAGCTAAGTTTTCTTTCTTTCTTTCTTTTTTTATCCCTCAGCCACCGACTGTTATTTATTTATTTATTTATTTATTTATTTATTTATTTATTCATTTATTTATTTACATCCAATTTAGTTAGCATGTAGTGCTACAATGATTTCAGGGTAGATTCCTTAATGCCCCTTACCCATTTAGCCCATCCCCCCTCCCACAACCCTGCCAGCAATGCTCTGCTTGTTGTCTATATTTAAGAGTCTCTTACGTTTTGTCCCCCTCCTTGTTTTTATATGATTTTTGCTTCACTTCCCTTATGTTCATCTGTTTTGTATCTTAAATCCCTCATATGAGTGAATTCATATCATATTTGTCTTTCTCTAATTTCACTTAGCATAATACCCTCTAGTTCTATCCACATAGTTGTAAATGGCAAGATTTCACTCTTTTTGATTGCCAAGTAATACTCCATTATATATATATATATATATATATATATATATATATATATATATACACCACATCTTTATCCATTCATCCATCGATAGATATTTGGGCTCTCTCCATACTTTGGCAATTATTGATAGTGCTACTATAACATTGGGTGCATGTGTCCCTTCAAAACAGCATACCTGTATCCCTTGGATAAATACCTAGTAGTTCAATTGCTGGGTTGTAGGGTAGTTCTATTTTTAGTTTTTTGAGGAACCTCCGTACTGTTTTCCAGAGTGGCTGCACCAGCTTGCATTCCCACCAGCAATGCAAAAGAGATCCTTTCTCTACATCCTCGCCAACATCTGTTGTTGCCTGAGTTGTTAATGTTAGCCATTCTGACAGGTATGAGGTGGTATCTCATTATGGTTTTGATTTGTATTTCCCTGATGGTGAGTGATGTTGAGCATTTTTTCATGCGTGAGTTAGCCCTCTGGATGTCTTCTTTGGAGAAGTGTCTATTCATGTATTTTGTCTGCTTCTTCACTGGATTATTTGTTTTTTGGGTGTTGAGTTTGATAAGTCTTTATAGATTTTGGATACTAACCCTGTATCTGATATGGTATTTGCAAATATCTTCTCCCATTCTGTCAGTTGCCTTTTAGTTTTGCTGATTGTTTCCCTTGCTGTGCAGAAGCTTTTTATTTTGATGAGGTCCCAATAGTTCATTTTTGGTTTTTTTTTCCCTTGCCTCCAGAGACATGTTGAGTAAGAAGTTGCTGCAGCCGAGGTCAAAGAGGTTTTTGCCTTTCTCTTCTAGGATTTTGATGGCTTCTTGTATTATATTTAGGTCTTTCATCCATTTTGAGTTTGTTTTGTGTTTGGTGTAAGAAAGTGGTCCAGGTTCATTTTTCTGCATGTCGCTGTCCAATTTTCCCAACACTATTTACTGAAGAAACTGTCTTTATTCCATTGGATATTCTTTCCTGCTTTGTCAAAGATTAGTTGGCCATATGTTTGTGGGTCCATTTCTGGGTTCTCTGTTCTGTTCCATTGATCAGAGTGTCTGTTTTTGTGCCAGTACCATACTGTCTTGATGATTACAGCTTTGTAATACAGCTTGAAGTCCGGGATTGTGATGCCTCCTACTTTCGTTTTCTCTTTCAAGATTGCTTTGGCTATTCAGGGTCTTTTCTGTTTGTATACGAGTTTTGGGATTGTTTGTTTCGGCTCTGTGAAGAATGCTGGTGTTATGTCTATAGGGATTGTATTGAATATGTAGATTGCTTTGGGCAGTATTGACATTTTAACAGTATTTGTTCTTCCTATCCAGAAGCATGGACTCTTTCCATTTTTTTTGTGTGTCTTCTTCATCATAAGGTTCCTATAGTTTTCAATGTATAGATATTTCACCTCTTTGATTAGATTTATTCCTAGGTATTTTATGGGTTTTGATGAAATTATAAATGGGATCAATTCCTTGATATCTCTTTTTGATGTTTCCTTATTGGTATATAAAAATGCAACTGATTTCTGTACATTGATTTTATATCCTGCTACTTTGCTGTATTCATGGATCAGTTCTAGCATTTTTTGTTGGAATCTTTTGGGTTTTCCATATAGAGTATCATGTCATCTGTGAAGAGTGAAAGTTTGACTTCCTCCTGGCCAGTTTGGATGTCTTTTATTCCTTTGTGTTGTCTGATTGTTAAGGCTAAGACTTAGAATACTATGTTGAATAATAGTGGCAAGAGTGGACATCCCTGTTGTGTTCCTGACCTTAAGGGGAAAGCTCTCAGTTTTCCCCATTGAGGATATTAGTGGTGGGTCTTTCATATACGGCTTTTATGATCTCGAGGTATGATCCTCCCATCTTACTTTCTTGAGGGTTTTTATCAAGAAAGGATGCTGAATTTTGTTAAATGCTTTCTCTGCATCCATTGAGAGGATCATGTTGTTTTTGCCCTCTTTGTAATTGATGTAATGTATCACATTGATCGTTTTGCAGATATTGAACCAGCCCTGCATCCCAGGTATAAATCCCACTTGTTCAAATGAATAATTCTTTTAATGTATTATTGGATATGCTTGGCTAGTATCTTGAGGATTTTTGCATCCATGTTCATCAGGGAAATTGGTCTGTAGTTCTCCTTTTTAGTGGAGTCTTTGTCTGGCTTTGGAACGAAGGTAATGCTGGCTTCATAGAGAGTTTGGAAGTTTTCTTTCCATTTCTATTTTTGGAACAGCTTTAAGGGAATAGGTGTTAACTCTTCTTTAAATGTTTGGTAGAATTCCCTTGAAAAGCAATCTGGCCTTGGAGTCTTGTTTTTCAGGAGATTTTTTATTATTAATTTGATTTCTTTACTGGTTATCGGTCTGTTTAAATTTTATATTTATTCATGTTTCAGTTTTGGTAGTTTACACGTTTCTAGGAATTTGTCCATTTCTTCCAGATTGCCTATTCTATTGGTGTATAATTGCACATAATATTTTCTCATTATTATTTTTATTTCTTCTGTGTAGGTTGTGATCTCTCATGTTTCATTTTTGATTTTATTTATTTGTGTCCCTTCCTTTTTCTTTTTGATCACACTGGCTAGTGGTTTATCAATTTTGTGAATTGTTTCAAAGAACCAACTTCTGGTTTCATTGATCTATTATTGTTTGTTTGTTTGTTGGTTGGTTGGTTGGTTGGTTTTGATATCATTGATTTCTGCTCTAATCTTTATTATTTCCTGTATTCTGCTGGTTTTGGGTTTTATTTGCTGTTCTTTTTCCAGCTTTTTAAGGTGTAAGGTTAGGTTGTGTATCTGCGACCTTTCCTCCTTCTTTAGGAAGGCCTGGATTGCCATATTCTTCCTTCTTATGACCGCCTTTCCTGCGTCCTAGAGGTTTTGGACTCTGGTGTTATCATTTTCATTGGTTTCCATGTACTTTTAATTTCCTCTTTAACTTCATGGTTAGCCCATTCATTCTTTAGTAGGATGGTCTGTAGTCTCCAAGTATTTGTTACCTTTCCACATTTTTTCTTATGGTTGATTTCGAGTTTCATAGTGTTGTGGTCTAAAAATATGCATGGTATGATCTCCATCTTTTTGTACTTGTTGAGTGCTGATTTGTGTCCCAGTATGTGGTCTATTCTGGAGAATGTTCCATGTACACTGGAGAAGAATGTGTATTCCATTGCTTTAGGATGAAATGTTCTGAATATATCTGTTAAGTCCATCTGGTCCAGTGTGTCATTCAAAGCCATTGTTTCCTTGTTGATTTAAAAAAAATTTTAACATTTTCATTTATTTTTGAACAGAGAAACAGAGCATGAATGGGGGAGGGTCAGAGAGAGAGGGAGACACAGAATCTGAAACAGGTTCATCTATGCCATCAGCATAGAGCCTGATGTAGGGCTCGAACTCACTGACCGCGAGATCATGACCCGAGCCAAATTCGAACGCTTAACTGACTGAGCCACTCAGGCGCCCCTCCTTGTTGATTTTTTGTTTAGATGATCTGTCCATTGTTGTGAGTGGGGTGTTGAAGTCCCCTACTATTATGGTATTATTATTAATGAGTTTCTTTATGTTTTTGATTAATTGATTTGTATATTTGGGTGTTCCCACTTTGGGCTCATAAATATTTATAATTGTTAGGTCTTCTTGGTGGATAGACCCCTTAATTATGATATAATGCCTGTCTTCATCTCTTGATACAGTCTTTATTTTAAAGTCTAGGTTGTCTGATATAAGTATGGCTACTCTGGCTTTCTTTTGTTGACCATTACCATGATAGATGGTTCTCCATCCCCTTACTTTCAATCTGAAGGTGTCTTTAGGTCTAAAGTGGGTCTCTTGTAAACAGCATATAAATGGGTCTTGTTTTCTTATCTATTCTGTTACCCTATGTCTTTTGATTGGAGCATTTAGTCCATTGACTTTTAGAGTGAGTACTGAAAGATATGAATTTATTGCCATTATGTTGCCTGCAGAGTTGGAGTTTCTGGTGGTGTTCTCTGGTCCTTTCTAGTCTTTGTTCCTTTTGGTCTTTTTTCTTTTTTTCCATCTTTTCTCCCCTCAGTGAATCCCTCTTAAAATTTCTTGCAGAGCTGGTTTAGTGGTCATGAACTCAAATTTAATTTTTGTTTGGGAAACTTTTAATCTCTCCTTCTATTTTGAATGACAACCTTGTTGGATAAAGAATTCTTGGCTGCATATTTTTTTCCAGTTAAGCACATTGGATATATCCTGCCACTCCTTTCTGGCCTGCCAAGTTTCGGTGGATAGGTCTGCTGTAAACCTGATCTGTCTTCCCTTGTAGGTTAAGGATTTTTTTTTCCCCTGGTGTTTTCTTGATTCTTTCCTTGCCTGAGTATTTTGTGAATTTGAATATGATATGCCTTGTTGATGATCATTTTTTGTTGAATCTAATGGGAGTCCTCTATGCTTCCTGGATTTTGATATCTGTGTCTTTTCCCTGGTTAGGAAAGTTTCCCACTATGATTTGCTCACATAACCCTTCTACCCCTTTATCCCTACCTTCATCTTCTGGAACCCCTATGATTCTGATGTTATTTCTTTTTTTTATGAGTCACTGATTTCTCTAAACTTAAATTGTGCTCTTTTGCCTTCGTCTCCCTCTTTTTTCCTGCTTCATTGTTCTCCATAAGTTTGTCCTCTATATCGCTGATTCTCTGTTCTGCCTCATCCATCCTTGCTGCTGTGGCCTCCATTTGAGATTGTAGCTCAGTTATGTCATTTTTTATTTCTTCCTGGTTAGCTTTTATTTCTTTTATCTCCACAGGAAGGGATTCTAATCTATTTTCAACCCCAGCTAGACTCTGATTATTGTGATTCTAATTTTTGGTTCAGGCATCATGCTTGTATCTGTGTTGATTAAGTCCCTGGCTGTCATTTCTTCCTGTTCTGCTTTTGGGGTGAATTCCTTTGTTTCATCATTTTTGAGGAAGAAAAGGAATTAATAAAGTAAAAAAAAAATTAAAATTACAAAATTAAAAACAACACAAAGAAATCAAATATAGGATGCTAGACCCTAGGTATGTTTTGGTCTGGTTGTTAAAAGAAGCTTGCTATATTAGAGCAAAAGGGAAAGATAAGAATAGAAACAAAAGAAAAAATGAAAAAAGAAAAAATAACGAGAAAAAAGGAAAACTTTTGAAAAGTAAAAAAAATGAATACAATAAAATAGATAAAATGAAATGATGAAAGTAAAATAAAGTTTAAAATTTTTCCAAAAATAAAAAATATAGTTGCAAAATTAAAGAAAACTCTTTTTAATAAAAATAGAAAATAAAAGCAATTTTTCTCTTTCTCCATTCAAGAATAAGAAAAGAAAAAAAATTGAATAGATGTATCCTCGAACAGCCTGAAATATGATTTAAATTACAATGGTTTCCCCTAGAAGTCACACTAGGAAGCAGTTTATAGTCTGTAAACTAAGTAGGCAGAGAGATTTGTGGTGTTCCTAAGGATCACAGTTGGCCTGGTTGGGCAGGGTTTATGGTAATGGCTCCATTCTTTACTACATGGTGCTGCTTAGCTTACTGGGGTGGATTGTTGTGGTCCGTGTAGGTGAGTATGCACATGCACAGGAGGGGTGAAAATGGTGTCACCAGCTACCCAGTCTCTAGTATCAGAATTCTGTGCTCTCCATGACTGGAAATCAATCACCCCTCCTTTGTCTCCAGGTTCTGTCCACTCCCTGCTTTTACACTGTCAGTGACCAAGCCATCAGGCTACCAGGTCGCACTTCCATCCTGAGTTTTATCTCAGATGGGCTGTTTCCCAACTCCTCACTTCTGAGGTACTGTGACTTTGACCCGTTCAGACCATCTGGGAGAGGGTCTTACTGAGCAAAGACTAGGTGCCCACCCACCCCCAGGAATGTTCACGATACCATGCTGCTGCTGATGCTCAGAGACTACAGCTGGGTGCTACCCTCCCCAGAAAAAGTTCATGTGATTGTGTAGCAGGAGCATTTCAGGGATTATCGTAAATCACAACACACATCTGACACTAGGCTTCCCCCTTAATGTCCTTGTTCCAACACCAGTGAATGTAGTTGTTCTCCAGGGTCTACTCGGACCTTTGCCTGTGGGGAGGCCCCACAGCTTCTTCCAAATGTCCTCCCAGCAGAGGACCTTCTTCTTGCCATGTGGCCTGAGGACCCCTTGGACTTCTCTCTCTGCTCCTAGGGATTCACCCTTCCCACCAGAGCACCACCAAGTATTGAGCTGCAGAGTTTCAGACTCTGTGTTCCCTGTGTTTACAGAGTCTTAATTGAATTTAAACCTTCTCCTTTCTCTCTTTTTTGTTCAGTCCTGTGTACTCTTCCTTTTCTCTCTAGCTGCTTTCAGTGGGGGGTGGGGAGTGCTTTCCTGCACTCTCTGCCCCTCATCTCCATCTTCTCTCCACAAGCAAAAACAGCTCCCTGTCTTCTGGGGCTTCTCTCTCTCCCAGTTTACTTTTCTGCACCATGTACCTGCCATGTTCTGTGGTTCAGGTTGTGCAGACTATTGTGTTAATCCTCAAATCAGTTTTCTAGTTGTGCAAGATGGTTTAGTGTTGATCTGGCTGCATTTCAGAGATGAGAGACACAAAAAAACTCCCATACTGTTCTGCCATCTTGGCCTCTCCCCCCAAAGCTAAGTTTTCTTAAGTGTTGGGCATTAATCATCTCTTTCAGTCCTTACCACAGCCTGTTTGTTATTTATCCCAATTTTATTCAGAAGATACTTTATGTGTTCATTCCACTGAGAAAGTCTAGGTCATTATGAAAGCCAAGATGAATTGAAAGTGTTTGGCATTTTTTCAAATTGGGTTCAGAATAGTGAAATTTCTCTAACTAGGACAATGACTTCAAAACAATATTTGGCAATTAGATTAGTGTTGCTGTATCAGGTTGAATGCCATCATTGTGGGTTGTTTTTATCCTTACAAAGAGAAATAAATTAATATGTGGTGGGAAAAGATAACTCAAACATATCCCATTTTTAACATGGCCATATACTTAAATACTGTATTTTTTTTAGTTTCCCATTGTTTTCATCAGGACTTTCTCAATATGCTAATGATAGTTTAAAATTTAATATTTTCTTTGTGTTTCAAAAAATAAAATAAGAGAAAATTTAAGTCTTCTTGTAAACTAGATCTCCTATTTTTCCTCAAAGTAATAAGGTTTTTTGTGGCTCTGACATGAAAATGTTTCGAAATGGTTATTGGTTCATGGACATTAGGTTCTGTAACACAATTCTTTCTATCATCTGAATATATTGCTATTTGTTTGAAGTCACATTCTGCCATTATGTGTGCCCTCACCAGCAATGAGGGATGAGCCTGAGTGAACTTTGGGAATAAAGCCAATTGTTTTCTCTGCTGCATTACACAGAAAATTATTCAGGAACATGCCCTGTGTGGAAAATTTACCAAGCAGGATGTTTGTTGCTTTGACATTTTGGACTCTCTACTGGCATGAAAAGTCAACAGAGAGGTGCTTCTACACTTGCTTAGAAACTATGTGGCTAAATAGCATTATAGGATAGAAATAGCATTTTGTTTTATTTTTTACTTAAAACGTAACCCTTTTAGTCAACCAAAGTTAATGGTGCCAGTGGTATTCATTATTTTATTCATATTTCTATCCTTTCTCTGCAATGTGGAGCTTTTCACATGACGCATCTATGTGTGCCTCTCGTCATTCCTTAGACAGAAAGATAGAACCTTCTCTTCATATCCTTAAACTAAACAAGATTAAGTAATGAGCGCTACTTGCCTCAAGAGTCTATAAACCACTGTTTCCTGCTGTCAATCTCTAAAGTGAAAAGCCACATTTGGGACATGTATGCTGGGTGAATAACTGAGGCAAAAAAGTCTTTAATTTTGCAGTTTGAACTGTAATACGACATAGCCAAATTATGAACTACCTGCTAACATTTTAACAAGTGTAGTTAGAATGCTCTGTCTGTGTTGAGTTGGTTTCTCCGAATAATTTAGGTCTGTGCTGCTCAGGAGATTTGCCACAAATCACATCGGTTCTTTAAGTTTAAATTAATTAAAAGGAAATAAAATGTACAATTCAGTTAATTCAGTGGCAATAACAATATTTTAAGTGCTCAGTAGTTGCGTATGACTTCATTTAGATCAATGAGATGTGAGATGTTTTCTGGGGCTCCTAGCTGAAAAGATTCTCCTTTCCTGTTACATGTGTATAATGGGCTGCAACTCTCAGAAGCTGCTGGCAGCCCTTTTGGGATGGTGAGGAAATCCAGCATTAGAAAGAAACAACTTATTACTGTCTTGCTAACTACCTACTTGAAATTCTAAGTCACTCTGTGACTTTTGCTTTTCAAATATTAAACATCAAATTCCTGGGGAGAAAAAAAAAAGTATTGTTTAAGTTAGGTATAATCATAACTATATTTATTCTAGTGAGTCTTTTCTGAATTCATTTATACCCAAATTATCGTTATTTTTTTTTTTCTCTTTTCAGACACATTTAACTATTTTGGTACTTTTCTTCCCTCTTTTCTCATCCTTCATGCCACTAAAATAGCAATTGTTTACTTAGTTAGTAGAACTGCTTGTAAGTGGCAGTGGAAGATGAAAAAGAAAACTATACAATGGCAAAAGAAATGGAAACATTTTTAAATGTTGAAATGCATGATTTTATACTATGGTATAAAAAGACTTTTATTTGAACTTTTAAGCCCTCACACTTAATTTCCTGGTTTGAAAAAAAAAATCTAGAAGTTAAAGTAGGACTAGAAGTCACTGAGTTATCAGTAGAAGTCTTCTTTTATAAATGCACACAGATTAAGGAAAACTGTATGTTGCCACTAAAAGTGAGTTAGGTAAACTGTGCCCCTTATCAAATTACAACAAGTGGAGTATATCTTTCTACTTACTCCACTTTTATTTTACTTTTAGGAAATTATCAGGGTATAAGTATTCTTTTTTTAAACGTTTCTTAATTTTTTTTGAGAGAGAGAACATGAGCGTGTGAGCATGCAAGCATGATGAGGTGTGGGGCAGAGAGATAGGGAGAGAGAGAATCCCAAGCAGGCTCTGAGCTATCAGTGCAGAGCCTCATGCGAGGCTCAATCTCAGGACCCTGAGATCGTGACCTGAGCAGAAATCAACAGTAGATGCTCAATCAACTGAGCCATCCAAGCACCCCAGGGTGTATGTATTCTTATCTTTGTATAAAAAGGTGATAGTTCGAATATGTTTAGAGGATAATATGTATTTTTGTTTTTGTATTTCTTCCAGTTCTTTAGGAGGTTAATCATTGAGATTGTGGCCTTCCCTAAATTCTTTTTTTGCTTTTCATCTCTGGTGGTTTTCTTTGTATGTGTTAAGACAGTTAGCTTCTTTCCAGGGGATAAGTGCACTGTTTATACTTTGATTTTCTTATTTGTGGGCTACATGAATGACTATTGAATAGAATAACATTGGCAGTTCATTTGAAAAACACAAGTCCATTATATTTTGTTATTCACCACAGTTTTCAAGTAGAATTGCAGTAAGCTAATCATTGATCAAAGTGTCATTAAAGTTGATACATGAGGGAGAAATTCTGTGAGTAAAGAGGAAGTTATTTGACTAAATCATGGAGTTTTCAGCCTCTCACTATTATACAGCTTATGTGAGATATTTGTAATGTTGATAATAAAATTTTTTAAAAATAAAATATCTGTGTGTAATCTTATTGAATTTCATCCCTATATATTAAGTTCCCATTGCCTACACGCAACAGTAGTAGATTATTCTTTGGAAAACCTCTTATCTTCCTCTGGAACCAGTAGCAATGAGCATGTTAAGTTAATTTCAAAATACTGTCTCTAAATTCCCTTCCTCTCAACAAACACATTCCCCAAAATAATCCTAAGCAAGCAGAAGCAGTCGTTTACTAAGATATCTCTAGACTACGGATCCTCTCCTCAAAGTAGAGGTAAAGAGGAGGACTCTGCACAAGCAAACTGGGCACAAATGAGGAATGCATCCAGTCATTCATTTATTTATTCAACCAACCAACATTTATCAAGCTCTTTTCATGGTGAATCTGTCATCATGAAAGTCTGAGAACACTTCACAGCTTCTGCTGCCAGGAGAAAAAGAGTTTATATTACTAGTGTCCTATTTCATGTATTTGGCACTCTGGGTCATTTTTAATATACCTTCCTCCACAAGATAAAATAATTTTCTATACTAATCAGTGATAACCATTATTTTCTTGATATGCTTTTTGGATCAAGATACAATTCACACAACATAAAATTTAACATTTTAAAGTATATAGTTTTTGGGGGGGGTTGTTTGTTTTTCTTTTTCTTTTTTAATAGGAAATTTATTGTCAAATTAGTTTCCATACAATACCCAGTGCTCATCCCAACAGGTGCCCTCCTCAATGCCCATCACCCACCCTCCCCTCCCTCACACCCGCCATCAACCCTCAGTTTATTCTCAGTTTTTAAGAGTCTCTTATGGTTTGGCTCTCTCCCTCTCTAATTTTTTTTTTCCTTCACCTTCCCCATGGTCTTCTGTCAAGTTTCTCAGGATCCACATAAGAGTGAAAACATATGGTGTCTGTCTTTCTCTGTATGACTTATTTCACTTAGCATAACACTCTCCAGTTCCATCCACATTGCTACAAAAGGCCATATTTCATTCTTTCTCATTGCCAAGTAGTATTCCATTGTGTATATAAACCACAATTTCTTTATCCACTCATCAGTTGATGGACATTTAGGCTCTTTCCATAATTTGGCTATTGTTGAAAGTGCTGCTAGAAACATTGGGGTATAAGTGTCCCTATGCACCAGCACTCCTGTATCCCTTGGGTAAATTCCTAGCAGTGCTATTCCTGGGTCGTAGGGTAGGTCCATTTTTAATCTGTTGAAGAAACTCCACACTATTTTCCAGAGTGGCTGCACCAGTGTGCATTCCCACCAACAGTGCAAGAGGGTTCCAATTTCTCCACATCCTCTCCAGCATCTATAGTTTCCTGATTTGTTCATTTTAGCCACTCTGACTGGCATGAGATGGTATCTCAGTGTGGTTTTGATTTGTATTTCCCTGATGAGGAGCGACGTTGAGCATCTTTTCATGTGCCTGTTGGCCATCTGAATGTCTTCTTTAGAGAAGTGTCTATTCATGTTTTCTGCCCATTTCTTCACTGGATTATTTGTTTTTCACGTGTGGAATTTGGTGAGTTATTTATAGATTTTGGATACTAGCCCTTTGTCTGATATGTCATTTGCAAATATCTTTTCCCATTCTGTTGGTTGACTTTTAGTTTTGTTGATTGTTTCCTTTGCAGTGCAGAAGCTTTTTATCTTCATGAGGTCCCAGTAGTTCAGTTTCGCTTTTAATTCCCTTGCCTTTGAGATGTGTCAAGTAAGAAATTGCTGCGGCTGAGGTCAGAGAGGTTTTTTCCTGCTTTCTCCTCTAAGGTTTTGTTGGTTTCCTGTCTCACATTCAGATATTTATCCATTTAGAGTTTATTTTTGTGAATGGTGTAAGAAACTGGTCTAGTTTCATTCTTCTGCATGTTGTTGTCCAGTTCTCCCAGCACCATTTGTTAAAGAGACTGTCTTTTTTCCATTGGATATTCTTTTCTGCTTTGTCAAGAATTAGTTGGCCATACTTTTGTGGGTCCAATTCTGGAGTCTCTATTCTATTCCATTGGTCTATGTGTCTGTTTTTGTGCCACTACCATGTTTTGATGATTACAGCTTTGTAGTAGAGGCTAATGTCTGGGATTGTGATGCTTCCCACTTTGGCCTTCTTCTACAATATTACTTTGGCTATTCGCGGTCTTTTGTTATTCCATACAAATGTTAGGGTTGCTTGTTCTAGCTTTGAGAAGAATGCTGGTGCAGTTTTGATTGGGATTGAATTGAATGTGTAGATAGCTTTGGGTAGTATTGACATTTTAACAATATTTATTCTTCCAACCCATGAGCACGGAATGTTTTTCCACTTCTTTGTATCTTCTTCAATTTCCTTCATAAGTTTTCTATAGTTTTCAGCATACAGATCTTTTACATCTTTGGTTAGATTTATTCCTAGGTATTTTATGATTCTTGGTGCAATTGTGAATGGGACCAGTTTCTTTATTGGTCTTTCTGTTGCTTCAATATTAGTGTATAAGAATGCAACTGATTTCTGGACATTAATTTTGTATCCTACAACTTTCCTGAATTCATGTATCAGTTCTAGCAGACTTTTGGTAGAGTCTGTCGGGTTTTTCATGAATAATATCATGTCATCTGCAAAAAGTGAAAGCTTGACTTCATCTTTGCCAATTTTGATGCCTTTGATTTCCTTTTGTTGTCTAATTGCTGATGCTAGCTCTACCAACCCTATGTTAAATAACAGCGGTGAGAGTGGACATCCCTGTCATGTTCCTGATCTCAAGGGGAAAGCTCTCAGTTTTTCCCCATTGAGGATGATGTTAGCTGTGGGCTTTTAATAAATGGCTTTTATGATTTTTAAGTATGTTACTTCTATCCCAACTTTCTTGAGGGTTTTTATTAAGAAAGAATGCTGAATTTTGTCAAATGCTTTTTCTGCATCAATTGACAGGATCATATGATTGTTTTCTTTTCTTTTATTCATGTGATGTATCACATTGATTGATTTGCGAATGTTGAATCAGTCCTGCAGCCCAGGAATGACTCCCACTTGCTCATGGTGAATAACTCTTTTTATCTGCTTTTGGATTCAATTTGCTAGTATCTTATTGAGAATTTTTGCATCCATATTCATCAGGGATTTTGTCCTGTAGTTCTCTTTTTTTCCTGGGTCTCTGTCTGGTTTAGGAATGAAAGTAATGCTGGCTTGATAGAATGAGTCTGGAAGTTTTCCTTCCCTTTCTATTTTTTTGGAACAGCTTGAGAAGGATAGGTATTATCGCTGCCTTAAGTGTCTGGTAGAATTCCCCAGGGAAGCCATCTGGTCCTGGACTCTTATTTCCTGGGAGATTTTTGATAACTGATTCAATTTCTTCACTGTTTATCGGTCTGTTCAAGTTTTCTATTTCTTCCCATTTGAGTTTTGGAATTGTGTGGGTGCTTAGGAATTTGTCCATTTCTTCCAGGTTGTCCAGTTTGTGGGCATACAATTTTTCATAGTATTCGCTGATAATTGCTTGTATTTCTGAGGCATTGGTTGTAATAATTCCATTTTCATTCATGATTTTATCTATTTGGGTCATTTCCCTTTTCTTTTTGAGAAGCCTGGCTAGAGGTTTATCAATTTTGTTTATTTTTTCAAAAAACTAACTCTTGGTTTCATCGATCTGCTCTAGTTTTTTTTAGATTCTATATTGTTTATGTCTGCTCTGATCTTTATTATTTCCTTCTTCTGCTGGGTTTGGGGTGTCTTTGCTGTTCTGCTTCTATTTTATTTAGGTATTCTGTTAGATTTTGTATTTTGGACTTTTCTTGTTTCTTGAGATAGGCCTGGATTGCAATGTATTTTCCTCTCAAGACTGCCTTTGCTGCATCCCAAAGCGTTTGGATTGTTGTGTTTTCATTTTCATTTGCTTCATATATTTTTAAATTTCTTCTCTAATTGCCTGGTGACCCATTCATTCTTTAGTAGGGTGCTCTTTAACCTCCATGCTTTTGGAGGTTTTCCAGACTTTTTCCTGTGGTTGATTTCAGGTTTCAAAGCATTGTGGTCTGAAAGTGTGCATGGTATGATCTCAATTCTTGTATACTTATGAAGGGCTGTTTTGTGACCCAGTATGTGATCTATCTTGGAGAAAGTTCCATGTGCACTCGAGAAGAAAGTATATTCTGTTGCTTTGGGATGCAGAGTTCTAAATATATCTGTCAAGTCCATCTGATCCAATGTATCATTCAGGGCCCTTGTTTCTTTATTGATCCTGTGTCTAGATGATCTGTCCATTGTTGTAAGTAGGGTATTAAAGTCCCCTGCAATTACCACATTCTTAACAATAAGGCTGCTTATGTTTGTGATTAATTGTTTTATATATTTGGGGGCTCCCGTATTCGGTGCATAGACATTTATAATTGTTAGCTCTTCCTGATGGATAGACCCTGTAATTATTATGTAATGCCCTTCTTCATCTCTTGTTACAACCTTTAATTTAAAGTCTAGTTTGTCTGATATAAGTATGGCTACTCCAGCTTTCTTTTGACTTCCAGTAGCATGACAGATAGTTCTCCACCCCCTCACTTTCAATCTGAAGGTGTCCTCAGGTCTAAAATGAGTCTCTTGGGGCGCCTGGGTGGCTCAGTCAGTTAAGCGGCCGACTTCGGCCCAGGTCATGATCTCGCGGTCCATGAGTTCGAGCCCCGCGTCAGGCTCTGTGCTGACAGCTCAGAGCCTGGAGCCTGTTTCAGATTCTGTGTCTCCCTCTCTCTGACCCTCCCCCGTTCATGCTTTGTCTCTCTCTGTCTCAAAAATAAATAAACACTAAAAAATAAAAATAAAAATAAATAAATAAAATGAGTCTCTTGTAGGCAGCAAATAGATGGGTCTTGTTTTTTTTTTTTTTTCCATTCTGATACCCTATGTCTTTCAATTGGAGCATTTAGTCCATTTATGTTCAGTGTTATTATTGAAAGATACGAATTTAGAGTCATTGTGATGTCTGTAGGTTTCATGCTTGTAGTGATGTCTCTGGTACTTTGTGGTACTGTGCTACATTTTACTCACAGAATCCCCCTTAGGATCTCTTGTAGGGCTGGTTTAGTGGTGATGAATTCCTTCAGTTTTTGTTTGTTTGGTAAAATCCTTATCTCTCCTTCTATTCTGAATGACAGACTTGCTGGATAAAGGACTCTCGGCTGCACATTTTTTTCTGTTCATCACATTGAAGATTTCCTGCCATTCCTTTCTGGCCTGCCAAGTTTCAGTAGATAGATCCGTCACTAGTCTTATTGGTCTCCCTTTATATGTTAGAGCATGTTTATCCCTAGCTGCTTTCAGAATTTTCTCTTTATCCTTGTATTTTGCCAGTTTCACAACGATATGTCGTGCAGATCAATTCAAGTTATGTCTGAATGGAGTTCTCTGTGCCTCTTGGATTTCAATGCCTTTTTCCTTCCCCAAATCCAGGAAGTTCTCAGCTATGATTTCTTCAACCACACCTTCAGCACCTTTCTGTCTCTGTTCCTCCTCTGCAATCCCTGTTATACATATATTATTGAGTTTCATTGCATCACTTTGTTCTCTAATGCTCCCCTCATACTCCCCCTGATTTTTTTATGTCTCTTTTTCTCAGCTTCCTGTTTTTCCATAATTTTGTCTTCTAATTCACCTATTCTCTCCTCTGCCTCTTCAGTCCGTGCTATGACTACCTCCATTTTATTTTGTGCCTCATTTATAGCATTTTTTAGCTCCTCATGACTATTTCTTTGTCCCTTGATCTCTGTAGCAATAGATTCTGTGCTGTCCTCTATGCTTTTTTCAAGCCCAGCGACTAATTTTATGACTATTATTCTAAATTCTTTTTCCATTATATTGCTTAAATCGTTTTTGATCAATTAATTAGCTGTTGCTACTTCCTGGAGTTTCTTTTGAGGAGAATTCTTCTGTTTCATCATTTTGGGTAGTGTTTGCTGTGGCTCCAAACTGCAGGGCACTTCCCCTGTGCTGTCCAGAATAACTTGTGTTGGTGGGTGAGGCCACAGTCAGACCCGATGTCTGCCCACCTCTGGGGCCACAGTTAGGCCCAGTACGCAGCACAGTGTGTACCTTATCTTCCCCTTTCCCAGGGGCAGGACTCACTGTGGAGTGGTGTAGCCCCTGTCTGGCTACTTGCACACTGCCAGGCTTGTGGTGCTGCTTCAATGGGATCTGGCATATTAGCCTAGGATGGATCCACAAGGTGCACAGGGGCAGGAGGGGAAGGCTTAGCTCACTTTGTCCTCGGTAGTCCCCTGTGGGAGGGACCCTGCAGCACCGGGAGGAAGGCAGACCCATCGGAGGGATGGATCCACAGAAGCACCGTGTTGGGCATTTGCACTGTGCAAGCAAGTTCGGTGACAGGAACTGGTTCTCTTGGAATTTCGGCTAGGGGATGGGAGCGGGAGATGGCACTTGTCAGAACTTTTGTTCCCCCTCCGAGCGGAGCTCAGTGTCCCAGGGCTCAGCAACTCTCCTCCTGGTGTCCTCTCGCCCTCCCCACTCTCTAAGAGCAGAGCTGTTGACTTTTAACATTCCAGATGTTAAGTCCCCCTGGCTGTCAGAACTCACAGAATCTGTCCCCTCTGCTTTTGCAAGCCTCCTTTGGGGGCTCAGCCTTGCTGGGTGGGCTGCCCCTCCATTGCCCCGGCTCCCTCCCGCCAGTCTGTATAGCACACACTGCCTCTCTGCCCTTTCTACCCTCTTCTGTGGGCCTCTTGTCTACATTTGGCTCCAAAGAGTCTCTTCTGCTAGTCTTCTGGTGGTTTTCTGGGTTATTTAGGCAGATGTGGGTGGAATCTAAGTGATCAGCTGGATGAGGTGAGCCCAGCATCCTCCTATGCCAGCATCTTCCCCTCTGAGTCCTGTTTTTCTTTTTGTTTTGTATAATCACAAAGCTAGATAACCATTATGACTATTGAATTCCAGAATATTTCATCACTCCCTAAATAAAACCCATACCCATTAGTAGTCATTCTCCATTCCTGTCCTCTGGCAATCTACTTTTTGTCTTTATTGGATTTACCTATTCTCAACATATCATATAAATGAAGTTAAATTATATGTGGCCTTTTGTATCTGGCTGCTTTTACCACGTTTTCAAGGTTCAGGGTGTTATAAAAAGTATTGGTATTTCATTCCTTGTATGGCAAAATAATATTCCATTATATGTATATACCATATTTTGTTTATGGATTCATAAATGTATATATTCTCTTCCATTCAGTAGGTTGCCTTTTCATTTTGTTGATGGTTTTCTTTGCTGTGCAAGCTTTTTAGTTTACTAAAACCTGAAATAGTTCCACTTTATTTTTGCTTTTGCTTCCCTTGCCTTAGTAGACATATCTAGAAAATTGTTTCTATAGCTAATTTCAAAGAAATTACTGCCTATATTTTCTTTTAGGAGTTTTATAGTGTCAGGTCTCATAGTTAGGTCTTTAATCCATTTTGAGTTAATTTTTGTACATAGTATAAGGCAGTGAGTGGTCCAGTTTCATTCTTTTGCATGTGGTTATCTTGTTTTCCCAACTATTTCTTAAAGAGACTGTCCTTTATCCATTGTTCTTTGGCTCTTTTGTTGAAAATTCATTGACCATATACATATGGGTTTAATTCTGGGCACTCTATTATGTTTCATTGAGCTTTGTCAGTTTTTATGCCAATACCATACTCTTTTGATTACTATAGCGTTTTTTATTATTATTATTATAGTCATCCTAGTAGTGTGAAGTGGTTGATTTGTTCTTTAGTTTAGAAATAATTAACAACTTTTTAAAAAAATAATAAATTTAAAACTTAACAATAGTAAATTCATTAAAAATTTTTTACATATGAAACAAATTTTTTTAACAAAAATTACTAAATCTCAAAGATTGTTCTTTAGTTCACTCTCTTAAACACAAGTAAAACCCTAAGAATTCAAATAGGATAAGATTATTGAAGTAACTCAAATCTGTTTACTTTTCTTTTAATTACATAGTATTATTGTTTACTATGTTTCTTCTGTTTGAATGTAGAAATATGTAATAGCACATAAACAAAAACTATTTTAAAGAAAGCTTGAATAATTACAAAGAGTTCTGAGGTTAGTCTTGAAAGAAATGCAGATAGTTGAGTTCACATGTGTCTTGGGCCAGCTATATAACTGGGACTTCTATGAATTAACTTCTTACAGATAAAAGGATGTTATTTTTTAAGTTTCTAAGTTGAAGGTTAATAACTGTTACAGTCATTTAGAACTTAGATCAACAAAAGATTTTTGGGAAGAGGAATATTTTACTACTACTGGATAGGATTATGCATATGCAGATAATAAAAAGCAGACCAAAATTTCCTGAGTTTCATTTTTTAGAATTTTTTTCTATATAATACATTCCCTGATTACATATCCCTAGGACAGAACACTACGTGCCTTTGGTTAATTATGAATTTTGAAGGTCTTTAGGTTTCCAAAGGGGATGTTTAATATTTTACATGGAAAACATCTTGACAATGACAAAAACTTTTCTGATTTGGTTCCCAGTCAGGAAATAACTCTTTAACCAAAGATCATAACCTACCCTTTTACTGGAGTGCAGTGGAAGAAAGAAATGATTCGTATAGAGGGCATAGATACTAGAGAGAGAAGCTTACAAAGATCACCTCAGGGTCAGCCAAAGTTATTCCCAGAGTAATGAGGAAAATATTGTGTAAAATATTGTGGGAAGCAAACTGTTAGTTATCTATGGCTACATATCAAATTATCCCTAAACTTAGTTGCTTAAAACAACAATACTTATTACCTCATATAGATATTGGCATCCAGGAATTTGAGAGCATCTTAACTGAGTGATTCTGGCTCAGAGTCTCTCTCATGAATTTAAAGTCTAGCTGTGACTGGGGAAGAGGTCATCTGAAAGCTTGGCTGGGGCCAGAAGAGCCATTTTAAAGCTTGGTCATGTGGCTGTTGACCAGGAGGCTTTAGTGTTTTGTTGTTATTGTTTTTGTTGTGTTTTTTTTTTTTTTTACTCATAAGCCTCTCCATAGGACTGCTTACAATATCGCAGCTGGGTTCTTTATGACTGAATAATAGAGAGAGAGAGAAAAAAAAAAACAGAGAGGGTTGAGATAGAGAACAACCAATATGGAAGCCATAATATCTTTTATAACATGCCATCACTTCTTGCATTATTCTGTCAGTCACCCAGAACAACCCAGACACATTGTGTGAGGGGGCTACATTGCTGGTGAATACCAGATGATAGAGATCGTTAGGGACCATCTTGGAAGCCAACTACCACACCTCTCAATTTATATTAATTTATAAGTTTAGATTAAAAAAAACAGACTTCACTGTTCATCCTAGAATGGTGCTAATTCCTATATTCTTCAAATTTTATGAGTTAAGAATTAAACCCTCCAGGCATTATTTTACTCTGACCAGATTAACTCTACCTAGTTATTAGAGCAAGCTATATCTTTTAACTAGGATACGGAGCCTATTATTTAACCTTCCAATATTTCTTTAAGAATATAAATTTTTAAAGAGGCAGGTGTTTTACCTCTAAGAATATCTGTATATTCTTAGAATAGAGAGAGTGGGAATAATGGAGGAATAGAGTTTTATATATATAACTGTGTATATATATATTTTTTAACATAGTTCTTACAGTATTTGGTTATAAATCTCACATGATGACTGTTATTTTGTGGAATTGTTTTTTCTTATCGATAGAAGGGTCTCCCTTTTAAATTTCCACAGTGTCTATGTTACCACAGAGAGTAAGGACTAAAATTTGAAATGCTTCCATTTCTTAAAAGATTAAATTGTGTTTTATTATATATATGTCATTTAGTATTTGTCCTCTATAGTTCCTTTCTTCTCATCACACAATCTAGGGGCAACTTTATGGAGTATGATAGATTATAGTTTAATTCTCTGAGGTAGGATTCAGCTGACTTCATATATGATAGTTGCCCCTTAAGGCATGATAGCTAATGGGCTCAGGTTATAGGTAGAAATTAAATACATTATAATTTTCCTTTGAACGTAATTATTGTAGGACAAAATTAGGTTTGAATTTTATTTTGAATAGTAATGATGCATTGGAACCCTAGGATACTTTGGATTATACCATTTCCCTCTATTAATCTAGATTTATATACTCTTTTTCAGATGTAGTTCTTTACTTTGCACAGCATTTGAAGGATAGTCATGCTATATCTTGAGATTGTGCTTTTTTCATGTACTTTCTGTTTGCCATCACACTGAAAAGTATGGAATTGAAGAGAGATGATTACAAAATAAAATCACCATTAACATAAATGGTTTAAATTAATTTTTACACTGCTTTCTTGTCAGTTTAGGGATCTGGGAGATTGGGAAGAGTAGAGACTATCCTTCTGTTTTAGTATATTTTATAAATTGCTTTCCTCTCCTACTATATTTTAACAACAATAATAAAGGCAAAGATGTCAGAGTCAAAATTATGTATATGTGTTTTCAGTAAAAAAAAATGTTTTGATGAACTCTCCTACTAATTTAACATAATTTATTTTGGAAAGTGTTTTTTGTTAATGCTAAAATCTGTATTTATTATATGAATTGAAGAAAACTAGAAACATATAAAGTCTAACTTCCTGGTATTATACTTAAACTCTGTTAGAAATACACTACTTACTTATCTTTTTTTTTTTTTTTTTTTTTTTTTTTTTGAGACTTCTGTCAGCTCCTAACAAATTTATTATAATTTTGGAATCCTTGGAAATACTATCCCTGTAGTATAACTAATGGGCAATCTGGAACTAACAGAATGGAATTTTCTTTGCTTCTCCCTCCCACTCACCTCAATAAGATGCACAGATTTACATGGCATGTCTCGCCTAACACAGTAGAACAATCCCTAAAGTTTGATTCAACTTTCCTATTTTTATTTTAATTCAACTAAAACATAAATTTATATTTCAAATGCACTGAAGAACAGACTAGTTAATAAAGCCTTAGGTAGTTTTTTTTCTTGTATACTATGATTTACTTTTAAAAAATTTAGATTTTATATATCAACTGTGTTTACTCATTCTAAATTGTTTTATTCAGAATGAATCTCCAAGGCAGGCTTTGCTGAGTGTCAAACCTGTGTTCCTCACTATTAATGGTTACTATGGTTGCTTCTTCATTCTGTAATTTAAATTTATGGAAAAGAGGCTTTTTGTGTCCAGAAGGAAGAATGGGCCTGGTGAGATTCAGGCACTAGACCTAAAAGGCTTTTGGCCTTTCTGCCTCTTCCCCTGTGTCTGCCTTTGTCCCATTTCCATGGGTACCTGGATAATGTGGGTTACCCAGGGAGTAGAGTTTATGGAGAGAATGAATTTCTGTTGTGTGAATAAGGGCAGATAGGAGTAGAGGAATAGAGGTTCTTAGGACACAGGGTTCTGCTTCTGTCCTCCGTGCCCCTTGGTCACTCCAAGATTCAGTTTAATTTACATTTTTAATAATATTTAAAAGATTAATTAAAACAACTTTTGTAGGACTCATATTGTATTTTAAAATAGCACTCCTAAAAGTCCACATAAGCATAATACTGATGTTAATAATTGTGAACAATCTGGTTTACAATGGCAAAGTGAAGCTGAATCTCAGCATCTTTTCCCTAAATGAATAAAATGAAGCAACATACATAATTAAAAATCAGGGTGCCTGGTGGCTCAGTTGGTTAAGCGTCTGACTTCAGCTCATGTCATGATCTCGCAGTTTGTGGGTTCTAGCCCCGGGTTGGGCTCTGTGCTGACAGCTCAGTCTTGGAACCTGCTTCAGAGTCTGTGTTTCCCTCTCTCTCTGTCCCTCCCCCATTCGTTCTCTCTCTCTCTCTCTCTCTCTCTCAAAAATAAACACATTATTTTTTTAAATCAATTCTCACCATATATCCATCCATATATACGTGTGTGCCAAGGGGCAAAAAATTCTCAACTATGAATGGAAGAAAATATTAGCAAAGGATGCAGACTTGAATTTCAGAGTTTTTATGACACGTTTAGCAATCTGCCATGTGCTCCTAAACTGTTCTCCACATAAACCGAATAGGGGAGATGTGAGTAAAACAAAATCCTGAGAGATAACAAACAACCAACTGTGGAGAAGCTACAGAAGATGCAGCAGTACTAAGAGAGGGAACTTGGATATTTCCACAAGGGTGGCAGTCTTCTGAACTCACAGGAGAGATTAATAATTCCTGAACTTGTCTATTTTGGTGTCTCCTTGCCAGCATGAAAGTAGGAAATAAAAAGCAGAATGATCATACATTTGGAACTAATTAGCTTCAGCAATAAACAAGGTTTTAGCTGACCAGAAAACAGAAAGAGAAAATAACTTATGCAAAGAGCAGAATGAATTGAGAAACATGTACTAGAATCCTGGGGTGATGTTGCCTTTAGCCTCTTTATGACCTTAATGCATTATCTCTATTGTATCTGAGAGAGGAGATACATTGGCTGTTGGAAAGAGAAAAGTTAATTGAACTAAATGAGGTATTTCTGATGGAAATAGAGGTTCACGTGCTCTGAGCTAAGTAGGGGAAACTATCTGAAGCCATAGGCATTGAATTGATTCCCAGTAAAATGGAATAAGATCCTGGCATAGAGAATTAACAAAACGAAAGAGAAGATAGCAAAGTCCAAAAACACCAACCAAGACTGCTCAAAACCATCGTCAATCATTCCCCATACTTTTCTCCTTGCCTTCTGGCCACAGATACATGCAGATACAAATTCTAGTATTTAGGGAGAGCTAAGTAAATCTCAGCTAAGGTGAGAAGGGAATCAAAGAGAATTGATCCACAAACTCACAATCAGAAATGAATTGCTTAATGGTATAACACAGGACGGGGGTTAGGATAAGCATTGATATCATTTAAGTATAAGAGAAAATTAAATAATTTTGATTCTAAGAATTATAGAAAGTAAATTATATAATGTAAATATTTTGTTGAGTTATAACTGCCATATAACATTTTATTAGTTTCAGGTGTACAACATAATGATTTGATATTTGTATATATTGCAACAACCATACCATTCATAATTACAAAAGTTTTTTTATTATAAATGTTGACAAAATATAAAATGATTATAAAAACAAAATGTTGAGATATAAAGGATTGGCGATGGAAGTATAAATTGCTCAGCTCTCTTATCAGAAATTGAATGAGAAGCCTGTGCAGAATAGAATGACTAAAAACAAACCAACAACAACAACATCAAAGACTTTAAAGCTGTCAAATCACTAGAGAGGAAAACATACACATCATACTTAAAGAACAAAAAAAGACAATCCATATAGAAGTTCAGAAACAAAAGAAACATTATGTTTAGAAAATGTAACTTGAAAAGTTGATTATATTTGTTATATAAATGAATATAAATGAGATAATGCCTGTTAATATAATGTAACATATAAAAAGTAAAATAATAACGTAAAATAAAAAGCATTGACTATGGGAAATGCAAAGAGAATTTAACAGAAATCCAGTGGTGGCAAGAAAATTAACACATCATGTCAGACATTAAAAGATTATGGAGATAAAATAAGAATTGTAATGTTAAGTGTCTGAATAAAATAACCGAGAAGTTTATGTATGTAGATGGATACAGAGGTAGATAACTAGATAATTGGATGGATGGATAAAGGAGTGAATGATCGGTACCTCTGGAAAATAAATATTTATTTTAATACCTATGTGTCATATATATAGAAATGGAGCATATATTAGACTTAGAGAAACTTTAATATAGTCCCCAAAAGTAAAATAATATGAAGTACATCACTGACCACAATTCAATAAATTTATAACTTAATAGAAGGGAAGGATAAAGTCCAACCACCTTAACAATTGAAAAAAATGCTCAAATAATTCTTGGGTCAGAACAAAAATCAGAAGGGGGTTTACAAAATATAAAATATTACTATCTAGAAAACAGTAAACATTTGACAAAATTCATATAAGAATATTCACAGCAATTTTGAAAAAAAATAATGAGAGAGAAACTAACTTTTCTAGGTATTAAAATAGATCATGAAGTTGCAATAATTAAAATAAATTGATACTAAAGAAGACTGAAAGAGAGAGGCCACAAATAGATCAGCATGTTACAACACTTAACTCATGACAATAATGTTGTTTTTAAATCATTAAAAAAAGAGGCTATTCTGTAAATAGCATGAAACAACTGCTTAACTGTTGCAGAAAAAGATAAAACTGGTTCCCTATCTTTTCAACCTCCAAATAAGTTCCAGATGGAAGAAAGTATTAAACATAATAGCCTATAAGAAAATTTTTAAAAAAGTATTGCTGAATGTATTTATAATATTGACAGAAGCTCTCTAAAAAGAGTATAATATCCAGAATTTTATACAGAGAAGATCAACAAACTTCACAACATAAAACATTAGAAACAAAAACTTTGTGTAGGAAGCAAATATGAGAAAGGACAAAAGACAAATGATATATCAGAGAAAAATATTCGCCTAAGCTCAAAACCAGTTTTTCTTAATTATTAAATATCTCATAGAAATAACCAACAATATGGGGCGCCTGGGTGGTGGCATAGTCGGTTAGGCATCAGCTCAGGTTATGATCTCATGGTTCATGAGTTCAAGACCCACATCAGGCTCTGTGCTGACAGTGTAGAGCCTGCTTAGGATTCTCTCCCCCCCATAGCTCTCTGCTCCTCCCCCACTCATGCCCTCGTGGTGCCCTCTCTCTTTCCCTCTCTCTCTTTTTTTTTTTTTTTAATTTTTTTTAACGTTTATTTATTTTTGAGACAGAGAGAGACAGAGCATGAACGGGGGAGGGTCAGAGAGAGGGAGACACAGAATCTGAAACAGGCTCCAGGCTCTGAGCTGTCAGCACAGAGCCCGACACGGGGCTCGAACTCACGGACTGTGAGATCATGACCTGAGCCGAAGTCAGCTGCTTAACCGACTGAGCCACCCAGGCGCCCCTCCCTCTCTCTCTTAAAACACATAAAACCTAAAAAAAAAAATAACCAATAGAAAAATGAGCAAGGGATATAAACAAAAATTTATGAATAATGAAAAATAAGCAAGTATTTACCACATAAAGAATTGTTCAGCCTCATTTGAAAGTAGGACCAAAAAATATAACTGTAAATAATTTTAAAAATCTAATATTTTATGCCCACATGATTGGCAAATAATTAAATTTAAAATACGCAGCATCAGTATATTGATAAAGAATGCTCAACTGTGAGGATATAAAATATGGTGGCCATTCTTGGGTGGTATGAAGATAGATATATGTCAGAAGTGTAAATGTGTGTAGCCTTTGACCCCAACGTTCTCAAAGATATAGGAATTTATCCAATGCATATATTTGCAAAGTTCATCAACATGTTTTCACAATGATGTTCATTCCATCTTCATTTATACACTTCCTCTTTTTTACCTTCCAGGAAAAAAGAACTGAAGTATTGGTCAGCATGAAATTGTTAGGATAATTACAGTATGGTGAATTTGAAAACATTTAAAACAACTGTTTTGTTTTAAACTTTCTACTGAAAGGGAAATAGCTCTAATATATATAAGTCTAGTTTTAAAGGCAAGGTATAGAAATATATGAAAATGTGCATATTTGCATACATTTATTTATTACATTAATAAACTTTTTTCTCCCTTTTTCTGGAAGGAAATAAAAGGGAAAATGTTAACAGTGGTTTTGTCTTTGGAGAAAGGAATGGGGCTGATTGAATGAGGAAGAATTTTACTTTTTATTTTGTCCTTTATTGTTTTCATTATCTAATCATTATGGATATCAGCTGACGTCTTCAGAACAGTAATTTTTAGTTTCATTTTTATATTTCTCTTAAAAACCAAAACTCACCAATGCTGATAGTATCAATCAGGTGGTAAAAGAATTCTGATAGGATCAACTACAGCCTGTGTTTATATAGTCTGGTGTGTGCTGAAAATTAAGGGCTCTATCAGTGTTAATATTTCTGTAGAGAGCTATTGCACATGCAGATGTGCTATTAATACACATAAGACTACTACATTCAGGCTGATTCTTTTCAAGTGTCTATTCTACTCCCATAAGAATGGAAATAGTTTTAATAAATTTTGTTTTATAAATATTTAACTTATGTTTTTGAGGTTGAAAAAGGCAATATTCCACAAGGGTCCATTTTCTAAATGTAAGGCATGAATGATTTTTTCATAGTTACAGTATTTATGAAATATTGAGAATTTATGCATGTGAAATGTCCCATAATGGACTATTATAGACTTAAGCTATTCTTTTTTTTAGGTCTCCAGTGTAAAATTCAAGGAGTAGAAGCTATATCAAAAGAACATGCTGTGTTTCTCGTGCTATAGACTCTTTAATCTTTACAGAAGTGTTATTTGCTCAGCTAGATTGGTCTGAAAGATTTTTTTTAAATTAGTTTAATTTTCTTTCAAACAACTCAACCTTCGAAAAGAATCCTTCTAAGTTGCTTTTTTTTTTTGCTGTTGCAGCGCATACTAAAGTTTTTTATAAGCATGACATTTAATGTGGGTTTTTTTATGTAGAGTGCATTATTAAACTAGTGGCTGAATTACTTCATATAATTTGCATAAAATCATATTTCAGTGATAAAAATTAATGTCTTGGGAGTTATGAATGAATTGGAATGAGTCATTCATTATTAATAGAAAAGAGATTTGTCTTCACTTTCTACCACACTTAAACTTCGATTACCTGGATTATTTTGATTTGTTTATTTATTTGCATTTACTTAAGTTCTGATAATTATTCAGTGGTTGGAGCAGATGACTGTTTTAGCTATGTCTTTAACCTTAGCCTGATCATAGAAGGAGTTGGCATGTATCAGAGTTCGTATTTTAAAAGCATCCCTAAAGCTTGACAACGTTCTAGTGATTCCATTAGCAGCTATGATATGGAAGCTTAATGTCTTTGCCATTTTGGAATCTGACAGACTGAAACTTAGTATTCGTTTTGGCCCCTCGGAATTTCATCTGCTCATCCATGCTTATAACAATGAAATAAAAAGTCAATCCTTGTTGTTGCTCTTGCAGAAGCAATTGTAGATTTTATGAGGAAAACAATGAACATGTCACCCTGGATTTGGCAGCAGGAAGGAGCAGGGAGTTCATAAAGTGTTTTTCGGGTGCCAACTGTTATGCAGCAGAATTGTTTATATTAGTGAAATCCTCTGGTTGTAAGTTATGTAAATTGTGTCTTTTCCTAGGCTATGTTTTATGGTGGAGAGGGGGGTTGGGGAATGTGTTTTAAATCTGAAATGGTCTCATGCTTAAATACCGCAATGTGGTAGACAGTTAATCTTCAAAACAGATAGTGAGCGTACGTATCTGCTTTATTACCACCAACATATGTCTCCCCATAATTATCTTGGCTTATACTTTGGGATGAGCTAAGGATGCAAGAGCTGTCTCAACTTAGAGAATTTTTGTTTTTATTTTTTGGATTCCAAACAGAAGGTGTTAGGAGGGGAAAAAGTTATGTGGATTTCCCAAATAATGGTGCTAGTGAAAACATGACTGAAATTAATAGTGCTGTCTGTTTGAGACCTAGGAGAGCAGGTGTTGGGTAAGCCTGACTAAACAGCTGTGTCAATACACCTTGGTACATTGGAGACTGTTTGGGGAAATTCCTGAGGAGACTTGTGACACTGCACAGGGTCGTTTCCACTTATCTGGTGGTGACATGCACAGGTGGCTAGGGACAGGGTTGTAGCTGACCTTTCAGTAGCCAGGGATTCACTCCTGAGAGGTTGTGGTGCATTTTACAAATAAAACAGGAACCACATGAATACTAAAAAGGAAAAACAACTCCTCCACTGGGTGTCCATTGAAGAGGCAAGCTCAATCATTTCTTTAATTTTTCCTTGTTTAGTAACTAAAAAGGATGGGCATTTAGCAAAATAGGGATGTGGCAATGAACCCAGTCCACAAATTCAGATGTGCAAGAATTGTACCTGTAATTTCCTATAAATGTTATTCATGTAGTTCCTATATCTAAAGAGAGCATACTTCCAGGTTTGCCTGGAACATTCCCAGCCTAGTGATTGTTAATAGCACCCCTTCTTCCTCTCAAGTAGTGTCCTGATCATGCTGCCTGTATCCCTCCATAACAACTTTTCCTTGAATCTGTTGCCAGAACAACCTTGATACTTCAGTGGGAAGGGTTATGGGGCTCAAAGAAACACAGAAAAAAATGATAGTTGTCAATATTGTAGAATATTATTCCCTTCAAAATATTCTAAGATTTCATATGCTTATTTCTAATTTTCAAAAGGATGTGTATGATATATGTTATGTGTAACAGAGACGGAAATTGTCGGCTAGAGATAAGCAAGCATATTCCTTGGATAAAGTAGTATTTTATTTGGGAGGACTTGATATACTTTAGGGAGCCTCATTAATTTTATGACATCATTAGGTTACTTATTATTCAATAAATTAAATTCCTCTACACTAATACTGGTAGTAAAATATTTTCTACATCCATTATGTTCTCTGCTGCTTTGGAAATAGCTGGCTGGACCATGCCCTGGGGAGGAAATGGGTGAGGTCCAAGGAGGTGAAGCAGGTCACAAGAATCTTATATGTGACAGAATCAGGGAGCACCTCAGGTCCTTGATTTAGGGCCCGTACAGTACATCACAATCTTCCTAAACTAATATACACTTCAACTGCCCTCATTAATCATAGTCAGTTTTGGAAACTGAGTTAATTGCCTGCTTGGATCATATTTTGTGAGCCAGGTTTCATTGACAGTATTCACTGTATTGACCAAATTTAGATCCATGTAATGCATTAAGTTCATATGCATCCAGATTCTATTTATATGCATACATACATACACATATACATTTATATATCCATACAAGTGTGTGTGTGCATATGTGTATGTAGTGTGTGTGTATAATTATAGGTCTTCTATTTAGAATTATGGGATTTAAAATCAAATGATCTGGGGGACCTGAGTGGCTCAGTCAGTTGGGCGCCCGACTTTGACTCAGGTCATGATCTCACAGTTCATGAGTTTAAGCCTCACAAAGGGCTCTGTGCTGACAGCTGAGAGCCTGGAGCCTGCTTCAGATTATGTGTCTCCCTCTCTCTCTGTCCCTCCTCCACTTGTGCTCTTTATCTCTCTCAAAAAACAATAATAAATAAAAATAAACATTAATTTAAAAAAATTTTTTAAAAGAAAAATCAAATTATCTGGTTCCGTAAATGTCTGCCCCTCTCTCCATACAGTTTGCCTCCTCTCCTGCCTTTAGCTTGGTTCTGGGAAGGGACAACTACATCCCCTTCTCTGATTCCAAGTGACTCAGTGTAATTGCTCTTTTCCTGTGCATATTTTGATTCACCTTCCTAATGCCTGGGAGGCAATGTGTACATCTGGATTATTTTCTCCTTTCTTTCCTGCTTCTTCAGAATAAACCCATTTTTAATATTCTTTTTTCCATTTTTTTTAATGCTGCCAGAGTGATTTTCTTAAAACACAGGCTTAATACCATTTCCTTTTCTCTGAAACTTTTAGTAGAGCCTCACTGTGTAAGAAATGTCTCATGGCATGGCATTCAAGGGCCATTCTAATCTGACCCAGCTGCAGTTCCTAGCCTTTCTCTTTGTATCATGTCTTCCAGTCAAACCAGATCCATGATTCCCAAGCCTTTTCATGCTTCTCTTGTTTTTCTCAGCTTCTTTAAGGTTTACCTGAAATGCATCTTTCCCTGAAGCCCTTGCTGGTCATCTTAATCACTTCCTCTTCCTGCAATCATACAGATTTTTTATCATTTGTGTATAGATGTCTCCATAGCTTGTCTTGACTTATGACTAGCTGTTTCTATACCTGCAGTACCTGTTAATTATAAATTCCTAGAAGGTGGAGAACATGTCTTTTTATTCTTTGTGTTGTTCCTAGAATCTACACAATACTTGTTAAATAGTGATGCTTAGTAAATACCTGTGAAATTGGCAAAAAAAAAAAAAAAAATGAATGCCAACCTAAAAGAATTGCTAAAATTTGAAAAGACTCTTTTTGAGGATCAATGTTTTTGATGACGGCAAATGCCCAGACAGCATCATTTCCCAAACTGATGTCCAAAAATGGCCAACCAATCGCTCTGTCCATAGATTTCAGAAAAAAAAATAATGTACACATATTAAAAATTATTGATGTGTAAGTGTAAAGATGGTTTCCATAGGTATTTGGTTATCTTATTAAGTTCTATTATGCTCTTTAAGATTATGGATATATTATAAAGACTATATTGGGAATGTCATCCCAGTCAATATTCAGTTCGTGTATTTTTCTCCTAAATGTATAATTTCCTGTAATTTTCTTCTAATTGTTTTTAACCTGTATTTCCCCCCTTTTTATTGTTAGAATTTGGATAAATATTATATCCTCTGTTCACAAAAAACAGATCACCAGCTTAAAAACATTCTCTTAATACATAAACATTGTGATAAGAGTAGTAACATAAGTACCACAATCCAGATTATTGTGAAAAAAAAGTAAGTGGTGATTAGGACTCTAAAGCAAATGTAGAATATAATCAGTTTGTATTGGGATGCCGTGATTTCATTCAAGAAACCACAGAAGAAAATTTTAAATGGGGAGTAAGGTGTTAGTTATTTTTAAATTTTTTTCTTTATCTCTTGTGTAATGATAATACATGTGCCACTATGTGACAATGAAGACTTTAAAACTGTCCTGCAGCTTTCAGGCAAAACACGATGACCTTTCTGTTGAACCAATTAAGTTTCTCTAGAAAGTAAAATACTTTCCCCATCAAAATTAATGCATTTTGTTGCAAAAGATGGGGAAGTCACCAGAATCACAGTAACATAATTTAACTTTGCACTCTTTGTAAAAAAAAAAAAAAAAAAAAGAAAAGAAAAATTAGGTAAATGTCACATTGTGACTGAGATGGTTATAAAACCAGCCACAAGTTTAATGATAAATTTTATGTTCAGAAAGCATAATGAACTTTTGGCAATATTGCTGAACCAAATGGATGCTCCTGGAATCTGCCTACACGATGGAAAAGCAGTTACTATCCTGGAACAGACTAGCAAATATTTTACTAGAGAACATAATACCTAAATACAGAATATAAATCAGCATTTGGGGTACATGCGGTACCTAAGTGAGGGAGAGGTGCACAACAATTATTTGTCCTATTTATGACTGGAGATCCAAACTCTAGGAATTGAGTTTATTTTTAACTCAGTTAACGGTTATCCTTGATGCCCTGCTGTAGCCTGGAAAAGATGCCTGGGATGAGGATTGGCAGATCACAGCCATATGTGCAGCAAGGAAATTCTTACATTATTCACAGACAGTATTTGGTGGTCAACCATACACTTCCTGATACTAATTTGGTGTTGGAGGAAGGAGCCAAAGAATTATGGCCATGCATGCAAGTCTTTGTAATTTTTTCCTGGACTTCCAGGACAAGGTTCTGCTTTTCCACACTGATGTCTACCAATTGGAAGACGGAGAAGAAATCACACGATTTGTTCGTTTGTTTGTTTGTTTTTGGAAAAAAGGGAATATTTTATCATATTACACTGATAATAAAAATAAACACTATTTCTCTTTCATATCATTTGTTCAGTGACATCCTCAACGATGTATTGGTATTCTGAATAGCCTGAATGAATTACTTCTAGGCAGAAACATATTTGTTCCAAATACATCTAAATATCTGCAAGAATATGACTGATGATGACTAATTTTAAAGTGGGCTTTTCTAGTAAAGTATAAATAAAAAGTGAGCAAAGAAACCCACTGGATGTGAACCTTGTTAATGTAACCATCATCATGATATTCAAATTATGAATGAAGACATTCAAATAGCAGCATTCCTGCGCTTGATATGAAATAATTTTAAAAATCTCTTTCATTTGTGTAGATTTGTCTTTAATATTTTTAAAACTTACCTAAAATACAATATCTGCATTTATGTGCTTTGTTCATTAACTGGATCTAAGTGGTGAAAGTTTGAGGAAACATTATCACTAATACTATAGTCATGACTATTTTTGAGAAATTTCAGGCAATTTGTTTTAATAAATGTTTTCACACATAAACATAATAGTATAAAGCATGTTACAGTTATGTATTGCTTACAATAATAAAATTAGATACAGAGAACATAATTTATGATTTAAAGATTGATTGTTCAGATTAACTGTCAGATTTTAGCTTTCAGTCTCATCCAGTTTGACACATTTTGAAATTTATAAAATATACTTGATTCAAGAAAGTATACATGGTATTCTCATGCTTCTTACATTGATGATGTCTTCTACCTAAGTAACATTTTCTACTCTTTTTAAAAAACTTTCTCCTTGAAGTATTAATTTTTATGTTTCCTACTTTCTCATGCAGAATTAAATGCTTTATTATTTTTTTTTAATTTGAATGTTTATTTATTAATTATTATTATTATTTTAACTTTACTTATTTTAATTTACACCCAAATTAGTTAGCATATAGTGCAACAATGATTTTAGGAGTAGATTCCCTAATGCCCCTTACCCATTTAGCCCATCTCCCCCTCCCACAACCTCTCCACTAAACCTCTGTTTGTTCACCATATTTAAGAGTCTCTTTGTTCCCCTCCCTGTTTTTATATTACTTTTGCTACTCTTCCCTTATGTTCATCTGTTTTGTCTCTTAAAGTCCTCATATTAGTGAAGTCATATGATATTTGTCTTTCTCTGACTCTTTTTCCTTAGCATAATACCCTCTAGTTCTAACCACATAGTTGCAAATGGCAAGATTTCATTATTTGTGATTGCCGAGTAATATTCAGTTGTAAATATATGCCACATCTTCTTTATCCATTTATCTATTGATGGACATTTGGGCTCTTTCCATACTTTGGCAATTATTGATAGTGCTGCTACAAACATTGGGGTGCGTGTGTCCCTTCGAAACAGCATACCTGTATCCCTTAGATAAATACTTAGTAGTGCAGTTGCTGGGTGGTAGGGTAGTTCTATTTTTAGTTTGTTGAGGAACCACCATACTGTTTTCCAGAGTGACTGCACCAGCTTGCATTGTCACCAGCAATGCAAAAGAGATCCTCTTTCTCCGCATCCTCGCCAACATCTGTCGTTGCCTGAGTTGTTAATGTTAGCCATTCTGACAGGTGTGAGGTGGTACCTCATTATGCTTTTGATTTGTATTTCCCTGATGATGAGTGATGTTGAGCATTTTTTCATGCGTGAGTTGGCCCTCTGGATGTCTTCTTTGGAGAAGTGTCTATTTATGTCTTTTGTCCATTTCTTCACTGGATTATTTGTTTTTTGGGTATTGAGTTTGATAAGTCCTTATAGATTTTGGATACTAACCCTGTATCTGATATGTCGTTTGCAAATATCTTCTCCCATTCTGCCAGTTGCCTTTTAGTTTTGCTGATTGTTTCTTTGCTATGCAGAAGCTTTTTATTTTGATGAGGTCCTAGTAATTCATTTTTGCTTTTGTTTCCTTTTGGGTAGTATTGACATTTTGACAGTATTTGTTCTTCCTATCCGGGAGCATAGAATCTTTTTTCTTTTGTGTGTGTGTGTGTGTGTGTTGTGTGTGTGTGTGTGTGTGTGTCTTCAATTTCTTTCATAAGCTTTCTATAGTTTTCAGTGTATAGATTTTTCACTTCTTTGGTTAGATTTATTCCTAGGTATTTTATGGTTTTTGGTGCAATTGTAAATGGGATCGATCAATACCTTGATTTCTCTTTCTGTTGCTTCATTGTTGGTGTATAGGAAATCAACCAATTTCTGTGCATTGATTTTATATCCAGCAACATTGCTGAATTCATGAATCAGTTCTAGCGGTTTTTTTGGTGGAATCTTTTGAGTTTTCCATATAGAGTATCATGTCATCTGCGAAGAGTGAAAGTGTAACCTCCTCCTGGCTGATTTGGATGCCTTTTATTTCTTTGTGTTGTCTGATTGTTAAGGCTAATACTTCAAATACTATGTTGAATAGCAGTGGTGAGGCGTGGACATCCCTGTCTTCTTCCTGACCTTAAGGAGAAAGCTCTCAGTTTTTCTCTGTTGAGGATGATATTAGCGTTGGGTCTTTCATATATGGCTTTTATGATCTTGAGGTATGATCTTTCTATCCCTACTTTCTTGAGGGTTTTCATCAAGAATAGATGCTGTATTTTGTCAAATGCTTTCTCTGCATCTATTGAGAGGATCATATGGTTCTTGTCCTTTATTTGTTGATGTGATGAATCACACTGATTGTTTTGTGGATATTGAAACAGCCCTGCGTCCCAGGTATAAATCCCACTTGGTCGTGGTGAATAATTTTTTTTAATGTATTGTTGGATCTGGTTGGCTAATATCTTGTTGAGGATTAGAAGTAAATGCTTTAATATAACAGGATATATAATTTCCAGAAATCTTGATAATTATTGAAATCTTTGTACTATACAAGTGTTTAGGTGTTCAACTGTTCAGTGTTCTGATTTTTTTAATCCTCAGTATAATAGTGAAAATGGGAATAAAAGCCTAATTTTGGTTTGTTTGATTTTATTTTGCTTTAATCCCTAGCATCTCATTTTTGCAGATGGTAAGGAAATTGACTAAACTTACATATTATTGAAGTGATGGAAATTAATTTGTTCATGTTCTCCTTATGGAAATGCAAAATCTATCAAAAGTAGCACAAATAGAGCAGAGCAAAATAAACTAGGCTCTCCTCAATTTTCTCCTATTTTGTTAACAGAGACATGTTATAATCAAAGAAGTAAGTGGCATCCTAGAAGTGCTTTTTTGTTTGTTTGTTTGTTTGTTTTGTTTTTTGGGTTTTTTTTGGTATTGTTGTTGTTTTACATTTTATCATCTCTTTTCCTGGCCCCTTCTTTGTTTGACAAAGTTCACTTGTGCATCTGATTTTAATTCATTCTTTTATTTAAAAAAATTTTTAAGAAGAGAGAAAAGGAAAACCATTTTTCTTTTATTTTGGAACCATGAAAGATCAAGATGAGTCATCCTGAGACACCAGTTTTATTAACACCTAGCTTTGAGAAGATAAGCAAAAAGGGAAAATAAGCTCTTCTTTAGACTATAAATTTGTTTCTGGTTTTGTCATCATGGTTAATCATTGTGATTTGCAGCCTGACTCTCAATCATTGAGACCCAGTTTTAACTTGATTAACATTTTTGTTCCATTTGTGGAGCAGTGCTGGTCCCTAATTTTTGAGAACAGGATAACCCTCAATTGGCCTATGTAAATAAATCATATGGTAATGCCCTTGAAATCAAAGCATCCCCAAGGAGAACAAGCTGTAAATCAGAGCGGAAGAAACATTGAGGCTGTTGTCCTAAATGGTGTGTTCAAGATGAACCAAATGCCTTTATTTAGGGATTTAAATTCATGGTACTTTTTTCTTCTTTTCAACTGATGCTGTGATCTTCAAATGACAGAGATTGAGTGTAAAATTGCTACTACATAATTTCCTTATCTCTCATCTATATACTGAGTTTGACTGAGTTCAGTTTTGTGAAGAATGTTTTACATAAGAAATTTTGAAATATGGGGAAACACATTATTTCAACATAAAGGAAAGGGGAAGTGTTGTGCGTATATGTGTGTATGTGCATGTGTGTGTGTAGAATAGGTGTTGCATCTCATTTCGTTTTTCCTCACCTAGGGCCTTTGCTTTACTACAAATGGACAAGTATTATCATTTCAACATTTTTCCTCCAACTCTTGATTCTTTCTAGCAATCTCTTTCTGTGTAACATTTTGTCCCTTTCACTCATCAAAACTATTTTTATGCTCTATATTTTTTATGTTGTAAAGAGGCTGAAACAATGACCTGGAACCCATATTTATTGGTTGTATAAACCAAATTATTACTTCTATGTGAGTGATAAGTGGGTCCACACTATGGCTATTCCTATGAAAATTATAACTTCCTGGATTAATAACTTGAGATATGAACTCACAAATAAACACTGTACAACAATGAGAATAATGACACACAACAATATGGACCACAAACATAATGTTGGTTAAGCAAAGTTAGGCATCAAGAAGTACACCCTGAATGAGTCCAATTATGTGAAACTTTCAAACAAGTAAAGTTAATGTATGTGGTCAGAAGTCAGGATTAAAGTGTTATAGGAGGCCTTCTGGAACACTGGTCATTTCCTGTTTCTTGCCTTGGGTGCTGGTTACAAGAGTATGTTTGTGTGTACTTTCTGTAAATGCACATAAAGTTAAAGGATTTACTTTTACTGTGAGCCATATGGATTATCAGAGTCCTAATGGAACTCTCTGAGGATATATTTTTCAAAGCCATTTTAGCCTTAGGTCTTCATCTTCACTGAGACTCAATTGAATATCCCTTACTTCACTCCAAGTAATTTGCTTTTCTTTTTGTCATTACTTTTACACCTGGCCATGAAGGCATGAGGAGCTTTATTTTCCCCTGCTGAGTTCGGAACTTTCTACCAGCAGCATTTCTCCAGCCCAAAGTAAATGTCCTTAGAACATGAGGAAAAGCAAAAAGCCCCTCCTACAATATTGGACTGAGTTTCCCTGCAGCTCAGTGCCTTCATTCCTCACCTTCACTTAGAGTCATGACTAGGAGAGGCACTGGCAGTGGCTTTATCACAGAATTGCCAATGACTAATGTTATCATTCCAAGAAGAAGGGTGAGTACGGTGTAATAAGATATTTTGAGAGAGAGACCACATTTATGTAACTTACATTACAGTATGTTGTTATAGTTGTGCTGTTTGTTATTATTGTTAATCTCTTACTGTGCCTAATTTATAAATTAAACTTTATCATATACATGATATAGGGCAAAACATTGTGTGTGTGTGTGTGTGTGTGTGTATATATATATATATATATATATATATGTGTGTGTGTGTGTGTGTATATATATATATATATATGATTCAGTACTACCCATGGTTTCAGGTATCCACTACAAATCTATAAAATGTATACATGGATAAGGGAGTACTGCTGTACCACTTTAATGGGGAGTTTTGGTAATGGAGGAGGCTATGCATGCGTAGGGATAAGAGGTACACGAGAAACCTCTATACCTTCCTCTTAAATTTGCTGTGAACCTTACACTACTCCAAAACATAGTCTTAAAAAACTACCTAATGGCTTCTGTTTTGCTTTTGTGAGTTACCAGCAATGCTAGTCAACTCTGAGTAAGACATCCTGGCCTATGAGTTTTGAATAATGAATTTCCTTATCCCTAGATGGTGACATGTAGGTAGCATCTGCTGCTTAGAAAAACTTTCATTGTACTCACACAGGTGAAATAGAGCCCAAGCTGTAATCTTTGCCTCCCTTGAAAATCCCTTATTCCTTGAAATTTCCTTATTTGTTACCTTCACTTTGAGATGTGTCTAAGAAGGTGATGGAAGGAATATGAAGAGCTGTGCAACAGAAATACTGGGTCAGGGATTGCTTCACATAGTAACAATATCTTGTCCTTTATTTCTGAGGCTGGCTATCAGACTAATTCCACCAGCTCATCACTCAGTTTTCTATTTTACTTTGATTAGGGTCATCAATGACATAGAGAAAAGCTTCAATGTCAAATTATTACTGGTCAGTTTAGTGACACAAGTGGTAGCTTTATCCCCTTTCAGTTTTCTCTTTAGGGAAGATCTGTTTTCCTTGGCTCATCAACCATTAACTCATAATTTATATCATGCACCCCCCCCTCCAGTATAATCCCAGTTTAAGACATTATGATATAATCTATAGTGTTTTGCACCTTCAGGACAATTACCCAAGCAGCTCTTCCTACAGATTCCTTCCCCTATGCCCAACGAAAAGAGCTCCTGGAATAACCACTCTGGCCTTTGCAGGATTCATCTCAGCTTCCTTCCTTTTCCAAGAGGTGGGATGAAGTATGCATGGGGGGAGAGAAGGCAAGGGCAAGGGTGTTCAGAGGAAAATGAGCAGCTTCCTGCTCAGCTACTTCTCCTTTCTCTTGCCTTCCCCTTAGAAGACTTGGGTAAACCTAGATTTGCCTCAACAGGAGTATTTGCACAACTGTCTTTTGCTCTATATTTCTCTCTGGCCCCTGGCAAAATTAAATCTAAAAAGTAAAATGACAAAAGCAGCTATCATTAAATCTGTGTCAGAATAACTTTATTTTGTTGTGAGTATTAGGTAATTACAGAACTAACCTAGTTACACATGTTTCAACTTCTACTCCACTATTTATGTTTCATCAATATTTAATAAATATTTTAAAACATCATTGTGAACCTGTCATGTGTATGTTGTTAGCATTGAATGGTTCTTTAGTTCTGTGACTGTGTGTTTTGGTTATTTGTTCCTTGTTGGTAATCCTAATGAGAAGTTCAATAGCCAGTGTTGAATAGTAACATACAGGGTAGAATCCTGGATGTCTTCCACTCGTTCCTTAATCCACTCTTCACCCTTTTGCACTCTGCTTTGTGCACCAGGAGACCAAACTTTAGGGACTGCATTACACAGGGTACCTCAGCCAATGGTGGGCACCATCAGGAGATCTAAGCACAGGACAAGAAAGAGGTTAAGGTATCTATTATTGCAGACGCAGATTAGAAGTGGCTATATTATTGTATAGAAGCAGCCCTCTCCCACACCTATAGTTTTCATTGGCTTTCAGTAACTGCTTTCTCCCCTTGACCTTTCAGGCTGGGGTGGTAAAGTCTTCCCATTGGTACAAGCCTCAGGGCACTTTATCATCCCACCCTTGAAAATAGCCGCTTCAATAGATTTTCTCCAATTACCACTTGGAGTATGGCAACTCTTTCTCCCCACCCCCAACTCTACCTCCCATTAGGAACACATAATGTGCAATCCCAATTAAGGCATGAATGCAAGATGTATCATCACATTATAATAAATCACACCATGCTTGTTGTGGCAGAATAGAGGATATTGTTCACTTTTGTGGAAATGGCTTCAAATTGATTTTGAAATGTATGGTTATTAACTAGCATGTTTCCTTTCCAGAACTTTCCAAACAGACACCTCTTCTTCGTTGTTAAAAGTAATTCAAATTTGAGACAATAATTATGTTCATAAAAACACCAGTACTACTTTCTAGTAATAATAATAGTAACCAGCATTTATATTGCTTGGCACATGTTTTTGCATGTGTTTCGTAGTTTACCCCAACAGACGCCTCATGTAATACTCTTTTCTCCACTCAGTTCACAGATTAGAAAATGGAGTTTCACAAAGAGACTGTCCTTCCCATGCACCTAAAAATGTAATGAAAAGCAGGAGAGATTCAAAAAAGTATTTCAATTCTTTTCAATTTCAAATCCTTCAATTCTACCTGAGCAGGGAAAAAAAAAATGTTAAAATAGAGACATTTGGAGGTCAGTAATACTCCCTTCAATTTACATGTGTGTTAAGTTCATTTTAATAAACGTCCTTGGTTCTTGGTCATCTCTTTGCAATGCAAATGGAAATCTTGTGCTTAGTTCCTGATATATTAGTCATTTTTAAAAGGACAACTGCTGGTTTCTGTGTTTACCTGTGAATCTATAATTTCTGAAGTTCTACGATAAGATCATTAACTTGTTGAGTAGCCTGCAAAATAGACACTAATGGAATATAAAGTGATTCAAGAGCTCGGACTTCTCACTTATAGGATGACAAGCTGTATATTGAGTTCACATTTATCAGCAGGAAATCTGAAGATGTTGAGCATAGTTCTTTTTTCCCCCCTTTTATCTCTCTTTCTTTATAATCTAATGTATTTTTCTCCCTAAAATGCATAGGCCACTGTCTGCAACATATTTTTGTTTTTTACCCATGAAGTTAAAAAGGAGCTTTGCTTTCCCTTTTTAGTGTATGTATGTAAAGATAAGTACAATATTCAAGCTGTAATATGAAGATATAATTTATGTTTGAAACCCTATTAAACAATTAATAATAAGAATCATGTCTAGAATATCTATTGCTTTTTTTCTCCCTCATTTTTTTATAAAACAAAAAGGATAAAGCCTTGGGGAAGAGTGTATCTTCTATGATATGATGAAAATATGACTTTTGGTAAAATCTCCTCTTCCGTTTTGCCCAGATTTTGGTTCGTTTTTTGGCTTTTTTAAATTTCTCTGTGTGCCATAGTTTTGTCAAACTTATTACTCTGGAAATTTTATTGAAGTTTGAGTTCAATCAAGAAGACTCTTTAGGATATATGTCTTGGGTTTGGTATAGAAGTACAGTGATTGTGGGGTGCCTGGGTGGCTCAGTCGGTTGAGCATCCAACTTCAGCTCAGGTCATGATCTCACCCCACGTCAGGCTCTGTGCTGACAGCTCAGGGCCTGGAGACTGCTTCGGATTCTGTGTCTCCCTCTCTCTCTGCTCCTCCCTTCCTCACATTCTGTCTCTCTCTCAAAAATAAATAAGGATGTAAAAAAAATTTAGAAGTACATGATTGAAATATACTTTTTAACAGAGGATAAAGTAAGGATTATTTTATAATCCACTTTTTTGTGGGAGGTAAGAAGAAAAATATGATTTGCTTTATTCTTATGGAAGTAGGCGATCATTTCTTCCACAAAGTCCAGTTATATAAGCAGGTTGATGTAGTGACTGGCATTGGAGAATGAATGATATTTCTATCGTGTGAGTGATTGGGTGGTCCAGTCCCCCTGTCCTACAGGAGTTTATAATCTAGTAGAGGAGTTCTCTCTCTCTCTCTCTGTCTCTCTCTCTCTGTCTCTCTCTCTCTGTCTCTCTCTCTCTGTCTTCCTCCCTCTCTCCCTCCCTCCCTCACACATACACCCACTGGTGCTTGTGCATACACAAACACACCCCAAAATACAATATGCAATATTAGTCTAATAAAGTACAAGCAATGTACTGTTAGAGATCAGAAGAGGAACATGCTAATTATGGCTGAGAGCACTGGGAAAAGTTGGATTATTGTGGCATTTGAATTGCCTTTCCTATACAGGAAAAAAATGGGAGAGGAGAGGTTTTTCAAGCAGACTAAACAAAATTGCAAAGGAGTGTATGTAGAATTGCTTATGGTGTCTTCAGAGACTAAGAATCCTGATGGCTTAATAGAAACAAAGGTTGTATGAGAGGAACAGATAAAAGGTAAATTAGAAAGGTAAGCAGAGACCAAGGAACAGAGAGTCACTGGATACCCTAGTGAAGTTTGAACTGCATTTTAGAGGCAAGTGGAAGCCCTTAATGTTTTGGCATAGTGTGTAAAATGTGGTGGCTGAAAAAAAGATGGGAAGAAGGAGATAATATTGAAGCTCTTGCAATTATCCAGGGCAACAGTAAGAAGAGTAACCCCAATCTTGGGCACTGAAAGTGGCATGGTAGATAGAGGACAAATGTGAGAGAAAAGTATCTTAGTGATTTGAGAAGCTACAGACAACAATCCCAAGGTTTTCATTTGTCAGTGAATACATTGACATAATGGATACAGAGAAAGGTAAGGCAGTTTGGGATGGGAGACTAATGAAATATCTATCTATAAATATATCTATATCTCTGTTTCCATATAAATATAGGCACAAAGATATTTGGATTTGTATTTCCCTGTATGAGATTTGATTTATATTTATTTATCATTTAGGTCATGGTGGTAACACCTAATCATAAGTGTTGGATTTGAGTTCCAAGAATAACTAATCACTTTAACTTCCTTTGCTTCAGTTTCTTCATATGTTAAATGGAGAAGTTACAATAGCTAGCTCATGGAAATATTTTGAAAGTTAATTAAATAAATAAATAGGTATAAATAGAACCTTGCTATCTCTTGAGTGCTGTAGAAATGTTAGCTGTTACCTGTCTATAAATCTATATCTGCCTTTAACAAGCTATATGAACTTGAACCACAATATTATTTAACTTCTTTGGGCATCAATTTACTAATGGATAAACTGAGTTTGTATTAGATAATCTCTAATTTTTTTGTTATTATTGTTTAACCTAATTTATTCAACAAATAAGTAATGAATAGCTACTATATGATAAACACTGAATCTATGGTAGAGAACAAAACAGGACATGCATACTGTTCACTTGGGTGTTTTGATCTGGGGTGGATAAGAATAAGGAATAGAAGACATGTTAAATAGATAAACACAAATAATAAATATACAACAAATATATAGTTATTGTCTATTTTAGAAAGTAAGGCAATTAAGAGTAATCTATGAGAGAATATCAAGGAGGTGCTACTTAGAGGGGCTGGGTGGAGTTGAGTGTTGGCAATCAGAGAATCTTTTCTTTGGAAATGATGTTTGACTTGAGTCAAGGGTGTGAGTAGAAATTAGGCAAAGAGTGGGATAAGATGGTAATTCCAGATACCCGGAGCATCAAGGGCACTAGAGGAATTCATCCAAAGAATGGAAAGAAGGCCATGAGTATGCAGGGAGTAAAAGCAATGTGAGACAAGATTGGAGATAAGTTTGGTTGGATGCTATCCAACAGCATCTTGTCAGCCAAGTTCAGTGTAAGGGTCTATTCTAAGAGTTATTGTATCAGCTGCAGATTTTCTTATTTGTGTTTTAGAGGAAGGAAAAATGATACTTTGATATAATAAACACACTTAAACATATGCAGATATCTATAGGCATATATATCATTACTCACTAGAGCCTTTAATTGACATTTAATTTTCTTCACTCAGGATCAAAAATACATTCGTCTTGGACATTTGCAATTAGTTCAGTTTCTATTACTATGGGCCATTTAAAGTTTTTTTTTTTCATTTCAAATAAAAAAGGTCTTGAGATAGTAATTGTGACAAATGAGAGCACAGTCCCACACTAGTTCAATATTTCTATCATCCCTTTTCCACTCACCCCAAATAAACACAATCTAAATTAAGCCGTGCAATTTTTATGCAAATTAAACTTCAAAACAAGCCTAATAGTTATCTCTTCTGACACTATTATAGAAATTCTAGAGTCCTAACTGTGAAGAGAGATATATTTAGTTGAGAAATCCAACAAGTCTACTTGTTGGCTTATGTGACCCAGCTGAATGTCTTTTTTTTCCCTTCTACTTATTTAGCACACATAATTTGGTGGCTCAAAAAGGTCTTCCACCTGCCCTGCCCACTGTTTCTGATGGAAGTGGTTAATCCCAGTCAGGTGTCATGCTTGTGGGATATACTTAATTAGTAATGGAAATCAGTGCTGCATATAATTAATTATAGAGTTTTCAGCTTATCAAGTTACGTCAGGAGATTGATTTTTTTGAAGGATTACCAATGAAATCCGTGGGAGTTATCCATCCCCAGTTGAGGCTACTATGATTAGACTCAGTGTTTATTGGGAGGATTCTACAAACTTAGTGGCCATCTCTTCATGGCCTCAGCTGTTCTTTTTATGTCCTTCAACCACTCCCTACATCCCACTACCTGAAGAAATGACTCCTGTTGTTGTCCTCAGGGTCCAAGGAAGGGATATAGAAATGAGCCAAGAAGCTTTTAACTTTGAATGATTATGGTACTCAAATTAGCCATATACTTGGGCGGTTGTTTGGGATGGGATTCTCACAATGCTACCTGACTCAGCTTTCTGAAAGCAATGTTAAATATCCTGCTTACCTACTGCTACAAGTAACTATTGAGGAATTATCTTTTCATACCTCCCATATGGGGATGTCCTGAAATGAAGGGTCCTTTAATGGTGATCCCAAAAAGGATGTTATGGAATAGATTGTTTATTACTTTTCTTCCTAAATTTTAATCATGGTAGGATGATAAAAGTTTTGCTTGTTTATTTTTGTTTTGTTTTTTTTAGAATAAAACATGAAAATTTTAGGAGTTTTATAAGTCCAAGTGCATCGGATGTTCAGATTTGTAGCCTTTAGTTTCATATTCATGAAAGGAGTTCTAGCTAGCATGTTCCTCAATCCCTCTAGGCCTGAAGCCTTCCTGGGTAGATCATCAGAAGACAGTGGAGCATCTGACAAAATCATCTGGAAAAGGCAATTTAAGACTAAAAAGTTCACTGAGAACATCTTAAAACAACTCTGTTGGAGGATTGGGCAAGTTTCCAAGTTTGACTGATTTAGAGAGTCTAATAGAGAAATAAACACTTTAAAAGAAAGACTAGTTATGTCCGTTACTTGGACTATTGTTGTATAGGACTTCATTGAATGCCAAGCCTATAAATCATTTATTTACTCAAAAAATTAATGAGTTCCTACTTTTTGGCCAGCATAGACAGGGAAAAATAGACATGGTCACATCCCCCCAGCCCTTTCTGACATGCTCTTTGTCTAGTTAAAGAGAAAGGATTGATAGAACCACTTATTAAACTCATTTTATTACTCCGATAGAATTTTTCTATATTTATTTGAAATTGGGTCCATATTTTGCGGAATAAATTTTTACTTATTTTCTGATCTGCAACAATTCTGGAAAAATTTATTGAATTATCTGTGTTTAATTTGACTTGTGATATCCCATGTACCTCAAATCTATCTTTAAAAATATTTTGACTGCTTTTGTTACCAAAACGATATAAATTTTGTAGGAAGTCAACATATGTGTGTGTTGATGAGAGAGTGATCTACTTAAAGGACTGTACTCACATGCACAGACATACATACACGCTGGCATGTAATTGAAGAAATTGTAATAAAGTGCAGAGAGCAGAAGTTTTGATTAGACCACTCTTCTTCAGGTCTTGGTCGTTCCACCTCTTTGCCTTATGACCTAGACATGCTGGTTCACCTCTGTGAGTTTGTTTCTATATATGTAACATGGACCTAAAGATGCATCCTCATTGGGTTGTAGTAAAGAGTAAATTAAGTCTACCTAGAAATGATTAGCACAGTGGATGGCACACAATATGTGGTCCGTAAAAATATAATTAATAGCCTTTGGTCAATGGCATCAACTAGACCCAAGTTAGGTTTTATTAAACAACAGTACTAAGGTTAAAAGACAGTATCTTCATGTATACCCTCAAAACTTAGACCCAAATAATCTCAGAAGATTCTGGGCATATTTCCTCTTCTAAATGGGCTATTAGTAAACATAAAAAGAAGCTGTAATAAGCATATGGCTTGGCATAGAAAAGAAGAGAGTCCAGTAAATTACTATTTTATTTTAAAACCACCATCTGGAAGTTGGTACAGCAGCACTATCTCACTAATTTATATTTTATTCTCCCAGTAGAAAAGAATATATTCAGTAAGAAGAAAATCCATTGTTTTCTTTTAAAAATCCAGTTTAGAATGCTTGTCTCTGGAACCTGTCGGCTCCACTTAATTTCTACTTAGATGCTGACATAAAGAGTTTCCTCATCAGTGTTCCAACAGAGCATAGAATTAATCTTTCAACATTCAGAAAAATCAAAGTCAAAATTAAATAAAAGCCTTTTATTAAATTTCTCTCTCACTACAGGTGGAAATTGAATACTGAATATGGTTTGAGACAAATGCATTTTTTAAAGATATTCAAAAGCTGAAAATCAATCTATTGATATAGGTGATATCGATAACAGGACTGAATAAAAGCAGTTAAAATGCATATTATTGTTAATAGCATAAGAGACTAGATGTTGTAAAAAGTCCTAGATGCTGGGTAACAACAGACTTTTAAATGAATTGCTGAGGTTGATAGAAAGTAAAGGAGATCCCCAAAGTTAAAACACACACACACACACACACACACACACACACACACACCAAAACCAACACCAACACCAACACAAACACCAACAAACAACAACAACAACAAAAAAGAAAAGAACTAGGATTAGAAAAAGGAGCGGTAAGAACTGAGGCCCAGGATGACTTGAGGACATTTTGAAGATTAATAGTTACTAGAGAATTAAAATAAAATTAGTAAATTAGTAAATTTTGAAATCTTTGAGGTCCATTTAGGGGGAAATGTTAAGTTTTACATTTTGTATTAGAAAAAATAAAGATTGAACATAAATAAGCTATCAAAATAACTTAAGAAGCTGAAAAAATAGGGGTTCCTGGGTGGCTCACTTGGTTAAGCATCTGACACTTGATTTTGGGTCAGGTCATGATCTCCCCACTTGTGAGTTCAAGCCCCACATCAGGCTCCACACTAATTGTATGGAGAGAATCCCTGTTTGGGATTTTCTCTCTGCCTCTCCCGTGCTCATGCACATGCTCTCTCTCTCTCTCTCTCTCTCTCTCTCTCAAAAATAAATAAATAAACTTAAAAAAAAGAAGTTGTAAAAAGGGCATTAAGATAAACACAAATTTACTAAAAGGAAGGACGAATACGGAGTAGAATTAATGACATTATAGAAAATAATCTATAATGAAAATTTTAGACACCTAAGAAAAGGTATTTATTTAGAAATATTAATGAAATAAGTATTTGTTGAGAGTAATCAAGAAATAATCTATTAGTAATAAAAATTAAAATACTCTAAATAAAAAAGAGACACAAAAGCATTTCACATATAAAGATAAAACAACTTTGTGCCAAGAATTTGAAACCTTAGAACAAACCTCTAGAAAAATATAACATCAATTGGGACTCAATATTGTATCTGAATAGTCTTATAACCATAAAATAAGTAAATTTATTACTAATAAAACTTTTCCTAAGCAAAAAAAAAAAAAAAAACAGACTACTAATACCTACCAAACTTTCAAGGATCGCTACATATCATTTTATAAAACCTTTTCAAAATATAAAAAACACATTTAACAACTTAGGGAGGCTAATGTAATCTTCATGCCCAAACACAGAAAAGACGGTGCAAGAAATGAAAAGTACACATTCAAGAATTAAAGTAATAGGCCCAAACTGGAAGCAATCCAAATGTCTATCAACTGGTAAATGCAGTGCAAGGAATAAACTATGGAAACATGCTACCGCATGGATGAACCTCAAGAATGTCACACTAAATGGGAAAAAGCTAAATGAAAAAGACTACATATTGCATGATTCCATTTATGTAAAGTGTCCATAGAAGGCAAATCCAAAGCAGCACAGTGGATGCTTAAATGTGGCTAAGGGTGGGAACAGGGACTGACTGCCAAAGAACACAAAGGATCTTTCTGGGGTGACAGAAATATTCTAAAACAATATTTGTTGCACAACTTCGTAAATTAACTAAAAAGCACTGAACTGTATGCTTAATTTAAAGGAGAAAACCCATGTGATTATCCTAGTATAGGCAGGAAAAACTGTACCAAATACAATAGCCTATCTTTGAGTTTTTTTTTAATTTCAAGAATATTAGAGAGTAAAGAGAATTTCTTTGACTTGATTGAAGTTGTTTATTTACCTTTTAATTATCCTTAATATTAAAAGAGTAGAAGCCATCTTTTTAAGTTGTACTGTGGGTCCTAGCAGGCACAGAATTGCAACAACCAGAAATGAAAGTTTTAGGTATTAGAAAGGGGATGCGGAAACTTTATCTTCTGATGAAATTATTGTCTGTATATTAAATAAGGAATTTTCAGAAAAATTAGTGAAATTATTAAGAAAGTTCAACAAAGTTTCTGGGTTAAAACAAAAAAAGGTATTGAATTACTATACACTACCAAAAGAACTGTATAGATTGACTTTTAAAAATATAAGATGTGGGAGCACCTGAGTGCCTCAGTCAGTTAAGCATCTGACTCTTGATTTCAGGTAAGGTCTCCTGGTTTGTGAGTTCAAGCCCCATGTTGAGCTCTGCACTGATAGTGTGGAGCCTGCTTGGAATTCTCTCTCTCCCCATACCCCTCTCTCTATGCCCCTCCTCCTCCACTCTCTCTCTGCCTCAAAATCAATAAGTAAACATTAAACAAAATAAAAATAGAAATAAAATAAAAATACAAGATGTGTATAAAAGCTGTATTAAGTAAATTGAATCGCTCCTGAAAATAACCAAAGTACTGTATGCTGTCAGGCCACTATTTCTGTTAACAGTGTCCTTTTAACCATGATAGCTATATCTGCATTTGTAAAAGTCATAATCCTTATTTAGTGCTTTCTGGAAAATGTTGGAATTTAAGATAACCTTGTGTTCTGCAAAACAATGTTGAATGGAGTGGTCTGGTTCCAGAGAATATTGTGTTCTTCTTCCTCCTCACTCTCTTCAGTTATACATCCCAGAAGAGATCTGGAGGTAATCAAGGAGTTAGAGTTTTACATGTATCTTTAAAAACCTACCAGAAAAAAATACACTTTTTCAAATTTTTCTTCAGAGGTCTTTTTGCCTCCATTATCTGATAATAATTGTATTATATTTTATTAAATTCTGTATCAAAGTTCAGAATATACCATTTAGGCATGAAGTGATTCCCAATTCTGTGTAGAATAAAAGTTCAAAGTGAGAAAAACAGGATGCATTAAATTTCTCCTCATGACTCCATCCAATCCATTCCTTCTATACAGAAACACTGGTCCCAAGAACCTGGTGTTCCTTAACATTTTTTTTATTTTATTTATCTTAGAGAGGGAGAGAGAGGGAGAGAGAGAAAGAGAGAAAGAGAGAGAGATTGAGAGAGAGGTCATGAGCAGGGGAGGGGCAGAGTGAGAAGGGGAGAGAACCGCAAGCAGGCTCTATGCATTAGAGTAGAGCCCAGTGTGGGTCTCAGTTCCACAAACTGTGTGATCATGACCTGAGCCAAAATCAAGAGTAGGAAGCTTAACTGACTGAGCTACCTAGGCACCCCCCAAGAACCTGGTGTTCTTTAAACTATTAGCAGAGGTGTTGAAGTAAGAGGAATATAATGGGAAAGGAAGTTTACATCACAAATACTAGACTGTAATCTTGTTGAGAACAGGGTCGTCTTTATCTTTATCTTTATCATAGAGCATATGATATTTGGAAAGCATATGCTGGCAAAATGTATGTTAAATGTGTAGAATTAGGTGTAAAATGAAAAGTTTTCCCTTAAGCTCAAACATCTCCCAACCATAAGACAAGCAAAAACTGTGTTTCACTAAGTAAACAATAAATATTATGACTAGGTAACACAGTATTAAAAGTCCATAATTCTTACAGAAGCCAACAGGAGCATGTATAGGAGTATACATGTATACTCATGTATAGGAGCAATTATGCTAGTAACAAAATGCCTTGCCAGAGGTCTGCAGGGACTCGGCAACAACATTCTAAACTGGCAACATCTGGTGGGGCTCTGGATGGTCCTGATCCTGGAACTGGCACTGAGTAGGTGTGACCTTGGGCAAGTAACTTCCCTTCTCTGGGCCTCCTGGTTTCAATAGGCATAAACTGAGGGCATTCTATGGTCCTATGATCCTACTTAGGAAGAACAAACTTCCGTTGCTGCCAAAAGTTGGCTAACACATCAGCTAACGGCCTCTTTCTGTCTCTACTTGTGCATATATGTGTATGTGCATGCTCATGTGTTATGACTTATTATTTCCATGATTTAAAAACTCAGGATGATAGAATTGAAAGCAGAGACTTGAGCACATTTTGTGCATACTGTCACAGCAGCATTATTTACAATAGTGAAAAGGTGGAAATAACAGAAATATCCCTTAACAGATGAGTGGATAACATGTGGTACATACACACACACACACACACACACACACACACTGGAGTATCATTCAGCCATAAAAAAGAATAGTTTTGATACATTCCACAACATGGATAATCCTTGAAAACATACTTGGTGAATTGAGCCAAACAGAAGGACAGATACTTTATTATTCCACTTATATGAGATGCCAAATTTCAAAATCATAGAGACAGAAGGTAGAATAATGGTTACCAGGGGTTGGGGGGAGAAGATAACAGGGAATTGTTGTTTATGGGTGTGGATTTTCAGTTTGATGAGATGGAAAGGCTAGAGATAGATAGTGATGATCATTCTACAACAACATGAATATGTATTCATGCCACTAACGTGCACACTTAAAAATGGTCAAAATGGTAAATTTTATGGATATTTTGTCATAATTAAAAAAATAATCTCAGGAAGATAAAACAAAATTGTCTCGTTTCATACTAAGAATGCATTATATTTCTGTTTCCCCAACTTCTTCAAGAGTAAAAACTCCTTGTATTATTCTGACTGAAATAAGTCACTCAGAGAAAGACAAATATCATATGATTTCACTCATATGTGGAATTTAAGAAACGAAACAGGTGAACATACGGGAAGAGAAGGAAAAAATAAAATAAGATAAAAACAGAGAGGGAGACAAACCATAAGAGACTCTTTAACTATAGAGAACAAACTGAGGATTTCTGGAGGGCAGGTGTGAGGGAGGGATGGGCTAAATGGATGATAAGTATTAAGGAGGGCACTTGTGATGAGCACTGGGTGTTGTATGTAAGTGATGAATCACTAAATTCTACTCCTGAAACCAATCCTACACTATATGGTAACTAACTTGAATTTAAATAAAATCTTGGAAGAAGAGGAAAAAAAAAAGAATAAAAACTCCTTGGCTTAACATCACATGGAGGGAAAGGGAAATATATGGGGGACCATTTCTTAATTTACTCAACTGAAAGTAAATAGGGAACTTCTTGGTATACTTAAAGTAAGCTGGCTATTTTAGATTTTTTTCTGTTAGTGTTTGTTTGTTTGTTTGTTACTAGCCCCTGGGGTGTTAGCGTTCATTGACACATCCATGTTCTTTATTAAGAGGTCAACATTTTTTTCTAAAAAGAAATACCAGCCACTATGAGGGTATAAGACACTAACATTGCAGAGAATTGAAGGTATTAACATACTTCTGCAATGGCCCACCTACTCCAGAGGCATTTAAGCAAGAAAATGGTCTTGTTTTGTCTAAGGGGAAACAAAATTTATATGTTTTTATACAATGACTGCTTGTCTAGATTTAGTTGTATGTCAGGTTAAAGCAAATCTGTCCTCTTACTCCCATGTACTGTGAACAAAATTACAAGATGCATTATTGATAATAGACACAAAATACCTGAAAGCTTTTTTTTTTTTTTTTTAATCAGATGTGAACACTTCCCTTAGAGAAAATTCTGGCCCCTTAGCCGAGAACATGGGTGTGTCAATGAACTTTATTTATTGGTGGCTTTCTTATTTTTCTCTGTTGGCTTTGCTACCACTATAATTTAGTTAGGTTACTTAGAACCATCATCATAATCTTTGCTGAAATAATGAGGTTAAGATCAAAATACCCATCTCTTAATTTTATGCTTTTCCTGCCCAACAAAAGCAACATGCAGAATGCAGCCAAATCAGATGATAGTTAAAAGCAGTTGGTATTAACAGAATTACAGTTAAGATTTATTTTTATAACTTTTCTAAAATTTAATCTATCCTCTAAATTAGCTTACTAAATTGTAACCTAGTCATATATGTAACCTAGTCATATACATTTTGTGTATACATAAATTCTTAAACTGAAGATAAAGTGGAATTTCCTTTCTTTGGGATAATACTCTATTACTCGGGATCAAACTATGGAAGCAAAACTTCATGAGTGTTAGGGAATAAGGGATTTCTTATAGGCCCAAGAAGTTATGCAATATTTGGAGAAGCTGGAAAAATATAGATCAAACAGTAGAGTAGGAAGATCAGAGAAGTCACTACCCAGCCTCCAAAGCTCTGGAACTAGTGGACAGATTGGAGTCTATAAGGACATATGGGAAGTTAGGTAGGACCAGTTTCTGGAAGGAAACTGCAGAGAAGAACTGATGCATCCCTGCCTGATGGTGGCCTGGCCTGATGGACCCATTGGTCAGTAGAGCTAGCCATTTTGAAGAAGAGCTGGCCATGGAGTAATGAGAGTGAGAACATGCTGAATTCTCTCTGCCTCTAGCCATGACATGAAAACCCAAAGAAAGCAATGGCCATTGCATCAGTTCACCTTTAAAGCACCCACAGATTTCTCTTCTGGCCAAGTTGGATTAGAACCATGTGGGGAAGGGGATTCAGGAAACACAATTCCAGCTTAGCCCTGTCGATACAAAGAAAAATTTTTTTAGTTCTCACAAAGCAATATTTTTTAAAGTTAGCAAAGGCATTTTAGCATCCTCTGGGAAACGGTCATGCAGAGTTAATCAAACACTAAGCAACACCAGCTGAATACCTTCCTGTCTAACCAGCTCTTGGCTGCCCCAGCTTAGTGATAGAGCAGCGAGACTTGGTTAGGCACTGGCAGTTGGCCTGGGTGGAATGTTTGCTCATCAGGGCAGAGCTCTAGTTATCTCCCCGAAGACCAGGGGAGATGCCAGAGAATCTAGGGTGAAGGCAAAGCAGGGCCCTGAGATGGGAGCCAGGGAAAGGAGGAGAGCTGAGAAAAGTCCCTTGGGACTTGGTGGAGGAAGATCTCTCTCCTTCTACCATTCTTCCATCACACCCTTTAATTATCCCAACCCACCAAGATTCAATAACTTCTTTGTAGCATAAGGATCTTGACAAGTTGCTTCCTATCCTTAAAAAAATCTCAACTCCTACTTTCTTCAACTCCCACCTCCTGCTCAGTTTCTGTCCCTGTCTCTGTCACTCTGTATCTCTCTCACTCAAGACTAACTCCTCCTACATCAGGTATCTCAGCTAAAAGTCACTTCTCTAGACCGTCTCTGAAAGGAGGTACATATTTCTCATTAAATATGCAGGGTGAAATATGTACCTCCTTTTATCCCATAATTCTCTATTACTACATTTTTTATGTTCTTCATGGCACTACCACAATTTAACATTATATATTTATATTTTGCGACCTGTTTATCTCACACATTGAACTGTAAGCTCCCTGAGGACTGGGCCACATCCCTTTATTCATCCATTTGTACCCAGTAGCTTGCTCGGTGCCTGGCATATAAAAGGTACTTATTAGATGTTTCTTGAATAAATTAACTTCATAAGAAATAAATGAAAGAATATAGTCAGATTTTAAAGTTTCCAGAAAGGAAATCTTAAATAATACTTAATGTGTTTCCTAAAATATGTAAGTTGAATATGATATCCCCTTTTGATTTTTGAAATCAATTGTAGGAGGCAGGGAAGCAATCATAAGATAGTACAAAGCTTCTATGCGACAGATACTTTTATAGTTATCAGGGATCCCAAAATGAGGACAACAGTAGAGGCACAGGCAGAACAACAACAACAAAAACCTACAAATCCTGTATTCTCATTCAGGGACTGCAGTGGAAAAGAATGGAGTTTGGTATGAGTCAGTTAAAGAAGGTCAGAAGTCTGGAAATAGGGTGACGTAAATTGAGGAAGGAAAACTGAGATTTAAAAATGAGAGATATTCAACTCACCTTTACAAATGGTAAATTTTGACATAGTGTTTCTCTTGAAAACAATGTGAACATTGACTACTTAAGTGCAGATTGTAATTATAGATTATTGGCAATCTGCCAATACAGTCACTACCAAAATGAAAATTATAATTAATTATGGGACATTGCAGTGTATATGTTTTAAAGCAATTTACTAATATTGTTACTAATTCATTAAAGAAAATTCTTAATATTTAATGCATATTATGAGTAAGCTAGCTCTAATATTTCAGTGACATGAAAAGCATTCAAAATGAACAGAAACGTTAAAACATCTTATTTTAGGATTGCCTGGCTGGCTCAGTCAGAAGAGCATTCAACTCTTAATCTTGGGGTCTTAAGTTCGAGCCTCACATTGGGTATAGAGATGACTTAAATAATTTAAGAAGTATTATTTAAAAATATATATGCATATATAAACTGACGAATCATATATATATATATATATATATATATATATATATATATATGAATCTTTTTTATTTAACTTTTTGAGAGACTTTAAAAATTATCAAATTTTAAACAATAATAAATGATGAAAATTAGGTTAATTTTAGACTCCATTACCATACAACCTGATTTTTATCACACATATAATTCATTTTGTGCATTTATTTCAAATACTCTGTTATAGGTTTAGATTATGATTTCTTGAAAATATTTCTTTTGATTTTTCCTTAGATGAGGACATGAGAACTTGTCCTGTATATGTTTGATAAACAAATATATATTCTTAAAGGGAAGCTGTCCAAAATGGCCAATTCATTCAGGCCAATGCAGAACGTTCACTGTAAGATCAAAGCAAAAGGATTCTTCTTCTTCTTCTTCTTCTTCTTCTTCTTCTTCTTCTTCTTCTTCTGTCTGCTTCTCATTGGGAGTGGACAGTTTCTTTACCCACTTTCGCAATTCCAGAAAAGGTCTTATTGTAGAAAAAGAGGCCTAGATCTCTGAATGTCAGTGCAAAGAACTTTATCACATTACTCTTGTCCCATGCAGCATAGAGAATCCATTCCATTAAAAAGAATTCTAAAAATTGGCTGAAATTCAAGCTGTGTTTTAATTCAACTTTTTGGCAGACGGCCAAAGGAAGTCAAGGGTCATAGATCGATAATTAGGTATAAATACAGCCAGTGCAGTCGGCCTCAGCTTCAGTCATGCAGAACCAATTTTTAGCTTGATGATATCACGGTTGCATATTTTTAATTGAAACACTCATAAGGAGCCCTAACATAATCTGAGTATTACTCTATTTTTCCCCTCATAAACTCATGGTATAGGTTAATGATGTTCAATGAAATATTGCGTCATTGACTTTATCTTTTTTACCTACATGTTCCCTGAGGCATAAAGTTTGGGATAAAATGTTTCATCCCTTGACAAAAAATGGCAATAGCTGTATTCTCTAAGCTTCTAATCAGTAATAGATGCTTATTTTATAAGTCTAATCCTGAATAGAACATAACTTATCACTGAAAATTGACTTCATTGTCAAAACAAAAAATATATATATACACAAATCTTTTAAATAATAATTTTCCTAATTCTCACTCTGCATTTAAATGGTGTAATTTTGAACTATGTAGATTATTATATAAAATGAAAAAATTTTATCTTTGTTACACTTGAATGCAATGCTTCATTTTAAGCAATATAAAATCCTTGAATATATGTTTCCTTCATATCTGTTATGCTTCTTCCATTTGTAACAAAATATTACTTGTAGCCTTTCTAATTTAGAAGAACTTTAAGATGAGAATTCAATGAAGATTTTTTAAAAATAAAACATATGGACATAAAAGACACTCATTGGAAATGTTTAAAATGAATATAAGACATATGGATAATCATTCTGCCGTACAAGTTTCTTATATAATTATACTACTTAAAATGTTTAATTGCTAAATGCTGAAAGGCAGGCTTAGCCATATAGACTTAGTGACTAGAAAACTGATTAAACCTAAAATCAGTGTGAATTTGCAATTTAGGGGCTGAAACAACAACAACAACAACAAAAAAGAATGAAAATTCAAGCAAAGATATATTACAGTAATTTATAATAGGTATTTTTTTTATATCATTTGAATGGGAGGGGGAGCACCAGATTGTTCCAGAAGGTTGAATCTATACTGGTCTATGCACACTTCTTTCCACTCACTCCCTTTGCTTTTTGGGATGGAGACGAGATGGTAAGGTAAAGATTGTTAGTCTGCATGCATTTGTCTTAAACCTCTGCAACCTCACTTTCCAAACTGAAAAATACAAATCTGCCAGTCAGTGGTAAAGCATGTCAGAGCTGCTGCCGAAAACTCGTCTTTGACTCATTCATCCCCATTGAATCTAAATTTATGTTAGATCGTATCCTGACAGGAAATTTGAAACTGAACTCTGCGTTTTTCTGTCTTCACAGTCATCTACCTCACTCTATGTTGAGGGTTTCACTAATGAATGTGACACTTGCTGGTAAATAAATAAATAAATCCACCTCCATAGCTTATTTTCTTGTTCTAGAAAGACAGAATGAACAGAACCAATAGCACAAGCATTTTTGCTCCCCTCCTCCTCTTGCTTGGTCCTACTTCTTCAACTCAGATACTTTAACAAAGAAAATGAAAGTAAAAGCTATCATAGGATAGATCAAAATCATGACAGTTGTTTAAGAATATAGGAATTAAAGATAGAATTGGGCCTTCTACAGTTTGCCCACCCTATCAGCCCATCATATCCTGGTATAATGAGAAAGGTAGGCATGTGTTTTTCCCTGCAGTGAAATGCAAGTGAGAGCAGGGAACTTTACTTTACATTCTGCATTGGAGATGTGGGAATCCTACGTGGGCTCAGTAGTCAGAATGCCAGAACGTAACTCCGTCTAGCATAAAAAGGACATGCTAAATAAAAAAGAATAATAATAAAGTAAAAAAAAAAAAAGAATATATTGAAATAAGATTGCTAAAACATCTGGTACAAGGTAGTTCAGTACATAATAACAGATATTGTTATTCTAATTAATATTTTAATGTGTCAAGTAGTAGTAGTAAAAAGGTAAAAAAAAAAAAAAGAGTTCATAGTTTTATGGAGTTAAAAGCTGAAAAGAATCACATAATCAGGTAAGATTAAAGTCTCCGCCGGGGCGCCTGGGTGGTTCAGTCGGCTAAGCGTCCGACTTCGGCTCAGGTCACAATCTCGCGGTCCGTGAGTTTGAGCCCCGCGTCGGGCTCTGGGCTGATGGCTCAGAGCCTGGAGCCTGTTTCCGATTCTGTGTCTCCCTCTCTATCTGCCCCTCCCCCGTTCATGCTCTGTCTCTCTCTGTCTCAAAAATAAATAAACGTTAAAAAAAATAAATAAAAAATAAATAAATACAGTCTCTGCCTTCCACTGAAGAGGGCACCTGTTGGGATGAGCACTGGGTGTTATGTGGAAACCAATTTGAAATTTCATATTTAAAAAAAATAAAAATAAAGTCTCTGCCCTCAAGGAAAAAAAAAAGAAGGACATGCTTGTGAAGTACTCCCTCAGGTAACTTGATAACCCTAGCCGTGATTGTGACTTCAGGCAAGGCTGCATGCAGGCATTGACTGATATCATCAGATTTCCAGTTCTCTCTGTCCTTCCCTTGACATTGTGCTCCTTCATGAAGACTGTCTCAAGCAAGTGCTTCTCACCTGGCAGCAGAGACATCTCCAAACCAGCCTAAAATACTCTGAGTAATGGCTACCATTCTATAAGTGCTTCCTATATGCTTTGCTTCCTCTTTACATATTTTATAAGCATTATATCATTTGATCCTTACAACCATTCTATGAGGTTTGTCCAACCTTTTGATCCTTACAACCATTCTATGAAGTTGTCTCGTTTGCCCAAAATCAAAAATCATAAAGAATAGAATTGGATGTGATGAGCCAATTTGGTTCTAGCATACATGCATATAATCTCTACTCAGATTTGCTAGTCTAAGGGCCCCTGGTGTGGTTCAATCTGTTGAGGATCTGACTCTTGGTTTCAGCTCAGGTCATGATCTAATGTTTCATGCGTTTGAGCCCCGCACTGAGCTCTACACTGACAATGTGGAGCCTGCTTGGGATTCTCACTTTTCCCCTCTCTCTCTGCCCCTCCCCTGCTTTCTCTCTCTCTCTCTCTCTCTCTCTCTCTCTCTCTCTCTCAAAATAAGTAAATAAGCTTTATAAAAAAATTGCTATTCTAGTGCTTGAGATCTCAGAGGAAGATACTTTCTGTCTTATCCATATCAGTCCTGAAAATATGCTCTGAGCTCTTCTTGAGTTGACCAATTTCTGTGTCCAGGTCGAGCCACCTTATGTCCTGCACTTCCCCCAAGGCAAAGTAAGCAGGGCTACATGATGTTTAGCCATGACAGTTGGGTAGGGGCAAGTTCAGAAGTGGAAATGTACATGGCAGAATAAAGTTACAAATGACTACCACAGCAGCCCAAGCTGCTACTGTGCTAGAAAATTTCCCGGCATTACAACTTTTCATATCAAAAACAACTCATCTGTGTAAATCTGCTTTTCCATGACTTTCCATGCCTTGTAGTGATATATAGTGACTGCAGTCTGATGGCCTGGTCACCTTCTAGATAGGGGCAAATTGAGCAGCTGAAGAAAAGAATGAAGAGAAGACAGGACAAGATATAATCGTTTATTAGATGATACAGTTTATCTCTGTGCAGGTAGTATTTGATCAGCTAGTCACACCATGTTTGCCTCCATCTTGCTCTGATCCTAATTGCCCCTCCTTCTCTTTCTTCTTGATTGGTAGGGTGGTTGCCCCAGGGTAAACATATATAGAAACATGAAACTGTACCCTTAAAATGTATGCAATGTACTGCATACCTATGGTACTTTATTATTATTTTTTAAATTGACAAATACAAAATAACTCTTTTGGTGTAGAGACAAGCCAGATTGCCTAGTAAATTACCATGGAGACTCTCTGGGTTGCCTAGCAACAAGCTACCTGGAACCAATGCCCCCCTCCCTTCCAAGAGGAGGGCCTGCACCCAAATCTAACTTTTACAAATTGCCAGATGCTAGAAGCTAACACCCCCAGACTGTTTTGCACCCAAATTCAGAATGTTTTTAGCGTGCATACAAGACTGTTCTCATCTCATTCCATTAAAAGGGATGTGTCCCCTTTCCAAGAACAACTTGTTGTGGTACACTCATCTGGGCCAAACTTAAGCTTACCAGTACAAAGGATGCTGAGAGGATGTGACCTATGTGTACTTGTTTACCTTGCTTACCTCTCAGTTTTCTTTTGGTCCAAGTGATGTCAGCTATTGTTTGCTTGACCCTGCCAAGGTCATCCTTATCGACAACACTTGGGCTTTCTTGCATTTTGTTATTTTTGGACAATTTAAAGATTCCCAATTTGGGTATGGTTTATGGAATCAACTAACATGAATGCTGGTTGCAGGGAAATTGAAAATACTTTTTTCCCCCCTGCCATTCAAGGCTAAGTCCAATTGCATTAGTAGAAACTTAGATGAGGTGTGATCCAGATTAGCTATGGTGCCCATGAATTTATACTGAAAAATTTAAACTTCTATCTGGTAAATCAGGGATAAGTAGAAAATCATCATCATAATGTATAATATTTTAGAATTTCAGGAATGAATTTCTCTCTCCTTCATTATACCTCTTTGCTTTGGAAGGAACTTCCAATTCCTTGAACACACCATGCTTGATCATGTCACCATAACTTTACATGTACTATCTCTTCTGGAACACCTTTCTCTCTTTTGCTAAATACCCAGCTTACCCAGATTATTTCTCCTCCAGAAGACTTGCCTGGTCTATCCTTCAAGTCAAGTCTAAATATATGCCCTTTCATAGACCCAGTTACACTGCTTTATAATCACTGATTTATGTGTGTCTTCTGTACTAAGCAAGTATGTCCAGGGCATGGACTTTACCCTTTGTGATTTTGTGCCCCCAACAAACACACACACACACACACACACACACACACACACACACACACACCAATGCTTTATCTTTGCCTTGTCCACATTTGCCCTATACTCCCATGAGCAGAAGGTTTTATCCAGAACACCTAAGAGTTCTAGGGGAGGAGATGGTGACACAGGGCACATGGACATTCTGGACAGCTCCTGCAGACTGAAAGTTAGACTGATCATCCTGACAAATCAACTGCACCAGACACACAGACATTCCCATGAAGTTCCCTGGCCACCAAGTAGCGAGAAGCTGAGCCGATGTTGCTTAAGTCCCTGTCCCCAGTGGATGTCTTGCTCTACTTTCATTTACTTGTAATCTTAGCATATTTCCCAAAGGTTCAGCTGGGTGTAGTTACCACCTGTTAAGCACAGGCAGTAATATACCGACATCCACTGCTTTCAGTGAGTGTAAAGCCACCTTAGCTATCAATCCAAAAATTGATTGTTTGATTGTGTGATTATTGATGGATAGGGAATATGTGTGTTTCTAAGCATTTATTTACATAATCTCTTTCTATAAGAATGCCTAAAAATGTTTAAAAGAATTGTATGTGTATGTGAGTTTGTTGTTTTTAGAGACTTGAAAATCAAACTTCTAAAACTTATTAGTCAGTTATGGACTGAATCAAGAACTTGATTATTTTGACCACGTTAGTTTATTGATCAAAAGGAACAAGCTTCCAAATATAAGACAAGTGAGTTCTGAGGCTATAATAGGCATCATGGTGACTAAAGTTAACAATAACTACAGTTAACAATTTGAAAGTTGCTAAAAGAGTAGAACTTAAAACTTCTCATTACAAGAAATAAAATCATAACTATGGGGTTTGATGTATGCTAACTAGCCTTATTGTGGCAATTATTTTGCAATATATATGTTTATCAAATCATTGTGTTGTATACCAAAAACTAAAACAATGTTATCTCTCAATTATATCTTTTAAATCTTTTAATTTTTATTTTAGAGAGAGAGAGAGAGCGAGAGAACATGTGCAAGTAGGGGAAAGGGACAGAGAGAGAGAGAGAGAGAGAGAGAGAGAGAGAATCCCAAGCAGACTCATCATGGAGCCTGATGTCAGGCTCAATCCCACAATCTTGGGAACATGACCTGAGCCAGAATCAAGAGTCAGATGCTCAACCAACTGAGGCACCCAGGTGCCCCTCAATTATATCTTAATAAATTTTGAGAAAAGAGTTTAATTATTAAACTCCTGTGATGTATTTAAGAAGTCTATAAATGAAATTTAATCACAATATATGAATAAATGAATATTTGTTATAAAGAAATGCTATATTAATTTTTATGAAAAAGTCATAAGATCTGATTGAATGATGTATGTTCTACTGACTACATATACGTGTTATTAAGTCAATACCTCAAAATAGCTTCATAAAATAAAAAAATGGTATATTTCTCTTAGTTAAATTATAATGTAAATGTAAATTTACATTCTGATTTTTTTAATAACTATATTGTAAACATTTTCAGTGTTGTTACATTGACTTTATAATTACTTTATATGTGGTAGTTCAATTAATTTGATAGAATATAAGTTACCAATTTTCTTATTGTGCACTTAGACTGGGCTTTTTGTATGTTTTGTTTTATTATTGAAGTATAGTTGACATACAATATTATAATAATTTCAGGTGTACAATATAGTTATTCTTCAATTCTATACATTACTCAGTGCTCACTACAATCAGTGTAATCACCATCTGTCACTATACCACATAATTATACTATTATTGGCTATATGCCCTGTACTTTTCGTCTCCATGATTTATTTTATAATGGATATTTGTGCCTCTTAATCTCCTTCAGCTATTTTGCCCATCCTCATATCCCTTTCCCTCTGGCAACCATCAGTTTATCCTCTGTATGTAAGAGTTTGTATGTGGTTTTTTTTTTTTTTGGATTCTATATATAAGTTAAATCATACGGTATTTGTCTTTCTCTATCTGACTTATTTCACTTAACATAATACCCTCTAGGTTGATCCATATTGTTGCAAATAACAAGATCTGATTCTTTTTATGGTTGAGTAATAGTCCATCTTCTTTATCCATTCATCTACTGATGGACATTTGGATTGCTTCCATTCCCTGGTGATTGTAAATATGCCACAATAAATATAGGGGTACATATATCTTTTCTAATTAGTGTTTCTGCTTTCTATAAGTAAATGCCCAGTAGTGGATTATATGCTATTTTTATTTTTAAGTTTTTGAGGATCTCCATACTTTCTTTCACAGTGGTTGCACCAATTTACGTTCCATTTCCATTTCCATTTGGGCTGTTTTCAATTGTTTGAAAGTATATATAATATAATAAATATCTCCTTCATAGAGTAAAATCTCAGCATCAAGTATAGGCGTAGGATCATGTTTCTTATGCTGGATTGATATTGCTACACTGCTTTTCTAAAGTACTACACTTCTGCCAAAGACCAACAATTGTGTATTGGTAGCAATTCCATCCTTGTGGCTTGAATGGTATAAACAGTGGATATTGTGAAGTATTTTTCTATCCTTTCACATATACTCTGTTAGCCTCTTTTCTAATTTAAAGACTGGCCAGTTAGAACTTTTGACAGCATGCTTTGGTTACTATAGATGGTGTTTCTTATTTTAGTACTTTCTAGAAATGCTTTTTGATGTTGTATATTTTCACATTTAAGGCCCTGTAAAACACTCCCCTTCCCATTACCTTATATTGCATATTTCATCATGTCCATCCCTTGACTTTGCCTTTATAACAGCACAAAAATGATTCCAAAACACAATACATGGGATCTAAATAAACATACTTCCTCTTAGAAACAATAGGTCTCTACATTTGCAGTTAATTATGTCCTTGAAGGAGATTATTTGTCTCCCTTGAGGTTGTGATTTCCTAAATCCACTGAAAACTTTGCTGAAGGTAAATGTCCTTTCCTTGAGAGTCAGTTTATTGCTGTGAAAAAATAATTTACTTCAGAATAGGTGGCCATATCATGCCCCTGGAGTACAAGACTCTTCACAACTGTTGTGCCACAAGATTGAATAGAACGAAAACCTTAAACTACATTTGTAGATTAACAAAAGAACACACCCTAAAATGAAGCTGTCTAAACAAAATTTTGCATCTAGTTTTTTTGTTTGTTTGTTTTTGTTTTTGTTTTTCATTTCTGCTCCGTTTTGCTTCAGATACCCTTCTGTTGTCCTGACCTGTCTTCCTGCAGTAACAAAACTCATTAGTGGGGATAAGAGAGTAGAGGATGGAAGCTGGAGAATAAAATAATCAAATGGGTTGTTTGGAGTGATAAAGCTACCAGTAAGTGTAATACTGGCTCTAATTTCCAGTGTAAATGATTGTGGAATTGTGTCTTTCATTAACAATCTGGTTTGCTGTGTGTAGAGGTGGTGGGAAGATGTGTAAAAATATGGGCCCGGAAACCAGCTAAGCAGGGTCATAAGCTATGCATAGGGAACCTAATTGATTTTCCTGGAGTGGAAGACCCTGAATCCAGGTTTCCCTAATCTTGGCTCATTAGACCATAATAAAGGAAGAATAATTTATATCAACGAGCACAGAAATTTATCTTTCCTGGCACTCAGAGCAAAGTAGCATTATTTATAACTTGGAGGCATGCAGGTGTGTTCCCCTAGGCATCTCTTTCCATCAATATTTTAGGAGACTTCCTGGTTTGCTTGGGGAAAAACTAGAGACAGCTGGAGTTGTGTAGTTATCATTGCTATTTTTATAATCATTCATTCATACAGCATTAATTTATTCACTCATTCATTCAGTTACTCAGAACCTGACATGGAGGCAGATAAAAATTGATGGCATATTTAGAAGATGTCAACTAAAAGACTGCATCTTAAGCATACCTATCTTTTCACTGGTGTCACTTCTGTTAACACCGATAGACAAATATCTGAAGGAACAGGTACACATTAAAATATCATCATGGCCTACATGGTAAATGCAATTATTCTCAATTGGAAGCCTTCCTTGGTTTACTTTTTCATAAAATCATAACTACTTTTGTACAAACTGCTTCATCTCCTCACATTCTCATTCCCACCACTATCTATAAAGGTGCTTTGTTGCATTTCTTACCTCAATCAGACCACATGGAAGGGTGACCACATCCCAAGACCTCAGAATATACTATACCACTTACAATAAGTAAAAGGGAGAAGCAACAGCAACAATATAAACAATGAATTTGGAACTTGTTTTCATTGGAAATCACAGTAATTCTACATTCCTGTTCCTTAACAATTATGTATTGGATTTAAATTACAATATTGCATACAGATAATTTTTCTGGGCTATTTTTCCCCTAGCTCCCCAAACTCCTGCATAGACGCAAATAAAACTATTTGTTTTTTTCTGAGAAAATTATCCCTTATGCAGAAATGATGAGGGAAGAGAATAAAACTGCCTGGTCTCCAGCACACTGGCTGAACTAGCCATATTGATTAGGCTCCAGACAGTGAGAATCACCCATGGTAACAGGATTGTAGTATTCCCAATTACATCCGGAATAAACATTCTTATTTTATCTTACCACCACAGTTAAAGTGTATACCTTCCCAGGGAACTGCTACATGGAATAAAATGAGCATAACTAATCAAATAAATACACAGTCACCACATAGACCTACAACCCCAATCCTCAGTGACTTAAAGGAAAGAATGGCAAACTCAAATATCTCACAACTGGACAGGTAATATAAGCAGGCTGGGTGTAAGGCAGTGGGGAGTGATGGGCCTTGTAGAAAACTAGAGAACCCACACCCTATTTAAAGGGATCAGGTGCTATTCAGCCTGAATCATTCAGAGCAGTTGACTAAAAAAACAAAACAACCCCCCCCCCCACCACAAAACAATTAAAACCCTTCCCAATTAAAAAAAAAAAGTATTTGCAATAACAAATTCAACGTTTTATAGTACATGTGGACCAACACTGCCTGAGTCAAGCAAAACATTCTAAGGAACAGATTTGGCCCATGAGTTTGCTACCTCTGCTTTATGATATTTTAATTCTGAAAATAAGCTAGGGGAACAATTATAGCTTTAGGAGAAATACTGTGGATGGTTCCGTCCTCTGTGGATTTGTGGATCTGACTCATGTCATTCCCTCCAAAAGGAAGGACCTCCTTCACCAACATTCCCCCATTTCCATTCATCAATACATTTTCCTCAGATGTATTAGAAAAGATAACTGATGTAGCAAACAACCCCACACTTTCAGTGTCTTAACACAGCAAAAGTTTCTTTCTCATTTATACAAAGACCAATATGCATATTCTTAGTTGGGTGACTCTCCTGCAAGCAGTAAACTCAGGGATTTAGGAAACAGTCTTCCACTTCCAGTCATAGGGAGAGAACAGTGACAATATGGAAGATCAGGTGAGATGTTTCATGGCTGGGCATGAAAGTGGACTTAATGATTTTCATCCACATTGTCCAGCAATCAGTCACCCGATCCCACCCAGATGTGGACAGTCCTGAACACAGATTGTGGACAGTCTTCTTGATTTCCCAGGAGGAAAATATACCACTTTTCAAGGGCCAGCTCAAAAACCTAAGTGATCCATGAATATCCCTGGACAATAGTAATTAGAAACAAGCTTTCCCATTCACCCAATTAATATGTTTAAAGTACACATGCCAGTTGTATACTAGACACTGGAAACACAATGATAAGATACCCTCCATATCTTTCTCCTGAAAGCTAATGCTATCAGTAAGGAAACAGACATTCAAACAACTGCATGCATCAAAATATGATGGAGGCTTTGATGGGCTACTAAATACAGTGGGGGCAGAATTGAAGCAGTGCTCCTTACCACATGGAGCTCGACACTTGGTTGATTATTTGCACATCTTATCATCCCACTGTCCTTCAGGATCCTTGAGAGCATAGATTATGTCTTATTCATCTTTGTATCCTCCCTACTACTAGCATCTAGGGGCTACCCATAAACATTTGTCAAATTGATGAATGAATGAATTTCTGATAAGAAGGGTGTAAGCACAGACTCCTGATTTGAGGAGAAAAAAATCATCTTCATCAGTTTTTAGGAGTTTAAGCTTTTGGTTCATAATAATATAATATTCTTGCGGATTCTTTATGTCTCCCCAAAATTTCTGTGGTGGCTCATTGATGTCCAAATAGATTACCATCAAAGAATTCACAACATTTAGCCTTAAATTACAGTTTCCTGACTGTGTAACAAATGTTGATTTCATTTAAGCAACACACTGTATCATTTATCTGGGCTAAAGTGGATCAGATTAGGTTTCAAGGCAATTATGTCATATCCTTGGCAAGTATAGTCATTATTAGCTTAGGAATTGTTTAAAAGAAGTCAGTTTCAAATACCTACTACCTATTATTAAATTTACTATATAATTTATTTATAAATGTAATAATTTAGATGTCCTTATAATGAAGTTAAAATTACCTGGGCCCTCCTTCCCTTTTATTATTGAGCTATTCAGTAGAGGCAAAAGAAATCCCAGCTTCTAAACTGTGGACCAGATGCCATTCTCACGTTTAGTTCAGAATCGACAATCTGTTGTTTGCTAAATGACTCTTGTTCTAACACCAATACCAGAAGGAAATGAGTTTCCACCATTTATCATTAAGTTTCAAAGTGGCCATTCAACTTCTGTTGGAAATTTTGGGGAGAGAAAGTTTAGGAATGTGGTATCATATATCACTCACTCATAAGAAATGACTCCTTGTTTGCCAGACACAGGGAATGAAATTTGGAACCATTTATATCAGCAAAAGACTGGAGTATAAGTGTGTTTTCACAGATGGATGGAAAGCGAACATAAACCAAGAACAATGGAGTCTTTGCCCAGAGGCCTCCCTTTCTCTTGAGCATGGAGTGAAAGCACCTTTTTTCTTGGAGCCCCCTGAAGTGTTTTGTACTGAGTCTCTGCCTTGGTGATATATTGTTTCACTCCTCCCCACCCCCCAGGGGCTGCTTTGTGTGTGTGACTCTTTACCTAAATTTGCAAGTAACTTGTGCCATTTGCTCTTTCCCTTCTTCCATTATAGTTGATGTATCAGACAGTCAACAAACCCAGACTAATGCCCATATTCTCTATACATCCGTACTTATGCCTTTACCGTCCAGTTAGCACCAGATTCTAGACAGCTTTCCTACCCAATGATTGGAACTCCACTTTTGTTTCTTATTGAATATTTTTAAATCTTAGCATATGTGGATCTCGTCTTCCTAATTAAATTCAAAGCTTCACACAGCAGAAACCATACATTATATTTCTTTATTTCCTCTGGACTTAGTATAGCAGTAACCCAAATAAGTATAGAAGTGGTATACCCACTTAGATTATGGTAAATGAGTGAATGCTTTATCAAGGGTTGTTCATCTAGTAAATTTAGCCTGGGGTTAGATATCAGAGAACCATGAAGTAAAACAGGAAAAAAAAATCTTTATTATTCATTAACTTCTAACTGAAATTTAGAATGTCCCAGATGATGAATGCAGGCCTCAAACCACAAAAGTCACAGCAGTGCCCGACACTTGGCCACCCATAGAAGTTGTGGATATTTTCATATCACATTTGATTTACGGAAAACATCTCAAAAATCTCATTTATATTCATCAATGCTTCAAAATTATTTTAGATATTAGAACTGCAACTAGAGTTTTGTTATTTTATTTGCTAATAATGATATGTACTAGCACTTTACAAAATGCAAAGTAATGGTATAAATAAAGGTTGACACCCCCTGCTTTAAATCTAATTGATACATAAAACAATGTTAGGAGGCCTTATAAATAAGGTCCAGTGGATTGGATTTTGAACCTTATGCTGTGTGACTTTTGGCAAATTACATTGCCTCTCTGTGAAGATATGAGATCTTTCCCAGCTGTGAATTCTGTGATATTTACAATCAGGCAGATTAAAACATGCTTTATACCAAAGGCAATAAACTCATAAAGCACTCAAACCCACTCAAAAAAAGTATCATAGGCTCACAGTATAAATCACCTTTTAAATTATTTAGATAAATCCTTGTTTGATAGATCTATTATGGATCAACCAGAATTTGTCCAGGAGGAAAGGAGGCCTTTGGGTGTGCCCAACATTTAGGTCTACTAGACAATAAGACAACTATACTCACCCATAACATATTATTTGGGGATCTTTCAATGGACCCTGGAGCACCTTACAATGATAATCAGCAGCTTTTTCATGGACATTCAGTTCAGTTAGGAAGGAAATTGGCCATATTCCACCAGTGCCTTTGATTAAACTCTGATGATGTTTCTGAAAAGGAACATTAAGAACTGAGACCTCTGGGGACAGACACACTGTAATAATTATTATGAATACTTAGCATTTTTATCATCATCATTAATTACATTTCTCCTTTAAGGGTTTATCATAATCTCTGAGTCTGCTATTTGTTCATTTGTCTCATAATTATCCACGAGTAAGCAGTTTGTTCTGTGTTCTCAGAAATTGATTATTCAATGTTTGGTTCACTTTCTTTCTTTCTTTCTTCCTTTTTTTATCTCTCTTTCTTTTTCTCTCTCTCTGTCCCCTTCCTTCCTTCCTTCCTTCCTTCCTTCCTTCCTTCCGTCCTTCTGTCTTTCCATCCTTCCTTCCTTATAATGGAAATTGAAAAAAAAAATGCCTTTGTTTTCCTTTTTTTTTTCCCTTCTGGTTCTTCTAATTGTTTAAAAAAATTATCCTTGGGTCTTACCCCACCCAACCCCTCCACACTAGTATAATAGATGCTTTCAAAAACTTGATGGTGGGATTTTTATAGAAGTCAGCATATCAACCTAGGAAAAGAACATTCAGTGGTAAAATGGGTACTTTGATTGGATATTTGGACACATTTTTGCATAAAGTCTTCACCTTCTTACATAAGCTATCTCAGTCTGATCTGACCTAAGTTCTCTAGGTTGGCTTATGCTGGAGAAAGCAGAGCTGACCCCTGGCTTCCCTAAGCACAAAATTTAAATGAGGAGTGACCAGCAAAGTAATTTTGAATCAAACCTTCTTCCACCTTCCCTCATGCTATAAAGAAGTTTGGGTTGAATGAAATAGCAGACTAAAATGGAAAGCATCTACTTTGTGCTGAAGTAATATTATAAAGTGTCCATGAAGGTATGTGTTCAAATTCTTCTTCCTCCAGACTCACATAGCAGTTAACTTATTAGAGTTAACTGATTTTGATTGGGTTTTAGATTTTAGTATCTGGAAAAAGCCCTCTGGTTTTTATGTTTGTTTGTTTGTTTGTTTGTTTTGTTTTGTTTTGTTTTTTGCTGGCAGATTCCAATGAAGCCGGACAATATTTGTTGGATGTAGCACTGTTCACTTTGTGTGAAAGTCCACATTCTTCTTTTCATACTTTTCAAAGATGTGCTTTTCTCATTGTAAGCCCAGGTCATAAGATGATGCCTCAAGTGCATTGCAGAACATTTATTACTCAGTGAGACTTGGGTGATGAAAACCCTCTGCATTTGGAGTATGATTCCTTAAATGAGCTGTCATCTATGACAATGACCTTATTTATAAGACACTGTCCCTAAGGGAATATGGGCTTTTTGACCTTGAAATGCATGTAGCAATCCTGTTTGGCAATTGGTAATTTTTTTTCCTTAAATAGTAAGAACTTATTCTAGTTCTTTTTGGAACTACATTTGGCCTTGTGCATTAAGCTAGAACTTAGCTAAAGTTGCATAAGCTCCCAGTGGAATTGAACTTCACTGTTTATTGGTAACTGTCATAGATATCTCTGCTATTTATCAAATATTTCTATCTTCCCGCCTTTTATCTGTATGATAAGATTATACTTTCCAACCCCCTTTCAGGTTCAGCATGGTCACATGATTAGATTTGGCCAATTAAATGTGAGCAAAAGTTATATATTTTACTTCTGGGTGGAAGGGTTAAGCTCTAATGCATGATTTACCATGCCCCCCTTCTTCTTGAAAAGGTGATAATGCAGGCTTCCCCACCTTGGAGCCTCCATCAGCCTGAGTCCCTCAGTGACCATGGTAAACAAGCCTGTTTACTGACCTGTACTGAACATGTAACATGAGAGAAAAATATACTTTTGTGATATTAACCCATGAGTGATTTGAGGTTGTTCTCATAGCATAGCCTACCCTCTAATGACTGATAGAGCAAAACTGTGTGTGTGTGTGTGTGTGTGTGCACGCTTGTGTGTGTGTGTGTAGATATGTAGATTTGCATGCGCATGTGTGTATTCTTTTGAAATGTTTTGTCCTTAACGTCTGACTTCAGGAAAAAAATAATCACTCTTCTGCTCTGGTAATATTGGCTCTTTGCCTTCATTCTTTTTTTTTAATTATTATTATTGAAGTAGAATTGACATATAATGTTATTGTCTTCATTCCTTTATTAACAGCAGAGGCCATCCTCTGTGAGAGGGATGTCCCCTTAACTATGCCACAGGGTCCTCATGTGGAAAGTGTCCTAGGATTTAACCAAGGAGTCAGCCACAAACACATAATGGTGATCTCCAGGAAGTGTATACAACTAAAAGCCCCTTTCTGCCCTCTCTCTTGCTCTGTCCCCCAATATTTAGGGGCAAATATGTATTGAATGCCTGTATGCCAGGCATTGTTTTAGATGGTGATAAAAGAGAGCAGAGAACAAATCAAATGACTGGGGCTCACCCTAGACTGGTGGGATCTAAGCCTCTAGTGGTAGGACCCAAGCACTGTCATGTTTTGAAGCTACTGAGAAGAGTCTAGTGAATACCTGGAGGTGAGAAAAGCTGACCCATCATTTTGGACTTATCCTTAACTTGCTTCCAGTTCAAGATCCAAGTCCTACTGGGCAGAATTACATTTCTGTATGTACTGCTCTCCAGTTCGTCATATCTTTTTGTACATTTACCCTTACTTAACTTACCATATTTTTTATAATTATTTCTATACATATCTGTGTATATATAAATACAAATATATAAATATATATGTAAATGTATAACATATATGTATAAATATGCATGTATATAAACATATAAATATATAAAGATATATGTGTGTGTGTGTATATATATATATAAATAAACTATCACACTACTCAGGGCCACATGGGGAAGCACAAGAGTCAGTCAGGAGGCAGATGTATATGTATGCACATACGTGTATGAACATGTATGTATGTGCATGTGTGTATAACATTATATGTGTGTGTAATATGTATATATGTGTGTGTGTGTGTGTGTGTGTACACATATACACAGGGCAGGGGAGAAGGCTGAATGAATAAATGAATTTTTCTGGAAAGAAGCAGGAATTGGGGAAATCCAGTTTGAAACAATTTCACTTATGGTTTATATATTTCCCCTGGTTTCACCTGATTAACTCAGCATATTTCATAATAACATCATGATTATTATTATGACTTTATTCTAAAATACGCTATTACATATTCCTAAATACTTTTCAACTCATTTAAAATAAAATATCCTTCCTTTTGACTGTCCCCACCAAGCTGTACTTTGGTCAGTCTGGGATATGAGGACTCAGGAGGTAAGGGAAAATATATAAAGCAGAATATAAATTTTTTCTGGTATTCAAGAAAGAACTTAAGGACTCACACCTTCAAGATAAAGTGCAGGATCCTCCCATCTGGGACATTAGTCATGTGGGCGTAGTGAATGAGAAAGACAAAATTCAGGGGACCTGAGATCATTACAGGGGTATCTTGCGAGGATAAAATTTTTCCAACTGTAGAACCTCCTGGCCTGATCCTATTGAAGAAGAGGAGATAAATTGCTCTCTTTTGAAGGTGCATTAACCTTAGGTTCATTTAATGAATTACCTCTCCCAGTGCACTAACAGATACCCTGGGGCTTAAGATGAAAAATGTCCTCTTTTCTCACAGAGAGGCTCAAATATGTACCACTTCCTTCTTTCTCTTTAACTTGTGTTGACTTTCGTTTTTTATCTTCTTGTCATATGTATTTAAAATAAAACTATAATACACTCCCCATTTAAAAATAAAAATGGGAAATCTAGTACCTAACAAGGGGAGTATGTGTTTCTTATTTTAAGTAGATTTTCTTAACTTAATTTCTGTCTCATTTTCTCCTTGTGGTATTTTATATTGCAAGCTACTTAATGCTCATGCTTCTCCCAGTGATCTGAAGGAGAGAAGGGATGGTTAATAAGGAGGGTGGATACTGTGAGGCTGTGAATTGAGTTACCCAGCAGGTGAGTTCAGGGGTCATCCCCACATTCTTAGACCCCTCTGTTGGTGCCATTGAACTACGTGTTCTTCCCCATCCTCCCCTGTAGAATTCTCTCGGTAGCTTTTTTTTTTCATGCATTCATTTAGCAGCTATTTATAAGCAATAAGAAGTCTTTATTTGTATTCCTCTGGAAGCAGAACCTGAGATAGGAATTTGGAAGTGCCTTAAAATGTAGGTTTTATTAATATTCAGGTAGGTAAGAACTCTGACAGATCAGGAGATCACTGCCATTGAAAAGAGAGTTTGCTACTCTCAGTTCCCAGTTGGAGAGGCCACACCATGCCATGCAGGGCCACACAGGGAATACCAAGTTTGGTCAGGAGAAAGAAGCAAGGGGAAGGCATGGGCTTGAGCCTTTATTGTGGTTTCTGTGGAAAAGCAAGATAAGACAGGGGAAGCAAGTTTGTGATTGGCCAGTTTGAATAACTTGTGGGCTTTGGGGTATAGGGACTATTTCCTATTGTCTAGTCTCTGGCCCTGGAATGATGAGTATGAAGGAATGTTGTTTCCTGGAATGTAAGAGCCAGATAGAGTTAAGAGTATGGGCTCTGGATTTGTTGGTTTATATATTACAGGCATGGTCCTATGCAAGTCATTTGCCACCTTTAACAAATTGGCTACCCCTGGAAAGGACAGTGTCTCCCCAGGCAGCAGGACCCCAAATGCCAGAACATCAAGAATACAGAAAATAGCACAACACAGTTAATATAGGGTGCAGATAGTTTAATGGGGAAGTGATACCATCAAACAAAAGTAAGAAAGTGGGGGGAAGGGAACATAAGGAAAACAAGCTGTTGAAACAGGGGCTTACTTCCACTGGGGGTTTTCTAAACACCCACGTAAAATATACCTTAGACTGGTCCCTACACAGAACATGAAATAGAAATATGTATTCACTGACTCCCAGTCCCCAGTGGTTTAGGACTGCCTCTAGGGACATTCCTACTCATGCACTTCCAGGATGAGCTTGCACACACAGGCTAAGTGCACGTCCAAGGCTTCAGAGAAAGTCCTGAGACAGAAAAGCGAAGGGCCTTGCAGGTGTTTGTACTGGGAAGTCAAGAAACCTCAGCCACAGTTGAGAGGTGGGCCAGAGGGGCAATCGACACTGTGCTGCACCCCAAGACCCCAGCCCACAAACATGAAATAAGCCAGCTCTTTGAGATGTGAACTGTAGTCAGTACATCAAGAATTAGAGCAGCTGTACACAAAGTCACCTTACAGACAGGTGGCAGGGTGGAAAACATCCACCTGTCTAAAGAGAACATCCTTGGCCAATGAGATATTTTTTTGTCAGCTATGGAAACAGAGAAAAAGGAGCATAAATGAGGTAAAGGTTGGGCATGCCCTTCTGAGCACTGTCTAGGGAAGACACAGCTCTGGCCCAAGGACTATACAGGAAGTGGGAATGTCTCCATTTGGAAGTGAAATTTCACCCAATTGATGAAGAATTCAAATCATGTGACAGCCTCCCCTTCTTCATATCTCATTCTTCCTTCTCTTTGTTTTTCACTATTCTTTCCCTTCCCTTCCTTCTCTTTCTTCCCCTCCTTTCTGCCCCTCTTGCCTTTCCTCCCTGCCTTTCTCATTCTATTCTGCCTCCTCTTTGTTCTTTACTCATTGTTTGTAACACATACAAACAATCATCTTCTGGGTTCCTCTTCCAGCACTGCCAGAAAACCTTAACATCAGGACAGTGATCTTCTGCAAACTACATTTGGGTTAACAACCTTTTCATATCTTTTACAAGAACAAGCACAAAACAGCATAAAATCTTTCCAATCAAACTGCTGTTCCTTTCTGGTTGGCTTCTCAGTAATTGTACAGTGAGAATGGCCTAGAACTTAACATATTCATGGAAGAGAAGAGATAGGCAGAGAGCGAGACTCACATGCCCGTGTTGGTTCAAGTTATACCTGGAACTGCCATTCACCTGGGCCTCAAGGTAAGAAGCCTCCGGTGCCAGGTGTCCTGCTAATAATCAGGAATCCCATTATCACCAAGCCATAAACTGAATTATTAGTGACATACATCCTGGATTATTCTGTCCGCTTCTCACTCCATACATCCAGGCACTGACACTTAATTATGTTGTCCCACAGTAGATCAAGTTTTACAGCAGCAACAAAAGATTAAAACTGTTTTATATTGGGGACATTTAGAGGATAAACAGCAGAAGGTTCTAGGAGGGAACTGTAGTCAGCTGTGTGGCCATCTGGGAGAAAACCATTCAAGTGCTATTAATATTTAAAAACCTTTTAGATTTTTATAGTTTATAATGCTCCTAACCAGTTTCTAACTCCACAGTGAATTTTTGGTGTCAAAACACAATGCTAAGCTATGTTAGGGTCTTTATTAGCAGGGACAGAACCGACACCCTGTGTGTTGTTTGGCCTGGCTGAAAGCCAGTGGGGTTGAAGAAGCAGATTAGTTTTCAGTTGAGCATAAACATAACTCCACTGAACACCAGCAGATTCTTGGTTTACCTATTTGTGTAGTCACTCCGCTGCCCATCTTCACTCTATTCTCTCCCTTCTTTCTTTTTGTCTGTCTTGTCATCTTAGTGTCCCTGAGTCCACAGATATATATATATATATATATATATATATATATATATATATATATGCGTGTGTGTGTGTATATATATATATATATATATATATATATATATATGTATTAGGGTATCTATCTATATTAGGTATCTATCTATCTATCTATCTATCTATCTATGTATTAGGGTATCACTTTCATTTTCATTCCTCCAAAATCCTTGCAAAATTAATTTGGTCAATGGCGCCATAATTGTTCCTGTCCAAGCAGTTCTTTCTGACTGAACTATGTTTTTGTATCTAGAGAAGCTTCAGAGAAAACAAGAGAGGCTGATAAACAGTGTAGGGAATAGGAGATGAATGGTCAATAAGTGACCTACCATCACGCACTTGGCTCCCACACCGAACCTGTCATCCCCAACCCCACTGTCTCTCCTCCATTCTTCCATCTCACAGTCTTCCCTTGTGGGTCCCAAGAGATAAGTTGGAAAATCTCTCATCTAACACCTATAGTGAAAAAGCAGTATCGAGTAGTAACAGTCACTGGAATAGAAATAAGATGGCAGTTGAATCTTTCCAGGCTTCAGTTGGAAAAAAAAAATGTTTACATCATGAAAGTTTATAAGAAACCAGCAAAATAATAGAGAAAAAATAGTGTTGTCAATCATAAAGTGTTAAACACATCAAATGGTATATGAATGATGTTACTGAGAACCCTCATTACATGATTCATGCATTCTCCAAGTAGATTCTTATTTATGTGACATTATTTTTAACTTTTTACTTTGAAATAACTTCAGACTTACAGAAAAGTTGTAAAAATAATACAAAGATTTCCAGCAAATTCTTCACTGTTTCCTAACTGCTATCTTTATCACCTGTTTTTTTAAGTCATTCCATCATTTATCAATAATATTTGTAATTATTCATTTCTGAATTATTTGAGAGTAACTTGCACACTTGAGCCCATTATACTTAAATATTTTGGTACATATTTCATATTATGTAATCATAGTACCATGAAATTAATCTTGGAAATTAAGTGATTAAATATTACTATGAAATCTTTAGATCTTATAAAAATGTTACTAATCATTCCACTAGCTTCCTTTGCAGTGGAAAACAAAGTAGCAAACCAGTCTCTGGTCCACAATCCAATCCACAGTTGCTATTTGTATTTAAATGGCATATCCTGTTAGTCTCTTTCAATCTGTAGTAGTTTCTCAGCTTTTCATTTTCTTTCATGACCGTGACTTTTTAAGTGTACCGACCAGTTATTTTGTGGGAAGTCTCTTAATTTGGACTTTTGTGATGTTAAAGGATACTTTTCAAAAGGCTAAAAATATGACATACAAATGTAACATGAACACATAGCAAAGATTTTATTTAACTTATTAATTAATGAGGGAAGTGGGGAATGTTAACTGCAGTCTAAAGAACATTTGAGAAGCTAGGTATATATGGCAATTTTTTAAGAGATGTTAGAATGAGATTTCTGGGTTAGATACAGTATGTGAATGTTTTACAGCACCATCAACCATAATCTTTGGGATTACTCATTTCATTGAAGAGAATTTACACCTCTACTGGACAAAAATGCATGGGTTAATTTTTGCCTCTAAGAGTTGTAAAATAGTCCAATTAGTATTAAGTCAAGCCCAGCACTGCATTGAAAAAAATGTTTCACTTATTTCCAAGTTTGGGATATGTTTCATAGCAGTGGGTTTTAAGTTGTATTTCATTGTTGGGTAGGGCTGTTCAGAGGAAAACTGTAAAAAAGGTACAGTGTGCTCTTAGAATCGGTGCACTGGCCCTATAAACATCCCTCTACCTGTCCCTTCTGCCCCAAGGTGCCTGAGTTCTGTGCACACAGGTTTGATACCATCAGAAAAAATTTAGAAGACGAAGGACTTACGCTTTACCAGGGATATATTTGCAACATTTGGGGGAATCTGGTAAAGACCAAGTAAATTTGGGGGCGCCTGGGTGGCTCAGTCAGTTAAGCGTCCAACTTCGGCTCAGGTCACGATCTCATGGTCCATGAGTTCCAGCCCTGAGTCGGACTCTGTGCTGACAGCTCAGAGCCTGGAGCCTGCTTCAGATTCCGTGTCTCCCTCTCTCTCTGCCCCTTCCCCACTCATGCTTTGTCTTGTATCTGTCTTTAAAATTTATATCCAAATTAGTTAGCATATAGTGCAACAATGATTTCAGGAGTAGATTCCTTAGTGCCTCTTACCCATTTAACCCATCCCTTCTCCCACAACCCCTCCAGTAACCCTCTGTTTGTTCTCCATATTTATGAGTCTCTTGTGTTTTGTCCCCCTCCCTGTTTTTATATTATTTTTGTTTCCCTTCCCTTATGTTCATCTGTCTAATCTCTTAAAGTCCTCATATGAGTGAATTCATATGATTTTCATCTTTTTCTGACTTGATGATTTCACTTAGCATAATACCCTCCAGTTCTATCCATGTAGTTGCAAATGGCAAGATTTCATTATTTTTGATTGTTGAGTAATATTCCATTGTATATACATACCACATCTTATTTATCCATTCATCTACCGATGGATATTTGGGCTCTTTCCAACTTTGGCAATTATTGATAGTGCTGCTACAAACATTGGGGTGCATGTGTCCCTTAGAAACAGCATACCTGTGTCCCTTGGATAAATACCTAGTAGTGCAATTGCTGGGTAGTTCTATTTTTAGTTTTTTGAGGAACCACCATACTGTTTTCCCGAGTGGCTGCACCAGCTTGCATTGCCACCAACAATGCAAAAGAGATCCTCTTTCTCCGCATTCTTGCCAACATCTGTTGTTGCCTGAGTTGTTAATGTTAGGTATTCTGACAGGTGTAAGGTGGCATCTCATTGTGCTTTTGATTTGTATTGCCCTGATGATGAGTGATGTTGAGCATTTTTCATGTGTCAGTTGGCCATCTGGATGTCTTCTCTGGAAAAGTGTCTATTCATCTCTTTGGCCCATTTCTTCACTGGATTATTTGTTTCTTGGGTGTTGAGTTGGATAAGTTGTTTATAGATTTTGATACTAACCTTTCATCTGATATGTAATTTGCAAATATCTTCTCCCATTCTGTCAGTTGGTTGCCTTTTAGTTTTGCTGATTGTTTCCTTCACTGTGCAGAAGCTTTTTATTTTGATGAGGTCCCAGTAGTTCATTTTTGCTTTTGTTTCCCTTGCCTCCAGATATATGTTGAGTAAGAAGTTGCTGCGGGCAAGATCAAAGAGTTTTTTGCCTGCTTTCTTCTCGAGGATTTTGATGGCTTCCTGTCTTACATTGAGGTCTCTCATCCATTTTGAGTTTATTTTTGTGTATGGTGTAAGAAAGTGGTCCAGGTTCATTCTACTGCATGTCACTGTCCAGTTTTCCCAGCACCACTTGCTGAAGAGACTGTCTTTATTCCAATGGATATCCTTTTCTGCTTTGTTAAAGATTAGTTGGCCATATGTTTGTGGGTCCATTACTGGGTTCTCTATTCTGTTTAATTGATCTGAGTGTCTGTTCTTCTGCCAGTACCATCCTGTCTTGATGATTACAGCTTTGTAGTATAGCTTGAAGTCCAGGATTGTGATGCCTCCTGCTTTGGTTTTCTTTTTCAAGATTGCTTTGGCTATTCAGGGTCTTCTCTGGTTCCATACAAATTGTAGGATTGTTTGTTCCATCTCTGTGAAGAATGCTAATGTTATTTTGATAGGGATTGCATTGAATGTGTAGATTCCTTTGGGTAGTATTGACATTTTAACAATATTTGTTCTTTCTATCCAGGAGCATGGAATCTTTTTCCATTTTTTTTTTTGGTCTTCTTCAATTTCTTTCATAAGCTTTCTATAGTTTTCAGTGTATAGATTTTTCACCTCTTTGGTTAGATTTATTCCTAGGTATTTTATGTGTTTTTTTTTTTTGCAACTGTAAATGGGATCAATTCCTTGATTTCTCTTTCTGTCACTTCATTGTTGGTGGATAGGAATACAACCGATTTCTGTGCATTGATTTTATATCCTGCAACTTCGCTGAATTCATGAATCAATTCTAGCAGTTTTTTGATGGAATCTTTTAGGTTTTCCATATAGATTATCATGTCATCTGCGAAGAGTGAAAGTTTGACCTCCTCCTGGCCGATTTGGATTCCTTTTATTTCTTTGTGTTATCTGATGGCAAAGGCTAAGACTTCCAATACTATTTTGAATAACAGTGATGAGAGTGGACATCCCTGTCTTGTTCCTGACCTTAGGAGGAAAGTTTTCAGTTTTTCCCCATTGAGGGTGATATTAGTGTTGGGTCATTCGTATATGGCTTTTATGATCTCAAGGTATGCTCCTTCTGTCCCTACTTTCTTGAAGGTTTTCATCAAGAAAGGATGCTGCATTTTGTCAAATGTTTTCTCTGCATCTATTGAAAGGATCATATAGTTCTTGTCCTTTCTTTTATTGATGTGATGAATCACGTTAATTGTTTTGCAGATATTGAACCATCCCTGCATCCCAGGTATAAATCCCACTTGGTCATGGTCAATAATTTTTTAAATGTATTTCTGGATCCGGTTGGCTAATATCTTGTTGAGGATTTTACATCCATGTTCATCAGGGAATTTGGTCTCTAGTTCTCCTTTTTAGTGGGGTCTGGTCTCTGTCTGGTTTTGGAATCAAGGTAATGTTGGCTTCATAGAAAGAGTTTGGAAGTTTCCCTTCCATTTCTATTTTTTGGAACAGCTTCAATAGAATAGGTGGTAACTCCTCCTTAAATGTTTGGTACAGTTCCCCTGGAAAGCCATCTGGCCTGGGACTCTGGTTTTTTGGGAGATTTTGATTACTAAGTCGATTTCCTTACTGGTTATGGGTCTGTTCAAATTTTATATTTCTTCATGTTTCAGTTTTGGTAGTGTATGTGTTTCTAGGAATTTGTCAATTTCTTCCATATTGCCCATTTTATTGGCATATAATTGCTCATAATATTCTCTTATTATTGTTTTTTATTTCTGCTGTGTTTGCTGTGATCCCTCCTCTTTCATTCTTGATTTTATTTATTTGGGTCCTTTCCTTTTTGTTTTTGATCAAACTGGCTAGTGGTTGATCAATTTTGTGAATTCTTTCAAAGAACCAGCTTCTGGTTTCATTGATCTGTTCTATTGTTTTGTTTTTTTGTTTTTCCGTTTTTTTTGTTTCGATAGCATTAATTTCTGCTCTAATCCTTATTATTTCCTGTCTTCTGCTGGTTTGGGGTTTTATTTGCTGTTCTTTATCCAGCTCCTTAAGGCATGAGGTTAGGTTGTGTATCTGAGATCTTTCTTCCTTCTTTAGGAAGGCCTGGATTGCAATATACTTTCTTCTTTTGACTGCCTTTGCTGTGTCCCAGAGGTTTTGGGTTGTGGTGTTATCATTTTCATTGACTTCCGTATACTTTTTACTTTCTTCTTTAACTTCTTGGTTAGCCATTGATTCTTTAGTAGGATGTTCTTTGATCTCCAAATATTTGTTACCTTTCCACATTTTTTCTTGTGGTTGATTTCGAGTTTCATAGCACTTTGGTCTGAAAATATGCACGGTATGATCTTGATCTTTTTGTATTTACTTAGGGCTGATTTGTGTCCCAGTATATGGTCTATTCTGGAGAACATTCCATGTGCACTGGAGAAGAAAGTATATTCTGCTACTTTAGGATGAAATGTTCTGAATATATCTGTTAAGTCCATCTGGTCCAGTGTGTCATTCAAAGGCATTGTTTCCTTGTTGATTTTTTGATTAGATGATCTGTCTATTGCTGTGAGTTGGGTGTTGAAGTCCTACTATTATGGTATTACTATCGATGAGTTTTTTTATGTTTGTGATTAATTGATTTACATATTTGGGTGCTTCCATGTTTGCTGCATAACTGTTTACAATTGTTAGGTCTTCTTGGTGTGGATAGACCCCTTGATTATGATATAATGCCCTTCTGCATCTCTTGATACAGTCTTTATTTTAAAATCTAGATTGTTTGATATAAGTATGGCTACTCCGGCTTTCTTTTGTTGACCATTAGCATGATAGATGGTTCTCCATCCCCTTATTTTCAACCTGAAGATGTCTTTAGGTCTAAAGTGGGTCTCTTGTAAATAGCATATAGATGGATCTCATTTTTTTATCCATTCTGTTACCCTGTGTCTTTTGATTGGAGCATTGAGTCCATTGACATTTAGAGTGAGTACTGAAAGATGTGAATTTATTGCCATTATGATGCTTGTAGAGTTGGAGTTTCATATATATACACAGATTTTCTCCCCTCAGAAAATCCCGCTTAAAATTTCTTGCAGGGCTGGTTTAGTGGTCACAAACCCCTTTAATTTTTATTTGTCTGGGAAGCTTTTTATCTCTCCTTCTATATTGAGTGACAGCCTTGCTGGATAAAGAATTCTGGGCTGCATATTTTTCTTATTCAGCACATTTAATATATCCTGCCACTCCTTTCTGGCCTGCCAAGTTTCTCTACATAAGTCTGCTGCAAACCTGATCTGTCTTCCCTTGTAGGTTAGGGACTTTTTTTCCCTTGCTGCTTTCATAATTCTCTCCTGGCCTGAGTATTTTTTGAATTTGTCTATGATATGCCTTGTTGATGGTCAGTTTTTGTTGAATCTAATGGGGGTCCTCTGTGCTTCCTGGATTTTGATGTCTGTGTCTTTCCCCAGGTTAGGAAAGTTTTCTGCTATGATTTGCTCATATAACTCTTCTACCCCTACTTCTCTCTCTTCCTCTTCTGGGACCCCTATGATTCTGATGTTGTTCCTTTTTAATGAGTCACTGATTTCTTTAATTCTTAAATTGTTCTCTTTTGCCTTCATCTCCCTCTTTTTTTCTGTTTCATTATTCTCTATGTTTGTCCTCTATATCGCTGATTCTCTGGTCTGTCTCATCCATCCTTGCTTCCGTGGCATCCATTCATGATTGCAGCTCAGTTATAGCATTTTTTATTTCATTCTGACTAGTTTTTACTTCTTTTATCTCTGCAGAAAGTGATTCTAATCTGTTTTTGACTCCAGCTGGTATTCTTATTATTGTGATTCTAAATTCTATTTCAGACATCTTGCTTGCATTTGTGTTGGTTAAATCCCTGGCTGTTGTTTCTTCGTGCTCTTTCTTTTGGAGTGAATTCCTTCGTTTTGTTATTTTGAAGGGAGAAAGGGAATTAATGAGATAGAAAAATTAAAATAAAAAATTAAAATTAAAGCATATTAAAATTAAAAAATTAAACACACACACACAGAAATCGAATAAATGATGCTAGATCCTAGGTGTTTTGGTCTGGATGTTGAAAGTGGTTTGACAGATTAGAGAAAAAAAAGAGGGGGAGGAAGTCATTTGAAAATTTGAAAAAATGAATACACTGAAGTAGACTAAAATGAGATGATGGGAGTAAAATAGAATTTGAAAAAATGACACAAAAGTAAAGAATATAGTAGAAAAAAATTAAAGAAAAATATTTTAATAAAAATTAAAAATAAAAATGAATTTTTTCTCTTTCTGTATTCAAGAAAAAGAAAAGAAATGAAAAAAAGAAAAGAGAAAAAAGGAAATTGTTTGAAAATTTGAAAAAGCTAATAGACTGTAGTAGACTAAAATAAAATGATGGAAGGAAAATAGAATTTGAAAAAATTTACACAAAAGCAAAAAATATAGTAAGAAATATAAAGAAAAATATTTTTAACAAAAATTGAAAATAAAAATGAATTTTTTCTGTTTCTGTATTCAAGAAAAAGAAAAGAAGTGAAAAAGAAAAAAATAAAAAAATAAAATTGAATAGATGGACCTGCTAACAGATTGAAATAGGAATGAAGTTACTTTGTTTTCCCATAGAAGTCAGACTATGAAGCGCTTTATAGTCCATAAATAAGTAGGCAGTGAGACTTGTGTTCTTGAAGAGTGAGGTTGGCCCAGTTGAGCAGGGCTCAGTTTAATGGCTCTGTTCTCCACTAGATGGCACTGCTAGCCTACTGGGGTGGAGTGTTGTGGTATTGTAGGTGTGTGTGCACATGCGCACATGCGTGGGAGTGGTGAAAATGGCGTCACCCACATACCCAGTCTCCAGTATCAGAACTCTGTTCTCTATCAGCAACCGCGCATCTGTCCTCTGTCTTCAGCTTTCGTCCACTGCCCGCTTTTTTTGCTGTCCATGACCAGGCCCCAGGCACTACCTCTCTCCCAAGTTTTGTCTCAGATGCGACTGTTTTCCCCGGCCCCTTACTTCTGAAGGACTGCGGCTTTGACCCGTTCCACCCCTCTGTGGGAGGGTCTCACCAAGCAATGGCTGAATGTCGGCTGCACCCAGGAACGCTTGCGGGACCCTGCTGCTACCAGTGCCCTGAGACTGTGTCCAGGTGCCAGCCCACCCCAGAAAAAAATTGTGAGATAGTATAGCAGCAGCTTTTCAGGGACTATGGAAAATCACAACACACATCTGGTACCAGACTTCACCCTTAACGACCTTGTTCCAGCACCAGAGAATGTGGCCGTTTTCTGGGGTCTGCTGGGACCAGCTGGCTTCAACAGTCTCTACCAAATGTCCTTCCAGGAGTGAAACCACTTTTCCACATGTGGTGCAAGACCCTCCCAGAACTCACTGCCCAGACATAATTGCTATTAACATTTTAGCATTTGGCATTTTCTTCTACTTTTTTCTATCCATGTATGTTTATATACTAGAGATAATAGTATATACCATAGACTGTCTTCATCTTTTCCATAAAAACACTATATAATCTATTCTCCTGTGTAATTAAACTTCCTCACAATTACTATTTAATGCTGGTATACTATACTTTTCGGTTAATGTACCATAATTTATTTATTTCTTCCCCCATTGTTGGAAATTTATTTTTTTTCCCAATTTTAGACTCCCAGAAGTGGAGAAATCTGTTGGAGATCAGCATATCTAGGATTCTTGATATGTGATCCCACCAGTGTCTGTGATGGTGCATATCTAATGAGGCCTGCCTGGGTTTGAGTATCATATATTGTTCAGTCTTTTCTAATAGTTGTTTTAATTATAGCTTTGTTAAATAATGTCTTGATTGGGAATTTTTTAAAATATTAATTAGCATCTGGATTTCCTCTTTTCTGTACCTCTTCCAGTGTCCTTTTAGATAGTGACAACTGCACAGATGCAGCTTTAATCTGGATGTGTGACCCCAGGCAATTTATTTAATCTTCTCTTTAAGTTTTAGTATCCTCATATGTAAAGCAGGGTTAAAAATATGTATACATACTTCATAACATTATTGTGAGGATTAGGTGAGATAATGTAAGCATGATACCTAACACAATGCCAGCACATGCTGTTCATTAAATAATTTTGCTATCATTGTTAACGTAATTGCAATGATCATTGGGGTGATAGGGATTTTCTGTTGATTTATGTGAGCTTTTTAAGGGTTATGTATATTCATTATTTTTTACATTTGCTTATAAAAATATTTTTCAATTTGATGATTGCTCTTTCCATTCCTTCTCTTTCCTCCCCTCCCCTCCCCTCCTCTCCTTCCCTCCCCTTCCCTCTTCTCCTTCCCTCCCCTCTGATCCTCTCCTTCCCTCCCTTCCTCTCCTCTCCTCTCCTCTCCTCTCCTCTCCTCTCCTCTCCTCTCCTCTCCTCTCCTCCTCCTCCTCTCCTTCTCTCCACATCTCCTCCTCAGAAAGGAGACCTTTCTGTCAGGATTTACTCTCTTGGCAACTTCCAAACATCCCATAGGGCAGTGTTAACTATAGTCATCATGTTGTACATTATATCCTCAGTGCTTATTTATTTTACAACTGGAAGTTTATACCTCTTTGAGCACCTTTGTCCAGTTCCCCCTTGCCACATTTCTCTCCCTCTGATAACCACACATCTATTCTCTTTTTCTATCACTTTGTTCTTAGATTCTACATATAAGTGGGATAATATAGTATGTTTTTCTCTCACATATTTCACTTAGCATAACACTCTCAAGATTTATCCATATTGTGGCAAAAATGACAGGATTTTGTTCTTTTTATGGCTGAATAGTATTCCATTGTGTGTGTATACCACATTTTCTTTATCCTTTCATCTGTTGCTGGACATTTACATTGTTTCCATTTCTTTGCTATTATAAATAGCCATGTAATGAACGTGAGGGTGCAGCTATCTGTTCAGCTTCATGGTTTTATTTCCTTTGGATATATATCCAGAAATGGAATTGCTTGATCACATGGTAATTATATTTTTAATTTTTTGAGAACTGTCCATACTGTTTTCCATAGTGGCTGCACCAATTTACATTACCACCAACAGTGTGCCAGCGTTCCATTTTCGCCACATCCTTGTCGGCATTTGTTATCTCTTGGCTATGATAATAGCCATTCTAACAGCTATGACATAATATTGTGGTTTTGATTTACATCTCTTTGATGAGTAGAGATATTGAGCACCTTTCCATGTACCTTTTGGCCATCTGCATGTCTTTTTTGGAAAAATATCTGTTCAGATCCGCTGCCCGTATTTAGTCAAATTATTTGGTTTTTCGCTATAGAATTGCATGGGCTGTTTTTATATTTTAGATATTAATCTCTTGTCAAATATATGATTTACAAATATTTCCTCCAATTCAGTAGTTGTCTTTTCATTTTGTCTATGGTTATTGTTATTTTAATGTTTGTTAAAGTATTTATGTTCTGTGTTTAGCAAAATGAGGACCAAAACAGTTGTTATAGAGTTTATCAGAAAAGGAAACAGCAAAAAGAAAAGGAAATAGCTGTAACCTATTAAGTATCCTGTTACCACCTGATCATTGCCACCATTAATATCAAGGGGCAAAAATGTAAAGTACCATGTAGCACCTATCTTGCAATAATGAAACAGAAAGTCAAGTCAAAAAATATAGTTCTGGAAATATAACCTGTAACAATGCTAAATCATAGTGTAGATGCTATAAAAATATAAAACACTAAAACATTTATTAGACTAAATCACCACTTAAAAAGTAAGGGGAAAATTTTTTCATATCACTGCTTCCAACTTTATCTTAGCCTTTGAAATATGGCCTTCATAGTTTCAGCTAAGACTGTATTATTAGCAAACCACTGGATCATAAGTCTTCTGGTTTTGAAGGAAAGACTGGGTAAAAATATTTCATGGTTTCAGATGGCCTTTCTTTTGTTTTTTACTCTGGAGTTCAACAGTGACTGATTTAAATACTGAAACTTATTGTATTTTGATGACTGTATATTCAATAACTTCTTTTGGGTCAAATTGCCATACTTTTATTTTTCCATCTGGTTTTCTTTGCAGTGTTTACCCTTTCACACAATTAGCACTTTTTTTGGTGGGATAAAGGTAAGAAAAGATCAAAACATTGTTAGTTTGATAATAGACTCTGGGGTTTGGAGAAACATTGAAAAGAACATGTCTCATTCAGCAACATGATAATATCACGTTTAAATTTTTGAATGGCTAAGAAATATGTACGAGTGTCTGGAAGTAAATTTAAAATATGTATAATTTGCTTTGTAAAATTGGCATATGGCTTAGACAGCCTGTGTAACATAATACTAAGTGAAACCATACTAACTAAATAAAGGGGTCAATAGGAATCCTAGGTTTGTGTGCATTTGTTAGATTCATTACAGTTTATTTGAACCCTATATGCTAAAAAGTTGTAAAATGACACAATGCATAACTCTGATTTGTGGTTCAGAGAATGAAACTCTGTGCTTTATTCAGAGCAGCACTTCTCAAACTTTGATGTTTATGTGAATGCCCTGGAGATCTTGTTAAAATGAAGGTTTTGATTCCAATAGGTGTGGTGGGGCCTGAGATTCTGCATTTCTTGCCAGCCTTCAGGAGGGATCACTGCTGCTGGTCCATGGACCACACTTTGAGTAGCAAGGGGTTAGGAACAAATTATTTATTGGGAGTACATAAAGAATTAGCTGGAGAGCTCATTAAACAGATTCCTGGCATTCCTCCCAGAGAGTCCTATTTAGTGGGTTTAGGGTGGGAGCCCATGGTTGTACTCCTAACAGGTTCCTAGGTGAAGCTGATGCTGTTGATCTGCTGATCACAATTGAGTAGCTACTAGTCAGAAGTACTCGAACTCCTCGGACATAAAGTAAAAGTTAATTATGATGAGATGAAACAGCTCAGTGGAAAGTCTCTAAGGTTGACCAGAAGGGAACTAGGTTTTTGGTACAGGCTCCTCTATGAGTCTCAGTTTTCTTACCTATAAAATGGGACTAATCATTAGTCCCACTCCCACATATTTAGCATACAAATAAGAGGGAGCCCTTTTAATTTGAAACATAAATTTTAATTCTTTTGGCCATGTCTTCCCTAACAATTGGAGGACCCATGACAAATGGAGATCTCATGGGGTATGGGTCAAATTTTAAAGCTGTACATCGTGCCAACAAATACATTAGATAATAATCTGAACTGTTTATTGTTGCAATATTTTTCAATGTGAGCATTCAACACTAATTCATGAACACCTCTGGAAACCACAATTTGATACGTGAAGAAAACAGAAATGGATACTTGTTTCTCCTAGGAAACAGCACTCCATTATTTGAGAATCTGTTGCACTCATGCTATTTTATAGGAAGGATTTAACAAGTTAATTATTTTTCTCTTACCTAAGCACTTCTGCTAAATCCTCCATCCACTATTAAATGATGTCCATCTCTATGGTCTGATGGAGTGATTACACACTCCAGAGCCCTTCATGCTACTCAGACACAGTCTTCTTTTGAGATACAGGATAAGAGAGGTAGAGAATCATTTCCCTAAGATCTGAGCAATGTTAACCATGAGATAAGATGCTTAAGATTATGCCTCACACACTACAGTACTAAATACTGGATCTGAAGTGACAAAAGTAAACTGTCATGTGTGTTTGTGATGTGTGAAGAGCTCTAGAGCACAGGACTCAGGGAAAGGGCTCCTCTTGTCTGGGTTTAGGGCAGTACTATTTTGCTGGTCATAAGAGAACTGATATGCAAAATGACTATCACTTAACTATCATTCAAGGTACTTGATATTTGAGAGAGACATTTGAAAGTCCAAATTAATTTATTCATTTAGGTGCCCTAAAATATATAACTATATAAAATTAGATTATGCTGCAGTCATACCATTTTAGCTACATGGAGAGAACTTTGGGTCCAATCAAGACACAGTTATATGCCCTCTGCTTCTTTGAAGATAATATAATGTCTCTATACAGAATATTTCTGTATCACTTGCACAATTACTATTTAAGACATCCACCATGTCATCCAATATCCCTTACATGAAAGTTAAACAAGGCAGTTTTCTTTAAATTCAATACCATCTTAAGAGAAAAGTATATTGTCTCTTCAGACAAGCTTGTATATTTCTTGCTTTGGCTGCCTGTAAACTCAGCACTAAATTTGACATCCAGCTGAAATACTTAACTTAGCTCAAGGTCTATACCTTAATGTTTATTTCCTTCAGATGCCTTTGTTTGAATTGTATTTTTAAGTGTATCTATTTTTTAAATGTCATTTAAATTCATCAGTTAACTCAGGAAGAAGCAGCAGCATATGCAAGAAAGAAAAGAAACAAATACTTGAGTAACCTATCTTGCAGAATTTGTAAAATTCACATGAAATAAAATGTGCATGGTAGAATTTTGTAAATTGTAAAACTTCCCATAACTAAAAGGTATTATGATATTTGATCCACCTCATGGCCCACTACGGCTTCTGGAGTTCCAGCCATCATGAGGTTTGTATATGTCAGTGCATACAGAAAGAAAGAAAAGAATTTTAGAAGAGCAAAGTGGTGTCATTCAAATTCTGCAACTTTTCTGGAGGTTCTACATAACACTTGGTCACATGACCATGTCTATTGACATGGCTGATGGAAAATATAATATTTTATTCTTGCAGCAACAAACTCAACTAAATACTAAGTTCCTATTACAGAGAAGGAAGATGAGAAAGAGGTAGGGGTGGAGAATTTCAATCTCTGCAACAAATTCTTTGGCTGGTGTTGAAGTGAGAAAATTTGTAACTTCTCAGTAGAGTAATAACATACTTAGTTTTTAAATTGTCATAAAAAATTAAAATATCAGGTCCCATATTGGATAGATCTTTATTCAAATACTTTCCACATTTTAAACATTCAGATCTTACATCTCAAATTAGTATAAATTTCAACCACAAATTAAATAAGATTTTTAAATAGGATGCAGGTAATGACTTCCAGAATTGTTCATGGACAATTTGCCTTTGTTTGGGGATTGATTCAATGATTTATTTTCATAAGTATTGATTTCCTTTCCTGTTTGTTTTATGAACTGAGTGGGGAGGACTATTGTACTCGGTCTTTATTTTGTTTCTTTTTATTCAGAGTGCAGCAGCAGTTGTGGATGTTGCCTTGACTGTTTGTATTTTAGACTAACTTTTCAGATGGTAAATTGGGCATGAGAAATATGTTATTAAACTGACTACATTGCAAAGTGGCATTTGACATTTTCTAATTATAAGCATGGTACCTTTACCTAAAGTCCAGGAATTTTTTAACAAAAATGAATTTCCATTAACTTATGTGTTAAATGCCAAAGCTTATTATTTCTGTCTGAGATGTACTAAACTAATTTGATCTTTCTGCCCAAGGTCAAGTACATTAAGAGTGACTGTATTTTATGAATAAACATTGTTAAAAACAACCATTACAGAGCCGATTTTCATAATTAACAAAAAAAATTTGCAAGTTGACTAAGCATCATCTTTACTCACTGAACTTTGAAATATTCCATATTGAATTAATAATCCCACTTCTCCTAGGGATATATACTTAATTTACTATGCAGATATAGCAATGAGGAGACATTTGTTGATTCTAATATGGATTATGTATGAGTGAATATTTATGTGTGTGTGTGTGTGTGTCTGTGGTGTGTGTAAAATAAACAAAATATTGTGGCTTGGGAAAGTCAAAACTGGGAATGGATTTAATGTCTGTTTTGTCAGTCATCCATGATGTCAACAATCCACTTACTGCTTATTCCATCCTCAATAGTAATTTCACTTTGTTAATTGTAATTTCAGGGGAGGAGGGGAACTACTGGAAATTTCCATTGTCTAAGTTCCTCACCATGATCAGAAAACATCTATCACTGCTGACTGTTTTTAACTCCTCAACTCATTTCCACAATTTGTTGTCCTGTAAAGTAACAAATGGCCCAAATTTTCTACACACTAATTAAAATTCCATTTCTCATGAATCCCTTAATCGAGTGCAAGTCATTATGTGCTTTGTTGATTCTTAAGTGCAAAGATAATTGCAATGGGCAGCATGAAAAAGGTTTGATTATTGCCTGTCTACTCTTGTGAATTCTAATAGGTCTAATTGCATAGCATCAATTCATCATCTCAGCATCACCTCTTTTTATTATTAGCTCTTCGAATTGTAATGTGCTCATAAAGAAGTGTTGTAGTATATCAGAGATGACATGGTACCCGGCCTATTGTAATTTTCAGCCCTTACCTTGTGCAACTCTTGAAATTAAAAGTTTATTATGGAGTGCCCTTTTTCTGAAACTAATTTTAAAATCCTCCTGTATGATAAAATGAATACTGTCCAATAATCTGCATATGAATTTGCCTTTGTAATAATTCCGTTAAATGACTGCCAAGACCTTTTTTGCTCAGATTGTTCCTATAAATTCAGAACATAATGTGTTAGTTGGAAAACATTTATTAGATTTTTTAATGGGAATTCCTGGCGGCATTTCTCAGGGAGTTTCTATACTATAATGGCTGTCTTAAATGCTCACGAAAGAAAGAGCTTCCACTGAATAATGATGGGGAATTATCCAGGAGCCCCAATTATACGAGTAAAGGACCACCAGCAACTGAGATGCCAAATGCACTATCTTTTGCACTAAAGAACAGAACGGCCCCAGTTAGACAAGGAACATAAACCTTTAATCAATCTACAGATAAACTAATGCTCTGTATGTATGAGGGAGTATAATAATAATGGATTCAAATTTGGTGACTTAGACCCTGTGTGAAGCACAGTATTTTAATCATTATTTCTAATAATCTCTAGGATCCTTGTGAGTAAAGTATTAGTATGACAATTTTACAGATGAGGCTCAAAATGTCACCACAAATCACCAGATGGTATATGGCAGAACTGGAATTTAAACACGAAGACTGAGATGCATCCCCTCCAACACCCCCCCCCCCCCCCCCCCCCCCGGCTATAGCTTATGTACTATTTTCAGCACACACTATGGCATGACTTAGTTGAACTTTAAAAAAAGGACTACCATATTATTAAAATGTGATTCCAAGTCAACCCAAAAGTTAAATAAAATATAGAACCCCAGGTGCTTGTATTCATTTCAGAGTAATGCATTCAGAAGTGATTATAAGGGCGCCTGGGTGGCTCAGTCGGTTGAGCATCCGACTTTGGCTCAGGTCATGATCTCGCGGTCCGTGAGTTCAAGCCCCGCGTCGGGCTCTGTGCTGACAGCTCAGAGCCTGGAGCCTGTTTCAGATTCTGTGTCTCCCTCTCTCTCTGATTCTCCCCCGTTCATGCTCTGTCTCTCTCTGTCTCAAAAATAAATAAACGTTAAGAAAAAAATTAAAAAAAAAAAAAGAAGTGATTATAATCCATGTTAGGGAATGAGTCAACTTCATGATATCATGTTTTTGGATTTAAACGAATTAAAGGAAAGTGTCTCAGTTATTTGCTGTTGTGTAACAAACCATCCCCAAACTGGGTGGAATAAGTAAACAGCTATTTTATTAGGCTTACAGACTCTACGTGACAGAAATTCAAATAACTCAACTCTGCTAGATAGTGTGTGTGTCCCTACTGGGAAAGATGTGAATGATCGAGGACTAGAATCGAGACTTCTTCATCCACATGTCTGGTGACTGAGATGGAATGACTCACAGAATGGGCTCAGCTGGGACTGTCCATCAGAGTGCCTATACAGTGTGCCTTTGGATTCTCACAGCATGGCACTGAGTTCCTAGAGGAGCATCCAGAAAGCAAATATTCCAAAAGATGTAAGACTTCTTCTCACCTTTCATTGGTAGTCCCATAGCATCACTTCAACACATTTTATTGGTGATAAGCAAGTCACTACAGTCATCTGAGGTTTACTGGGAAGAGATCTATACTCCAGCTCTTGATGAAGGAGTGGCAAGATCACAGTCCAGAAGAACATGTTGGATGGAAGATATTGTTGTAGCCATATTTGGATAATACAGCGCACCTCAGGGAATGAGTCACCCTTGTGTTATTTGTTTCTGGGCAATGGAGCAACTTGTAGGGAAACAGTCCCCTAAAAGGTATAAATTACTATCTTAAACATCCCCCTGGAAACGATTTTAATAAGAAGACATCTCTTTACTTTGTGTATATGTGTGTGATGAAAAGCAAGAATAAAACAATTCATTTTTCTGCAGAGTAAATGTTTGGTTCTTTTGAAAAGAAAATTCAAATTATATAGCTTAGATATAAATATTTTATTAAGTGCATGAGTTCATTTCCAAACACAAAGAATTAGAAAAGCAAATATTTATCCTGAGTTTTCTGTTACCCTATGAAATGTGGAATATCCCTATATATGAATAAGGACATAAATTACTAGTCATGAATATTCATTACTTATGTTCTGCCTTGAAAATCATAGACTGGAACAGGGACATACATGGAACTACTGCTTACTATGCTTTACTTTTTTTTTTTTTAATTGGGATAAAATTTACACAGAATGAAATGCAAAGATATTAAATATATAATTTGATGAGTTCTGACAATGTATACACACCAGTCAATATGGAGAATATTTCCATCATGCCAGAAACTTCCCTTGTGCCCAATCTGGTGAGTCCCATTTCTCAAAGGTAATCACTGTTCTGACTTCTTTCATTATTTGTTAATTTTATCTGTTCTTACTATAAATGGAACCACATAGAGTATATATGTACTCCTTTGTGTCACGTTTCTTTTGTTCAGTATAAAGTCTGTGCTGGACAGAGATGGTATTTTTTTAGTTTCCCTGCTAGGTCTCAGCTAACACCACCCAGCTGGGAAGAGGTGGGTTTTCCTGTTAGGGTTCCCTAGTTAGCCTCCAGTGACACAGCAATGGGGATGCCTATTAAATGGTAGTGAAAGTTCCAGCTTTCCACATGGTCTCCTCTGACACCACCCTGAAGCAGGTAGGAGTGCAATCCAAGATTCCCACATGATTTCCACTGACATTAGGAGGGCAGGGAGTTTGTTACCACAAGCCTAAGGTAAAAATCTTGGCTTCCCACTCACAGTTCTCTGATGCCATTTAGGCATGGAGTAACTAATTATAGCTGGATGAGGGTGGAAATCAATGCTCCCTACTTGGCCTCTACTAACTGGGTAAGCTTTGAGGCATGGTTTTGTCTCTGGCGTTTTGTTGGAAAGGGGTAGTTATTATCTTTCTGTCTTACTAGGTAGCACTTTCATGTTTTTTTTGAAAAGAGCAGACTAATCTGGGGCTTATTGTTGTTATTGCCTCTTCTTGGTATTTCTGGATTGTGGCTCCTCTAGAACCCAGTCCAGGATATATGAGGCAAAAAGAAAACCCAGGGGGGTGCACCTGGTTGGCTCATTCAGTTAAGCATCTGAGTCTTCATTTCGTTTTAGGTCATTATCTCATAGTTGTGAACTGAGCCCCACATTGGGCTCTTGCTGAGTGTGGAGACTGCTTGAGATTCTTTCTCTCTCTCTCTCTCTCTCTCTCTCTCTCTCTCAACCTCCCTCCCCCAATTGTGTGTGCTCTCTCTCAAAAAAAAAAAAAAAAAAAAAGAAAGAAAGAAAAAGAAAAGAAAAGAAAAGAAACAAGAAAAAAGAAAGAAAGAAAATCCAGGGAACTCACCACCATGTCATTCTTTGGGGCCCAAGGCCTGCTTTCTTCTCTCCAGTTTTCAGAGTTTTCTTATATTTGTGTCATATACAATGTCTGGGATTTTAAGCCACTGAGCAGGAGGAATACAAAGATGTCCATCTGCTCAATCTTGAACCAGAACTGAATCATCTTTGCTTTCATTATGCTTGCATTTAATACTAGGTCTTGGTGGGTGCTAAAGTTATGGAAAGATTACTTTGACTTAGAATAGTGGCTGTCACTGGTAAACACTCAACAAGGAACAGCTGTTATTTTCTCTGCACAATCTCAGTGTCTGTGGAAGTCCAATCTTCTCCTTCTGTAAGACAGGCTGTGCTGCCCAGGTGTGGTGGAGAGATAGAGAGGGAGATGTATCCAAACCCCTTAGCTCACCACACCAGTGGATGCAGGAACTTTCTCAACATGTCTTAAGACACATCACAGTTACCTGTTTTACCTATGCATGAAGCTAACTGTACATGCAAATGTATAAACACACATAAAACCTCAGACTTTGACATACTGATGAAGGCAAACAAACGTGGGGCAAAAACATACAGGCTCTGAAAATCTTCCTAGGAGGATATGGAAAGAAATCTTTTTCAGTTCCTAAGAAGTTGGCAACTTCTGCCTACAAGTGTTTGATCTGAAGTCCTCTCATGAAAATATGATTCTCTGTAGAGTTTTTTTCTCTAAGTTTTTATTTACTTATTTTGAGAGAAGAGAAAGGGAGCACACACACAAGCAGGGAAGGGGCAGAGAGAGAATTCCAAGCAAACTCTGCACTTCCAGCTGGGCCCTACCACAACATGGGGCTCGAAATCAGGAACTGTGAGGTCCTGACTAGAGCCAAAATCAAGTCAGGCGCTCAACTAACTGAGCCACCCAGGTGCCCCTAGAGTTTATTTGTAAAACAAAACATTATACTTTATATGGTGAGTCTTTGTAATTCTATTCCTGGTGAAAGCCCTGTGATCACCTAGCATAACCACATGTAAAGACTTCAGATCTCCTGAGGGAGAACTGAATGCTTGCGATTTCAAACACCACTATAATTTATCTCCCTCTGCCTATTATTTATGGCCTTCATATACATTTTAAGTGCTTGGACAATTGACTAGTTTGCACTGAAATATCCAGGCAGGCTTTGTGAAAAATGGAAGTGGCTCTCAGTCCTTAGAGTCATAGGCAGTTCTGAATGACAAGTAGTTCTCCCTACAATGTGTTTTGTTCAGTTATTGCTAGGAGATTAGATCACAGGTCTGTCCTACTGGACACGAATGGAAAAACTACCTGAGCCGTTCCAGTTGCACTGTAAGTACCCCTTAGACAGACTGAATTTCCTTAGTCTTATTTTAGAGTGTTGTTTTTCATGTTTTTAAAATATTCTGGACATAATGTTAATCAACCATTTTAGCTACTTAAGCAGCTATTTAGCCAATGCCATTTATGTATTAACTACACATATCTGAATTTCCTGGCATGTCCCAACACTATTTTTCCCCATTTGTTTTTTGTTTAGTGGATTATTTAAGTGCGTAATTCAGTGATTTTGGCATATTTACAGAGTTGTACAACCATCACAACCACTATCTAATTCTGGAATCTCTTCGTTACCTTCAAAATAAATCCCCTTTTTATAGGACTACTTATTAGTAGTCACTCACTCTCTATTCTGTACCTAGGCTTGGCAACCACTGATTATTACTTTCTATCTGTATGGATTTACTTGTTTGGGGCATTTCATGTAAATGGAATTATAATGGTAGCCTTCTGTGATTGGCTTCTTTAATTTAACATAATGTTTTCAAGAATCATCCATGTTGTAGAATGTATCAATGTTTCACTCCTTTTATGGTTGAATAATATTTCATTGTGTGGGTATACATCTGATTATAAATAATACTGCTATGGATATTTGTGTACAAGTTTTTGTGTGGACATATGTTTTCTGTTCTTTTGGAGACAATAGGAGCAGAATTGTTAAGACTTATGGTAATTCTATATTCAAAATTTTGAGGAACTGTCTACTTTCCAAAGTAGCATTTACATTCCCACCAACATTGTATGAGAATTCTAATTTCTTCACAGACTCATCAATGCTTGTTATTGTCTGTCTTGATTAAAGCCATAGTAGTGAGTATGAAGTTTTGATTTGCATTTCTTTAATGACTAAGGATGTGGAGCATCTTTTCATGTACTTATTGGCCATTTATATATTTTCTTTCCAACCATTTATTAATCCCTTTTTTGACCCCTTCTTGAATTTATTCAAAATCAATTTATCTACCTAGCTTTTCTTCTTCAGTTTGGCTTGCTTGTTCTTTGGCTTAACTCTGAAGAATACTTTCTTCAAATTTTACTTTCTTCTCACAATTAGTGTACACATACCCAAATCTTAAAATGTAAAGAATTTCAATGAATGTCATTAATTACTGTCATTAATATTCTGCTGACATTTGAGAATGAGCTCCTTACTATAATATTTGTTCAAAATGTGCTATCTTTATGGATTTTTGCCATGATTTATAAGCACTAAAATAGAGATTAGACAAGACAATTTTCTTTTGGATTATATGCATGGGAACATTTGAAACTATAGATGATTATTAGAGTGTGTGGCAACCAGGCATGTGGCAGGCCTAGAGAGGCTACACAGGTCAACAGAATAATATAAGTCAACGATCATAGCTGGGGATGCAGTTGATATGCAAATCCAGTTGGCCAAATCAAGGTTAGAATCTTGGGTGCCAAGTCAAACTGAACTACCAAGTCATGGGTAGAAATTTGGTAACAGACTACAGGCTGCCAGTTTTGGTCTAGAGTAGTAATTCTCAACATGTGGTTCCTAGACCGGCAGCATCAGAATCCCCTGGCACCTTGTTAGAAATGCAGATTCTTGGCCCCACCCCCACTCCATCCCAGACCTGCTGAATCAGAAATTCTGGGAGTGTGACTCAGCAACCTATGGTTTAATAGACCATCTAGATGATTTTGATGTACTCTCAAGTTTGAGAACCACTGACCCGGACTTAAAAGGAGGTGCCAAATGAGAGATTGGTTTGTTGACCTAGCAAGAGTTTAGGATTTAGTGAGGGCATGGATATAGCCACAAACAATATCTGTAGGGAGATAGGGAGGTCTTCTTGCCAAAGAATCACCTTCAGAGGCCTCTTCCATTCAAGAACTCTAATACAGATTCCACACAGGGTAGGAAAATTCATGGTAAACTAAGTCCATAAAATTGAAGGAGAGCCAATGTGTTGGCATGGGAGGGACTGGGATATGGTATCAAGTAGGGTGTTGGCTTCTTTTGTTCTTAAGCCTTATTTCTTGAGTGAAAGCATTCATACAAGTTGGCAAAAGCATGTCATAGAGAATAACAAGGAAGATATCAGTAAAAGTAAGTGATTTGGGAGAGGGTCTATACATCTGGTAAGCCCATAGAACTTTCACTGGACCAATGTGACAAAGCCAGGTTTATCACAACCTGCAAATACAATCAGCCATGTGCTGGGAAGGAAGATGCTTTTTCTAACACAATAAAACTCAAAGGACAGTTTTATTTTCTAATAACAGGAAAATGTTTTTATTTCTCCTTTGGCCCTTTGTGCTTTGTCCAGCATCCCAGCCAGGACCAAATATGACTTCATTGTTCTCTAGTTATATTCAGGACAGTGGTGACTTGAGCCAGTGAGAGAAATGCCACCATAAGCTTTCAGCATCTGCAACTTTGGTGTTTCACTAGAACCTAAGTGATGGCTGTGAGAATATCTCATACATTCTTGGGCCACAGATAGATTCTTAAGCCCAGAGTATACACCTCAAACGGTACCAATGTTGCCCTCATGAAATTCTATAAATTGTTGTGTTTGTATGCCTTTTGTGACTGTTATTTTTTCTCTATTTAATAAGAATATTAAAAGACAAGAAATAGCAATGTATTTAGTTTAATCCTATAGAAACCTTTGTATTGTTTTATCGATAAAATTGTCAATAATAATTCCATTAGAAAGGTTAATTTCATTGTTTTTTGTTCTTTAGGGTTTTTATTGTTACAGCAGTGTCAAACATATTCTTGCAGCCCATTGACTGTCGTAGAGAGTAGTAAAATATTCATCTTTCAGAATGAAATAAGCAGTAAAACTTAAAATTCTATCCAAAAATATTACTGATATTGTCTTTTCTGTATTCAAAATGTTGCCCAGCATGGATATTTCGGAAAATAAATCAGTGGCTTTATGTGTTTCTGCTTTAAATATCTCTGGACAGTTAAGATTGTAACAAGGCATAGACATCTAATGTTTAAGGTAAAAATAAATACACCTTTTAGTTTGAGTAGTTTAAATGGGGTTTGTAACACATGTGTAATAATTAGGTATCTAAAAACAACACTTCACATTGGAACTATTTTTCTGGTAGTTTTTAACCAATTTTTGTTTAAAATGTATAACATTTATAAAAAATGTGGTCTAAAATAGGTCTGGCTTGGAACAATGTTCACATCAGTTCTAAAAGAAGCACTATGAAATAGTTAGATGTTGTGAATAGATATATTTTGAATAATCAACACTGAATATATTCCATTTTTCTTTCTTTTTTTCCCTATGTGTTTGTGTGTGTGTATATTTTCAACTTGATAGCATATGTTGCTTTATCATGTTAGAAAAATAAAATCATACCTTTTAACGTTAAAAAAGCTGAATTCTTAGCAATTTCAATAATTTAGTTGTTAGCTACATGAGGAATACATTCCTTGCTAAAATGTCTATTTGAATAATTTGGTCAATCACATTACTAATGCTTGTTTTGTTTTGTTTCTTTCTTAGTAGAGATACCTAATCAATCCTGTCAAGGGATTGGTTATCCTCATTAGAAATGAAAATGTGATGAAAATACATATAATTTGTACAGGGTGATAGAGATATCATGCAGAAAGGGTGAAGGTGTACCTTAATTGAATTCAAATCCACTAAGAGCTAGCCATTACTAAATCTTAGCCTAGACAGAAAAATGACTTATATCCATTAAAAAAGTTGGTAGAGAGAATAAAATTATATATGATATATGTAGAAGTTACAAAAAGGTGTTCCTATCAGATAATAAAAGTTCCAAGTCAAGGGATACCTGATGGAAAGGAAGTAACTGAAAACTAACTTACCAATCCAGAGAATAAGTCGTGGAAATACTCTAGAATGTGCAGCAGACAAAATATTTGAGAGAGTGTGAGGACAATTGAGACATTTATAGCCCATCTGTTAAGAATGGATAAAATTAAAGAGTAGTAATAACTACACAACTAAAAGGGAAAATAATTCCTTTCTTGAAAGAAGCTAAACAGGGGCGCCTGGGTGGCTTAGTAGGTTAAGCGGCCAACTTCGGCTCAGGTCATGATCTCCCGGTCTGTGAGTTCGAGCCCCGCGTCGGGCTCTGTGCTGACAGCTCAGAGCCTGGAGCCTGTTTCAGATTCTGTGTCTCCCTCTCATTGACCCTCCCCCGTTCATGCTTTGTCTCTCTCTGTCTCAAAAATAAATAAACGTTAAAAAAAATTGAAAGAAGCTAAACAGAATTCTGAATTACAAGATTGAATAGGAAGGAAGTTCCTAAACCTTCTGGAGAAGAAAAGAAATTCAGCTTAGTTATGGAGGTATAAAAATTACATTGGCTTTTTCTTATGAAAGTGAAGAAAAATCTTCAAAAATCTGAGAGAATGATTAACTGAAATCTAGAGTCATATATGCCAGAAAACTAGTATTCAGAGATGAAAACAAACTAAAAGCATTTGAAAATCCAGTGCCTTGGAAAATTCCCAGCTACAGATTATCTCTTAAAGAGTTTCTTCAAGGATACCCTGCAAAAAGAATAAAGGGGGGAAAAAAAGTTAAAGAAAGAGAAGACCAGGAATCCCAGTAATAGTGGAAGCAAAGAAGCCAGTAAAATGTAAATGCTGACTTAATTGGTTAATATGAATAGTTAAGGATTTTGAGAATGTAATGGTGAAATACTGACTAAATGTGGAAGATTCTATAATTATCCCATTTATGCACTTTGTGAATGCAATTATGTACAAATAGAGGTCAATCAAGTCAGAGTTCATAACCTACTACATGGCAGGTACTGTGCTTGATGCTTTCACATATAATACCTAATTTATTCCCCATGTCAAACTTGACAAGTAAATATTATTGTTTTTACAGAAGAAGAAAAGTAATTTGCCCAAGTTTACCTATTTGGTGAGTGGGATTTTCCATTGAGATATGAAGACTTCTTTTCTTACTCTTTCCTGATACAATCCTAATAATAATTCCAAGATGTGTAATTATAGTGGCCATCTTTTTCTGATATCTCTAGACATGGTTCTATAATACAATTATTCTAGGGGCGGCTGGGTGGCTCAGTCGGTTGAGCGTCCGACTTCAGCTCAGGTCACGATCTCGCAGTCCGTGAGTTCGAGCCCCGCGTCGGGCTCTGTGCTGACAGCTCAGAGCCTGGAGCCTGTTTCAGATTCTGTGTCTCCCTCTCTCTCTGACCCTCCCCCGTTCATGCTCTGTCTCTCTCTGTCTCAAAAATAAATAAATGTTAAAAAAAAAATAAAAAAAAAACAATTATTCTACTACTCATACCAAACTATCCCTTCTTGCACTTCACTTATTTCTCTTACCATAATACATCTTCAACCAAATTATCTTATCTCAAAAACACCCTATTTCTGGATAAAAGTGGAATTTTTATTCACTGGCCTACACAATAGCATATAACTAGAGAATCAGTTACCATGTATTATTTATTCATTTGCAGGTATTTCTTTTTTTCTAAAATCTAATATCCATTGCTTAATTCTCAAAACCCCCAGACAAACATTTCATTCTTGTCATCTGAATGGCTATGAAAAGTTCTCCTTTTTTGTTTCTTTGTTGTTATGGTTTGTGTGGTTTTACATTAATGGTTTCCACTAAATAATCTTGCAGAGGCACATGCTGACTTCTTTGAATCTAAGTCCCGTATGAATCATGTTTTAAAGACTGAGTGATATATTCTCTTCCCCTCTGTGATTCAGTGTGAGGCCCAAAGTAGGTGAGGAAGGAGAGAAGTTAAAAAAAAAAAAAAAAAAACAGGAAAATTCATTATTTTCAACTGTACAATTTTTGTTTCTCTTACTAATCTTTCACTAGTTTTTGGCTCCCTTTTGCACTTGATTTTTATGTTAAGGATAGATTTTCAGAAGGCTTAACTAGTACTGCAGTAATTCAGGCCTCAGTTACTGTTCTGATTTTCCTATTCCTGTCACCCCTCAGTTACCCAGAGTGAAGTTACTTTGGGTAAATTCTGATTCCCCCCTTTCTTTTCTCCCACCCACCTTGACACCATCATTAAACTTTGCCAGTTTACCTTTAAGTTTTTTGATTATCTAACTCCCTTTTCATTACCAATTTGGTTTAATGTTAGCTGTTCTTTCCTCTAGAAGCTTCCAACTCATTCTGCAAGGAAGGGAGTGTGAGGAAGTAAAACCATCCTCATGATTTCCCTTGGGAATTCATGATCCTGAAGTTTCCCTCTTTTCCTTATCCTGGGATGTCTTGTAGAATTCTTGATTAAAAAACTGTTCTTTTTCTACTAGAATCATTTTTTTTTTACTAGAGTCAATTGATCTCATAGCAGTCATCTTAAACTTTCTTGAGTCTTTGAAAGCTGCTTATTTTAGAAGTACTTCCATTCTTGAGAAGTTAGTGAATAGAAGTGATCTGATCACCATCTCATGGAAGAGGAAAGAGATATTACTATAGATTGTAAAGATTGAGCAAAAGACAAAAATTGCATTTGGGTAAGATTGCTCTTTTAAAAATTCTATAACTCACAGAAAAGTTGAAGCAGAGAAATACCATTTCTTAACAAGTCCTATACATCTGGTTTTCCCTATACATTTGAGAGAGATCACTGTTTCTTCAAATGTGAGGACCAGGCAAGTAGTTGGAGATGTCCTTTTTGCATTAGGAAAGGACAGTTACACTTAATTACTTAATTATTTTTTTAATATGAAATTTACTGTCAAATTGGTTTCTATACAACACTCAGTGCTCATCCCAACAGGTGCCCTCCTTAATACCCATCACCCACCCACCCCTCCCCTCCCATCCCCCATCAACCCTCAGTTTCTTCTCAGTTTTTAAGAGTCTCTTATGGTTTGGCTCCCTCCCTCTCTAACTTTTTTTTTTTCTCCTTCCCCTCCCCCATTGTCTTCTGTTAAGTTTCTCACATGTGGATCCTGAGAAACTTAATTACTTAATTCTTGCCCAGCAAGAAACTCCACTGTAGCAGTTCTCAAAGTGTAGTCCACGGACCCCTCTTTCAGGAGGTTTGTAAGGTCAATACGATGTCCATATTATACTCAAAAGTTATTTACATTTCTTATCCTCTTTCTGTCTTGAGTATGCAGTACAGCTTTCCAGAGGCTACATGACATGTGATAACGTCATTTTCCTGATAGTTAAGATGTACGAGCTTTTGTTTTTTTGTGTGATAGATATATCCACTGAAACAAAAGCTCTTTTGGGTCTTTAGTTATTATTAAGAATGTAAAGAGGTCTTAAAATCAAAAAGTTTGAAAACAACTCCTATTGCACAATGAGCCAACCATCGCTGAGAGGCAGGTGGGAATGTAGACTGATCTGGAATCAGGGCAATATAAGCCAGCCTATTGTGCTCATGCTAAAGCACTCATTGTGGAAATGCCCAGTGAAATTATCCTTATTATTTAAATCTTTGTCATTCTTACCCTCTCTTAACCTTGGTTCATATTGTTGAATTTGTATAAATGAACTCATGAAAAATGTAGCCTCACATATAGAAATTTCTACATATTCTTTCTTTTAGAATCTATGTTAAATGAATTCTGTCCTTCTCATTTTTTTTTCTAAATACAAGTGTTCCTTTACAAAATTAAGTGTAGAGCCTGATGTGGGTGTGTATACCATGAAAACAGAACCAAAATGAGAGTGTAAATGTACAGTACACATATAGTCTGGAGCTGTTTTCTGAATGCACTGGCCTCAGAGAGATACTAAGCCTGGTTTATTTTGATGGAGAGGTAGGTTCATTATACCCAGATGTCACTTTTGAAAGAAATATGAACAGTGATTTATAATTTTTGAGAAAATATGTAGAGAATCTATCATTTTCCATTTTGTGATTTGAGAGCCAAAACCAGTCACTAGAACAAAGCAAATTTATTCCAAAATTAGCGGTATGCAGATGAGGGAAATGTCACATTTAAAAAATGCATTTATTTCGTTATCTCTTGCAAAAAAAGGCAAAGGAGTCACCACACTGTTTTTCCCCCTACAGAAAGTCTTTGGAAAAAAATCTCATAGCTTTTGTTGGAGTGTAATGGTGTTAAGAGTCTTTTTTATCAGCTGTTGTGAACTTATTAGGAAACTTTTGATCAGACTATGCTGAGTCTTTCTGTGAAGAAACAAATTCTCAGTTCCATAAAAATGTATGTTGAATGATATGAACCAGTATAACTACATTCCATTGTTTGCTCTGTCTAGACTGGCCATTCTACCTCATTGTTTTCTCTAATCCAGTATATCATCTCTGATTACATCAATTGTATCAGGCCAACTTTAATTTAATCACCCACAAATTCACTAATTATTCATTAAGCAACTGTTCCCATAGAGTTCTTGGCTTTGTGGGAAACTCAGACATAGATTTGTCATGTTCCCTGCAGTGGAGTCTCTACATGAAGACAGGAAATACAGAATCATAGCATTGCAGAATTAGAAAGAATCTTGGAGCACATATAATCATATTTGATTGCCTCCCCTGACAGGAAATGCCCTGTCTCCTCAGGAAGAATATCATATTATTAGAGAGCTCTGACTGATGGAATATTATTAGTTGTGTGTACAGAAATGTTGATGTTAAAAATCATGTATATGGTCAAACTTAAGTGATATTGGAGACAATGAAAGAAGAAGTAAGTTGAAAATTAGTTCATGCAGTAGTGTCCATGGATCAGATCTTTAGTGAAAATAAATTCTCTTTGGGTTTCATGGACTGGAAAGGATTTTGAAAGGCAAAGATGCAGGGGCTCTCTTGACACCAGAAAGTTCTGGAGTCAGAAAAGCACAAGACCTGTTTTGTAAGAGTGAATGGAGCAATTGCCCTATGTATGTGGCACACAGTGGATTCTCAGTGAATATTTATTTATTGAATAAAGGACAACATTAATGACTGAGTGCATGATTGTAGAAGAATTTGTCTTGTCCAGACTCATGTTGGTAAGGGAGCTATAAAGGAAGGCTGATGACAAGCAAGCACATGCAACCACAGCATCACTTGTGTGTCCTGATGTTGACCCCACCGCACACTTTTCTCCTAGCCTAGATTTTGCATTAGTAGAATTACCCTATAGTGGGGGATGAGGGGTGGAGGGGGGATGACTAACATTCACTTATTTTTACCCACTATGTAGGATTCTTAAACCCTACTTTCCCCTCGCATCTTAAAAAAAAGTGCTGGTTTTGCATCTCTCTCTCTCTCTCTGAAAAGGCTGCAAATTGTCCATCCCTTGAACCAGAATAAAGACATTATTATCTTCCTTGAAAAAGTCATATTGTCTATCTGGACCTCCACCTCCTCTCACCCCTGCTACTGAAGCATTAGAAATGCCATGTATTTGACTCACTTCCTTCTAAGATGTGTTCTTTTTTGGTTCATTCTAACATGATGTGAAATGTTAGACTTTTGCAGATAATTCAGCTTCCCACAGCCTTTATGAGACGCCTCTCTGTTGGAAATAACACTATTGTAATGCAGATGCCCCCAATACACTGTGGAATCTCAAAGATTCTATAAATGGCTGACCACAGGATATCCCTTTTACACAAATTTCAATCCCTTATTGAAAATGGACCCTTATGTATAGGGATCCAGTTGAAACAGGAGACAGCCTCATCAGCAAGATCAACCATAAATAGATTTTTGGCAGAAGAGGGAGAGCCAATAAACTATTAAAGATGAGCTTTGCCTCTTCCTTCCTTCCTTCCTTCATTTATTTATTTATTTATTTATTTATTAACATATAGGATAATATTTTAGTGGAAATTGCTCAAATAACATTTGATAATTTAAGCCCCACAATTTAAGCTTAAAACCTCACAACTTTAAAGTCAATGAAGCATGAAACATACTGTCAGCACATGATGTCCAAAACGTGGCAACATCATCACATTTACATGTAAAAATAGGAGCAAACTTCAAGTTGACCTGGGTGTATTCATTTATCTTTGGCAGTGCATTCTGTATGCTTTTATCAGCTGCAAAATACAAACGTTTTTTAGCTACTGTGTATTTAATCTTAGACACAGACATCTTATTTGTTTTTAAAAAAATTAATGTTTATTTATTTTTGAGAGAGAGAGAGAGAGAGCGAATAGGGGAGAAGCAGAGAGAGAGGGAGACACAGAATCCAAAGCAGGCTCCAGGCTCTGAGCTGTCAGCATAGAGCCCAACACAGGACTCAAAACTCACAGGCTGCAAGATCATGACCTGAGCTGAAGTTGGATGCTTAACAGACGGAACCACCCAGGTGCTCCATCACAGACATCTTATTGAGGGAACCATATAGTTCCAAGGAGGCTAGGAGAGGTAAACCAAAACTCTTTCTAACTAAAAACAGTGAAAAGAAATAGTTAACTCACAGACTCAAAGGAAAAGGGACTAGAAAATAACACTGCGAGTGGTAGTTTGTCCCAAACGCATGCAAACGGCTGGATGACTATAGTCCTTCTGGGCACAGAAAGAAATCCATCATTCAGCTGAAGAAGTGTATGAGAGAATAACCCAAACTTAGAAACCTGCAGGGGGATAGTTGAGTACATTCTAACTGACGTCCGTTGCAGATTGAAAAGGAACATCTTATGGACAATTGTTTCTTGAAATATAACAAAAACAAGCTTTGAAAATGTGTATATGAAAACATTGACCTATATGGAGAGGAAAGGCAGCATTTACTTCGTAAGGCTATCAGGTGGTAATTCAATTTCCCATTTACAGAACTTCAAGTGTGCTGTTCCAGGTCATAGAGTGGTGGTGCTTATCATATAAATTGGCCAATAAGATTTACAAATAGTACCTTTAGTGCTTGGATATGTGGTTGTATCTTTAGAAAAGAAAATCAATTTAATTCTGTGCATTGGTTTTCTCCTTAAAATTCATGCAATTTGAATATGATTGACAGGGCACAGCATCATTATGCAGTCTGTTAGATGGACCGATTATGCTTATGAATACAAGAGTGGAGTGAATGAAAGCAACATGTAATTGATTCTACACTGGTCTGACTGTTCATTAACAGTTTGAATGTAGCACAGTCGCTTCTCAAATGGGAAAGGATGAGAGCAAACTATATGTGCTCTCTCATTTGTTTTAAAATTCATTATGCTAATATTTTTTCACAGAATATCTTTGCTGATTTTTTTTCTTTTTTTCTTTTTTTTTTTTCCTTTTTGCCAAGGATAAATCTGATTGAACCTTTGTAAATAATTCTACTGCTTTCAATACTTATTTGGCATTCCAATCACACATTTTTCAATTTACACTTTTGGAAATGAAAGTGTGCTGTCCCCTGCACCCCCATCAAAGAAAACCTCTCCTAGTCCCCTCTTCTATATAGTTCAGACTAATTTCCCAGGATAAAATGAGGTGGGGGAATGCAAGGTGGTGGTTATAGCTTCAAAACAAAAGAGGTGATTTATAGGCTGATTGATTTTTGAAATAGATGAGGAAAAACAGCTTTCATTTGTCTTGCCACACTGTAGTCTGATAAAGCACAAAAGGGCCTGCCATCTCATTTTCCATACCTCTTCAAGGGCTTGCATTTGAAACGTTGATTAAATGTACAAATTGCATTGCTGTTTTCTAGGCTTTCCTCCCTTGTGTAAGAAAGGACTTCAAAGGCATGAAGGCTGCATATCCTTTCTTGAATGAGAAGCTGGGCATTTCAGGGAAATCAAAATCGCATACCTTTATCGCTCACAGGGAGATATGATGCTGATTCTATAGCAGCCATTTCTTCCCTTTCCTTTGCTCACAACTTCCTGCCAGACTTTAGCACAGAAGAAGTAACTAAACTAGTGTGGGGCCAGGAAGTTCTACATAGGAGCTATAGTTACACTGTGATCTCCAAATTAGATTATATTTACAACTAATAAACGTATCAATCTCATATCCCAATCTTTCTCTAGCTTTGACTTTTATTAAATAAGCAGCTGACTTTTTAACAGAATAGGTCTGAGAAGATACTAGAATAGAATTTTTTTTTTTATGATGAGAACTTTTAAGATTTACTTTCTTAGCTACTTTAATACATGCAGTATAGTATTATAAACGGTAGTCACCATGCTGTACATTACATCCCCAGGACTTGTTTATTTAACAGCTGTAAGTTTGTACCTTTTGACCCCGTTCATCCAATTTTGCCACTCCACCCATGCCCCAAACCTCTACCTCTGGCAACCACTGATATGTTTTTTGTTTCTATGAGCTTGGGTTTGTTATTGTTGTACTGTTTATAGATTCTACATAAAAGTGAAATTACAGGGGCACCTGGGTGGCTCAGTTGGTTGAGCATCTGACTTCTGCTTAGGTCATGATCTCTCAGTTCCTGAGTTTGAGCCCCACATCAGGCTCGCTGCTGTCAGTGCAGAGCCTGCTTCAGATCTTCTGTCCCCCTCTTCTTGCCCCTCCCCCATCTTGTACTCTCAAAAATAAATAAACATTTATTTAAAAAAGTGAAATTACATGACGTTTTCCTTTCTCCGTCTGACCTATTTCACTTAGCATAAGGTTCTCAAGGATCATCCATGTTGTTGAAAATGGCAGGATTCTTTTTTTTTCTTTTTTATGGCTCAATAATATCATATATATATATATATATATATATATATATATATATATATATATATACACACACATACATACACACACACACACACACACACACCACATTTTCTTTATCCATTCATCCATTTTGGACACTTAGATCAAAAATGCTGCAATGAACATGAGGTGCAGTTGTATTTTTCAGTTTATGTTTTCATCTCCTTCAAATAAATATTCAGTAGTGGAATTGCTGGGTCATATGGTAGTTCTAGTTTTAATTTTTTGAAGAATCCCTACTCTTTTCTATAATAGCTGCATGGAAATAGATTTAATTATATCGGCCTTTTGTATAGTTTCTAATATATCTACCATAAGACTTTTTAAAAACATGCTAACCAAAATAAAGTCCAAGTGTCTGGGGAAGTCCTGTGATGTGGCCATTTTAAAATATGCTCATAAATTCTTTGTTATTCCTACCATCTGTGTCTCCACTTGAAACGGGTGGAATTGTGTGATGCTTGCAACCAATAGGGATAGTAGTAGTGATTCTGTGTGACTCCCAAGGTTGGGTGAAGAAGGGCGACGTAACTTCCACCACTGGTACACTTGCTTTTGGAATGATGAGCTGTCATGTGAGCAGTCCATCTACTCTGAGGCTGCCTTGTTGTGAGGCACCCCAGACTAGCCCATATGGAGACTCCTTGAGACTACATGAAGAAGGAGAGATGCTAGTCCAGCTCTTAGCTTCCATAGCCCCCAGTGTTCCACTGCCACCCATGGGCTGACAGCAACCCTGTGAGAAACCCTAAACCAGCTGCCTTAGCTGGGCCCTTCAGAATTTCTCACCCAGAGAAATCAAAAGAAATGATAAAATGGCTGTTAACTGTCTTAAGCCACCATGTTTTGGAGTAGTTCGTATTTGTTTGTTTTTGGGTTTTTGTTGTTGTTTTGGTTTGGTTTGGTTTTGGTTTGTTTTGTTTTTATGTAATAGTTAACCAAACTATGAAGTTAAAGTAACGGGATCCGTGGTAAAAATGTCAACTTTTATATTTACAGATGTATGCCATTTCCTCAAATAAGTAGTCACCTTAGGGAAACTTTATTTATAATCATATTGTCATTGTGATATTGTATCTCCCCACATTGATGTGTATTATTCTGCCACTCTGGTTCCCTGAACAAGGTAAAATAGATTAAATTTTCTATATTGTCCTTTTCATTTCTAAAAATTCTTGGCTATTTATTTAAAATTCTTTGGTTACTGAGATATCTAAGATGTATATCCCTGTACTACATTTTCACTGTAAAGTATCTGGAATTCACTTTGCGTATTAAAACTGTAGTGAAACTTTAAAGATAGATACTAGACATATAGGAGAAAAATGCCCTTTGGTCCATCATTTAAACCCTACTTTTATCTGAAAATAATTACTTTATATAAAGAGATTATTGAGAGAGCAAAATAATAAAGATGTTAAATCCCTTGGAGTTGTATCTTTTTAATTTAAGAGCACGTTCATATTTGTAGTGATATAAGATCATCTTTATAAAGCACAGTAACAGTCCTTGTATGTTATAGTGATATGGTAGATGGGATCCAGGAACATGGTTTAATAAACCATCTACCCTTTGTTTTAATGCCCTATGTAATTATTGAATAGGTAATGCATTCATATAATTTGAATGTAAAACATATATCTAACAAGTAAACATTAAAACTCTCCTCATTTTTGCCTCCATCTTTGCAGTTTTTATCACTAGCCTGGTAGAAAACCACTGTTATTAATTGCTTGTTAATGCTTCCAGAGATATTTTATGCAGGTATAGCTAAAAGAAACATGTATTCTTTCCTTCACCTGTGGGGTATTTTTACACTAATGGTAGCATACTAATTATACTTTTTTTGCATATTTTTTAACTTAGTAATACATCTTGGATACCTGTTAATATCCACATACAAATACCTTTGTTGCTCTTTTCACAGAAGCATAATATTTCATTGTGTAAAGTACAATTATTTTACTAGTCTCTGTTGATGGATATTTAGGTTGTTTCCAATGTTTGGCTATTATATACAGTGTTGCAGTAAATGACCTGTATAAATGCCATTTTGCATACGAGTAAGCATATTATATACAATACCTTCCTAGAAATAGAACTATTGGATCAAAATGAATCTACATTTATAATTTTGATAGGAATGTTTAAAACACTGTCTCTGGGGATGGGATCAATTTGTACTCTAGTTGTATAAGCGTGTTTGAGAAACTTGAACCATGACTGGTGCTCATTTATTTGTATAAGAATGAATTAAACTACTTAGAATCTATAGATCAATTCTTAATAGGCAAAGAGAAGAGGAATTGCATTTGAGAGCAGCAAAGAATCTTAGAGGCCGTCTTATTCAACTCCTTTTAGCTTTGGAGAGGGAAACACAAAGAGTGACTTGTCTGAGGTTATGCAGCTGATTAGTGACAGATCTGGGGCTTCTGACTTATAATTGGATCTTAGGACTTAATGTGTAGTATGCTTGCCACATCAGAGCAGAGATGACAACTGTAATCCCTGCCTGTGTGTTCAAGATGTCTTGGATGTGGTGGTTGTTGTTGTTGGTGGTGGTGGTAGTAATTGAGCCCCTGCATGCATCAGAAGTCAAATTAAACATTTCTGTTTACATGATCTTATTTATACCAAGGGATCCACATATTCATGTGCCAGTGAAAGCATTGTCTATGGATTGAATTCATATATCTCACATATATGTGTCCACTATCAAGATGCTATTGTGTTTAATAAAATGTAAATTAATGCAAAGCATCATTGACATAATAGCTGTTTGTCTCTAACTTATTTGCAATCAATGGATTTTGAAACTACTGTCGTGAAAGGGTAGTCCATAATATTTTTTATATGTAAACAGGATCCTTAATACTCACAAAGCTTGCAAGCTGCTTAAGGTTTCTTGTGACTGCCCAGCTATCATTCTGTACTCCACCTGGCTCCATTACAAAGTCTATTATTAATGATGTCCACATCACAGCAGAAACCACAGAGATCATCTGAGCAGCTTATTTGTTTTATGGATAAGGAACCCAAGGCAGGGACCAGTGAAAAGATGGCTTCATCTGGGGCACTTGGCAAGTCAGGGCTGGAGCTGGAATTGGAAAGATGACCTCCTGACCGAGTTTTATAACAGGAAAAGAGGAACTTGTCAGTGTAGAAGAGTCACTCCTAAGTGCTATGAACAATTGAAATAATGAAGGAAATTTATTTTTGAGCTTCACTTTGATTTGCCTCCAGCTTTGTGGATCTGAGAGGTCATCGTGTTGGTCGATAATAACACTTGATCTTGGATGTTGTAAGTTTAATATAGAGCATAAAATACAGAGATCAATATTTTCATGTTGAGGAGGAAGCTCATTGATTGGCTGCTTGTCTTCAGACTTTTAAATTAAATAGAAAACTATAAAAATGGAATAAATAATGTTTCATAAATTCCATTTGTTATGTGGACAATGATGTCTAAAGTAAAAAGCAAAGAAAAATGATTCTTTAAAATGTCACTATTTCCTCCTTTTATGATCTCTCTCTCTCTCTCTCTCTCTCTCTCTTTCCCCTTCCCATTAATGCCTCTAAGCCCTGTTTTTACTTGGCTCAAGTAGACACATCTTTATGATCCCAGATATGAGGCACTTATTATTGACCCTCTCCATCCATAAAATAAGGAAACCAAGGTCATATTCTATTGCTCCTTTATGTATTAAGTATCTGATGTACAAAGGCAATGGGGAAGGAGGGGAACCAAAAAACACAGACTTGTCCCTCAACAATGGCAGTGAGGGTGCCAGAGTTGCCCCAACACAACATTTCCCAAAGATAAATTGTCCCTTGAGGTACTCTGTAAAACATAGTTTTCAAGAGTCAAATGTATTCCATTTTGTATCCCTCTCATGGAGACTCACAATCCATTGTAGCATACTAAAGGTCTTAAAAGTTCTGCACTAAGGTAGCTATTTTGATGTAATTTCCCCCAGTGATTCCCAAATTTAACTGACCTTTAAATTCACATCTTATGGTACCCACTTTTGGGAAATGTTTTCTGTAGAATCCTGTGTTGTTACTCTACAGCTTTTCTACCTTTGGATTCATTAGGGGATGTAGAATATCATAGGTGGGCACAAACACGTAGTCACAAAGGGGAAAGTGAAGAAAAGCTAAATACAACCTTCCTTCTTCATCTAGCATTTACTGCAATATGGAAGCTAATGTGAAATATTCATTAAAAAATTCACGACATATGGTACAGAGCTTGTATTGCTTCAACATATACAACTCTTACTTGTTACTCTTATTACAAAAAAAATGATATCACTGTGTGCTAGGTTTTCTGTTTGTTTTGTTTTGTTTTCCTGAATATAACCTAATCTCCCTCTGTCCTCTCCTATATTGCAGCGGTCCTCACTTTAAAACCAGGTTTGCCTGTGAAAGAATATCTGCATGAATTCACTGGTGATGTTTCTGCCTATTTTGATCACAAGATATCATCTTTAATATTATCTGACAAGGGTTTAAATACTGTTTCAGAGTTAAAAGTTGAAATCAACATTTGGGGGATTTTCTCAAACATCAAGTAATATACTCAGTATTTAGCAGGCAAAAAACAAAGGTTTTACCCTTAGTGACTTATTCGCTAGTGAAATGTCCTATGCAATTTAAAACTAGTCTCACTTTTGTAATGTGTTTTTGTCTTGTCATTATTGTTGAAATTAAGTGGTACTGATCAAAGTAAATGATTTCACTTCATTATATGATTCCGATAATACTAGACCAAATTTGTCTTTCTGATCAGAGGTGATTAGTCATCGTTACTTACATCAATGAAATGGGCTAATAATCCAGATTAACAGATAAGACTGGAAAGCAGATGTTATTAGGCATTCAAATAATTTGGCTTATAATTTTAGTTCTTTCTTATGATCCTTATTGACTTTAAAACTAGAACAGTTCAGGGGTGTCTGGGTGGCTGAGTCAGTTAAGCATCTGACTTCAGCTCAGGTCATAATCTTGTGGTTCATGAGTTTGAGCCCCGCATCTAGCTCTGTATTGACAGCTCAGAACCTGGAGCCTGCTTCAGACACTGTGTCTCCCTCTCTCTCTGACCCTCCTCTGCTCACACTCTGTCTCTCTATCTCAAAAATAAATAAACATTAAAAAAATTTTAAAAACCCAGAACAGTTCTATTTCATTATGGTCCTAAATGTAAAAATCTATGCGTGTGTAGATATTTAAAAAATACAATGACTGGTTGATGTACAAAAAAATATATAATCTTTTGTTTTAAACATAAAGGCTGAAAGGTATAGATTGTATTTTGAAAGTTTTAATATAGTAAAAATTAGAAGCTAGGTAATTTCTAGGGAGTGTTATCCCTAGCATACCTCACTTATGTGAGGATTAGTAGGTTGCACTTTAAAACTGGTAGCAATATTTTGAAGTTATTCCTTTTAGGGTAATCACTGATTGTTATAAATTATCTTGGTACATTTTCAGAAACTTGCCCTTTTTTATTATTGTGTACAATGCCTAAAACTGTTGTCTTATTTATAAGTAAAGTGATGTGTAGCATTGGCTCTTCCCACGTCAATTCAGAATGCTCATTTTGCAGGCAATTATTTCTCAGTTTATTTCCCACCACGGATTTGTCTTTTGCCAGGGTGCCAATTATTCACATCTTGTGTTATAATCTGTCTCACTTGGATCTGACCAATAACGATGGCATAATTTACTGCTGGGGGATGCCCTTTCACAATGATCACCTTCCTGGGCAATTGTCTACTTTAAGAGGCTGTGCTATATAAAATCTTTTACCAGAGAAGCATTTGCATTATCAATATTTCTTAACTTGCTCCAGGCTCCAACACAAATACCTAAAATAAATAAAGTGCCAATTTGTGAAAAGTGAAAAACACCTTGCTTATGCTATTTCTTCTTCCTTTTGCATGTGCAGATGTCATCCACACTGTAGGACCAATAGCCAGAGGCCATATTAATGGTTCCCACAAGGAAGACCTTGCAAATTGCTATAAATCATCTCTGAAGCTGGTGAAAGAAAATAACATCCGATCAGTTGTAAGTAATTTTATGTTTCTTATTTCTTATTCATTTCAGCCTTTATAATTGTCCAAAATGACAGTAGGAAACCATTTCTAAAATTTGGAAAACTAAGGTTAAGTTTCTCAGTAAGTGATGTGGTCACTATTTTCTGTACCCTAAATATTTGCTTAATTATCCATGATGGTTTAGGATTTAACACTGTAGGATCACACAACCAGAGCCATCTCATCTACTTTCTTCCAATCATTGTGCCACTGGCTTTTGAAGAAAGTGTGTGTGTGTTTGCATTTTAACTTGAAATTTGCTGCTTTTTAAATCTGTTTGGCTCTTCTTAAACTATGCCACATCCCTTCTAAGCTTTATCCGTTTAGACAGAGTTCAAAAAAATGTGGGTCTAGTCTATTTCCTTACCAGCAAGCTGGGATGAAAGGAAGTCTCTTGGAGCTGGATTTGGAAGTATTTGTTCACCTGCTTTTCTTTTGCAACATGTCCTACGTTTATTACATATCAATTACACCAGGAAAATAAAAGTATGAGAAAAATGAGAGTGTAAATACCCAGTAGTAAATTAATTTGGGCAGAATCCCTGGGATTCTTTTCACATAGATTATAACCTTGGTGAAATGCTGGGACAGGAAAATAGTTAAACAATTGACTTCTTAGCAGGCTGAATGGATCAGCCTTGCTTAGGGGGTCACAAAATTGAAGGCTTTATTACTTGTATAAAGGAGCATTGAGAGACACATTTAGATAACCTGGGATAGTGGCTGGACTTTTCGTGCATGATTATCATTTTGAAATGTCTTTTTTAGTGCACATAGGTGAGTTTGCTTAAAATAACAAAACTTTTTTTGCAAGCTAATTTTATGGCTTTTAAACCTTTGCATAATTATTAACAGAGATGAATATTTTATTTTACTCTTTCATTTTTTATTTTGTTTCTTTAAAAATAAATCAGTAAGTAAGACCACTCTGTCTTAGAGGAGAAAGCTGAAGTTCAGACAGAATGAAGCAAAGCAAACTACTGAACCAGTAGATTTTGTTCTTTACAGCAAAATAAGGAAACTCAAAACAGGTGTGCATACACGTTTAGGGAATCATTAAAATTTTGTCAATGTGGCTTATTGATTCAAAAGGTGGGGGCTGAAATGCTTGGAAAAATGGATATGTAGAGAAGTTTCTAGCCTGGCAAATATAGACCTTGAGACCTGAAGAGAATTGGCTAATGAATTCACTGGCATCTCTAATGACCCCTTTTCTAAAGACAGGAGAAAGTAAGATGCTAGACAACTATAAATAGTGTAAAAACAGCACCCATCCTTTTAATAGGAAAAAGAAACATCCCTAACCATGATTATCTTAAGACAATCATAGCTGCTGTTATACTACGTGCCACTATTAGGTAAGAAGTGGGAGAATTATAGACTGAGTTAAATTGACATTTATGAGATGACCTACAGATGGACTGAGACTACTCTAATCATCCTGGGATTGGATGAGGTCTATCTTAATATCTTGGATGATGATTTTGAGGGCTAATTATATCCCACTTGGTGCTAAATTAGCAGGTGGTGCTAAACTAAAGTCACTTTAATATTAGTAAACAAAAATGGAGGTGGAAAATATTTGCGAAATGTGAAGCAAAATGTCAGCTAAATTAATCACGTGTTATGTTATGGTTGAATGGAGTTTCTATCAAATGTCTTGTCTCTTATTCACACACAAAAATCCATTTTCCTTCCTTCCTTCCTTCCTTCCCTCTTTACCTCCTTTCCTTCTTCTCTGCCTCGCACCTTTCCTCCATGCTTCTTTCCTTTTCTTTTTTCTTTTCTTTTCTTTTCTTTCTTCTTTCTTTCTTTCTTTCTTTCTTTCTTTCTTTCTTTCTTTCTTTCTTTCCTTCATTTCTTCTGTCCTTCCTTCCTTCCTTCCTTCCTTCCTTCCTTCCTTCCTTCCTTCAAGGAAGAAACAAGGCTTTGTATTTTATATGGAATGTCATGTTCTTGGCCAATGTTAAAAAATTATAATGCTTAAAAAATCATAATATTAATGTCATCAAATCCTCATTATGTGGGGAAAATGGAAAATTCTTAGCAACTTATTGCAACTGGATATATGTTTGATAGTGTAGGCTTATACTTTATAGACTTATTAAAATAGATAGGGAGCGATTATTGCTATAAAAAGCCTGGATATTAAGATAGAAAATAAACTTAACTCGAGCTCATTTATAATACATGTCAAAGAAAATTTCTCAAAAACCCTTTTACCAGTGCTTGCTTTACAGTTACCCCTGTGTGACCACAGGCAAGCCACGTCAACACTTCGTAGCCTCAGGAGAAAACATGTTTCATAACTTCAATTTCTACATACAAAGAATCACTAAATTATTACTGTTATCTCAGATATATCTAACTCAAGAGGCTGTTATGGGGGTCAGTTGAGATAATGGATGTAAGAACTGGAAAAATGTAATTCTCTATCAAAGTATTTGGTAATATTACTTTAAGTATAAGTTATTTTCACATTTTATGATTTAGCAAATTTAAGAGATTGAGATCATTCTTACTTTGGCATCTATTCTGAAAACCAGACCTCTAAACATTCATCATGTCATTTCTTGATGCTATTAAGACAGAAATAAATTATTACCAAGTATTCAGTTAGTACATTTGCAAAGGAAAAACTCAATTGTTTTCTCCCTGTGTAGGGAAAAACTTTGTTGTTGGTTTTTTTTTTGGCTTAAAAAAAATTTAAATGTTTATTTTTGAGAGAGAGAGCATGCACATGCATGAATAGGGGAGGAACAGAGAGAGAGAGAGAGAAAGAATATGAGTGAGGTAGCAGCAGAGAGAAAGGGGGACAGATGATATGAAACAGGATCCATGCTGACAGCAGAGAGTCCAATGTGGGGTTTGGACTCACGAACCATGAGATCATGATCTGGGCTGAAGTCGGACGCCTAACCGACTGAGCCACCCAAGCGCCCCCAAATTTTGTTCTTCTTGATTTTGTGTTTATTCCCTGTAAGTCTTCTTTTCTTTTCACACAAATCCCTTCACTTCTGGTTACCAAATATGTGGAGGTTTCTACTCATACCCAGCAATTCACTGGGCCACCTTATGGTGTACTACATTTAATTTTGATACTAATTACCTGGCAATAGTGTCAGATCTCCTAGGTTAAGGGCCCAGTCCCAAATGGTCTGATCCCTAACCCCAGTTTTCTCCACACTTAAACCCTTCAGATGCCAGTAGCAAACTCAGTCTCTGAGCCAACCAGCTATAGATACAAGGTTCCAATGACCTCCTCCTTGGGTTCAGTTAATTGCTAGAGAGGCTCACAGAACTCAAGGATATACTTGCTTACAGTTGCCAGTTTGTTAAAGGATGTGATAAAAGATATAGATGAACATCCAGGTGAACGGGTATATAGGGCAAGGTCAGGGAGGGCCCCAACTATAGGAGCTTCTGTCCCTGTGTAACCGGGGTGTTTTACCCTTCTAGTATGATTGTGTTTGCCAGCCTGATAGCTCTCTGAACCCTGTCCTAATGTGAGACTCCCTCACAGTCATGACCAATCATCAACTCCACTTCTAGTCCTTCTTTCCTCTTTGGATGATGAGAGGTAAAGCTGAAAATTTCAAGCTTCTAATCATTGTTTTGTCTTTCTAGTGACCAGCCCCCATCCAGGACCCAGTCAAGAGCCCAACAAGAATTGCCTCATTAGAAAAAAAGTTGCCCTTAGTGCTCTTATTACTTAGGAATTTACAAGGGTTTTCAGAGTCCTGTGTCAGAGATGTAGTCAAAGACAAGTATTAAAACAAGAGATGCTTCTAAGCTTCTTATTACTTAGAAAATTACAAGAGCTTTAGGAACTCTGTGTCAAGAACTGGGGACAGAGACCAATATATATTTTCTATTATCTTATAATAAATTTATTCAGGCAATTAAAATTAGTATTAATGTTGTTTATAACTATTAGTGTCATCTTATTTCTAAGCATGAATAATATTGTTACTATTACCAACTCATATTTGTATTGGAAGTGCAGAACATACCATAGACTTCTATTGCTCAGTAGATGCATTGAATTGAATTAAATTATATGACTCTTGTCACCAGAATTAACTGTATTAAATTTATAGTCTAATCTTTCACTTTTTAAAAAATACTCACATAATTATGGTTTCTCCCATGATGCATCATTTTACAACAAAGATACAAAAATGAATGAAGATTATCTATTTACAGTAGGGTAGCAGATATGTAACAAAGTCACTGTAAAGCAATATGGTAAAGGCCATAATGGTCTGGACCAGCTAGGTTGTGGTACAACTACAAATAACCTCAAAATCTCAGCAGCCTGTGTTCAGAGACCCTGGCTTATAGACATACCATCATCTCACAGCTGTCATGTTTCAAACTGACAACCTGCTCAGCCATAGAACAGAGACCTTGCAAACTCATGCATTAACTTTTTACCATTTCAGCTTAGACATGACACACACCATTTCTGCTCCCATTTCATTGGCCAGAACTATTCACATAGCCCTGTCTAGTGGCACGGGGGCCAGAGAAATATCCATGAATAAATGAAATATTTGATAGGCACTGCTTTTCTGCCAAAGTTAAACCAAAGGCTTTGGGATCACAGTACAGTGGTCAGAGATATCTGCCATATTCTAATTTCTCCAAAGGAATTCTTTAAAATTTTAATGGAGGTAAAACAAATACTGTGATCATTTATTTATTTTAAAAAATATTAATAAGACTTATCAGTACCAAGACATTTTAAGCATCTTCTAAGACCCAGAGGGTACAATGATTGTCTTCACATATATAATTTGTCTCAATCTCCTGCCCATCCAGACAAATAAATAGACCAGATCATCATATCCATTGTGTGATTTGAGAGCAATCTCTAGCTCTCATCACTTTTAAATATCTTCCCACAGATGTCTGAAATTCCATAATTAATGAGTAATTTATGATGGTCAGGCATTGTCCTTTCTCTGCAATTTTCCTTTAAAATGCAAATACTCATGAGATCTGTAGATAATTAATTTCCTAATACCCTAACATGAAGAAATTTATCACATTACTTTTCACTTTAGCAGCATAAATTAGAGGATGATAAAAGTGCTCAGCATCTCAGCCTGAGGGAGGAGGGGAATTGGAAGGGGGTCTGGAGGAAGGTTGAGAGAAACAGAAAACACAGAACAGAAAACAGCGGGATACAAATAAATTTCATGTACCTCCCAGTTTTGCTAAAAAAGAAATTTTTAAATAGAGAAGGGGGAAAAGTTACAGTTACACATTACTATATAGAAGTAAGGTAGTTATTTCGTTTTTGGAACATGTTGTAGACAAAATTTTTTCACCATGAAAAAAATAATACTCCTTTATTAATTTAAGAGATAAAGTTTCCTTATATTTCTCTCCTCTGTCCGTTCTTCTTGGTGGCTTCTTTCCAGTATATGTCTACATGTTTGCTTTAGGTTGTAAAAGGATAAAAGTAATCAATAAATCTAATGGTTCATTTTATAGTGGCACATCTCTTCTGTGAATTATTAATTAGTACAGCTTTGTTAATAGTGATGAATGTTTAAATTTACAATTTCAATCATGATTCTTCCTCAAGTCTTAAAGTTTCAAATGAAAAATCTGAATAATCTTTCATGCTCTCTAGACCTCATTTTTGCATGTATCTTATTTCTTCCAACTTACTTCAAATAAAATTCACTTATTTTCCTCCAACCATGAATTCCTGTTGGGCAAAATTCAAATATATGCAAATTCACTTTGTGTACGTTCTCCACAACCTTCAGAGTGTTGATTCTTGGATAGGCAAAGTATAAGGCACTATGGAGGGGATAATTAGAAACAGATTAAACTAGAAATGGGAATAGGAAAAAAAAAGGTGAAAGAAAAGTGAAAGAGGACACAGATTTTTTCTAAAACTTTGGGAAAGATAAAGGTAAGTGTCAAAGAATGGATCCAAGTCTTAGAACCACAGAATTCTAACACATGTGACTTGAGAAATGAATAGTCAGGCTGGTGAAATTAAACAACTAAATTATTTTGATTTCTGGGACAATGCTGTGTCCTGAGGAAACTAAAAGGGTGTTTTGGGACTGGAAGAGTACTTCACATATACAGAATATCCTTTTGGATGTATATTACCTAAAACATACAAATGGAAGTTATTTATATTATTTTGCTGAATATCTTGGTGAAATTTCAGGGGTGAGTATAGTGTTGAGGGCAGTGAGGAAAGATTCCAATTGCAATTGGATGGACAGACATATGTAGAGACACTATAGTAGCACAGACATTATCTTACATATCATAATGTCTTTGTTGTTTTCAAGTGATCATAGAAATAATTTACAAGGGTTTTTGTAAGTTTCTTGCCATCTATTTTTCTCTTTTTTTGCACTGTGACCTTAAATGTCCTCAGTGGCAAATTCTTACCATCAGTTTCAGTTTTAGAAACGTAATCCATGCCTTTCAAAATCTGTGCCTTATTACTTCAGAAGTAATAACTTCCCAGGGGCTCCTGGGTGCCTCAGTCTGACTTGCATCAGACTTTTAGTTTCAGCTCAGGTCAGGATCTCATGGTTCATGGGTTCAAGCCCCACACTGGGCTCCGCACTGACCACGTGGACCCTGCCTGGCATTCTCTTTATCTCCCTCTCTCTCTGCCCCTCCCCCACTCTCACAGGTTCTATCTCAATTAAAAAAAAAAAAAAAAACTTTAAAAAATAACTTCCGATGGAAAAGACAATGGACTTACAATGTGGGTGCTAACCTCTAAACATTACAACAGTATAAGCAAATCCTATGTTTCATTGTTTCACTGCAGTGTAGGTTTTCATTTTAAGGTGTAGTCAAGTGCGCCTTATTTTCTTATACAAGTTCCCTTCTGAGAGGGTTGCCATGGCAATGAGTTCTCAGCTTGAGATTCTTAAATGCTGGTTTTATTTCATTAGCTGAGTTTCCATTACAGGCCACATCAATCAATGCAGTCCCTTCTTCAAGAAGACTTCTGCAGCCTTGAAAAGATGACCCTTTAATTTGTTACCTCTGCCCCTGCCTAACTTGGCACCACCATTTCCCAGCCAGTACTTCACCTCAAAGCACCCCCTGCAACAGAGCCATTGGTGTGACCTTTCCCCATCTCTTTTTAGGCAGCATCTAGTCTTGGTTCTCAGTTATCTCATTTATAAAAGATAATGCTAGGTGTCCATGTCCTTCCTAGCTGGAATTCTAACAGCTCTGTGACTAATGATACTATTAATAAATAACAAGAACACAAGAATTTTTACATTTGCACTTCACTTTATAGTTTACAACAGTGTGTTCCTATACATCATCTCATTTGTTGTTTAGATTCTCCTGCTAGCTCCTTGTATTTCTTTGATTTAGCAAAAGAGGGGAGAACAAGGCTAAATCAATATTTTTCTTTCTTCTTTTTTCCCTATACTTCCCTTTTAAAATACATCCTAACTGGGCATAAGGGTACAAAATCTATAACAATATTCTCATCAGGTCATTATTACTGGCAATAACCAGTGACCAAGAAAGGACAGCAGAGATGAGGAGGTGAGAAAACATGGAATAATGGTAAATTCATAGACCATGCCTGGAAAACTTAGAATTATATACCTCGACCCATGTTGTCATATATTGCATAATTCATACCACGTGGTGGTATGAATCAGAGAGATGACTTGGGTTACAGAGATCAGTCATTTAGCCAGACAATATAATAATAAGAATAGCTAATATTTTTGAACTGTCACTTTGTGCCAGACATTGTGTTTTACTCATTTAGCCTTGAAACAGCTTGAGTTAGAGTGTGGTTTCTTCCACTTTACAGATGTGGAATATGAGCCAGATGGACCATGAGTAAATTGCCTAAGGTCTTACCTCTAACAAAAAGTGGAGGTGGGAGTTAAATTGGGAAAGTCTAAATCCAGTGCCTTTTTCCTTTCCTCTGCTGTTTTATGTCTTTTATTTTTTTACTTATTTGTGTGTTTATTACTAATTAATTAATTATCTTTTTAAAATAAATAAACCCATGGTACTTTATACTACTGCGTTGTAGGGAGCTTTTTGTGAACATGGTTTTGGACAGTGAAAACAATTGGAGGGTACCACTAGCATTTTGTGAGCCACAGGTGCTACAATGTGTGGGCTGACCAGACACACACTGAGAAACTGTCCCTTATCCTGCACAACATGTGAATGTTTTGCCTGACAGTCATATAAGTAAAGCCTATTTATAAACAACAAGGTACATTACAAACAGAGCTTTTGTTTTCAGTATATGAATGAACCACCATGAAAATTAAGGGAAGTTTGTGCTTAGCTTGCTCAGCATTTTGCCTAGTGTCCTGAGAAAACCCTGCCATCGGTGGCCGCACCACTTAGGGTACTTGGCAATGCATTGCACTTGTGTGAGTCTGCATTTGCAGATGTTCTTTTCATGGTGATTCCATGTAGGAAAGCAACTGTTTAACCCTTTCATACGTGCTGCTTAATTCATTGTGTGTTACACTATGCAGTAGGTAGCCATGTCTGAGTATTTACTTTGAGAACAGAACTTTACTTTGTCACTTTCCCTTTACATCTCTTTCATATCACCCCTATGACATTATATTCATTTTTAAAAAATTGATGTATTGTCTTGATTTGGATTCCCCTGAAAGCAGACCTAGAGACAAAGATTTGTGCAAAAGTACTTTATTCAGGAGGCTAGGACAGGAAGCACTGGCAGAAGTATGGGGAAGTGAGAAAGGGAAGGGAAGGGAGCCGAGTCCTATTACAAGGAAGTCACTACTTTGGGCAACAGAGGCTCACTCTTGCTGGCGAGCTCTCTGGAAACCATATAGAACATGCCTACAATTGTCCCATCTGGAGAATGAGGGGAGTTGAGCCATTTATATTTCACCTCCACCTGTGGCTGGCTGAGGACTGCTCCTGGGGTAGTAATTCCCTAGACTTTCCTGTCTGCTCCTTGGCCAGCCTGAGAGAAAACCCTGAGGCAGAATCACATACAGGGACTTGCTGGAGGGTGCTATGCATGGGCAGGTACTGGAACTCTGAGTTCTGGGAGGATGTGGGTGGGTCCCTGACACTTTCTGCTTCCTGGATACGGGTAAGTATTACTATTAATAGATGTCATTTCAGCGAATTCAAGAGGTCTTCTCAAAATATTTATTATGGGTCTGACTGAATTGAGACCATTGGGTTAAGTTAAACTGAGTTTCCAGTAGGGTAATATGCTAAACACAGGTTGTCCAAAGATTTTTATTCTTGAACTCAGTCATACAACTTCTCTGCTTCTTTTGAGTATAGTAAGATATACATGTTACAAGGATGGCAATTAATGTGACTAGTGTTGTATCCTATGAATGAACAGAGTTATTGAAAATGTAATTCTTATGTAGTGGAGAAATAATATCACAATATTGTGTCACCTTGGTTGAACTTTTTCTTAACATCTCATGACACTAAATTTTGAATCATCATGTCAAACAGCTGAAAAGTTGGCTACCCAAGGCTGGATATATATAAAATTGTTAATCAATTAGAAGATACAAAACAAATTGAGGGTTAGCAATTTGCTAAGGTAGTTACCTCATATTTTTCCAATATAATGATTCATCCAAATTATGTCTTCTTTTAACGTTTTGGGAAATAAGGTATCTTATATTTTCTTCAAAATCTTACAATATGCCCATAATCAATTCTTTCTGTAAGAGTGTCTGAAATTTTTGCTTCATCTTTTATAGTTTGAAAGAATTATTTTTAGTCACTTGTGCTTTCTGCAGATATGGTAGCAAAAACCAAGGAAATTTTATTTAAAGTGAAAGTATAAAACATCTCAATTTAACCAGATTTGTCCACTTAATTATTTTCAGTTCCTTTTCCAAGGCTAGGGAACATTCCCAGGAAAATCATTACTGGTTTCTACAACAGTGTCTTCCAGAGGCATTACTGGCCCAGTGCACTGTCAAAGAAAGTATATTACAGTGAAATTTGTATAGAAACTATAAACAGATTTTCAAGGCAAACGTTCATCTCGAGTGTTTTATTTTTCCCTGACCTGAGCAGCAGTTATCAGATTACTGTATCATGAGGAAAATAGTCAATTCAAAACACGGACCACGGAGTCCCGAGCCTACCATTAGATTTGAACAACAGGGCGATTTTGTCATATATCTAGAGGGTTAATAGTCTAGAGGAAAGGCAGCAGCTTTAAACTGTGTATTTCTTCTTGCAAATGTTCAGATATGTTTTTCAGAAGAGCAATTTCAATGTATAGAATAGAAGCTATTCTTAGGCTGTTAAACTGAGACACTAAAAGAGCAAAGCAAATAAAACCAATACCACTTTGAAAATAAAAATAAACCTGTCAGTATCGAGAAAGCTCTCTAGACTTGTTTATGTACTATTCAATAGAATTATAAAGAGCTTTTTTTCATGGAAAATGTGTTACAGATTCAGTTTAAGCCACACCATAGCAATCTTTGTTTTGAACACTTACACATGCTCCTGAAATGTGTAGAAGGTGAATTACTTGCTTGGCAGGTGTGTCATAGAAAGAGTATAGTGTTCTAGTTATATCTATGGCTTAAGTATAACAGTATATTAACCACCCAGATCTTTGTCCCTGTGAGCTGAATAATTTTAGTGCAATCTTTCCATCTCTTCTGAATGCATTGTTTGGGAAATTTCCATGCTGCAATGCAAATGTTTAAAAATATAACAGAAAAAAATAAAAATATAACAATAATAAATAATAATAGTAGGTCCATCCCAACATTTTCATGAGACTCAGATGCTACAATTTTTATGAAATGCTTTGCAGACTGCATAGTAAGTTTCATTAGTAAGGTTCATTAGTAGTAATTTGTCCAACAAATATGTATTCAGCAACTACTATGTTCTAATCACTATTCCAAGTACTTGGTGCTTGTTGAGCTTATATTCTACTTGTAGTAATTTTTATTATGACTAGCAGTAGTATTAGGACCATTATTATTAAATAGTTTGACAACATGTCTAAATGCTATGGCTTTTATTATTGTTACATCCCTGCAAAATTGTCTCACCATTACTTTTTTTTTTTTACTTCATTTCTGTGATTCCTGAATATTGGACAAGCTAATAAGTAACAGAGCAGAGTATAGATTCATAAAATGGCAGTTCTGTGAAATGTTAATGACATAACTCTCAGGTAACATACATCCATAAGGATAGAGGATTATATGACTAGTCCTATAGAGACAGCAAAGAGTCATAGAAGCAGTTCCTAAAGTTATTTTAAAAATTTCAAGTTCTCTCAATTTTAGAAACAAATTCTCATAGATAGAAACTTAAGAGATTCTAAATATAGGAAATATAATGCAAAATGAAAACAAAGCTGAACAGTGAAGAAAATGCAAGAAAGCCTAAGAAAAATAACTGTTTTTCTTTTTAAATTGAAATGGCAAAAAGTAAATGATTTCACAAAAATATACTAAGAAGCAAATACACAATTCTTGATTTTTCCATATTTGTTTCTCTGCCCATTGGCTGATCCAGGACCAGTGGTGCAGGCTGGGAAGAATAATGAGAGGAATTACAATAACTTGTGTATCAGTTACGTTATTCAAAAATGAGTGTGAATCTATATACCTCACAATGTAATGCACAAGAGCCTAAGAGCACACTGCAAAATACATGCAAAAATGTGAGCCAAATTTGAATTTAATTTTCTCTTTTAAAGGGCAGAGAAATGTCTCTGCCCTAAGTTTGAATAAAGTAAGATCTCTTGGTTATGCCTTTCAGGGAAGACTAACTGCTCTGTCAACCCTTTCTGCTTCCAGTTTTACAAAATCTTGCTTATCTGATTTACTGCAATTGCAGCTACTCTAATCATGTGTATTCATGAGTATTTGTGGGTCAGGGTCAAGGGGGAAAGAAGGCTATCTCTCCTCCAGTATTACACAGTATTTCTTCTTCAGAGCAAGTCTTAGTTCCTCTGTTTTCTGCTGGTTAAGGTTTATTGTTTATCTCACCCATAACATAAACATGAGAAAAAAGATGTATATTATTTTAAGGCGATCTTATTGCCGCTCATTTAATAGCAACGCAAAAGCAGAATCTGGTGAATTTATATGCAAGTGATGAGTTTCATACCTGGAAAGCTGGGATACCAAAGGAGGATTTTCAATTGCCTAATTTGGATGTTGAGTCATGGAAGAATTTGAGGCATGGAGTGCTTGTTGGTTTGATGCCTCACTGATCCCCAGACTGGTCTGACTTATATGGCTGAATAGGCAGACACTTCCTTCCCTTTCACCACTTCATGTGTGTCACTCTAACTATTATGGTTTTGGACAAAAAAGCATAACATTCCTAGAGAAAGAAGGTCCCAGAATTCCAACAGATTTTCTCTGCTAAAAAATCTAAATAAACTCTTAGGATCTGATTATATCTTTAGTATTAAGAATTTTAACAAACTCAAAAAAAAAAAAAAAGAATTTTAACTAACTCAACCCCAGTATAATATGTTTTTTAAAATTATGGGTAATTTGAAACCTTCTTTCTTTTAAACAGTGGTAAAGGCAAACTTTGCAAACATCTTTCTTTGCATTTCATAAAATCTAATTTATCTGGCAACGGATAGAAATTAAACATACACTTGCCAGTATTCCCAAGTAGCCTGCTGGTTTACCTGCACGCATTTGGATACTGTAAGCCATTACTTAGGAGAATTATTTCAAATTCAAGCTCAGTAGAACTATTCATAATGTTATATACCTGTGATATTATCACCAAAATATAATATCATAGACTTCCTGTAAGTAATTCAGAGATGTGACTTAATTATTCTCTCTGATAGTAACTATTCAGATAGTATTAATGTGAGACATGGAGAATAAGCATCTGAAATGGATAATTTCATATTTGTTTCATGTGTCCATTTATATTCCACATTATATTGTTTTGATTTAAATAAAGAGAGGAAATTTTCTCAGGGTTAAGTCTTACCTGTCTTCTTGTGGAGTTGATTTTTTCTAGACTAGAAATTTTCATCCAGTGTAAGGGTTCTGACATATTGCATCAACACACTTCAATTGCTTTAAACAAGAAAATATATTTTATCAGTGTCCTATGACAAGTGAGGAGGATGCTTTTACGGTACTCAAAATGTATTTATATTATTCCACTAGAAAAAAAAATGTCAGGGGCTAATTTGGGACCAAGCACTGCCAATTTTATCATTCTAGTCACACAACCTGTGTGACAGCATTTCCACTTTTGACAAATTTGGCTTAAATAATAATCGAATGAATGTCCAAGCTTTAAATATGTATGTCTCGAAGGGCCTATACTATAAAGAAAATTTAAAGATATTATGCTTTGGGAAAAATGTGAGAAGCAGTTTGAAGAATTGGATACTTCAGCTTTAGATGATACTCTGCCTCTTTTTTCAATAACCCTGATTTGATGGCATGAATAGAAGTGTCCAGATATAGTGAACGACGGGCTAGAATCACATCATAAATCGGTTTGAAGAACTACAAAGACATATGCTTTTGATGCTAGTGAATCATCTTCTCTCAGTGTTAAAGGTATTAATATAATTGAAGTTCATCTTCTTTGAAAGCTTCTCATTAGTACATTGATATTCTGAGGAGTACATCAATAAGCCAGTAGCATAATGAATGGGATGTACACACACATACATGTTTGTATGTTGGAAATCCACATCACTTCCTAGTTATATCATACCTGATTTTTGTCATTTATATCATACCTGAGTTTTGTCAGTGCATTTTTCTATGTGTTTGTAACACCTTGATGTTGATATGGTTTCAGAATGACTTTGCGGTATCACTGGAAGGAAACTGACCTAAGAATTTGAAAACTAATATTTGAATCCTGTCCTTTCTAATTGATTGCTATGTAAACCCATCTTTATTTATCTGTGAAATGGGGATAATAAAATCTGCCCTTAAAAATATCAGTGGAAGAGAACAAGTGTTTGTGAGGATGTGGAGAAGTTGGAACCTTCATATGTTGCATGGGAATGTAAAATGGTACATTCAACATGGGAAACTGGTTGGCACCTCCTCACAGGTTAAAGATAGAATTATACTCAAAGAAAACAAGCCAAATGTCTATCAGTTAATGAATGGATAAACAAAACATAGTCCATCCATACAATGGGATATTATCCAGCAATAAAAAAAATGAAATACCAATACTTGCTATTACATGCCTGAACTTTGAAAGCGTTATGCATGAAAAAAGCCAGTCACAAAAGGCCACATGTTGTGATTCCATTTGTATGAAATGTCCATAATAGGTAAACCTATACCCACAGAAGGTAGATTAGGGGCTGGGGGTAGGAGATGAGGTAGAAATGAGTAACTACTAATGGGTATCCAGTTTCTTTTTGGGGTGAGGAAAATGTTCTGGAATCAGATAATGACCACGTGTGCGCAACTCTGCAAAAAGGCCAAAAAACACTAAATTACGCACTTTAAAATGGTTTAAAATGAACATTATGTTGTATGAATTATATCTCAATAAAAAATGTAGAAACCCTGGTCTGTGTCAAAGAATTGTTGTAAGAAGGACAGTTCCATAGAATCTAAATCATAATCAATAATTCATGGCACTGCCTAGTGAAGAACACAGGCCTCAGTGTTTGTAACCAGATAAAGAGGGTTTGCATTAAAATTAATTTTATGTCCAGTCCTGGGAAAAGTCATATAGAGGGATAATGTCACTCAGAACACTTGCTGTGAAGAGTTTACAGGAAAGTTATAAATTGCACAAAAAATTTTATTTTAAAGAATGGAAGGCACAGGAGAGATGTAGAGAAATGGAGCTTTCTGTTGCAATTTGCCACTATCCACTTTATATGTTAATAGTAGTTGTATTAGGGGCGCCTGGGTGGCTCAGTTGGTTAAGCAGCTGACTTCGGCTCAGGTCATGATCTCGCAGTCCGTGGGTTCGAGCCCCGCGTCGGGCTCTATGCAGACAGCTCAGAGCCTGAAGCCTGTTTCACATTCTGTGTCTCCCTCTCTCTGACCCTCCCCCGTTCATGCTCTGTCTCTCTCTGTCTCAAAAATAAATAAACGTTAAAAAAAATAAAAAAAAATAGTAGTTGTATTATAACTGCAAAACCCAGACTGGACTACAAAATCCTGATGGTCAGAAGCTGCATTTGGTTCATCTTCATTTCTTCACACCCCTGGACACAGTGCCCTGCCTACATTCCATGCCCAACTGAGATCAGATGAGCTTTGCTGAGACTTTCTCTTTTTTCTCTTTTTTTAAATCAATATTCTGTTTGGAACACTAAGCAAAGTCTACAGGCTACTGAATGAACTTCAAGAACCACCCTCTGAGGGCCTTGCATGCTGTCCCTTTCGTGTTTACATGAGGAAGAATGTAAGCTCACTCCAGGATTCCAGGCAGAGCCAGAATTGAGGTCAGTTCATTCCATGATGCCTCTGGCCCACCATGGTGTGTCCTCTTCCAAACTCTCTTTTCAGGGCTGTTCTCTGCAACTTCCCAGGTGTGATTATTGTGTGATGCTCCCTGCCTTTCTTTGCCCTTATCTAACTTGAGCTCCCTGCAGTACTTGACACCAGGACCATTCATTTGGGACTCCTGCCTCTCTTAGCTCCCAGAATAATTCTCTACTCTCTTTAATTCCTTCCTGCCTGATCATTCTTCCTTAAGAGTCTTGGCGGTGACCTCTCTAGCATAAACCCCCTGTGACTTCCCTTGTTCACCCTCTGCTCTTCTTGGACAGCAAAATGTCTTTCCTTAGCAGCATCAGTCAAGCTCTAACACTTTGGTGGTGTTGGGGCTTCAATTAGTACTTATGTCTTTCTGATTCCCAGATAATAGCTCGAGCTAAGACTTTTCTTGCCATCTCCACAACTAAATATCTAACTGCTTGATGGAAAATTCCACTGTGTGTCCCACAGTGCCCTCAGTCTTAGTGTGTCGGGGGTAATCTTCTTGAATTCCTGTGGCTAGTGCCTTTGTGAATGTCACCAATAGAACCGCAATGTGCAGCTGGAAATCCAGGAGTCATTCTAGATTTCTCTGCCTCACTCCTCTCCTTCCAATGAGTCATCTATTGCAGTTCCTTTGACTTCTGTAATGTCTCTCCTATCCTTCTGTCTTCTCTCTAAAGCAGACCCTGAACAAGTATCTGGGTTCAAGAAATTTATTGAGGAGGTAATTTTTCCCAGGATGCACCATGGGGCAGTAGGGAAATCAGATGGGAAAGAGGAAAACCTATAATGGGTATGACAGTAAGGAGATTATTACCAGTGGAAGCTAAGGCAGTCTAGCTGTGGAATCTCTGAGAAACCACATAGAACCCGCTTCAGAATCAGAGGATAAAGAAGCTAAGGTATTTCTCCACCAACCCTGTGCTTCCTTGCTGGAGGTTGCCCCTATATAGGAGGAAAAATAATTTTCCCTCTACCCTCTGAATTCTTGGCTGAGACTCCTATAATACAACACAGATCAACCAGAGAAAAACAAAGAGAAGTGTATTAACAGGTACACCCCATATATACAAAGGAGAGACCCAGGAAAAAATAAGTGACTCAAAGAAGTGGCTTAGAATTCAGGCTTGTGTATCATAATAGCGGGAGGAGAGAGGGAATGGAGGCCTCCTAAAGGAGAATAAATGATTTTTAGGAAAGAGGATGGATCTTGGAAGAATAAGTGGGAGATATGATAGATAGTTTGTGACAGTTTGTCTGGGTGTGGTGTCAACTTCTAGTCTTTTCTCCTGTGATGAAGGCCAATCCTCCCTAGCTGATGAAACTTTCAGGGAGGCAATCCTTGACACTTGAGTTCCTTTTAGAAGTCTGTCTTTAGGCAGATATGTAAGTTCAAAGAAAGTCTCTCCTGTATATGCTGTTTGTATAAGTGCTTACACCTCAAAATAAAGAATATAGAAAAGTGGCATATTTGGGGGTAGCATGTTCTGAACTCCTTGGTCTTATTTTGGGCTGGCATATCCTGCTACTCTTTGTGCCTTGCATGGTGAGCACCTCTGACAGCCAGAACTCCCCCTCAAGCAGACGCAAGAGGCCATCAATGTGGAAGGACCTCTGAGAGGGCCAGGGGCAAGGAGACAGCTGAGAGTCTTTGCTATACTGTCCTCTCTACTCCATCCCAGCTACCACTCCTCATTACTTCTCAGCTAACCCACTGAACTGGTCTCCTTGAAGTTTTAAGGTTTTTTGAACTTTTACTTTTTAGGTTTTTACACAACCTGCCAGAATGATCTTTAACACACACACACACACACACACACACACACACACACACACGCACACACACACCCTACCTGACTACTTCCCTTCCCTTTAATTAGAGATACTTAGGAGCTCCCTATAAGTTTCAGGAGGAAGCCTGATTACTTTAGCCTGTGCAAGTTTGTTGCCCGAGGCACTCAGGGCACCATAGCAAACTCATAGGGGCAACTGATAGGAGTGAGGCAGGATTTCTTTCCATTTTGAAGGAAATATAGATGCTCAACATCTTTTGGACAACATGTAAACTATTGGTTTCAAGGTAATCCACAGTTTCAAAATTGGATCATACAACATTCCTTTCTATGATGCCATGTTATTCCCGAGTTGGGTTTTTGAGCATTATTGTGATAAAAAGGAAACACCAAATGAAAATCTATATGGAATAGGAAATGCGGATAGCAGAGTCCAGTCTGGTTCCAAATTTTATTTTATTTTTTTTTTGTTTTTTGTTTTTGTTTTTTTTTTGTTTTTTTTTTTTTTTTTGTTTGTTTTTTTTAATTTATTTTTGAGACAGAGAGAGACAGCATGAATGGGGGCGGGGCAGAGAGGAGAGAGGGAGACACAGAATCGGAAACAGGCTCCAGGCTCCGAGCCACCAGCCCAGAGCCCGACGCGGGGCTCGAACTCACGGACCGCGAGATCGTGACCTGGCTGAAGTCGGACGCTTAACCGACTGCGCCACCCAGGCGCCCCTGGTTCCAAATTTTAAGGGTTTAGTAACAACAGAAGCACCATCCCATTAGCAAATAATTATAGTTATTTAAGAGTGAAATCAAAGTACTATTTTTCCTTTCAATTTATGCCTATTACTTTTCCATATGGCTACTGAGTTGTTAGTACATAAATACTTAAGTTGTTTGGACATAAATACTTAAGAAACGAAACCCTGAGACCTTACTTTTGGCCTACGGGCAGCCTGAAGAAATGACTGAGACACTAAGAGTGCTGTGAACTGGAAAACTGGAGACACCTTACCCTAGGCCTATTGCATAGGCCCTCTTACTTAGCTGTTCCCACTCTCATATACAAATTTTTCACTCTATGGAAGGTCTGGGAAGGTCATCAGAACTTTATTCCTTAGTATGAAATTTTCCCTCTGCCAAAATTACCTTTCTTAGTTCTTTTCCCTCTTCAACTAGACTTCCATAATTCAGCTTAAAGAGCACCTCCACTGGGAAGAGATTCCCGTGACTGGTGCTTTTTGTCCCAGGTATGATTTATATGTCCCTGTATCCACAGAGTGTCTGTGCACAGCTTGTGTGTGCCACTCTTTGTGCGGAACCCCCAGTGGTGATATGCTTGTTTGTCTGCCATGCTAGCCCATGATTTCCATGAGCTTCATGATCACTGACATTTTTTTTTTATCTTGCTGGTGTTTTTATTGGGATCATATTAATTTAACTTATGGATAATCAGCATGAGTGCCTAGCATGGTATAGTTTCTCTGAAAACTGTGAGTGAACGAATCGAAGGAAGAAGATGAACATAAGAATGAACGTAAGACTCTAAGAATTAGCCTTTACTCTTTTTCTTGCTTATAAACATTGTATGTCATGGTACCTTTGTATATACCAGAGAGCTTTGCATATGTCACCCTCTCTATCTAGAAATATCTTCCCTCCCCCTTCACCTGGGTCATTTGCTCTTCTCATCCTTTGGATCTGAGCTCTGTCTTTTCATGCTTTTGTATATGTATGGTTATTTGTATATTTTCTTCTTTCCCCTAGATTGCAAGCTCCATGAGGGTAGGGACAAGATCAGTCTTGCTCACCACTAACATAATTGAGCATATTGCCCAACACAAAGCAAGAACTTAGCAAATATTTGTGAAATTATTGTGGATGAATAGATGAATGATTAATCTATGAAAGCTAAATTTGTATGAATCAAGACTGAATGACTATTCTAAAGAGACAGTGAGATGCAGTTTTTCCTACAGAAGGTGGGAAAATGTCCTGCTTTGTGAAAACAGAAGACACCTAAGTAAGGGAGGACAGTGATTAGAATTTTAATTTTGAGTTGGAAAGCAATCAGAATCTCTTTTCAATTTCTGAAAAAGGGGGAAGGGGTCAGATGATCAAAATAGGTGTATACAATATACAAAATTCTGTTTAGTTAACCACTTGCAATATTTCAATTCAAAATGGATTCCTCTGTCATTGAAAAGCCATCATGTTTTCATTTGCTGGAAAGGGACAAAGTTAGATAAATGATAATGCCATGTCTTTGTTCATTCCTTGGTTAGAAATCCTCAGACTTAAATGCTCCTCAGCACAAACTTTCACTGAATAATCATGAAGTGCATTGTTTTACAACATGCCGCTCAATGAAATTGCAGCACATTTGGCACTATTGAGCATTTTTAGGATGAGGAGAAAGAAAACAACAACAAAAAAGCCCATAAAATAAATAGTGGCCCCTATAGCCCTTAATAAAAGGACTTTGGACTAAAATGACATGTTACACCAACTTTAGAGAAGACTGCAAGTATTGAAGCGTTGGATTTTCACATAATTTACTTGTTCTCAATGGTATTTTATTACCATTTGTTTCTTCTCTCTCCCTTCATCCTTTCTTATTTTCTTTTTTCTGCATCTTCATTTCTAAGTGAATAGCTTTAAAAAAGAAAGTACTAACTTATTTTATTTTCAAATTTAAGAGATTGATTCTTAGGATCAAGATACCATTCTAAATTTTTTAATTCAGAAAGTTCCAGATAATAACCTAAGAAATACAACTACCCACCACACAGTTAATTAAATGTCTCTGAATTACTAGTATTTGAGGTTGTTGAGCCCCAGGTATGAATTCTTCAGCTCAAAGCAGGAAGTTATATTAAAAAGACAGTGAAAGGAAAAATAATTAGTAGTCTTTTAGAAGAGGGTGCATAAATGGTGTCTCTGTAGCCCTGACTTTTTGTCAATCAGCCTGTTTATTTCAAGATTCAGTCATTTGAGGTGTTTGTTATTATAGGTAAATTTTAGGTACCACTTAACCAGGGACTAATATAAATATTATTTTATTGCATATATTTCTGTGAATTAATTTTGAACAGATAATACTAGGTTTCTGTTTTATGTATTTATGTCTATGGGAATTTTTTAAAACTGAAATTTTACATATATATATATAAAAGCATATTATAAAATCATATATGCATTATATATATAAAGCATATATATATATGTATATATATGTATTTGCATATATATATATATATATATATATATATATATATATATGCTCATCTAGAAGTTTGTTACAAACCAGGGTGTTTGATATTGTACAGAAGGAGCATCTAGTTCAGTCCTCTATCAGTCAGGATGGCCCAGGTCATGCTGAAGTGACTCCACCATTTCAGTGACTTACAAACATAGATGTTTAGTACTCATTCAGGCTGCATGTCCATCACGGGCAGCTGTAGCCCTACTTAAACATCACCTTCACTCTGTGCTAAGCTGCAGAAGTGAAAGAGAGAAAGCAGTTCTTAAAGCCTCTGCACATCACTTACCCTCACATTTCATTAACTAGAGAAAGTTATATGAGTATACCCACATTTAACAGGAAAGGGAAACAAGGAAATATAATCATCCCTTGGAGAAAAGGTACCAAATATTTGTGAGTGGTCTACCATTCACTTCTTCATTTTCTTGGATTATGAACACATCATCAGGACAATTAAGCAACTTGGCCCAGGATCACTGGCAGAGCTGAGATTAGAACCAGATTCCTGTTTCCCCTTCCCCCCAGTGCCTCTGTGTGTAAACTTGTGGACAGGCTGTTGTAGTCACAGAATCACAAGAGAAGGATGCCATCTATAGAGGTAGTCTACTCACCAGGGCCTGTCTCAATTTGTGGGATCAATTGACATAGATCTGTAGGTCCAACATTTGCCTTTGTTACAGTATTCTGTATTAGTCAAGAATTAATAATCAAATCAGAGGCATTATAAATTTTGGTGTAAGGGATTTATTATAGGAATTAGAGCTTAAACCCTGTGGGAGGAGCTGGTCAAATGAAGGTCACGGGGGAAGCTGGAGGTTAGAGGAGTCACAAACCTGCTTACTTTGGTAAGCAGAGCATGTCCAGTCACAAAAATTGGATGGTAAAGAGAAGGTTTGTGAGAATCGAATGGAAATCTTGACTTCTGTGTGGCTATCACCCCTGTAGGAACACCAATAAGCGTCTGTGGTTTGCCTGGGGCAGCAGTGGGTCTATAGGCTCAGAAACTGGTAGAGAGAGTAAGAACCACCTGGAACTCATAGACCCCTATGTATGAGATTATAACTGCATCTAACCATTACAACCTTCAGAGTGTAATGGCTGCTACTTTGCTTCTGCCTTTCAAATCTAACTTGAGAATCTAAATCATATAGGGCAGGGATTCTAGAAACATAATAGTTCTAGCTTAACTAAGCAGACACAGGGCAACCTTCCACACATTCCAAGTTTGAAGAGGCCTAAACAGACTCATGCCAACCCAAATGCATTAGTTTCCTCCTCTCGCTATAATAAATTGCTACAAACTTAGTGGCTTACACTCACACAGATTTATTATCTCACAGATCTAGAGTTTAGAGGTCCAAAATTGGTCTTTCTAAACTATGGTCAAAGTGTCGGCAGGGCTGTGTTCCTTTTGGATGTTCTAGGGGAGAATCTGTCAGTTGCTTCTGGAGGCCACATGACTACAACTTCTGCTTCTGGCATCACATCTCTCAATCTGACTCTCCTGCTTTCCTCTTTTCCCTTACGACCCTTGTGATTACATAGGACCCACCGAATAATCTAGGAAAACCTCCCCTTCACATCTCAACACCATTAACTTAATCACATCAGCAATGTCCTTTTGCCATGTAAGGTAACATATTCACAGGTTCTGGGGATTGAATGTGGACTTGGAAGGCAAGTATTTTGTCTACCATACTAACTCATATAATCCTGATGATCTATCAGGTTCAGATTGGCAAAATAATAGCTTGTGGGCCAAGGCTGGCCCATTGCTTGTTTGTGTAAATATAGTTTTGTTGGAAAACAGTCATGCCCATTTGTTTATGTATTGTCTGGCTGCTTTTGCACTAGGATAGCAAACTGAGTAGTTAGAACTGAGACCATATGACCCATAAACCTCATATATTTACCATCTGACCTTTTACAGCAAGTTTCCTGACCCCTGGTCTATAGGCCAGGAGGTTGATTTGTTGATTTATAATAACAAACTTGGGCATATAGCAGCCCCAGAAACTTCAGATTGTGAGGTAATATATTATCTCCTTATGTTAAATCTATATGCAAAGCTAAATTACATGGTTAACCGCAATGGGAACAACTCACACCATTTGTAAGGCAATGAAAATTACATAACTAGTTATTAGCATGGAAGCTACCACCTGCACCATAGCCATGGGCCTCCCACCTGGGCTAGATGCTGATGACCAGGGTGAGAACATTCCTTCCCCTGAGACAGAAGTATGGACAACTCTAGAAAACTGATACAGACTCACTTTCCAGATACCCTTCTCTATGATGAAGGTCACAATCTTTATTCCCATGGAGTAAGAAGAGAATTAATGAGGCTACATCCACAGACTATTCACCATGATTAAAATTTGAGTAGTACCTCAAATTGCTCAGCCACCCAGGCAAAGACTATAGTTTAATGTGGATTGTTTTATCAAGGGCTGATTTTATTTATTCAGGTTCATTTTATGTAACTTTATTTTCAAAAGTAACCTTATCTTCAAATTTTATAGATCGCTCTGTCCACAGCCTTGTATCATCTGCAGATGCATTTTCCTTGACGTTACTTATAATATTTTAATGTTTTCCTTTCAATCATGCTTCCATTCAGTTAGTTCCAATGTGGAGGAACACTTATCTTAATAAAAGTCTCTTCCACTTGCAAGGAAATGAAGCCATTAATGAAACCTTCAATGCATGGCTTTAAAATGGTTAGTGGTTTATCTCTGTGCCTTGTGAGGCAAAAGAGTGGGATTTCACCAGGTTAAGAAGTAATTGATTAAGTTTTCCCTTCAGTTCAAAAAAAAAATTGTAAATGGTGAAAATTCCATTAACTATCTTCAGGACTTTTCATTATAAAGGAAAATCAAGATGTGTCAGCCAAAATCATTAACTTGGTAGGTGTTCAAATAAATGCAAAGCAATGTTTTGAAAGGTTCATTGTCTTCAGTTTTGGGATCATTTGTTGTTTAGCAGCACAGTGGAGAAGAGTAGGTCTATAGAGCAAACTTCCTGGATTTGAATCTCACTTCTCTGCTAACCATGTCACTTCATCAAGATGGGTCATATTCTGAGCCTCAATCTTCTCATCTGTAGAGCAGGGACATAAATAGTTCTTCCCTCAAGCACAAATCTAGGAATTCAATTTGTTTATACATGTCGAACACTTATAATAGTACTTGCTAATATGTTCATTAGTTAGTTCCTTCACTCACCTGACAAATAAGGTGCTAACTACTCCACATTATAAGCATCACAGTAGCTCTGTGAGATTGGTATAGTTATCTTTTTTTTTTTCCTTTTTAACAGAAAAAGAGTTTGGGGCATCTGGGTGGCTCAGTAGGTTAAGCCTCTGACTTCAGCTCAGGTCATGATCTCACAGTTCATGAGTTTGATCCCGGGTTGGGCTCTGTGCCGACAGCTCAGAGCCTGGAGCCTGCTTCAGATTCTGTGTCTCCCTCTCTCTCTCTGCCTTTCCCCTGCCGGCTCTCTTTCTCTTTTTTTGTCTCTCTTAAAAAATAAAAAAAAACATTAAAAAAAAACTTTATAAAAAAAGAAATTGAGGGTCAGAGCAGCTCAATAATTTCCTGATGGTTATAAGTCTAGAAAACTGCAGAGCTAGAGATAGAATTCAGTTCTGTCTGATTACAAACACCAAGCCTGTGGACTTAACCCACCATTTGTAAACATGAATTCCTTGTATCGTGAACCATTTAAGGCCAAGGTGTAGCATTCTTTAGCAATTCAGAAGGTGATAACTGAATAAACAAAATATGGGGGTACCCCAACTAACTGAAGCCCCTGGGAATATATTATCTAGACACTCTAGTTTTCCAGAAAGCTTCAGCTATTTGCCAAAACTTTAAAATATTATTTAATTTGGAAAGAACTCTCTGTAAAATATATTATATATTTCCTTGTCTTCTAAAACAGATTACATTGAACATGATTTAGGAATATATTGACATAGTCATTTATAATTATGAACTTCATTTTTATCCTGGATTCTAATGTAGGAATATTCTGGGAGTTTATCAAAATAAAGAGGGTTATTACTGACTTAGACTGGTATGTGTGTTTTAATTCCTGTGCTTGATTTGTAAAGTTTTAGATGTTTTCTGTCCCAGTGATTGCTACTTGTCAGTGTGTCTGCTTGTACTGTCAATCTCTCAAAAGTCCACCAGAAAAATCTGTTGATCAGGCAAAGCTGGGTTTATTAAAACTTATTGTAAGACAACAAATCATCATCCTGATAGTCTTGAGAGTGTTTCAAAATGAGGAAATTTGGGTAGAATATTTATAGTGTAGAGTATGAACCGCGTGATGGTATGAACTGGGTGATTTTAATGGGGGTCTTACATGGCAGAGAAGTGGCTGGGATTTGGTAGACTTTAATGCCATAAAGGCTCTGGAATGGTGGGCAGAGCAAGATAAGAGATCTAAAAGCAAGCGTTGATGATTAAACTGTTTATATTAATAAGCAAGTTATTTCAGTTGGTTCACAGTTGTATTTTACAAGAACATGTATAATAATCTTATTAAATATAGAGGACAAAAACGAAACCTGCCTGTACACCAGAATCTTTCTTAGGATGTGCTTACATTGAAATACGAGTTGAGACTGGTTAAGATCCATTTTATGTTAGGTAGCATGAATTAAAATAAAAACTTAAACTTACTAACACAGGTGTCAAACAAAGGAGACATAAATTTAAGTCGCTGGGGCCAAATGGAAGTGACTGTGCTCCATGATTTAAGAATAAAGTCATGAAAATAAGTTAAGCAATGTATAAGCAGCATTTATTGAGCACCTGCTAAGTGCCAGGAACCCAGGCTGGGTTCTGTAGATGCAGAAATAAAAGTTTATAATTCTGAAAGCTTCACAGCATAATTGAAAAGTAAAACAGTTAATTAAACAATATAATAAATAATAGGAGTCTGTAACAAAATTGATTACTGCCAAAGTATAATTTTCAAAACATTAAAACTTGGGTTTTACAAAAACATAAAAATATCAAAGATTTTGTTCAACTCATTAAGAGAACAAGCAAGCTAATAGAAAAATTCAAAAAGCATTTGAGAAGCTAGATATGCACAGGCAATTTAATAAAGGAATATTAAGGTAAGATTTCTAGGTTAGGTATAAAACCAGTTAATTTCCTACAGAGCAATAAAGCATAACTTTGAAATTATCATTTTTCCAGAATATAAATTATTTTCATCTCTCCTGAATAAAAATCTATATTTGGGATATTTTTTCAATAGTAATCAGTGAGTTGAACAGTTTGTTTTCCCTAGATAATTCTTTGGTGGGCCTTTGCCCTCATGTGACATTGGCACTGCCTGCCTATCTTTTTGCTTTATTTTCAAGTCTTGGGTTTTTTTTTTTTTTCTTAATAAAAAAATCAGAGGGGCGCCTGGGTGGCTCGGTCGGTTAAGCGTCCGACTTCGGCTCAGGTCATGATCTCACAGTCCATGGGTTCGAGCCCCGCGTCGGGCTCTGTGCTGACAGCTCAGAGCCTGGAGCCTGTTTCAGATTCTGTGTCTCCCTCTCTCTGTGACCCTCCCCCATTCATGCTCTGTCTCTCTCTGTCTCAAAAATAAAATAAAAACATTAAAAAAAAAATCAGAAACAATGGAATGTGGGAGAAAGGAAAGATAGGGGGATTCCAAGTAGAGGAAAGTTAAGAACAGAAGATGTCCAAGGTAAGGCTCCTATAAATTAAGAGAAAATTTTCAGTAAGACAAAGTTTCTTTGGGTATGGGGATGATGGTGAGAGCTAGAAGGAAGGGTGAAATAGTGAATTTCAAGTGCTATTTCATGAGAAGTTTTGCATTTACTTTTATGACAGATGATCACTATGACTAGGGACCAATTTATAAGACATATTTACTTGATCCTTTATTGTATTTGTTGTGGTGGTGTTTAAAAAGTCAGAAATCAAATCATCTATGTGATGGCAGGGAGTTATAAATTAGTTGTTTTTAAAGTCATAAATTCATATGTCAGAACATTGAAACTATTTTGGAAGAAAATACCAAGGATAATAAAAACAGAAGACAGTGAAGATAGAGAAGATTGGGATCCAATCAGGCACTAAAACTCAGCAGAATCTCTAATTATTAGACATACCTCTGAAATTCTCTTTCTTCACCCCATGGGTGTTTGCTCTCTCTTCCTTTTTTTCTTTTCCATTCCTCTCCTTTCTTACCCCATACATGGAATGAAATTTGGGAGACATCACAGTTTTTGTGTCTGGCTGAGCATGATGTGTTTGAAAGAAGCAGCATCTAATTTTTCTTCTTAGGCTGCAGGTAGGGAATAGAATAGAACAGAATATAGCAAAATGGAATGGAATGGAATGGAAGAATGGAGGGGAATAGAATGGAATGGAGTAGAATAGAATGGAATGGAATCTCTCCTGAAATACTTTTTTTGTCTAAACTATTTCTGCTGTTAAAAAAACACATTGTTAATTTTATTTTTCTTCTGTGATATTAATTTTATTTTTAAGAAACAAGTCACATCCATAGATATTTATTAATTTAAAATCTCTTTTTACTAGCTGAGCTTTCCCAGTAGGTAACAAATTGTGAGCAGTGGGGTTATCCAATCTTTTTAGTATTATTTCCAAGGAGTAGATAAAATATGACTATACCACAATCCCTTGGCTTTCTGTATGAGCTGCCATACTCATGACAATGTGGGTGGACCTAAAGGGTATCAGCCAGACAAAGAGAAATGCCATATGATTTAACTTAGATATGGAATCTAAAATAAACAAAACAGTTGAACAAACAAAAACATAGAAACAGACCCATAAATACAGGAAACAAACTGGTGGTTGGGGGGTTGCTGAGGGAAAATATGCAAAAATGGGTGAAGGGGAGTGGAAGATATTGTCTTCCAGTTATGGATGAATAAGTCATGGGGATAAAAGGCACAACATAAGGAATATAGCTAACGGCATTGTAATAGCATTGTATGGTGACAAAAAATAGCTACACTTGGGGTGAGCATAGCGTAGTGAATGGAATTATTGCACCACTATATTGTACACGTGATTAAAACTAATGTAACACTGTGTGTCAACTATACTTCAATAAAAAAGACTTTTGGAGCACCTGGGTGGCTCTGGGTTGGGTTAAGTATCCGACTTTGGTGCAGGTCATGATCTCATGGTCTGGGGGTTCAAGCCCTGCATCGGGCTTTGTGCTGACAGCTTGGAGCCCAGAGCCTGCTTCAGATTCTGTGCCTCCCTCTCTCTCCCTAACTCTCCCCAACTCATGCTCTGTCTCTTTCTCTCAAAAAAATAAATAAAACATTTAAAAAAAGACTTTTTAAAAATAATACCTATTGATAATACCTGCTAAAAAAAATTCCAGGTTTACTTTAAGGCAGAATCAAATCAGGAAAGGTCTAAATCCAAAATAAATGAGGTGTTACTCTAGTAATCCATTTATACACAGCTTTTATTTTAGCCTTTTTTTTTTTTTTTCATTTGGCTGGTGACAGTTGGTCATTGGATTTATAGTATTTAGCATTGATTTTGGAGAAGGGCAGTTTAGTATCCACATCAAATATGCAATATTTCACTGTTTATGTGGCCTTCTAGAATTAATTAGGGAACAATTTCAAAAGGGCCTCTTTTGGATTTAACGATACTAATATTTGTTTAACCCAAAACTGATGAATGTTTGTTTTATTCATTTCTAACTGGGCAACTTCACATTGCGCCAACAGGTAAAATTAATAAGCAGGTTAAGTAATTGGCTTGCTTTGACTGAGAAGCTTAATCCTTTCCATAAAGAAATCTAGACTGATTTTATTTTATTTAATTAATTGATTGTTTTTTTTTTTTCATAACTTAGGAAGCAAACTACAAAATTGTCCTTGAACAATTTTTTTTTATGGTGCCTTAAGCATCTTTGGTCTTTTTAGATGAAGAGCAGGACTTCAGCTGTTGGAAGAAAGTCTATCTTCTGAATGAAATGGCTTCTATTTGCATGGAACAATTAGCTATAATTAGCATGCAAGTTTTAATGACATTGTATTGTGAAGCTGATTATGCCTGGGGGACTGGTGATGCAAGTCACTTCTATTGTTTATTGTATGCAAATCCAGCCACTTAGCTTTAATTAGACATTGAAATTCAGAACAATTGTCAACAATTGCTTTAGTATTAATGGGTAGCATGAACTGCCCATCATGAGTTTTTAAATGGCAGAGACTTATAAGCAATTGATTTGGCTTCCAAGGAAAGAAAAGGTCTCTTAAACCCCATTCTTTGCACAACACTGTCAAGTTTGGGCCAGTCTGGTTGATAAGATTTCTGTGTCTCCCTATTTCCTCTGATTATGCCTCTTTGCTTTGTGAATATTAATAGGTGGCTCTTTCAAGAAAGCAAATTCAAAATAAAACTTAGTAGTTTAAGAAGAGCCAGAATGTGAACTATTTTCATTCAGATATTTGTTGGTTCATGATTTGGTGGTATTCTAAAAAGTTCACTAGGTTGGGTTCATCCTAGTTATTAATGCAAGATACACTTTGTATATTGTAGATGAAAATAATTACATGAATTAACAGTCATACTGCGATGTTCTTTTAGTGACATGGCAGATGTGGTTGATTTAGTCTTCCTTGGCTGCAGAATTGTAAGGAAGAGGTATTGAGCATGGCTGTTTGATCACCCTGCAAGCTCTCCAACCTTTTCCAAGACCCAATTTTTTCCTTAGTCTTTAGTCATCCTGTCCTAAGGATGACATGTTAGAAGAACATTCACATGAAATTAAAATGACTTACTTCCATTCACTTTTCACAGACTATTTGTATCTCAAAATGAGATGCAGGGAAAGAACATGCATTATGGGAAAGAATGGATACCACTTCCAGCCATCAGATAAGGAAATTTTATGAGGTACCCCTCAATTGTAGCCAAATATTTACCCATCCCACTCCACCTAAATGATAAGCTGTCCTTCCTTGGTAATTTAATCTTCTTCTATCAGGATGTTTAGACAAGGATGTTATCATGTGACTCATGTTTGTTTGTTTTTCTCCTTTATAATTTTAGTTGCAGGCAGAAATAAAGTTGGTTCCTAATAGATCTAAAAAGAAACAAATCACAAGAATGTTCCAGTTAAATTTTTATTTCCTATAAATATACCAATAATACTTGCACTCCTTTTTCTTTCTTTCTTTCTTCCCTTCTTTCTCTCTCTCTCTCTTGCCCTTTCTCTTTCTTCCTTTCTGCTTTCTTTCTTTCTTTTTTTCTTTTTTTTTTTTTACTTCCTCACTTTTTGTAAACCTTCTCTCACTGGAAAAAAAAAAGAAGCTATAAGCATTTGCACAGACATTGGTCTGTTTTGAATTAAGTTGGTATGTTAACAAAGAGGGGAAAAGAGTTACTAGCTACCATTGTTCCAAAGGTTGATTTCTGATTTTCCTAACTTCTGTTGTGTCTGGAGTTCTCTCCCCATTTTTCAAAGAAGCACCCTCAATAGCTTAATAAATCAGCTAATAAAATATTTTAGCATCTGCTAATGTTCCCTGAGTGTGTTACATGCTTGTTCAAAGACTTTGTAAAGGAGTGCAATGGAGGGAAACCACAGGCAATTCTGAAAGGCAACACTATCAGATTTCAAAATACTGTAGAACCTCAGTCTTTACCTTAAGACTTTGCTTGTAAATATTTACTTTGTTTGCCCAGATGGTGGCACAATTGGAAAATATGGGTACTTTTTAAGCATCTCTTAATAAACTTTAAAAAATAAACCCAAAATCTAGGATTGAAAATCATAAAAATACATTAAATATTCAGTTGAAAACTTTTGCTATTGTAATTTTTTTTTAATCACACCAAAAGGAAATGAAAATATACAAGTTCTTTTTCAGGTTTTAAGTGCAGTATATTCTCATGTTACTCTTCACTTAGATAAGCCTGAGGCCTTAGTAGCTTCCAAAATATTTCAGTTCAAGGCAGTGAACTTTTAGTGAACGCCAACCATGTGCTATGCACTGTGATAATGATTCTAAGGGCCTCTGATGTGTAATCAGGCAGATAAAGATTATACAGTTAAAGGAAGGATGGGACTCCTGCTAAATCACTGTAATGAAGCCTTGGCCAGTGTGCTTAATGGAATCCTCAACCAACCAAATGGTGAAAGACAGTGGCAAGATACCTTCCTCTCTCACCTAAAGAACTGCAGTTACATCCCAAGTGTCTCCCTGTTGCCATTTTTCTTCCTCTCCATCCATTCTCAGAATCATACATTCTCCAGGTCTCAATTCCATGTCACTTGCTTCTTATTTCACTGGATCTTGAATGGAACTCTTTAATGGATTCATGGGCCTCAGTACAAAGTTCCAAATCATAAAGATGGCTTTTAAGGCCTACCATAATACATGTTTCCTGGTTACCTCAAAGACCCTGTCTCCTACCACTCTTGTCCTAACCTCCCAATTTTTGACTCAGCCACGTAGAACTACTTGCAGTAACCCAAATAGCATCCCTGCTTCTGCCTCTGTGTTGTTCTTTCTCTCTGTGTGAGTATTTGGGTGTAGAGGGAGGAAGGGGAGGAGTTGTAGGAGAGAGTCAACCAAAGCACCATTAGCATGAGCCTCAGTTTCATTCTAGAATGCCTGGGCTTGAGAAGTTGGGTAGAGATTTTAAGTGGGGAAGGAGGGTGAAGTGTTAATAGGCTTTAGCAGGAAGAGGGAGGAATTGTTCTTGGGGATTAATAACCATTGTTTAAACAATTTGGATTTTATCTGGAGAGGTGGAGAGAAACAGCTAGGTGCTAAAGCTCAGGGCAGTGGGAACTCTTGTGGGGATCAAGTAGGAACTCTTGTGGGGACCAGTCCATGCAAGAACCTCAATGGAAACCTCTCCTTCAGTGTCTTACAAGTTTATCTGAAGAACTGTCCTTCCTTCTCACTCCCCTCTTCCCACCCTTACCTGGCTAACTCTAATTTCCATGGTTCAGAGGTCACCTCTCCTCAGAAGCCCTCCCTGTGCTTCCTGGGAACTCATCTCCCCACCTCCAGCTAAGGCCCCTCAGAGTTCTGGGCTTAAATCTGGAAAAGTGCTTATCACAGGGTATATAATTCTCTGTTTGCTTCTCTGCCTACTACACCAGATTGCTCAATTTCTGAAGGGCAGGACCATACAATGCCTAATTCTTTTTTCTAGCATGTATAATGGGTTTAATATCTTACTTTGATGAATGAATGAATGAATGAATGAATGAGTGAATGAATGTAAAAGGTAGGTGAACCCTAAATCTCTGTAGAACAAGATGATCTTTCTGCCTTAACCTCCTTATTCATCTATGATGCAGCCAAGCTGGTCTCTCCACCCCAAGACCAGTAATAGTCCAACATGGGTGAACTGATCCAGAAATAGTTCCAGGACACATCTGCCTTTGTCCCCAAGACACCATGTGGTCTAATGCAGTTAATAAACAGGCTCTTATTAACTGAGATGTAGTTATGTGGAAATACTACATTTCCAGCTATGAAATTCTAGATTTCAAAGTAGAGATTTGGGATCTGTTCCCATTCCACCCACCCTTAACATTTATAGTAAATCACTGCCTAACAGAGAATTATATTCTTCGGGAAAAATGAGAAACGTGTTTGAAGAACTCAACCCTTATTAACACCATTTTTTAGTAACAGTAACCATTAAACAGTTATGTATTTAACCTCTGTAGTTTTTAAGGCTGCTAAAGTGTCTAATTAGTTAATTAGGAAAATAATTATGTGCTAAAATAAAGGAAATTTGAAAATTGTCTATGGATGCATAAAACTGTGTTCAAAATAAACTTCTATTTTGAGGCTTTGGAGCTGTCCCGATGTATTCACATTTCACGATTCTTTGTAGTCATTAAAAGGTTTTTCACAAAAATATTGGATAGTTTCCCAAAGTTCTCTTCTCCCACCTCCTGGTATATATCAAGCAGAATATTGGGCTTCTCTACTCGAAGTATAGTCGGAATTACATTTTGTAAAAGGCTATTTACTTGGAAGTCATTCAAAAGATACACATTGGGAAAACTATTTTAATTTGTAGAGCCAATATTTCTCTGTCATAAGTCAATTATAAGTTAACTTTTCCTCAAGACTTTTTTTTTGCTATTTATAATAATCAATTTGTGAAGCATTTAGCATAGGCAAAAACATGTCTGATGTCAAGATCACTGTTAAGATGCTGCTCTTTTGTTTCCCTTCAGCACTGTACATACATATTGCTTACATTTACTATATAAATGGTGGGAACTCACGGTCCTGAAAGCACAGAATGAACAAACAATCTCTGAATGAGGTATGCAAGTTAAAAAGGAGAAATTGATCATTTCCAGATAATAGTGCAATTATCTTTTCCAATTTGAGGAGTAAAACAATCTATATAATTCACTTCCAGAGAAAGTACATTTATATTGAATAATGTTTGCAGTTGTCATTCTTCCCATCAATGCCCCTCTCCTCCTCTGACTCCTGCTATCCCTACTCCTACTTAACCTGGACTTGTCATGACACTTCAATTGGGAAGTTTTGACATTTGTCCTTGCTGTTCCCTTGACCTTGAAATGGGTTAGAAGAAATCCACTATTTCATGAGATTCTAAAAATTAAACTTCCCTCCCCCAGCAGACACCTTCTGTAGCATGAATTTTAAAAATGAAAGCCAACAAAGAAGGTGAGATTTTGGCTTTCTATGAGAACGGCTGAGCAGGCATAAAAGACTTCAGAGTGAGGAAAAGGCAATTTCTCTTGAAGGCCTAGAGATGGAAGAAGCAGTATGGGTAGCTAAGTGATTGATTTCTCCTCTGCAACCTAGGGTATCAGGATACAATTGTTGGCTCAGACAACTGGGTACTGTATTTACAAGGACATAGTATATAGTGGATGCTGGGAGGATTCAGATCTTAGAGTCCTCTAACAAAATGTATGTTCCCATTCCGTCTTCCCCACTGTTGTAATAGCTACAATAGTGGACAATTTATGTAATTATTCTGAGCTTTGGTTTCTTTATCTTTGAAGCGGGAATACTAATATCTACCTGGGCAAGCTGTAAGGATTGAAGATAATGTATGCCAAGCACTTATCACAGTGGTTGGTTTGCACATAAGCACTAAATAAACAGTAGCTATTATAACAATGACTGCATGGTCTTCACCCTTCTATTCAGGTTGAATTGAGCTAAGACAGTTCTAAAGACTTAATAAAACAGATTTGCCTTGTGACTACTAAGGATAAGAAGACATGAGGAAAGGTGTTTATCATCTGAGGAACTAAAGTGGACCAAGGAAACAAGAAAGAGTTGCTACTATATCTTTGTCTGGAAACAGGAGAAAGACTGGAACACAGCCATCAGCATCTATTTGTAGTAGGCTGAGAGCCCAGTAGCAAAAAACAAAAACCAAAACAAAACAAAAAAAAAAAAAATCTGCCTCTCTCTCTCTCTCTCTGTTTTGTTTTTTTGGGTGTTTTTTTTTTTTTTTTCTTTGATGATAGGAGTCTGGCCAGACTGAGGCTGGGTTTTGAACCCATTACAATTAGACTCCAGTAGTTCAATGTCCAGCTGCACTGGGGCTGTGTTTCCTTTACATATACAGATACCTAGATCCAATCTTGGGATATGTCAGACATCATTCTTCTGCTAAAGTGATTTTGATCTTTCTCCTGGTCCCTACTCTAGATTTAATAATGTTGGTTTGACAGTAAAGGCAAAGGCAACAAAAGCAAAAATCAACAAGTGAGACTCATCAAACTAAAAAACTTTTATGCAACATAGGAAATGCTCAACAAAGTTAAAAGGCAAGCTACTGAATGGCAGAAAATATTTGCATATCATATATCTGATAAGAGGTTAATATCCAAAATGTGTGAAGAAATTATACAACCCAATGCCTAAGAACAAAAAATTAATTTAAAAAAAATACGTGGAGGATCTGAATAAAAATTTTTCCAAAGAAGACACACAGATGGCTAACAGGCTAACAGGTCCATTAAAAGATGCTCAACACCACTTGCAAATCAAGACCACTATGACGCATCACCTCACACATGTTAGAATGGCTACCATAAAAAAAGGAAGGAAGAAAGAAAGAAAGAAGGAAAGAAAGAAAGAAAGAAAGAAAGAAAGAAAGAAAGAAAGAAAGAAAGAAAGAAAGAAATAGAAAGACCAAGTGTTGGCAGGAATGTGGAGAAAAGGGAACCCTAGTGAACCCGAGTGTCCTGTTAGTGGGGGTGTAAACTGGTGCAGCCACTATGGAAAATAGTTTGGAGGTTCCTCAAAAGCAGTAGATTCAAGATACAGTAGGCATCAAATTTACTGAATATGAAGTCTCTAGGTAAAAATGCAACTAGGTTGGTGGTGATAAATGGTTCTCTGGTGAGGGAAACAAATGAATAATCTGATCTTTCCATGCAGGGCTATAAATTCTAGGCGGAATGCAAGCACAAGCTTCCAAGGTAGTTTGGAGAAATCCTTGATCTGGACTGAGTCCATATGGATTGGGTCTCGAAAGGGAGAAGAGACATTTAGGGCAGAAAGCTATACCAGGCATAGGTGACTTGTGTTTGACTTGTAGGGTCAGGCCTGGCTCTGACCAGTGGAGGTGTCCCTGAACTCCGAGGAGTCGAGTGGTTCCCAAATATCCAGTGGGACAAATGGTAACACCTTAAACTGCTTTTATCATCACTGAAGGAAACATAACCTAATTTCAACAAAGATACTGTCTTTTTGTAAATGTACTTCAAGTGCACAGAAATTTACGATAGCTAGAATGCAAGGAGAAAGCAGGGTATCCTGGACAACAATTTACATTTAGGAAATATTTACAAAACACTGGGACATATGCAAAAAATAAAGTCCAGGATAAGGCCTCTTATAGTAAAGGTGTTTTGGAATAGCATTACTATTTCACTTGGTTGAATTTTTATGTCTTGTGAAGACCAGTGAAATAACTTGTATTAAGTGTTCTACTGTCAAATTCTCCTACTGTGAAAGAAGCCCAGCTGGTAAATGCAGAAATCTCAGATCCCTTTTTAGGAATCCATATTGTTGTACTCAGGCAATTCTGATCCCCTGCCCTCTGTGACCAAAATATGACTATTATTTTATAAGAAGATTTGTTATTTTAAAAATAAAGAAAAAGGAAAGAAATAAAATTACACATGATCCCAAATCAATTTAGGTGTCCGAAAAATGAATATATGGTACTTATTGACTGTCCATTACCTCAATACTTAATTTTTAAATTATATATATTCTAAATTAATTATATACATATGTATAGGAAATAAAATTTCCAACTTTGTTTCCTTTTCTCGTCTCTATACTCACATTTCTTATTTATTTATTTTGAGAGAGAGAGAGAGAGCAAGCAAGCATGGAGTGGTAGTGAGAGAGAGAGAGAGAGAGAGAGAGAGACAGACAGAGAGAGAGAAAGAGAGAATCCCAAGAAGGCCCCTTGCTGTCAGTGCAGATCCCAACGTGGGGCTCCATCTCATGAACCATGAGATCATGACCTGAGCCAGAAACAAGAGATGCTTAATCAACTGAGCCACCCAGGCACCCCTCTATACATGCATTTAAATGGCTCTGTTTTATGTTTGTTTTACCAAGAAGTGCTGCGGTGAATATTCTTACCCAATCATCTTTATGCATCTGTCCAATCATTTCTGTTAAAGGGCATTGTTTGGGGGGTGGGGTGGGGGTAATTTTATCACTTTTTGATTGTAAAAGTAAAATGTTCATTATAAATAATGTAGAACTAAAGTAGGAATCACTTTTAATGATGAACTACCACTGAAATACTTTTTCAAAGTACATTAGTTTCACAGAAATAATTTAGATTTCTGGACTTTGAAACCTTGCTGACCTTGCCTCACTCACTCGACAAATGCTTGTGGAGTCTCTTCTATGCCAAGCACTATGCCATGCCGTAAAAGATTTGAAATCCTTGCCCTTTAGGCTGGAGAGTTGTACTTGTGTCTTAGATTTAAGTATGAAGAAAATTTTATTATCCTAATTTTTACCCTTTATCTAGGATTTGTCAGAATATTTGTACCAGATTAAATGAGATAATACCTTAGCTCTTAGCACAGGGTTTCATACATAGTAAGTGCTCAAAAGATGTCATTGTGCTTATCATTATTATCTTCATTAATACTGTCATCATTATTAATTATTGCTTGCAGTGTTTATAAACCACCTCTATGTAAGAATGTTCTCAGAGAACTCAAATAATTCCTAATAGGATGTTGTGTTTGCTAATTGCTATGTGAACTTGTACTTTATCTTCCCCTGGTTAATTTCTCACTAGTTTATCCAAGTTACTAAATTAAAAAAAAATGCCTCTATGTTGTATTCTTATAGTTTGGTTTGCATTATTAATGGATGCGTAATAATTGGGCAATGAGTTGCATTTGACTTTGCAATTTCTGTTCTTTGAAATCAGACTAAAGCTCTACCTTGCTAACCTGGGAACTGCTGAACGTCCATTTTAGCAGTCGTGGTGTCTGAAGAGACTAGCCAGGCTCAACAGCCTGGCTTTCCTAGGAATCCCTGTTTCTCTGAAATGTCTCCCCAAAGGTCATACGGGTAATTATAACCAAGGCAGCAATGAGGGCTCAAAATGCCATGGTCCTTCTGCTCATGTGTATCTCCAAGGATTATTTATAGGTTTCCTAAACTCTGCAGGAAGGCCCAAATGTAAGCCATTATTGACACAGGGGAAAACATATTTTAAAGTCTCTCCTAGCTCTTGCCTTTAAGGAAGGAAGTTTCTACTATTTCAGGTTTTGGGCAAAAACAAAAACAAACAAAAAAAAAACAAAACAACAACAACAACAAAACCTTAAAATTTTTTCATTATTATTGAAGGGAACAAAATCCAATCTAAGCACAGATATTGGCTTTTTTTTTTTTTTTTTTTGTGCACTTCAAGTGCACAGGAATGTAGCCAGAATTCAAAGAGAAAACAGGACTTATTGGGCAAACTATTTTACATTTGGGAAAAATTTGCAAAACTCTGGGATACCTGCAAAGCAAGGTCCAATAAGCACTCTTATAGTAAAAGTGTTCTAGAATAATCGTTGCTGTTTAACTTGGCTGAATTTTATGCCTAATAAAGGCAATGAAATAACTTCTGCTAAATATTACAATTCTATTGGGAAAGAAATCCAGCCACCTTCGTTTCTTTAGGAGGAAGGTAGAGAAGGCTGAGCTGCTTGGATTGGAGGAGCAAGGGGGAAGGGAAATGATCAGTGTATTAGAACACCAACCCCCTCCTTTGAGAGTTAACATGTTTTCATATCACCCATGTTTTGGGGTTGTGGGGGGTGGTTGGTGAAATTATGGAGCTTTTGTGATGCCTGTGTGTCAGGTGCATGCTGAACACTAAACTTTTAGTAATTTTTGAAAGACACCTGTGGTATGTAGCAGTGGAAACTCCTTCGAATTTAAACCTTTTTATCACGAATTATTACAATAATATTTGTTCCCATTCATTAAGCACCTGCTCTGACCAGACACATTTCCTATTTGTCTTTAAGATATACTAAGTTCTGAAATGGAGGAACTTGAAACTTGAAGAAGTTAAACAAAACACCCAAAGACATGGGGCTACTACAAAAAAGCTGGAAGGAGTCTTCATGTAGGGCTTTGCCCTCTGCCAAGGTGTCTTACACCTTCGTTCTGCTATTGAATCATGTTCATTTTTTCCTTCTGACATGCCAGCATGGGCAACAGCCAATTGTCCTCCCCCAAGTAGGGACACAGTCCTGCCCTGAAGTGCATTAGGTTTGACTCTCAGTCTTTTCAGAATGAGGATCCCTGTACCTTCATTCTTTCCTCATGGTCTGTCCCTAAGTCCACCATAGTTTCCTTCCGGGTACAATGCAAGGGCTAAAACCTTTATCCTTCAAAACTCTGCAACCCAGAACATAATATATGCATTGTTAGGCATCCCAAAGGCAGGGTAAGTTTTATAACTATAACATCACTGCAATATTTCAATATAGCTTGCTATCACTGGGACCCTGAGGCCTTTTATTCTGTCATACATATACATTTGTCACCATTCCCAGGCTTTTATTGGTACAGTTTATTTCTTTTTTTCTTCCCAAGTGTACTTATTAAACACTATCTTGTTTATTTCTGCCCCGTTCTCTCATTTGTCACTATAGAGTGACCTTGACAAATTAGAAAAGTGAGCAGAAACCCCATTGCTTCAGAGATTCCCATTGCCAGATCTACTTCCCTCCTTCCCTCCCTCTCCCTTTCCTCCCTCTTTTCCTTTTCCTGAGGCTTACAGAATTTAATATATCCCAGATCACATGGCTAGAAATTCTATTCCAGGTTGGATTCTATTATATTACACTTCTTTACATTTAGTTCTCTAGACTCTAGATCCTCTACATAGAGTATTGTCTACGGAACAGCAGCATTAGAATCACCAGAAAGCTTGTTAGCAATGCAGAATCCTAGGCTCTATCTTAGAACTTCTGAGTCAAAATCTGCATTTTAATAAGACTACAAGCAGTTCTAAAATTAAAATTTTATAAACACCAGTCCAGATTATAGGAACCTATTTAACACATAGTCAACCTTTTTTCCTGTCCAGCAGACTCTGTTTATGCATCCTCCACATTATTCAAGGTTATTATCCGCATTAGTCAAATTCCAATCAGGACAATCTTATTTATTATGCTAGTAAAAGGAATTGGGGTGGGATTTTGATCCAGTTCTTCCCAATGAAACATTCAAGAAGTAGGCTCAGGAATTCAGGAAAGGATTTCTTTCTTTTCATAATTAATCACTTGGTAAGGAACAGTTTTTTTTTTTTTTTCTTTTGCTACTAGATATTATGGTAGCTTCTTAAGATGCTAGAAACTCTGGCGACTATCTTTCAGCCATGATGGGATGGGTGCCAAGGACAAACCTAACTGGGTAAAGATGGCAGAGAGGAAATGCAGGAAGTGGCAAAGCCATCTCACTTCAGGATTCCTTCTTTTTGAGTTTGTTTATTTGCTTGCTTGCTAAATGGTTAAGTTAGCTGATTTAGGATGTTACTTGAAGCCAACAGCATCCCCACTGATACCAATTATGTTCTTCTTGGTGATAAATGTATTGCCAGAAACAGCATCAGCATGCATGTTAAAGGCAAGATCAATTATACCAATTACTTAGTTTACCAAAGGACAATTAGTTTGATCAGATAAGAAATTTATAAATATAAGGTTCCTTTGTCTCTTCAGGAAAATTTTTATCTTCCCTTACCTCTTCTCTTGCATGCTTTTCTGCCCCTATTCTCATCTGCTATCTTTTCTTTTATGTAGTATCTTGAAATATGAATATGCTTCAAGTTTTTTAGAGATTTATCTTTGATTTCTACTGAAAATCTACTATAGAGAGTAGATGAGAAAACAAGGAGAGTAAAATTCAGAAAATAATTCTGGAGTGGAAAGTACAAAGAACTCAGTAATTTTTTTTAATGTTTATTTATTTTTGAGAGAGACAGAGACACAATGCGAGTGGGTTGGGGCAGAGAGAGAGGAAGCCACAGAATTCAAAGCAGGCTCCAGGCTCTGAGCTGTCAGCACAGAGCCTGACACGGGCCCCGAACCCATGAGCTGTGAGATCATGACCTGAGCCGAAGTCGGATGCTCAACCGACTGAGCCACCCAGGCGCCCTAGAGCTCAGTAATTTAGTGTTCAGTTACTTCTTAATTTTCATTCAGCCTTCTGATCATTTTATGATGACACTCATCTTTCTTGTCTTTCTCTGCCTTTCTGTCTCTCAAAATAAAAAATAAAAAATAAAATAAAATTGTGATTGATTTTGATAATTAATAATACCATGTGATTTTCCATATTTTAAGAATGATTTGCTAATGGTATAGATTTTCCTATGTATGTGTGGCTGGTAGAGTATTTATCTAATCAGAAGGTTTAGTCCCTTTCTTTTATTTTTATGACTAACATTAAGAAAAATTTATCTTAAATTTGTAAATCTCTAAAAGAAGGACTTTATGTTCTCTCAATGTCATATTGTGGTATTACATAACAGACCCACCCAAGAATACTTTAATTCTCTATGGGTGTGTACTTTACTGTTTTGTTTGTTTGTTTTATTTTGTTTTAGATATTTTACATCTTTATAAAGTAAATACTAGCTTGGAGAAAATTGAGAGTGATACAAATGATTCTTGTCATATAGAAATGTAAGTGAAATTTATCTGGTAGAAAAAATAATCTGAAAGGTTAGTGTTTAATTGTTAGAGCAATAGGTAGTTTTGTAACTATAGCAGTTGTTTTTTTCACAGTTGTTTTGGTGCCAATGGATACTCAGTCTCTCAATTCTTTTTGAACCAGCTTTACCACTAAGTTGTTTCCCTCATTAATGAATTAAGTAAACCTTTAACACGTGCTCACTGTATGTTTGTAGGAGAGCAGTGTGTTTAGCTTTTAGAAAATTATGCCTCAATTCTATGATTTCAGCCTCAGTGGTGAACTTTGCTGACCAGTTTTGATATTAATTATGGATTTTAAACACACCGATGACATTTCTGTAGAATTCGTTGGAAGGTGTACATCTCACCTCATTAACACATCACCAGCTGGAATCTATAATGGTTTTTTAGTTATTTAGCCAAAGAACTAAACATCCTATCTATATCAAATAAACTGAAGGGTGGTATCACTGAATTACTGGTCATCCATTATGATGCTTTGAATTTGTCAATATATTCTGTTTAGAAAGATAAAGTTTTCCTTCTATGATAGTTAGCTGTCTTTGACTATTTTTAAAGAGATTTAAGGTGTAAGTTTCTGTTTGAGGGACACTTATTTACGTATTTGTGATAATTCTAAATGTTTAATTATAAAGTTTTCATAACATCTTCTTTCCTGAACTTGCCTGTAATCTCTAGCCCAATTACTGCCCATCTCTACCTATTTCACCTGCACAAAGAGGAAGGAGTCTTTTTTGCTTGGAAAAAAGGTTAAATTTAACTGCATTTTTAAATGCTGAGGGAGAAGGGGGTGGAGAAATGCATGCAGGCAAGGGTTTCATCAAAGTTGAGGAAAGGGAGAAATTTTCCAAAGGTTCTTGAGAAGAGAGCACATGAGGGCTGTGGGTTGAAAAGGGAAAAGAAACTTAATTAAAAAAAAATAGTGAGTTAAAAGTTGGACCTCTTTTAATGTACTTCCAGATACTTGGGTATACAGTGAAATTACTTTGAAATTACTTGGTAAGTATGGTTTGACCCCCGAACCGTGCTTTTTGAATAAAGAAGTACTTGGAATCTAATGTGATTCTCCAAGTTTATTAAATTATATTTGAATTCTGCCAATATTCATTGAGTACTGATTATGTGCTAGGCTCTTAAGTGCTAGACAAAGAGTCTGTCCTCAGGGAACTTACAGTTTTATTGGGGGTTGGCAGGGGTGCAGAAAATAAACAAAGGAATAATAATAGGATATGTTTTATACAGTAGCTGGAGATGAAGACTATGAGGATATAAATAGGCTGAGTAGGCTGAAGAGAGAAGAGAGTGCCATTTTACATATGAGGATGAAGTAAGGCTGCCATTTAGGAAATAGCACATTCCATTCTAGCCATGTAGGCAAAACTCATCATACTGAGTAGGCCAAACTAAGTAGACAGACAACTGAGTAGAAATTTCTTAGGTGTGGACCCTGATGGCCCCATGAATCTGTGGTATTCTTCAGAAGCTCGTGCTGATATTAAGCTTTTTTTGAAAAAATAGAATTCTAGAATCTAGAAATACTTTGGCGGGGGGTGAATATGGCTTGGAAGTATACATTAGAGAAGAGAGAATTGCAGTGAGCCCTCCCCCAAAGCATTTTCTCTTGAGGAAAAAAAGAAGTTATATGTCATTTCCTTAGTCATGATTTGTAATAGTTCTATGAGATTCTCATAGAACATGGAGACTCATCAGGGAAACAGAATATGAAACAACTCTCTTTTATCAATTTAGAGCTCCTTTGTCAAGGGAGGATTATTTTGCCATAAATTCAATTTAAAGGGAAGGACATGTAACTCACTTTCAAGGTCATTAAAAAGGATAAGAAAAGTAGGATCCTATAAATAAAACTTTAATAAGCTAAACTAACTGGCAGCAAGAGAGCAAGCTATTTTCTCAATAAATATTGTATGGTTGTGCTTTGTCAATTAACTATTTTTTTTTGACTGTGAACAAAATGTAAATGTCATGGATAAATGATAGCTGTAATGATGTTTTCCAGCATTGTGCTCCATGTTACCATGGCTTCTTAACAAAGATGTTAAATCATTAGGAGTCATATTTCATGATAATTAACTGCAAATCTGGTAATATTACCACTTTTCATTTGGCGTGAAATGATGAGGGAGAACCACAAGGTTTATTGGAGGTACATGGCAAAGGACAGAGTGACTTAATGTATGTATATAAATCTTATAAAACTACCTATTGGACAGCATTTTATGATGGACATAAATTCCCATTCACTCTCCACTAGTGATAGACTGTGAAGTCTGCAGTAGAAGTAGAAACCTGAGATGGGAAGTCACCCTAGAGAATAGAAGGGGCTCATAGTTTTTCTTTCCTATCCTCGCTCAGTCTCTCTTGCCACAGCTAAAAAGTCCCTTGTTCTTGGCTAAGTTTTGAACAATTGCATACTCCTATTAATTTTGTCTTATTAAATGTGCTTTGTTATAAAATATGCAATAGTGCTTTTATAATTAAGGAGCTATTAACATTTTCCATTTTAAACTACTGTTCTTTTCTCTGTATTTCTTTGAACTCTGAAATGTTCAACAAGACCATTCAAGATTTCATTTCAGGGAAATGAAAAATCATGAGCACTCTGTGTTGTAAATATTTTCATCCCAACTTACTGTTACAAATATAGAGACAGTGGTTTGGGGGTAAAAAAGACACTTTTTTATAGAATTGGGTGCCCTGGTTTGATTTTCTCTTTTGCTTATAATTTTTTTTTATCTTGAACACTGCCTTAATCAAAAAAAAATTTTTCTGTTGTAAGTGACTGAAATCCAAACCAAAGTTTTTTAAGAAAAGAAAAAGGGACTATGTTGGCTCATGTAATTGGAATCTTAAAGACTTCTGGCAAGAACACATTGTCCCAACAGGGCCATGTGTATCAGTCTCTCTATGTCTTAGCTTCGCTTTTCTCAGTGCTGGCTTAATTTTCAGGCAAGCTCTCTCCACATGGTGGGAACAATGGCAGCTTTAGACTCTTAGATCTTAAGAGCTGGAGATCCTGGAAGAAGACAGAAACTATTTCTGATACTTTTGACTAAAGTCCAAGTGATGACTGATTGGTCCTGCTCAGGCCAGCAGTGCATCTTAGAATGAATCCCTGAAGTTAGGAATAGAGAACATTCTGCTTTGACTGGCCAGGGCTCAGTCTGCACCTGACTCTTCCAGGACCAATGCTGAATCACATTGTCTAAAGATAATGAATATTAAATGAAGGAATAGTAGTTGCCTGAATAAAGAGATGTTAAGTAGTCAAGTTATAGATATAGCACTTGACCTTACACATTCATTCATTCTTTTCCAACTAACTTTTAAAAATTAGCCCCACCTTTTTGCTGTATCAGGGACTATGGTGGTAATGATGAAAGGTTTAAAAAAAAAAAAAGAGGACTTGGCTTCTAGGAATAATCATGTGAAAAAAAAATATGTGCAATGCAAAATATCATGAATTGAAAGTCAGTGATCTCCCAAGGGAAGGATCTTCCAGGTTTCCTTGTTAGGATCAGGGAAGACTTCAGGAAAGAACTTAAAGCTGTGCTTTGTGCTTGACTTCTACTCAATGAAAATAGCATAGATGGAGGTATGAGAACATGGCACACACAAAGGAAGAACTTGTTCCCACCTCAGTAGGGAGCAATCACAAAGAACAAGGGAAATAGCAGGCAATGGAGCTGAACAGGTAATCAGAGGCAGATCTTGGAAAGTCCTTAAGTTGATCAAATGAGGCTTTATTGTTTTTTCTTTCTGTCAGATGGGGATTATTAATCAGAGGAATAGTATAAATCAAGTGTGTACACTAAAAAGATCATTGTTGTGGGCACGTGGAGGATTATTTGAAAGCTTTTGAAACAAGAGGCAAGATAGCTATTAAGAGGCTATTGTGACTTCCCAGCCTCAGAGGATTCACTCATTCATTCACTCACTCACTCATTCATTCACTGATTTCTTCCCTCCCTCAACAGATATTCATTGAATGTCTGCAATGTACTAGATATTGTGTGAGACAAAGTATAAGGCAATGGTAATGGAGTTAGAAAAAAGGAGACAAATAGGAAAGTAATTTAAGCAAAGAATAACTGATTTGATGTCAAATAGCTTCAAGACGGAAAAGACAAGATTGTCGGTTTCCAGCCCAAGCTCTTGGGAGGAGGGTGGTAACATTGCTGAGCCAGGTATTGTCCAAATCTGTTCGCTCAGCTGGAATGTGACAATAATAAGAACCCAGCATCACAGGGCTATTAGGAGGATGAGTGGAAATAATACAAATATGAATGGGTTTTGTAAACTTTAAAATATAAAATGAAGGCAAGATGTTATTGTTTAACGTAACATTTTCAAATGATCTCTGTGATTGCTTTAGATTCCATGAGGCTGTAATTTTCTCCTCCCAAGATGTACCCATTGGACAGAATGAATTAAATCAGAAGTCTTGACTGTCTAGTGAAATAAGCATTATTTACCTTGGAATGTCAGCCTTTTCAAGCTTTATTTTCTATCTCCTGGTTTTTCTTTCATTATGCAGGGTGTTGGAGCTGGGGGAAAGGAGGTAAAAGCCAGTTGAGTTTCTCATAAAATTGCACATTGCGGATTTGGGGGAGAATGGTTTTGTTTAAAGCTGATTCATTGGGCTTTCATAAGAGACACTATTGTATAGGTACAATAACTATTTAGTGAGGTTCTTTATGAGACATTCAGGATTATGGATCCATGATTTGCATTCATTGCAAACATTGTAACAACTTCCTTTGAGCCATTAAAACAAAGGTATTGGAAGGCTGTTAAGGACTGCACAAAGCCGTGAAATCGCAACAGGTTCATTTATTGGAGAAAGTACTAGCAAGATACAAGCCAGCATTACAAATCCAGGTCTCATCTGTTCAGTTGTCACATTTAACTTTTTCCAGCCTCATTGTGTAAAGGAAGGGGCTATGATTTGAGTAGGTTGGAGACTCTGAAATCATACTGCAATATACTCACCCACCCAGCCAGCCATTCATCCACTTATTCACTTCAATTCTTAGATGCTGGGGTAAATGCTAAAGAAAATAATATGCTATCCCTGCAGAGTGTAATTGGAGAGACAGCTACATAAAATATATTTGCAGTAAAATGAAAACGTGAAATGATAGGCTAAACGCAGAGTGTTTTGGTTGCTGCTGGGAAGACAGGACAGTAGAATGAAGAGGCAATTGCTGAATAGAGAAAAATAAAGGACATTCCAGGCAGCCAAATTAATAAGTGAGTGTTGTGTTGCAAATTAAGTTGTGAATTCAGCTCCCTGGGAATCACTAATGTTGGCAAATTCCATCAGCTAGCCTTTTCACTTCCATCTCCAGGATTTCTGATTTAAAGACAAATTAAGCTAAATGTTTAGTTGCTCCATAAAGTGTCAGTGTGAGAAACTCATCTAAACCAGACTTGACAGATGAAAAACAAAGAGAAGTTGAGAAGTTCCAGTGACTGCATAACAGAATACGGGCTGACTGACCTTTGCTGTTGTCCCATGAGTGGTAAAGGTATTATTCGTCATAGGCCTGAAATCACTTAGCACAACATCTGGCACACAGTAGGTCCACAATAAACAGCTGATATTATCCATTGACAGAACACTAGCTTGGCACAATATTTGAAATTGTTCAAGAAGAATTTTTTTTTAATTTTTTTAAGTTTATTTTTGAGTTAGAGACAGAGTGAGCGGGAGAGGGGCAGAAGGCAGAAGGACAGGGAGAAAGAGAATCCCAAGCAGGCTCCACACTGTCAGCACAGAGCCCGATGCAGGGCTTGAACTCACAAACTGTGAGACCCTGACCTGAGCAGAAACCAAGGATCGGACTCTTAACCAACGGAGACACCCAGGTGCCCCATGAAATTATCCAAGAAGAATTTTTAAGGGCATCCCCAATTCTTTCAAAATAACTGTATTCTCTTCCATTCCTACATCAGCTTTGCCCTGAGCCTATAAGAAGTGAATAGTATAGATCCATTTAAACAAATTAAAAAGAAATTAAAATTTATTTAAAAAAATTTGTCAGACTCTCTTTTGCAGGTGCACAGGAGATGAAGTATTGTTATTAGTCTAAAGGCAATCATGATAGTTTCATGACCAAAAAAGGGAAAACTTTGTGGAGGGTGCAGCACACCTGGTATACATCAAAATTAATTAATTTTTTAAATATTTAAAAAAAAATTTTTTTAACGTTTATTTATTTTTGAGACAGAGAGAGAAGAGCATGAACGGGGGAGGGGCAGAGAGAGAGGGAGACACAGAATGGGAAGCAGGCTCCAGGCTCTGAGCCATCAGCCCAGACAGAGCCTGACGCGGGGCTCAAACTCACCAACCACGAGATCGTGACCTGAGCTGAAGTCGGACGCTTAACTGACTGAGCCACCCAGGCGCCCCTAAATATTTTTTGTAACATTTATTCATTTTTGAGAAAGAGACAGAGAATGAGTGGGGGAAGGGCAGAGAGAAAGGGAAACACGGAATCTGAAGCAGGCTCCAGATTCTGAGTTGTCAGCACAGAGCCCAACGTGGGCCTCAAACCCACGACTGCGGGATCATGACCTGAGGTGACGTCAGACGCTTAACTAACTGAGCCACCTTGGTTCCCCCATCAAAATTAATTTCTAATCTCATGTGCTCATAACATATAGGTCACTTTTATTTCCAAATATAATAGCAGAGGGGAATATCTATGAATTAGACACTGTCAGTCATATTACTAGCAATAATAACTAATCCACTATGATTCAAATATTATGGTATAAATAGGTGAAGGGAATTGCAAGAAGATAAAAACAAACAAACAAACAAACAAACAAACAAACAAAAAACAAAAAAAAAACCCTTCCTGTTATCACTGGATAAAGAACCAGGTCTCTTCAGTCTAAACAGCTTTTCTCTTCACTTTTCTGCATATTTTAATTTAAAGAATCTGGGCTAGTTTTACAATTCGGATGACAAATTCCAACTCTGGTCTTCTCAAATTGTGTAGCATTATGCAAGCTAATTATCTCCTCTAGTCTGTCAAATGGGGATAACATTAATACCCACCTCATGTAGTTATTATGAAAATAAAATGAGATAGCACATGCAAAGGTCCCATGTATGACCCAGTGTGGAGAGGATATTTAATAAATATTTGTTCCACTTATCTCCTTTGCTTTATCATTCACCCAATATTAGCTTTTGCAATGTGTTTTGCAATGTGTTTTGGTGAATAAACAAAGTCAACCTTTTATACTCATCATTTGGAGTATGTGGCAATTCAAATACAAAATCAAAGGTACATAATCCCCAGAGGATTAATGTGCCTTCTAATCCCTGATGAAAATACTAATGGCTTTATGACATTAGGCAATTCACTTACCTCCAGTGCCCTTAGCTCTATATTTAGTTACAGTTATAAAATATATCATTATTATGAAGATATTATTATATAAATAACTAAAAAATAGGTGTTAATATTTTTATGTATGCATTATATCAGATTGCATTGTTTTGTTATTTTTTTCCTTGATTTAATGCTTTGATTCAACTTTATAATTTTAGTGGGAAAAATTTTCCCCTTTATATATAGATTTCAATGTCATAGACACATTAATGTTAGAGTTGGAAGGGAACTTACATATTATCTAATGTGGTGAAGTCTCACATGCCACCATTCCCTTCTCCCGTGTTATTATAGACCTCTCCTGAATGTACCTCCTGAAGCGGAGCATTCCTATTGTCCAGAAGTACCACTGTGAGAGTCTTCCTTGTGCTTAAACTAAGTCCCGCTCACTTTCTCAGCTACTCTTGACAAAATTCTACCTTTAAAGGTTACATTAGAATAAATTGATACTGTCTGTCATGTGGCAGCCCTTCAGATTAATTGAAAACGGGTAACATGCATATCCCCAGCCTTTATTCATGCCTCATATGTAATGCGTTAGGTGGTTTAGAGGTACACTTTTATCCAAAGATCTGTAATTAGTATGGCATTATACTGCACTGCAATACTTAGAATGAATTAAGTTTTGTAACATTTTGCCTTTCATGCATCTGTGCTTATTGTTTGAAGACAAAGTATTTCTATGTCTTCTAATAGGGACCTTGTGTTCCAACCCATAGATATGACACCTTCACTAAGTGTGGAAAAATCCTAAATCAAAAATAATTAAACAGACAAAAATAAGAGGTTGAAGCTTGCTTGGTCATGCCCAAGGTTGAAAAATATCTTTATTATTGTGTCTGAGGGCGCACAAAATGGAAATAATTCCTTCCTAATCAATGACTATGATCATGTCTACGGTGGGGACAGGGAAACAGGGAACAGACAGCCAGGTCCCTGGCTAAAGGACATTTTGTTGACCCCAGGGAAAGAGTCAAAACCTCTGATGCGATGATAGCAACCTGGAATCAAGCACAAGAGAGCCAAATCTGGATTTAGATATATTGCTTGGCTGACACAAAGTTTTTTGTTTCTTAGTTGCCTTTAGGGGGTGCCTGGGTGGTTCAGTCAGTTAAATGTCTGACTCTTGGTTTCTGCTCTGGTGATCATCTCACGGTTAATGAGTTCAAGCCCCACACTGGGCTCTGTGCTGACAGTGCAGAGCCTGCTTGGGATTCTCTCTCCCTCCCTCTCTCTGTCCCTCCCGCTCTCTTTGTCTCTTTCAAAATAAGTAAATAAACTTTTTTTTAAGTTGCTTTTAAAATTCAAGAGATTCTATATAAAATCAAAACGGGGCCTGGTTTACACTAGTCAAGAGATGGGATGGGACATCTCCACGTGGCAGCAATTCCCATGGCTTCCTATTTGTAGTATATTTGGCCCATTGCTTCCATTTTTTATTGTTTGCTTAATTCTTATTGGCATGTGAGGGCCCAGTCACTGGGTATCTCTGGACTGTGCTTACCTTTATTATTCCAGCCACATGCTTGCCTCTTCTTAACCTCTGGTTCTCTTTAATTCTTTACTCAACCCAACTTAGTACACACCCATGCAGACTTCCTCAGGTCTAAATCTTCAAGCAGGACAGAGCTGCTTGGATGCTTAGACCTCGTCCTCTGCAGATGTAGAGACTGCTCACCACCTTGTCCCCTCTAGTCCAGCATTTTTCCTTGTCGTGTTGCCTGACCAACTGTCTGTTCATATGAGACACCTGTCACTGCCTGGTGCTCACACAGGCTCCACAGAGGGTAGGATGAGCCACAGCTACATGCACTGACCACAGCCCTGGTGCCTCCTTCCTTTGCGCATGCTGTATCCAGCACCTGGGTCTTTAATGACAGAAAGTCAGAAGCCAGTTAAAGTTGTTACCTGGCCAGTAGACACATGAAAACAACACTCTCATTAGGAATCAGGAAAAGGCAAATCAAAACGAGTGTGAGAAGTTTCCCAGCCATCTTTATAACTTTTGTTTGTATTTATTTATTTTAAAATTCTGGTATAGTTAACATACAAGTGTTACCTTAGTTCTAGGTGTGCAATATAGTGACACTTTTTATCACTTTTGAATGTCAAATATACATCATCACAACACAAGCTGGAGAAAGGAAAAAGAAAAAAAAATCTTTCTGCTTTTCTTTTCTTCCTGAGTTCAGTCTGTTGAGATGGGTATGAGAAAGGGATTATGTTGATATGTGACTGTGAAAACCACATGCTGGGCCTGGTAATGAAAGATTAGATGCAGAGAAGTTTCTCTTAAAGAGCAACCATAGGATGAAGCAGTCACCATTTTGCAACCTTAATGAATTAAAGGGTGGAGGCAATGCTCATCTGTTTTGTGGTTGCCAATCTCTCTCTCTCTCTCTCACACACACACACACACACACACACACACACACATGCACACACACACATGCACACACACACACACACACCATTAGACCTTATGTGCCTCTTATATATTACTACTTATGGAGTAGCCTAGCCAACCCAACCCTTAAAAATAATTGAACCTAAATCAGATCAATCCTCTAGATATAACTACCAACTTATAGGAAATGCAGAGGAGAGGGACGTGAAATTACACCATGGAGCCAACAAAATCCATACTAGAAAATTCTACAGACCAGACGGCCCAGCTTTATCAACATATAAATTGGGAGAGAGGGGAAAAATCTGCAGAAAATAAGACTTAAAAGACATCCCATCTGAAGCAAATATAACAAAATATCATTCATTCATTCGTTTGAAGACTATAAAGCTATTACACAAAATTATTCCCCATACATCCGCATTTTAGTTTTCATAATTTAAATGGTATTGTGTTTATTATAGTCAAAAACCAATAAGCATTCGAGATGATGGGTGGCTCAGTCAGTTAAGTGTCCCACTTTGGCTCAGGTCATGATATCATAGTTCATGAGTTCGAGCCCCCCATTGGGCTCTCTACTGTCAGCACAGAGCCCACTTTGGATCCTCTGTCTCCCTCTCTCTCTGCCCCTCCCCTGCTCTCTCTCTCTCTCTCTCAAAATAAATAAACTTTATTTAAAAAGAAAACCCAAACAAGCATAAAAGACCTACCAATCCCTTCCAATAAAAATTTAAATTTGGATATTGTTTCATACACACCCTAACATTTTTGAAAAATATGAAATTTATGATACAATTTAAAATTTGAACACTGACAGGCATTCAATGAACATAAGGAATTATTGTTAACTATTTAAAGATACAGTAATGGAAGTGCACTTATACCCCTCCCTTGCTCCTAAAAGAGGGGGAAGAATCTTTCTCATTTAGAAACATACACTTGGAATTTATCTAGGTGACATAATACAATGTCTGACATTTGGTTCAAAAAATACAGGCAAGAGGGAAGTGGGTAGAGCCATACATGAGATTCTAATTTTGTATGTGTTGGAAGTATTCCACATTGCAAGCTGAGAGCAAACAGAAGAACAGGTACTGGATGGTCAAGCCCCCTTACATGATCACAGAGGCAGCAGTTCATTAAGAATTCATCTGACTCACCACTGGACTGGCCCCAGTGGACCCGCCCCTCCCCCTCCCCCCCTCCCCACCCTAAACACAACATATGATGCTTAGAGAGTAATACCCTGGCCTAACAAAACTGTTAACTAGCCAGCCTGGAAAGGAATTTGGTTGTTTCTTATCCCAAAGAAGAAAATCTCATTTATCTCTTTCTTCAGTGTTATCAGAAAATGCTATGCAGCAAATAAGTGGCAACTCCATAAGTGGATGTTAATGAAATTTTAATGAATTTGAGGTGCTAGCACAGTATATCCCTGCAGAGCTCAGTTTAAAAGGAAAAAAAAAAAGTCCTGCTTTAATGCTGAAAGCTTACAGATGACAGCAGCAGCCTTAAGACCAGTGTGAAGGGAGCCTCAGTGGGGTGAAGATTTTCTCAGCCTAGTAAAATGTGTGGCCTTCATTTTTCTGGTCTCCTGGAGGCCCTGTGAGCCCCAAGGTCTGACATCCTGTGGTTCTGAGTGTTGCATGCCTTGCACAGAAGAGATCCATGATTTCTGTCATCCTCTGCTGCCTCTGGATATTGAGGGCTCCTGCATCCCTTTAAATGTTTACTGCAGATTGCTTCTTTTGCCCTTCTAAGTAGTCTGTAAACTCGATGCCAGAGAGGGGCTGAGAGAGTTATTGCCTGTTGATACACTCACCCAAACAAGTGCTGAGTGCTCTTCCCTATACGCATATGGACTTTGGCTGTGGGCCCAGAATACCTGAGTCAATTTCAGAATGTACTTGTTACAGTGGGTTTGTATTTTTAGAGAAGAAAAAGGTGTGCAATCCTAAGATCTAAAAGCTGTCCACATTTACATTCCAACTTTCTTTTTAATTAAGCAGACCACAAAGATCAATAGAGAATTTACTAGCATAGAGGAGCATACTGGAATGATTTCATGAAAAAATGTTGCTGCATCGACAGAGGGAGGGCGGGGGAGGTGTTTACCAAACCATCTTTAACTGGCTGGATGTTTCTCATTTATTTCAGATTCCATTCTTTCTATATACTCCCCACCCCATCCCAACCTTGGACCACAACGCTTCCAGAATGTTAACAATGCCCCTGGTCCTGGAATGTATTTTCCATGAGAGAACAATTTCCCACTTTTACAATGCTAGAACAATTGTGTGCATTGTTAGAGACCCCTATATGACTTTGACATTGTCAAAAGAGAATAGTAATTCTCCATTGACAGCTCCCAGTGACTGAAAGTATAATCAAAGTCAATGCATTATTAATGACTTTTCTTTTTAATGACTCAATCACAGTATGAGATGCTTTTCAAACATTTTATTTTATATAATTTTTCCACTTGGAAAAGTCTGCCCACAAATTAAGGAAATACAATAGCTGAATAAAACCAGAAATATTGTGTTGGATACTCTCCAAACAAATTGTCCTTCAAAAAGATTGCCAGAGTAAGCTCTGATCGCTTTTCCCTGACAGGTGAGGACCAGGTAAATTATCTACTTGGGTCTGGTTATCTGAGAACACAGATTGGGAGCTGGGCATTGGAGTCTGAGAGTCCCGATACACCCAGATTTATTATTTACTAAAGGTTTGATCTTGGGCAGGTCTTGGAAGAACTCAAAAGTCTTGGTTTCTTCCTCTGTGAAATGAAGCCAGCGATGCCCTTGACACAGACATTGTGTGAGGATTAAATGGTATGCTGTATGGAAAGTGGGTCGTTCACTTCTTATTCTGGTTCCAACCCCTTAGATTGAAGACAAGGACAGAGAAAGGAAGCTTCACAGCTGGCCACCCTTGCTTCTCTAAACTCATTAACAAGGTACCAGGAGAGGGAACATTTACCTTCTTTGTTTCCTTCCAACCAGTGAACCAAGCTTCAATATAACATGGCCCTTAGCTCATTTAATACTTGCTCTCAGGATCCCCCCATCTCTCTTTGGCCCACTGGCTTCACCCTCAGATCTCAGCACCTCATCTCTTTGCCCAAGAGCTTTCTCTGCCCCTTGCAGAACTCTCTGCCCATGCACACTGTAGACTGGACATGCCAGGGAATTGAAACCCACAACCGGTAACTGATGGAAGTGGCTTTGGATAAATAGCTCAAGTCTCTCACCCTGTAGGTGGGAGAACTCTGAGGCATGTTCTATACCATCTCCCAGAGTTCTCCAGTGGGAATAAACCTCGGGTTCCCATTGTGATAACTTTCTTGATAACACACCCTGCCTTAGTAACCTTCCCTGTCTCACCTCCGTATTTCCCTAGTGTTCTTTCCTGGGATCCTATTGCAACTATTTGCCTTGGAATCTTATCTCAATATTCACTTCTGGAGGAACCTAACCTAAGACAGTTTATTAACTAAGATGGGCTTTGACCAATGACGCCTAACACTGAGCTTCCAAGCATTTTTGGAAAATATAATACAGCTGTACTGATTACATATAATTCACATTTATGACTACACATCTCAGAAGGGCAATCACTCTGGCAGAGAAGCTTACTGAATTTTCCTAGTAAAATGATTTTCCCTGCCTTTCAGGTGACTGTATCACTCTTATTCTAAACCATTGGCCCTGAACTTCCTCCCTCTTTTGCCTTCCCATGGACTTTAATCCTAGAATATTCCACCTTCCTTTATTAAAACATCAATTCTTCCCTTATGAAAAGGTCACTCCCTTTGGGGTATAAACACAAATAATAAAAATCAAAAACAATTTAAAGAAACTCACTTACCCCAGAAAGCCCTGTACCTCATTCCCTTTGTCTTTGTTCTCTTTCACCGTGAAACTAAAATTATTTCTACTATACTCCTCAATTCTTCATCTTTCAATCTCTCTTTGTCCTGCTCCAACCAGGATTTTGCCCTCATTACTCCACTGTCACCATTCTTATAGAAGTAGCCACTGAGCCACATCTAACCAAGGCTAGGGGTCAAGTCCCCATTCTCATCCTCCTTGGTCCCCTAGCAGCATTAACGATAGTTGAACACCTTCTCATCCTGACACCACACTCACTTGGTTTCCCTCTAATTCACTGGCTGCCCCTTCTCAGTCCCTTTTCCTGACCTCCTCCTCTTTGATCAGACCTGTGAATGTTGGCATGCCTGCCTTGCCATCTCCATCCATGTCTTTGGTCATCTTTCCAATTGCATAGCATTAAATTCCATCTCTGATGTATACATCCTGCCTAGCTTTCTCCCCCAACTTCAGAACTTAACATTTCAAACTGCCTTTTTAGCATCTCCATTTGACTATCAGATATCTCAAATTTGTAAAATGGAAAAAAGAGAGAGAAGGAGAGAGGAGAAAAAGAGGGAGGAAGGTGGGGGAAGAGAGAGAAAGAAAGAGAGAGAGAGAGAGAGAGAGAGAGAGAGAAGAGACTTCTCAAGGTGTTGCCACTACTCTGCATCTCAGTAAATGTTCCACTCTTCACTCAGTGGCTTAAACCAAAAGCCTTGACTACTATATTTCCCTATTATTTTACAACAAGCATATTAATAAGTACTTTTGTCTCTACCTTCAAAATATACCTCAAATCCAATTACTTACCACTATCTCCACAGCTCCTAGCTTTTCCTTCACCAACCAGTCTGACCTACTCAGGACCTCTATCATTTCCGGCCTCCACTTGATAAGTATTTGTTGCTAGATCAACAGAGCAGATGAGCATTTTAAAATTTTAAAGTTGGATTGTGAACTAAAATGTTGAGGGAGGGCATCACATTTTGTTTACAACTGTATTATTTGTTAATGATTCACACTTGACTATGTACAGTGTACAAGTCTCTCTTCTTTTTTCTTATCAGTTTTTTTCTTTGCTAGTTATTCCTTTATTCTATTCTTATTTTCCTCCATTTTATTTTCTCTGACCTAGATCCTACCATTATGAATTACCTTTGCTTTCCCTCACATTGCTAGCTTTTTATTAATCTCTTTCTTTTCTTTTCTTCTTTTTTTTTTTTTTTTTTTTTTTTTGGATTGCATTTTCCTCCTGCATTCTACCATGAGAAAATCAGGTGCTTTTTCAAGGGTGTTTAAAAAATGTTGGCAGCAGAAGTAGTCTTCATTCCACCTCTAAGTTAGAGTCTTGTGCAAGAGGATATTGTTCTAGGCAAGAACTTAACATTCACATAAGTTTTTGCCGCCTTCTGTGTCTGGAAGCAAGCTAAACCAATTATTAGCATAATGATTATATCAAACACAGTAGCTGAAACAAGATATGGGTTATTTTTCTTTCAGGAAAAAGAACTCTACAAGAGACAATTCAGAATTGGCATGGTAGCTCCAGGAGGCTATCAGTATTTCAGGCTTCCTTTTTCTCAGCTAGCTTTTCTGTGTACATGGCTTCCATTTTCTAGTTTGTTCCATGGTCTTAAAATAGATGCCACAGCTCCAGCCATTACATACAGATTCAGAGCAGGAAGAAGAAAGAAAAGGAAAGTAATTTTCTGAGTCAGATTCACTTTTAAAGAACTTTTTCAGAAGCACATAAAACCTTTTTGCCTACATCTCATTGGGCAGAAATTAGTTACGTTATGAACTCTACCTGCCTAGAAGATTGGAAAATGTAGTTTTCCAGCTTGAGACATTCTTATCCCCAATTAAAAGTGGGATCTGTGTAAAGAAAAAGGAAGAAAAGTTATTGGATAGGTATACCATAATAATAATTATAATAATAACTACTCGGTATTAGACATATTAAATGCTAGGCATGTGTTGAGCAATGTATGTGAATTTTCTTCTTCAACTGTCACACCAACTTAACAAGTTAAATACTATTATTTATCCCCATTTTATTGATGAAGAAACTAAGGCACAAAGCATTAGGTAACTTGCTTGGTTGGACATAGATGGTCAATGTTGGAATCTGGGTTCAAACCTTCACAGAGAGGCTTGGGATCCCAGGCTTCTAAACTCTGTGTTAAACAAAAGTTGATGTTCCCCAACCCTATTCCCATTTTCACCACCCATTTCTCTTAGCTTATGTGAACCACACCCTTGTTATTAAAAACAAAATGAAAAAAGTGTGTGTGTGTGTGTGTGTGTGTGTGTGTGTGTCTGGTCAAACTTGTACTTTAAATTGAGAAATCCTAAATAGAGTATTACAATAGCTTAGTTCCTGGATTCTGACCTCTGAAGTCCTTTATCAAATCCCAGTGTCCCCCATCTTTTCCTCCATTCCAACCTAGAATTTAAGGCCAGTTGCAGGCATCTTCATGGACAGTCCCGAAGGCAGAAATCCTAGTGACTTAACCAGAGGTGTGGTACTCATTCTACAAATTTCACTGTGACTTCTAGTTAATGAAAATATAAGCCTAAGGGGGAAAAAAAGAAATACAATGGCATATGTCTAGTCTTTGGTGTTGGATTTCAGTGCTTTAAGTATTTATTATGCCAGTCTACCTTGATATACACTCTGAGATGGGACACTCAAAGCAGACATTACAATGTCCATTGTACAGATGAGGGTATTGAAACACAAAAGACTTTAGGATGAGTCAAGTTTGCATGTCTAGGGAGTAGGAGTTCTGGGTTTCACAGTCAGAATCTCTGATTCCTCAGTGGTCCTAAAGTGATGGAGCCACTGGTAACAGGTTTCTGCTTATACAGAAACAATCCTTTAGGTCTGCCACAACCTTGATTTAGCTCTTCTAGTAATCAGCTATCTTAGAATAAAACTCTGAAAAGCGTGATGTGGGAAGATGTGGGTGTGGAATGAGGACGGGCAGGGAAGTGACATGGAAGAGAGAGGCACTGGCTGACATGAGAAAAATAAAGTTTATGTTTAGCATGACTGCTTTTGAGTTTTAACCACCAAGTCATTTTCAAGGGTAAAGTGAGTCCACTGATTCCAGATACAAGTCAAGTTCATGTAGTTAACGAGGGAATGATAAACATGATGAATCTTGTTTTTCTGTGACTTGTGTTCAATAAATTACCTTTTAACAATGTGAATTTTAGGTGGCATCATGCTAGTGAGTTGTCGGTTATATTTACATTTACTTGAAAGCTTTGTTACATATATGCATATATTAAAATAGTACTTTTGGAACTGCATTGATGATGAGGTAAACGGGCTACCAGTTACCAAGTACCCTTTTATATGCCACGGATTTTATGTTTTGTGCCTTTCACGTAAGGCTTAATTGAACTCTTCTACAATCCCACAACGTATTATTATCCTAATTTTACTGGTGAAGAAGCTGAAGCACAGAGAGGTTATGCAATTGTCCCTATTTCACACAACTATTCAATGGCAGGGATGAGAATTTGAATTCAAGTTTTTGACCTATTACTCTATGCTCTGACCCCTAAACCCACCACATGCCACCTACTGAAATAATGAGTCTTCTGTTGTGATATTCCTAATAACTGGAAGTGATAAATTAAGAACTCAAAGTATACTTTAGCCAGAATTTTTTGGTTAGTTATTTTCCTGATACTGTTGCCTTTATGAGAAGGGCAGGAAAATAATGTATAATTTTGTGTGTGTGTGTGTGCAAAGACTGGTAAATTTCATCCTATTTTATTGGCATCCTTTCTTCTTCTGTTTCTTTTTAAATTCTTTTAATGTTTATTTATTATTGAGAGCAGAGACAGAGCACAAGCATGGGAGGGGCAGAGAGAGAAGGAGACACAGAATCTGAAGCAGCCTCCAGGCTCTAAGCTGTCAGCACAGAGCCCAACGCGGGGCTCGAACACACAGACAGTGAGATCATGACCTGAGCCAAAGTCAGACACTTAACCAACTGAGCCACCCAGATGCCCCTCTTCTGTTGTTTCTAACTTCCGCTTTTGAGACTATCTCAAGGGTCATTATCTAGGGATGCAGCTACTAACAGAGCAAAATAGTCAGGGTCATTTAAAATCTCTTGGGCAGACAGCGTTTAAGTTTTCTTGTCTCTGGCTACCGGTAACAAATCTTCATTAAATCTTAAACACAGCATAAACAAAGCATGAACAGATTGTGAATGCTTCCCAATTCAACGAAGAGAGATTATGGCTTTGCAGATACTGTTCAGTGTTGGAACAGACCCTGAGGAAATAATTTTAAGGCCCATAGTATTTTCATGTATTTTGGCTTCTCTAAGCCAGATTTTTGTAGAGGAATGGACATTGCCAAAAAAATGTGCATTTTTGCTTCAGGTTGTCTGGACTAAGATTTATGCTTCTATAGCCATCTTTATTATCACCCGTGGAAGGCAATCAGTACTGTCTTAACCCAGTCACATCCCTACTAATGCTTTATGTATATTTCACACACCTACCTATACAATAGAAAGAAGTCATTGCAGAAATAAGGCAAAGTACATGTATTAAGACCCAGTTTTCAATACAGCCCTTTTGCTAACTGGGTCCAGACATAGATGAATGCTGGAATCCATCTGGAATCTGCTTGAATGAGGGAGAAAAGTTATCTAAGGTGAATCTAGATTGGGTTGTACAAGTGTCAATGTTTTATTCAACTGAGAAGAGAGGAACGAATAGTAGAGTCCAGTTTTTTTGTTTTGTTTTGTTTTCTTTTCTTTTCTTTTCTTTTCTTTTCTTTTCTTTTCTTTTCTTTTCTTTTCTCTTGTGACAGGCCTTGCCACTTAAGAATGTCAGAGGAGGGAAAGCTAGCAAGATAGTAGCCAACTGGACAACAGTAGTGATCATCTACTCATGTAACTGGGCTGCTAAGTCATTCTTTCCGCTGGGAGGGAGGACATATAATTTCTTTTGGCAGCTGTTTCTATTTTAGGGGCTAAAGGTGGAAGTGCAGGGAAGGATGAGTCATTCCCCTTAGGTTGATTGATTGAGCAGGTATCTGGTGGGCCTACACAGGAGTGCTGGTGAAAATGACTGGGAGGAGGAACCAGACTTGTGAACAGGAGGCATGAGACAGAGAGCAAGCCCACACAAGGGCCCAGTTGACAGGTCCAGAGAATAAGTGGGGACAGCTGGAAGAGCAGCCAGGGGGTATGGTCACCACCTCACATTGTCTCCAAATAGTATTTGTTCTTCAGTGTCTTCTTTTACATGCGGACTTGGGATTTGCTTTGGTGACTGACTTTCAGGCAGGTCACCACAGGTATTTAAGAATCTTCTTTGTCACTGTGTTAAGGCTAGTGGGAGGTATTGGCTGGTTTCCTAGGATTGGGGGCTGCATTTCTTTTTCCACTTAGGAATCTTGAAATTATACCTGTTAAGGAAGTGTTTCGTCTTTCAGGGACATTGACAAAAGAGGGTCCAGGAGAAAGAGGACAACAAGCAGCTCTTCAGCTTTCCCCTACCAACTATTCTGGGACCTGGCTATTCTCTCACATGTATCTTCATCTTAGCCTACAGATATGCTAAAGCTGTCTTGAACTCAACAAGACAGAATAATGCAAAAACCCAAACAGCCGCCAACATAAAGCACAAACATATCAAACCCAGGAAAACTCAACCTTAGCTCCCCTTACTCCTGTCAAACCCACAATATACTCATTGCCAAATTTTCTCTAAAGCATTGTCAGCACTCCTTGGCACCATTTCTGTACCACACCCGTGCTTTTTGGTTTCTGGCATCTGGCTCCTGCCCAATTACTCAACTGAAATGCCTCTTCTGAAGGGCACATGTGGCATCCTCATGGAGTTGGAGTGCCAACTCCAAAAGCCTTTTCTTAGCTTCATTTAATCCCTTTCTGTAGGCATTTTTATGACACTGTTGAGTATATTTCCTTTTTTTCCCCTTCAACTGGTCAAATGTGCCACGGCAAATAAACTACACACACACACACACACACACACACACACACACACACACATGCATACACATGGCATTTACACAGATATGTGCCTTTTATTTTGCTTTATAGAAATGGTATCATATTTTAAAATCTTCTCTGCTTCTTGCCTTACTCACTTAACAGTTCATTGTGGAAATCTCTTCAAATGAGCTGGCATAGAACTAAGTCATATTTTAAAATACTGTGAAAGTACCACAAATTATTCAACCATTCCCCTATTGATGGATATCCCATTTATTTTTCAGACATTTTCCACTTTGGGCTGGTGATTTCATATTATGGGATAAATTCCCAGTTGGGGGATTGCTGGATCAAAGGACATGTGTATATTTAATTTATATTTAGTGTGCATATTTAATTTTAATAGATGCTGCCAGCTGGCCTTCTCAAAAAGGTGTACCACTTTACATTTCCACCAGCAGCCCTTCCCCAAGCATTATAGTCCTTTGTAATTTTTACAAATCTGTTGCATTTCCCCAACTACCACCAAAGTTGAGCATCTTTTCACATGTTTATTAGCCATTTGGATGTGCTTTTCTGTGAACCTGGCTATTTATATCCTTGTTCAAGTTACTTAACCTCCCTGAGCTTTGGGTGCTTCATGAGGTTATTGTGAGGATTACATAAAATATTTATGAGAAGGTTTTGCCCAAAGTCTGGCACAAATGACATGCTTGATAAACAGTAGCTGATGTTATTTTTTTTTTTTTTTTTTTGAGAGAGAGAGAGAGAGGGCACAAGTGAGCAAGGGGCAGATGGGGAGAGAGAGAGAGAGAGAGAGAGAGAGAGAGAGGAGTGGAGATCACCGGAAGCAGGGGCTTGGGTTCACCCAAAGTGGGGCTTGTGCTCACTGGAAGCAGTGCACACGATATGGGACTGGAACTCATAAACTGAGAGATTCCATGACCTGAGCTCAAGTCAGATTCATAACTGACTGCGCCACCCAGGCACCCTGGTGTTAATTGTTTTGAACTCCTTTTTGCTTATGTAGTTGATCTTTATCCTCATACCTTTAAAATGTAGGTATTTTCCAGTATTCTATTGCCAGTTCCCTTGTTTCTTGAAACTCCACATTCTTGACAATCCCCATGATGTCCACTGTTTCAACTTCACAATCTGTTCTGCTGAGAGATCTGAATCACTGATTCTGATTTGTCTTTGAAGTTCAAAAGCAGCAATTTCAGTATCCTACTGGATCCTGTGCTTCAAGCCTCCTCTCCCCTCAACAGTCTGTCCTCATGGGAGATTCATCTCCTTCCCATCTGCCTCCTGTATTCCTAAGAGCATCTGTTTCTCCAAGACCTTTGGATTTGAAATCTCAAAGTCATTGTGCTGCCTTGTCCTAGATATTCACTCCAATAACAAAGCCTTGTTAATCTCTCCTCTACACTGGCTCTTATATCTGTCTCCTCTGTTTCTACTCTAGTTCACTGCCTCAACAATAATTAAAATGGCTAACTAACCAGTCTTTCTCCTGCCAACTTCTCCCTTTTCTAATCCATCTGTTATATACCAGGGGAAATATTCCATGACAGTGGAGCAGTGGTAGAATCATGGACCCCCGTCTAAAGCATTTATCAATCCTTTCTTTTACAGAATAAGGTTTACACTGGTCTTGGAATACACTATCCTCATTCCTGCATGTACCCTATTTTTTCACACGCAAAATTCCTTCCTCTTCACTGGTATACCAGACTTGGGCACACTCGTTTTTCTTCTGCTGGACTGTCAATCTATGATGCCTCTCCCTTCTCTACCTGTTGAAATTTTATTTCCAAGTCCTTTTCCCTTACTGAGATCCTCTTTATTTACTCAGCTAGAATGAATCACCTACTTTAGCAATTAATCACAGCATCTCCTAATTTAATTTTTCTATAATAATAATTATTATTGTTAATCATTTACATAATTCTTTTTGCTCCATTACATTCTAAGCTTCTTGAAGGCCAGAATATGCCTCTTGTTCCTAATTATATTTTCTTTGCTGTTTTCCCTGTCTTAGTTTCTTATCTTGTATCTTGTAAGTGTTCTTTTTGTTTTTAAAATTTTAATTTTAAAATAAATGCATGGCTGGAGCTTGGACTTGGGAACAAATGGAATATGACTGGAGAGAAAAAGCTTTGCCAAGGACCAGTTGTCTTAGATTCTCAGAGGTGGCAAATAGTGACAATGGAACTGGTCTGTCCCATAGATACCTTCTGTTTGCTCTTATGCAACAGTATATGAATACATATTGTACCGGTTGGCCAATATTTATAATCAACATAATAAGCATCTGGCTTCTCTTGAAAGAAAGAACATTGGCAAGAGTGGGTTTGCATTCTTGGATGGCACAATGGGTTGAGATGGGCAACTATAGCCCTACCTTGGGCTGGCAAAAGCTCCCTTCTTGCTATACTCACCACCCCGTGGATATTACCTACATGAACCCTACAGGCATCTGAGCCCATGATCATAGCACTAACTCAGTGTGTGACCCTAAGTTAGTAAGTTGACCCTTAGATTTGATGTTCACAACTGTATAATATGGGATAAAACACACCATTCTACATCTTTTCCTTATAAGGGTTCCTTTTATTCATTTCTTTCCTATGGGCCTCATGGCTAAAATTCCATTCTCCATGAAAGAATGCACCTATTCAACATAACTACTTTGTTCCACTTATGCTATCCTCTTTTTCCTAATTGATTCAGATTTTAACCATTAGTCCATAATTATCTGGGTTATAATAATATAAAGTACCACATTTTCTGTCTGTGTAAAGTTAAAATGCAGTTGAACGCTTAAATACTCTTCTTTGCTATTGGTTGCTAAGTTTTGCTTGGTTTTCTCACTTCTTTACCAGACTTCAGTGTAACAAGCTGGCATGGGCCTCTGGGAACAACGGCTGGATCCACTACCTAGTAGCTTTGGTAATTCCTGTGATACCATCAGAAACCAGTCAAAGTTATTACAATGCTTAATTGATAGAATTTATATATATATATATATATATATATATATATATATATATATATATATATACTTTCAGCACCATGTGTGGTAGTCTTTTTATTAATGTTTATTATTGAAATGATCAAATAAGTATAGATGGTAATATATAAGTTGGAAGTCAAATGTTTCCCACCCCCTTCCCATCTCATTCCTAGTAATTTCCTGATAGTTTTGAACACAATTGTCTAATTCCTTTTCTTTCCTTGTGCACATTCTTTACTGAAGTATAATTAACATACAAAATTATATTAGTTTCAGGTATACAATATAATGATTCTGTGGTTCTAGACATTGCTTAGTGTTCATTATGATAATTGTACTATTATCTACTATTATCTACTTTATCTACTTCACCCATCCCCCCACATACGTTCCCTCCGGCAACCACCAGCTTGTCCTCTATGCTTAATAGTCTGGGATTTTTGTTTGTTTTTTTTTTTTCTTTTTTCATTTGGTTTGTTTCTAACTTTACACATATGAATTAAATCATATAATTCTCTTTCTCAGACAAACTTATTTCACTCAGCATTACACCTGTAGGTCCATCCATGTTGTTGCAAATGGCAAGATTTCATTAGTTTTATGGCTGGCTAATATTCCATTGTATGCATGTACATCTTCTTTATCCATTCATCTATGGATGAACACTTGGGCTGCTTCCATATCCTGGAGTTTGTCAGTGAAGCTGCAATAAACATAGGGGTGCATATATCATTTGAAATTAGTGTTTTCTTGGGGCACCTGGGTGGCTCAGTTGGTTGAGTGTCCAACTGTTGATTTTGGCTCAGGTCATGGTCTCACAGGTTATGAAATCAAGCCCCACTTGGGTACTGTTCTGTAGTATGGACCCTGATTGAGATTCTCTCTCTCTCTCTCTCTCTCTCTCTCTTTCTCTTTCTCTCATCCCCTCCCCAACTCATGTGCAGGCACACACACTCTCAAAATAAGTAAATAAAACTTAAAAAAAATTAGTGTTTTATTATTCTCTGGGTAAATACCCAGGAGTGAATTTATTAGATCATATGGTAATTATATTTTTAAGCTTTTGAGGAAACTCCATACTGTTTTCTATAATGACTGCACCAATTTGCATTCCCATTAACAGTGCATGAGGGTTCCTTATTCTTCATATCCTCACCAACACTTGTTATTTCTTCTGTCTTTGATTTTAGCTATTTTGTCAGGTGTAAGGAGACATCTCATTGTGGTTTCGATTTGTATTTCCCTTATAATTAGTGATATTGAGTATCTTTTTGTATGTCTGTTAGCCATCTGTATGTCTTTTTTGGAAAAATGTCCATTCGGGTCCTTTGCCCATTTATAATTGGATTTTTTTGTATTCAGTTGTATAAGGTCTATATATAGTTTGGATATTAACCCATGATCAGATATATAATTTGTAAATGTCTTCTCCCATTCAGTAGGTTGTTTTTTGTTTGGTTTGTTGATGTGTTCTTTTGCTGTGCAAAAGCTTTTTAGTACTGGAAGCTCTAGCCACAGTGATTGGACAAGAAAAACAAATAAGAAGTATCCAGACTGGTAAGGAAGAAGTAAAATTGTCACCACATGCAGATGACAAGATACTATACATATAAAATGAAAAACATAGGGGTGCCTCAGTGGCTTAGTTCATTAAACACCCAACTTTGGCTCAGGTCATGATCTCATGGTTCGTGAGTTCAAGTCCTGCCTCATGCTCTGTGCTGACAGGTAAGAGCCTGGAGCCTTCTTTGGGTTTTGTGTCTCCCTCTCTCTACCCCTCCCCTGCTCGCTCTCTCTCTCTCTCTCTCTCTCTCAAAAATAAATAAACATAAAAAAAGTTTAAGAACATTAAAACTAGAGATTCCACCGAAAAGTACTATTAGATCTGATAAATGAATTTAGTAAAGTCACAGGAAACAAAATTAATATACAGAAACCTGTTGCATTTCTATACACTAATAACGAAGTAGCAGGAAGAGAAATTAAGAAAACAGTTCCATTTATAATTGCACCCAAAAGAATAAAATAATTAGGAAGAAACTTATCCAATGAGGTGAGAGACTTTGAGAACTATACAACAGTGACGAAAGAAATTGAAGATGACAGGAGGAGGGAAGATGGCGGCGTAGGAGGACGCGGGGCTCACAGCGCGTCCTGCCGATCACTTAGATTCCACCTACACCTGCCTAAAGAACCCAGAAAACCGCCAGAGGATTAGCAGAAGGGAGTCTCCGGAGTCAAGCGCAGACTAGAGGCCCACGGAAGAGGGTAGGAAGGGCGACGAGGCGGTGCGCGCTCCACGGACTGGCGGGAGGGAGCCGGGGCGGAGGGGCGGCTCGCCAGCCAAGCAGAGCCCCCGAGTCTGGCTGGCAAAAGCGGAGGGGCCGGACAGACTGTGTTCCGACAGCAAGCGCGACTTAGTGTCTGGGAGGTCATAAGTTAACAGCTCTGCTCGGAAAGCTGGAAGGCTGGAGGACAAAGGGAGGGAGAGCTGCTGAGCCCCCGGACGGCAGAGCTCAGCTTGGCGGGGAACAAAGGCGCCAGCGCCATCTCCCCCGCCCATCCCCCAGCCAAAATCCCAAAGGGAACCAGTTCCTGCCAGGGAACTTGCTCGCTCCGCGCAAACACCCAACTCTGTGCTTCTGCGGAGCCAAACCTCCGGCAGCGGATCTGACTCCCTCCCGCTGCCACAGGGCTCCTCCTGAAGTGGATCACCTAAGGAGAAGCGAGCTAAGCCTGCCCCTCCAGCCCCCGTGCACCTTGCCTACCCACCCCAGCTAATACGCCAGATCCCCAGCAACACAAGCCTGGCAGTGTGCAAGTAGCCCAGACGGGACACGCCACCCCACAGTGAATCCCGCCCCTAGGAGAGGGGAAGAGAAGGCACACACCAGTCTGACTGTGGCCCCAGCAGTGGGCTGGGGGCAGACATCGGGTCGGACTGCGGCCCCGCCCACTAACTCCAGTTATACACCACAGCACAGGGGAAGTGCCCTGCAGGTCCTCACCACGCCAGGGACTCTCCAAAATGACCAAACGGAAGAATTCCCCTCAGAAGAATCTCCAGGAAATAACAACAGCTAATGAACTGATCAAAAAGGATTTAAATAATATAACAGAAAGTGAATTTAGAATAATAGTCATAAAATTAATCGCTGGGCTTGAAAACAGTATACAGGACAGCAGAGAATCTCTTGCCACAAAGATCGAGGGACTAAGGAACAGTCACGAGGAGTTGAAAAACGCTTTAAACGAAATGCAAAACAAAATGGAATCCACGATGGCTCGGCTTGAAGAGGCAGAGGAGAGAATAGGTGAACTAGAAGATAAAGTTATGGAGAAAGAGGAAGCTGAAAGAAAGAGAGATAAAAAAATCCAGGAGTATGAGGGGAAAATTAGAGAACTAAGTGATACACTAAAAAAAAATAATATACGCATAATTGGTATCCCAGAGGAGGAAGAGAGAGGGAAAGGTGCTGAAGGGGTACTTGAACAAATTATAGCTGAGAACTTCCCTAAACTGGGGAAGGAAAAAGGCATTGAAATCCAAGAGGCACAGAGAACTCCCTTCAGACGTAACTTGAATCGATCTTCTGCACGACATATCATAGTGAAACTGGCAAAATACAAGGATAAAGAGAAAATTCTGAAAGCAGCAAGGGATAAACGTGCCCTCACATATAAAGGGAGACCTATAAGACTCGTGACTGATCTCTCCTTTGAAACTTGGCAGGCCAGAAAGGCTTGGCACGATATCTACAGTGTGCTAAACAGAAAAAATATGCAGCCGAGAATCCTTTATCCAGCAAGTCTGTCATTTAGAATAGAAGGAGAGATAAAGGTCTTCCCAAACAAACAAAAACTGAAGGAATTTGTCACCACGAAACCAGCCCTACAAGAGATCCTAAGGGGGATCCTGTGAGACAAAGTACCAGAGACATCACTACAAGCATAAAACATACAGACATCACAATGACTCTAAACCCATATCTTTCTATAATAACACTGAATGTAAATGGATTAAATGCGCCAACCAAAAGACATAGGGTATCAGAATGGATAAAAAAACAAGACCCATCTATTTGCTGTCTACAAGAGACTCATTTTAGATCTGAGGACACCTTTAGATTGAGAGTGAGGGGATGGAGAACTATTTATCATGCTCCTAGAAGCCAAAAGAAAGCTGGAGTAGCCATACTTATATCAGACAAACTAGACTTTAAATTAAAGGCCGTAACAAGAGATGAAGAAGGGCATTATATAATAATCACAGGGTCTATCCACCAGGAAGAGCTAACTATTATAAATGTCTATGCGCCAAATACACGAGCCCCCAGATATATAAAACAATTACTCATAAACATAAGCAACCTTATTGATAAGAATGTGGTCATTGCAGGGGACTTTAACACCCCACTTACAGAAATGGATAGATCATCTAGATACACAGTCAATAAAGAAACAAGGGCCCTGAATGATACATTGGATCAGATGGACTTGACAGATATATTTAGAACTCTGCATCCCAAAGCAACAGAATATACTTTCTTCTCGAGTGCACATGGAACATTCTCCAAGATAGATCATATACTGGGTCACAAAACAGCCCTTCATAAGTTTACAAGAATTGAAATTATACCATGCATACTTTCAGACCACAATGCTATGAAGCTTGAAATCAACCACAGGAAAAAGTCTGGAAAACCTCCAAAAGCATGGAGGTTAAAGAACACCCTACTAACGAATGAGTGGGTCAACCAGGCAATTAGAGAAGAAATTAAAATATATATGGAAACAAACGAAAATGAAAATACAACAATCCAAACGCTTTGGGATGCAGCGAAGGCAGTCCTGAGAGGAAAATACATTGCAATCCAGGCCTATCTCAAGAAACAAGAAAAATCCCAAATACAAAATCTAACAGCACACCTAAAGGAAATAGAAGCAGAAGAGCAAAGGCAGCCTAAACCCAGCAGAAGAAGAGAAATAATAAAGATCAGAGCAGAAATAAACAATATAGAATCTAAAAAAACTGTAGAGCAGATCAACGAAACCAAGAGTTGGTTTTTTGAAAAAATAAACAAAATTGACAAACCTCTAGCCAGGCTTCTCAAAAAGAAAAGGGAGATGACCCAAATAGATAAAATCATGAATGAAAATGGAATGATTACAACCAATCCCTCAGAGATACAAACAATTATCAGGGAATACTATGAAAAATTATATGCCAGCAAATTGGACAACCTGGAAGAAATGGACAAATTTCTAAACACCCACACTCTTCCAAAACTCAATCAGGAGGAAATAGAAAGTTTGAACAGACCCATAACCAGCGAAGAAATTGAATCGGTTATCAAAAATCTCCCAACAAATAAGAGTCCAGGACCAGATGGCTTCCCAGGGGAGTTCTACCAGACATTTAAAGCAGAGATAATACCTATCCTTCTCAAGCTATTCCAAGAAATAGAAAGGGAAGGAAAACTTCCAGACTCATTCTATGAAGCCAGTATTACTTTGATTCCTAAACCAGACAGAGACCCAGTAAAAAAAGAGAACTACAGGCCAATATCCCTGATGAATATGGATGCAAAAATTCTTAATAAGATACTAGCAAATCGAATTCAACAGCATATAAAAAGAATTATTCACCATGATCAAGTGGGATTCATTCCTGGGATGCAGGGCTGGTTCAACATTCGCAAATCGATCAACGTGATACATCACATTAACAAAAAAAAAGAGAAGAACCATATGATCCTGTCAATCGATGCAGAAAAGGCCTTTGACAAAATCCAGCACCCTTTCTTAATAAAAACCCTTGAGAAAGTCGGGATAGAAGGAACATACTTAAAGATCATAAAGGCCATTTATGAAAAGCCCACAGCTAACATCATCCTCAACGGGGAAAAACTGAGAGCTTTTTCCCTGAGATCAGGAACACGACAGGGATGCCCACTGTCACCGCTGCTGTTTAATATAGTGCTGGAAGTTCTAGCATCAGCAATCAGACAACAAAAGGAAATCAAAGGCATCCAAATTGGCAAAGATGAAGTCAAGCTTTCGCTTTTTGCAGATGACATGATATTATACATGGAAAATCCGATAGACTCCACCAAAAGTCTGCTAGAACTGATACATGAATTCAGCAAAGTTGCAGGATACAAAATCAATGTGCAGAAATCAGTTGCATTCTTATACACTAACAATGAAGCAACAGAAAGACAAATGAAGAAACTGATCCCATTCACAATTGCACCAAGAAGCATAAAATACCTAGGAATAAATCTAACCAAAGATGTAAAAGATCTGTATGCTGAAAACTATAGAAAGCTTATGCAGGTAATTGAAGAAGATATAAAGAAATGGAAAGACATTCCCTGCTCATGGATTGGAAGAATAAATATTGTCAAAATGTCAATACTACCCAAAGCTATCTACACATTCAATGCAATCCCAATCAAAATTGCACCAGCATTCTTCTCGAAACTAGAACAAGCAATCCTAAAATTCACATGGAACCACAAAAGGCCCCGAATAGCCAAAGTAATTTTGAAGAAGAAGACCAAAGCAGGAGGCATCACAATCCCAGACTTTAGCCTCTACTACAAAGCTGTCATCATCAAGACAGCATGGTATTGGCATAAAAACAGACACATAGACCAATGGAATAGAATAGAAACCCCAGAACTAGACCCACAGACGTATGGCCAACTCATCTTTGACAAAGCAGGAAAGAACATCCAATGGAAAAAAGACAGTCTCTTTAACAAATGGTGCTGGGAGAACTGGACAGCAACATGCAGAAGGTTGAAACTAGACCACTTTCTCACACCATTCACAAAAATAAACTCAAAATGGATAAAGGACCTGAATGTGAGACAGGAAACCATCAAAACCTTAGAGGAGAAAGCAGGAAAAGACCTCTCTGACCTCAGCCGTAGCAATCTCTTACTCGGCACATCCCCAAAGGCAAGGGAATTAAAAGCAAAAGTGAATTACTGGGACCTTATGAAGATAAAAAGCTTCTGCACAGCAAAGGACACAACCGACAAAACTAAAAGGCAACCAACGGAATGGGAAAAGATATTTGCAAATGACACATCGGACAAAGGGCTAGTATCCAAAATCTATAAAGAGCTCATCAAACTCCACACCGGAAAAACAAATAACCCAGTGAAGAAATGGGCAGAAAACATGAATAGACACTTCTCTAAAGAAGACATCCGGATGGCCAACAGGCACATGAAAAGATGTTCAACGTCGCTCCTTATCAGGGAAATACAAATCAAAACCACACTCAGATACCACCTCACGCCAGTCAGAGTGGCCAAAATGAAGAAATCAGGAGACTATAGATGCTGGAGAGGATGTGGAGAAACAGGAACCCTCTTGCACTGTTGGTGGGAATGCAAATTGGTGCAGCCGCTCTGGAAAGCAGTGTGGAGGTTCCTCAGAAAATTAAAAATAGACCTACCCTATGACCCAGCAATAGCACTGCTAGGAATTTATCCAAGGGATACAGGAGTACTGATGCATAGGGGCACCTGTACCCCAATGTTTATAGCGGCACTCTCAACAATAGCCAAATTATGGAAAGAGCCTAAATGTCCATCAACTGATGAATGGATAAAGAAATTGTGGTTTATATACACAATGGAATACTACGTGGCAATGAGAAAAAATGAAATATGGCCTTTTGTAGCAACATGGATGGAACTGGAGAGTGTGATGCTAAGTGAAATAAGCCATACAGAGAAAGACAGATACCATATGGTTTCACTCTTATGTGGATCCTGAGAAACATAACAGAAACCCATGGGGGAGGGGAAGAAAAAAAAAAAAAAAAAGAGGTTAGAGTGGGAGAGAGCCAAAGCATAAGAGACTGTTAAAAACTGAGAACAAACTGAGGGTTGATGGGGGGTGGGAGGGAGGGCAGGGTGGGTGATGGGTATTGAGGAGGGCACCTTTTGGGATGAGCACTGGGTGTTGTATGGAAACCAATTTGACAGTAAATTTCATATATTAAAAAAAAAAATAAAAAATAAATAAATATAAAAAAAAAAAAAAGAAATTGAAGATGACACAAATGGAAAGATATTTCATGCTCACGAATTGGTAGAACACATATTGTTAAAATGTCCATACTACCCAAAGCAATCTACAAATTTAATGCAATTCCTGTCAAAATACCAAAAACATTTTTCATATAACTGTAAAAAATAATACTTTGTATGGACCCCAAAGAGCTAAAGCAATCTTAAAATAAGAACAAAGCTAAGGTACCACAATCCCAATTTTTGAGATATACTACAAAGCTGTAGTAATCAAAACAGTATGGTATTGGCACAAAAATAGACACATAGATCAATGGAACAGAATAGAAAGCCCGGAAATAAACACATGCTTCTATGATCATTTAATCAATTCAAAGGAGACAAGAATATGCAATAAGGAAAAGACAGTATCTTGAATTAATGGTGCTGTGAAAACGGGACAGCTACATGCAAAAGAATGAAACTGGACTACTTTCTAACACCATATACAAAAATAAACTAAAAATGGATTAAAGATTTAATGTAAGACCTGAAACCATAAAATTCCTAGAAGAAAATACAGGCAGTAATTTCTTTGACTTTTGCTGTAGAAACATTTTTCTAGATATGGAAATATCTAGAATATGGAATATTCTAGATTTAAATATAGATTTAAAATGGAATATCTTCCCTTCCTCAGGCAAGGGAAACAAAAGCAAAAATAAATTATTCATAGTACTCCTTGAGCACATTTTTACAAACTGCAAACATACTATGGATTATGTTGTTCCGTTTTCTTTTTTACTTCTTCCCAAAATGAATCAAGTATCTTTCCATTCCAGTGCATTTTCATCTACCTCATTCTTCTTAATTGATTTTTATCACGGCAGTGAAGGTATCATAAAGTATTTAGCTAGTTATCTGCTGATTGACATTTAGATTGTTTTCTATTCTCTTTCTGGTTTAATGTCCAGTCTCCTTGATAGCGTAGGAGGTAAGCTAGCCATTGTATGACTGTATGTTTCTGGACAAAATGTTAACTATTAATAGGTATTTGAAAGTTAACTCCATGGACACATACATAATCTGCTAGTAACTGAATCATTCTTTAGTTCACTTTTCCAGGGGTGAGAATCTGTAATTAATACCAGCCACCATTTTAGTCATAAAAATAACAACCCTCATGTTCTGAGCCCTAATATGTGCCAGGATCCATGCTAAGTACTTTACAAAACTTATCACTTTTAATCCCAATAATCCAACAGGCACATACTGGTATTATTTTTTATTATAATAAATATATTATTATATTTTACAGACCTATAAGCCAAGTACTTTTCCCAAAATCACAAAGGGGTTGAAGAGGCAGAACTTGAATGTGAACACACACAATTGCAAGCTAGAAATTTTTAATTTTGATTGCTGAGGGGATGGGAGACCTTTCATTGATGGGTTCTCCTCCCCAACTCCCCATATATATGTGAAATTGTAATGGGGAAGGGAGGGAGAAATGAAAGGGCTCTCCCATGTCCTAGGCCAAGAGTGCAATGCCAACCAGGTTATTCCCAAAAAGAGACTATTAAGAGCAGCAAAGTAAAAGCTCATTTCTGCCATGACATTGCAGCTCTACAAGGCTTCAAATCAGAAGCTCTATGAATATTTCTTGAAACCAATCTTATGTTTGTGCAGAAACACATCCTGTGGGGAAAGGCTCAGACTCTGAAGACTTAGAGATGCCCTGAACCAGCTGTGTGATTGTGGTTTACTCTGTCAGAGAATGATACTTGGGCCACTTGGTCTCTGAGACACATTTTTGTGAAATAATTCCACTTGAAATTACTGAATAAAATTGTTGAGTTAATGAAATCATTTTAGAGTTATGGAAAAATTTAAAAAACAGTATGAAGAATTCTCATTCCCATTTGCCTTTCTCACAGAACTCCCAAATATTAATATTTAGCTATCTTTGCTTTGTTGTTCTTTCCATATATACAGGCACACCACACACACACACACACACACACACACACACACACACACGTAGATTTGTTTTTAATACATATTGTTTTTATTTCTGAACTGTTGAACTGTTTAAAATATTACCATAAGGCCCCTTGCCCCCTAAATATTTAATTGTGTATTTCCTAAAAAATAAGACATTCTCTTCTATAACTATACTGTAATTATTAGAACGTGTACATTAATACCAATTACAGTATTATTATCTAATCTATATACTTTATTTGAATTTTACCAACTGTCCTAATGTCCTTTATAATAAAATAATTTTATTTTTATGATCTAGTATCCAATCCAAGATCATATATTACATGTTGTTGTCATTTCTTTTTGGTCTTCTAAAATCTGGAACAGTTCCTCAGTCTGTTTGTCTTTTGTAACTTTGATATTTTTGAAGAGTTCACACCAGTTATTGTGTGTAATCCCTTTAATTTTGGTTTATCTCATATTTCCTCATAGTTAGATTTAGGGTATGCATTTTTCCAGAAATATCACAGAAGTGAAGTTGTGTCATGCCTGGTGCATTACTTTGGGAGCCACACAATGTTTATTTGTCTCATTACTGATAATGGTTAAGTTTTAAGACCTGATAAAGATGATATCTGTCAGACTTATCCCCTGTAAAGTTATTATTTCCCATTTGTAATTAATATTTCTCTTGTAGAGAAGTACTTTGAAGCAATGTAAATATCCTGTTTATCACCAAACTTTTCACCTAATAGTTTTAGTAGCCATTGATGTTTTTTACCAGAAGTAGTATTTCTAAGTTGGTTGCCAGATGAGTTCTAAGATTCTTGGTTTTTTGTAATGTTTACTTGCAAAGGGCTTTTTGAGCAATAATAAAAATTCGCTATTGAGTCATTTAATTACCCTGTGGTTGAATTCATCATTTAAATTGGATCAGTCTATAACAATTGATCACATTCACTATTGAGATTAGGGGTAAGTATATAAACAGAAAAATAGCTCTTAACATACTTTCCAATTTTTCTTTAAATAAATCCAAGTAAATTTTTTGCTTTGTGAAAAACATTGTTCAAACTTGCAAATGTTAAAGGTAAAGGTCATTCACATGGGAACCTACACTTTTTAAAGGTTTATTTATAGTTGAGGTCCACTTACTTGCCAAATGTCAAACATTTAGGGTAAAGGAAGAAGGCCAACTGAATTTCATGATTGTCTTTAAGGGGACAAATGAAAGAAATATAGACAATTATCACTTCTTGACTGAAAAATCGACACTAAGGATTAATTTTCCATAGCACACATACCTTTTGCTTCTTTCAACCCTGGCTTTGTGGTCCCCACCCAGAGGCTCCACAACTAGGCTGGGGTTCAGGAAAACACTAAGTTATCTGGGTTAGACTGGCTTGGTTAGGCCTCCTTGTGCTTTTCTTTTCCTCCGAAGCTCGGAAAGTTATAATCTCAACATTTGTTCTCTTCTCTCTTTTTTTTTTAAGTTTATGTGTATTTATTTTGAAAAAGATGGAGAACAGGTGCAAGTGGGGGCAAGTGGGGCCAGAGAGAGAGAGAGAGAAAGTGGGAGAGAGACTGAGAATCCCAAGCAGGCTCCACACTGGCAGCATGATACCCATCATGGGGCTCAAACCCATGAACCTTGAGATTGTGACCTGAGCTGAAAACAAGAGTCAGAAGCTTGATCATTTGAGCCACCCAAGTGCCCCTCAACATTTTTTCTTTAACTCATAGTAGCTTCATTTCCCTCTGGGAGTTTTGGGCCTGTTACTTCTCTCCCCCAACCAAAAGCAATACAGTAACCATCATACTCACTAAAATTGGTTCTTTTTTTTTTTTTTTTTTTTTTTTTTTTTTTACATATTTAACTGTTCCTTGTCATTGGTATATTACACCCACATGGAAAGCTGCAGCAAATATTCATGTAAATGGGAACCCTTCCTCATTGAAAGTAGGGAGTTATTTTTTTATACAAATTTCTGTGTTAAATTACCAGTTAGAGAAAGTCTTAACAGATCAAATGTGAAGCCAAAAGGAATGCAGAGGTTAATGCAGAAGATAGTATCTGCTTACTGATCCCCTTAATCAGGCCATATGACTCCCAGGTGAAACCTGCAGACATCTTTCCAATCCGTCCCTTCATTCACTCTTCCTTTTAGCAGAGCAAAGAAAGGAAGGACTAAATTGGCATAGACATAGATATCTACTGATTCTCAAACTAATCCTGACATCACCAACTTTTTATTACTGGCTAGGAATCCCTTCCTCCCATTTGCCTTTCTGAAGGACCTATAGATCTGGCAAATTACCATCAAGCACTAATTACTTTATCATCTGATTCACTTCTTCATGGACTGGTGATCTAACTTAAGAAATACTTATTTTGTGTTTACTTTTTATCAAGAGCCATATTATAGACTGGAAATACAACAACAAATAAGACAGGAGACCTGCCTTGGGAGGAAACAGATGATGGTGAAACTAGTAAGATATTACATTGGACTATGTATAAAGTGCTGTGTCACCACAGAGGAAAGAACAATTGGTGTGTCTGCAGAATTAAGGAAAGGCTTCAAAGAGGAAGTGACATTAGTGGTGGGTAGAAGAATGAGGAGTTCATCAGAAAGAAAGGGTAGGAATTTTAAGCAAAGGAAAAACATGTAGAGGAGAAGTTAAGAGGTAAGTACAAGTGTAGTGTATCCAGGCAAAGGTTTAGAGTCCAATGTGGCTCAAGCATGTGCTATTTGGAAACTCATCAACGCAGCATAAATTGATAGGAGAGCACAGGTTCAGAGGACGGACTAATGTGGGTTTCAACATAATTTTTTTGTTTTACTAGGACAGTATGGCTTGGTTAAGTTACTTAGTTTTTTATGACTCCGTCATTTCATCTGTAAAATGGGGATCATAGTACCCATTCATTGGGGTTGTTGTGAAGATTCAGTGGGGATGTGCATAAGATATTGGACACTGAATCCAGGAGAGAGTGATTTTTCACCAGATTTTTTTCTACTGCCCTTACCAGGCAGAGGGGTAAGAAGTTGGTGACAGTTGGTGAAGCTAGAAGTATTGTTGGGGCTCAATGTTGAAGGCCTCAGATAGTTTTCTCTGCAGTTGATATTTCATGCTGTCTGACCAGTTCTTTAAACCAGCCTCACTCACCTTAAACTCCAAGACTGGACTCATCTGGTCTCAATCCAACCAACATGATTCCTATTTCCTGAGACTTGCCAATCATATTTCAGTGTGTATTTGATATCTGAATAAAGTTGTTTGTTTGAAGGCATGTCTATAGTAATAAAGAGAATGATGTAAATCAGGAAAGAAAAAAAATTCAGCAACAAATTCATGAAATGTTAATCAGCTTTTAGGAACTGAGGGGTGAGAAAACATGTATTGACACATACATACATGAATTCAGAGGACAAAACTATGTTTAAAAATCAAGTTACATCCTTAATGATTACAACATCTTACAGAAACAGAAAGTTTTTCAGATAAGGCAAAGGTGAAATCCAATCAACCAGAAAGAACTTGGTGAATGGCCTTCCTTCCTCGTCACAGCTCAGACAACACAAAGAAATTCTCAGTCCAAACAGGAAAGTCAACTCTCAGCCACTCATTTTTCAATATATCCCAAGAGAACATGCATGTACTTTATGTGAACAAAGGCATTTAGAGGAAATATTAAGATATTTCAATAAACAGTGGCCAGCATGGTTTCATTTTCCATGTGTTTTACTGCCCAGTAAACCAGAGGAAAATATATTTCCAAAGTGTAAAGGGGATAAGAATAAAAGAGTGGGCCAACAATTTGGAAGAAAATTCCAAACAATTCAGGTAGAAAACAAAATGTATATTTCAAATGATTTCTTTGTATATGTTTTAAGGTACATGCTGAAAATTGTACAATAATCGTTAACCAGTAGCTTTAATGATGCAAGTAATAGCATATCTTCAAAGTTCTACAGAGCAATGATGTTTAGTAGAAAAAAAAAAAATATATATATATATATATACACATGCATACATACAGGAAATGGTTAAACAAATTACTGTTCCTTATTTGGTGGAGTTGTATGCTGCTATTAAAAGAAAATACATTTTAGTGACTGACAAAATATAATCAAATAATGTAAATAAACCAAAAATAATAAAAGAAATTCAGATAAGGTGACTATGCATGAATGAAAAAAATTCAATATTGAAAAAGTATAACAAAGTAAATGAAAAAAGGACAAACTAGGGGATAAATCTTTGAAACACTTATGGAAAAGACCTACAGGAATTTGTCCTACATGTATACTTTCATGTAGTCATAACAATATATTCATACACAGACACTTTTGAGACAATTAGACATTCAAACACTGGATATTTGGTGATATTTAGGATTTACTGCTCATTTGTTCAAGTGTGATGGTGCTATTTGTTTTGATTTTTAGGGTGATAATCAGAAATATTTTCTGATAAAATACTAGGATAACTGACATTTGCTTCAAAATAACCCAGTATTTTAGGAGTTATAGGGGAGGCTGTGTCATAGATGAGATGAGTTACTAGTTGTTGAAGCTTTGTGAATTTAGTACAAGCATAAGAATTTAGTCTATGGTTTCCCCGCTTTTGTGTATGTTCAAAATGTCTTGGGATAACTTAAGCAATGCATAGAACTGTATGTGTGCATAGTATGCTTCTATTAAATTAAAAGGAATGTGTGTTGTGTGTATATTAATTCACTTATGCTTAAGTTTGTGTAGAATAATAACTGCAAGGATATAAGAAAGTAAGAATAGTGCAAGACATATGGTTATATAAATATGTACATATATATGTGTGTATATAATGTATATATGAGTATGTGTGTATATATGTATATATGTCTATATATATACATATATGTATATGTATAACTGTTATTTTATCAAGTGAGGACAGAAATAAATTTATACTATGCTTTTATAATTTCCAACATAGTACAAGTCAAAACTTAATTTTCTGAAAAAAAAAAAGTAATAATTTAAAAATGTTAGTTATCTCTGGAAAAAATGGAGATTCTGCCTTTTAAAAATTGAAATGCAATAACTGAAGTAGATTTCTCATTTGAGTAATGTTTGGAATGTTTGCCTCCTGTTTTATGGGGACACATCTGGTGTTCACTCCTTCTCTAGGGGCTTTCTTTCACTTATTTTAATGAAAAAATTAAAGAATAAGATATGTTCAGCTGCTCACTGAATTCCTGCCCACCACTACCTCTTCCACCGAGTAGGGTGAGAAGAGGGGTTATAAAGGATATAAACAAAGGTATGTATGTATGCTATATCAACCACTAAATATTATCCATATTTAGTGGATATTCTAAAGCTCAAATTCCTGAATGTGGCCCTTTTTCCCCAAAAAATGTATTTGGGCAGGTTAAGAAATTTTTTTTTATTATTTGCAGAAATGTTTTTTGTTTTTTTGTTTTTTTACCTTTCTTGATTAAAACTTCTGCAACCTGTCACATAATTGTGTTATTATTTGTTTTTCACATTCCATTTATTTAGGGGGGATCTAATTAGGTGATGTCTGTGATGCACTAGCTAAATTGATAATAACGTAGTAATAAGGAATATCTAGATCAAGGATATAGCTTCAATTAAGACCAGTAAATTTTTACCTAGTGCCATGCTGAAAACCACATGTTGAATGATATCAGCAAAAATGGATGGGAATGTAGCTCCAAGGGCCTGTCCATCACAGAAACTGAAAAACCAAGCAAACACTATCAGGATCAACCTTGTCACAACTCTGGAAAATAGTCAGATGTTTACAGCAACCAAATGAATGTTGAATCAAGGAAAAGGCAACTTAAAGAAAAAAAATAAAAGAAAAAGGCAATTTAAAAGTGGTAGAAAAGCTTCATGGCATTTTTAATTGTCCTTGCCACACTCCCTTCTCCAGGTTGGTGGAATCCTGAAGCTCTTGTTCCCAGTGAGTGGCATTGTTCCATGATTCTGGAGAGAGAAAATAAGACTTTATTCTGAATGAATTATGTTTATCTATTTAAACCTGTCTAGGAGCTACCTGAAGGACTGATGCAAGGTGCTTGTCTTTGTTTTGCATAACTTGCAACTTGCTTAGGATAAAGGCAATGGGCGTTTGTTAAAAACTATGTAAGACAAATGAACAATGTGCAGCACCTGAGGGAAAAGATTATAGCTGAGGCAAACAATAAAGGAGTGAAAGCCTGAGAAAAAGAGCTTGGAAGGGAGTTTCTTTGGGAAATTAGGCCATTTAAAAGTACCTGTGTATACTGGATAAATTAGAAAGCTATAGACATTGCCAGTGCAGGACACATGCTCAGAAGAGAACTGTAAAGACCCTAAGTATTCATCTCTGGCTGATCTATTGGTACAGTCAAGCAGGAAGTGAAGGTATGGTAGACTTCTAAACAGCATGGCTAAGCATTGAAGGGTGCCTCAACATAGAACTAATGTCAGCAGAGAGTTTCAATATCAGATTTAATTAAGTAGAAGAAAGAATCAGAAAATTTGAAGATAGGTCAATGAAATGATCTAATATGAGAGTCAGAGAGGAAAAAAAATGAAGAAAAATATAGAAAGTCTAAGAAAGAACCCAGTGTACCATCATATGCATAATGGGAATCCCAGAAGAACAAGAGAGAGAAAGGGGAAGAAAGAACATTGGAAGAAGTAATGGCTAAAACTTACCAAATTTGATAAAAGATTAAAGTCTACACATTCAAGAATCCCAATGAACTCCAAGAAGAATAAACAAAGACATTCACACCAAGACACGTTATAATCAAAGTGTCCAAAGACAAAGACAAAGACAAAGAGAGAATCTTAAAGGCAGCAAAAGACAAGTGATCTTTCATGTACAAGAGATCTTCAATAATATTAACAGTAGATTTCTCATCAGAAACCATGGATGCTGAAAGGGAGTGGGATGATACATTTAAAGTGCTGAAAGGAAAACAAACCTGTCAACCAAGAATTCTGTATCTGACAAAACTATCCTTCAGATATAAGGGAGAAATTAAGGCATTCCCAGATAAAAGCTGAAAGAGTTTGTGGCTGGCAGACTTGCTCTACAGGGAATACTAAGTAGAGTCCTTCATGCTGAAATGAAAAAAAAAAAAATAGACAGTAATTTAAAGTCATTTGAAGAAGTAAAGAACTCTGATGAAGGTTAAAAAAAATCCAATATTATTTTATTTTTGAATTGCAACTCCTCTTTTTATTTCTTACATTACTTAAATAATAAATGCATAAAACACTAAATCTGTGTTAATAGGAGCACAATGTCTAAAGATTTATGAAATTTGTGACAATAACAATATAAAGACAATGACAATATAACAATATAAACAATATAAACAATATAAATTTGTGACAATCACAATATAAAGAGGGTATGGAGCTGTATAGGAGAAGTTTTAATATGATATTGAAGCTAAATTAGTATCAATTAAGAATAGGCTGTTATAAATTTGGGATGTTAAATGTAAGCCGCATGGCAAACACTAAGAAAATATCTAAGAATATATGCAAAAGAAAATGAAAAGGGAATAAAAATGTCACACTAGAAAACAGCCAGTTAAATATAAAACAAAGCAGTAATAGAGGTAATGAGAAACAAAGTAGTATAAGACATGCAGAAAATAAATAGCAAAATGACAGAATTAAGTCCCAGATCATCAGAAATTATTTTAAGTGTTAACGAATTAAACTTTCCAAAAGGCAGCCATTGCCAGAACAGATAAAAACATGATCCAAGAGACTCACCAACACTTGTAATTTTTAGTTGTTGTTTGCTTGTTTGTTTTCATTAAAATTATACTAGTATGTATGAAGTGGTATATCAGCCTAATAAAATGGATGGCATAGTGTGTTGGTGAGGAGGTGGAGAAATTGGAATATCTATCTATCTATCTATCTATCTATCTATCTATCTATCATCTATCTATCTGGTATATATCTGGTAGGAAAGTGAAATAGTACAACTGCTGTGGAAAACAGTTTGGAATTCCTCCAAAATCTAAACAAAATCACATATATCCAGAATTTCCACTTCTAAGAAAACACCCAAAAGAATAGACAGGTTACTCAAATACATATGCATACATGGTCATTAAAGCACTACTCACAACAGGCAGAAGATAAAAATAATCCAGTGGATGAATGGATAAACAAATTGTGGTATATACAATAGAATAGTTTTCAGCCATATAAAGAAACGAAACAATGATATTTGGTACATTGTGGTTGAATCTCAAAAATATTATGCCAACTGAATGAAACCAGACACAATAGACCACATATCATATGATCCCATTTATATGAAATATCTACAATATGTAAATCCACAAAGATGGAAATCAGATTGTTGGTTGCCAAGGGGCTAAGAGAGGGGTAAATGGGAAGTAATTACTTACTGGGCATAGAGTTACTTTTTGGGGTGATGAAAATATTTTAGAACTAGATGGATGTGGTAATTATACAATATTTTGAATGTATTAAATGCTACTGAGTTGTTGAGTTTAAATTGGTTAATTTCAGGGTTCCTGAGTGGCTCAGTAGTTTAAGTGACCAACTCTTGATTTCAGCTCAGGTCACGATCTCACAATTCATGAGTTAGAGTCTCACATCGGGCTCCGCACTGAAAGTGCCTGGGATTCTCCCTAGCTCATGCTCACTCTTGCTCTCTCACTCTCTAAATAAATACATACATACATATGTACATACATAAGTAAATAAATAAATAAATAAATAAATAAATAATTTATGTTATGTGAACTTAATTCAAAAGACAAAACAAAGCATATAGCCCTTTTTTCATAGGTTGATTATGAGAGTACTTAGTGAGAAGGAATGGATTTTAGTCTGACAGAGTTGTTTCAATTCCTGATTTATCTATTTTATAAATAAGATAAGCTAGAATGAAAATACCACTACCACAGATTGTTGTATTGTTAAATTAGATAAATAGGTATCTTAGTGAAACTGAGCAAACTTCAATAGAAAACTAATCTCCCAGTATATGTAGTTTAACACAATAAGCATTTATTTTTTATTAACAAGTTATAGTCCATTCTAAGCATTCATGAATAGGGGAACATTATCTGTGGTCATCAGGGACCCACTCTCTAGGTCCTTGTATTTTCTCTCCTGTCATCCAGCAAATGGATAAAGACATGGTGGATCACTAACGGAAGGTTTTTATGAAATGGTACTAGATAGCATCGCTTTTCCCCAAATTCCATTGGTCATAACTCAGTATCATTGCATTGCCTGCCTGCAAAATGGCTGAGAAATGTAGACTAACAGTGTGTGTCAGGAGGTGGGGAAAAAAGATTTGGTGAGGACAAAACTACTTGGAATAATGTAATGATTCTTCTAGTTCAGTGTCTAATAAAAGTATGAATTCAATAAATATGAGATCACTTCTTTGTGGGTAAGAGAGAATCCATCATAGCTTCTGGAAATGTGTCTCAAAATGCATGCCTGAGGAAAGACCATTAGTTGTGGCCCTGTGGCAAAGTCAGTTGATGTGGCTGCCAGGCAGCATTCAGCAGAATTCTTTCTGGGCTCTGTGCCTGCTTGCTCTTTTCTTCTTTTGTGCTTTGGAACTTCCCTTGGCTTTGGTCCAGTTTAGTTTACAGTGTCTAATTTGGGATTTGCTTTTCTAATGTAGCTTGCTCCCCTCCAGCTTCTATATGACTCAGTCCCTGAATTTTGCCCTCTCAACAAACTGTTCCTAGTACTTGGCTCTGTGTCCTTACTGGGCAGGCCCACAAACTCCTTTTTGCCATTTTCTGCTTCCCAGTTGTATCTTGAAGACTTACAACTCAAACACATTAATTTATTCTTGGTATGATTGTTAAAATTTCTATCTCTTCCTGCATCTTATAATTAGCTTAGCTGATTTTTAAAGAAATCCTCTAAGAATTATTTTTATGAAGGCCATCTGGTAAAACAAATTAGTCTCCAAGGAATGTTAATCAGACTAATTGCTAATTAAATGTTCTCCTTGATTGTATTAGTTATATATTGGAAAGTGTTTGTGATGTACATTAATTTTTGTAAAGACGATGAGAAACATTTTTTTATTTTGCCTTCAAGGCAATAAGTGAATCCATTTGCATGTATGATATATGTGTGTGGTGATATTAAATGATGTACTTTTCCATTTTTCAAGTGGATTAGTTCTTAGATCAGGTCGCTATACATGATCTTGAAACTTTGGGGGCTAAAATTTATTCTAATCTATTGTTAGTGTATCAGCTTTATGCTTCTTCAAATAGTTTTGTGGATCATGAAGTTTTGGAAATATGTTTTTTATATTCAAAACAATAGCCAGTGGGTTCAATTCAATCAAAGATGGCAAATGGGTTTAATTTTATATGCCAGTGGATTGATACTAATTGCCTTGTGTACATTGTAGAAAAAAATTTGGAGGCCAGTATAGGAGGGTTTATTTATCATGTACACATTATGCTTTCCTTTTTATCAGACTGAGTAATGATTCACAGAAGTGGAGCCACAAAGAATAAAAATCATTTTTGCTTAATAACAACAATGCAAATCTCTAAATGAGGTACAATTGATCAGAATCAGGAAAACTTTAAGGAAAATCCTATTTCCTTAATGAAATCTCTTTGTCCCATGGTAGTTAAGTAGAAGAAGTGTTGAAAGCTCCAAACTCCTCTAAGTTTGAGTTAATTATTCATTTATGGAAACAAATGGGAATTTTTAGTCAAAGTAACTTAGGTTTTATGAATTATTTCTTCCTGTGTTTTTTTTTTTTTTTGTTACATATTTGTATAGGGTATGAATGACCTTCTTTAAGAAGCAATTAAAACCCATTTTCCATAAATTTGTCTCTTATTTAGAGGTGGATTGTTTACAATTGTATAAAAACTAAGGGATCGTTCTTTTTTTGTTATGGATTTTTTTATGCATAAAAAAGGTGTGCATACCAGGAATGTGGTATATAAATATGAAACATATTTATAAGAAATGGAATTTGGCATCAAGGAAAAATAATTTTGTCTGGGGAGTCAAATCTAAGTTCTAGGTCTACTTCTGTCAATGAACGCTGTGATTCCATGGTCCCCAATGAGCTCAACTATAAAATAAGAGGTTGGGGCTCACTTTTCAACTAGAATAATGAGTGCATGTGTTGACATTGACATTTTTGCCATCTACATTGGTAAAGTGCTTAATTTGCCTTTGTCACTCATTGAGCACAAGGGGACAGTCATTGGCAGATTGATCCTTTTGCTTCCTCTTGACAAATAGTCTTATTCTTTGGCAGCTTGGAACCTTTATTCTTGACTTTTCTGCCATTACTGACAGATATATTTGAAAGAACCAGTGGCTTGCATTAGCATTCCATTCTTAAAAGTAAAGTCTATAAATCTTATAGGAACAAACATACAGTATTCAACTTTTTCAGTAAAAATACATATAATATACTTCATCTATTAATGTTGAAATGGTCAGAACCTTCAGACCTATTTGATTTTCTTTTCCTTGAAAAATAATTTATTTTTATAAGGATTAAAAATTATATACAGAAACTGGTAAGCATTCTCAATCCAATGGATCTAAAACTAAATTAATTTTGTCCCTACCAATTGCTGTTCCTTTGCAAATATTCCCTATCTTGGTAAATGATGCCACCACCCAGCCTTTGGCCCAAACCATAAACTTCTGAGTCATCACCTTTAACCTTTCTTTTCTCACTTTCCTCCATCAAGCTGCATGCTACTTAATTGATTCTATAAATCTTGTTGATTCTGCTTCCTATGTATTTTTATTATCTCTCCCTTCCTTTCCAATGGATACTTTTATGATGCTAGTTTATACTCTTATCTGGACCATTGCAGATATCCCCAGATTGTGTCCCCAATTTCTAATCACATCAAGCTCTCCTTTAACTTCACCCCAGGGCTACATTTGAACAGATAGAGCCGTGAAGGTCTCATGCATCCAGTCTCAGTTATTTCCAGTTTATCCCTTTGCCTTTTATTTTAAAAGCTACCTAAATAGGATTTAAGAATTTTTCCTGTATTATGCATGCTTGTGCTTCTTTTGTTCAACATGATCTGAAACAAGATCTATGCAGTGAATTGTACCAATGTTCTAGGAAATAATTTCTCCATTGGTTTTTATTTTTTTTTTCAGCTTCACCTAAGTATGATTGACAAGATTGTAATACATTTAAAGTGTACAAGTCAGTGATTTGATATACATTGTGGAAGAATTCCCACAATCAAGTCAATTATCACATCCATCACCTCACCTTTTGTGTATGTATGAAAACACTTACCTACTCTTTTAAGCACACTTCAATTATATCATACAGTACTAATCATACTATAGTATCAGATATACTCACCATGTTATAAATTAGGTCTTAAGAACTTATATATCTTGGGGCACCTGGGTGGCTCAGTGGGTTAAGCGTCCGACTTCAGCTCAGGTCATGATCTCACGGTTAGTGGGTTCGAGCCCCGAATTGGGTGAGCTCTGCGCTGACAGCTCAGAGCCTGGAGCCTGCTTTGGATTCTGTGTTTCCCTCTCTTTCTGCCCCTCCCCCATTTGCACTCTGTCTCTTTCTATCTCTTGAAAATAAATGTTAAAAAAAAACTTATATATCTTATAAATGAAAATGTATACCCTTTTATGTATACCCTTTTATCAACCTCTCTCCCATTTCTCTAAACCCTAAGCCTTGATAATGACAATGCCATATTTTATTTTCTTAATTAATTAATTAATTAATTTTTAATCTCACATTTTGTTTATATCCCTTCATTCATTCACAGACACTTAGGTTGCTTCCATACCTTGGCTATCATGAATATGTTGCTATGTACATGAAAGTACAGATATCTCTTCAAGATAATGATTTTGTTTTCTTTGAATATACACCCAGAAGTAGAATTGGTGGATCACAGTGGTAGTTATCTTTCAGATTTCTCGAGGAAGCTCAAGAAGCTCCATACTGTTTTACATAGTAACTACACCAGTTTACATTCCCACTAATATCTACATCCTTTCCAGCATTTGTTGTCTTATCTTTTCAATAATAACACCTTAACAGGATTAAGTGATACCCCAGTGTGGTTGTAATTTACATTTCTCTGATGATTGGTGATGTTGAACACCTTTTCATGTACCTGTTGTCTATTTGAATGTCTTCTTCAGGACAATGTCTATTCAGGTTCTTTACACATTTTAATCGGGTTATTTATTTATTTGCTATTGAGTTGTATGAGTTCCTTGTATATTTTGGATATTAACTCCTTATTGGATATGTGGTTTACAAATATTTTTTCTACAATTCCATAGGTTTCATTTTCATTTTGTTCCTGGTTTTCTTTGCTGTACAGAGTTTTTTAGGTTGATATAGTTCCACTTGTTTGTTTTTTCTTTTGTGGACAAATCCAAGAAAATAATTGCCAAAACCAATGTCAGGAGCATTTTCCTTATGTTTTCTTCTAGGAGTTTTTTAGTATCCAGTCTTATGTTCAATTTATTTACTGATTTTGCATTGATTTTTGTTTCTGGTGTAAGATAGAGGCCTAGTTTCATTCCTTTGCACACGGCTGTCTAGTTCTCCCAGCACCATTTATTGAAGAGACTGCCCTTTGCCTACTGAATATTCCTGCCTCCTTTTTGGAAAATAAATTGACCATATATGTATGGGTTTATTTCTGGGCTGCCAATCCATTTCCATTAGTCTGTGTGTCTTTGTTTTTTTGCAAGAGCCATACGATTTTGATTGCTATAACTTTATAATATAGTTTGAAATCTGGGTGTATGATGCCTCTAGCTTTGTTTTTTTATCAAGATTGCTTTGGCTATTTGGCATCTTTTGTGGTTACATATGAATTTTAGGATTTTTTTTTCCCTGTTTCTGTAAAAATGCCATTGGAATTTTGATAGGGATTGTATTGAATCTGTATGTCACCTTGCGTCATATGGACTTTGTAATAATATTAATTCTTCAAATCCATGAGTGGAATATCTGTCTTTTTATTTGTTTCTTCTTCACCTTCTTTGAAGAATATCTTATACTTTTCAATATACAAATCTTTAACCTACTGGTTAAATATATTCCTAATATTTTATTCTTTTTTTTGATACTACTATAAATGGAATTGCTTTCTTAATTTCTATTTCTGATAGTTTGTTGTCAGTGTGTAGAGAAGCAACTGATTTTTTATACATTGATTTTGTATCTTGCAACTTTATTAAATGTATTTACTAGTTCTAACAGCTTTTTCGTTGGAGCCTCTAGAGTTTTCTATCTATAATAATGTAATTGTCATAGGCAAACAGACAATTTTAATTATTTTTCTTTAATTTTGATGCTTGTTATTTCTTTTTCTTTCCCTATTGCTCTGGGTAGGACTTCCAGTATAATGTTGAATAAAAGTAGCAAAGTTGGGAATTTTTTACTTGTTCTTGATTTTACAGGAAAAACTTTCAGCTTTTCACAATTGGATATGACATGTAGATTTGTCATTTATGGCCTTTATTAAATTGTAATGCATTCCATCTATAACTAATTTTTGAGCATTTTTATCATGAAGGGATATTGAATTTTGTCAATTTTTTTCCTACATCTATTGAGATGATCATATGATTTTTATATTTGTTTTGTTGATGTGGTATATCACATTTATTGCTTTGTATATATTGACTTATCTTGCATCCCAGGGATAAGTCCCATTTGATCATGATGTATGATCCTTTTAATACACCATTGAATTCAGCTTGCTGGTATTTTGTTGAGAATTTTTGCATTTACGTTTATCAGAGATATTGGTCTGTCGTTTTCTTTTCTTATAGTATGAATGTGGAGGAATAGCCATGGGAGTGCTCATGTGCCAGTTTAACTATTTCTTCTTTGATTTGCTATAGTCCTGTGGAACTTGTGAATGCACACCCTGATGGCTTTCAGAGATAGGCAATTTGGGGTCTATCTTTTGGATGACAGCCTTCGAAGTTGGGGTTCTAGATGTGTGGTCCAAACCCTTCACTCGTTGGGGAGAAAATGGGAGTTAGTGATCTTCTCTTGATTCTAATTTGCTGTGCAGGGGTAGTGAGAGTACCTCTCAGTCTTCCCTACTCATTTCAATATGAGTATTTTTCTCAGCTGTCTGATGTGTTGGAGTCAACTTGCTTCAAGTTTTCTCTCAGAAGGAAATGATCCTTGTATAGCTGGATACTTGGTGCATCCATGGGAAAAGGGACTCAGGAGCTTCTGTATTGCCACCATGGTGATGTCAAATCTCTATTTTGGTTTGTTTAAATTAAAATAATGTTAATCAATGAACTATAATTCTGAAACATTTCTTTAAAAATAGAGTCTTTTTGGTTTTGTTTTTATTTTTTGTTTGGAAAGATTTCAAGCTTTAGTGGCACCTGGGTGGCTCAGTCAGTTAAGCATCTGACTTCAGCTCAGATCTCACAGTTCATGGGTTAGAGTCCTGTGTCAGGCTCTGTTCTGACAACATGCAGAGCCTGGAGCCTCCTTCAAGTTCTGTGTCTCCCTCTGTCTCTGCCCCTCCCCCACTCATGCTCTGTCTCTGTCTCTCTCTCAAAAATGAAAACATTTAAAAAATCAAAAAAAGAAAAGATTTCAAGCTTTTATTCCTTTAGGGAAGTACAATTTTCAATATACAATATACCGAGATATATATAACCAAGAATTTAGGTATAACCTGAATTCTTCCTCTTGATGTTCAGTATTTAATTTTATACAAAATCTTCCCATACTCAAGAACAAGCTTTAAATTCCATCTCTTCTCTGAGAACTGTTCATAATACTGCAATTCAGTAATCTTGCTGTGAACCTCTAATATTCTCTTGTTGCTACATATAATGGTAAGATAATCTCTGTCTCATGTGAGCTTTCCATATGTATATCTTGATTTGCCAAAAACAATATAAACATTTTGATGACACAGACCCTGCACTTACTTTCTAAGCCCTCAGATTCTCTTGTTTAATTGATAGTCTGGATATCAAATAGTTGAAATTGAAATAACATCCTCTTCACCCACTAGTCTCTTGTGCCATAACATTATCTGACATTAATCAGGACATAGAAAACACCAACAGAAAGACTGGTGCCTTTTGAAAAGATCATTTTTGTCCTTGGAACTTTTGAATAAATCTTACTGTCAACGTCATTAACCACAACACGGGTGGAAGAGGTGGTGTTGGTATTCAACCACAATTAGAGAATTTATTAGCTAAACCCCAGGCATGTCAAAGTGAAAGGCAATATAGGTAGGTCTTTTTATTACACTCTTCAAAATAAGGATCAGATATTTCCCAGTTGCAGAGCCTTACTTCACTTACAAAGAGTATTCAGCTGCCTATATATTAAAAGGCATTCACAAGACTTTCTTCCATGGGAAGACAAATTATTATTTTTTGGTACTTGTTGATAAAAATGTTGGTCTTTTTGTGGTGGTAGCAGATAGGGTAGACAGACATGGATGTTAACTGCAACCTAAAAACCTGACAATAGAAAAAGTCTAAAGGTGTGAGGATGAGATAATATAAGATCTTTCACCCCACTGGTCCTTGTTGTCAGTAGTTCTGGATGGCTAGGAATGTATCATCTCCCTTCTTTTGCCCGGTTCCATATGTGTACCTTGTAAATCTGAGCACTTGACCTTAGTCAATGATATTTTGAAGTGTAAGAGAACAGGTTCTCAGTAAAGATTATTTACAAAGTGGAAATTGCAAAATCATCTTATGGCTAAGGCTGGAAACACATTTGTGTTAGTCCATGGCTTGTCACATTTGGGTCTCTCCATCCTGTTAAATCATTCCTTGATATTTTAAAATTTGCCTTCTCATTTATGCTGACATTATCATTTTTATTTGAAGTGATGTAGGGGGTAGATTTTAAAGCAGGTCTTGGAAGGCAGGTGTTAAATTCTAAACTGATGCTTGGTAACCTCCATGAGGAAATATGCCACTATTTAACAAATGACTGCTGTACTGTGGACAGCTATGCCCCAGGAGAGAGGAAGTGTTTTTCTCCCAGAATCTAATCAAGCCCTGGCTTGTCTGTGTCCTAACTTATGTAGTGTAATCACTTGTATCATTCATAGCATGTCTTCCATTAATCAGAGTTCATGCAGGCAACAAGGGAGCAAGGGTTCCATTAATATGACATATGGTGGCCTTCCCCAAGTTTTGGATGTTTTGGAAGAGAGTTTCAGGGTTTGTCCCAATCATACAAGAGCTACTTAATGACTTGGATTTTAGTAGGCTTTTTCTCAGGGAGTTAATATCTTCCCCAATTCCTTCTTAGTAATTGTATTTAGGTTCTTGATGTACCCTGTCATGTTTTTATATCCATCACATTCAGATCCAAGCTGCTTGATTTGTTGCTTCATCTTGGCCTCTTTTTATTTGCCTCTAGAGAATGAGTATGAAAGAGGAAGAAACTACCTTTTCTTAATTGTAAAAGTGATGAATGAGATGAGCCATCAGGACAATTTTTCTTATTTTCTAGAGACGCTAAAAATACATTTAGATTTGTTTTCAGAACAAAATGAGAAAGTTATTTTGGAAAAAAAATCATGATAAGTTTGGTTACTTTAAAATTTCTTTACAGATACTTATCTTGAAAACAGCATTTGTCTTTGCTGGTCTCATATAGCAATGTTGTTTCCCTTAAAATTAGAATTTTTTAATAAGTTCAAACATCCCTGCTCTATACACAGCCCCAGACATTCATAGATATATTTTATCATGATTTTTTATACCTTATTGGATAAGTTGATATAAAGTACATTTTATCTATTTTAGACCATTTTAATTTATGAAATATAAAGACCTCAAATTTTTAATTCTTATCAACTTATTATACTTTCCCTTCTTTTTCTCTCCCTGTATGTTCTTAAATGTGCATTCCCTGGGGGCGCCTGGATGGCTCAATCCATTAAGTAGCCACCTCTTGGTTCAGCTCAAGTCATGATAACACAGTTTTGTGATTTTGAGCCCCACATCAGGCTCTATGTTGACAAAGATGCTTTGCCTCCCTCTCTCTCTGCCCCTCTCCCACTGGTGTATCTCTGTCTTTCTCAAAATAAATAAATAAACTTTAAAAAAATGTGCATTCCTGGGGCACCTGGGTGACTCAGTCAGTTAAGCGAATGACTTTGGCTCAGATCAGGATCTCACAGTCTGTGAGTTGGAACCCTGTGTTGGGCTCTGTGCTGACAGCTCAGAGCCTGGAGCCTGCTTCAGGTTCTGTGTCTCCCTCTCTCTCTGCCCCTCCCCTACTCATGCTCTGTCTCTCACTCTCAGGAATAAATAAACACTAAAAAGAATTTTTTTTTTTAATGTGCGTTCCCTGTATGCATTTTTAAAAGTAAATAATATGAGATTTAAATGTAAATAATATGTGATCTTTCACCTATTTATCTTGGAAGGAAACTTTTGGGCTAGAGGACTTAAAATTTCACTCACATTGGGAGAGGACCAAGATAGGGCTCTAAAAAGACAAGAAGAGAAAACTGCATCAGGAGGATAAGGGAGAAGTTCTTCTCCTCTTCCCCCATCTTCAAGACCAAGCATGTGCAGGAATAGCCACAGGTTGCCAAGAATGAAGACCAGAAGGCATCCAGGGGCACATGAAAGGTGAGGACTATTATACACTTCTGGCTAAGGTAAATAGGTTTAACTTTTTTGGAGAAAAAGTTGGAAATAGGGCAAATCCAAAATAATGTGATAAAAACATGAATTAGACTAAATCTGGTGGATGTTTTCTGGTGGATATAATCTGGTGGATTGTTTTCTACCCAGCACCTCCTCTCAACTTGGTATAGATTAAAGTCCTTTAATGTTTATTAATTTTTGAGAGAGAGACAGTGAAGGTGCCCCTAGGCTAAAGTCCTTTAAAATAATATTTGTTGTGTCCCTCCTATGTGTCAGGGACTATCCTAGGTGCTTGGGACATATCACTGTCTTTGTGGAGCTTATAGATAATAAATAGTGAACATGATAAATAACTAAATTATATGATATGCTAAAAAGTGATAAGTATAATGGATTTTTTTAAATGAAGATAAAAAGGATCAGAAGGGCCAAACAGTTGGGGTCAGGGGCCAGGATGGAAAAGTCAGTATTTAACAGGGTAGTTAGAGTAGGCCTTATTAAGAAGGTAATATTTAGATAAGCTCTTTTTTTTTTAAAGAAAAAGAGAAAAAGGGACAGAGAGAGAGGGAGAGAGAATCCCAAGCAGTCTCTGCACTGTCAGTGCAGAGCCCAATATAGAGTTCTATCTCATGAACCGTGAGATCATGATGTGAGCCAAAATCAAGAGTCACATGCTTAACCAAGAGAGTCACCCAGGTGTCCCTAGATAAACTCTTAAAAGAAGCAAGGGATTTGTCAAGTAGATGCCTTGGGGAAGAGCATTGCATGAAGTGGAACAGTAACTATAGAGATGTGTATGAGACTAGCTGGAGGCCGTGTGGTTGGACACAATGAGCCAGAAAAAAGAGAATAAAGGATGAAGTTAGACGGGTAACACAGAATCCAATCATGAAGGGCCATGAACTGACCTTGACTTTTACTCTAAGTGAAACAAAGCAGTTTCAGGATTTTGAGCAGGAGAGATAAACACTATGATTTATGTTTCAAAAGGATCCTTCTGGCAGTTGAGAATAGATAGAAGGATACAGGGGTGGTGCTAGTTAGGGGTTATTGCAGTGATCCAGGCAGTAGAGGGTGGGGATAATACTTATCTTCTGGAGAGGGGTTGAGGGGATGAAGATGTAGGGTCAGGTTGGTTGGGGAAACAGCAGCCATAATCTGTAGTAGTATCCTAAATTAGACTGAAGAAGTGGAAGGTTTTTGGCATCATTCCTACTATTCTGGAATTCCCATTTAGGCACAGGAGCTAGAATCATTCCAATAGAAATTTATTTATTTATTTATTTATTTATTTATTTTTTTTTTTTTTTGCCTGTAGCCTCAGGTGGCCTTATTTTATTTTATTTTATTTTTTTTTTTTTTTAATATATGAAATTTACTGTCAAATTGGTTTCCATACAACACCCAGTGCTCATCCCAAAAGGTGCCCTCCTCAATACCCATCACCCACCCTGCCCTCCCTCCCACCCCCCATCAACCCTCAGTTTGTTCTCAGTTTTTAACAGTCTCTAATGCTTTGGCTCTCTCCCACTCTAACCTCTTTTTTTTTTTTTTTTCCTTCCCCTCCCCCATGGGTTTCTGTTATGTTTCTCAGGATCCACATAAGAGTGAAACCATATGGTATCTGTCTTTCTCTGTATGGCTTATTTCACTTAGCATCACACTCTCCAGTTCCATCCATGTTGCTACAAAAGGCCATATTTCATTTTTTCTCATTGCCACGTAGTATTCCATTGTGTATATAAACCACAATTTCTTTATCCATTCATCAGTTGATGGACATTTAGGCTCTTTCCATAATTTGGCTATTGTTGAGAGTGCCGCTATAAACATTGGGGTACAGGTGCCCCTATGCATCAGTACTCCTGTATCCCTTGGATAAATTCCTAGCAGTGCTATTGCTGGGTCATAGGGTAGGTCTATTTTTAATTTTCTGAGGAACCTCCACACTGCTTTCCAGAGCGGCTGCACCAATTTGCATTCCCACCAACAGTGCAAGAGGGTTCCTGTTTCTCCACATCCTCTCCAGCATCTATAGTCTCCTGATTTCTTCATTTTGGCCACTCTGACTGGCGTGAGGTGGTATCTGAGTGTGGTTTTGATTTGTATTTCCCTGATAAGGAGCGACGTTGAACATCTTTTCATGTGCCTGTTGGCCATCCGGATGTCTTCTTTAGAGAAGTGTCTATTCATGTTTTCTGCCCATTTCTTCACTGGGTTATTTGTTTTTCCGGTGTGGAGTTTGATGAGCTCTTTATAGATTTTGGATACTAGCCCTTTGTCCGATGTGTCATTTGCAAATATCTTTTCCCATTCCGTTGGTTGCCTTTTAGTTTTGTCGGTTGTGTCCTTTGCTGTGCAGAAGCTTTTTATCTTCATAAGGTCCCAGTAATTCACTTTTGCTTTTAATTCCCTTGCCTTTGGGGATGTGCCGAGTAAGAGATTGCTACGGCTGAGGTCAGAGAGGTCTTTTCCTGCTTTCTCCTCTAAGGTTTTGATGGTTTCCTGTCTCACATTCAGGTCCTTTATCCATTTTGAGTTTATTTTTGTGAATGGTGTGAGAAAGTGGTCTAGTTTCAACCTTCTGCATGTTGCTGTCCAGTTCTCCCAGCACCATTTGTTAAAGAGACTGTCTTTTTTCCATTGGATGTTCTTTCCTGCTTTGTCAAAGATGAGTTGGCCATACGTCTGTGGGTCTAGTTCTGGGGTTTCTATTCTATTCCATTGGTCTATGTGTCTGTTTTTATGCCAATACCATGCTGTCTTGATGATGACAGCTTTGTAGTAGAGGCTAAAGTCTGGGATTGTGATGCCTCCTGCTTTGGTCTTCTTCTTCAAAATTACTTTGGCTATTCGGGGCCTTTTGTGGTTCCATGTGAATTTTAGGATTGCTTGTTCTAGTTTCGAGAAGAATGCTGGTGCAATTTTGATTGGGATTGCATTGAATGTGTAGATAGCTTTGGGTAGTATTGACATTTTGACAATATTTATTCTTCCAATCCATGAGCAGGGAATGTCTTTCCATTTCTTTATATCTTCTTCAATTACCTGCATAAGCTTTCTATAGTTTTCAGCATACAGATCTTTTACATCTTTGGTTAGATTTATTCCTAGGTATTTTATGCTTCTTGGTGCAATTGTGAATGGGATCAGTTTCTTCATTTGTCTTTCTGTTGCTTCATTGTTAGTGTATAAGAATGCAACTGATTTCTGCACGTTGATTTTGTATCCTGCAACTTTGCTGAATTCATGTATCAGTTCTAGCAGACTTTTGGTGGAGTCTATCGGATTTTCCATGTATAATATCATGTCATCTGCAAAAAGCGAAAGCTTGACTTCATCTTTGCCAATTTGGATGCCTTTGATTTCCTTTTGTTGTCTGATTGCTGATGCTAGAACTTCCAGCACTATATTAAACAGCAGCGGTGACAGTGGGCATCCCTGTCGTGTTCCTGATCTCAGGGAAAAAGCTCTCAGTTTTTCCCCGTTGAGGATGATGTTAGCTGTGGGCTTTTCATAAATGGCCTTTATGATCTTTAAGTATGTTCCTTCTATCCCGACTTTCTCAAGGGTTTTTATTAAGAAAGGGTGCTGGATTTTGTCAAAGGCCTTTTCTGCATCGATTGACAGGATCATATGGTTCTTCTCTTTTTTTTTGTTAATGTGATGTATCACGTTGATCGATTTGCGAATGTTGAACCAGCCCTGCATCCCAGGAATGAATCCCACTTGATCATGGTGAATAATTCTTTTTATATGCTGTTGAATTCGATTTGCTAGTATCTTATTAAGAATTTTTGCATCCATATTCATCAGGGATATTGGCCTGTAGTTCTCTTTTTTTACTGGGTCTCTGTCTGGTTTAGGAATCAAAGTAATACTGGCTTCATAGAATGAGTCTGGAAGTTTTCCTTCCCTTTCTATTTCTTGGAATAGCTTGAGAAGGATAGGTATTATCTCTGCTTTAAATGTCTGGTAGAACTCCCCTGGGAAGCCATCTGGTCCTGGACTCTTATTTGTTGGGAGATTTTTGATAACCGATTCAATTTCTTCGCTGGTTATGGGTCTGTTCAAGCTTTCTATTTCCTCCTGATTGAGTTTTGGAAGAGTGTGGGTGTTTAGAAATTTGTCCATTTCTTCCAGGTTGTCCAATTTGCTGGCATATAATTTTTCATAGTATTCCCTGATAATTGTTTGTATCTCTGAGGGATTGGTTGTAATCATTCCATTTTCATTCATGATTTTATCTATTTGGGTCATCTCCCTTTTCTTTTTGAGAAGCCTGGCTAGAGGTTTGTCAATTTTGTTTATTTTTTCAAAAAACCAACTCTTGGTTTCGTTGATCTGCTCTACAGTTTTTTTAGATTCTATATTGTTTATTTCTGCTCTGATCTTTATTATTTCTCTTCTTCTGCTGGGTTTAGGCTGCCTTTGCTCTTCTGCTTCTATTTCCTTTAGGTGTGCTGTTAGGTTTTGTATTTGGGATTTTTCTTGTTTCTTGAGATAGGCCTGGATTGCAATGTATTTTCCTCTCAGGACTGCCTTCGCTGCATCCCAAAGCGTTTGGATTGTTGTATTTTCATTTTCGTTTGTTTCCATATATGTTTTAATTTCTTCTCTAATTGCCTGGTTGACCCACTCATTCGTTAGTAGGGTGTTCTTTAACCTCCATGCTTTCGGAGGTTTTCCAGACTTTTTCCTGTGGTTGATTTCAAGCTTCATAGCATTGTGGTCTGAAAGTATGCATGGTATAATTTCAATTCTTGTAAACTTATGAAGGGCTGTTTTGTGACCCAGTATATGATCTATCTTGGAGAATGTTCCATGTGCACTCGAGAAGAAAGTATATTCTGTTGCTTTGGGATGCAGAGTTCTAAATATATCTGTCAAGTCCATCTGATCCAATGTATCATTCAGGGCCCTTGTTTCTTTATTGACTGTGTGTCTAGATGATCTATCCATTTCTGTAAGTGGGGTGTTAAAGTCCCCTGCAATGACCACATTCTTATCAATAAGGTTGCTTATGTTTATGAGTAATTGTTTTATATATCTGGGGGCTCGGGTATTTGGCGCATAGACATTTATAATAGTTAGCTCTTCCTGGTGGATAGACCCTGTGATTATTATATAATGCCCTTCTTCATCTCTTGTTACGGCCTTTAATTTAAAGTCTAGTTTGTCTGATATAAGTATGGCTACTCCAGCTTTCTTTTGGCTTCTAGGAGCATGATAAATAGTTCTCCATCCCCTCACTCTCAATCTAAAGGTGTCCTCAGATCTAAAATGAGTCTCTTGTAGACAGCAAATAGATGGGTCTTGTTTTTTTATCCATTCTGATACCCTATGTCTTTTGGTTGGCGCATTTAATCCATTTACATTCAGTGTTATTATAGAAAGATATGGGTTTAGAGTCATTGTGATGTCTGTATGTTTTATGCTTGTAGTGATGTCTCTGGTACTTTGTCTCACAGGATCCCCCTTAGGATCTCTTGTAGGGCTGGTTTCGTGGTGACAAATTCCTTCAGTTTTTGTTTGTTTGGGAAGACCTTTATCTCTCCTTCTATTCTAAATGACAGACTTGCTGGATAAAGGATTCTCGGCTGCATATTTTTTCTGTTTAGCACACTGTAGATATCGTGCCAAGCCTTTCTGGCCTGCCAAGTTTCAAAGGAGAGATCAGTCACGAGTCTTATAGGTCTCCCTTTATATGTGAGGGCACGTTTATCCCTTGCTGCTTTCAGAATTTTCTCTTTATCCTTGTATTTTGCCAGTTTCACTATGATATGTCGTGCAGAAGATCGATTCAAGTTACGTCTGAAGGGAGTTCTCTGTGCCTCTTGGATTTCAATGCCTTTTTCCTTCCCCAGTTCAGGGAAGTTCTCAGCTATAATTTGTTCAAGTACCCCTTCAGCACCCTTCCCTCTCTCTTCCTCCTCTGGGATACCAATTATGCGTATATTATTTTTTTTTAGTGTATCACTTAGTTCTCTAATTTTCCCCTCATACTCCTGGATTTTTTTATCCCTCTTTCTTTCAGCTTCCTCTTTCTCCATAACTTTATCTTCTAGTTCACCTATTCTCTCCTCTGCCTCTTCAAGCCGAGCCATCGTGGATTCCATTTTGTTTTGCAATTCGTTTAAAGCGTTTTTCAACTCCTCGTGACTGTTCCTTAGTCCCTCGATCTTTGTGGCAAGAGATTCTCTGCTGTCCTGTATACTGTTTTCAAGCCCAGCGATTAATTTTATGACTATTATTCTAAATTCACTTTCTGTTATATTATTTAAATCCTTTTTGATCAGTTCATTAGCTGTTGTTATTTCCTGGAGATTCTTCTGAGGGGAATTCTTCCGTTTGGTCATTTTGGAGAGTCCCTGGCGTGGTGAGGACCTGCAGGGCACTTCCCCTGTGCTGTGGTGTATAACTGGAGTTAGTGGGCGGGGCCGCAGTCCGACCCGATGTCTGCCCCCAGCCCACTGCTGGGGCCACAGTCAGACTGGTGTGTGCCTTCTCTTCCCCTCTCCTAGGGGCGGGATTCACTGTGGGGTGGCGTGTCCCGTCTGGGCTACTTGCACACTGCCAGGCTTGTGTTGCTGGGGATCTGGCGTATTAGCTGGGGTGGGTAGGCAAGGTGCACGGGGGCTGGAGGGGCAGGCTTAGCTCGCTTCTCCTTAGGTGATCCACTTCAGGAGGGGCCCTGTGGCAGCGGGAGGGAGTCAGATCCGCTGCCGGAGGTTTGGCTCCGCAGAAGCACAGAGTTGGGTGTTTGCGCAGAGCGAGCAAGTTCCCTGGCAGGAACTGGTTCCCTTTGGGATTTTGGCTGGGGGATGGGCGGGGGAGATGGCGCTGGCGCCTTTGTTCCCCGCCAAGCTGAGCTCTGCCGTCCGGGGGCTCAGCAGCTCTCCCTCCCTTTGTCCTCCAGCCTTCCAGCTTTCCGCGCAGAGCTGTTAACTTATGACCTCCCAGACGCTAAGTCGCGCTTGCTGTCGGAACACAGTCTGTCCGGCCCTCCGCTTTTGCCAGCCAGACTCGGGGGCTCTGCTTGGCTGGCGAGCCGCCCCTCAGCCCCGGCTCCCTCCCGCCAGTCCGTGGAGCGCGCACCGCCTCGCCGCCCTTCCTACCCTCTTCCGTGGGCCTCTAGTCTGCGCTTGACTCCGGAGACTCCCTTCTGCTAATCCTCTGGCGGTTTTCTGGGTTCTTTAGGCAGGTGTAGGTGGAATCTAAGTGATCGGCAGGACGCGCTGTGAGCCCCACGTCCTCCTACGCCGCCATCTTCCGGAACCCCAGGTGGCCTTATTTTAAAAGGTAATGGTTTTAATAAGTGTCTTCAAGTAGAAAGGCAATTCAGAGGATTACTAGAATGAGCACTCCAGTAAAGGATAGAAGGGAGCAGGGAGGAATTATATCAGTCTTATATGTCAGTCTCATAGGCCCCACTTCTTGGTACCTTTCCTCTCCTTAATTTGTCATCATCCTTTTGCAAGGAATCTCTCAATGAAACCCAATAGAAATTTAAATCAGAGCAAACAAGTATCACCTGGTGGTGTCAAACCACAGCATGGACAGGGATGGATCGTATCATACCTGAGATTCCCTGCTGGCTCTCTGGGCTGACTGGCCCTGATCATTTCTTTAACTTTGACACCCACATCATATGTAATTTAATTCATAGGATGTCACTTGGCATGTTATGGCACAGTTTTACTATATGTATCAAAAACCCTAAAGATGTTCTTATTTTTGATATAACCATTAGAATTTTAGAAATTTCTTGGGGTGCCTAGGTGGCTCAGTGAGTTAAGTGTCCAACTCTTGATCTCAGCTCAGGTCTTGATCTCAGAATTGTGAATTTAAGCCCTGTGTTGGGCTCCATGCTGGCTGTGAGGCCTACCACAAAAACAAAAACAAAAACAAAGAAACAAACAAACAAAAAAACCACTTCTTTAAAGGAAATGTCCAAATGCAGGAAAAAAATATGCCCAAAGATATTTATCAAAGTATAATAGTATGTATATATTATATAATAATAACAAATCAGGAACAATGCAAGTGTACATACATAACACTAGAGAAATGATTAAAAATTACTATAGCATATTTATAAGTTAAAGAATTATGTGGCATTAAAACAACTTTAATTATGGGAAAATTCTTATGAAATAATGTAAATGAGTATGAGGACACAAAAATATAGAAGTCTGAAAGGAAATGCAACAGATCTTCATGGGGTCTATGCGATTATGTAAAATATTTTTCTTTATGCTTTTTCATATTTACCCTACCTTTACCTACTCTCACTTCCAAATTATTTTGTTATGTTCCTTCTAGAAGATACCATTAATGGAAAAGATTAGAAAAGGTCTCACTATCAAGTTCAGGGGCCCTGTGGGCTTGTTTGAGTTGGAGATGATGTGTCTGTAGGTGATTTAGCGTGCTGTTTGAAGTCTGGGGTTCCCTACCTGCATATATATATTGCTTATTTGGCAGTCAGTTACAATAATTTCCCAACTAGTTCAGCCTAAAAGAGATGCTTATATAATTTGAAAAGGTTATCATGGAAATTAATATGTGATATTTTAATTTTTTTTTGATGTTTATTTATTTTTGAGACAGAGAGAGCACGAGCAGGTGAGGGGCAGAGAGAGAGGGAGACACGGAATCTGCAGCAGGCTCCAGGCTCTGAACTGTCAGCACAGAGCCTAACATGGGGCTTGAACCCACAAACCCCAAGATCATGACCTGACCAAAGTCAGACGCTCAACCAACTGAGCCCCGCAGGTGCCCCAATATGTGATATTTTAAAAGAAAACCTTTCTGTGAATTCACAGGGACATAAGAAATACACATCTTTTGCCTCTGTCTGAAAGTCTAGCCTGTATGTCAGTGGTTCTCAAAGTGGGCCTAGACGCTTCTTAGACATGCAGATTCTCGGACTCCACTCCCGGAAATCTATGTTTTAACAAGTCTTCCAAGTGATTCTCAGGCATGCTTCAGTTTGACAAGCACTGTTCTATGTCAAGTATTCAGAAGTGGCTGAGCTTGTTATACTCCAGCAGTCCTGGTTGCAAAGGGCTTTTCCATGGGAGCTGATGGAAAATACAGAATGACTTCACCCACACGTTGAGAAAAATGTTGCTTAATCAACGTGTAGATTAAGTACTGGGCATGTAAAGGAGGTCTGCACAGAAGCTAAGCAGCTCATTTCTATGTCAATGAAAAAAGTAGGACTATTTTGTATTTCAAGTTATGTCTCCAGTAAACCGAAACTGATGTTTGATGATCACAGGAAAAAAAAAAAAAATGCCAAGGGTGTGGGCTAACTCAGGAACCTGCTATCTTGATAGGAGTGGGAAAGTCAATATTGCAGGGTGGATTGGAAAACTTCCTTTCCACATCTGACTAATGGATTAAAGTGACAAAGTTCAAACAGAGCTGTTAAATCATCCTGTGGGATTTGTTGAGCCATCAGGTTTTATAAGCTCGGAAGGCACCCCAAGTTTAGAGCCAAAAAATGAAATTACTCCTCTCAGCAAGCTTCCTCCTGTCCTGAAATAATTTCATAGGTTGGCCATCTGTCTTCTGCCCCTGGTTATCTTTACCTGTGGCTTACATAAGAGCCTCTCCATGCACTGCTGCCATTTTTCTTTTCTTTGAAAATAGGAGCAGAATATTTCATCTTTGATGCTTTATAGGAGCAGAGAATCATGATGTCTCCTTAATATGAAAAATGAGGCAAAGTTGTTATTATTATTTAATTATCTAACCCAGATGCAATAACACATGGGGATGTGCTTATAAGTCTAGGACAGGGTTTTGACCTTACTCTTCCACAACTATCCAAATGTATTTTAGTTATTTTATAGAAGCTTGTATGAATAACTGACAAAATCTACTTGTTAAAAAATTAAATGGATTTCTAATATAGAGAGTTCTTTTTACACAAAGTAATATTTGTCCATTATAGATTTTATCTTTAATTTTTAAATCTGTTATCTTGATCATGATGAAGTCCACTTGGTTGAATTATTAATGAACTACATGCTGACTAAAGTTGATGTGATTCTTTTATATATTAGAGTACAGTACTCATGCATTTATAATGTACATCAGTTTTGTTTTCTTTTGTTTTGGAAAATACTCTCTGTGTGAAAATTTATGATTTTAAGGGAAAAGATTAATTTTGAAGAGGTACCTTGGGGATTTTGTCTTAGAAAATTAGAAAAAGTAACAGAAAATAGCTTCAGATCATTCAAACTCAAACCTCAAAACATAAGTTCTAATCCATGTAAAACCTATTTGTCCCATTGCTCAAAATAGTATCAGATATGGGGCCATATTACCAAAGATGGTCTTTCTTTCAAGACTTCTTTTCTCATGTCATTTTTAGGAACTTGTTTTCTGAATACTGTTTTCCAAGCTTACTGAGAGCATCAGTTTGCCAATACATATCTTCATCCATACGTGCATGCATATATACAAATACACACCCATGCATACATGCATTTTCATTTGCATTCCTTGTTTCAAAAATAAGGAAAACAAAGCAAATTTTCCTCGTGTTCCTGATTCTCTACATGATTTTTTAAAGTATGTCATTCCAACAGTAGTAATTTAAAAATAAATGTTATTTCTGCAAATCAAGAAACAGACTTTTAACTGTAGAGAACAAACTGATGGTTACCAGAGGGGAGGTGGAGGCAGGTGGGTGAAATAGGTGATGGGCGTTAAGGAATTGCACTAGTTGTGATGAGCACTGGGTGTTGTATGGAGTTGTTGAATCACTATTTTGTACACTTGAAACTAATATTATGCCGTATGTCAATTTGGAATTGTAATTAAAACTTAAAAAAACAAAAAATAAGTAAATAAAAACAAATGTTATTTCTGGACCTGAATTGGCATCTTTCCAATTCCCAGAGGTATCTTATTTCTCTATAATATAAAAAGTTTGTGGCCATATTTAATAGATGAAAGCAAGAATCTTTAGCAAGATGAGTTCAAAATGTGAAAAAAAGGATTGTGATTGTAGAAATTGGAAAAGATTGGGGTGCCTGGGTGGGCTCAGTCGGTCAAGTGCCCAACTTCAGCTCAGGTCATGATCTCGCAGTTCATGAGTTTGAGCCCTGAATTGGGCTCTGTGCTGACAGTTAGGAGCCTGGAATCTTCATCAGATTCTGTCTCCCTCTCTCTCTACCATTTCCCCACTCATCCTCTGTCTCTCTCTCTCTAAAAAATAAAAATAAAAAATGTAAAAAAAAAAAGGTTTTTAATAAAAAAAAAAAGAAATTGGAAAGATTGAGCTGATTGGGTGGGCTCTCTTCAGTCCTGTTGATACAGGAGTCCCACTTTTCTCTGGGTTTGGAAAGTATTTAAAATTTTCTTTTGTATACAAAATAAGCCAAATTGTATTTGCTGCCAAAGTAATACATTATTTAACGTAGTTGAATAAATCCATTTAAATCAGCTGGGAAGTGCATATAATAAAATAATGCTATGTTCCTTCAGCTTAATCAATCTAAAGCTTTTATTTACTCTAGAGCTATAATTCCATGTGGCCAGGGGAAGGAAGACTGTGCTCTAAAAATTTAGTACAAATAAAATTTGATGTAGGGTACAAAACAGAAATTTGATTTTGGTCTTCACAGGCCAGCATTAAAAAAATATATGCAGTAAGCTCATGGGATTAAATTACAATTAATTTAGGTGAAAATGAGCATTAAATGTGGATTTCTTAATACAAACATAGATATTTATGTTTTACAAGGCATGAGTGTGTCCCCACATTGATACCTTTCATGAGTGGATATCTGACTTAATGGTGATGAGGATGGTGATTTATTTTGTCTTCTTCTGCTGTCAGCTTGTCAGCTGTCCCTTATAGTGCTTTGGTATGTTTTTTTTCTTCTTTCAGTTTGTGTAAAGAAGCCATCCCTCATGACCTTTGTGTGATAGTGAGTGTCCTTTTCTGTTGGTGACATAAGCTAAGACTGTAGCCTCCTTTGCATAGGAATTGAGGCTACTAGTCATGAAGTAGGAAGGCAGGAAGGCACGGGAACTTACTGACAGGAAGAGGCAGGCCTCCAAAAACACAATGGAAACTCAGAAGGCTGGCTTTAGCAAACATGGAGAATGCAAACTTTGGCTTCTTCCTCTGGGTCCAATTTCTCTTAAGCTAAAACCAGCAATGCCTGATTAAAGGAAGCTAAGCCCCATGAGTAGATGCTGTTCAGGCTTATGTAATATGGAGGAAATTTTGGATAGTTGGAAGAACTCCTAAAGTAGTGTTCTTCTTTTAGCCGGGAACAGAAAGCTGTTCACCTAGTGCAATGGTTCCTAAAGATGGTTCTCAGACCAGCATGAAACTGAAACTTCTTAGAAATGCAAAAATTCAGGTTCAACTCCAGACAAACTGAATAATGAACTCCAGGGGTGGGGCCCAGCAATCTGTGTTTTAATAAACCTTCTAGGTGATTCTAAGGCAATTCAAGTTTGAAAGGCATTGGCCTTTATAGAGAGTCCCTTGCCTCTTTTCTGCCCTCCTTTCCAACTGAAGAAATTTAGTCTTCCTCTCTGTTTCCTCTCTCCACCTTCTCTTCCAAAGGGGAATATTTTTTTGACAGATTAGTGTTTGGGTCAGGTTAGACTTTTAGGATGCAAGTTGAGAGGAGGGGGGAGATCAGATTCAAATTAAGAGAGAAATTTTCTAGGATATTGATCAATGCTGGAAGAGGAGTCGTTCTGTGTGGGGAATGGCTATGTCCCTGTAGAGTCTGAAGTTGGCTCTGGATTTGAATTCCAGCTCTGCCACTTACATGATACATGACTTTGGCCCACTTAATTTGGCTTCTCTAGGACTCGTTTCTTTATCTGTAAAATAGAGATAAAGTAGCAGACATTACTGAAAGAGATTTTATAAGTGATATTATAAGGATTCAAGTAGTTAATTTATATAAGGATCACAGAACAGTGTTCAGCATGCATTATCCACCGTTGCTATACACAGTATATTTTCTTCATGGTATTCAGAAAAAAATAAGCAAAGTATCTCAGTGATTTAAAAAAATGTTTTTGATTGCTGGACTCATTGCTTTGCCTTAAAGAAGGCTTTTCTTGAGACTGGACCACATAAATCACAGCTTCAAGAGGGTTTCATAAGGAATATATGTTTCCAATTAGAGCAATGTTAAAAGGTATTCACAGTCGAAGACAAATGAAACGTCCCATTGCTACAAAGCTGTTGTGAGTTTTCAGTTAAGGTATCATTCTCTCTGCTGCAAATTTCTGAAAAGTTCTTCTCAAAATAGGCATACGAGTTCTTTGTCCCCAGTTCCCTCATTAGCTAACTCTGAACTTCTTGCCTTTGAAAACATGATTGCTTCAGCTCTTGATTGAATATCCAGTAGAGATTTCTGTATAACTCTATACTTTTTTTTTTCCTCTTCTATCTTATAAAGTTCCATTGGTCAATAAGGAGACCATTTTGACTCACCAAAATAGACTTTTGTTTCTGATCCTTTCTTTGTATTAGGGCAAAATAGAAGATTTGTGGGGTAGTGGAAGCAGCAAGATATTTGGAACCAGAGACGTAGTTCTGACTGTACCTCTAATTAGCTTTTGGACTCAGGAAAGTCATTAATCCTCTTGGATCAATTTTCCTACTTAGATCAGTTTTTTGACTGGGTTAAGAGTGCCTCCTCCTAGGAATGATGAGAAAATCAAATGGGGAAAACATGAATGCATTCTAAGCTGTAAAGTGCCATTCAAATGTCAGTTATCAAAAGTTAATAACAGCAATCACTGAGTGCTCATGGGGAGCTGGGTACCCTGAAAAGCCTTATATATCTATATCTATATTTATATATACAATATTGTGCTGCATTTAATATCCAATTTATTAAACGTGTATAACTGGTAGATAAAACTTAGAAAATGCCATTTTCTTAACGTTTAAACCTTGATTAGAAATATTTTCAACTTTTGACTGAAAATAAGAGAAAAACTTAAAACAAACTGACTTAAACAATACGGAAATTTACTGTTTCCCGTAACGTGAAGTTAGAGTGACTCCAGAATCCATTGTGTCCTTGTGTTCTTCTAGTCTCTACCTTATATGACCAGTGTCACAGGAGGCTACCTTTGTAAGAGATTTTTAAGCCTGGGAAGGACCTCAGTGGTCGCAGAGACCACAACTATCATGGTGAGGAAAATCCAAATTGTAGCAGATCACGGAGCTATCTTGTGATAGCACACTATCTGGGGATTCTGGTCTTTTCCTCCAATCACGGATTAGGCAATAACTCCGGGCCATGGCAATGACTAAACAACCACAGTCCATTGTGGAGCTGTTGTTCGGGATTTTGTGCAGTGACTGGCTCTTCACAAATTTAGGTAGAACTCTGTATTCCTCCCTCTTCCTTCCATGGAGAGAGAGAGTCCTTCAAATGCCTTTCTTGTTATGTCTCAATTCAAAGGACAACATTTTGTAGGCATGCTATTACTGGATATTCCAAGTTATTTTTCTTACCATGCATTGTATACCAACAGATTTGTACCTCCATCATAGGATAGTCTTCTTTATCTTTCTGTCTGTGAAGATACTGGTAGACTATTTTGCTAATGTGACTTTTCTTTTTATTCCTGCTCCTCATGGAAGGGACACATTTTTGTGGTATGGTTTTAATTCTGTGTTAAATTTGTGTACTAAAAATGTACTCCCACTAAGGTGTATAAATAATAAATGTAGTAATTCAAAGACAGCATACCAGACAATTTTCTATAAGGGAATTTCTGGCTGTGGTAATGATTTATTCCAGATATGCTGGATCATAAATTTCTTAAGGAATATGAATGCATTCCCTTATTTCAAATTTTCCTTATGTAGCAATAAGTACATGAAAACAACATTTAGGTTGTTAAAATGAGGCTCTTGACTCAGTCACCAGTGCAAGTATTTGTGAATGCCTAGCCCAAACACCCAGGATACTTGTAGATATAGCAGATCAGATCTTGGATGCTGTTCCCTTCTGCTCACCATTCTTTGAGCCCACCTGGTCTATTTCCATTTCATAGAATTGTTCCTTCCTAGAACTTTGGTCTTGCACTTTCCATCTCCATATCTTTGCTTGCTGTGTTCTCTTCACTTAGTAAGCCTATCTGAACCCCGAATCTTTCACCAATCCCCCTGTAATATCACCTACTCTTCAACTCTCCTTAGATAAGCCCAGACCAACCAAAGACCCAAGATCCAGTTCCCTTTTCTTTCATTTATTGAATGCTTGTTGAACATCTCCTTTTGTAAAACAAAATGCACCCTGTTTGATTTCAATGTTTAAATCTAACCTCCTAGATTGCAAGGAGTTTGAGGGCAAGACCTCGTCTCTTGTAAGCCATTCCTCTCACACCAAGTTCTGTGCCTCTGCAGGAAGCACAGTTTCATGGATGCTTAATAAACTTTTTTTCCCCATATGATTAGAATCTGATAGTGCAAAGATTTTAGACTAAGAAGACAATTTTGGTGTCCTAAGAGGAAATTACAAACGAGGACTATCTCTGAATTTTTAATAACAACAACAGCAAAGCAGATATAAGGTTTATCTTTTATCTGCTATAAATATGTTTCTCTTTTAAGGCATTTTACAGAGATTAGGTGGTTTTGTGTTATCTCTGTGACCCATATCCTGCTCTCCCTCTTACCTGTTGCATCACCCTCACGTGGGGGCAAGAGAGATTTTTTTTTTTTTAATGGGGCTTTCTCCAGGCTGCCCTCCGCTCCTTCAATGTGTTTATATATTTTTCTTCTTAGAAGTTCTGGTTATAATTCAGTGACATTTCAGAAGTCTTGACTCTTCCAAATTAAACCATTACCTCTGTGTCTTCTAGTTGGATCTGGCTAAGCTCTGGCTCTGCACGGCCCTGCAGGGTCTGTTATCAGAGTACTACCTCGCTTCCAGCTTGACATACACACACTCTCTCTCTTGCACATTCAATTTCTCCTTTTAACCTTAGCAGTGCTGCCTTTAAAAAGTTGATTTTCAACAGGTTTTTTGAGTTTGATAGCTCCCAGCATTTGGTCTGTAGGGTGTGCATGTGAGTGTGTGGGCTTGCTCTTTACCAAGTCAGTAACCACCTTGAGAGAGCTTCAGGAACCAGACAGAACTATGAGAACATGATTAAACACAGCTCCAGTTTTCTCTGCCTTGTCTACAATTTAGTTTCCTCATTTGTTTCATCTTTCTGAAACATGCATAACATTTCTGACCCACAACTTTATTCCCTCAACCATCCCTATCAATGTACAGTTTTGAACTTAGGAGGTCATAAAGGCATTAAATAATACTGAAGACTTTTCAGTGGATTTGAAGTACTTTCCAAAATATACTAAGAACCCTCTCTCTGTCAGATTAGATATTTATCCCACCAGCACTTATCTGACTCTCTCCTTCCTATCTGACTCTCTCCTTTCTTTTCCTCTCTACATATAGTCACAAAACCCAATTAAGCCATAATATTGCAGTCTAATTTTTATTCTACCCATTATGACTTAAAAGACATTGCTTTAAAATACCTTGTAGTGGTGCCTGGGTGGCTCAGTCGGTTAAGCGTCCAACTTCGGCTCAGGTCATGACCTCACGGTCTATGAGTTCGAGCCCCGTGTCAGGCTTTGTGCTGACAGCTCAGAGCCTGGGGCCCGCTTTGCATTCTGTGTCTCCTTCTCTCACTGCCCCTCCCCTGCTCATGCTCTGTCTCTCTCTGTCAAAAATAAATAAACATTAAAGAAAATACCTTATCTTATATTAATTCATTCAAATTTCTCCATCCAGCTTTTCAACCATGTCTTACCTTCATATGCCAGTGAGTTTCATTCCCAGAGGATGCAGCCAAATCTTTTGAGGTCTGCTGCTAGCTTCATCCCTGAAGCCTTCACCTCAATGTGCTCTGCTGCCTTGTCTGAATCACCAGCAGTCTTCTGTAAAAGGATGGGAGGAGGGGGTGGGGGGTGGGGAGGGTTTCCTTACTGCTGGTCAGCAATCAGGCCTAGAGGAGCTTGTGAGAACTAGCAACCTAAGCTCAAGGTGCTGATAACAATAACTGACATTTATCAAAGACTTAATGTGTTCAGATACTTTCTCTCTGTTACTTCATTTAATTCACAGAATAACTCCCTGAAGTAGTTTTATTATTCCCCTTTTGCAGGTGAGGAAATTAAGACATGGAGACTATAAGTTATTTGCCTGAAATCTGTTAGTACACAATGGAGCCTGAATTATGAGCCAAAAGGGTCAGCTTCCCTAATTTCAATTCTTAATCACTCTTCCACATGGTGCTTTATACAAGTATGCCCACCTCCCTTTTTTCAAACTCTGATTGTAAACACCTCATATGATTCATTTTAAAGTAGGATTCTAAATTTTCAGTTTAAAAGAACAATGCTCACAATTTAAATGATACCGTCTGGAATGATATATTTGGAACATTTCATCCAGCAGTCACTGAAGCTTGTTAATATCAACAACACGCATTACTGGCTCCTTCAAATAAGCCCATTTGATCTATTATAGCTTGTCAGTAGCAAATATGTCATTAGTAGGAAGGATTGTAGTAAAGAATATTCACAGTGAAACTTAAAAAGAAGTATTTTTTAAAAGTTTTTAATGTTTATTTATTTTTGACAGAGAGAGAGAGAGAGAGAGAGAGAGAGACAGAGCATGAGCAGGGGAGGGGCAAAGAGAGAGGGAGACACAGAATCTGAAGCAGGCTCCAGGCTCTGAGCTGTTAGCACAGAGCCCGACACGGGGCTCGAACTCACAGACCATGAGATCATGACCTGAGCCGAAGTCGAATGCTTAACTGACTGAGCCATCCAGGTGCCCCTAAAAATAAGTACTTTAAGTGTGTAATAATACAAGGGCATATATGTGTATATATACATATAATATACATACATACATATACACATAATATATATATATATATATATTATACACCTGTATATCTATATATCTATATATAGTATAGTATTACATATATAGATAGATAACTTTCACAAACATTTTCAGTTATTACGATACTTAGTATATGGTGATAATAGTGTTTCCCCTATCACAAATGAAGTGTTAGATTGTGTGTATCCTGTTGTTCAGGTTATGTTTTTAAAATAATTTGGCAGAGATGAAAGAATTGGCAGGTGGGTTGCAGTTTTGGCAATTTTCACTCTAAGAAATCAATCAACAAAGCACCAAACAGCAAAATATATTACTCATTGGCTGGTAAGTCATAAGCCCCAGAGGCTGTTGATCATCCTGGAGGCTGGCTGCTTGCCTACTGTAGGGCAGATGGAAGAACTGGCTGCAAAATCGTTTTTCGCACTTGAAGCCCAGCATGACTGGGGATCCTGAACATGGCTGGAAAAATATTTCTCTAGTAACTTATCTTGTACTTATCAGTGAATTTGCATAGCCCAAGAGAGATCTGTTTTGTTGAGATGACTTCTGAACAAGTCAAACTCAGGTTTCCAAGCCCACTTCTAACACCGTGATTATTATTGAATATTATTTGAACCAGTTCTTGTTTATGAAACACAGAAAAAGTAATTGGAAAGTTTCGTTTTCTGATTTAAGATTATTCATTGTAGTTTTACTGCCAATGATGAAGGTGCAAGTATAGCTACTTTTCATGCTATTATTTGGCCTAATTTTATGATTCCCCTTCACTTCCCCGAATAAGAATACATTTTGTCATATCTCTCCTCCATTGTGGTGTAGTTTTAATAATGCAGTGGTGAGTGGATTAGTGACAAACATTTTTTAGTCTTGTAGTTACAGAGGACAATGAGGTATGTAGGGAAGCTAACACAGCCTCACTGGCTCCCATTATCTTGGTAAAATAACCAGGATATAGGGTTATGTTTTTCTTTTTTTTTTTTTTTTAATTTTTAAAACGTTTATTTATTTATTTTGAGAGACAGAGAGAAAGCACAAGCAGAGAGAGGGCAGAGAGAAAGAGAGACAGAATCCCAAGCAGACTCTGCACCATCAACACAGAGACCAATGTGGGGCTTCAACTCAGGAACTGTGAGATGATGACCTGAGCCAAGATCAAGAGTTGGATGCCCAACCAACTGCACCACCTACCGGCCCTCTTTTTTTAATATAGGCCCCCAAATTTTTTTGGTCAACTTTTCTTTTCATCTCTTTTTGTCTCCTTTGGATGAACTCGACTCATATTGTTATATTGAATTATGATGAGTCTACAACAATACTCTGCTTGGGTTTCCTGGATTCAGAGCTCTGGGATAGAGCAGAAGTAGCAGCAGAAGATTACTTGGTAAATAGGAGGTAACAAAAATGGAGTCCAGACTAACCCATCCTTGTCTCACAATACAACACACTGTTCTAGAGTTTGGCTTTTCATATCATTCCAGTCTGGTGTCTTTCTCCAGTGATCAGTGTTGAATAAAAACTATAAATTTTGCTCTCTAACTACCTACCTTCTTCACACATACTTTTTGTCACTCTCTGCTTACTATTATCCTTCTGTTTACATGGTCTTTTGTCAAAAAGCAGTTTTTTAGATTTCCTTTCCATGAAGTTATAATCATGTTATATTCCTACCTTGAAGAAAACATACCAAAATTATTTTCAGTAGAGAGTTGGAGATGATAAAAATTCTTGAATTATTGACTTGTAGCATTGGGGCTCCTTCTATAGATGGCTAATAACCTATATAATCATGTTTTTAGGGGGGGGCTGCTTGTTTCATTTACAATGATGCATGAGGGGGCAATGCCCACCAGTCATTGAGCAAAGTACCTCCCACAAACACATCCTCATATCTATATTTTCTTTGGGACATAAAATAATTAGGAAAGTATTGACAAGTATTTTGCATATTTTGAATATATGATTTGCTCTTTGGTAACTTTTAAGATTTTAATATTACTCACTAAATATTTAAACAAAGCCTTATCCATGTAGACACCATCATTAATTCATGTTATATTAAATAGTAATTTTAAAAATCCAATAACTTTTACCAAGGTTATATTATAATATCTAGTATTGACTTTAATATGGTATGATTTGGATGAGTCCAAGACCACTCCATGAAAAAACATATTTAGGTGCAACAAGGGGAAGAATATAACAAATCTCCTGAGAGTTTTATACACCTGGGCTTCACTGTCTACATGCAAAGCATTGCCTTGAAGCCATCTTTGAAGAACACTCCTGTTTAATAACAGCTTTGACATTCATTAACAAAAATGTTGGCAAAAAATCTAGAACATGAAGTGAGAGCTTATTCACTTTTCAAAAATAGTTCTTTTTTTAACATTTATTTATTTTTGAGACAGAGAGAGACAGAGCATGAACAAGGGAGGGGCAGAGAGAGAGGGAGACACAGAATCTGAAACAGGCTCCAGGCACTGAGCTGTCAGCACAGAGCCTGACGCGGGGCTCGAACTCACGGACCATGAGATCATGACCTGAGCCGAAGTCGGACGCTCAACCGACTGAGCCACCCAGGCGCCCCAAAAATAGTTCTTAAATACACAAAACATGATCTCTAAAAGTCTTTATATTTTAGACTCCTCTAATATTGATTGGTAGATAATTCCCAAAGGGGAAAAAAACAAAGAGAAGGAAGAAAAGTAGATACATTTAAATTTAAGGCATTAAGAGTGATTGTTTGATATGCTTCTAACCTAAAGGTAAAAAATCTATTACATTATAATGTAAATCAATAGAAACATGTCATATAATTTATTAAATGATGGTGTACCTACAGCCTTTTAGAAATATATTTTTCATGCGGATGAAAGCAAGTTGCACAGATATAACCACTGGCAAGTGACCTCCAGAAATCAGATCAGGATTTCTTAATTGAGACTTTGTGAGCTCTAAGAACCCCAATTAGTGTCAGTGACTATGGTCCATCAGATGTTGGCTTGGAGGCAATGAGGAAGGTGGTGGTGGCAATGGGAATGGAATCCCCAGGGAACAGTCAGCATTCCTATAGGAGGAATTTGAATCCAAAGGAACCCATGGATGTACATCAATGGATCTGTGAAAACCTTAAAATCATGATGAAAATTATATGTGATGGGATAAGCCAATGATACAGTTTAAGTATATCTGGTCTTTCCCCTTGGTTAGGGAGGGTCTTTTATTCATTTCTATTAGATGAAAGCCAAGGATACCTAACTGAATTACAAATAGCAGAGGACTACATCACTTTAACGCATTTAAATGGTAATGTGACTTCAGACATTAAAAGAATTAAGGAGATGAAAAGAAAACAGTGGAGATAGGAAGGGGAGTTTTGAGGGTGAACTTTATTGGTATTGAGGGAATGGACATGACCTCATTTTGAAAATACTTTCCATCACCCACCCACTTTGATATATCTATATGATGAGAGGAGGGCTCTTACTTTAATATTGCCTCTTCTCTTTGAAATTTCTACCACATCATTTTACATCTTCCTCTTGTTTCTTCATCTGTGCTTCTGGTGTTTTGCTACTGACCTCCCTTGGAGGGATTGTTGTAAGGCTTAAATCATTAATGATTATGAAGTGCTTTGGAAAGAGAAAGTATTGCTTCAGTAATATCTCAGATGCACCTAGGAATTATAGCATGCACAGTACAAAGCAAAAGGCATGTTGTCAGAATTCCTTATGGGGCCCTGGATTAGCCAGGCCTCCCACTCACATCGAGGTGAATTAGGGCCACAGACTCAAAAGCACATCTGATGCTGCTTGGCTTGTGCATGCTTCTGTTACAACATCATTTTGACATTTTGTGTGTTCATTTGTTGAATGAGTCTAAACCCTTTTGTAACCAAAGGAAACCAAAGTGCCTACTATAAGCATTTTCCAGAGATGGTGTCAACCTGATTGGGGATGAAAAATTGATCTCCTGAATAAAAATGTTGGAGTAGGATGTTTAGTTTGCTTCTGTGGCCAGACATAAATAGGGCAATGATTCAGGGGAAGTCTTCATTAGAACACACTATTTATCTAATACTTTGGCAATCAGTGTTATCTTCTCTTCCCTTCTCTCCCTCTCCCTCTCCTTTTCTCTCTCTCTCTCTTCCTCTCTATCACATCTAACACCTCCTTCACCTCCAATATCTCATACAAGAAAGCAATATAAGAGACCAATGGAAGTATATAATCAATCTAGTTAGTCCTAGGATTAAGACTAGAAACCAGGTATGATGTCTCCCCATCCAGTATTTCTATATATGTGAGTGCCTTTTGATTATTTCTAAGAATCCAAAGTAGCTGTATCAAACATTCATTCTTCCTAAAAGAACCTGAGCTTTTCATTCAAAGATCCCAGGATAACAGTTGTTCATAAAGCTGACCAGCCATGCATTTAGAGGGTGAGGGAGATCAGCTGTAATATCTGTCATGTCACCAAACTCGAAGATTGATTTCTGTGCTCTATTAGGTTTGATGAGATAAACCTTCTTCCCTTTCAGTCTACATATCCCTTTCAAATATGACTTTAACTGGTAGACCAATGTGGGTACATGAGTAATTACATTTCCCTTCCATGCATTTTCTTTTTATCTCTATATAGGAAAGTGTAGAAAGGGGAATAGGAGCCGTAGTCTAAATAAGCTCGTGGAGTGTCAGATACCTATGAATGACAGTTCAGATGAGATTCTTCCAGACTGAATTACTCAGATGATAGAAGTTCCCATCTTATACTCCAAATCCAGATCTAGACTCAATGATGAATACCTGAACATAATCGCCCCATCCCTTTCTTTCTCCTTCTCCCCGGGTGTCAGCCTCTTCTTCCCACTTCAGACACTCCTAACCCTAATCTTTAACAAGTTCTTGCCCTCTTCTTCCTGATGCTTCCCAGTCTGTATTCTGTGCAGACTGGATCAGTCCAACTGAGAAAGTGCTGGTGGGATGCAGATGGGAACAAACATGCCAGTTTTGAATGTACAGTTCTAGGTGATTGCGAGGGCCAGAGAAAGCTCTCCTATACTGCAGGCTTGGGAAGAAACAAATGCCTCTACTGTTAAAAGATGTTAAACAGAGCAACCTGGGGTTTCACTTCTCAGATGTGGCTGCATCAGGGACCAATTTGGCCTAAGCACTGAGTCTCAATTTGTTTTGTGTAGGACTGTGTGTGTGTGTGTGTGGTTTTTTTTTTGTTTTTTTTTTTTTGTATTCTTCCAGAAGACATTAGCCAGACTCACAAAGGACTGAGTCTGAATATGTCTGCCAGTTTATTCAACTACAATGTAGCTATTCTAATTTTGCAGCTGCAATAGCCCTATTTACCTTTTCTTGGTGTGAAGAAGCCCAAGATGTAGAATTAGTGACTAGAAAATTGGTGACCATAGAAAAAGAATTGGAACATTTAGTGAGCTATTTAATCTGACCTGTAGTGGAGCCCAGAAAATCATTCTTATTCCTCTATGATGATCTCCTTATAATTAACTGTAGTATTGTGTGTCTGTTCATCCAGTCGATATAAATTCTACAAGATGTTTCTACAATGTGCCAGTCACAGCCTTGTAGGTTCTTGTATTTATCAGTGAGTGAAATAGACAATGATTCCTGCCTGCAATTATCTATATCCTTCAGCTCATGCTTTAAACCTATTAGAATATTAGTTCCATTAGGGATAGGATCAGCATAATTTAGTACACATCATTTAGTTGCATAAATTAATAAGACTGACTCCTCTTGGCCAAATCCTTGTCCTTTGACATTTCATTTCCAAGCTCTAGATCAGTGTCATCCAACAGAACTTTCAGTGCTGATGCAAATATTCTATGTGCTGTCCAGTGTGGTGGCCCCTAAACACATGTGGCACTCACTGAAAACTTGAAATGTGGCTAGTTCAAATAAGAAATTGAACTTTTAATTTTAGTTAACTTTAATGAATTTAAACTTTAATTTCAGTAGCTGCACAGGGCTAGTGGCCACTGTCTCTATAAGATTAGGAACTGCTACCCTTTTGGCAGGTGGCTGTTCAGGAAACAGTGCAATGGGCCATTCTGCATGTCCAGGGATACAGAAACCAGACTGCTCACATGTTAAGTGTCAAGTAATAGGAAGGTACCTAGCCAGGCAGGGAGAGTTTGATTCCTGGAGATGATGTCAACAGGTAACCATGTAAATGCTTATTACTTAGGTCTTCAAGAGCTCTTAACAGAAGGTTTCAACTGGTAGGCAGTCTGACAAGATGACATACATGACCAGAGTTCATCAGGTCTGGGATAAGGTAGAGATCATTAAATACTAAGTATCAAGAGGAGAATTCCTATTTCTGGGAGGGCTGTTGAGCGGGAGGAACAAGTCTTTGAGGAACTGTGACATTGGACTGGATTTTGAGCCTAGCAATTAAATGTTGGCAGCTACTGAGTGACTAGAATTGGGGGTACCAGGAAAGAGGCAGACTTCCAGATAAACAAACTTATTCTCAAAATCATACAGTTAACATCAGCAAAGTTCCCATGCTGTTGAATCCAGGAACTAACCTAGCTCCTTCCATTCTTCTTGCATGGAGCTGGCTGGGCTGGGAAGTGGAGACCATATTCTTCCATCTGTTTCCAAGGAAGAAATGGGAAGAAGAGTAGCTATATGTTCTGTTTGCTTTCTTAGAGATTTTGTGTGTCTCCTTGAGGGTATTTAGAGGGAATAAATCATTTCTTTTAAAGCACTTCAATATAAATTCGTTATAAAGCCAAGGTAGCTTATCGTCAGTGGTTAACTCTCCCTATTTTTTAAAAAAATTTAATGTTTATTTACTTTTGAGAGACAGAGCGTGAGCAGGGAAGGGGCAGAGAGAGAAAGGGACATAGAATTTGAAGCAGGCTCCAGGCTCTAAGCTGTCAGCACAGAGCTGGACGTGGGGCTCAAACTCATGGACTGCGAGATCATGACCTGAGCTGAAGTCAGACACTCAACCAACTGAGCCACCCAGGTGCCTTAACTCTCCCTATTTATGATGATTCTTGAACTTTAGTTCCATGACACCAACCAGAGTGAAGCCTGGCAGCAAAGGAATACTGTGGCATGCTGAGTCAGGAGAATCCCCTGGGCACAAATTTAGTCTGAAATCTCTAGGGCAGAGAACCAACCCTCAAAGTGAAACAAGAAGCTAAGCACATGGCCAGGTGCTAGAGAGAAAAGCAAGGATTTAGGTTAGGAGAACCCTGATAAATTAATCTTAGCTCTTCGCTTGGCATAATGACAAATTTTTGTTGGATTAGTTCTATGCAAGGTGACTCTGTCCTTAGTCATTTTAAAGGTCTTTCAAGGCCACAGGTCATTTGGGACTTGCAGCCTCCTACATACTTGAAATAACTTCTCAAAGACAACTTGGCTTAAATGGATTCTTATTCTGGCTCTGCCATTTATATAACCTCATTGGTCAAGACATTTAACTTCCCTTAGCTTGAGTACCTTCACATATCAAAAGACTCCACTGGAGTACAGGGGGTCCAGGGTATTCTTTTTTTTCTGAATAAAACATATCTACCTTGATTTTTACTTGTTAGAATTTAAAAGATAGGCACTTCTTACTTATTTTATAAGAGTGGTTTATCACTTGGGTTGGATCAGGAGAGAAGGAAAGTGGTTGTATTTTCAGATAACATATTCAGGATTTTATAAACTTATATTGAGAAAATTTTAAATACAAACCACCTAGTGGATGCTTGACTATATTTTCTGATGGTACGCATCATCACTTCCTTTTAAATTGTGGCCACCATACTTAAAATTGTAACTCTCCTCATGCACTCGTGCTCTTTGCCTCTCATCTCTCTGCTGCACCCCCCCCCCACCCCCAGTCCTGATCATTTCTAACATACTATAAAATTTATCTGTTTATTTTGTTTATTGTCTTCTCTCCAGGCACAAAGGAGTTTTTGTTTTGTTTTGTTTTATTCACTAGTCTACTTACTTAAATTGCTTCTGGCACACAGAATCACTCGGTAAATATACCTGGAGTGAATGAATGTATCTTCTTAGCTGGTAGGGATACATAATATACAAACTCTAAGACATGAACCTTATGGGTGGCACCTTCTGTGAGGATTTATCAGGATTTTCCTGGAACATGAGGCAAAGACTAATAAGTATTTAACCAGCCCATTTCCTTTTCTTCCTTGACATTCAGCTAGTTAGAGGATGCTATGTGATAGTGATCTGATCAGGGAAACATGGGTGGAAACCATGTGTGCCTCTTTCAGGCCTGGCCACAACACGCTTTCATGGTCCTCCATGAAATTGTCCTCTTCCCTCTGACTTGAATGGAGTTAATCCCTAGGGCATCCTTAGGCTTCTCTGTTGAAGAGGACTGAGTGCACAAGAAAAATGATTCTGATTCCCTGAAGAGATCCACCAAAATGGGGACCCTCCAGCCCCAACAGCATGCAATTGACTTTAACATTAGCATTTTTGTAACAACACCAGAAACAAACTTGTCTGTATTAAACTACTGAGATTTTGGGTTTAATCTGTGACAGCAGCAGTTAGAGTTTCCTAAATTTGAGCATGAGACTTTTATGTTTACTGTAAAAGAAGGACTCACATTTAAAAGAAGAAACATCACTATAGACTGTGACTTTGTTGCTGAAACAGTCTCAGTGCCCCTCATTATAGTCCAATGTGTCAATTTAAGGAAAAAGAGCAACTTTAAAATACAGAGAGAAGGAGTCTTTCTTCTGCTTTTTCAAATCAGTTAACTGACATGGTTTGTTTTTTTTGTTTTTTTTGGTTTTGTTTTGTTTTTTTTTTTTTTTTCCTTTGCTTTTGAGTGGATTATTCTCCTTCATGGGAGGGAAGCATTAGGCTCTGGAGAATTTCAGCACACACCCAGATTTTTTTTTTTTTTTTTTTTTTTTTAACTTGGCCTTTACGTTTCTTCCAGAAGCCACCCAGTATGTTGTGTTTTAGAAACATTCTAAATTAATTGAATGTTTGTGTCAACCCATTCAATCCAATAGTGCCCCCACGAGAAAACCAAGAAACATAATCTTTTTTTTCAGTTTATTTGCTGTAAGTTTTTTCTATTTTTATTTGCTGGAGTTTTTCACATTATCTTTTATGTCTAGAGTATAACTTACAGGTCATATGTTACTACCTAAATAAGATGGCACACTATTTTTGTGGGCACACTAACCTTTTCCAGCTTCTCCCTCCCATTAATTTTGGAATTTGTAATTCAAGTTGTTTATTTCTTGCAACAAGGATTAAGAAAAATCGTGGCTAAAGAATGAGTTGTAATTAGAGTGGATGAAATGGTCAAAGTCAAAAAAAACTTTCTAAGAATTTGTATTCTTTTGCTGGCGGAGGGGGTCCCATGAGGGGCCTCATCTTGGCTAGAGCAAGATGTTATAGGACAAATGTCCATCCTCCTTTGAGATAGTGTACTGGGGCTTTCTCGTCTATAAATTTGAAGTGAGTTAAACTGTGCATTATATATAAGAGTTTCAGACTGGTTTTAAAAAGTACATGCAAGAAAAGCCTAATGAAATGGACTTTGGTTAACTTGGAGATTTAATTAGCTGACAGAGTAAAGAGAGGATACCTGTTGCCAGAAGCTTGATACTCCTTGCTTTTGGCATCTGTTTCTACATCACTATAGCTTTGGCTGCTGGTTTTCAATAAGGCTGTGATGATTATAATACTGAAATTTTCCATGGTCACCCTGTAACATTGTATTTACATAGGCTAGTTGGGCTGGAGAGGCTCAGGTAAAAATAATAATGATTAAATGTGTTTATATTAGACTTCTGAGTGTGAATTTTTTTTTTAATTGCAAATGTACTTCCCTAAATAGAGTCGACTTTTAGTTCTTACCTGGATATAGGTAAATGGGAGGAAGTGATGAGTGGAAGGAGAAAGCAGCTTGATATTAAATATTCCTATAACCTTTAATCACAAATGCAAATTGCTGTTTACTCAGATGGGGAATTTAAAGTTGTTGCTCTCACACAGGATCACATATTGGGATTTCGATACTATGCAGATTAATTTGAATATGTATTCACCAAAATACTGTGAACTAAATTTATTTCATTGTACATTAAAACCTTCATTTTAAATTTCCATGTGCACGTAGACAACGTGTTATAATATTGTGAGTCAAAAACCTGGCATTCTAAGGAATTTCTAAATAGCATTCATTAAAACAAGTTAAACTTATGATACGTTGTTGATATTGTGGAGAAATCAATGTGAACAATAGTCGAGGTTTTTCTCTACATTTCTCCTTTTAACAACTTACATGGTAACTTAATTTTTTCCCATCCACTCCATGCATTGATTCCCATGGATTTATAATAACAGCGATAAAAATCTCATCTTTTTACAAATGTGACAACTAGAATAATAAAAGGAATTTCACGTATAAGTATTTTTGTAAGTCATGTTCTGGAAAGTGTTACCAGGAGTGATTTTGCTGTTTGGAGTAGGGGCCATTGTAATATATATATATATTTAATTAATTAATACATATATACATATATATATATATATATATATATATATATATATATATATATATATAAAATTTATTTATTTTGAGAGAGAAAGTGTGCAAGTGGGGAGGGCAGAGAGAGAGAAAATCCCAAGCAGGCCCTGGGCTGTCAGCATAGAGTCCAAGCAGACCCTGGGCTGTCAGCATAGAGTCCAATGTGGGGCTCGATCCCATGAACTGTGAGATTATGACCTGAGCCGAAATTAAGGGCCGGGATGGCTGACCAACTGAGCCACTCAGATGCCCCTGGCAGTGAGGGCCATTAATTTTTTTTTCCCCTTGATTAATTCTAAACATCCATCAGGCTCTCTTACAAGAATTTTAATTCTCCCCAAGTCATCTCATTTTCCTAGCCCCAGTTTCTTCCTTTGTAATGGTTCCTTAAATTGTGTTTGAGTTTTCTTCCACCCCTAACCTTTCATTACTCTCTCATTTTTTTCAGCATGGCTTATATCATAATTGGAGGTCATTTGTGATTTACCTCCAAACTCATGAGTCATATTCTCTGGGTCCAAAACCCATTTTCACCATTTTCTAGTTTATGATCTTGAGCCACTTACTTAAACTCTCTGTACCTCAATTTTCTCATTTGTAACCTGATGAAAATAGTAATGCCCCCCTCATGTGTCTAATGGAATAAGATATGATAATACAGGTAAAGAGTTTAACAGAGATTCTGGCAGAAATATAGTAAAGACTCCATAAATGTTCTCAAGTAATTTATAATGTAGCAAAATTTTATATCCTTGTAAGTCAGATAACTGTAGAGTAGAAGTTGAATACATCAAGGGTCTGTAGAATTTCAGTGGATTCTTGATAAAAATATCAGACATATTACCAGTGACACATCATTAGAAAATACATATATCCACATTTTGGGGGAGGAAATAATATTAGTATTTGTCCTGTAACAAAAGACTATTATACTATGTTACCCAAATTGCTCTTAAGGGGAATGTGTTATAGACATTCACTGTCATGGAAGAATTACAAATTGAGTTCAGATTATGACAAACTTATTGTATGTAAGTCAAGAAAGGAAAACACAAGTCTTGGAAAATCTTTTAGATGAATGGAAGAGGTGAGGTAGCAATTATGCAATCAATGATGATTACATGATGAACTTGTATACCTAGTTAATAAAGCCATCTCACTAAAGAGTTAGAAACAGTATATCATCTCAGAACAATTCTGGTGTTCCATCCCTGGAACAAACATGTTCTAAAAACAGCTATGTGAAATATTTGACTAAATGAAGATTAAGTTATATGATGCCTCCCTGAAAATGTCAATTATTTCTTTTTCTATTTGGTGGCCTATATTTTATAAATGTAATTAAAAGTCTCTACCAAACTTCAATTTACTTTTTAATAAACTGAGAAGACAAGAATGTGTCAAAAATAGGATAGATAAGAATAGGAATTTCATTTTTAGCATTCTTTTTATCTTTTGAAATGTTGGCCTAAAATAATCAGTGTTACCATTACAGCATGTATACTAATTTTAATTTTCTTTATTTATATCCACAATACAACAATAGCATTTATAATATGGAAATAATCAATCATGAATATTAATATTACCAATATACTGATAGCTAATAATAATCCCTACATTCATTACATGTTTATGAGGTGCATATATTTATAAGGTTCATAATCTCTGTACTTTATTTCTTCTAATCTACATTTTTTAGTATGTAATATATGCAACTCTTCGACAAATACTTTTAATAAGTCTAAACAATATTTTTCTGATGTTGAGATAAGTTGATCCATCAAGGTGAAAATGGTGCCCACATTCTTAGTGTTCATTTGTTCTTTCATACATTTATTCAGCCAATATAACCATGAAAGGCTGATGGTGGGAAAAACACAGGATTAGCTTGGTGAGAAGTTGACAAGCATAGAAAATGTAGTAAAAGAGATAGATAATGTAGCCACATGACTATAATCACGTATCACACATACATTACAAATACATCACACCTTGAAAAGTCATAAGCAAGCATGTAGTGTTGCAGGAATTTGAAGAAGAAAGGTATTTGGGGGTTTAAGTGAGCAGAAAAAGACATCTAATCTATAGAATAACTGATTAAATAAATGAGTTTTCCATTGGCACTGTTCTAAAAGAATTCCAGCTGCTTTGGACAACTGTTTGATCAACATTTTTAAAGCTTTAACAAATTAATATATTGTAAATGTTTCTGAATTTAATGGCCAATGAATTGCTTAATAATATATCATATCTCTCTCTCTCTCTCTCTCTCTCTCTATATATATATATATATAAATATATATATATATATATGAGTCTTTTGAAAAAGATATTCATTGCTTAGATGTCAATGATCACTTTCATCATCCAAACATTGTTCTTTTACTGTAGATATGAGATAATTTTATACTAGTGGCCTACTGAGGTGAAAGTTTTATTGGCCATTCCTCAAGGAGAGCTGTGACCTGATTTTTTCACTTAGAAAGGGTACAAAGTTGTTCTTAGAGTTTAATGGATTCAACCTTAGAGAATAGGTAACCAAAGAACTGTACTCATTTCCTATATTATTAATCCCTTTATGATTTTCTTGCTTATTCACTCATTCCACAGTACATGTACTGATGACTTGATCTTATGAATCAAAACCTTCAACTGAGGAAACTCTTTACCCAGAATGGCAGATACTTTGGGATATATTTTCAATTTTCTTGGCCATATAGTAGAACCAATTATATTAAATAATATCCTGGCAGCCACAGAACTATCCATGCTGTCCAAAGTGGTGAGTTTAAGGAACCTCTAAAAGAAATATTTTTCAGCCATGTATAGATGTCTTCATTATTTCTTTCGTGCACTCTAGATTTTAGTGAGGAGTTTGGATCTGGTTATGTTATTCAAAGAAAATTAGGCATGGATATGCTTGTATCTATAATCTATGCATATAATCTATGCTATCTATAATCTCTGTATATATGCATATATAAAACTTATATCCCTTATCACTAATTAAAAGAGAACATTTTATTTATAATTTTTTTAAGTTTATTTATTTTTAGAGAGAGTGCATGCACACATGAACAGGGGAGGGACAGAGAGAAAAGGAGAGAGAGAGAATCCCAAGCAGGCTCTGCACTGTCAGCGGAACTTAATGCGATACCCAAACTCACAAACTGTGAGATCAAGACCTGAGCCGAAATCAAAGAGTAGGATGCTCAACTGACTGAGCCACAAAGGAGTCTCTTCTTATAATTTTTTTTTAATTTGAAATAATTATAGATTAATAGGAAGACCCAAAAATAGTACAGAGAAGTTCTGTTTACTCTTCATCATTCTCCCCAAATAGGGAAAACTATATTTTGCCTAACTACATTACCAGACCCAGGAAATTGACATTGACATAATGTATGCACATAGTTCCAGGTCTTTTGATCACATGTGTAGTTTCCTGTAACTACCACTGCACACATACAGAAACATTACATTACCACAAAGGTCTATTTCATGCTACCCATTTTGTAGTCAGACTCATCCCTATCTCCACCATCCCTAATACCTGGCAACCATTAATCTATTTCCCATCTCTATGGTTTTGTCATTTTGAGAATTTTTTAAATGGACTCCTATAGTAGGTGACCTTATGAGATTGGCTTTCTTATACTCAGTATGATGTTCTTAAGATCTATCCAAGTTGTTGCATATATCAGTACTTCCTTTTATTGATGAAAAATAGTCTCTGGGATGGATAGACCATAGTTTGCTTAACCATTGATTGATTAAGGGGCAGTTTGGTTGTTTCAACTTTTTGGCTATTCCAATAAAGCTGCTGTGAATATCCATGTGCAGGTTTTTATGAGGATATAAACTTTCTTTCCTATGGGATAAATGCCCGGGAGTGTGATTGCTGGTTCATAAGGTAAGTTCATGTTGAGTTTTTAAATAAACTACCAAACAATTTACCAGAGTACATGTACAATTTTACATTCCTACCAGCAATGCATGAGAGATCCTTTTTCTCCATTTCTCTGCCAGCAGTTGGTATGGTCACTTTTTTTTTTTTTCTAAAGCTTTTTATAGGTATGAGGTGATACCTCATCATAGTTTTAATTTGTGTTTTCCTAATGGCTAGTGATGTTCATCATCTTTTCATGTGTTTATTTGCCACCCAAATATCCTCTTCAATGAATTATCCCTTTACATCTTTTGCCCATTTGTTATTGAGTTGTTTGCATTTTCACTGTTGAGTTTTGTGAATTCTTTATGTATTCTAGATGGGAGTCTTGGCTGATGTGTGGTTTGCAAATATTTTCTCCCAGTCTGTATCTTGTCTCTTCATTCTTAAACAGGGTCATACAGAGAGCAAAATTTTAAAAATTTGGTGAAGCCTGATTTATTGATTTTTTTTTCTTTTATGCTTTATGCTTTTGTTGCCATGTCTGAGAACTTTTCACCAAGCCCAACAGCCTAATGATTTCCTCCTGTGTTTTCTACTAAACATTTTAAAGTTGTATGTTTTATATTTAAATATATTATCCATTTGACTTGAATTTTACATAAAATCTGAGATTGAGATTGTGGTTATTTATTTATTTAGCCTATGGATATCTAATTGCTACAGCAACATTTATTGAAAAAATACATTCAGATTCTCTTGCACCTTTGCCAAAAATTAGTTGTCCCTACTTGTGTGGGTCTACTTTTGGGTTCACTACTCTGTTTCATTAATCTATGTATCATTCTCTCTGCCAATGCCATACAGTCTTGATTAATATAGCTATATGATAAGATTTAAAATGAGGCAGAGTGATTCCTTCTCCTTTTTCATAACTGCATTAGCTATTCTAGTTTCTTTGCCATATAAATTTTAAAAATAACCTGTCTATATCTACAAAAAAATCTTGCTGAAATTTTGATTGGAATTTTGTTAAATTTATATATATAACTTAAGGAAAAGTTAACACTTTCATTTTGTTGAATATTTTAACCCACGAGCACAGTATCTTCTCCATTTATTTAGATCTTCACTGTTTCTTTCATAAAATGTTTTGTAGTTTTTAGATGAAACTCTATACATGGTTTTTTTGGAGTTTTACCTAATTATGTCAGTTTTGAGTGATTGTAAAAAATGTGATGGTATTTTTTTAATTTCAGTATCCATGGTTCATTGCTAGTGTATAGAAATATAATTGATTTCTGTACATTAATCTTCTATCTTGTGACCTTACCAAACTCAGCTACCTTAGGAGTTTGTTTAGTTTTGTTTGGTTAGTTTTTTGTTCATTTGTTTATTTTAATTCTTAGGGATTTTCTAATTTTTTTTTTTTTGTTTAACTTTTGAGACAGAGAGACAGAGCATGAACGGGGGAGGGTCAGAGAGAGAGGGAGACACAGAATCTGAAACAGGCTTCAGGCTCTGAGCTGTCAGCATAGAGCCCGATGCAGGGCTCGAACTCATGGACTGCGAGATCATGACCTGAGCAGAAGCTGGACTCTTAACCGACTGAGCCACCCAGATGCCCCAATTCCCAGGGATTTTCTATGTATACCATTGTGTCATCTACAAATAAGGCTAGTTTATTTTCTTTCTTTCTGATCTGTATACCTTAGATAACATTTTCTTACCTTATTGCACAGTCCAAGAGTGTTAAGAGTGGACATCCTTGCCTTATTCTCAATCTTAGGGGGAAAATATTTAGTCTTTCCCCATTATGTGTGGTGTTAACTGTAGGTTTTTAATGCATTTGTATTTTATTAACTTCTATATTTGGTTTTCTGAGGATTTTTATCATGGTGGATTTTGAATTCTGTCGAATGCTTTTGATGCATTAATTAATATGGGTATGTAGAGGTTTTAGGGTTTTAATATTGTGATTACATTCATTGGTTCAAAGGAACATTTAAAAAAATTTTTTTTGTTTATTTATTTTTTACAGAGATAGAGTGTGAGCATAAGCTGGGGAAGGGCAGAGAGAGAGGAAGACACAGAATCCAAAGCAGGCTCCAAGCTCCAAGCTGTCAGCACAAAGCCTGTCCCAGGGCTTGAACTCACGAACTGTGAGATCATGACCTGGGCTAAAGCAGATGCTTAACGAACTGAGCCACCCAGGCGCCCCCTATTCAATTCATGATTATAAAGTAGTCATTTTTGCATGATAAACAAACATTTCATTTTTTGATCAACTAAACTGTTGGATATGAAAGGAAAATTTTAAAAAGATAAAAGTATGGAATCTGATATAGTGCTGATATTAGAAATAAAGAACAGACCCATAGAAATTCATGATAGTACACAAGTTAACTTAGTTTCTATTCAACTATATTACTGTCTCCCTCGTATTTCTTTCTTTGTTTATTTTCTGCTACCACCTCCTTCTCTTTGTAAAGCTGGGTGCTCCCTGACTGAGAACTCCCATGGGGTCCAGATGCAGGAGACAAGTGGCCATCTGCTTATTTAGTGGCAACACAGTAAGTGGCATGATGTTCAGGTTGAACCATTCTGCTAATGGAACATTTAGAAGTCTTCAGTTTTAGCATCTGTACCTGACAAAGGGACAAAGATAGAGCAAGGCAGAATGAACAATGAGGGTGAAATTATATCACTGTGTAAACCTATGCATGGGGAATAAGAATATTTAAAGCTTATGAGAAAAATTTCAAAAGACACAATGGCAATATTCTGCTTTCATAGTAAAATGCCATGGATTCGTAGGGATATGACCCATTGATGGAGCATTCTCACCCCATCAACTTTTCCCAAGTAGAGGAAATAAGACAGCGCCTGTTGAAATTGATCAGGAAGTCTGACTGTGTTGCGCACCATTTGACCCCTGCTATATAAACTACTGCAGGCAAACTGCCTCCCACCCAGCCCTGACCTGTCTGATGTACTTAGATTGTATTACTGCTTAAGGAAGAGAAAGAAATACAGACCCACAGGTTCATTTGGGAGCAATAAAAGCTCAAATTTAGTGCAATATAAATAAATGCTATAGAGACGGAAAGCAAGATGAATTATCATTATTATCCAGTATTTTTATAGCACTTTATATTTTGCAAACAGCTTCACAGTCTGGTGTAATGTATCTGTGGGGGTCTAGGGGATGGAAATGTTGTGGGCTATAAGGAATAGCAGTTAACACATCCATTAATAGTGCTGCTTACGTTTTTATTGTCTAAATTGTTCACATGAACTCACCTCTCTTATTTTCTTTACAAAGGCTTTTGGTAACTTTTGATAATTGCCAATATAATTTTAATGGATAAGCTTAAATTTCTTTGGTTTTAAATTTCCTGGTATAATGCTACTTTGTGTGACTATATTATTGCATAGAATACAAGCATGAGAACTGGGTTAAACTAAGAAATTTTTATGTGTAATAAAACAATGACTAGCGTGGCCTTCCTGTTTGTGCTTAATATTCTTCATTGAAGGTGTCCAGGCTTTTGAATTTTGCTGTCTCCTCCAACCCTCCTTCCTACTTAAGTAAGCATCATGCCACTGCACCAGTGTATTTTACAGGCCTTGTGTGTGTTGGCCATCTGTTCCGTTTACTGGTAGGTAGTCCCACTTTGAAGCTTCCTTCCCTGTTGTTCCTGTGAACTCACCCGTATTTGTCAGTACAGGCACATTTGTTTTTTTAAATGGAAAATAAATAAATAAATAAATAAAGCCCTGTCACTGTGCTTAGCCATGCCCCACTGTCCCTCCCTGTGTAAAGATTGTCTAGTTTATTATGCATCTAGTGTTGGGGAATGACTTGCAGTTGTTCTATTATTCTTATTTTTATTGATTATCCCTCTACCAACCTGGATCAAAATCTTAACTCTCACTGGAGTGTAATTCAAGAATTTCCAGAGGTTTATTTAATAACAAATTAATGACTGAATTGTGAGTCATGTCAATGGTTTCTGAGATCTTTTCATCAAGTCATTGCAAGCATGTGTATCTCCATGTCTTCCCTCTCTCTTTCACTGAGATTGCAGCTAGCTTAGAACAGGGACCAAGGACAGAGCTTGGCACGTAGTAGGTCCTCAATGTGTGTGTGCTCACCAATGAACTGATTCTTTAAGGGATCCTTGCATGGACTGGAGGCTTTGAAAGCGTTACCTTTAAGTTTAAAAGCTGGTGTAGACAATGTGACAAAAATTGTATGAACTGGGAAATGTGTTTGATCCAATTTGTTTCCTTGAACATTCTACTAGCTGTAGAACAGGCAAAAAGGGAAGTCTCAAGTGAGTCATGAGAGAGAAGTTTAAAAATCACAAAGTTTAATCTGTTCACAGCTGTTTTACTGACAAAGGCAGAAAGAAATTCAACAGTGCATTTGTTGGAAAGAATCACATTTTACTCTGATTAAGAATATGCTGAGACTTGCTTTTTAGGGCAACTTTATAATTGTACCACACATCAGTTTTTAAATAACTGGAAAAAATATTCTGTACTTCTAAATTATTCTTTGAGGGTCAGAAATTTAAGGCAGATGTTTTAAATCAAAGGCGTTGTTTTGTAGAGAATACCCTTATATTTCTGAATATTGAAAAATCTATATAAAGATATTTAATGAGAAAAGAAAAAAGCTCTGTGCCTTGTACAGTTAGTAACAAACTCAAAGCCTCAAAGCCTCTGTCCAAACATCAAAATCCTGAGCATCTTTAAGCAAAAATATGGGGAGGAAAAAATTGTGTATAATCAATGAGATCTCTGATTTCATGCTAACTGTTAATTACCGTGAAGAGAGTTTTTTAATGAAATAAATTATCACACAATTAAAATTTTAACCCAGTTGCAGTTAAAGAAAAACAGAGCAGTCTAAACTTATATGCACTAAGAAAAATCCTGGAATATATTTTTCTTACCCTCAGCTTATTTTAAAATGCAGAAAATAAGGGAAACTAATTGAAATGTCAAGGTCCAAAAATGATTGTTAATTTCAAGGGGACAAAAACCTTTCCTTGCTTTAACTCAAGAGGAAACTACTTAGTAAATTCAGACATAAGGCCTTAAGTCAATGCCCAGCAGTCAGCTGAAGTTGAGGCAGAAAAGAACGGAGGAGGATATTCTTTTTAAAAATTTTTTTTAACGTTTATTTATTTTTGGGACAGAGAGAGACAGAGCATGAACGGGGGAGGGGCAGAGAGAGAGGGAGACACAGAATCAGAAGCAGGCTCCAGGCTCTGAGCCATCAGCCCAGAGCCCGACGCGGGGCTCAAACTCACCGGCCGTGAGATCGTGACCTGAGCTGAAGTCGGACGCTCAACCGACTGAGCCACCCAGGCGCCCCGGATATTCTTATTAAAAATTTCAGTTGTCTCTTTTGAACATAAAATCTGTCTTCTGAACATTTTCCAGCTTGAGCCAACTGTTTATGTCCAGTAAGCCCTCATTTAAGATATGAAGAAAATTAGCTTCCATTCTCCTTTTATTTAGTACTTTCCCCCTCCCACTAAGCTTCTTACCTAACTATCCTAGAAATGTCTGCCATATTCGGAGCTTAGTGCTTTTAATACCAGCTTCCAGAAAATTAAAATGATACTTTTTGGGGAGAATGAACATATTGATAGGAACATTTACAAATGTTCATATATGGTTAAACTAGCATTGACACATTTTTTTAAAGGAAAAAAAATCATCCAAAATCTTAGTATTATAATTCAACTCTTCTCCTTTCTCCCTGACCCTTTTTGTGTAGTGTCATCTGAGCACTGAGTTTCTAGGTCTACTTTTGCATACAGCACCTTTATGTCATCATATCATTTATAATTATGCTGTTTAATTTTGAAACACTATCTTTTCAATTTAATGTTCATAAGGTATTAACTATTTCACTGTTGGGAAACATGTAACTTGTAGCTTTAAAAAATACTGTAGATAGGGGCATCTGTGTGGCTCAGTTGGTTAAGTGTTCAACTTCGGCTCAGGTCATGGTCTCACAGTCTGTGAGTTCGAGCCCCACACTGGGCTCTCTGCTGTCAGTGAGGCACCCGCTTTGGATCCTCTGTTTCCTTCTCTCTGTCCCTCCCCGACTCATACTTTCTCTCTCTCAAAAATAAACATCAAAAAAAGCAATCTCAGTATTATCACTTGTCATAAATTGCAATGAAAATTGCATCAATATCTTTATGAACTTTATTCCTTTTTTTTTTTTTTAATTTTCGGAGGTTTATCAGATGCTCCTAAAATATCATATTGGAAGGGAAGAGATCACTTTTGTCCTCACTTGTTTCCAAAATTCTTTCCTAAAGTTTTCTTTCAGCCAAAGGACCATAAAACATATTTCTCAACATATATTATAGGGAACACTAGTACTTAAGATGAAATTCCCATAAAGAAAACCATGAAATGTGTTCTTAAGTGCCAACTTCTCGAAGTGTGGTCAGTAGGCTACAAGCATCCATATCATTTGACAACTTGTTAGAGATGTAAAATCTTGGCCCGCCCTAGACTCTACTCAATCAGAAAACTCTGGAGGTAGGACCATCAATCCATGTTTTAACAAGCCTTTTAGCTGATCATAATGCTCACTCAGGTGTAAGAACCATTGTGTTAGTTTCATCTTTGTAATTTATAATGACATTACCTTACTAAATGAGAAGTTCTACAGAGGAAAGGAAAACCTTATACCACAACACAGTAAACATCTCCAAACCTTGTTTGCCCAAACTGTTGACCATGGACCATCGAACACCACACCCCTGTACAAATGCCATATTTGAGTCTAGGCTCAAATTATAGTTGCTAGCTTCAACTTGAATTGTTAATACATTTACATGGGTTCACTAGTGTTGGATGTATACCTTGTGGCTAGGCCATGAGGCAAACCACAGTCCTTTATTAGTCGGTAGCAGGATATTACAGCGCCTGTGATTCGTGTTTATTGTCCCCCAGTACTTGTCTGTAGTATATCTCTTAATATACATGAGTTATGTGTGTCTGGGATGAAATGTGTCATCATAATGACTCCTGTGTAACCAAGACTGATAGGAGAGATTCTATCTGCATTTGTTTACTATTAGAGTTGATAACACAGCCGAGTAACTATTAAGTGTTAATACTCAGTAAGTGAATAGATCCTAAGGGAAATTTAGAGCTTTTGGACTAAATATTTATCTGACAAGAGAGAAATTTTTTTTACAAAATGAAAGTATAAAACAACAAAATGGGAAGTTGGAAGCAGTTATCTTTATATATTTCATAAAGTTGCAAACTGAATTTATGCCTATTGGTTGTTGCCGGTTCAAGGGTTTGTGAAAAAGCGCCATTTTGAGAGCCGACTTTGCCAATTTAATCATTGTGATCAAGCTTTATGCATTTAATTTAAACATCCATAGGCAACATCCTCTATTAGTAGCTCTCTTTCTACTTTTTGCAAAAATTAGATGTTTAAGGGAAATGTTATGTTTTATCTCAACAAGAAAGTCTTAATTTGTGTATGTTTTATCTTTGTATGTCTCTTATCCTGGGCGTTTAAATTACAAAGAAATTCCACACTTCAAATGAGCGTGAAGTTGTTTGGCAAACTGAGATTATGGAGCTACAAAACCTGTGGTAGATGGTATCTATAAATAGAAGTCTCTAACATGGAAAGTCTTCAGAACAATATAAATGGCCCTTTTTGAAAAGGAAGTGGAAAGGAGGAAAGCCTAAAGCGTTGATTTAAAAGACTGTAATTGGAATTAGGTTCCGATAATTAGATCCCAGTAGACTGAGTTCAGGCTTTCTTTTTCCTCAAACAAACAAAACATAAATGAGTGTAGGATGTCATATCTGCAGGAATAAAAATAGAAATGGAGTTTTAAACAAAGATTGTGAAGCAAAACGAGACATTGTAATTCTTGTACCTGGAATAATTTCATAATGAAATGCAAATTAATTCTAAAACTCTCTGACCTCTGTTTTGCTAATTATAGCCTAAAATCATTCATTTAGATTTTTTAGAAAAAGAGAAAATGCATATCAGGTGGAACCGTTTGCTACAACTACCTTGAATTTCATAATAAAGTCATATGATTGTCTCTATGGCTGAATGATTTTTTTTAAGTTCATTTATTGAGAGAGAGAGAGAGAGAGAGCACACCTGCAGCAGTGAGAGAGCAGGAGAGGTGCAGAGAGTGGGGGAGAGAGAGAATCCGGAGCGAGCTCTATGCTCAGTGTGGAGCCTGTGGTGGGACTCAATCCCAGGAACTGTGAGATCTTGACCTAAGCTAAAACCAGTGGTCAGAAGCTTAACCAGTCTGAACCACCCAGGCGCTCATGATTTCACATTTCTGTTGTGAATATAAAAAAACAATGATGATATTAGTAGGGAGTGAATCCATTATGATTCCTTGAAATTGTTCATAGGCTTCAAGTTTTATTCATCCCTCACCAGTGTGGTCTTATGGGATGTTTACTTATTATAGATCCTTTATTTCTAAATTTCCAAAAGTAAAACTGGAATCTCCTTTTCAGCTTTGAAAAATATAAATCTGACTTTCATTAAGTAGTATTTATGCAAAAGAAGACAGGCTATAGTTGCCAGTCTCACATAGATGTTTAAGAATTTCTATTTTTGTGATGGTAGAATGTGAGTTCATGAGAGGTAAGGGACTTATAAATCTCCTGGAGTCTACGGCCCAGTGGTATCCAATTCTCCTTATCATTTTGGTGACTAATGTTATTATCAGTTTATCTAGCAGGAAAACAAAACTGGAATATCATAAAAATATGCACCACCAAAAAATTTCTATTGATAGAGATGAATAAATAAATGGTATATTCACAGATATTCATAAAATGACTATCAAATAAGATTGGGAGATGAGAATGAAAATTTTGGACCTAATAAAAATGTCTTCTTATTTATTTATATTCACACATATTTCTAAAAATAATTTCAAGTTATTTATAATAGGAAAATGTTGACTTTATTTTTCTAACCTTGAATAGAAGTGGTAAAACATAACATATGCCAAAAAGAAAGTGTAAGGCAGGTGGTAGCACAGAGACTTAATATAATTTATTAAATTCTATGTACAGTTAGGCTCTGAACTCCTTGTGAGTGAAAGCAAATAAAATCTGTATGTTCATATTGTCCTTTTAAGTTTTCACTGTAAATATAGTGAAGGTTTTTGTTAGGCCTGATAGTACACCCTATAGACACATTCCATAAATGTTTGCTGATGACTTTCATCCATAGGTCACGTGGTTCAATCGTCATTGTCCAAGTCACTCTTAAAATCTCTCAGTGACTTTATCTTATTCTTAAATCACTCAAAACGAATCAACCAACCAAGAAACAGCTGGTACTTCATTTGTCTTCATTTTATTTCACTGCTCAGCTTGTTAATGTTATAAACCTGAGCAGTAGGATAGTTTGGTGATTTGACGGGATTACTCATCACAGCTGGCCTTTCAATATAATAGATTGGAATGGTCGTTTTCAATCTTGTAGCTCAGAGTCCTCTTAGGGGGCTTTCAGAATCTACTTCCTAGGTAAGAGGGAGAACAATTTACCCAGAACAGTTTACACAAAACTGCTTTATCCCAATCACCATTGCTTTTCTCTGTTTTACCATGTTGTATTCGAACTCAGATCTGCTTTGAAACAAAGTTCTCCTGGAAAAATAGTTGACAGCTATTGGGTAAAGACCACCAACTATGCTATAGCGGACCACCTGACCATGACATGAGGTTTGTGGAACCTCTATCGAGGGTGTCCTAACTCAAATTGATGGTTTTCTGAATGTTAGCAATCTCCTGAAATTATAGGAAAATTATGTATGTTTGACATGCAGTCTATCTAGAGGGATGGTCAATAGTTGTTTTTTAAAAATTATTATTCTTTTTGTACTATCATTACATTTCAGAAATGTAAAAAGAATAAAAAGATGAGTTAGTTACTATTATTATTTCCCTCCAAACACAACTACTCTCTTTAATTTTGTATGTATGATTCTGGTTTTTGACTTTATACTTTTACTGCATATGTAAAGATATTCATTAAAAATATATTGTATTAATTAGGTATTTCTGAAATATTTCATAAATATTATACTGTACATATCATCATCTGTCTCTTTTTCTCACATGACATTTTATTTTTTGCTTCCATGTTGATACATATAGATTCTCATCCATTCATTTCAATTGACTGCTACAATTCCTTGTTATAAGATATGATGTTTGCTTAATTTCATTTTTACGGAAAAGTATTAAAGTGCCTTCTATTCCCTCACTCTGACAAAGAGTGTGGCAGGTAACATCTTTACACATATGTTCAAGGGTTGAACTAGGCTGGCCATATAACCAGACTCGGTGTGCACATCTTCAGCTGTGTTTATAAAGCCCACATTATTATCCGAAATGGCTGAGCTTGTTTACATTCTCCACAGCATTGTATAAAGGCTTATATGTTTCTGCATTAAACAGTGGAATTTTCAGACTTTAGTTTTAACGTATGAATGGGTATGAAACAGCATCTCATTGCGGCTTTAATATGCAGTTCTGATTACTGGGAAGATCGAATATCTTCTCAATTTACTATCTATTCAATTACTTTTCTGTGAATTACTCTTAACATGGCTTGTTCACGTCTTTTCCTTGATAAGTTAATTCTTTTTCTTGTTGTAGTATAGGTGTTTTTCATATATTTGTTATTATATTTTATTTGTCAATTATGTGTGTTGCCATTTTTTAAAAATTCAGACTAGAGCTGTTCTTTTAACTTTTTCCATAGAGACTTATCATGTTTTAAATTTTATTAAAAAAAAAAGTACTGACTTTTTAATGTATGGTTTCTGCTATTCATGAGTTATTTTAAAAATCTTTCCCTATCACAATTTCATTAAACTATCCTGTTAATTCTATAAATTCTTAAATAAAGGTTAAATTTTTTGTATTCATATATAGGCCATTAACATCTGGCCTTCTTTGATAGACCGTGTTTTTGTAAATGTACAACTGTGTTTCTGTGACCTCTTTTTGATTCATTTAGTCTATCTCCGTTACAAATTTAAACTGCCTCAATGATTCTCACTTTATAATCTTGATATCTGGAAGGATAAAACTCTATTTTTTATTTATCATCTTCAAAACTGATTTAAATTTTTGTGATCTTTCTTCTTCCAGTTGAGTTGTAGGATAATTTGCCACTTTAAAATAAGTTTCTTTTGGGGCTTTTTTTGATGTATTGAATTTATAGAATAATTAATATAGATTAATTTGGTGAAAATTGATAACTTTCTGAACTTGAGTCCTCTGATCAATGAACATTGTATATTTATGCATATTTTTACATTTTCTTTGTCAGTATTTTCATTGTTTTTTCCTGCTAGCTTTTAATTATCTTTATCTTTTATATGTTTGTGTTCTAACTTCATTTTGACATGTCTGGATTTGCTTTTATTTATCCTAGTCTGGTGTTCATGTTTTTACATTTTAGTTTTTCTCCCCCAAGATGGGGACTCCTGTCTTGCTTCAGTTCTGGGAAACAACAACCATCATCGGTTTTCTCTCATTCTCTTTGTTTTTTTTTTAATTTTTTTTCTAGAACTCTTGCAAGATATATAACTGTGTGTATATATTTGACTTTGGTTAGATGTATTTGACTATATAGTCAAATATACATGAAATCTTGCAAAAGTTCCGGAAAGATGCACACACACACACACACACACACACACACACACACGTCTTTCATGGACCCCAAATTATTTCGTATTTTTTACCTATATCAAACCCATTTTTAATCAGAATAATACTATTTATATCTTTCTATATTTGCATTTCACTTGTAATTCATTTGAAGAAAGGATCACAGCTTTCCTGAAGCCTATGTAGCTTTCCTTTATACAGTTATGTTTTAAGATTGTAGAGACTTTTTATATAATTTGTCTTTGGAAATCTTACCTCCAAAAGAATAGAGTACTGCTATTCCTGAGCAAGAAAGAGAGAAGTTCTTCCAGTTTCATATCCTGAACCTACCCAGTATGCCACCATACATATATGCAAGCATATATACATATTGCATTGCATTTATAGCCATCAGAGAATTGGCCAGGATGTATATTAATCACTTTTGCTGCTAATGGTAAACAGCAATCATTTTTTTAAAGCACACTATTTACCTTGATGGGATTAGTTACCACATAAAATTTATGTCTTTGCATCAGTCCAATGCATAACAGAGGCCAAGAAATTGTGCATAAAAGGGGATGGATGGATTTGGCAAAAGTTCTTCACAACTTAAAAGAAGGGATTTGTTTGTTCAGAAAATAGGCTGACATCGGATCAACTTCCATTAATTCCTGCCTCCACCTGTATACTCTTTCATTTTACAAAATTTTCCAGTCTTCTATTTTTCAAGTAAATATTTCAATTGTTCATATAAATCATTCATCTTGGTATCACTAATATCTAACTCAGAAAGTGTATCCATTAAGGCATGAAATTACTCTTTTTTTTTTTTTTGCTGTTATTTAAAATCTGTTGGTCTACCAACAGTAGTAGAACAAACATTCACTGCCATAATAAAGTCATATGGATTATAGATAAACTCATGAGATACCTTGGACTTGGAACTATCATCTCTATATGGTGCCAAATAATACACTGTTGATTTGGACCAACAAGGTGGAGAAAATTAAGCCTTGCCAATTCCAGCTAGTCTTTTAATTGAAAGAGCTCCAAGAAAGACTCAGGTGCTATAATTGTGTGGTAATTTGGTAAGGCAGCTACTAATTATGAATCAAGAATGAGAACAACCTTGGGAAAAATCTCAGTATGCCAAGATTCACCCATTGCAGAACTAAAGTCTCAGCCAAACAGTAATTTGGAAGGTTATTAAAAAGACTTCTAAAATAGAGGTACCTGGGCCAGATGACTCTCATCCTCCTCTGAACTTTGAATTAATCAGAAATTATTCAAAGTTACATTTCTGGTGATTTTCCCATTTATTCCTTCATTCCTTAAAAGAAACAAAAAGTCAAGATTTGGAGAGAAGTTGACAAAACAAAGAAGAGATAAGGCTAGCTTTTATTGTGTACCTATTGCATATTGAATACCATGCCAGGCATTTTTATATTTTAGTTCATTTAATTCTCACAACCTTGTGAGACTAATATAATCCCCATCTTATAGATAATAAAATTGTGTTTCAGAGGAGTAGGCAAGTTTCTTAAGGTCATACAAATGATAACCATTCAAATTCAGTATGTCTTTTTCCAAAGTCTGCTTACTTTTTTTTTTTAATTTTTTTAATGTTTATTTATTTTTGAGACAGAGACAGAGCATGAATGGGGGAGGGTCAGAGAGAGAGGGAGACACAGAATCAGAAGCAGGCTCCAGGCTCCGAGCCATCAGCCCAGAGCCCGACGCGGGGCTCGAACTCACGGACCGCAAGATCGTGACCTGAGCTGAAGTCGGATGCCCAACCTACTGAGCCACCCAGGCGCCCCTGCTTACTTTTTTTCTACACCAACAGTATCATGAATATATGGATCAACATATACTTCTCTTAATTCTGTCTCAATGCTCTTTTATTTTTAAGTATTATCTAGTTTAACTGGGAACTTTATTGAGACCATATGTTTCATGTTCACCATATGATTTTGGCATATCTGGCTGTCCTTGAGAACATGTGAGTGAGTGTAAGACACAATAATTGTTATGATGCTTGTTTCAAAATTCCCCCATTTTGTAGCCATTGGTCTTTTGGATTGGGAGATGATGAATAGAAGAATAGAAGATAGCCTTACAGAATGTTAGATAATTTCATTGGTTGTTTGATATCTAGGCCTAGGACACACACACACGCACACACACATGCACACGCACACACACACACACACACACACACACGTGTGTTATAAGGGGAAGAAGGAAGCAGGATAACTGGTGGACAGAGGGAAAAGTAGATCCTTTGATTGCTTTAGAACTGGGTCACATGTTTCAAGATGGGGCAAAGGGCTACGCCTTTATATCTCCACACTGACTAGTCACTAGGCATTAGCTTCACCAAGAAGGGGGTGTGACTTTGAAAGAGGTGACTCTTCAACTGAGGCAATTCCTAGGGAAGGCTGATAGCTGGGAATTTTCAGCCTTCCCAGCAGTTGAAAGAATAAATTCCTTGTATTAGTTTTCTATTATTATATAATATGTTACCATATTTGTTATTTCACAATTTGGGTAGATCAGAAGTCCAGGCACAGCTTACCTGGGTCCTCTGCAAGGCTGAAATGAAGATATTGGCTAGGATGGGTTCTCATCTGGAGATCTGACTGGGTCAGATCCAAATTCTGACTGGGTCTACTTCCAAATTCACTCAGGTTGTTGGAAGATTTTATTTCCTTGCAGTTGTAGGATTTAGGACAGTTTGTACCTTTAAAGCCAGCAAGGAGAGCAAGACTCTAGAACAAGTCTGCTAACAAGATGGATTCTTATATAATGCAAGAGAATCAAATCTCATCACCTTTGCCATACACCATAACGTAACCACAGGGAGACATCTCATTTCCTTTGACGTATTCTTTTGGCTAGAATGAAGTGACAGGTCCCTGCTACACTCACGAGGATGGGATTGCACAAGGGCGTGAACATCAGGAGTTGGGGAATCGCAGAGTCCAGCTAAAAATCTGTCCAGGCCGTCCAGATGGGGAAATCTGTGTGGTTCACCAAAGGGACCATAGCATCTGTGTGCAGCACCTCCAGATAACAAGGCAGTAAAGTTCCATAAATCCTACAGACTCATCAAGAAGAAAACTGAGACAGATTTATGATAAGTGGACTGTAACATCACTCTGTTTAATAGGTAAGAAAATCTAGAACCAATGTGGGCTATCACTATCACTTAATTTAGTTCTGAAAAGTAGAAGTGAAGAGATATTAACAGATTTTTCTGTACTGTGTTGTAGTAACCAACCAGTCAAGTGAGAATTATAAAGGGTTCCTTCCGGCTTCAGTAAAGGCATCCTTATCCCATATTAGCTTACTCTACCAACAAGGTTGTGAGAAACCACTTGTTAAACTATTACTATTGTCTAAATTGGTACTTATGAAATTACTTTCTAGCCAGGAGATGAGAGATTAGGTAATTATGAAATTTGAATGATATATGAAACCTTTGAGGTTACTTTTGTTTTATAGATGAGGAAACTGTGAAGTAGAAAGATTAATTAATTAGTTCAAGACCATACACTTAGTTACCAATAAGACTAAGAATGAAACTCAAATTGTCTGACTTATAGCTTGGTGATGTACCTACCATATCATGTCAATTCCTAGTGTTCTATAGTTTTGTAATTCTTATTCCTAAGGTTCATCTGCTTAATGGCATTACATTTGAATAATGTAAAAATTATTTTTATTAGAAAACAGTTATAGCTCTAGAGTCTTTTACTACCCATTGGTTTTCATAGAGATAATAAAAACCAGAGGTCAAAACAGAACAAAGCCTAAACCCCTTTACTTCACTATTGGCGGCTTACCTCCAGATAAAATTGAAAAGTGATATCTGGAAACCCTTAAACTCATGACTTTCTTTCATTATGAAGGAATTAGGGCTTCTCATTATGTTTAGCTCCCAAGTACTCCCTCTGAAAATTCAAACATTTAATCCATTTAAGGAACACCATAAAAAATGCCCATGGTCTAACAATGTTTCTAGAATGGGAACATTTTCCCTACTACATCATCCTCTTGGGTAAGGAAAGAATCCCTCTCCTTACTGGCCTATAATTTAGGGAATTAAAAAAAAACAAAACATTTTTCCTTTAATTGCTTCACAAACATTGGGATAAATATCTTTGCAGAGTGGCTATACTTCCATACCTAGCCTTTTATAGACAGGTCTGTGAGGAGCCACACATATAGTGTCATTAGTCACTGATGATGCCAATGAGGACAAGAAGATGGGAGTGGTAGGATTACGGAGGGGAAAGGTAATATGGGAGGTGGGGAGAACAAATAGAAGGCAGCTTTGGTAAGCCAGGCAAGAGGAAAAATGCCATGCTACACTGATAGTGGAGAACAGATAGATGCACATGCCTGAGATACTTTAAGGAAAAATTGAGATTTATGACTGACTGAATGTATTGGAACAACATTACTGATATTTATAATAATGTATCTTGTATTATAGGTTACTTTATGCATTTATGTTCCCAAATACCATTGATTAAATGATTATATAGTCTTCCTTTAGTCTGAAAAGTTTATTTTTTAAAAGAAGAAATAAGGGTGCCTGAATGGCTCAGTCGGTTAAGCGTCTGACTCTTGATTTTGGCTGAGGTCATGATTTCATGGTTTGTGGCTATGAGCCCTCCATCGGGTTCTGTGCTGATGGTACAGAGCCTCCATGGGATTCTCTCTCTCTTTCCCTCTGTCCCTCTCTCCTGCACACACACACTATCTCTCTAAAATAAATTTAAAAAGAATTCTATAAAAGAAGAAATAAACTGTCACCATGTAAGTCCTTCTAGGTCAAAAATGTATTTACTATCAAAATTAATAGCACACAACCACCTCAACAGTTAGCAGAGTACATGTAATATTTGATTTTTTATAGACTTGATAATTTTATATGAGTAAAACCTAAACAGGAAAGTAAAAAATATAAGACAACGAAAACAAAATCACAAATGATGCATAATATTACCTCTACTCTAAACTGGCAAATTACCAGTACCCTGAGAGGAGAAAGCACATGTGCCAGCTCTGAAACTGCAAAGATAGCTGCACGGTGGCTCTCATTTCACGGTGTTCAGCTGCCACTGAGGCGTGTGGACTCTAAATTGGCCCTCATAAACGTGAAGAAATTCCTTTAACCCAGAGTAGGGTGTTAAAGGATGAATGTATTGGAAAAAAGATACTGATACTTATAATAATGTATCTTGTATTATAGGTTACTTTATGCATTTATGTTCCCAAACACCATTGATTAAATGATTATATAGTCTTCCTTTAGTCTGAAAAGTTTATTTTTTAAAAGAAGAAATAAGGGTGCCTGAATGGCTCCGTCGGTTAAGCGTCAACCCTTGTAGATGTTGACTTGTCATAATATTATCAGTTATATGAATGGGTATGACTTTATATGAATGTGCTATAAGTGGCACCATGATAAACTATATTCACATGGTATTTTATGTTTATAAATAACACACAACCCAACAGTTAAACACACACTTCATTAAGTGGATAGCATCCTCACAAATGTTTGATCTTCCCACTGGGCTTTGCATGCATATTAAATTAAACCATATGAAATATCTAGTATTTGATCATTTTTGGTTTACCAAAGGGACAATTTCACATGGTTTGATTTGATATATGCCACTCTCAACTTGACATTTCCTCTTGGCCTTGCCTTGGCATTATCCAGGCATATAAAAATAAAGTCTATTTTCTCCATTTTTTCCAACCACAGGTGCCCACATTTCTACAAATGATCGACTCCCTTGTTCAAGCTTTGCACTTGAGCGTCATTCTCATTTATTCCCTTTCCCTTGCATCTCGCATTCAATTCACCTGCAATTGTGTTCAGCTTTGCCTGGGAGATATATGTCTAATTTATTCACTGTTTTCTGTCTCCACTGTCAGCACTCTAGTTTGTCATTATTATCTTTTGACTGAATTCATGCAAGAGAATCCTAGCTTGTCACTCAGCTTTACACTCTCGCCTAGTTCTAATTGTTCTCTAAACAACAACATATAAAACATTTGATAATTTAAATCAGATTAGGTCATTCCCTTGCTTAAAACTCTCCAGGGTTTCCCACTGACACAGAGAATGAAATCCAAACTACTTAACAGTGGCCACAGAGCTCTGCATGCCTGGCCATTTATCTTTCTGATTTCTTCTCCTACACTGTTATTTACCATGCTCAAAGTACATTTAAAGCAGATTGAACATCCTCTCTTACAGCCTCCACTGTTCCCATTTTCCTGAAACATTTTCTTCCATATCTTCACATAGTTAGCTTTTTTCTCTCAATCAGTTCTTAGCCTGAATGGCATGTCTTCAGTGAGGTCTTCTCCGACAACATATTCTAAATAATAACTCCTATGTGTCATTCTTTATCATGCCACCTTTAAAAAACTCTGCAGAGCACTAATCACTATTTGAAGTCATCTTATTCATTTATTTTTGTAGCAGAGTGTTAGAATGAGTTTTTATTGGGGAATATGGCTTTACAAAGTAAACCAGATGTAAATAAGGTTTCAGAGTGGGACCTGGGAATCAGGTGGATGACTAACAATTTCTTGCCTGCAAAGACAAAATTAAAGAATCATAAAAATGGAGATTGAGAGATGATTTAGGGAGTTGTTTTTCCCCCCTTTGGTAGCCATTAGAGTGCTATTACTAAAAATTAGGGGTGCATTGGTGGCTTAGTTGGTTTAGTGTCTGACTCTTGATTTTGGCTCAGGTCATGATATCCGGTTGGTGACATTGAGCCCCAAGTCAGGCTCCGTGCTGTCACCATGGATGCTGCTTGGGATGTTCTCTCTCCCTTACTCTCTGCCCCTACCTTGCTCATGCTCTTTCTCTCTCTCAAAAATAAATGAATGAACTTAACTATATATATATATATATATATATATATATATATATATATATACATATATATATATATATATACACACACATATATATATATACTTAAATATATACATATACTTAAATATATAAATATTTAAGTTTATATAAATAAACATATATATATGTGTATATATAGATATACATATATATATATATATATATATATATATATATATATATATATATCTGGGTGGCTCAGTTGGTTGAGCATCCAACTCTTGACTCTTGATTTCAGCTCAGGTCATGATCTCCAACTGGTGACATCAAGCCCCTGAGTCAGTCTACATGCTGACAGGGAAGAGCCTACTTGGGATTCTTTCTTGTTCTCCCTTTCTCTCTATGGCCCTATCCTGCTTGCGCTCTTTCTCTCTCTTTTAAAGATAAATAAATAAATATTTTTTAAAAGTTAAATTATATAGGGGTGCCTGGGTAGCTTAGTTGGTTGAGCATCCAACTCTTTTAAACTTTTTTTTTTTACATTTATTTATTTTTTGAGAGACATAGAGAGACAGAGCACAAGTTGGGGAGGGGCAGAGAGAGAAGGAGACACAGAATCTGAAGCAGGCTCCAGGCTCCGAGCTGTCAGCACAGAGCCCGACACGGGGCTCAAATTCACAAACCGTGAGATCATGACCTGAGCCGAAGTCAGATGCTTAACCGATTGAGCCACCCAGGCGCCCCTTGATTTCAACTCAGGAGCCATGATTCCAGGGCCATGAGTTCAAGCCCTGAATGGCGATCCATGCTGAGGGTGGAGCCTCCTTAAGATCCTCTCTCTCTCTCTCTCTCTCTCTCTCTTTCCCTCTGTCCCTCTCTTCTGCTTGTATTCTCTCTCTCTCTCTCTCTCTCTCTCTCTCAAATAAAAATAATACATTACATAAAGTTATAATTAGTAAATTATATTAAAAACAGATAATACACATGCAAAACTCATCACTTCCTGATTATGTTATTATGTTTTGTTATTATCTGTGTTCTTGCAGTTACTAATGCGTATTGTATCTGTATGGTAGAAATACCATAGACAGTGGTGTATTGGTGTGCATGTCTTCTCAACTCTGTTTTTGGTGAGGTTGCATTGGTGTTTGAAATTAGCCACAGTGGAAGTGTTTATACCAAGAAATTGGCCAACACTGTAAGTCAGGGCTTGATTTATTGTTTGTTCATAGTCTCAGCTTAAGGTAATTGAGTACATGTTAATAATGGAGACTACACTTAAAATAAGCATGTTAGGTCTCTAGCTGTTTGTTTTAGCCTGTTTGGGCTGCTGTGACAAAATACTGCAAACTGTGTAGCTTATGAACAACATAAATTTATTGCTAATGGTTTTGGAGGCTAGAGGTCTGAGATCAGGTGCTACCATGGTCAGGTGAGGGCCCTCTTCTGGGTTGCAGACATCTCGTATGTTCACAAAGCAGAACAGCTAGAGAGCTCCATGAGATCTGTCTTATAGCACCACAAATCCCATTCATGAGGCCTCACCCCTTATAACCTCATCACTGCCCGAAGTTTGACCTACTAATACCATCACTTTTGGGAGTCAGAATTTCAATGTATAAATTTGGAGGAGACACAGACTTTCAGATCACCGTATTGTTACATTTATGAATAACCCAGGAATTGAAGAAATATCTTTTAGTATTCCAAAACTATTATCTAATTCAATAAAAAATCACATTATTGAGAATAACAGAACTTTATACTTATTTTTAAAGAAGCAGCTTTATTGAGGTATGTGATATACTTCTTCATATATCCATTTCATATTATTAATGTAAATAAAAATATCAACTACTATTCGTGTTGGAATTAAATTTTATTAGTTGCAAGTCTATATTGGCTATAGATACAAAGGCCTGGCAAAAATAGATTAAATCATTCTATGAGAATCAATTGTCCAAGTGGAATTTACAATATAATATTATATTTTTATTATTTTTATAAATTATGTGCTATACCTTTTTATAGCAGTAAAATTTATAATATGCTTATGTGTATGTGTATATGCATATGTATTTTTCCCCAGATGCTCTTTTTTAAACATTTACCAGCACAGCACTGTGCTAGACCCACTGTCTATCCCAGAAGAAGGCAGGTTATTTCTTTTGTCACCTCAAGTCAAGAAGGGGAGCTTTTCTGAGACCACTAAAAGAACATAGATTTTGTCCCCCACAGTTAGGGAGGGATGTTGGGAATTTGTATCTTACTCCTCTTGCAAAATCTAAAAGATGAGAAATAAGTTTGGCTGGCTGCTGTAAAAGGAGGAGCAAAGAAACAGTTGCTTCTGGAGAAACTTGCCAGCATCTCCAATGATGTGGGGCAAAGTCTGAGTAAGAGTTTCCTGTGGACCACGATGGGCTGCACATGAGGCAGCTCAGGCACAGAGTCAGCTTAGATCCTCTACAAGGAGATTGCCCAGATGAGTAAAATGAATTGGTATAAAGAAGCTAGAAATGACCTTTGGATTTCTAGAGCCAAAGGAGATATATATCTTGCATAAGGAGAATTCCAGGTGAGAAGTTTTCAACTTGTGAAGAAGTTGAACTGAAGAATTCCTAATATGCCCCAAAGAGAAGGAGGCAACTTTGAACTCCCAGAATAGGAGACATATTGCCAGTTTGTGACAATATCAGACATGGTAGGTCTTTGCTTCTCCATTTTCTCATGTCTGTCATCAAGTTGACAAGCTGAGGGAGGAGGAAGAGAAGTATAGACTGAGGGAAAGGAAACCAAAAACATCCCTCTATTCCTTCCTTCCCCGGCAACTGGCTTGCCCCTATGACACATCTATCTGTGGTAAGAACAACTCCTCAACTTTTAATCAGGATTACATTTGACCATTACACAAGCCTGGATATCTTGGGATAAAGAAGATAGTGGGAGACAAAAATATTATTGCCTTATGGTTGAATCCTATAAGCCATTCTTGTTCAATGAACCACTTATATTTATTTAGTACATTTATTTTCTTCACTGTAGGTTGAAAGCTTTAAGAGAGAAGGGACCTGGAACATAGGGGCACTAAGTAAACATCTGTTGCATGAATGGATGTGTAAAGGAATGAATGATAGATCATTGGTTCTTCTATTGGCACATGATGAAGCAGCCTCCGGGAAGACATATATGGAAATTACCTTTAGTATAAATGTTCTCAGGTAGCAGAAAGAGAAAGAATGAGAAAATTCTATTTTTTGTGGGTTTTTTTAATCTTTTTAAATTGAAGTACAATTGTTCAATTCTGAATCATTAGAAGGAGAATGGAAATGGGTGGATCTGGAAGAGGAGCCACTTTCATGTGGGAAAGCAATTCATATGGTTTTTGATCAGTGAAATTGAAGAGCAGGTGTTCTACACATGCATGCACAACATATAGTCAGTGATTAGAATAGGGTACTAGATTCCTGAAGAGGGAGACAGAAAATGAGGCAAGAGCAGAGATATTGTTAAGCAATTCTATTCTTTAAGTCCTTTGAATCTGAGGGAGAAGAAAGGAAGAGCATAAATTCAGAAATATGCATGGGCAGAGAAGCCCTTGGATGAGGTAAAGCTTTACAAATGGCCTTTAGATTTTTATCTTTGTGCACTAGCTCCGCATTTACCCCCCACCCCCAAATAGTCAAAGCTAAAGCTACATGAAATCTTTAGTCTAAAATGAAGAATTGGAAAACCACAGATGGTAGGAGCTTAATTTAGGTAGAATGAAGAAAAATTAATTTTAATAAATTGAAATTTGGACACAAGCTTTATGAAAATAACTAAAATTTAACTCCCAAGTATTTTCTAACAAATTCCCAAACATGTTTAATGATAAACTCGTGAGGAAGAAATTGTTAATCCCTGTCAGAGTGAGTCGATGTTGGCTAACATGTATTGAATACCTGCAATGAACCAGACACTGCATTTTTTAAAAGTTTATTTAGTTGTTTTGAGAGACAGACAGAGACAGAGAGAGACAGGGACAGACAGAGAGAGAGGTCAAGAGAGAGGGAGAGAGAGAATCCCAAGCAGGCTCTGTGGGGTCCATGCAGAGCCCCACATGGAGCTCCATCTCAAGACCTGAGCCAAAGTCAAGAGTTGGAGGCTCAACCAACTGAGCCACCCAGGTACTCACAGACGCTGTATTTTTAATCCTTAAAGCAGCCCTGAGAGGAAGAGACTTTTTATTTTTTAAAGGACTTGGAGAGTTTAAGCTCACCCATTTCCTCAGTTAGTACAAGCTTAGATTGAACTCACCTAGAGTCCATTTGCTTCCGAGTCAGGGTTTCAACTTTACTTTGCCATGACGTTCTTTTTGGATTTAATGTTATTAAGGAGAAAAATGGATGAGGCTGAACATATTTCACTGGCTTTCATGAGCATCAAACAATCGGATTTCCTTGTCCTTATTATTTTTAGTCCTCTACATGCAGACGCACAGCATTGATCTACAGGAAAGCTTGTGTTTTCTGTTGTCATGGTGCACTTCCCAGAAACGAAGTATGATGTATGTTCTCTTTTGAAAACAATTGATAAGTCTCATGTTGAGCAGAAACATTTATCTTCAAATTCACTTGTCTATTCTTCATGAAAGGAGTTACAAGAGTATGTTGGTTTTGGTAATCCAGGTCCATTCCATTTAGTGGATTTTCTTTTATTAATATATCTCTACTTAAATTCTGATCTCAAAAAGTGGCCATTAATTAGCTTTGGGGGCAACACAGCCATTTTTTCTGAGAACTGGAAAATCTGGTAAATGCTTTGTACTTCTGCTTTGTCAAAAACATTTATTTTTCAGAATTGCCTGGGAACATTTAATGGTACTCCATAAATTTCATGCATTTAGTAACATTGGAATGGAGGCTTTGAGAACTGCATGCCCTTCTTAATGACATGTTGGTTTTGTCTCAGCACCATGGCTTCAACTTAGTTCTTAATGGACATTAATCTATAGTGTATAAACTTCAGGTAGCACAGTTGGTTATTTGTATCTTTCTTTCTGGATATGCCCAAGACAGATCCAAGAATATCTCCTTTCATTTTGAGAGTTTAACTCTGGCTTTCAGTTAAAAATATTTCCAATCAACAAGGTGAAACTTCTTAAGATTGAAGGCCTCTTGAAAGCAAAGGATGGATCTTATAAACCTTTGCATACCCTAAGGCGCTAATTCTTTAGTTCACCCATTCATTCATCTTATAAACATTTGTTGAATTCCCACTATAGGCCAGGCACTGTGCCAACTGCTGAGGCAGGGCCCATTCTTGTGAAAACTGCTAGTTACTTAGTTTCTTCCAAATCATTACTAAATTAGTACATTTTTTACAATTAAAATATGAAGTGGGGCACCTGGGTGGCTCAGTCACTTGAGTGTCCAACTTTAGCTCAGGTCATGATCTCACAGCTCGTGAGTTTAAACTGCACTTTGGGGTCAATGCAGAGCTCACTTCAGATCCTCTGTCCCGCCTTCTGCCCCTCCATTGCTTGCTCTCTCTCACTCTCTCTCTCTCTCTCTCTCTCACTGCCTCTTTCTCTCTCTCTCAGAAATAAATACACTTAAAAAGTATGAAATAAAATTGTCCTGGCCAACATGAGTGTATCTCTTTAAAGAGGTGATGCTATCAGTAAAACGAACAAGAAACTTATTTTCCTAGTGTTTACTCTCACCTGCATCTTGGGAAATAGTCAAGGGATCTTTCCAAAACTGGGCTAGTTTACACTTTGGTTTTAGTTAGGCAAAGTAAGAATTTCCTTTAATTTGGCCCTCTGACTTGACAAGTCCCTGTGAAGCTATGATAATATTTCACAGGAATTTATCAGACTACTAAATCAGAGTACAGGAAAGACAAAGAAAATGTTGGAACAACAGCTATAGAGACTATTCTGAAAGTTGTGTAATCAATAGGGCCTTGGGAGACACTTCCAAGGTTGGTCCTTTCCAAATGCACACAGAGGGTGGGGAGGGAAGAGGAGCTTTGGAGTTGGGAGGGTGGATAAGGCAGATAGTATCTACACATGACAGATTCAAGTTCATGCAAATATTCTGAAGAAAAGAATATGTCATGGGTAATTTTTAATTCAATAGGATAGAACTTTGACCTCCAAAAGGATGGAGGTCAGTGAGTTTTGGAATAAGATGACTACTCTTTGGACTCAAACCATGGAAAACATTTTCCTGCAGAATATAATGTATCCATTTGTCTGTAGCAGGAAATAAATGAAATTATTTAAAAATGGTGTCCCAGAGAAGGCCTGAGGCAAAGTTGTATTTTAAGGGTATGAATACTGAATGACATGATTGCATAATTCAGTGTGGTCTGGATTAGTTGAGCAAACCATGGGGACATACTTGTCTGTTTATTTTCCTACGTGTTCTTGAAATTAGTGTCTAAGGACTACCCTGAGACCTGTCTTAACATACTCTTGAGAATGGATACATGGACTGACATAAATTATTAACTTCTCCCTGGACAGGTCCATTAATATTCTGTGAATTATTATGGCCTTATTTGTTTCCCATCAGTTATTCTTGGTCTCTTTCCATTAAAGAGAAATCCACTCTTACTTAAATTTATGTCTGTACAGTGAAGGTGAATTTAGCCAACTGCTCTTTGAATCTATTTAATCCTAAAATTATTTCTTTAGGTAAACTTTAATGTATCCTCAAGAGTCTCTTTTCCTGAAAATGCCAAAGATAAACTCCCCTTAATTGGGCATAAAATAACAGGTTTTAAACTTGAGTTGTTCTATAAATGACAGTCTGTTCTATAAGGTTACTAGGTCAACATAGTCAGAATCTTTGGTGGTTTTTTACAAACTGATACTTAAAGATCATAAAGACTGCTCTGTTTCAGCCCCACACTGACAAAAATTAAGATGTTGAGACTCCAGGAGTGAGTACCTAATGCAGGGAGATGACAGCTATCTAGATATGACCAGGAAGTAGCCATGAAGTGATAAATCATCTGTATTTTTTTCTGTGCTGTCCCAGTAGAAGTGTTCTTAAACAAAATAGATTACATGTCATAGTTATTGGCAAAAAGAGTAGACTTCATCACCTTTGCCCTAAGCTGCATTATATCTGTAAGATCTTAAATAATAGTGTAAGTTCCACCAGTAATATATTAGCTTATTTTCTACTGTATTCTTGCGTTTTACTCCATGTGGTTTTCAGAATTTTAAAGTTGGGAGGGGCCTTAAAAATAATTTAGTATAAATCCCTCACTTTAAAGATAAGGAAAGTAAGAACCAGAGAGGGTAAGTGACCTGCCAAGGTCAAACCACTTACAGCAATACAACTTTTAAGTGACCATTTGGGAAATTCCATAATGATTTCAATGGAAATCACTAAAAGTACTATTGAGATCTTCAAAAGCCCAGTGTCAGGAAGTGATCCTGAATTGCTGGGTCCAGGGCTGATGAAAATTCCACTGTAGCTGTAATAGCTTAGCCAATAATTATATTATAATTTCAGTCCCCTTGGAATGCATTAAAGTTATTGGCTAAAATGGTGAGAATGTTAGTAACAGAGTATGTTCCTTCCAGAGGTGGGCCTAATGCCCTATTCATTTTCTTCCCCTTTGGACAATAAAAGTGGTGCTTCGGGCCATATTGACCAAATCATTGGAAAATCAATTATTATTGAGTTAGAGTTGAAGAAAAAAGCTTGAGAAGTGTTTAATTTATTCCTCATAACATCTATTCTTTTACAGTTCTTGTAATCAGTGATCCCTGGCTGACTTGTCTATGATTTCTGACAGGAAACTTTATTCTCAAAAAAAAAAATTTTTTTTAATTTCCCCCTGCTATCCTTCCAAATAAGAAAATCATTAAAGGAAAAGAAAACAGCATTCAACATAGTGAGATAGGAACAATTCAGTTCAACTATTATTTGAGCAAAGCCTGTTTCCCTAACTAATCAAAATTCACAGTAATGTGGGGAAAACAAAGCCAGACTGGCAGAAATAATATAGTTAGGCTTAGGAAAGACTTAGAGTGCAGTCATAGCTCATAAAAAGGTTATTCAGAAAGAAATCTGATGGCTGTGAAGTGAGAAGCTAATGCTAGCATGAGCAGAGCCTTACGTCATTCTTCAGTCGGTGTTCTGCTGTTCTGAAAAGGTCCCTAAAGTCAATTGCATCTTTCACTTTCTTCCCCTCTCCCTCCATTTCTTCCTTCTTCCTTGTTTCTCTCTCCTCTATATTCCTTACCTTCCTCTTTTCTCTGTTTCCATTGCTCCTTCCTTTCTTCCCTCTCCTCCTCCTCTTCCTCTCCTGTTCTCCTTCTCGTTCTTGCTTCCTTTGTTTCTCTCACCCCCTCTTCCTTTCTCCATTCCACTCACCCTTCTTTCCCTCAGCCCATTTAACTCTTCCCTTACTCTCTTAGCTCCATCCTTCCTCCATTCCTTCTCTTTTCTACACTGCCTTCCAATATTTTTCCAGGCTCTTCTCTGTTTTGGTTTTGGTTTACCCTCTGTACCAGGTCATGGGACAACATATGAAGTCCTCATACTCAAGACCTTACAGGCCAGGGCGACAGACAAATTATCAATACTCAAATAACGTGTGAAGAATGAAAACGTGGGGGTGTCTTAAGCTGTTATTGGAGAAAGAGTTTCTCTAAACTAACCCAGCCTGGATGGTCTGAAAAGGCTTCTAAGAAGAGGGCAAGGAAGGGGGTCCTGAGTGGGAAACAGTGTGTGCAAATGAAAGGAGGTAAGAGAGAGGGGGGCAAACATAGAAAGAAAGGAAAGAGAGATAAAAATGCATGTTGCTGTTAAAACACTGAAGGGACTCTTTCATGACCAGGAATATCATGGTAAATGTACTGTGTCCCAGGGATCTCTGAGGACTATGGCTCTTTCTCAGTTAAGCCCATGAGTCTGTCTCCATATTCAAAAATCTGATATTCAAAGTACTTAATAACAGGTATAGCTCAGGTACTGACCAATCATAATGGTCATAGTCTAAAGTGCTAAACCAGGTCTTGGTCTTAGAAGCCCCATTAGTTGCTTGAATAAGGGAAATCATGAGCATTCCAGGGGAGGACCTGAGATAGCTTGGGCAATTGGAGGGGAATTTAAGGAGCTTGGGGAAGTAGCTCTTTAAGAACCACTACCATAGGAGTCCTCTAGTATTTTAACTACCAATGTGTACTTAAACAGCCAAAGATTAGCCTTGTCTCCCCTGAGGTTTGGGTCAATGTTTCAGCTCCAGCCCATGATCTCTGGGGGCTCCTGCAGGGCCTTAAGGCAGATATACAAATCCTCCTTCCTTTGAGCATAATGAAGAAGCCAACCAGTACTCCTCCTAACTCACCATAACTGGAGTGACTGCTCCTACAAAACCCCTTCCTTCTGTTCTCAGACCTGATTCTTAATGGAATCAATTAGACACATGCTGATCCATGGTTCCACCACTCAGCCCTGAGGACTGAAGAAGGAAAGAAAAGAAATGATGGGGTATTTGTCTCCAGGATCCAAAGCACTTTGGGAAGTTATATTGGCCGAAAGCCAGTGGTATCTAGAGCACTCTTTCCCTTTTGCTTACCTCCTCTAGTCTACTCCTAAATGACCTACCCCTAACTAATTTTATGCCATGAAGACAGACACTTTGATAATCTTGTATACTTCTGATTCCCATTCATTCATTCATTCATTCATTCATCAATGATTCTTTTGAGTACTGAATGAATTGATGAGTATATGAACTTCCTTCTGGCCCTACTCTAGCTATAGGAAGAAAGGAAGCAAAAAAAAAAAAAAAAAAAAAAAAAAAAAGCCCATACTGAAAGGAGTGAGATATGGTCCTGAAAATCCAACAACTGTGTTATTATTTTCCCATAGACCATTGTAGTTCAGTCCCTCAAGGAGAGCAGTAAAGATGATTTAAACTATATCTAGGGGCTCTGGGACTAGTAAGCACTGCGCAGTTTGAACAAAATCCAAATACTTTACTGTGACTGAAAAGGCCCATGTCATCTGACTGTCACCTTGCTCTCTAAACTCATTTTCTACCACCCTCAACCTTGTTTATGTTATTCCAGCCATACTGGCCATCTATTTGTTCTTTGTATACACCAAACATTCTCACTACATGGTCATTCTTGCTGTTACTATTTTTTCTGCTTAAAACGCGCTTCTCCCAGATTGTCTTATGCCTCTCCCAGATCCTTTTATCATTCAGGTCTCAACTCAAGTGTGAGCTTCTCAGCAAGATCTTCTTTGAACTCTATCAAATATGGCCCCCTTCTCCCCACCTGCCCAAGTTCAGCTTGATTACATTTCCCAGCTTCATTTTTTTTTCTTAGCACTTATTACTATCTAAGATAACATTGCTTATATATCTTTTCTTCGTTCTCTCTTGCTTTCTCTCATTGCTAAGACCTAAATCCCTTGAGAACTGACACCTTATAGGCTGTGTCCTCAGCATCTAGAATAGTTCCTAGCACATTGTCAGTGCTCAATAACTATTTGTTTAATGAGTAAATGCATTACTGGAGGGTGGACAATACCAAGCTCTCTATAAATTCAATGGGTATCTGTGACCTGCCCTTGATTTCTATCCATCATTTACAAATTGGTTTTTAAGTAAAATATGTTAACAACATCATAAAAATATTTTGGAAAAAGTTTTATAGATTTCAAACTTTCTACATTTTAAAAACAACCAGAAATGGAACATTTGGATAAGCAGGCATTTTGAAATGCAACTGCTCCTAATTGATTAATTGGTCATATAAATTTAACCTTTTGCAAAGCAGATTTATTTAAATCAGAGAACTGAAAAGATAGGAGCTCAGTAGCCAGAGCTCTCTATCACCAGATAAGAGATAATAGAATAGGTTGATGGCAGATACATTCTATTACTAGTAAATAAAAGTGTGCTAACAAATACTGGGCTTCACCAGCTGAAAGACTCCTATATGCTTACAAGATTTGAGGGATCATTCTAACCTTTTTAAAGTAGGATCTAGGAATCCCCCTAGACATTTTAGCACAAATAAATGTTCAATGAGTGCACTTGTTTTTATGCATTGCCTTTTAGAAAGTAACATATTTAGTGGCAGTACAAAATGGGAGAAGGAAAATAAATGTTCAATGAGTGCACTTGTTTTTATGCATTGCCTTTTAGAAAGTAACATATTTAGTGGCAGTACAAAATGGGAGAAGGATGTCTGGAGATATAAAGTTGTGTGCTGGGATTTGACTGCATTATTTCACAGCTGAGCTCATACTCTTAGCATTTGTAAGCTCTTGCATAGGTGCTTCGAGCTGTGTAGAATATGGACAAGGTCTACAGTGGTGAAACTGGCATTGTCAAAAGAAGGCAAGTGTCCCAGCCACATCCAAAGTCAAAAGGAGTTCATATCTTGAGGACGTATATGAGGATTTATTTCTAAGAAGAGGGACGGGGGTTTCCCCTCCCCCAGGGTTGGATGGAAGTTACAAGACGGGCTTTTAAGAGGTTCCTGGGGAGTCAGTCAACAAGGTCTTCCATTAACCCTCCAAATGCTCATTTCTTCATCTTTCTCTTATCTAATGTCTTTGCCTTTCTTTTCACTTATGTAAGCTCCTCTTGGAAGCTACATACCATTGTCTTGGTCTGCCAATTAAAAGAGAAAAGCCGATCTTTGAAGGGTTCCTTTTATTCATGAAACTTACCTATATGTAAGAAGTAAAAAAAAACAGAAAAAAAAAAAAAGAATTATAGTTACACGTTGATCTCTGATGACAAAAGAAAGCCCAGAGGCTATTAGCCCCTCATCTAATGTAAGTCAGTCCCCAAACTTTGCTTTTATATCATTATCTTATATTTGGGGGTCAGGATCTTTGCTTTGTTTTGTTTTGTTTGTTATAAGTGGAAAAATATGGAATGGGAAGAGAGAGGTATTCCTGATAGGTTATTTAATTAACTTTGCTATATAGTAAATGTAGATAATGCGCAAGAGATAAGTTATTATAAACTTCAGAGCTGGTCTCAGATATACTTATCACCCAAAGGAAATTTTGTTAGTTAGAGGAACTACAAGATAATATCTTTTTATATTCTAAAAAAAATCCTTATTTCTGCCAGTGCGGCTTGGTTTCGCTAATACCTAATTATCCACCATCATTGACTTTTATTATGATTGGTTTTCTAATAGGTGATATTAATATTCAGTGTTTGAATATGTTGCCCATTAGTGTGAGAAAAAGCCAATAATGTGACACTAATATCATATTTAATGTGATTTATTATTTTAATTTTTAATATGGCTCTTGATCATTCCATATTTTTAATATTCACATTTTAAGATTGTTAGACTTTTTTTCAATTACATTTCTGTTTTTGCATAATTAGTATCATTTCACCTCATCTCCTGTCCCTTAGGTGCATAATAATGCATCATTATACCTCTCCACCAATAGGAACAGTGAAGATTCAGAGATATGAAAGTGATTTACCTAATTTTTTAAAAAGTTTTTTAATTCTGTTTTGAGTATTTGTGCCTTCCTTTCTCCTTGACTCAATTTTCTCTTTCTATTTGTTCTCTTGGTTTTCCCTTTGCTCCCTACCTCTTTTCTTTCTTTACTTTTCTCTTCATGCCTCCCTCTCTCCCCCCATACCTTTCTTTCTTTTTCTTCCTCTTTCCTTTATTTGCTTCTTTTCTTTGAAAGAACATCAATAAGAAAATTTTTGTTCTGCTATTGTATAAGGAATAATTGTACAGTATAAAGTTATAACTTATATTGAAGAAAAATGCTTTCTAGGACACATCTTACCACCTGCTCAGTTCACAGTCGTTCTGAGAGGGGTCAGGGACAGCAAGATGGAGGCCCTGGCAAAGCAGCTGGAAAAGCAGTGGGTGAGGAAGCCATATCTACATACAGCTTCGCTTTTTCCTTGTCTGGGAGCAAATTACCTAAGAGTTTCCTGTAACTTTCCCCTCCTCTTCTGTGGCAAAGAGTGAATTCCATGTTCCTGAAATTGACATGAAGTAAAAGAGTGGCATGGTCTCTTGCCAGTAGATTAATGGCACTGCCATGCTGGGTAATGCAGTGCCATGATAAGCCAAATCATCTTTGATTATCTCATGACACTGATTAGAATAAGTGTGTGATGGGAAGAGAAAAGATGGTGACAAAGTTTTAACTCTACCTGTCTAAAATCTAACTCAACATCTTGTTCTCCAATTTGACTCTTTCTTTAGACTTTTCCATTTCTGTTGATGGTTTCATCATTCTTCCTTCCTGTCACCTGGACTCAAAATATCAAAGTTATCTTTGGTTCTGCTGTCGTTTCATCCTAAATCAGTCCCATACTTTTTTCCTTTATTATCCTTGAGAAATCTATCTTTTCACTCAATTCTGGGCCTTTTCCTACCCTTCCTCCCAACTCTTGAGACTTTTTTCTTCCTGTCTTTGGATTTTTCTTTTCAACTCCATTCCAAGTCTGCTGTTAGTTTAATCAACTACTTTGGCCAAATCAGCCTTTGCCATAAATTCTTCAGTGTACTTCTGTTAGATTCAGAATAGAGTATAAACCTCTTAGCCCAGAATATAAGGTCTTCCATAATCACTCTTCCCTCCTAAGTCCTTTAACACCCTCTTTGTTCTAACAAGGCAAGCCTGCATTGTTTTATTTCTTGACCACTCTTGAGTATTTGGTAACAGGATGCTCTCTGTAAGTAATGTTTTCATCTCCTCCTGCCAACCCCCGCCCCCCCGCCCCACACACACACAGATATACCTCTGCACAAACACCTGTCTCTGACCCTCCCTTTATATTACTGCCTGAGTTATAACTCCCTGGCAAATGTTTTGATGGTGACAAAGATGAAGAGAAAGAATAAAACAAGTTTGAAGGAGAAACTTCTGAGCTGGGTTTCTGGCCAGAGGCTTGTAGTTGGAAATTACCTACCTGCCTGTTGCCATTCACAAAACATTCCTTAAATGAAAGCAAGAGAGAACTTCTATTCAGTGGAGTAAAAGCAAATGTGATATATAGCTGGTACAAAAAAAATTATGGAACTCTTTATGAAACAAACTGGTTTCCCTTTGAGCTAGGAGCACATACTGGAACAAGAAAAAAAGGCAATGGCCACAATTTGGGTCTCTTTTCACATCATCCGGGGGGCAAGGGCAGTGGCTTATTCCTTGGATAAGGCAACATCTTTCTTCCTTTGCTTATTTCCCAGGAGCTGGTAGGATTTCCAGCTTTTTGTGGCTTCCATCTCTTCCCCAGGAGTTGTGATATTTAGAGTGTTAGTCAACAGACCGATCCTGTTTTACATTTTAATTTCATCCTCATAGCACAGTCTGATTAAAACTTGGCAATATTAAAAGCAGATTAAGGAACCAAATAAACCAGCCATCACATAAAGTCACCATAGTTTTTAGTCTAAGTTATTCTCAGGGACTGTCTTCACACAATTTGGGGTTGCTTTAGGAGAACAATAACTAAGTTTTTTTTGTTTTTTTTTTATTTTTTAATATATGAAATTTACTGTCAAAATGGTTTCCATACAACACCCAGTGCTCATCCCAAAAGGTGCCCTCCTCAATACCCATCACCCACCCTGCCCTCCCTCCCACCCCCCATCAACCCTCAGTTTGTTCTCAGTTTTTAACAGTCTCTAATGCTTTGGCTCTCTCCCACTCTAACCTCTTTTTTTTTTTTTTTTCCTTCCCCTCCCCCATGGGTTTCTGTTATGTTTCTCAGGATCCACATAAGAGTGAAACCATATGGTATCTGTCTTTCTCTGTATGGCTTATTTCACTTAGCATCACACTCTCCAGTTCCATCCATGTTGCTACAAAAGGCCATATTTCATTTTTTCTCATTGCCACGTAGTATTCCATTGTGTATATAAACCACAATTTCTTTATCCATTCATCAGTTGATGGACATTTAGGCTCTTTCCATAATTTGGCTATTGTTGAGAGTGCCGCTATAAACATTGGGGTACAGGTGCCCCTATGCATCAGTACTCCTGTATCCCTTGGATAAATTCCTAGCAGTGCTATTGCTGGGTCATAGGGTAGGTCTATTTTTAATTTTCTGAGGAACCTCCACACTGCTTTCCAGAGCGGCTGCACCAATTTGCATTCCCACCAACAGTGCAAGAGGGTTCCTGTTTCTCCACATCCTCTCCAGCATCTATAGTCTCCTGATTTCTTCATTTTGGCCACTCTGACTGGCGTGAGGTGGTATCTGAGTGTGGTTTTGATTTGTATTTCCCTGATAAGGAGCGACGTTGAACATCTTTTCATGTGCCTGTTGGCCATCCGGATGTCTTCTTTAGAGAAGTGTCTATTCATGTTTTCTGCCCATTTCTTCACTGGGTTATTTGTTTTTCCGGTGTGGAGTTTGATGAGCTCTTTATAGATTTTGGATACTAGCCCTTTGTCCGATGTGCCATTTGCAAATATCTTTTCCCATTCCGTTGGTTGCCTTTTAGTTTTGTTGGTTGTGTCCTTTGCTGTGCAGAAGCTTTTTATCTTCATAAGGTCCCAGTAATTCACTTTTGCTTTTAATTCCCTTGCCTTTGGGGATGTGCCGAGTAAGAGATTGCTACGGCTGAGGTCAGAGAGGTCTTTTCCTGCTTTCTCCTCTAAGGTTTTGATGGTTTCCTGTCTCACATTCAGGTCCTTTATCCATTTTGAGTTTATTTTTGTGAATGGTGTGAGAAAGTGGTCTAGTTTCAACCTTCTGCATGTTGCTGTCCAGTTCTCCCAGCACCATTTGTTAAAGAGACTGTCTTTTTTCCATTGGATGTTCTTTCCTGCTTTGTCAAAGATGAGTTGGCCATACGTCTGTGGGTCTAGTTCTGGGGTTTCTATTCTATTCCATTGGTCTATGTGTCTGTTTTTATGCCAATACCATGCTGTCTTGATGATGACAGCTTTGTAGTAGAGGCTAAAGTCTGGGATTGTGATGCCTCCTGCTTTGGTCTTCTTCTTCAAAATTACTTTGGCTATTCGGGGCCTTTTGTGGTTCCATATGAATTTTAGGATTGCTTGTTCTAGTTTCGAGAAGAATGCTGGTGCAATTTTGATTGGGATTGCATTGAATGTGTAGATAGCTTTGGGTAGTATTGACATTTTGACAATATTTATTCTTCCAATCCATGAGCAGGGAATGTCTTTCCATTTCTTTATATCTTCTTCAATTACCTGCATAAGCTTTCTATAGTTTTCAGCATACAGATCTTTTACATCTTTGGTTAGATTTATTCCTAGGTATTTTATGCTTCTTGGTGCAATTGTGAATGGGATCAGTTTCTTCATTTGTCTTTCTGTTGCTTCATTGTTAGTGTATAAGAATGCAACTGATTTCTGCACATTGATTTTGTATCCTGCAACTTTGCTGAATTCATGTATCAGTTCTAGCAGACTTTTGGTGGAGTCTATCGGATTTTCCATGTATAATATCATGTCATCTGCAAAAAGCGAAAGCTTGACTTCATCTTTGCCAATTTGGATGCCTTTGATTTCCTTTTGTTGTCTGATTGCTGATGCTAGAACTTCCAGCACTATATTAAACAGCAGCGGTGACAGTGGGCATCCCTGTCGTGTTCCTGATCTCAGGGAAAAAGCTCTCAGTTTTTCCCCGTTGAGGATGATGTTAGCTGTGGGCTTTTCATAAATGGCCTTTATGATCTTTAAGTATGTTCCTTCTATCCCGACTTTCTCAAGGGTTTTTATTAAGAAAGGGTGCTGGATTTTGTCAAAGGCCTTTTCTGCATCGATTGACAGGATCATATGGTTCTTCTCTTTTTTTTTGCTAATGTGATGTATCACGTTGATCGATTTGCGAATGTTGAACCAGCCCTGCATCCCAGGAATGAATCCCACTTGATCATGGTGAATAATTCTTTTTATATGCTGTTGAATTCGATTTGCTAGTATCTTATTAAGAATTTTTGCATCCATATTCATCAGGGATATTGGCCTGTAGTTCTCTTTTTTTACTGGGTCTCTGTCTGGTTTAGGAATCAAAGTAATACTGGCTTCATAGAATGAGTCTGGAAGTTTTCCTTCCCTTTCTATTTCTTGGAATAGCTTGAGAAGGATAGGTATTATCTCTGCTTTAAATGTCTGGTAGAACTCCCCTGGGAAGCCATCTGGTCCTGGACTCTTATTTGTTGGGAGATTTTTGATAACCGATTCAATTTCTTCGCTGGTTATGGGTCTGTTCAAGCTTTCTATTTCCTCCTGATTGAGTTTTGGAAGAGTGTGGGTGTTTAGAAATTTGTCTTGTCCAATTTGCTGGCATATAATTTTTCATAGTATTCCCTGATAATTGTTTGTATCTCTGAGGGATTGGTTGTAATCATTCCATTTTCATTCATGATTTTATCTATTTGGGTCATCTCCCTTTTCTTTTTGAGAAGCCTGGCTAGAGGTTTGTCAATTTTGTTTATTTTTTCAAAAAACCAACTCTTGGTTTCGTTGATCTGCTCTACAGTTTTTTTAGATTCTATATTGTTTATTTCTGCTCTGATCTTTATTATTTCTCTTCTTCTGCTGGGTTTAGGCTGCCTTTGCTCTTCTGCTTCTATTTCCTTTAGGTGTGCTGTTAGGTTTTGTATTTGGGATTTTTCTTGTTTCTTGAGATAGGCCTGGATTGCAATGTATTTTCCTCTCAGGACTGCCTTCACTGCATCCCAGAGCGTTTGGATTGTTGTATTTTCATTTTCGTTTGTTTCCATATATGTTTTAATTTCTTCTCTAATTGCCTGGTTGACCCACTCATTCGTTAGTAGGGTGTTCTTTAACCTCCATGCTTTTGGAGGTTTTCCAGACTTTTTCCTGTGGTTGATTTCAAGCTTCATAGCATTGTGGTCTGAAAGTATGCATGGTATAATTTCAATTCTTGTAAACTTATGAAGGGCTGTTTTGTGACCCAGTATATGATCTATCTTGGAGAATGTTCCATGTGCACTCGAGAAGAAAGTATATTCTGTTGCTTTGGGATGCAGAGTTCTAAATATATCTGTCAAGTCCATCTGATCCAATGTATCATTCAGGGCCCTTGTTTCTTTATTGACTGTGTGTCTAGATGATCTATCCATTTCTGTAAGTGGGGTGTTAAAGTCCCCTGCAATGACCACATTCTTATCAATGAGGTTGCTTATGTTTATGAGTAATTGTTTTATATATCTGGGGGCTCGGGTATTTGGCGCATAGACATTTATAATAGTTAGCTCTTCCTGGTGGATAGACCCTGTGATTATTATATAATGCCCTTCTTCATCTCTTGTTACAGCCTTTAATTTAAAGTCTAGTTTGTCTGATATAAGTATGGCTACTCCAGCTTTCTTTTGGCTTCCAGGAGCATGATAAATAGTTCTCCATCCCCTCACTCTCAATCTAAAGGTGTCCTCAGATCTAAAATGAGTCTCTTGTAGACAGCAAATAGATGGGTCTTGTTTTTTTATCCATTCTGATACCCTATGTCTTTTAGTTGGCGCATTTAATCCATTTACATTCAGTGTTATTATAGAAAGATATGGGTTTAGAGTCATTGTGATGTCTGTATGTTTTATGCTTGTAGTGATGTCTCTGGTACTTTGTCTCACAGGATCCCCCTTAGGATCTCTTGTAGGGCTGGTTTCGTGGTGACAAATTCCTTCAGTTTTTGTTTGTTTGGGAAGACCTTTATCTCTCCTTCTATTCTAAATGACAGACTTGCTGGATAAAGGATTCTCGGCTGCATATTTTTTCTGTTTAGCACACTGTAGATATCGTGCCAAGCCTTTCTGGCCTGCCAAGTTTCAAAGGAGAGATCAGTCACGAGTCTTATAGGTCTCCCTTTATATGTGAGGGCACGTTTATCCCTTGCTGCTTTCAGAATTTTCTCTTTATCCTTGTATTTTGCCAGTTTCACTATGATATGTCGTGCAGAAGATCGATTCAAGTTACGTCTGAAGGGAGTTCTCTGTGCCTCTTGGATTTCAATGCCTTTTTCCTTCCCCAGTTCAGGGAAGTTCTCAGCTATAATTTGTTCAAGTACCCCTTCAGCACCCTTCCCTCTCTCTTCCTCCTCTGGGATACCAATTATGCGTATATTATTTTTTTTTAGTGTATCACTTAGTTCTCTAATTTTCCCCTCATACTCCTGGATTTTTTTATCCCTCTTTCTTTCAGCTTCCTCTTTCTCCATAACTTTATCTTCTAGTTCACCTATTCTCTCCTCTGCCTCTTCAAGCCGAGCCATCGTGGATTCCATTTTGTTTTGCATTTCGTTTAAAGCGTTTTTCAACTCCTCGTGACTGTTCCTTAGTCCCTCGATCTTTGTGGCAAGAGATTCTCCGCTGTCCTGTATACTGTTTTCAAGCCCAGCGATTAATTTTATGACTATTATTCTAAATTCACTTTCTGTTATATTATTTAAATCCTTTTTGATCAGTTCATTAGCTGTTGTTATTTCCTGGAGATTCTTCTGAGGGGAATTCTTCCGTTTGGTCATTTTGGAGAGTCCCTGGCGTGGTGAGGACCTGCAGGGCACTTCCCCTGTGCTGTGGTGTATAACTGGAGTTAGTGGGCGGGGCCGCAGTCCGACCCGATGTCTGCCCCCAGCCCACTGCTGGGGCCACAGTCAGACTGGTGTGTGCCTTCTCTTCCCCTCTCCTAGGGGCGGGATTCACTGTGGGGTGGCGTGTCCCGTCTGGGCTACTTGCACACTGCCAGGCTTGTGTTGCTGGGGATCTGGCGTATTAGCTGGGGTGGGTAGGCAAGGTGCACGGGGGCTGGAGGGGCAGGCTTAGCTCGCTTCTCCTTAGGTGATCCACTTCAGGAGGGGCCCTGTGGCAGCGGGAGGGAGTCAGATCCGCTGCCGGAGGTTTGGCTCCGCAGAAGCACAGAGTTGGGTGTTTGCGCGGAGCGAGCAAGTTCCCTGGCAGGAACTGGTTCCCTTTGGGATTTTGGCTGGGGGATGGGTGGGGGAGATGGCGCTGGCGCCTTTGTTCCCCTCCAAGCTGAGCTCTGCCTCCCTTTGTCCTCCAGCCTTCCCGCTTTCCGAGCAGAGCTGTTAACTTATGACCTCCCAGACGCTAAGTCGCGCTTGCTGTCGGAACACAGTCTGTCCGGCCCCTCTGCTTTTGCCAGCCAGACTCGGGGGCTCTGCTTGGCGGGCGAGCCGCCCCTCCGCCCCGGCTCCCTTCCGCCAGTCCGTGGAGCGCGCACCGCCTCGCCGCCCTTCCTACCCTCTTCCGTGGGCCTCTAGTCTGCGCTTGACTCCGGAGACTCCCTTCTGCTAATCCTCTGGCGGTTTTCTGGGTTCTTTAGGCAGGTGTAGGTGGAATCTAAGTGATCGGCAGGACGCGCTGTGAGCCCCGCGTCCTCCTACGCCGCCATCTTCCGGCACTCCCCCAATAACTAAGTTTTTAAAAGTCAGTCCAGGGGCACCTGGGTGGCTCAGTCAGTTAAGCGTCTAACTTTGGCTCAGGTCATGATCTCCCAGTTCATGGGTTAGAGCCCCGTGTCCAGCTCTGTGCTGACAGCTCCAGATTCTGTGTCTCCCTCTCTCTCTTCCCCTCCCTGACTCACTTTCTGTCTCTCTCTCAAAAATAAATATTAAAAAAAATTTAGCAGTCCAAACTCTTAACCACAGAACATCTCACATGTGTGTTCTACTCTTCTACTTCAAACTCCAAACACTCCTTAAAGTCATCAAGTTATGAGGTCAACAGTGCCCCTGCTGGTAAAATGGCTTCTTTTTTTTATCCCTTCTTGGTTTTCTCTGGCCCAAAGTTAGAGAAATCTGGCAGTCCACTGTAGATTAAACTTAATGAGTAGTTTGGAGCAAAGATTCCAGACCCAAATCTCTTCAGGGTCATAGGGTTCAAGTGGTTACTAATGCCCAACTAAGGAGTACTTACTTTACAAAATGGTGCCTGTCTTCCAGGTGCACCAAGTATACTAATTACCCTTTCAACTTGTCTTCCTTCCTTTGATGAGCAGTGAAGAAATTAGCAAGGTAAATAAAAAGTATTCTGTCTGCTATGTGATTTGATTCCACAATAAAATCCTGGAAAAGGTCTCATATTATTTCTCCTTGACTATTTATTACTCTCACCACACTCTACCCCCACCACATCCACCAAACATGGAATGCTTTGAACATAGATTTTGAAAATAAACAGAACACAAGTGCATGCTAAAGAGAGTGGGTTTGAATGTGGTTCATTATTTAGCAGTAGTGAGCTTCCAACTCTATTTACCTGTCTCTTCTCTGTTTTTACCATTTTCTTTGTCCTAAAGCAAAAACTGGCCATTCTTCTTGTCTTTATTAGCTTTTTTTTGAAATGTGTTTTAAAAAATTGTACAATTACATTTATTCATTCACTTATGTATTCATCAATTATTTAATGCAAAGTTTGGTGTACTTTACCTGTATAGGGCCAGATTGCAAAAAATAACCAATATTGTAGGCTTTTCAGGCCATGCAGTCTCTGTCACAACTACTCACATCTGTTATTGAACATAAAAGCAGCCATTGATAGTGCACACACGAATGGGCCTGGCTGTGATCCAGTAAGAATTTACTTACAAAAGAAAAAGAAAAAAAAAGTGGGCTGTTGTGCACTGATACCCAATTTAACACATTGATTAGCTCCTATATTCTTATTACTATGCTACTGTGTAGGTTCTGGGGAGTACAGATGAACAGAACTTGGTTCCTGCCTCAAAGTAGTAACAGGTTACTATTTCAAGAATCAAGTCTGGCCTTAGACCAAGTCATTTTTGGTGTCTGGTTCATCTGCCTGCTGTTCTTTTCTCTGCCAGTATCTCTGGCCCTGTGCTGCCCACCCCCATATGCCATCCAGAGTGGCTTGGTATTGCATAAATTCTCTTCCATTCCTCCCCCAGAACAAGCTGGCTCTCGGCACATTGTCCCCAACTAGCCAGAGGACATAATAAAATAATATACATCAAAGAGTGAATTACTGGCAGTAGCTTAATTTGTTCATCCTTCAGGAGTACTTACATATTAAAAGAGGCTGTTATAAATTCACAGACATCTACTTCAACCTGAAACTCTTGGCAGAGGGCTAGGGGAGAATTTTCTGGTCAGGGAAGTGCATGGTGCAATCCAAATCCCACAGTATCAGTGACCACAGGTGCCTTTCTGTGATAATGAAGATAACCAACATGTATTGAGTCTGCATCACAGCAGTCATTATTCTAAGTGCTTTCCAGGTAAGATCTACTTAGAGCTTCCTAATAACCCCATGAATGAAGTGCCATTATTATGCCCATTTTATAGATGAGAAAAATAAAGTTAAGACAGTCTAGATAATTTGGTAAAAGTCTCACAACTCCTACATAGCCCAGATGGTATCTGACACAAAAATGTTTAGCCTCAATTCAGTAACTGTAAAGAAGCAAATCTTCTTTAAATCAGAGAGTGTTGGGCTCCATAACAGAACCTTATAAGAGAAAGGAAAATTAGAGGTTGTTTACTATAATCTTATTCTAAGGACAAGGAAACTGAGGCTCAGAGACAGTTTTGGTTTTGACAAAATCAATGCAGACTGCTGTGAGTAAAATGCTGCTCTTAATGGTGTTTAAAAATATATATTTCTTTTTGTTAGCTTTGTGTTTCAGTACTACATGGCCTCTTGACAAAATAGCAGTAAAGAAAACATGAATTCATTAGAAAAAGATTTCTTCCTGCTGGGGACATTAGTCTGTGTAAGACTCTATCATGTGCAACTTTGCTCTTCTAAGTGTGCCCTTATTATTAATCATGGGCCAACTGGGGACACCTCATTGCCTGTCATCAACTGGGTGAGTGAGTCTTCGTGAAGCAAACCCACCCACCGTGCTCTATTGAGTGGGAGAGCAGAACAATACATTCCTTCATTAAAAGCTCACATCTAGACACCAGGGCTGACTATGCCTTCTCTGAATTTCCCAGAGGGTAGTTGAAAGCCCTGACAAAACATAGTTAAGGCGAGAGATTGCTGTCTTTTTTATAAAGACTGTAAAGAATTTCCCAGTCAGATGGCTCAATTGCCTGAGCAGTCTGCTTTGCATAGTGAATTCCATTTAGTTAGAGCAACAAGTGTTCAATTAAAAACAACCAGAATTGTAAAAAACTTAATATCATGTGACATGTACTCACATCTTATGTTTATTGTAGGTATAATTTTAGTTTCTTGTGTTTTCTTTAGGTGTATTTTCATAATAACTTTTAAAAATCGAGGTGGATCTTAGAAGCAAAAGAAGATCTAAGTTTCATTAGTTCTTGAGATACTAGAATCTGATTGTGTAAATTGTCATAAGGCTAATGGAAACTCATAGCCTCAATTTGCACATTATATTGGGAGTTGATCCTTCCAGTGTCTTCTCATGAGGATTGGTTTACATTAAATAAGGATTAAACAACAGGGGTACCTTCACCAACTGCACTGCTGACTTCATTTTCAATTGAAAAAAAAAAATGTTGGGCATAGAGAAATGATCTTTCCAATATGTAAAATTATATGTCATATCTCTTCTATATATGTCAATTTAATAAACCCAAAGCAGAGAAAAACTACTAGTTCTTGCTACAAGAAGTCTACAAAATATAGATAGCTTTGGTTACCTGCCCATAGCAAAGGTCAAGTAACTCTGAGTAGGACTAAACTAATAAGATAACAAGGGGACTAGATATTCTGGAAATGCAGAATATGGTGGTAAAAACTGGGTGACATTGAAGCTTATCCAGAGAGAATTAAAAAATGCTATTTATCCCCTACCCCCATCTACTTTTTTGATTGACTGAGATTTTCTACCCTATCCACTTTCTGATTTACTGAGACTCTAAGGCAACCATCACTTTTTATGTTATTTGGCAAATGTACTGTTAACTCATATCATAGTCTTGATTTTTTATAGAAGAAATTGAGAGTATTATATTGTTATTAGGTTATGTAGCTGGAATGAACCTAGGTATTCTTATTCCAACCCAGATATTTTTCTACTCTGACAGGCTGCTCTCCATGGTGGGAGTTGGGGCACAGGCAGGGGTGAGAGGGTGGTGATGGGCGTGGAGGAGGAAGAGCATGCTCTTCATCTCTTCTCACATATGCTTCTAAGGATATGAGTAATAGAATTATTGTGTTGAGTAAAAACTTACTTGCACATAACAATTTTCTCACCACTCCAGAGTTAGGTTGTCCAGGGTAGGTACAGCTGCTCAACACTGTTAAGAAAGACCTAAACATCTTCTCTCTGCTGTGTCATTTTTAGTGTGTTGATGTGACTCCTTGGGGATAGCATGGCTGCTGCTGTTCCAGTTATCACAATTGTGTTCAAGTAACCATATCTTTGCTTTTAATAGGAAAAGCAGATGTTTACCAAGAGCTTGTAGCAGTCTTCTACTTCTACTTCATTATAATTGTGTCACAAAGTCACTCCAGCATTATGGGGGTAGTCATCTCTCCTGTGTTGGACACACCTCCATGCCCAAGCAAACAGAGCTCTGTTATGCATAAAAAGGAGGGAATGGATTTGTAGATAGTCAATACACTTTGTCTGCAACAGTTACTGATTGGGTACTATGAGCCTACTTCTTCTATATGCCTGGATACACAGGTTTCATTGGCAATACCTACAGTAGTCTCACCTTTGGTTAAGCTTCAAGGAAATAAAACATAGCTACTCTTCAGAAGAAGGTGGCAGACCCTGATTTAATGCATGATACATTGCTTGCACACTTATGATTTCCCAAAAAGAAAGATATGGCCTCAGAAGCCTCACTATATATAGCATGGAGTACTATTCTATTTTGTCCACTCTGTTTCCCTTCACATTTCATGAACAGTCTCTTTAGTTATTTTATTATTTATCTAGGACTTACATAATTTTAGAAGTCATTTCCTCTTATTCATGTATGTTACCTAGTCTTTAGCATAGAGAGAGAGGAGCCATCCAAATGATGAAATTCTTTTCTCTCTGGAAAGAGCAAATATTTTAAATTAAAGCATATCAGAAACTTAAGTTTTTGTTTCTAAAACTAAGGTTGTCTACATAAAGCCATTCCACATTTAGGCCTTTCATGACTGGCTTTTCTTTCATTGAGAAATGGATATTTAATGGTCATCCTATATAATAGCATGAATACATTGTTTGAATAGAAGATGTAAGAGGGCCCTCTTCCCAGGAAAGAAAGAAAATCTGAATTGGGGCTTAACAGCATCCCAGCCCTGTTGCAAGTGGGTCTTCCTCCACAGCAAGAAGGGTCATAGTTTCATGTTGCCTTTGCTATGGTGACCCAGCAGTTGTGGAAACCACCACACAGAGTGACCAGCAGAAATGACCAGAAACAGCTGTGGAAGAACTGTGCTCACTTTGCTCCAAGAAAATCCACTATGTAAGAAGTTGGGAAGTTGAAAAGAAAGTGGGTTTCCTCCACGTAGTTTTTCTGCTAAAGGCTTAGAATAGTTCTATATTTCCCCCTTAAATTTAAACCACAAACCTGTTTAAATAACCTATAAAATATAAAGCTATTTTCTTTTGCTTATTCCGTGTGTTTTTTCAGACTGTGCTAGTGTAGCAGGCAGCTCCCAGTTTACTTCCTGCTTAGGTAACCAGTCACTGCTAGAAACACAGAGCCTCGGGACACCCTCCCCAGCCTAGACATCTCTTGCTTTCTGCAAGCGTTCATAACCCCATGGTTTAGCTGACTAATTCTCCTGGAAATCCCATCACACACTTTATTTTTTCTTAGAACTCATATCGCGATTTTATGGTTGAACCATCTGTTCTGAGGCTGTGTCCAGCTCACTGTTCTATCTTCAGGGCCTAGTTGTGTGCCTCTTATCCAATGGGAAGTCAGAACATTTTGGTTTTAGGTCAAAATTGATCATGTAAGAGAAGCTAGGTATGCAGTCCTGATTAGCTTGAGGACAAAAGGAAGGAATAAGGAACTTTTGAAGGCATTTGCTTGCCTAGTGGATAAAAAGATGCACGTTCCTTGGTTCTGACTTTTCTCTCCATTGTGATGCCATCACACAGGTTGGCTTTGGCTATTTATTCAATTCTATTTCAACTAAAATAAAACATGTGAGTTTGGAACATTTCACCATGCTTTGCCAAACTATGATAGTGACTTGGTTTCCAAGGGTGGCTGAGGTATTACAACCCTGCTGGTTTGCCTCCAAATTTTAGCCAGTATCCTGGCTAATGGAATAGAGAGTCCAAATTGCAGATCTCTCATTTGTGTCTCATTAGAGAGAGAGAGAAGGAAGAGAAATAACAGCACTCTCCTAACTGGAGATCTCAACTTCTGCCTGTCCTTTTTATTGGACATGAAACCAGTCATACAAGATTAGATTCACCATTGATGACTTGGGTAACAAACTTGGGTAACAAATTCCTACACAAGGAAAGAAGTAATACAAGTCTGAGCTGAACAACCATCTTTCACAGGAGCTTTCATAGGAATTTCTTGATCAGTAAAATTTGACAACGTAAAAGCCAAGGCTCCTTAGTACAATGAGATGGGACACAATTGCTTGGTGGTTAAAGGCTGGAGCCAAAAAACCTGGGTGTCATTCCAGACCCACCACTGACTAACTAAATGATGCTGAGCAAATTACCTGATCTCTGTGTTTTCTTCATGCGAAAAATAGTAGTGATAATAGTAACTACCTCATAGAATCTTTGTGAGGATTAAGTTATATTTTGCTTAGAATAGTGCTAGGAATATATCACACAGGTTTATTAATAAGAAACCTCTTATCAGTAAGAGTAACTGAGGGCTCTGAGACTATTATAGATAACAATAGAGAAAGTGTAGATACAGTGTCCACGAGGTACAGTTGAGAGCCAGATGAAGGTGACCCAGCTCACAGCTGGAAACCTTGAAGGAATGATCTCAATAATGGATGGCCAAGATGCAGATTAACAACTGGGGCTGGACATCCTACAAGCCTGGAACTAGCAAAGGCTTTGCAAAGTCTCTGATGCCATGAGCTTTACATTCCCTAAATAGAATTTATCTTTTTGAGCTAGTAAGACTTGTTGCTGTGTCATTTTCTGAGCTGTGCTTCCCTTCCATACCTTTCATCCACCTCACACTCCTTTGGGATGTTTTCTAGGTCTTAGTAACCTCTCTTGACAAGAGAAATGGAGCTCAGGCTCTCAGCAGCGGTCCAAGCCACACAGATGTTATGGGTCAAGGAAGACCCATTACATTTCCTGAGGTTCTCTTCATTGGGCAGGGTATTGCATGGATGGCACTTGTAGATATTCATCCCTGGAACCTGGCTGGTTGAAGGTGCAGTAAATACAAGAGAGAGTTGAAAGATAAACTTGACTGCGTATATCCTTTCCATTTCATAAACTGCCTACATAGTAAGCACACTGACTGGCAAAAATTAGAGCTATGATAAATGCAATAAAACTGCCCATTACTTGCATAATTGAGAATTATAAATATTTTAAATAATAAAATTGTGAAAAATTCCTGTATTAGTGCTCTGGGAATGTTTTAAATCTGTAAAGACTGGGGGATTCATAAGGATGGCTGAAGACAAAATCTTTCCTTTCATATCTCTGAGATCAAATATTTTTCTTGGATATTTCAAAAACCTTCAAAATTGGAAAGAGTGAATATGTGAGCAGTTAAGAGGAAGGAAGCCCTGAAGAGTGAGGGAAGGGTAGTTCTTCTGGGAAGATGTATTTAGGAAAAAGGGGAAGAGCAAAGAAAAAAGAAATGCAAAAATAGAACTAATTTGACACTGTATATATGTCTTTCATTGCTGTACATCCTTTTGCCCCCAAAGGGTATAATTTGATGTGATTTAGTAAGGCTTTCTGCTTTAATTAGGTATCTTAGTCCTTGAAAATTGAGACTAATCCCCAATGTGTGAGAGGCATGAGATATTTAAATATTACTAGAGAAATACAAGAGCAGTATAAACTAATATCCCAAGGCAGATCCTCTTAATAGATTTGTAATGCTTGTACATAGAGGAAAAAAAAGAAATAGTATTTGTTCTAATCTTTTCTATAATTTAGTCCTTAATATGTTTGCATATCTAGTTGTATATATATGTATATGTGTCTATATTATATACCTATGATAAATGTTGCTAGTTATAGGTGAAATACCCACTTTTACTTTTACTTCTTCATTACTAGCAAACCCAATTTAATTTGGGATGGCAATGTACCCGGCTTTTTTTTTTTTTTAAAGACATGTTTCCCAGACTCCTTTGCAGCTACCTGTGATTGTGTGCCATGGTTCTGGGCAATGCTATCTAAGTGCAGTTACTGGGGGTTTTAGCAAATTGTTCTTTTTTTAATAAGTGCAATGCCCCTGCTTTCTTGACTGGAATTCAGCTTATGAGGATGGAGGTAGAGAACATTAGGTTGGAAGAGCCATGCTAAAAATGGCAGACAATAAGAATAACCCCAGGCATTGGTGAATTTGTGGAACTGTGTCTTATTAGGGTGAAAAATAAACTCATAATTGCTTAAGCCTCTTATATTAACTGTAATATACTTACAAGGGTATATATGGAACAACAAAGCATGAGAGGGATTAAAACAATTCTTATTTATCCATCGCCAAGGCTTAGATAGGCATGTGTTAGATTTGACACCTGTTGGGTGGGTGTAGCTATAAATTTGGAAATGTACAGGGAGATCCAACCTCCACAACAATACAGTATTTCTACATTTATAGTACTTGAAATATAGTAGGTATGCTGTACTGATGTGTTCATTTTTAGAATAATTCTAGGTTTATTTGTCTTTCCCCCCCAGTGGGAACATCTTGACAGAAATTTATCAACAAGATTTTGATTTTATACAAAATACATTTAACTTATTTACTTGATTTGATCTTTTCTCAGTATCTTGTTTATTCATCATTCTATGTTATGGTTAAAGGGAATCTAATTGGCAAGATTGTTTTTAATGCTACTATGTAGATAAGAAGACACATTTTAAAACAAATTATAATTAATAAAACGACAGATGTGAAATCTTTAACAAACTGTACCAGGGAGCACAAGGTATGTGTGACAATTACAGCAGAATCAGGCATGCAGGTGCCATTTATTTTCTTACCAGCTCCAACCTTTGGGCCAAGAGGGCAGTTGATCTCTCCTGGATGTTTCAGAGGGCTGCTACTCTACCCGCTTGTGAAAATTCCGTTCCTCTGAGATTTGTGCCATTGGGCTGCCTCCCTGTTATCTACTAACCTTCTGCACACTCACCTTCACTGACCGAAGACTTTGGCCTAAGATGCACAACCTTCTTCTCTATTCAGGTCTCTCTCTTCCTGGCAGTTGAAATCCTTATGTGTGTAACCCTACTGCAGCATTGCCTCTCACATGCTGGACACGATATCACTCTACCCGTAAATACTTCAGAACATACCTCCAAAAGATGAAACACTACTAAGAAACACATCCGTAATGCATTAATGAGCAAACAGTCACAGTTCACACATCTTCAGTTGTCTCATCTGTTTTCAGTTTCTTTGTTTAAATAAAGCTCCAAATAAGGCCCATATGTTTCATGTAGTTGGCATGTCTTTTAAATTAGTCTCTCTCGCTCTTCCACATTTTTATGAAGATATAAAATATAGTAAAGAGAGAAAAATAAACTAAGATATACAGCTCAATGAATTTGTGTATAACTAATATCCAGATTAAAATATAGAACATACCTAGCACCCCAGATTTCCTCATGCCCCTTACTCATCTATACCACTCCCCCAGAGGTAACCACTTTTCTGTTTTAAATCTGTTTTAATTAAACTGTCAGTCTGCTCTCCCTTTCTTTCCCTCCGTCCTGCCTTCTTTCCTGCCTTCTTTTATTCTTTCCTTCTGTTCTTCCTTTGTTCTTGCAATTATTTTTGTTCTGTATAATATCTCATAATGGAGATTTTGCTAATGACATTATTAACATCATTTAACAGGCCATTCTGTCCCCTGTATTGCCACTATCTAATAGTTATGGCTATATTAGATCCAGCATACAAATGCACACTTGCACACATACACATAAATATGAAAACATGTTTGTGTGTATATATGTGTATATACACATATAAATATACACATACACCATTATTTTATTAAGAGCTGCAAAATGGGGATATTCTAATTGTATCTTTTGTTCTCCACTTATTAATGTCAATCATCTATAAAGAAAAACTTCTATTAGGTTATCAAAGTTACAGCCCCAATAGGAAAGGCAGGAAAAATTCTCATGCTTTCTGTTTATTTACGTTTTAAAAATATTGAATTGGTTCCTTAGTAATTTCTAAAAGTGTCCAATAATTTTACTTTTACATATCATTAAGAAAAATAAACATAAATTTAAAACTATTTGGTATGTTCCAATCCACTGCATTTATTATCCTTATTAGTACTCCAGCTGTCCCATCATTGGTCAATAAGAGCCTATTCAAATAGATTCCTGAGTCTTTTAGACATGATCCTAATGGTTTTTGATAGCTTCCTTGCTCTTTGGTGCAACAAAACGTTGCAGGCTTATGTTGTATATTTTCTTCCCCAGATCTGGAATCAGCCATTTTTCCAAGGAATGTAGAAAAGGAGATCTTTTTTAGGATGGGAAATAGGCCCGATGCTACAAATAATCCAGCAGCAAAAGAAAACAAAACAAAAACTGATGACATAGGAGAAAGGGAAAAAACGCTAGCAAACCTTTCAGTGGTCAAAAGGGGCTGGGATCTGATGAAAGTATTGGCTTATAATGGGAGAAAACAGCTAGTCTTCTATAATGTGTATGTGTATACACATACACACACACACACACACACACCGAGCACACACACACACCCACACACACCCACACACACACACACTGAGAGAGAGAGAGACAGAGAGAGAGAGAGAGAGAGAGAGAGAGAGAGAGACTGACTAAAACCTGCATTGTTGGCCAGCATGCTGGAGATGCAGAGAAAGGCAGATGCTGTACTGGAGTCCAGAGAGTATTCTTATCTTGATGAGCACTGAGTAATATATGGAATTGCTGAATCACTATATTGTATACCTGAAACTAATATAACACTGTATGGTAACTATACTGGGATTACAATTAAATTAAATAAAAAAGACCCCAAAAAACAAAAGTAGACTGCAGACAGAATTTCCTCCTCTTCAGAGGGTCTCAGTCTGTTTTCTCTTCAGACTTTCAACTGACTATATGGGGCCCATCCACATTATGCAGTATAGAGCATAATCTGTTTTACTCTAAGTCTACTGATTTCAATGTTAATGCCATCTAAAAAACACCTTACAGTATCAGGCAGTGTTTCACCCAATATATGGGTATCATGGCCCAATCAAGTTGACACATAAAGTTAACTATCTCTAAGAGTGAAAGTACAGATGTTGGCTGGTAGACATGATGAAGAGGCTGTAGGTTTCTTCATATCTCTGCTCAACTGTCACCTTAAAGAAGGCACCTCTGACCTCCCTGACTATATCTCACTGCCATCATATGTGTATCTCCATCATTTTTTTCTGAGATAGTGCCATATCTCATGTGGAATGCTGCACAAGCCCCCTGATCATCTCCCTGCATGCATATTGCCCTTATATAATCTAGCACCTTCACCACAGGCAAGGACGTGTTTTCTGTCACATTAAAAAAAAAAAAAAAAAAAAAAACTAATCACATCATATCCTTCTCAAATTTTTCCATTGTCTAAATTAAATTTAGACTTCTTAACATGGCCTTTAGAACTCTTCAATGCCTGGTCTCCATTGAATTTTGCAGTTTCCTCTGCTCATGTCCACTACAGATGCTTACCAGTTTCTGATCCCTCGAATGCTCCATTATGCTTTCCATCATGAGATCTCTGCACTTTTGCATATGCTGTGCCCCCTGCCTGGAATTCTCTTCCTTCTCCTCTTTACCTTGGCAACTTCTCTTCTTTGTTCATATCTCAAACTGTCCTTCACTGTATCTCTGACTATATCTGACATTTCCTCCATCACACTCATAAGCATCCAACATCTCTCCTTCATGGCGTTTACCATAACTGCAATCTTGCACTCATTTATGCAAAGCTTCCATTAGTTTTCATCTCCCTCCTATGGCAGCACACTCAATCAACATGATTGAGTTTACACGTTGTGGATTACCATTTAGGTTACAATGTGAAATATAGATTAGAACATACTAAAGTAAATAAGTGACATAGATAATAAATGTTATGAATTCAGAAGACAGAGAAAGTTTACTGTGAGCTCCTGAAAATTTGTCAGAGAAAGGACTTAAAATTCATCTAGCAAGATGAGTGGTGTCCAGAAGTAGCAGAGTATTATGGTTAAGGGCAAAGATGCTGAAGTTTGACATATGAATCCCAGCTGAACCGCTCAGTATCTGTATAACTTTGGAAGAGTGCTTTATTGCCTCTAAACCTTTATCTGTAAAAAACAATGGGAATATTGCTCGTGTTAGCTCACATTTACTGAGCACTTACTAAAACCTAGAGACTATGCTCAGAGTGTTATGTGGATTATCCCATGAAATCTGAAACCATGAGATGGGTGTTCTTCTTGTCCCTGTTTTGCCAATATGAAAATAGAAGCTCAGAAATTTGAAATTACTTTCTCAAAGTCACATATCATATTAGCACCATCTCATAAATGAAGATTAAATGAGGTAATGTAGAGATCACAGCACTATGCTTAGTATACAGGAAGTACTCACTAAGGCATTGATATCTTCATCTCCACTGATAAAGTGGAAAGAAAGTTGTCTGGCAGCATGATAAAGGCCTGGAGATAGTGAAGCATGGGATAGACCCCAAGGAAACTGATCAGGCCTGTCTTGCTCCTTAAGAGGGAATGAGTAAGGGTAGAGAGGAGACATGGCTGATAATGATGGCAGGGAAGGCCTCTGAAGGACTTTACAGACACTGATACTTAAGGAGGGGATAGCAGTGTTTGGCACCAAATTGCTCTTGCTCTTAAGTTTACTGCCTTAATCTTCACAACAAACAGCAAGGTTTGGGTGGAAGTTAAGCCAACATGTGTGATGTAGGTGTGATGTGTGTCCTTAAAGGTGCAACTGTTTGCCTATAGCCCTCAGATGTTTCCCTCTTCCTAGTCAATAAGGGTCAAAGATAGATTTTGCATATATTTTGCAGAAAGTAATTATTTGTGCTGTTCTTCCTCCCTCCCCAAGAAGAATTTGGGGGAACTCAACAGTGTTCTAAGAAATTTTTAATTGCAACCTTTAACTCACTAAGTCTGTCCCCTTCCCTCAGATACTCAAATTGGCAACTTGCTCAATATAAAGGAATAATTCATTTGATCCTCCCCAAAGGTTAAGCCCAGGGTATATGTGGGTGCAATGCCAATTGCTGGTTTGGCAAAAGCCAGTAGCCATTACCTGAGTGGCTTCCACAAGCTACCCTTGGGAGGATTTTGTTTCCAAAGCTGGTGGATGTAGTTACCTATAGGACATACTGACTTGAAGGGGAGAATTTGAAAGAGGTCATGGAAAAGGGCCAAAATATGGGCTAGAATCCTCATGGGAGCCCAGAGCATGCTCAGTATTGGTCCAGTGGCAGACATGCTCCTATTCCTGAGTGTGGAGGGTTGGCTGAGATCCGACCCCATTTCTTTAGACACACAAATCCTTGGGGTGCCTAGGTGGCTCAGTCGGTTAAGCGTCCGACTTCGCTCAGGTCACAATCTCACGGTCCGCGGGTTCGAGCCCCGCGTCAGGCTCTGGGCTGATGGCTCAGAGCCTGGAGCCTGCTTCAGATTCTGTGTTTCCCTCTCTCTCTGCCCCTCCCCCGTTCATGCTGTGTCTCTCTCTGTCTGGAAAATAAACGTTAAAAAAAAATTAAAAAAAAAAAATCCTGTGGAAGCATCCCAGAAATCTTTATAGAAAATCTTATTCATGAAACCAGGGCACCTTAAATAATGAAACAGCAAACAAATCCATACCTCACCACTGAATTTAAAGGCAAGGGGAAGGGAGAATAATTTATGCCACAAATTCTTTTGCTATGCTTTTCCTGTCCCCTATAGCTAAATAGTGCTTGGGGCTTGTGCTCTTCTAGCTAAAAAAAAAAAAAAAAAAAAAAAAAAGAACACAAGTCCCACCTGACTGATTCAAAGACATCTGAAAGGCTGTTAACATGACAGTAAAAACTAGAACATCAGGAATAGCTTGTATGGAGTCTGTGCAGATGTGCAGAGAGAGATAAGAGGCAACTGTGAATGTCCTGGAGGAATGGGATCTAAATTTGACAGAGTTTGCTGCATCTGGCTAGGACAGACAATAAGGCCTTTTACTAGTGGGAATTCTAGCAGAAGCACTCCAAGGACTCTAGGATGGGTCTTTTGCTATTATTCCATGGAAGTCCTTTTACAGAATAATAATTATAATTATAATTATTACTGTTATTATATCTATCTCATTATTATTATGCCATAGAAATTCTTCCATTACTTTTCCTATGCCACAGAACAATGGGCAGATGCAGTGTTTATGAGGATCCTTATGAATAAGGCACCTGGATTGTTGTAGTCTTTGTTGTGGTCTTATTTTTTTTTCACCATTTCTCCCCTCAGAGAGTCCCTCTTAAAATTTCTTGCAGGGCTGGTTTAGTGGTCACAAACTCCTTTAATTTTTGTTTGTCTGGGAAACTTTTTATCTCTCCTTCTATTTTGAATGACAGCCTTGCTGGATAAAGAATTCTTGGCTGCATATTTTTTTTTCTGATTCAGCACATTTGATATATCCTTCCACTCCTTTTTGGCTTGCCAAGTTTCTGTGGATAGGTCTGCTGCAAACCTGATCTGTCTTCCCTTGTAGGTTAAGGACTTTTTTTCCCTTGCTTCTTTCATGATTCTTTCCTTGCCTGAGTATTTTGCAAATTTGACTATAATATGCCCTGCTGATGGTCAGCTTTTGTTGAATCTAATGGGTGTCTTCTGTGCTTCCTGGATTTTGATGTCTGTGTCTTTTCCCAGGTTAGGAAAGTTTTACACTCTGATTTGCTCACATAAACCTTCTACCCCTATTTCTCTCTCTTCATCTTCTGGGACCCCTGATTCTGATATTGTTTTTTTTTAAATGAGTCACTGAGTTCTCTAATTCTTGAACCATACTCTTTTGCCTTAGTCTCCCTCTTTTATCCTGCTCCATTATTCTCCATAAGTTTGTCCTCTATATTGCTGATTCTCTGCTTTCCCTCATCCATCCTCTGCTGTGGCATTCATTTGAGGTTGCAGCTCAGTTATAGCCTTTTTTATTTCATCCTAACTAGCTTTAACTTCTTTTATATCCACAGAAAGGGATTCTAATCTATTTTGAATCCCAGCTAGTATTCTTATTATGATGATTCTAAATTCTGGTTCAGACATTTTGCTTATATCAGTGTCTGTTAAGTATCTGGCTGTCATTTCTTCCTCCTCTTTCTTTTAGGGTGAATTCCTTTGTTCCATCATTTTGAAGGAAGAAAAGCAATTAATAAGGTAAAAAATAAAATTAAAAATTAAAAACAACACACACAAAATCTAATAAATGATGCTAGATCCTAGGTGTGTTTTGGTCCGGTTGTTGAAGGGATAGATTAGATAAAAAAGATTGATAGATTAGAGAAAAAAAGGAAAGATAAAAGACAAAGTAAAAGAAAAAAGAAAAGAAAAAAAGGAAAACATTTGAAAATTTGGAAAAAGGAATACAAGGAAATAGAATAAAATGAAATGATGGAAGGAAAGCAGAATTTGAAAAATTTACAGAAAAGGAAAAAATATAGTAGAAAAAGAAAAAATATTTTAATAAAAATTGGAAGTAAAAGTAAAATTCTTCTCATTTTGTATTCAAGAATAAGAATAGAAAAGAAAAAAATTGAATAGATGGACCAGCGAACAGACTGAAATGTGATTGAAATTACATCAGTTTCTCCTAGAAGTCAAACCAGGAAGCACTTTATCGTCCATAAACTAAGTAGGCGGAGAGATTTGTGGTGCTCCTGAAGAGTGACTTTGGCCCAGTTGGGCAGGGCTTAGTGTAAAGTCTCCGTTCTCCACTAGATGGTGCTGCTTAGCTTACTGGGGTGGATTGTTGTGGTGCATGTAGGTGAGTATGTGCATGTGCGGGAGGGGTGAAAATGGCATCACCCAGCCATCCAGTCTCTAGTATCAGAACTCTGTTCTCCCCGGCCAGCAATTGTGCACCCCTCCTTTGTCTCCAGCTACCGTCCACTCCCCACTTTTACACTGTCTGTGACCAAGCCCCAGGTGGCACCTCCCTCCTGAGTTTTATCTCAGATGCGGCTGTTTCCCAATCCATCCCTTTTGAAGGACTACGGCTTTGACCCGCTGGGATCCTCTGAGGGAGGGTCTTACTGAGCAATGGCCAGGTGCCCGCCCACCCCTAGGAACTTTGGGAGACTGTGCTGCTTGCTGCCAATGCCCAGAGACTGTGGCCAGGTGCCAGCCTGCCCAGAAAAAGATCATGCGATCGTGTAGCAGCAGAGTTTCAGGTATTATGGTAAGTCACAACACATATCTGGCACCAGGCTTCCCCTTAATGTCCTTGTTCCAGCACCAGTAAATGTAGTTGTTCTCCAGGGTCCACTGGGACCTTTGCCTGTGGGGTGGCTGCCCAACCTCTACCAAATGTCCTCTCAGCAAGGGAATGGCCTCTCCCAGTTTTGCCTGAGTACCCCTCGGACCTTGCTCTCTGATCCTGGGTGCCCTTCCCACCAGAGCACTGACAGTTATCAAGCTGCAGAGTTTCAGACTCTGCACTCCCCCTGTTTATAGAGTCTTAATGGAATTTAAACCCTCTCCTTTCTCCCCCTCTTTTTTTTCAGTCAGTGGCTGTTTACACTTTTCCATTTTCTCTTCAGCTGCTTTTGGGGGGCACTGTTTTTCCTGTACTCTCCCTCTGTCTCTGTCCTCTCTTCACAAGAAAAAACTGTTCCCTGCACTCTGTGGCTTCCCTCTTTCCCAGTTTACCTCTCCGTGCCATGTACCTGCTGAGTTTTGTGGTTCAGGTTGTGCAGATTGCTGTGTTAATCCTCAAATCAGTTGTTTAGGCATGTAGGATGGTTTAGTGCTGATCTGGCTGTATTTCATGGATGAGAGATGCAAAAAACTTCCATGCTATTCCCCCATATTGGCCCCTCCACTATTGAACATCTTTTATTGGTATCTGGGTTTGTCGATATTTATGGGTCCTTAGAGTTAAAAGCAATATTCTTCCTTTACCACTAGATTTATGAAAAATGATCATCTAGCATTTTTAGTTCTATATTATACATGACTAATTGGTGTTTGCCCCCAAAAAGTTTCTTAGTGAAATAAATTTGGAATTACTTAGCTTAAATGAGTTTATTTTATTCAGTACACTGAGTATTTAATATAGATTTTGGCAGCATATCCCAAATTTATTTGAAAACTAAATGCCTTTTATTTTCTTCACTTTGGCTTTCCTTTACTTTATAACGAATCACCTGGAGGCTTGTTAAAATACCTATCCCTGGGCTACAACCAGAGATTTTGGTAGAGTACTCTTGGGAGAAACACAGGAATTTGCCTTTTATTTTTATTATTATTTTTTAATCAATTGTCAAGTTAGCTAACATACACTGTAGTTGTGGCTTCAAGAGTAGATTCCCATGATTTATCACTTACATAGAACACCCAGTGCTCAACCCAACAAGTGCCCTCCTCAGTGCCCAACACCCATTTTCCTCACTCGCCCGAGCCCCCGCCCCCATCAACCCTCTGTTCTCTGTATTTAAGAGTCTCTTATTGTTTGCCTCCCTCTCTATTTGTATCTTATTTTCCCTTTCTTTCCCTTATGGTCATCTGTTAAGTTTCTCAAATTCCACATGTTAGTGAAATCATATGATATCTGTCTTTCTCTCACTGACTTATTTTGCTTAGTATAACACCCTCCAGTTCCAGCCACGTTGTTGCAAATGGCAAGATTTCATTCTTTTTCATTGCCAAGTAGTACTCCATTGAGTATATATACCGTATCTTCTTTATCCATTCATCAGTTGGATAGGAAATTGTTTTGTAAATCAGCCATCAGGGTGATTCTGATGCAGAGTTTTGTGAGTCATATTTGAAAACACTGACTGGGACAATGTACCACTTAGAAGACTGAAGACATATAGAGGAGTCCTGAATGGTAGTCTCTAGGAACAAACAAATTTTCTTTATTAGAGGTTAAAAAAAATGTTCATTTTTGTTCTTCAAAAGAGACTAATTGAAGGCTATCTATAAAATACCTATAAATAACTCGTACTTAATGATGATGGACTGAAAATTTTATCCCTAAGTTCAGGAACAAGATAAGGATGTCTATGCTCACCACTTCTATTCAACATTATAATGAACATTCTAGCCAGGGCAGTTAGACAAGAAAAAGAAATAAAAGGAGTCCATATTAGGAAGGAAAAATGAAAACTTGCTCTGTTGGCAGATGACATTTTATTTCAAGTTTTTATTTTTTAAATAATCTTTACAACTCACTCATTATTTTTTCAATTATCTTTACAAGGCTTGAACTCACAACCCCAAGATCAAGAGTCAAATGCTTTTCAACTAAGCCAGCCAGGTGCCACTGCAGATAACATTTTATGCATGAAAAACCCTAATAAGTCTGCAGGAAAAAAAAATATTAAAGCTAATAAATGAGTTTAGCCAAGTTGCAGGACATGAGATCAATATACAAAAATCAGTTGTATTTCTATACACTAGCAATGAACAATCTCAAAATGATATCAAGAAAATAATGCCAAGGGGCACCTGGGTAGTTTAGTTGGTTAAGCAACCAACTCTTGGTTTCAGCTGAGGTATTGATCTCACAGTTCTTGAATTTGGGCCTCTAGTTAGGCTCTGAGCTGGTCATGGAGCCTGCTTGAGATTCTCTTTCTACAACCCTGCCCCCCCATCTCTGCCCCTCTCCTGCTTGCCATATCTCTCTTTCAAAATAAATAAATGAACATTAAGAAAAGAAAATAATTCCAATTATAATAACATAACTCTTATGAATTAACTTAAGCAATGAAGTATAAGACTTTTGCACTAAAAACTACAAAACATTGTGTGTTTTTAATTAATTTTCTTAATGTTTATTCATTTTTGAGAGACAGAGAGAGACAGAGAGAGAGAGAGAGAGAGAGAGAGAGAGAACATGAGTTAGGGAGGGTCAGAGAAAGAGAGAGACACAGAATCCAAAGCAGCTCCAGGCTCTGAGCTGTCAGAACAGAGCCCAATATGGGGCTCAAACCCATGGACTGTGAGATCATGGCCTGAGCCAAAGTTGGCCGCTAACTGACTGAGTCACCCAAGTGCCCCAAAACATTGTTAAGACAAATTAAAGAAGACTTAATATATGGAAAGACATCCCATGTTTATTGATGGGAAGACTTAATAGTGTTAATATAGCAATACTCCCCAAAATGAATTACAGCTTCTATGTAATCCCTGCCAAAACAGTCATTTCAAAAAGAATGAAGTCAGAGGATTTTCACTTCCTGATTTCAATATTTACTACAAAGTTACAGTAATACACAAACACACACACACACACATACACACATACATACATACATACATACAGTTAATTTTTCACAAAGGCACAAGGCAATTCAATGGAGAAAGAATAGTCTTTTTAACAAATGATGCTGGGTCAACTAGATATCCACATGCAAAGAATGAATTTGGACCCCTGCCTCACAACATATACAAAAAAGGAACTCAACAGAGATCTAAGAGCTAAAATAATAAGACACTTAGAAGGAGGCAGTGTGAATCTTTGTGATGTTGAATTAGATAAGAGTTTCTTAAATTTGACACCAAAAGCACAATACAAATATATATATATATATATATATATATATATATATATATATATATATATATATATATACTGGACTTTATAAAAAACAAACTATTGGGAATCAAAGAAAGCTGCCAAGAATTTGAAAAGAATGGGAGAAACCTGCAGGATGGGAGAAAATATTTGCAATTCATATCTCTTATAAAGGTTTTAATATTCATTACTACAATTCAACAACAAAAAGACAAACCATCCAATTTACAAAATGGGCAAAGAACTTGAATTGGCATTTATCAGAAGACAAATGACAAATAAGCACATTTGCTCAGCCTCATTAGCAAAATTCAAATTAAAAGCATAGATAATATTTCTTACCTACTATGATGTCTGTAATCATAAAAGCAGACACTAAAAGCAGACTTGTGGAAATGCAAAATAGTGCAGGCTGCTATGGAAAACAGGTAGAAGTTCCTTAAAAAGTTACACACAGAATTACCATATGGCCCTAATTCTACATATAACCAAGAGAATTGAAAACAGGTATTCACACAAATAATGTGTATGTGACTGTTGATAGCACCATTACTAGTAATAGCCAAAAAGTAGAAACAACCCAAATGTCTATCAGCTGATGAACAGATAAGCTAAGTGTTGTATATTCATGCAATGGGATATTATTCACCCATAAAAATGGATGAAGTACTGATTCATTTTACAATATGGTTGAACCTTGAAAGTATGCTAAGTTTTGAAAGTATCCAAACCAAAAAAAGGCCACATCGTTTCTGATTGCATTATGTGAAATGTCTAAAATAGGCAAATCCAAAGACAGAATGTAGATTAGTGGTTGTCAGGTGCTGAGGAAAGAGGAAAATGGGGAATGACTGATAATAAGTATGAGGTTTTTGTTTTTGTTTTGAGTGATGAAAGCATTAAGGAATTAGTGGTGATGGACATACAGGCTGTGAATATACTAACAACCACTGAATTGTACACTTGAAAGTAGTGAGTTCTATGGTATGTTAATTTTATTTCAATACGATTAAAAAATAGACTAAACTGGTTATGGTGCTAAAGTTTAAAGGAGGTAAAAACAAATAAGGCTTTGTCTCAGCCCTCAAACATCTCACACTGCCCAAAGGGGACATGCAATCAAATCCGCACATCCGTGTGGGGCAGCCTCCAGGAGCCATGGGAAGATACGCCCCAATGAGATAAAAACAAAACTCCCAATTAAGTCTTTCTGGTCTCTCCTGGAGCCACGCTTCTCTCAGAGTCTATTCTCCAGCTCTATCCTAACCCCTGTACTGCCCCCAACACAGGGTGGTTTGCACATACATTCCCTTCCTTGGGAATGCTGTTCCCTTACACTTCTTGTCTAGTCAATTTCCCCTCATCTTATAGATTTTAGTTCTTATGTCATTGCCTCAGGGAAATCTTCCTATCCTGACCTTCATAATCAGGTCAAATTGCCAACTGTATGCTCTCTTGTTGTCCTGCAATTCTTCCCCATATCTCTTTTGGGTGCACTCACATACTGTGCTTCTTTCACTTAGTTGTCTTTTCCTGCCAGATTTTGAAGCTGTGGAGTGTAAGGACCTGCCTGCTTTTGCTCACCAAGATAACATCAATGCTTCTCAGTGTCTGGCATGCAATAAAATCTCATTGATTACCTAATGATCAGCCAAATAAATGAATAGAAATAGTAGTCTACTGTCTGTCTGGCTACCCAAGAGAATATGGGGTTTGGGGCTTTTGACCTGAAAGGAAAGGGTGGTGGTCCCCCTGGCACTGAGAGCTCACTGCTGCTCCCTCTTCCCCTAAGCTGCAACCATTTGGTCATCTTATCCTCATGGAACCTGTGAGTTCATTTGATGTTACACTTGTCATTTACATTTGAATCACCTGCAATATAATATAAAGATAAGATGACTGAGTGATTGCGATGCTCAGTGCAAGTGTTCAGCATTGTTTTATTGGGCAGTTAGGTCATGTCCAGTTTGCTCACTCAAATACTTCATCATATCCTGCTGCCAGGTCTATAAATGTCAAATAGTAACAACCTCTGACCTCCTAGCTCAGCTCTAAGCATGCTACCAAATGAGTCTCACTGACCTTCTTTAATAAGAGAATCTTTAATATGGATTAATCATATTATAATAATGTATTTGTTCTTTTTATTAGAGTCCTTGGGGAATGTCTTTTACTGGTGCAATGTTATCTTACAGAGTAATAAAATAAAACTGGGTTTTATTTTTTAATTAAAAGATGAAAAATTTTACTTAAAATGATTTTTAAATGCTTTCAACTTGAGTACAAATGGTAGGCATGTATCATTTTGCATTTATATAAACTTTACTAGTCTTGGCAATTGAACTAAAAAATGAGTCTGATAGCTAATGGAACATTTGTAGAGAAGATAAACAAATTGTCCAGGATAAACAAAACCAGTGTTTATTTTTAATCGATAGCAGCTGAGCACAGGGAGATGCAGTTAGCTCAAGGCACAGATCAAGCTCATTAAGTATCCTGGGCCTTTTATAAATCATGGAATGTGCCGAATCTCGAATTAAACCAAACAAGACAATGGTCCAGGATCCTTCCCTTGTACCAGGCAGAAGCCTAGTTGGCAGTGAGACCCTGGGAGGGAGATTGAGCAAGGCTGTTTTTCTCCTTAGTAGTTTTGGAGCCTACAGTTGTCAACATAGGTGATTTGCCTGTTCAGAGGCCAAGGACTGGAGCCAAATGGCCGGCATCTGAGCACTGGCTCCTGCTCTTCCTAGGCAGGTGTAGCAGATTCTGTCAGTACCTTATCCCTGCCACTCAGCCTCCTGGGTTCCTGTGCTTGCTGAGGATTCCTTGCACCTCAGGGCTACAGGTGTTTATTCACTGGCCAAGAGGGTGTGCTCTGCTCAAATACAGATGAGCCAGAACCACAGAGACTTAGCCAATCAGGATGGGAGTTGGTTGGCAGATACCCTCTGTAAATCACCCCTTAATGGAAACCTCCAGGTTGTGCTCTACACAGTTCCTCAGAGAGCTCCCAGCAGGATGGAGCCCCAGTTATCCATAGTAGTAACCCATTCATTAAGGGGCACGATAGTGGCTCCTGGGTGGCTCAGTTGGTTAAGCGTCTGACTCTTGATTCATGGGATCGAGCCCTACATTGGGCTCTGTGCTGACAGTGTGGAGCCTGCTTGGTATTCTCTCTGTGTCTCTGTCTCTCTGTATGTCTCTCTGTCTCTCTCTCAGACACTCCCCCACTTGCTTGTGTGCACACACAAAAAGGTTCAATGTACTCACCGGCTTTCCTTTGCCATACCCCACTCATCTGCATAGTGCTTCCTGAAATCATTTCCAAAATAACCTACTTTTTTCCAAAATTCTAATGTCTGTTTCTGGGGAAACCCAACCAGAGACATTTTGCATCTGTGCACTTTTTACTCTTAGGGCAGCATTAAGGAGGTCAGAGGTAGTTGGAGAGGCAGACTTCCTGGTGGTTAACAGGGCATTCCCTAGATTCAGAGTACCTCACCATGTCCTGGCTTTGTCACTTACTGAGTATGTGATCTTACATAAGGCACTGAACCTCCCTGAGCCTCAGTTTCCTCATCCATAAAATAGGGCCAATGATAAAAAAATAATACCTACCTTATGGGCTTGTGGGGAGAATTACATGAGTAATCCATTTATTACTTTTGGAATACTGAATAGCACATGGTAAGTGTTCAGTGAAAGTTAGCCATGGCTACTTGAATCACAGAACATCAGACTGGAGAAGTTTACAGGTCACCTAGTGTGACCTTCTCATTTTCCACATTAAGCAACTGAGGACCAAAGGGACATGAAGTTGTTTCCTCAGGGTCTCAGGGCTAGTGACAGCAAGACCCAAAGATCTCTGCGCCCAGGGCCTCCTAACCCAAAAATTTACCTTCAGAACAGTCATATCTGTAAATAGTCCATCAAGAAATAGAATGGTCTATTCTATTCCACTTGGGTGGCACCTAGGTGGCTCAATTGGTTAAGCATCTGACTCTTGATTTCAGCTCAGGTCATGATTTCACTGTGAGATAGAGCCCCGTGTCAGGCTCTGCTCTGACAGTGTGGTCATTTACATTTGCTGATTCTTAAAAAATTCCTTGGCAAAAGAAGGCAGGAAATGGGGATTTATGTAAGATTTCAAGGATCTCATGAATTTGAAACCAGAAACTTATTTTAGGGAATTTAAAAAAATCAACTCTGCAATGCCCTAGGCAGAATGTCCTTGTGGGGACTATATGATTTAGACACGAATGCTTTCTTCTGCAGAGTCCTCTGAGAACCTCAGCTTAACCTCCTGGTCTGGGAAGATGACAGGTTCTGGCTGTGCAGAGTGGAAGTCCTTAGAGTATTTGACAGCATTTATCTGATTGTAGCTCATAGCCTTGGTAGTATCCGCTAGCTTACAGAGGTTTGTACTAGACCTAATAAAATAAAAATACATGTTTCTATAACAGCCCTTCGCTTTTTGAAGTTTCTCTTTTTTATCCACTGTTCCACGTAAGCCACATCTTCTCATCTTACTTTTGACCTTAAACGATGAAGGGGCAAAGCACAAGGAGATACCAGAAGAAAATTGGAGCAGACCTCACTAAATGAAAGCTCTCCCTCCTGTTCAGCTACTGAGATCAGTGGAATAAAACCACATTAAAGATGACCTCTGGCCCTTACCCTCCAGAGATGACATCTTTCAGCGGCAGCGAGTGCGCCTCCGTATAAATACACAAAACATTACAGAAAGGAGAGCTCTGTGGTGCCAAGGCCTGTAAATATTTGTCTGAGAGTCATGTTTCTATTTATCTTTGAGTATGTCTGGCAAAGGAAATCTGGAGAGAATTTCTTAAAAGGTGAAGCAAGTTGGTTTGTGAAAGTGGTGTCATTTTATCTATTCCAATAGCTTCGGGGAAATCTCTTTGGTCTCACAGTAAATAGTTGCCTCCAGATCGTCAGGTCGTGGGATTTTTATTCCTGAGCTTCAATTCCAACTACACATCTCGAACCTCACTCATTTCACCAAATGAAGAATTCTTTCCAATCTGTCTTTTTACTTGTTAGCTAACCGAGTATTAATACACTGAGCCTCTTTTCTTCTCTGCCTTTCCTTAACTACAATTGATAATAAAAGCTGTAACAAAATCAATTTATTATTATTGTTATTATTTTAAAGCTCCCATGGAAGCCAATCCTAGTTGGATATAGATCAACTGTGTGCAAATGGACAATCTTCAAAGCTTAACGCAATAAAAATAACCTTTACTCGGGACCAAATGATACATGATACATATCCTAAAGCTCTTCCTAGTCGTTTTTATGGTTAAATTACTGTGATTGAGCATCAAGCTTGCCTAAGATTTCACTTCTCCACTTCCTTGCCTTTATCTTCTGTATATCACGTTGCAATGCAAGTTTTTAGTTTACAATTCATTTTTCCCTTTGAATAGTGATTATATGCAGTTCCAGGAGTCACAATGCTGTAGTTTATAATTCTTCCAAGAAGGAGAATGACAACACGGCAATATAGTGCAGAAATAGCAATAAAGAGAAGGGCTATTTGCTCAGGTGTCTGGGAGAATAGAGATGTTTATTTAGAATGTGTGCTTAATATGGGCACTAATATGAGCACATGTACCTAATATGAGCATATATCTCAGGCTGGGTTTTCCCCAAAACAGACATGGTGACTAGCTGAGTACATGTAGCTAATTTTGGAGGTAATACCAGGGCCTACTGATAGGGGAATAGGGAAGTGACAAAGGGGATGGCAGAAAGCCAACACAGGTGCGTTGTTAAACAGGTTACTGCTGTGGGCAGCAAGGGCTCAATCCCATGAGATCCTCTGGTAGGCTGCATGGAGCACATATCAGAACTGTCCTTTGTTATATCCATTGTCTTCCTTTTATCAGCCATCCAAGGCCAGAGAGTCCAAGTAGCTAGCAATGAGAAGGCATTGGTGTGCATGGGAATGTGAACTTCAAGGGGCTGTGGGTGGAGCATTGGCAGCATCTGCTACTCACCCAACTTAGAGCGATAGCCAAGACTGGTTGAGCTCAGGAAACAAACACAAGTGCAGCCTCAGAACTGGAGGTGGTGGTCCACACCTGGCTCACTTGTTTTCCACCTTGGTCTAGGTCAGTTCTTCTCTATACTTCTCATTCTTTTTTATTTTTAAAGTATTATTATTTACTTTAAATTTCTCTGAAAGATTAAAAATAGATCAAAATAATTGGGAAATAATAATTATAAGCAAGAGAACATTCTTAGCCAACGGACATGAATGAATGCAGTGGAAGAAAAAGTCTCAGCCAAACGAGAGCCTTTCCCTACCCCACACCCCCCGTGTAGAACTGCTGAAATACTCTAGCTTTGTAGCACTTGGTGCCATAAAATGGATCTTTTTTTAAAGTTTATTTACTTATTTGGGGAGGGGGGGTAGAGAGAGAGAGAGTCAGAGAGAGAATCCCAAGCAGGTTCCATACTGTCAGCATGGAGCCTGATGTGGGGCTCGAAGTCACAAACCATGAGATCATAATCTGAGACAAAATCAAGAGTAAGATGCTGAACTGACTGAGCCACCCAGGTGCCCCATCATCAAATGGATCTTGACCAGAGAAATATCCTGTATGGTAGCATGAATTTTTTTTAGCTGATTGTATATTTTATAATTAGATTGAAGAATAAAACCTCACCATGTCTCTCTTGTGTTAATGGGTTGCCTTCTTTGAGTGTTTTTGGGGAACACTGGCTCTCTCATGCCAGCTCTTGGGTCAGTCTCTCCAGCACACTGCTTCACCTTTGTTACTATGTTTCTGTCCATAAATTTCAGCTCCATCAACAATCATCAAGTTCATTTGTCAAATATTATTACCCTCCGGTAGGGGTGAATGAGGTGAAAGTGTTCTACTGATATCTCACAGCCATATCAAACTGTGTTACAAACATAAGCAGTTCTCAGGCTGAATTCTGTCACACATACTAACATCCATTAGCAAGCAGTCATAAAAACAGTCAGCTAGTCTTATCCTGTAAACTTAGGATGCTCCTCCATCTACAGGCACTCCAACAAACACTTTAGAGGAAAAGTTCATTTTCAACAGCCAGTCCTCTAAACGGGTCAGGTCATGGAGTTTTCTCTACAGTGTGTAATTGTGCTGTCAAAGCTGTAGGCCTTGGCTTAGCAACCAAGGTCTTAGATGGCTAAGCTTTCCAGAATCTGTAGATTCTCATATATCTCTCATGCAAAGTGGATGGGGCCTGTATAATCTCTTTAGCCAACTACAGATCTTAAATAACCTCTCATTTCACCAATAAAGAATTATTTCTAGGGTCTCATTGGCTTGTTAAGTAATCCTCTGCTATTCAATAATGATTGGTGGTATGTTGGTATAGCCATCTCTGGAAGGTGAATACCTGATTAGGGTACTTCGTCTTAGCCAATTGCCTCCAGGTTATATACTGAGGCATGTGCACGTGCACACACACACACACACACACACACACACACACCACATTCTTAAAAACAATATCACAACCTGGACAATATTCCAAGATAACAGAAACTCTTCATAAATCATGATTTCTCTTTCTTGGCAAAATATTTCATTAATTTGAAATTTCCTTTTGTCCTTAGTCTGAAGTTTCAGTAAAGGAAATCTTAATCTTTCACAGTATTGATTCTTTTACTTTGTTAGAGAACTTACTTTAGGAATTTTTCAGAACTGATTTGGTCTGTTAATGAAAAAAAGAAAATCAGATTTTGAAAATCCTGTTCCATAGTCCCTTATCTCATTCTCCTTCTCAGGTAAATTTTGAAAAGCTGCATCCTGCCATGGATTTTTCATTAAATTTTCTCATTGGTCCCTGAAAGTATAAGATAAAACCATGATTGCATGAGTTAGGATAAATCTTATAGAAGAAAGTGATTTCCTCCAACCTCACATACAATATATTTAGCCTAATAACTTGGTGTTAGAACTGTTCCCAAATATCTGAAAATGGTAATTTTATGCTTTGACCACAATTAAGTTTTGAGTGTCCATGTAGAGCTAAGAGAAAAATGTGACTTATAGGAAATGCCAATGTTTTCTTACAAGTTTACCCTTCATTTTCCAATCCATAAAGCTTTTGTACTACCCGGTGAAGTGGAACCCCAGCCTGCAGGGGGATGTGCTCAAAAGGCTCAATCGTGTGTTTTGTAGGCATCGTGAGAGTGGGGTTGGAACTGCCTTCACAAGGTGTTGCTATTCCTTACCTTTTGACACACCTGTGGCTGTGTGGAGGCTCTCAGCACCTTCCAACACTCTCCTTCTTGCCTCCCGCATTACTCCTAATACTCACTATCTAGTGGATGACAAAGAATGCCTGAAAAGTTCAGATGCTAAATCAATGGTAATTAGTTTCTCATTATTTCTCCAAAGGTGAACTGCTATTGGAAAAGAGTTGTAAATAATATTAGTTGTTGCTACCAGTTCGAGCCTCAAAATACCCTGTAATTTTATTTGTGTTAATGAGGCAAATGATGATTTCAGAATAGAGGTTGAGCAAATTCAAAGGGATTTAATTTTGCATGTGTACTATTGAAAAAAAAAGTTGAAATGGTAGGGAAAGATCAAGAAGGAAAGAAAATCCAACCCATTTAATAGAGGTATTTAATACCCTTTTATGTGTTGCCTTTCAATCGCACCATTTCTTGTCAACCAGTCATAATGTAGTAACTAAAACATCAAAACCTATGGGCTGAGTGAACAAAACATCCATACAGTGTTGTTTAAAGAAAACCCTTGTCTAAAATGATTTCCATTATGGCTGATTTATCTAGATGCATCGATTTCCCAAGGTTGTGGGGCCTCTGTAGACCCTGACTCTGTTTTCCACCTGGAAATTAACAGATCTTGGCACAGACACTGCACTATTTAAATTATTAAGAAACATCAGGGTAAAATTTTAGGCCTCTTAAAGACATAAAATGGACCCACCGAGATCTCCCCTGACCGGTCCTTCTTCTGGGAAGCTTAGGAATTATTACGTGTAATGACTTTGCTAGTGGTTCTGGCCTGTGTAATTAAGATCCAAATATAACTCTATATTCATTCTACAACTAAATTTCTTATCTGGACAAATGACCCATTTATGAAAGCTCATAAAGTATTGCAGGCAAGTCATTACGTACTTAAAAATCTCCCTAATAAAATGTACCCAAAGACGTTCATATCTGCTTTGCTAATAATTTTCCGAAAATATCCCTTAACATAAGTAACTAGAAAAATACTGTATATTATTATTCAAGAGGAGAAAAATAGAATATAGATTCATAATTATAAATAAGTACCTTTCTTTGATTTCATCTAGTGAACATATTAGCATTTTTCTTCTATCATTTCAATTCCCAGATGTGATAGCAGAGTCACCATTACATCAACATAATCTTGCAAGCTTGTGCATTCACTGCAGAATGCAAAATGTCATGACATTTCTTATAGAAATATGAAACTTTTTTTTGCAAGTCTTGCTAAACATCAAAGGTGAATGAAAAGGATTCCAGGGCATACCAGAATTCTGAGTGGAAGAACTGGCGTGGCCAGACTCATGGAAATACACCATAGCTAAAGGAAACAGAAACTTTTGTCTTTCCGTCACCTTATTAACTTCTCTAACGTTGTTGATTATGGAACTCCAGTCCTATGGAAATGGTCCAGTGTGCCTCCTTAAGGAGGACTCCCATCATACCAAACCAAAACAGGGAAAAAGTGGAGGTAGAGGCGGTAGAGGGAAGGAAATACTGCACAAGGGAAAACATTTATCGGTGGTTGGGAAGGGTTATTAAATATTAGGTTGAGAGTTCAAAGAATCTTTAATAGAATTTTTAAAAAATATAAATTATTGGGAGATTTATGTTTCAATCTAAAGGCAGGACACAATAATTTATGTTTGCAGGTATTTTTTTTAGGCCTTAATAATCTGTGCGTTCCAAGTATGATCAAGTTCTTGAAAGATTCTCAGATTACTGAATTATAGTTTTTGAGTAGAAGTAGTTCACAGAAATTATTCCATAGGGTTTTACTCTCAACCCAAGAAAAAACTCACTTGCAATTTTGACAAGAAGGGACACCTCAGCTTTTGTCTCAGCCTTCTCCCCACAAAAAAGCACCTGACTTGACTTTCACCTCACCAGGTAGCATGTTCTCAACTATATATGTCCACACATGTGGTTCATGGCAACCAATTAGCCTAAGTCAGTCACTTAGTATAGTAATTAGAAACATCTTAAGAAGCTGCTTTAAGCCTTACATAAAGCTATACATATTGCTGGATTTTTCTTTATTATGAAATAATTTTTTTTTGAGCTCTACTTGGAGTTAAGCTGCCTGTTGTTTGTGTCTAAAGTTTTACTGATATAAGGGTTAACATGAGCAGAGATCAGAAGTGGGAAAGTTTAGTGAGGAACAATCTCAACTCTTGTTACTCAGAGTGGAGTCCAAGATCAGCAGCACTAGTATCATCTGAGAGTTTGTTACAAATGCAGAAACTGAGACCTCAATCCAGACCTACTGAATCAGAATCTGCCTTTTAACAAATTCCCCTAGTGAAATGCCTACACAGTAATGTTTGAGAACTAGTATGGTCTAATTTCTGGAATACATTGACTACGGATCTAAAATATATTGGGGCACCTGGGTTCTCAGTCGATTAAGTGTCTGACTTTGGCTCAGGTCATGATCTCACAGTTCCTGAGTTTGAGCCCCGCGTTGGGCTCCACGCTGCCAGTGTGAAGCCTGCTTTGGATTCTCACTCCCTCCTCTCTCTCTGCCTCTCCCCCACTCACGCTTTCTCTCTCTCTCAAAATAAATAAATACACTTTTCCAAAAAATTAAAAAATAAAATAAAAGAAAGACATGACATGTGCATATAGAGACAGAAAAAATAGTCCCACTGTGAAACAGTTGAGATTCTGAAGTTGACATTTCATGTGAGCAGAAGGACAAGGGTATTTATCATGATGAAAGGAGTCCTGTGTTTAAACAGGGCAGTTTTGTGGGAAAGTGCAGGCATGGATGGAAGAGCATGGGCTTCATCATCTGTCCTCTTCCTGGTTTGTTACTGACTTCTGTGTAGCTCTGGAAGCTCTGCTTCTTCAGGTATCCATGTGTTAAGTGAGAACAATAATTTCCTCCCAGCCTTCTCAAGGTTGGAATTCATTCCATGCTATCTTGAAAAGTGGAACTTGAAGTGATATTATTGTCTAGTCACCTGCTACTATCAATGTACCCAGATCAACTACCTTAGCATCACCTGGGAGACTGTTAGAAATGCATAATCTCAGCCTGCCCCAGATCTACCTAATAAGAATTTGCATTTGAGCAAGATGCTCAGATGAGTGGATGCACATTGAAGTTTGAGAAGCACTGGTTCGTACACTTTCTGAGACAGTGAGCTTCCCATCCCAGGAGAAGTTCAGGTGGAGCCTTGTTGAGCTAGATCAGAGGTGGTAGGGAGGGGAACCATGCATGGGGTAGTTGGAACAGATATCTACCAAGGGCAGTTGCACCTGTAGGATACCTGTGCTTTTAGCAGAACCCTAAAATCCAGAAAAGTAGTGTGAAGATTGGCCAAAAAGGCTCCTTTATAGCTTCTGCAGCTAGGGATGAGGTATGGATCTCATGATGAAATGTTAGTTGAAAAAGGTGGAGGAAACTTGGATAGCTCTTTGAAATTATGGGAAATAAATCTCTAGCATAGAAGCCTTGCCTAATCATTGGTTTCTCACTGTGTCCTCAAAAACCTTTCTCAGTTACATCAAATGACATGTGTTTTATTAATATAGCTATTCTTTTCCATGTCAAAGATATGCCCCACTTACAGAGAATCCCAAAAAGAAGAAACAGTGATATGGAGAAAGAAGAAAACAGTGGGAAGAAATCCTTTTACACACTTGAAAGGAATATAATGCTTGGCTATAGTAATAAGTTTCATCTGAGACAGAATTACAACCTCTTATGGATGGTTTTTATTTTGTTTGTCTTTAATCAAGATGCAACTGTGAGATTGTGGTTAAAAAATAAATCCTTCACTTTGTGAAATTATACTTTAAATGAAGTCAAAGTTTAGCAGAGCTGGTGGAAGCTAAAAGTATTCATCTCTAAATCAAGAATTGTTCTATCTATCCATTCATCCACCCATCTGTCCTATCTTGCTATATTTCACCCATCTATCCATGCATCCATGCACGTGTGACCCTCTCATTGACTCTCTTAGTGCATACATTAACTCCTTAAGGGTACAAAGACATTTAGTTTTAACTATTTCTTAGTGAATAATGGGTACGTCACATTCTGTAAAGCTTGGTCTTCTCATCCTGATGGTTTGTTCATCTCCCAGTGCTGCAGCCAACTCCACAGTGTATTCAACTGTGTATACACTGACCCTCAGTGTATACTTTGAAGGCCAGCTGCCTCCTCCCCTCCTTGTGGCTCTGGTAGAATTCTGGCTGGATTAATGCAGTGATCACTGGGAAATGTATACAAATAAGTCACATCCTGGGGCCTGAGCTGTCAGACATCTCCTTGCAAACTGGCTGCTCAGGTCTTTTTCTTTTTGCTTATTTCCATAATAGACTCCAGTTGATAAAACTCTTCACAGTGATTGATGGACCACAAAGCACAGCCATTTTCAGGCCATGAGTAGCAATTCTTGAACTTGGAAAATATGACCACGATCAATTTCCTTTTCCTTTTCCTTTCCTGCTTTCCTTTATTTTAGTCATTCCTACAGGGTGCGTCCTTCAGACACCTCTTTCTTAGTCATTATCCCCTAATTAATTCCCTTGTTAAATATAAAGTGTTCATTAGGCTTGACTAATGTCTTCCTTTGTGACTAAGGAAAGAAGAATTTATTACCTTTACATATTGACTCACGCTGCATAATCACAACTCATTTTATTTAAAGCCCTTATTCTTTCAAACCACCCTGTAGTTTAGGTCCCAGGCAACTGTCAATAGAATCTCACCTGACTCTCCTAAATATGAAATAGAGTCAAGTGTTTGCATATATAATTGACTTAAGAAGTGGCTATATTCATATAGAAAACCATCTCTTTTTCTATATGATGTTTTCAAGTTCACACCGTGAAATTATGGAGGGGCTGAAATGAAATTGCCCATTTTGTGGAGAGAACATGCTGACATTGTAAGAAATGGAAGAGAGGTGTCAAAAAAGTCTGCAGGAATAAAAGTTACATATGTGTTGATAATCTAGAAATCTTCTGTCTTTATAATTGTGTGGTCTGTGACAGATTAACAAGCATAGACAAGAAAAGACCGTAGCTCATCTTAGTGGGAGACGGTCTGTGCTGGATATGAGGTGGAGGCAGGCTGGGCAACAATGGCCTGGTGCAGCAGTGGGGGTTGGGGGGAACCAATCTTGGTTACAATAAACTAACACAGTGGTTCTCAAAGTATCCTGATCGTCAGTCATCTGAATAGAACAGAGCAATGGTTCCAAAGTGTCCTAATCTTCAGTTACCCTGTTTAGCTAATCTTTAGTTTAACAGCAGATTTATCACTCTTTAAGATATGGTGGCTAGTGCCTAGATGGGTTTTCATGCTGCGTTCATGCTGATAAAGAGTTCTTCATCTCCAACCAGTTTTTTCTCAAGGACTGAAAGCATGCTCAGGATGGACTCTTCACCTGTCTCCATCTTCTCTCCTGACCTCACCACCTCTATGTTGCAGCAGGAAGTACAGTAGAATTTTGAGTCAAGAACAGTAGGGTTTCTGTCTAACCTTCCTGTTGGCCACTGTGTGGCACCCTATCCCAGCTGGGGAGAGTAATAATAAATACCTCCTGTGAGTCTTACATGGTTATTTTGAGAGACAGCAAGGCCCATGTGAAACCATCCTGGAAGCTTTAGAATTTCTTAGGTGGCATCTTTATTCTTATTTGTTTGATTAAGCCATAGGAAGATAGAAACCTGATAGATAGCTGAAGCTTCTGGATACTCTGGTATTTTGTCAGTATCAATGGTCTATCAGTAAATACTTGTTGAATATGAATTTTCTCTCTTCCTTCTAAAAGCTGTTTGGTTTGTTAGTGAGGCCTGGAAGGAGATGTGAGACTGGTTGGCTGGGAAATTGTCAACTTACTCTATAGCGCCCAGTCCATAGACTCTTAGAAAATGTCACCTCATCATCTAAGTGTGTCAAGGCTTCTGGGTTGCTCCTCTATGAGAACATCTGTGTTCATTGTTTTGTGGTTATTTGTTGTTAATGGGTTTTCTTAATGTTTCTCTAGAAGTCATATCTTCAACTTTCTAATTAAGACAGATATTAAGACACAAACTTAGAGTGGGAGAGAGCCAAAGCATAAGAGACTGTTAAAAACTGAGAACAAACTGAGGGTTGATGGGGGGTGGGAGGGAGGGCAGGGTGGGTGATGGGTATTGAGGAGGGCACCTTTTGGGATGAGCACTGGGTGTTGTATGGAAACCAATTTGACAGTAAATTTCATATATTAAAAAATAAAAACAAACAAACAAACAAAAAAATACTGAGAACAAACTGAGGGTTGATGGGGGGTGGGAGGGAGGGCAGGGTGGGTGATGGGTATTGAGGAGGGCACCTTTTGGGATGAGCACTGGGTGTTGTATGGAAACCAATTTGACAGTAAATTTCATATATTAAAAAATAAAAAAATAAAAAAAAATAAAATAAAAAAAATAAAAAAAAATAAAAAGACACAAACTTATTATTAAGAGAATGCAGGGAATGACTCAAAACCATGAGTTTTAGATTTGTATTAACAAAACTTTACATGGTGCACAATCTGTGTGGGGCCTTGTGCTTGGCATGGAAGACAGAGTCCCAGGGCCACCATTTTCTCCCTGAGTTTTCACTTTCTTTTAAAAGCAGTTTTTTTTAAAACATTTATTTACCATTGAGAGACAGAGAGGAAGAGTGTGAGAAGGGGAGGGGCAGAGAGAGAGAGGGAGACACAGAATCTGAAGCAGGCTCCAGGCTCCGAGCTGTCAGCACAGAGCCCGACGCGGGGCTCGAACTCACAAACTGCAAGATCATGACCTGAGCCAAAGTCAGATGCTCAACCAACTGAGCCAGCCAGGCGCCCACTAAGTTTTCACTTTCTGAATTTCCTCCTAGTTGTATGTTCTTGACAGCCTCTCCTTGGCTCTGAGCCAGGTGTCAGTTGTTCAAGTTGTTCATGGTCTTGAGGATGCCCTTTCTTCCTTCTTGTGGCTTCACAAGGATTTGCTTGCTTTGTTTGTTTGTTTTTGTTTGTTTGTTTCTCATTCTTACCAAGACTGACTTGGGATGACCATGTATTTTATTTCCTTAGAGGTTCTCCCAAATTAACCCCCAGGTCTATTTTGGTTTAATGGTTTTACTGCCAGTGACATCAAGGTAAATAGTAATAACAGATGTCTTGGGTTGGTTCTCCAGAAGCAGACTCTGAAGTGAGGATTTGGGGAAAGGATTTATTAGGAAAATCCCAAGAAAAACTCAGGTGAGATGTGAGGCACTGGGACTGGAAGGGAAAGGTAGACATTAGGCCAAATCCCAGGTGACTGCAAAATCCCATGGTGGTAGTTTCCAGATGATGAAGTCACACTTAGCATTTTTCTCAGTAGGGTAAGGGTATGCTAGTATTTATCCTACCCTTCCACACCCTGCTCATCAATCATTCATTAAGGACTAGCACTGGGATTTGACTTCCAGCCTCTTTCTCTCCCAAGTGCTCTAGCAAAGTGGGTCTATGATAGTTGCTGTGTGGGAGGAACCAAGGGCAGGGGCATGTGGGCATGGTGAAGGATGGGACACAGATGGAGTCCTGTACAGTCACAATGAGGAAAGCTCAAAGATCCACAAGTCCTATACTTCCAGTGCTCTACGTCCTCAGTGCTGTGAGCACACAATCCTTCATCCAGGAAGGCTTCTCCCTGCAGGCACAGTTAGATCTTGCCAGTGGTTTTGAGCTGTGGGCCATTCATACTCAAGTGGGTAATTTACTCCTCAGGGGATCTGAAATGATGACTCTTCTCTCAGTTTCTCCTGGCTCTGCCCAGGAAAGGTCATCACACAGCATTCCCACATACATACTCCTCACCCATGGGTGCCAGGGATGTAACATGGGCCTGATACCTGTCCTTAATTATAAGGAAGATGGAGAGGGGATACAAAATTAGAGGTAATTAGACTTTTGGAAAGTCATCGTTTTAGGGACTTTTTGTTCCAGTAGGAGCTTTCATATTACACAAGTGTTTTGCTGTTGATAAGAGGTTTTTTCTTGGGGGGGGGGGGTTCTTTTTTGTTTTTTAAGCCTTTATTTACTCTTGAGAGAGAGAGACAGAGCATGAGCGAGGGAGGGGCGGGGGGGGGGGGACACAGAATCCGAAGCAGGCTCCAGGCTCTGAGCTGTCAACACAGAGCCCGATGTGGGGCTCAAACTCACAAGCCTTGAGATCATGACCTGAGCAGATGTCAGATGCTCAACCAATTGAGCCACCCAGGTGCCCCCATTTTTCTTTTTCTTAACCTTTGTTTCTTCCTTTTGCTTCTACATAAAGGGAGTTTACAGATGTACACATTTTGGAACAGAATGAACATTCTTCTGGGTTCAGCAGGTTTATAGTGACCTGTTTGTGTTTTCACATATGTATAGTTTACAGTTAAACATTCCTACCAGTCACATGAGCAAGCTCGGCAAAAAGAAAGTTTTTCTCTGTGCTTGTTCTGACATTTTGCATCCTAATAAATTCACAGTGGAACTAATCCAGCTGTCTTCTTGGAAAATATAAAGTTTGGAAGAGGATTGCTACTATTCATAGCTATGTAATAGTTTGTTTTATACTGTGTGGAGTTGTAGTTATAAACATGAAAGCAGCTGGCAATAAATGACTTTATGACAGCTATTTCCAAGGTATAATGAAGAAAACGAAAACAAAGTTATTGCTTATAATTATGGTGCCTGGGTGAGCTTGCACAATGTACTTCAAACATTTCACTGGCCAATTCCATGTGATCTCATTCACAGTCTCCTCTAAATGACCTTGGCCTTCAGGTTATTTAGCCTTGGAGATGGGAGCCTTTGCATTTTCCAGTGCAATTAGTTAAGGAGAGAGCATCCTTTGCTCTGTTCACCCATGTAATGTGGGTAAAAAGTGGAATTAAAGAATTTTCTTTATTATTGATGAGGTTTTATATGAGAAAAATAAATGTTTGAGGGCAGTAGATTGTAAATATTCTAAAAATTTTAAATGCACTTTTTTTAACCCAGTGGTTAAAGAAGTTAATTTCATTTCTAGAAATAGATCCTACTAGAATACTGTCAAGTACATAAAGGCAAGTCAAGAATGTGTATTGCAGGTTTGTTACAGCAAAAGTTACAAACAACCTACATATTCATCAATGTGGCAATATTAGATGAACAGTGTAACCATGCCATAGAATAGTACAAACCTTACAAACATGAGGTGGATCAATGTGCCCAGACATTAAAGGGTCACCAAGACCGAGGACATGAAAAAAGAAAGCTAATATTAAAACATCAACTACAGGGAATGCTCTAATTTGTGTAGAAAAAAAAATATATGACAATGTTTATATATGCCCTAGAACTCAATTGTGTATTCATTCAAACATTCAGCTATTTTATTGAGTTCTAGGCTACATTTTAGGTGCTGGCGATATGACAACAAGTAAAACCAAAGTCTTCTTGGGAGTTGCATGCCAGTGGGGGAACTGAAAGTGAGGACACAAAGAACAGCAAACAACTGTGTGTCAGGTGGTGTAGGAATCATAAAGACATACAAAGCAGCCTAAGGCAATAGAGGGTAATTTAGAGGCCAGAAAGAGCCTCTTTGAGGACGTGACATTTGATCAGAGATCTAAAAGGAACATGTGCCAGGCAGTGGGGACAGCGAGGCCAAAGTCCGTAAAGCAGGATTGTGTTTTGTGTGTTTGGAGAACAAAAGGAGGCCAGTGTGGCTGCAACTCTGTGAGCAAAGGGAAAAATGGAAGGAAAGGGGAGAGGAAGCTAGGAGCCAGATCACTCGGAGCTTGAAGGCCATGGTATGGACTTCAAGTTCTATTTACAGTGTGGTGGGAAGTGAGTAGAGAAGTGAGATCAGGAAAAGGACCCAATTTTATTTAGGCTTTAAAATGTAAATACGTGGAGTGGGATGCTGCTCACCGTACTATTGACCATGATGGCCTTGGAGGGAGGGCATTCTAGTTTAGTGAGAGGAAGGGAGGGATGTGACTGTAGGAGAAGTTCTCACTGATTTCTGCCTACACCAGTCTTGTTTGAGACTTTGGAAATGTATTCAAACATTACTTATATAATTAAGAAGTATTAAAGGCAAAACATAGAATCAGTTATTCCTTATGCAATAAATAGGTAGATAGATAGATCTCTTATGTAGTATTCCTTTCTGTGATCTTGAACAGCTTTGCATCCATGGCCTTACTGGTCCCCCATGTATATTAAAAAGGGGTAATATGTTCTTTATCACAAGATTGTTCATGACAATGAATCAGATAATATACATAGAGCTCTTAGCCCAGTGCTTGGCACATTATAGTAATTTAAAAAATGGCAACTCTTATTTTTGCCATGCTGCCACCCCCCATGTCCAAACACTGTAAGGCACTCAGGATGCAATGAAATTCTCTCTGTTATCTTTATCCTGAGCTATAGAATATGATAAGAAGCCATTTTGTAGCATCACAGAATTAAATAGCTGAATAAAGCATTTAATCCAACCGTGCTCTTTTCATAGATGGAAAAACAGAGGCACCAAGAAGATACACTGGTGGTTCTCAGATTTAAAGCTAATGAGTGACTCTGATCTCTTGCATTCCAATTCAGATTTCTACTGCATTAGTATTTCCCTAATTTTAAACATTCACATTTCACCTTCTAATATGATGATTATCTAATATTTTAATTGACTCTTTAAGTACTTTTATTCTCAAAGGAAACTATAATATCACCCTAAGTGGAAAACCAGTATTCCTTCTTATAATTCATTACAATGACTTAGAGTTTTAACATATTTATATGATTGCTTTTGCCACAGTAATGCTGTGTAACAAACAACCCCAAAACTTAGTGACATAATGACAAGCACATCTTCCCTGCTCACACACCTGTGGGTTCACAGGGATGACACGGCTGCCCTAGGCTGGTTTAAGATTCTACTTGTCTCAGCCTCAGGCTTCATGAGCTATGTTCTTCTCATCGTTCTCCTCTAAAGTCAGGAATATAAAAGTTCAACTCTAAATGTCATGTCTACTATTATCCCATTGACCAAACTAAGTCATATGCTCAGTCCATCATCAGTGATGCAAGGAAAATACATCTTCCCCTAGTGGAGCGACTGCAAAATCAGATGGTAAAGCATGTAGGTACAAGGGGGGATGAAGGCTTGAAAAAAGTAATGGGGATATATGGTATATCAAAATAATATGTAGACATTACAGTGAAATGAGTAATGACTATCTCTTTGCCATGTCAAAATATCTTGAATACTCCTAGAGTTAGGCATATCATAGTTTGAGAAATAATCAAATACCCTGCATTCTGGATAAGGGACTATGGCACAACCCACTCTGCTGATAACTAAACACCTAAAGACAAAGAATGGTACCCTGATGTTCATTGTTTCTAAGATGCTCATTTTCCCATAACCCATATCCTATCTTCTTTGAAAGTAGGATGTCTCTTACAGCCTGGGATATTTTACAGTCAATGATAGTCGTGGTGAGTTTTTGCTGCCTGTACATGGGTACACTTGGTTATCATTCCCAGTAGACTTACTGTTCAGCTGCAACCTCTTGACTTTCAGTCCGTCAACCAATTAGGGGCCATATGAGAAGGAGGTATGTGTTTGGCTGTTGTCTGAAAATTTTGTTGGCAACAGAGATGGAGCCAGCTTCAAAATTTTCAGAGAAGGAGTTAGAAGCCTAGAAGAAACGTCCAGAGTCAACAGTGGAGCTCTTGTGAAGAACTGGATCAACAACACCTTTCTTGAGAGCACAAAGATGAAACTGTGGAGAACTCTTTCCTATGACTCTGCAGTGGAAAGTGATTCAGAAGTACGGGACTCTGAATGTGGACAAGTTTTAGGAAAACTTAACCAGTTTATCTCTTTTAATCTATTCTTTAGAGCAAGATGTGATTTAAGAAATTATCTAAATAAAGGCAAACTAGCAATTTCAGTTAAGTATACAATAAAAATCTAAATGGTAAGAAAACATGTGTTATATTTCAACTTATAGAGCTTCCTCTTAGGGGTACACAAAGTACAACAAAATAATGGTGTTTTTTACAATCAATGGCTTCCTCAGTGAAATGGGATATATAATTAAAAAATGGTTAAATGGAAGGTGTATCAGGTAACATGCTTTTGCTTGCAAATAATGGAAAATCTAACTAAAACCGACTAAACAATAAAGTGTTGGCTCAGCAATTGAAAGATTCTCAAGACTGGGAACACTTTACAGTTAATTTACACCAACAGCTCACAGATATCAGAACTCTCCATCTCTCCTTGTAGCTAAGAGGGATGTGTGCTACTTACTTAGTTCAATCGACACCTTCATGTGCAGCTGAAGGTGGAGTTAGTCCTACCCAGCTGGCAAGGCTGTTGCATAAGCAATGGGTAGATGCAAAGAACATAGATAAAGAAGAGAGAAAGTGTATGGAAACCAATTTGACAATAAACTTCATATATTGAAAAAATAAATTAATTAATTAAAATAAATAAATAAATAAATAAATAAATAAATAAAACTTGATTTCTAAGGACTGGTGGTCCTGAAAAGTGCAAAAAAAAAAAAAAAAAAAAGAAGAGAGAAAGAAATTCCCACTTTACAGGAAAGCATTAACCAAGAATCAAGGGTCAGGGAAAAGCAAGGGATGGTTATGATGTTGGCTTAGGGCTTATTGCCTGAATTTTGAGGCACTATTAGAATCAAGATAAAGAAGGCAGTGGGGTATTTCCTTCCTTGCCCTCAAATGGAGAAGTGGAAATAGATGTTCAAGAGAATGGGAGGCATAGTCTACAGCCTTAAGGATTTCAGTGTTTTTACAAATATACTTGAAACCAACATGCTAGGTTAGGGAAGTATTTTCCAGGTAGTGGCTCAGTCTACAATTTCACAAAAGAAAAAATCCTGTCTCACTCTCCAAGTCAAATTATTATTTTCCCCCAAGAAAGCAAGTGCGTATTGACATAGAAAAATATGCTGAAAAGTCAAGTGTTACGAAACAAGTTTCTGATGGCTATATGCTGGGGCCTGAATAGCATGGAGACTTTTGCTCTTGGGGCTTCTGTAAGGAGAATATGGAGCCTTACAAATTAGGCTGGTGATGTCATTCCCCAAGTTCCACAGGTGACTGCTGAGTTATGTGCACTTGAAACAAACCAGGCTAATTGGCTGGGTTTTGGTACAATCTATCATTCTTCCACAGAAGAGGATTTTTGTGGGAGGTGGTTATGTTAACCACAACTTTGAAATAAAGAAATCCCATGCTACTCACTTCTGGTGAGACCATCAGAAATTTATTATGGCAAAGAACACAGACTATGTGCTGTAAAATCCCTTAGATGAGCTCACTTGCTCACCTTCTTTCTCAATCTCTCTGTCTCTCCTCTCTCTCTTTCTCCCCCCTCTCCTGTCTCTCTCTACCTCTCTCCCTCCCTCCCTCCCTCCCATCCCTCTCCCTCTCCCTCTCCCTCTCCCTCTCCCTCTCCCTCTCCCTCTCCCTCTCCCTCTTCCTCTCCCTCTCCCTGTCTCTCAATAAAAAGTGATTAAGGGAGGAGATTTAGTTTGGATGAATTACATGCAAGGTTGTTTTACATAAAACAAACTTTTTCCATGATACTGTATTTCAGTCTCTGCTTTATCATTGCTTTTTTGTTTGAATGAATGCAATAATATTACCAAAGCCATCCTCCATTACACCACCATTTGCCTTCACATTCAAGGCAACGATGTCATTTTCCGATGAAGCTATTTGTCCTTGTTAACAAAGGCAAGGCAGTTGGTACATTCAGACTCAATTACCAAGTTGCATGATTGATTCAAAGATATTGCTGGGAGCTGAGGCAAATGAAAGTTGCCATTAACTGTTCAGTATGTTCTCTTCTGCTAGATCTAATGGGAAAAAAAGACTCGTATAGCTGACCCTAAGAGGGAAACGGAAGGGAGTTAGATCAGTTACCAAGGAGGCAGACTCTGAGACAAAGATTATGGTGCAAGATGTTTATTAAGATGTGCCCTTGGGATCCACACCTGGAGAAGAGAGGGGAGGGAAGCAGGAGTGGGTAGAGGGAAAGATGTGCTGTGATGCAAGTCCAGTGATGGCTTCACTGAACCCGTTGGGAGCTCTGGAGCTGGTAGGGCCCTTTAGTGTTGCACTGAATTGAGCTAAGATGAACCAAGGCCTTGCCACTCTGTATTAACTAGTCTTTGGATGTGGACTGTCCGGAAGGAGTATGACCCTGAGTGGAGTAGCCCTTTGCATCTGAGGCAATCCCTGGAAGAGTTGATAGAGGCTGTCTGCTGACAGCACTGCTGGGGTCTAGACCCCAGATTCTAGGGCAGTTGTCCTCAACCAGAGATGATTTTGACCCTAGGGGACATTTGACAATGCCTAGGAATAGATTTGATTGTCACAACGGGGTGGGGGGGGATGCCACTGGCATCAAGTGGATAGAGAGAGTCCAGGGATGCCACCAACCATCTCACAATGTACAACACAGCCCCCAGTAACAAAGCATTATCTGGTCGGAAATATCAATAGAGCTGAGTCTGGGAAGCCCTGCTGTAGGGTAACAATTTCCCCTTGAGGGGGAGCTTGGTGGCCATGCCAGTGCCCACCTCAGGAATCAGCATTAATTGAGATATTACTATCTGTCAGATTCAATGCTCTGTGTTCCTTATTTCTCCTAAGCTTCCCCCAGACCCTTTGAAGTGAGTCTCATTTCCTCATTTGTTTCTATTTACTAATGAGGGAACTGATGTTCAGGAAAGTTCAGTAAACTACCCAACATTGTGAACTGGAAAGATGCCCAGGTGCAATTTACAGTGGGCTTGCTTGTCGAAAACATGCTATCTTCTGGCCTCTGCTTGATGGCTCCGTGTAGCAATTCTCAAACCTTTCTCTTTCTCTATTGCAATCACAAAAATGGGTGTTTACGTATTCAGTTCACTCTCATGGAATTCCTGGGGCATGACCTGTAGACTCACTTCCCTCTATCTCATTTAAAAAGCAGAGTGGAACATGAGTGAGCACGGCACACATGGGGATGACCCTGAATCCTCTCTAGTTTGTATTTGTATTTTCAGGTAGGCCATCCCTGAACTCTGAGCCCTTTCTATTACTATCAAATTGCTTACAGTGAGCATGCAGCTGGTTTTCATATGGAGAGAAAGGCCTGTCAGTGGTCTTGGTGAATGCCTTTAAAAAGATGAGAATATTTCCAGGAGGATTTGTTTCACACTCTCTCAGTCATTTGAGCGTCTGACTTCAGCTCAGGCTCAGGTCATGATTTCACAGTTCGGTTTGTGAGTTCAAGCCCCACATCAGGCTCTCTGCTGTCAGTGCAGAGCCCACTTGGGATCCTCTGTCCCCATCTTCCTCTGTGTGTGTGTGTGTGTCTCTCTCTCTCTCTCTCTCAAAAATAAAACATAAAAAAAGAAACAGTAGCACTTCACTGTTCCTGGTGAAGGAACAGAAAAAAGAAACTTATCATTTTGCAGACATATAGGTGAGCTCAAGAGTCCAGTATTACTCTTTCTCAAACAAAATCACATAAATTGTGACTTTTTAAATAGGACATCCATGTAAAGGTAATAAACATACAGTCTATAAAAATGTTAAGGAAAATAAAATATAGTACACACTTAACCCAAAGATATAAAGAAAAAAGATAGACATTGCATCATTATTGAGCTCAGTAATAATGCTTGTTATTACAAACAGCTGCAGTTCTTAGATTCTGTAGCACAGTATCAGTCACATGTTTCAAAAATTCTGTCATCGATTTCTACAGCCCATTTCTATATGGTGAATGCTAGCATCTTCATTTTCAACTGAAAAATAAAAAGACCAGAAAGATGAAAACAACTTGATTAAATTTACACAGAGGTACATTGGCAGAGGACATTGCTATGCTCAGATCATGTTCCTCTGTTAGAGAGCCTAATTTAGAGTTAGCTGTATATTCACATTTGTTCCTACACTCTTTCAGTCAAATTCTTTAAATGTTGCTAGGTAAAATATGGGGTCTTAGTCATTTGGGCTGCTATCACAAATTACCACAGACTGAGTGGCTTCAACAACAAACATTTATTTCTCACAGTTCCGGAGGCTGGGAAGTCTGAGACCAAGATGCCAGCAGATCTGGTTAAACCTGGAAAGGGGCTTGCAGATGGCTGTCTTCTCATCATAACTTCTGGAGGGGAAGAGCAGAGAGTGCTAGCTCTCTTCCTCTTCTTATCAGAACTCCAACCCTGTCATGGGGCCTCTACCATCCCCCTCCTAACTTCCGAAGATTCCACCTCCAGATATCATCACGTTAGGGCTTCAACATATAAATTTGGGGAGACACAAACATTCAGTCCGTTGCATAAGGTATAAGCAGTAGTGTGTCTGTAAATGGTGAAAAAACTTGGGTGCCTTGGTGGCTCAGTAAGTTAAGTGTCTGACTCGTGATCTCTACTCAGGTCATAATCTCATGGTGTGTTGACTGCTTGGGATTTTGTCTCTCCTTCTCTCTGCCCCTCACCTGCTTGCATTCTCTCTCTCTCTCTCAAAATAAATAAATACAATTTAAACAAACCTGACTCTAAAAAATGAGTATGTATGTATATACATGTATTTAAAATTTTACTAATAAAAGGAATGTGTGGCACACAACTTACAAATAAAAATAAAATATACAATATATATTACTTATTATATATAATACATGTATTATACATTTAATAATAAATTATTATAAATTCTATACAGCAGATTGATTCTTACAAAAAACTTTTGTAAATGTTACAAAAATTTTGCATCTATAGCCAACCTGTGGTTTCCACTGACCCACAAGTATGGTCCAATATGAAGGTTGATTAATGTTTTCAAGTTTTAAGCTACCAACATGACCTCTCTCTCTCTCTCTCTCCCTCTCAAAATAAATAAATAAGCATTTAAAAATTTATAATATATAATATACTTATATGTTATGTAACATATGATATATTTATAAATGTATATGATATTTATATTATATATAATATATTATTCATTATTTATATTATATTACATATTATATAAATGTATAATAGGCATAGGTCTTCTCAAGAGCAGAGGTAATAGTAAAATGTGGCAAACTAATTAGGAAGTGATGAGATGATTTCTGAATATTTATTTTATATATAACATTTCATTGCAGGCTTATATGACTTAATTTCTTAATTATAACTAGATTTAACAGTTGGTTCACAAGATTCCTGGAAATTTGACAGTTGACTCTTGGGAGCTGATGTGATTGCTGCTGTTAAGGAGAAGTTTTCAGTTTTGATACATCCATTTCCACAGTGTCTCCTTCTCCAACTGAGTAGGGTTTCAGAGGTCTGAGCATATGAATAGAGAACATCCCATATCAAGCAAATAGATACTGAAATAGATGATGTCAGCAAAGCTGTTCCTTTAAAATTTATTGTTATTTTTGTGGTTTATTCACAGGCATTTCCCTGCATCTCAACCGGCATTTATGGTAAGTGATCTAGCTTTTGATAATGTTTGTATTTCTTTATTTTGTTGTTAAAGGCAAGGCTAACAGGACAAATAAGAGGTCCTCTGATAGATATAGTTTTCTGTGCTTTAAAGAGACTCAAAAGACAGGTAGAGTCTCTGAGTCCTACTGTGGACTCTGAAGAGGCTATTCAGGTATTCTGTGTTCTTGGATTTTATTGTATTGGATACCACCTGTAATGATTTGATACACTGTGGCACAATGTCTCTGGTTAAATGAAAAATCTTGCTTTAGTAAGATTTGACCTCTAATAGGGTTTTCTTTCATAAAGTAAGGATTTTCTCTTACGTGAATCATTATGCACATAAAGCCTAGCATTATCATTATTTTGTTGTGAGCTACAAAATAATGGAAGCATTGATATGTACGCACATGCATGTATCAGTATATTTAATTTTAAAAAAAACCCTAAGAAGTGGCTGTTGATAAAAACAAATTAATTTTTGTGATCTTCACTTATATATTTTTAGTCTTGAGGGACTGTTTTAAATAGTGACTGCTTCACTTACAGATAGAGGCAAAATGTTCTTGTAATCACTTGTTTTCACTAACCTAAAGCTCTCTAAACATTATTTTACCTACAATGACATTTCCTGGTGCTTTTTTCCCCTCAAGCCATTATTAAATCTGTTTTACAATATTAAGGTAACATGGGGTTTAGTTTTCATTTTAGAGTTTTCTAATCAAGAAAAATAGATTAGACCCTTATGAACTCAAACTTCTCACATGGTAGCTCTTAACTGAAAAATAAAATATGTACAAATGTAAAGAAATAATTTAAATTCGTCACTCCAGGGAAGAGATATCTAGAATGATGTCAAAGGTAGGAGATTTATTTCTTCTTAATATGGTATTTATTTTGAAGATCTTGGTGAGAATAAAATGGAAAACATAAGCCTGAATCAAATTAAATGAGGAAGGATTTGGTCACATCATTTAAGAATTTAAGGCATGCCTTTTTTCCTCTCTAGATTCCACTATAGCCTATGTTTATGGAAGCAATGGACACTGGGCTGGAGAGGGATAACTGGACCATCTGTATAATCTCTCTCATGGCAATTCTTCCTACCTTAGGGATGCCTAGTTAGAGATCTTAAATATTTGTTTAAAGGAAACAGTAAATGCAAAGTTTTGCCTGAGCAAGAGCCCACATCTCCCTTTCATCTTGTCTGGAGTCAAGCATCTCCTCTGCTTGTGCTCCCTCTCTCTCTAAAAATAAAAGAGAGAGAGAGAGAGAGAGAGAAAGAGAGAGAGAGAGAGAGAGAAGGAGGGAGAATCTTAAGCAGAATCCATCCTAGTGCAGAGCCCTACACGGGGCTCTATCCCACAACTCTGGGATCATGATCTGAGCCAAAATCAAGAGATGGCTCCTCAACCAACTGAGCCACCAGGCACCCAATTACTCCAGTTCTCTTGTGGACCATTTAGCATTTTGCAACTTGGAATTTATTTCCTATGTCCCTTGTGAAGTCAGCTTTCTGATTAGTCCTTGATTCTCTCCCGGTACCCATATATTATAGATCATTCCTTCTCTCACTCTTGCTCCAAACCCTGCTCTGCTCTTCATTATCCAGATAAGTTTTACTTTTCTCTCAATTTATTGGATTTGAAACAATACTTTATTTAAATAAATTGGTCCACAGCTCAAAAGAAAAATTTTAAAAAGGAAACAAACAAAATCCACAACACTTTGTAAGTCATGTGAGAATGGATCTAGAGAAAATATTCACAACAATCTCCTGGTTCTAGGTCCCCTCCTTTCTTAATATATTTTCTACCATACTAGATTAATTTTTTCTAAAATACCACTTGGTGCATGTTTCCTGTCTGCTCAGGAGCCTTTGATCATATTCCATTACTTGCAGGTTAACATTTACTCTTTCTGGACTGAACAATAGGTGCCTTATGTATCTCCCTAAACCAGTGCTTTCAAAATTTGTGAAGAGAGGGGCGCCTGGGTAGCTCAGTCGGTTAAGCCTCTGACTTCCACTCAGGTCATGATCTCACTGCACCTGAGTTCAAGCCCCGCATAGGGCTCTGTGCTGAGAGCTCAGAGCTTGGAGCCTGCTTCAGATTCTGTCTCCATCTCTCTGCCCTCCCTGCTGGTTCCCTCTGTCTCTCTCTCTCTCTCTCTCTCTCTCTCTCTCTCTCTCCCTCTCCCTCCCTCTCTATCTCTCTGTCTCAAATATAAAATAAAAAAAAATTTGTGAAGGGAGAAGACATCTCTTTCTCAAGGATGTGAATTGGTGTGCCAAGAAATTTGTATGTGCTTTGTTTTTATATCTGTATTTTTTAATTTATTTTGAGTTTATTTTGAGAATCCCAGGCAGACTCCATGCCCTTAGTGCAGAGCCCAATGTGGGGATCGAGCTCACGAACCATGATGACCTGAGCCGAGATCAAGTCAGGTGCTTAAACAGCTGCACCACACAGGTGCCCACTTTTGTGTCTTTGAAAGGATGATTTACTCTCCAGCATTTCCTAAGGTTATTTGACCTTTGTTATTTTCTCAGCTTTCTCAGGACTTGTGTTTTCTCCAGAATATAGCTGGAGAGATTTCTTATCATATACCCAGTGTGGACACATCTTCTGTCACCCTCAGATGAGCTGATAAGTCTCAGAACATGTTATATAACTTGCCAGGTTCAATCCTGTGTTCTTCCTTATAAGATGCTCACACATGCCCACATTCTCATATGCACACACACTCATACACACATGTGCGCTGAAATCACACAGACGTTGACCACCACTGCTCTTTCCCCCATCCCCAAATAAAGACATACTGTGCACACTTAGGCAGGCAACTATTAATCTCTGAGAAGTCTTGAATATGCCAACTCTTAGTGGTCATTATATCTTTTGAAATCTTTCAGCATTATAATCCGAACAATTAACAATGGCTCTTTCATATTTGTCCCATAGATGTTTGTTTACATATCCTGTGCTCACAGCCAGTTTGGAATTCTTTAGTGAGCATGGATTCACTTGTGCATATTCTGTGCACAGCCAGTGCCTAGTGTTTTATCTATAGGACAAGCTCAGCAAATATTTGCTGTTTGATAGCAAGGATAATGATTATAACCCAAAGAGTTGCCTAACTGAAGATACACAAGAAACAGAATTGTTGATTGGCAAAATAACTGATAGAGAAAGGTTTCCTAGTCAGTATTTTCCTGATGGACAAACATCTCTATTTGAGGAAAAACAAATATGCTTCTCAAAAGCATTCTCAACTAAAAATGGTATTTGTGAGAATGGCACTATCCACCTTGTTAAGGTAAAATGAAAACTCAAGAACTTTTTCAGTCAGAGAGCCAAGCCATACACAACACTTAACTTCACTTAAGAACATGCCCCTTTGGGCGCCTGGGTGACTCGGTCGGTTGGGCGTCCGACTTCGGCTCGGGTCATGATCTCGCGGTCCGTGAGTTCGAGCCTCGCGTCGGGCTCTGTGCTGACAGCTCAGAGCCTGGGGCCTGTTTCGGATTCTGTGTCTCCCTCTCTCTGACCCTCCCCCGTTCATGCTCTGTCTCTCTCTGTCTCAAAAATCAATAAACGTTAAAAAATTTTTTTTTTAATAAAAAAAAAAAGAACATGCCCCTTTGTTGTTTATTATGGCCCATGGAACAATGGTCAGTCAGAGAGGTACAGATTGGCCCCCGAGGCCCTACCCTAACTTCTCTGGACATACCAGCCCACTTGCCTGTCTGCTGTGATTTCTTAGACACTTGTTTTCTTTAGATTTACAAATCTTTACTTTTAGATTTATGGCCTACAAACCCACTGTAACTCTGGTTGCACTACAACAAAGTTTTGACTATGGTACAGCTATCATTTGAAAGGGGGTTGGTTATTTAATTGCCAAAACTGATCTCATACCGGGGTAATTTCAACAGTAAGCATTCTCATTTCGTGGAAACTCAGACATCATCACCACACTCACAGTGTGTCTGGAGCATCTGGCATACACCAGTACGTTGGAGGTCCTTTAGCTACAGAGGAAACCTGTGCCCTCCCAGCCTCTCCCCACTCCTCAGCCTTTTAAGGAGCAACCTTGGTGGCGGCAAAACCCGCCACCCCTTCCTGAGAGACACACACTGATGAGTATCCTCTGTGCAACACAACTGCATTTTGGGAAGGCACACGATGAGAACAAGCCCTGCCCGCTTTGAAGTTCTCCTGGAAGAGGAACCAGACTTTTCCACTCTGACTTCCAGTAACTGCTGTGACTGTTCCAACATAATGCTTCCAGAGGGCACCAGACTCTGCTTACACTCAGGATGAAAAGCCACATTTGGTAAAATACCAAAGAAAAGCCGGTGTTACTTTTGGAAAAATAGATCCAGATGAGGCTTACAGGGGCTCTAAACTCCCAGATTCCTGTGAAAGATTTGAATTGGCTGCTGAACCAGTCTCAGAGGGACAGATTTGAACTTCCCTGATGGACATTTCAGATCTCGTGCGTGCCTTCTGCCCTTTGAGCCTGACTTGGACGCTTTGGTGCTAATAAGTTTAACAAAAGAGGCTAGACATGATACATGGCAATGGAATTTTTACTGAGAAGTGAACAGCAAAAATAATTTTAGTCCATTTTATGAGAGTCAATATAGTTAACAGAAATGAAGTCCAGGTGGAAAAGTGTATCCCTTGAGTAATTGGGAAAATATTCTCTGTGGAGTAAAAGAAAAAACTTGAATCTTGCTTTCCAGGTACGAGGTGGCGGTTTTAGAGAGGAAGGAATTTCAGACATTGAGTTATTGGCTGGAAATTTGTGGAAGAAATTTAAGCAGCGTAACTTAGCTAAAAGCAGCTCTCGTATTTAGTCAATATATTTCTGTTATCAGTGTTGAAGGCCTGTTTCTATCACATCACCTGGCATCCCTCCGCTTTCTTTGAAATGCTGCCAGAACACAGCTTTTCTAATTGAATCCCTCATTTGCATTCACATTTGCTCTTTTGCTTCTAACTGGTAAAAAGAAGATGAGCCCAATGTTTCTTTAACCTTATCCCTACTGGGCAAATATATATATATATATATATATATATATATATATATATATATAATCACTACATCTGTCCAAATTCGCAGACATGACTTGGAAAGAAACCAGGACATCCTCCAACGGCAATGCTTAGGGCATGCTCTCTGTCAACTTTAAATGCTGACAGATTTCAGAGGGTGTGACAACTATTGCCGTGCAATTCTGGGCTCGCTGGGAGAGTTATCTTATGTAATACACTTGGGAACCAGAGCAAAATTGACAAAAATGTGTGCCCCTCCCTTTTATCTCCCTGACAGTTCTCCCCTCCCTCTTGGCTTTCTTCTTTTCCCTTTGAAATTTCCATTTGCTTTGAAAATTTCCTTTCAGGTGGTCTAATGATGACTCTTTTCTCCCTCATAAATTCCCTTCTCTGACATCCTGTTTTTTGCCCTGGTCACCTTATCCCCACTATATGAAACCTTGTTGCTCTTGGCAATCCTCTGGTTAATTGCTGGCCCTCAAAACAAAGTAACATTAGAATCAGTGTAACTTACTTCCCTTTGGTTAAATGCAGTAGTGGGTCAAACCTGCCTCAATTATACCATATTTGAATATTATTTTACAGGCTGATCCTAATGAAGCACTGGGAAAAACAGATCAATAGACACAAAATTCTAGCTATTAAATTGTTTCTAACCCTCTGAGTGCTTGCCATTTGAATAGATGATTTTAGCAAAAACACTCACACATGCACACATTTATTCATTCATCCCACAAAATGTTGTAAAACTCCCCTCTTGTTCTCTCTAAGCTACGTGGATGTTTCATAATAAAAAGGCATGAAACTAAGAAACCAAAAGTACTACCTTTGCTCTGGAAAAGAGTTGCACGTGTCTAGCAACAATTTACATACGCTTGTTCAGCTTCCATAAAAATCACAGTGAGACTCACAGGCAGAGTTACCCCAGGGGACCTCCCAAAAGAGATGAAAATCCTGGAAACTTAGCCTTCTGGTGCTACAGATGCAGTGAATGACACCGGTGTCATTCTCCCTGGTGTTCTGTTCAAACTGAATGATTTAGGACTTAATTAAAAGATTAAGTGTTTCCAAAAGTCATAAAGATTACAAGTTGATTACTGTTCCTGAGGTGTGGATGTCTACCTCCTTGCAGTTGCGTCAAGGTAAAAGCTTGACTGAGGGCTAAAAGGTGGAAACGAATTCAAATCCACCCTTCCTCAGAGGGCACCACTTATTGTTACGCTACATTAAAAAAAACAGCTTTGTTATAGAGAAAGTATTAAAACAGTAAGCCTTTTAAGGAAATAGGAAAGCCACTTCGCACAGTAGTAACTCTGGGAATATCTTTCAGTCTCATTGAAAAATAGGAGCTCTAGTAAGACGTTGTCCCTAGGGAACTATTTGAGAGCATCTAAGAATTGGCCACACTTTCAGTTCGATCAGTGAAATAAGTTCCAAGCGTTTTGCTCCTTCTTCTCATCCAGTCTCAAATGACATTCCTTTTTCTTGCCCTTTACACATACTTGTATCTGAAGGGTGAGTTTAAATAAACATAACTCAGCTCCCTTTCTGAAGGACGTAAAAACAATTCTGACAATTCTTAGAGAAGTCAAGTATGCTTAGCTCTTTAGGACAATGATTTTCATGTCAAATCCTTTTTAGTCAATGATCATATTTTTAAAATGCATCTTGAGATGCATTTGGAAGAGACTATATTAGTTAAAGTTAAGCTGTTGTAACAAAGAGACTCTAAAATACAGTGGCTTAGTGAATAGAGATGTTTATTTCTCTCTATGCTAACAATTCCAAAGTGGGCATTCAGCTTGTGGGAGGATTTGTTCCATTCTGTCATTTAAGGAAACAGAAATCTACCATGGTGTCAAATAGTTGCTCTGTCTACCTTAAGCCATTGTTCTCATAAATTTACTTGCCCTGGTCCCAGCAAAAGAAATGCTTTTGATGGTCTCACACCTTATCTTAGGATGCAGAGAAGCACTTGTCACTTTGATCTGTTTTCCCTTGGAGAAAAATTCGCCTCCTGGATGTCTAGTGTAGAATCCATGTTTCTCTGTGTATTTTTTAAGTGTATTTATTTGTTTTGAGGCAGAGAGAGAGAGAGAGGGAGAGAGCATTGAGTGGGGGAGGGGCAGAGAGAGAGGGAGAGAGAGAGAATCCCAAGCAGGCTCTGCACTGTCAGCGCAAAGCCTGTGGGATTCCATCCCAAGAATTGTGAGATCATGACCTGAACTGAAATCAAGAGTCAGATGCTGAACCGACTGAGCCACCCAGGCACCCCTGGAATCCACATTTCTGACTACAATTTTGTTATGTGGAAAGAAGGAGATTTGAATTATCATGGAATTCTACATATCATTAGTCAAGAGGAAAAGCAAAGTAAATTAAATCGAACAGGCCACTGATAGGTAATTTAGTTTGGAGCAGTGTCATCTACCCAGAATCCATAAATATTTTTGAACACTGATAGTCCTTATTTTGTAAGAATATTTGGTAATTTTGATAGTATATACCTTATCAAAATGCCTTTATAATCCTGAACCCTGAGAAATTTGAAAGTGTGGAAATCCTAAGGCATCAGGACAATGACCTATCATTAGTTCCAGTATATTTAGACCTTAATATCTCATCTCAATTATATTCACATTTTTTCACATACTCCTTCACATATTCACATATTCACATACTCCTTCAAAATTGGCAGACATATCAGTGGAAACTAAAATCAATATATTGAGAATTAATAAATAATTATATTATTTATTACATTTGAAATTTTGGCCCATTTCCATAGAAATCCTTAGAGGAATCAATTATAATTTGTTTCTGTAATACCTTAAACTCTTAAGGCTATAACTATTAAAAACATACCCAAGATTCTGAACAGTTCTAGATCAGCATCCTGCATACTAAGTAACCCTAGGGAAATGTGACTTTAGGAAAGAGTCTGCTCATAATAGAGTAAAATATTACCAAGGAGAGATGAGGAGAGAGAGAGAAAATGGTAATATAAATGTGAATGTCCTGAACAGTTAAAGGAGGTCTCCTTAGAATCTTTAGAACTGAAGAAAATAGTTTTTTACACCTTATTTCACATGTCAGGCATTGTCAACAGGGAGAATTCACCACAAGTGACTGAAAATTGAACCGAAATTAACAAAACCAACATGAAATTATCTCATGTCTATAATTTAGTCACCTAAATTTATTTTCAAATGTTCTAAAGGAATCTAAGTTCACCTAAATCTTTCCAGATCTTCTTTCTAAGCAACTATATTTTTGATAAAACTTATTTTCCCTTTACTTAAGACTTCTATTCTTTTGGAACTTAGCTTATGAAACTGGGATCTAATCTCTATCTACCACCTAAGGCAAAATCAGATACATGGTAGGCCTTGATAAGACTTTTTTTAATGTTTATTTATTTTTGAGGGAGAGGGGTGGGGGAGGCATAGAGAGAGAGGAGGACACAGGATGGGAAGCTGGCTCCATGCTGACAGCATAGAGCTTGATACTGCACTTGAACCCACAAATCATAACCTGAGCCTAAGTCAGACACTTAACCAACTGAGCCACCCAGTTGCCCTGATAAGCTTTTACTTAACAACTATAAAATAAACAGGTCTTCAACAAAATATAGGCAAATAAAATTTAAAAAGTATGAAAACAATTATATACCATGATCAAGTGGGATTTATCCTAGGTATGCAAGCTGGCTAACCATTCCAAAATCAATTATTATAATCCATCATATCATTAAACTAAGGAAGAAAAATCATATGATTACCAATAGATGAAGAAAAATAATTTGGCAAAATCTAACACCAATTTGATATAAACTCTCAGTAAACTAGAAGGGAAATTCCTCTACTTGGTAAAGACTAGCTACAAAAACCTACAACTAACATCATACTTAGTGGTGAGAAACACAGTTTTCCTACTAAGATCAGGTATAAAGAAGGATGTCCCCTCTCACTACTTTTTTCAACATCACACTGAAAGTCCTTGCCAATGCAATAAGGCAAGAAGAAGAAATAAAAGGTATACAGATTAGGAAGGAAAATAAAACTTTTAATTTGGAGATGACATGATCGTTTCATAGGAAATTTGAAAGAATTGATAACAACAACAAAAAAACCTCCTGGAACTAATAAGCAATTATAGCAAGATTACAGAATAAAACTTAATATATAAAGGTAAATCTACATAAATAAATAACTGAAGAGTTATTTCATGTTCATACATAGGAAGACTCAATATTGTCAAGATGTCAGTTCTTTCCAATTTGATCTATAGAGTCAATGTAATCCCAATCACAATACCAGCAAGTTGTTTTCATGGATATTGACACTGGCAGGAGGCAAAAGACGTAGAATAGTTAACACAACATTGAAGGAGAAGAACAAGTTTGGAGGACTGAACTACCTAATTTCAAAACATACTATAAAGCTACTGTAGTCAAGACAGTGTATTTTGGTGAAATAATACATGAATAAATCAGTGGAACAGAGTAGAGAGCCCAGAAATAGATCCACATAAATGTAGTCACCTAATCTTTGACAAAGGAGTAAAAGCAATGAAATGGAGCAAAGATAATGTCTCCAACAATGGTACTGGAACATCTGGACCTGCACATGCAGGAAATGAATCTAGACAGAGACCTTATACCCTTCACAAAAAGTAACTCAAACAGTATAATAAATATAAAATGCAACAATATAAAACTCCCAGAAGACGCTTTGGCAAAAACCTAGATGACTTTGGGTATGGTGATGCCTTTTTAGATACTATACCAATTTCTCTCAGGCATCTTCAAAGGCTACCTTTGATTCATGATTCTGGTGTCCTGTTCACCTGAGTGGTGATATAGGTTTCTTATAGTATGGTCTGTACCACCATGTGTGATCATTCTTGAGTATCACTGTATTGGAGTACCAAGGAATAATGGAGAATGAGGGTAGATATCAAAGTGGCTATGGGCATAGGTTTCAGGGTCCCATAGATCTAGGTTCAAATTCTGAGTCTGTCTCTTGTCAGTTGTGTGTCCTAAAGCAAGTTACTCTCCCGGATTTAGTAACCTTAGTTGTCACATGGGGATGATAATGCCTATAACATGGGGTTGTTGTAATATTAAATTAAATAATGCATTAAAGTGCTTATTGTGATGTCAGACACATAAAGATGGGTACTTAACAATTATTATTACTACTATTGTTAATAGTAATTTTATTTTTGCTACTATTGTTATCATTATTACTCTCTCACTGGAGTCTGAGTTCCTTGAGGGCAGAGGCTTTTGGATGTCTTATTCACTCCTATCATCTAGATTTTAGAAGAGTTTCTACACTGTTGAACATGTAATTTGACATTTGAAGGAGGCTTTACTCAGGCCCTTAATGACACCGGTCATCAGTCTCTTCTCATAAAAACCACCTCACTTTCTCTTGGATTACTTCTATGGCTTTGTTGAAAACTAGGTATATCCTCTAAGCTGCCTCCATGTCCTGTGGTTGAGCCCTATGAGTTAAGCCATCTAGAACTGAAGCCTGTTAGCATCACACCATACATTCTATATCACACTTAGCCACAACCACTGTAGACTGTCATTTAAAAAATAACGTGAACTTGTTTCAGCAGCTCCAAGTTTTCTACAGTTTATCTAAACCTTAGGAATGAAAACATTTTGTTTTCTCTGTATATAATTATATGAATTTTCAGTTATATGAGGGACAAGGTAATTGTAGTTAATTGTGGTCTCAAAGTGAAGTCCCATGTAAATAAGACAGGTAATATTTTGGATAAAACCGAAGCATGATTCTGTAAGACAGCTTTTCTAATACTTCTTCCCTAGGAAATCTTGGGTAGTAGATAATAGTTGTCTTGCCATTTGCCTTTAAGAGAGGGAAAACCCAATGCTTATTGTTTTTTTTTCCGCCAAAACATCAAGAAAGTTTGCACATTTAAAAAAAAACTCTAAGAACATAGGGTCATGGGACTGGAAGACATTTTGGATATCACACCTGTCTTAGCTCCTTATTTTTCTAGTTGGGAAAAATGAGACCCAGAACTGTTGATTGATTTGCCCAGCCACACCCAGCTAGTTCATGTAAACACTGAGATCAAATATCCACCAGTAGGGCAGAGAAGCAAGGGTAAGAGTTTGGGAATCAGGAGCATTTGAGATTACAGCCCAAGATGGTCCACTACTGACCATTTCTTTTCAGTTCTAGGCTTCCTCATACATTGCGTGGGAATGATATTAATATATACTTTCTGATATTAGAAGAAAAGAGGGGAGTTGAACAGAAACTCTTTCAGAACTGAGTCCCAAAAACTTATCCCAATAAAGGTCCTGATTCCCATACATCCTCTAGGTCCCTATTTCCAACCCTGCCTCTTCTACCCACATTTCTTTTAGCTTAATTCTTTTTCTATGGATCCATACCAGGCCATTGATTTCACCATCAGTAACTTGTGATGATTGAGTTTATATAGAAAGTGCCTGCACAGCCATCTCTCTTTGTATCATATCAGTGCTTGTTTCACTTTATCATCGAAGACGCTTTAAATATAAAAGTTAATATGTCTATATCCTCAGAGTCTCTAGAGATAGACTCTATGAGGGGGGATTTTGTTTTAGTTGAAATCTTATATTGTATTTTAAAGTATAAATATATATTGTAATCTGTTTTGTAAAACAAAATAGTTTACATTACTTACCTGTTTAATTTTACAGCCCTCCTACAATATATTTTCTTATAAAATTAACTATTAGGAAGGTGCCCATCTTGTGGTTTATGGTGCCTCTGGCACACTGCCAATTCCCCAGTTTAAAAGCCAGACATTTTCCCAACCTTACAAATGTCAGCCCTTGCATATAATTACAAGAATCTGGGAAGGTGATCACCAGCAGCTCAGAGGTTCCAAGCTTCTGCAAATTCTGAATCCCTTAGGCAAGCCAGAAAGATGTGCTGGCACTGCCGTGGGGAAAGGTTAGCATCCTAAATTATTGCCTCTTTTTTTTCATCTTTGCAAATATTTTGTCTCCTCATCCATAGTGAAAAGGAAAAAAGAAGTATGCAGAGTTGCTGCTTTCCCATGTTGTATACAGAAGGAAATGAGGACTCATCAGCTTTCTTCATCCTTCATAAAACAATGAAAATATGCCTCCTTGCTGGGTAAAGCAGGGATATGCATCAGGGGATCTGGGAAATGTAAAAACCTTGATTTGAAATGCTTTTTTTTTTTCTTTAGATCTCTGCACACATTGAAGACAATATTGGGACCTGAGAGTAGAGTGTGTGTGTGTGTGTGTGTGTGTGTGTGTGTGTGTGTGTGTGTTTATCCTCATTTAGCTTTTCTTCCAATAGACCTCATTCCAAACTACCTGTCAAGACATGGGGTGAGGGGCGCCTGGGTGGCGCAGTCGGTTAAGCGTCCGACTTCAGCCAGGTCACGATCTCACGGTCCGTGAGTTCGAGCCCCGCGTCAGGCTCTGGGCTGATGGCTCAGAGCCTGGAGCCTGTTTCCGATTCTGTGTCTCCCTCTCTCTCTGTCCCTCCCCCGTTCATGCTCTGTCTCTCTCTGTCCCAAAAAATAAAATAAACGTTGAAAAAAAAAATTAAAAAAAAAAAAAAAAAGACATGGGGTGAGATAAGAAGTAGAAAATGGAGTGAATGGGGCGCCTGGGTGGCTCAGTCGGTTAAGCGTCTAACTTCAGCTCAGGTCATGATCTCGCGGTTTGTGAGTTCGAGCCCCGCGTCGGGCTCTGGGCTGATGGCTCAGAGCCTGGAGCCTGCTTCCGATTCTGTGTCTCCCTCTCTCTCTGCCCCTCCCCCGTTCATGCTCTGTCTCTCTCTGTCCCAAAAATAAATAAACGTTAAAAAAAATTTTTTTTAATAAAAAAAAAAAAAAGAAAATGGAGTGAGTATGAGAAGATGGTGAGAAGAGCGGTAAGAAAAGAAGCTATTGTAGGGGCCCCTGGGTGGCTCAGTCAGTTAAGTGTCCGACTTCAGCTCAGGTCATGATCTTGTGGTTCATGGGTTCAAGCCCTGTGTCCGGCTCTGTGTGGACTGCTCAGGCCCTGGAGCCTGCTTTTGATTCTGTGTCTCCATCTCTCTCTGCCCCTCCCCCACTCATGCTCTGTTTCTCTCTCTCTCTGTCAAAAATAAATAAACATTAAATTTTTTTTCAAAAAAGAAAAGAAGCTGACACAAGTGAACTGCAAACTCATGGCAGGGCAGCCATCCCCAGACAGGAAGAAGACTCGTTCAAGGATGAGCTGGGGCATGCAGACCAGTATGTTCCTGGGAACATCCTTGGCTTTGCTGCTGTTTCCATTTAGAGTTGTTTGCTCCCATCCTTTTCACTACCAACTCCTTCTACTTTACACCTACTGCCTCACGTAAGGCAATGCCCATCTTAGATGAGACCACAGTGTCAGAGCTGCTGAAAGCAACTAACAGCTGGGAAGATGGAGTTCCTCTTAATTATTTTGCAACTCAGCCCTCCTCCATCTCCAGGGCTACTTTGGTCACTTCCTCAGCCTCCATTGCACTTCCTACCACAGGCCCATCACAATCACCATACAGCTTCCTTTCCAAGAGAGAAGTTCAATGCTCAATGGAGCTTCCATGCTGTTGGCAACTATCCTTAAGAAACTCCAGGGAACTGTGCTTACTTAAAGAATTAGAAACTGGAGTAAAAAAATAAAATTGTTTTGCATTCTGTAGTGGGGTGAGGTAGGAAAGAACCTAGTGGGGAAGTAACTAATGATAAGAGATGGTGGCTCTGCACTCAGGCCATTCAAAGAAATCATAGTCTGGGACTATGTGAAGCCTAAGGATTTTTTCACAATACTATAGACCAAATGGTCTTACAAGACCATATACAGAACATTTCATCCAAGAGCAGCATAATACACTTTCTTCACAAGTGCACATGGAACATTTTCTAGGGTAGATCCTATAAAACAAAATATTCAAGAAAATGTAAATTATATATCAAGTATCATTTCACATCACGATGGAATGACCTAGAAATCAATAACAGAATGAAAGCTGGAAATTTCACAAATACATGGTAATTAACAGTCATGAACAACCAATGGATTGAAGATGAACTCAAAAAGTGAATAAAAGAATAGCCAAATTATGGAAAGAGCCTAAATGTCCATCAACTTATGAATGAATGAAGAAGTTATGGTTTATATATACAATGGAATACTACTTGGCAACGAGAAAGAATGAAATATGGCCTTTTGTAGCAACGTGGATGGAACTGGAGAGTGTTATGCTAAGTGAAATAAGTCATACAGAGAAAGACAGATACCATATGTTTTCACTCTTATGTGGATCCTGACAAACTTAACAGAAGACAATGGCAGAGGGGAAGGGGGAAAAAAAGTTACAGAGAGGGAAGGAGGCAAACCATAAGAGACACTTAAAAACTGAGAATAAACTGAGGGTTGATGGGGGGGGAGGGGAAAATGGGTGATGGACATTGAGGAGGGCATCTGTTGGGATGAGCACTGGGTGTTCTATGGAAACCAATTTGACAATAAATTTCATATTAAAAAAAAGAATATCTTAAAACAAATGAAAATGGAAATACAACATGCCAAACTTACGGAATGCAGCAAACGTAAATCTAACAGGGAAATCTTTGGCAACATAATGCATACATCAAGGAAAGAAGAAAAATCTCAAAGTACCTATCTTAAACCTCATGGAACTAGGAAAAGAAGAACAAACTAAACCAAAAGTTACCAAAAGAAAGGAAATAATAAAAATTAGAGCAGAAATAAATGAAAGAGAGAATAGGAAGACAATAGAAAAGATTAACAAACCAAAAGTTGGTACTTTGAAAAGATAAACAAAACTGACAAACTTTTACCTAAATTAACCAAGAAAAAAAAGAGCTTAAATACATAAAATTATAAATGCAAAAGAAGACATTTGATAGCACAGAAACTAAGGGGATTATATGAGACTACTATGAACAAATAGATGCCAACAATTAAAACATAGAAGAAATGGGATGCCTGGGTGGCTCAGTCGGTTGAGCATACAACTTTGGCTCAAGTCATGATCTCGTGGTTTGTGAGTTCGAGCCCTGTGTCAGGCTCTGTACGAACAGCTCAGGGCCTGGAGCCTGCTTCAGATTCTGTGTCTCCCTCTCTTTCTGCCCCTCCCCTGCTCACATGCTGTCTCTCTCTCTCTCAAAAATAAATAAAAATTAAAAAATAGAAGAAATGGATATATTCCTAGAAACATACAACCTACCAAGAATCATGAATAAATCATAAAGAAATTAAAATTCTGAACAGACCAATAATTTGTAAGGAGATTGAATCCATAATATAAAACCTCCCAGCAAAGAAAAGCCGAGGACCACATGGTTTCAATGGTGTTTTTTACCAAACATTTTAAAAACGAATTAATTCTAGTCCTTCTTAAAATCATCTCAAAAAATTGAAGAGGAGGGAGTACTTCCAAACTTATGTTATTAGATCAGCATTATCCAGATGCCAAAGCCAGATGAGAACACTGCAAGAAGAAAAAAAAAGAAAAAAACAAACAACTGCAGGCCAACATCATGAATGTACGTGCAGAAATTCTCAACAAAATACTAACAAACTGAATTCAAAATCATATTAAAAGGATTATAAAACATGATGATCAAGTGGGATTCATCCCTGGGGTGCAAAGATGGTTTAAAATGTGCAGTCAATAAATGGGATGCATCACATTAATAGAATGAAATATTAAAAAAAAAAAAACACTTATGATAAAAACCCTCAACCAAATGGATATAGAAGGAATGATGGAATGTACTCCAACATAATAAAGGCCATATATTTAGCAAGCCCATGTCTAATGTCATACTTAACAATGAAAATCTGAAAGCCTTTTCTCTAAGATCAGGAACAAGGCAAGGATGCCCACTCTCACCATTTTTATTTGACATAGTATTGGAAGTCCCAGCTGGAGAAAGTAGGCAAAAAAAAAAAAAAAAAAAAAAAAAAAAAAAAAAAAAAAAAAAAAAAAAGAAAGAAAGAAAAAGAAAAGAAAAGAAAGAAATAAAGAAATAAAAGGCATCCAAATTGGAAAGGAGAAGTAAAACTGTCACTATATGCAGATGGCATGTTATTATATATAGAAAACCCTAAAGACTGTCAAAATCTGTTAGATGAATTTAGTAAAATTGCAGGATACAAAATCAATACACAGAAATCTGTTGCATTTCTATACATTACTAATCAACTATCAGAAAGAGAAATAAAACAATCCCACATACAATTGGATCAAAGAGAATAAAATACCTAGAAATAAACTTAACCAATGAGGAAAAAGACATGTATATTGAAAACTACCAGATATTGATGAAAGATATTGAAGAGACACAAATATATGGAAAGATATTCTGTGCTCATGGATTAGAAGAATCAGTATTTTTTAAATATCCATATGACTCAAAGAAATATACAGATTTAGTGCGATCCCTATCAAATTCCAATGCATTCTTTCAGTAAAATAGAGCAAATAATATTAAAATTTGTAAAGAGGTACAAAAAAAAGAAAAGAAAAGAAAACATGAATAGCCAAAACAATCTTCAGAAAGAACAAAGCTGACGGCATCACATTCCCTGATTTCAAACTATTCTACAAAGTTATAGTGATGAAAACAGTATGGTTTGCCATAAAAATAGACACAAAGGTCAATGAAATAGAATAGAGAGCCAAGAAATAAATCCACACATATATGGTTAATTAATTTATGACAAAGGATCCAAGAATATACAATGGGAAAGGGACAGTTATTTCAATAAATGTTGGGAAAACTGGACAACCACATGCAAAAGAATGAAACTTGACCATTATCTTACACAGTACACAAAAAATACTCAAACTGGATTAAAGACTTGAAAATAAAACCTGAAATCATAAAACTTCTAGAAGAAAACAGAGGTGGTAAAGCTCTTTGACATAGGTCTTGGAGATATTTTGAATCTGATACCAAAGGAAAAGCAACAAAAGCAAAAATAAATAAGTGGGACTACATTATACTAAAAAGTTTCTTCAGAGAAAAGGAAATCATCAACAAAATGAAAAGGAGAAAGAAACTGAATTGGAGAAAGTATCTGCAAATTTTATATCTGATCAGGGGATATATACATATCCAAAATATATAAAGAATTTATATAACTCAGTATCAAATAAATAATCTGATTAAAATGTGCAGAAGATCTGAATACATATTTTTCTAAGGAAGATATATAGGTGACCAATAGGTACATGAAAAGATGTTCAGTATCACTATCAGGGAAATTCAAATCAAAACCACTATGGGACATCACCTCTCTGTTAGAATAACTGTTATCCAAAAGAGAAGAAGCAACAAGTGTTCATAAGGATGTGGAGTAAAGAGAACCTTGTGCACTGTTGGTGAAGATGTAAATTTGTGCACCACTATGGAAAACAGTATGGAGTTTTACCAAAAAACTAAAATAGAACTACCTTATGATCCAGCTATTCCATTTCTGGGTATATATCTGAAGTAAATGAAATAAGTATTTCAAACATATATATATATATATATATATATATATATATATATATATATGCATGTATATATATGTATACATATACATGTACATATGTATATGTACATGTATATGTATATATATGTATATGTATATATGTATATATATGTATATATTCTCATTGGAGAATTATTTGTCATAACCAAGACATGGAAACAACCTAAATGACCATTTATGGATGCATGGATAAAGAAAATGTGAAATACACATATAATGAGATGGAATATGATTATGGGATATTATTCAGCCATTAAAAAAGTAAAACCCTTCTATTGGCAACAACGTGGTTCAACTTTGAGGGTATTATGCTAAATGAAATAGTCAAATGGAGAAAGACAAATACTGTATGATTTCACTTATGTGTGGAATCTCAAAACAAACAAACTCATGGAAACAGAAACCAGAGTGTTTGTTTTACCAGGAGAGGAGACTGAGGAATAGGAGAAATGGGTGAAGGTGGTCAAGGGTACACATTTCCAGATATCCTATGAATAAGTTCTGGGGACATAATACACAGCATGGTGGCTGTAGTTAACAATACTATATTGTATACTTGAAAGTTGCTAAAAGTAGATTTTCAAAATTCTCACAACACACACAACACACACACACACACACAATTGTAACTTTGTGAAGTGATGATGTGTTAACTAACCTTATTGTAATCATCTTGCAATACATACATATATAAACTCATTACATTGTACATCTTAAACATACCCAATGTTATATGTCAATTATTTCTCATTAAAGCTGGAAAAAATGCTAAGGGTTTTCCGTAATAAGAGGCCATGACCTCAATGTTCTTCCAATTTCCAACACTCGAACCCTTGTGTTTTTGCCCTGTTGTCCCGTCCTACATCCCTTTCCTTAGCATACCCTAATATAGGATTGGAACTTGCTATCAGTAACGTAGAGTCACACAGTTTCCATTCTGATTGCTTGGGAGGTTAGAAGGTGGGAGAGTCCCCAGAAGTGGAAATGTGTTTCTGGGAACTCAATCCAGAATTCTGAGCCCATTTTCACAGGATAATGACAAAGGTATTAATATGATCATGGAGCCCTCGTCTGCCCTCACTTGTGCCTGGCTTGTCCTAGCTTTCTATACACCCAGGCCCACTGTCTGCCTTTCAGTCCTTCCAACCAGGCCTCTGTTCTGCTATTTGTGCCCTCTGTCTGGAGAGCCCTTACCTCCTCCTCTTCAGCAGGTTAACCACCAAAAGTATGGTCTCTAGAGGGATGCTCTCTCTGACCTCCCTGATAAGATCAAACCTTATTACCAGCTCTCAAGATACTATGTGGCTCTCCTTCACAGCCTTCATTACAACTGCAGCTCACATTTTATTATTTTATCAATGTTAGTGTCTGGTTTCACTCATCCTTTTTTTCCCACTTCCCAACACAGTGTCTGATGCATGCTAGAGTAGATAAATTCTTGTTAAATGAATGCATGCATTTTTTCTGTAAAAAAAGATGTTTTATGTTCTGCCTTCGTTATACATGAAATAACTTTTGGGCAAGTCCAGACAAGAGAATTACAATGTACAGTATTTTCTCATTGAGAATTTGAATTATAAGTTTCAGAGAATCAAATGGGAAATAACCGTTTGGAACATAGAAAACATGGAGTTATAGTTCTTATATTTAATTCTAGGGATTTTTTAATCTTCTTTTTTTATAGTACATGTAATTAAATAAGTGTATTTTCTTATTATAAATAAAAAACCTTTTTGATGTTTGCATTTATCATCCTTGTGGTCATCCTACATAATGTTTCTGCAAATGGCCATCTTTCCTCTTAGAGGACCATCCCTAAGACTGATGGATGGCTCAAAGCAGATAATCAAACTGCCTAGTGACAGATTGTTTGCACTTCAGAACCTGTCTATAAAATTCAACCATGAAATGCATTCATTAAGTTTTTCATCCCTACGCCCATTAGTGTCTTCACTAGTGTCTAAATCCTGAGTACCAGAGGATTGGGACCACAGGACATTCCTGTGCCCTTACAGTCTAGTATGGAACTTGCTGAACAAATAACCATAGAACTGAAATTAATCACACATATTCCCCACTTTTCCTTATCTAATAACTGATTAGATGGTCATGATCCACACCCAGCTTTGAGAGGACTCCTGGTTAATAAAATAAGGCTTGAGCATCTGAATACTTACATAGCACTAAGGAGATGTTACCAAGGAGAATAGGAGATTGAGGGACATTTTTTAAAAGTTGTGCTTTTTTATTGTTACTATTTTTATTTTAATTCCTGTGTAATTAATGTAGAGTGTTACATTAATTTCAGGCATACAATATAGTGATTGAACAATTCTATACATTACTCAGTGCTCATCATGATAAGTGTACCCTTAATTGCCTCCACCTGCTTCCCCTCTGGTAACCAACAGTTTATTCTCTACAGTTAAGAATCTGTTTTTTGGTCTGTCTTTCTTTTTTTTTTTTTTCTTCATTCATTTGTTTTATCTTTTAAATTCCACATATGAGCAAAATAGTATGGTATTTGTCTTTCCCTGACTGGTTTATGTCGCTTAGCATTATATTCTCTAGATCTACCCATGTTGTTGCAAATGGCAAGATTTTGTCCTTTTTTATGGGTTAATAATATTCAGTTGTGGAGTGTGCGTGTGTGCGTGTGTGTGTGTGTGTGTGTGTGTGTGTATACATCGTCTTTATCCATTCATCTATCAGTGGACACTTGGGCGGCTTCCGTGGTTTGGTTATTGTTAATAATGCTGTGTTTTTTAATTGTTAAAGTAATACATGCACATGGTAAAAAATAATAAAGCAGTATAAATGTCATAAAGTTTTTTTTAAGTTTATTTTTTTCTTTTATTTTGAGAGAGACAGAGGGCAGCACAAGTCGGGGAGGGGCAGAGAGACAGGGAGAGATAATCCCAAGTAGGTTCTGTGCTGCCAGTGCAGAGCCTGATGTGGGGCTCAAAGTCATGAAACTGTGAGATCATGACCTGAGCCAAAATCATTGTACATACACATGCATATGTCTATAATACACATACATACACATGCATATTCACATACATATTATAAATATTATACATTATACATAGTATATTAGTTTATATATACATACATATATATCATACTATATATATTATATGATACTATATAGTACTATATGATACTGTATATCATACATGTATATACTATATATGCTTAAGCCACTGAATGTGAAATAGTATATGTTTTGCTATAATAAGTATAAATATATGCTTATACCTATGTATGCATACTGATTTGAAAAAACATGAACTACTTAAAAAAAAAAGATTTGGGGGATATATGTAACTTTAAGCAAGTATCTAATTAATTATTATCTATTTCTTTCACAAATAATGTCTGTTATTTTTATTTATTTTGACCCAGTAATTACAAGGTCATACTTTTCTATTTTTGCTTATTTTTTAGGTAATACTATATATATATATATATATATATATATATATATATATACACATATAGGTACATACAATATTATATATTCTGTGTGTATGTGTATATATATAATATAATATATATATTTATACGTGTATATATAATAGAAAATGTATTATTTATTATGTGTATGTGTTTTTGTGTATGAATATGAGAGAATGTGATCTGTGTGTTGTTTATATCTCAAACTCTAGTAAAGTTTTAGGATGTTATGATTTTTTTAATCTTCTCGCTATTGAATAATTATGTTCATTTTTTCATCTATTCATTATAATATAATGAGTTTTTTCACACTAAAACAAGGTGTATTTCACCTACTCCCACCCCTACACATACAACAAATCATTTAATGTGAGAATAAATTAACAGTGCCCCCCTTTAAGAGCCATAGCTCAGGTATTTCTGAGATGTAGTGAGATTTCTTAGAATTATAAATATTGGTGTCAGTTTGTCAATGATTTTCTCCAAATGCACAATGTTATTGCTTCCATGTCATTCACCATCTGAAAGCAAGTCTGATTATGAGACATGCAGGGCTTGGCAGCTTAAGGGCATTTCCTTGTTTATTAATCTATACCTTTGGGATATTGTTAAAATTACAAAAGGTCATCTCTTCTATGAGGGAACAAGTAACACAAGTATTTTGCCATAGCTACCAATGCAAAATTATTTATTGTCTTTTGGAAATAAAAGGGAAAAAAAAGATGGCATGCCTAAATACCGTTTTCCACTCACCCACAATTAGCATGTTCCAAACATCTTGGAGGGCGTCAGAAATATACTTCCCTTTGGGCATTTTCAGTGTGAAGTATGGAAGGACTCTTTCACACCTTTCATTTGTGCTGTTAAGACTTAAATCAGAAGTACAAAGTATTTTAAATCAACAGAATGAAAAGCAAACCTCAGAGTGGCTTTGCCTCCCATGGTGCTTGCCAAGAAGGCCAGGACTCATGTCAGCAAGTCTCTTGAAGGGTGGTAAATAAAAAAAGAAGCCACCTTTGACCCCTTCCTCATCTTTAAAACACACTTGAGAATGGCTTCCTTCCCTCCCAGGCTAAATCCAGTGTGCTCTGGGGCTGTCAGCCCTGCAGAAAGGCCCTCATTTGCCAAGCAGTCTGAGAGAAGACTAGTTGTAATTGGCAATCCATTTCTCCATTTCCATTGTACAGCCATCCCTGACAAATTAATCACAATCAAATGTTAGCTGCAGCAAGGGGCACCCTATGCGGCAGGGAAGAAAAATGAGGCCTCACGCTGGTCTGACAGCCGAATCTTTCAACTCACCCCATTAGACTGAACAAGGGGACACTGCGGTTTGCCTGTCACTACCACCACCCATAAACAAACCGTTCGCTGTGCATCTCGGAGCTTGGCTGATGCGATCAGGGCTTCGTTAGGTCCCACCAGATACCTGATCAATCAGTGCTGCAGAGAAAGGAGCAGGGCTTTGTCCTGCTGAGGAAGCAGCATGGGGCAGTGGCATAGAAGATTGGTGAGGACAGCCTGGCCCAATGGAACCCTAAAGAGTAATGCTGTGTCTGACCATTTGGAAGTTGGTAGAGGCCTATTGTATGCTCCAAATGAGAGTGTCTATCTGGCTGTGCTTGCTGCTGGTCTATTGTCTGTCATCTGTGAGCTAGGTAGTGAGATATCTAGCCCTTTCTACTCACTGATTAGAATTCACTTATTAGGCCACTGTCTCTACTCATATAACCCAAGAAACTGAAAATACCTTTTAAAATATTCTTCACAAATATGCCCAGCCCCTATTATAAAGTTTATAAGTCTTACCCATAGGAAAGCTTCTCCAGCTCTTCCCCAGGGCCTAATCACTCTCATTTTATTTCTTTTTAAGTTTATATATTTATTTTGAGAGAGAGAGAGCGAGCGAGAGCACAAGCAAGAGAGGGGCAGAAAGAAGGAAAGGGAGAATCCTAAGCAGGCTCTGTTCTGTCAGCGCAGAGCCCGATGAGGGGCTTGAACTCACAAACTGTGACATCATGACGTGAGCTGAAATCAAGAGTCCGATGCTCAAATGACTGAGCTGCCCAGGTACCCCTAATCATTCTTATTTTAGACATAATTCTAATAAATGTTTCTCAGCCCATAAGAAATTACCAGATGGCAGGAAGATCCTAAGAGATAGATACTCAACAATAAGAAGAGGCATAACAGTGAAAGATGACCAAAAAAAAAAAAAAAAAGCCAAGTTTGCTTCCCTGCTCTACCAGTACCGCAGAAGAGAACATCATATTTTGAAACACTTGCTCTTTGTAAAGGACAGCTAAGCTATGTAATGGGATACCTGCAATGTTAGGTATCCATTGAAGTGAAAGAGTAAGTATCTATTCAAGTCTCCTCTGTAATGCTCAAGAGGTGGTATTTAGCTTAATCGAATCAAACAAGAATCATAATGTCATCTCTTTTCTAATCAAGTTTACCCCTGCTTCTTATAACTGTGGGCAGTGGTATTCACAGCTGGGCCATAGACTTTCACAAAAATCAGTGTTGGGGTCTTATGGGTAGGTAGTGGAATGTTTTAATTCCCAGGAAAAAGTGATCATTTTTCAGACTATAGAACTGTGTAGCATCATTGTCTCTAAACTTTCCATTCTGCCTCTCCCAGACCAAATACAAATAAAATATAATTAAAATGTGTTTAAAACTTTTCTCATCTCTAGTACTAACTCAGAAAGCCACTTTTCCCTATATATTTAGGGCTAGAGATTCTACTTATTAACGAAAGTTAATTTAAAAAATGAGGATTATCTGAGGTCTAAATTATAGTAAAGCATTTCCCAGTACTAGACTGAGGTTATCAGTGACGTGTCCAAAGACATATAGAAGCCAGACATGAACACAGTATTCAGGACATGTGGCTTAGTTTTTCCTCAGAGATACATAATTTGACGTTCTCCCGATGATTAAGGTTTTTTTCTTTTTTGCGGGAAAAAAATATATGTCTGAAAGTATGTACATGAATTGCTGTTTTACCCTATTCTCTGAGAAAGACATAATAATTTCCTAAGCCTAATGCCAGCAATCTGAAGACTCCAGTGTTCATTGAATTGTGGGGTCATTATTTTTTTTTTTTAATGTTTATTTATTTTTGAGAGAGAGAGAGAGAGACAGAGAGAGATGGAGCGTGAGCAGGTGAGGGGCAGAGACAGAGGGAGACTCAGAATCTGAAGCAGGCTCCAGGCTCCGAGCTGTCAGCACAGAGCCTGACATGGGGCTTGAACTCACGAACCGCGAGATCATGATCCGAGCTGAAGGCAGACGCTTAACCGACTGAGCCACCCAGGTGCCCCATGTGGGGTCATTATTTTAATCTCTCCCCTTTGCCCCTCCACCCTTCTCACCTCTTGACCTAATAAAATTTTACCAGGAAGTGCAATTAATTTACCCATTTCTAATACTCAATTATTTTAGTTTATTCCTAAAAATACAAAAATACTTTTGTATTATGTTGGATTTTTCAATTTAGATTGAAATGGTTAAATACTGACTGAACTGAGGTGCACCTTTAAGTCAATAATAATATTTGTTACTATTTCTTGGATACCTATAAATGTGCCTGATGTATTATGTGCTATTTATAATCCTCACAACAATCTTAATGGATCAGTACAATGATCCCCACTGTACAGCTGAGGGATCCGAGACTCTGGGAGGTTAGGTAACTAACTAAGGAAAGAGCAGAGGTGGGATAGAAACCCGGCCTGATTCTTTAGAAGTGCACCTGAAAGCAGTCCTTCTCCTTGGTAAAGAGCTGTGCTCAGAGACAAACATTCTTCTGTTCTAAAAAGGTTCATGGTTTCCCATGCGGCAGTGTGTACCATTGTGATCCTAATACACATTCATCAGTTCTCAAGTCTGCAGGAAGCATTTGGTCTGGAGAATCAAAATTCTCTTTTTTCTGGGTGTATTCCAGCCTCTCTAGCTTTTATATCAGCCGAGGGGCTCAAAGACACAGAATGGGAAATCCATATGCAGCTGTGATGGTGGTGCTGAAATTTGGATATTAGACTGAAGCCATTGACCATTCTAACACTGATCTGTGGTGTCTACACAATCCCAGCTTTATGTACCACATCATTACTCTGCTTTGAAAATGAATTGTGGGTTTCTGGAAAAAGCTGAACAGTTGGGAAGGTGTGTCCCTAGCCAATTGCCAGGAGAGGTTGTGAGCTTGAGATGATGTTTGCAACTGACTCACAGTTATGATTAACATTTTAAAATTGTTTTTGTGCGTCTTAACTATCATATGTGTTAATAAGAACTGAGCATGTAGAAAAGAACTGAGCATTATTAGGTTAATAGTTTTAAAGAATTCTTAGCTGTAGGTTGCAAGCATCCTGCTTAATACTGAACTCTCCTTCTTCTCACTCCCTAACAAATGCTGTCTCCTCCTCCTTCAGCTCACATGTGCGCACACATGTGCACACATACATTTATTATGCAACTGTTAATCGTAGGGCTGCCATAGTTTTCTAGATGTTTTAGGTTAGGATAATTGATGGGTTGATATGAGGATCTTCACTCTCTTTTTAAGTCTTATTTATCCTTCAGATATGATTTTGTGTGTGTATTTATTACATATCCAGTATATTTACATATATACAAACAAGCACAGATATAGATAGATAGATAGATAGATAGATAGATAGATAGATATAGATATACACACATGGATATCTATTAAATATATTCTTAAGATTTCCTTTTGCAATTCCAAGAGAAGAAATACAACATTCCAGACCAAGTTTCTTTAAAGAAATGCTTTGAACTGTGCAGGTGACCTGTCATGGAGAGGAACTGGGGATGGTAGATAGTTTGGGGCACTTACCTTGTGCTTTCTGCCTGCTAGTCTGTAAATTGCTTTATGTATAGTAATCCATTTATTTTGCAAAAGAATCTGTAGCATAATCTCTGTTACTCTTGATGATGAGGAAATTCAGAATAGCTAAGCAACTGTCTCAATCCCATGCAGAGACCACCAGTGTCAGAATGTTGACTAGACCCAGGCGTCTTGACTTCAGATTGCATTTGCTTAGCCGACAGCAAGAATTACATCCTTATGTTGTTTAGAGGCTTTCTTCTTGTGCATTTTCTGGGACCCTGGGCTTCCTGGAAGTAGAGAAGTATTTCACCAGACAACAGTGGGCCCATTTAATAGAAAAACAGTAGAATAGTTAATTGCTCCTTTCAAACTAGCAATGTTAGCCATGATGTATATAATGAGTATACATATTGGTCCCACTTCTCTGTCAGCAGTTTAACAGAGATTCCAGTTTGTGGCAGCTTGTCCATGATTATGGACACTGATTAATGAGTTGTCACTGTTTTATTGTATATAGGTAATCAGGGGCAGGAATAAAAGTATCTCTAGCATCTGAGCAGCCCAGAACATTCAACAAGTGATAAATGAAACCATCCGGGCCCTTCAGATATGTGATTTATGTACATACCCTTGGATGACTGCACTTACCATAAAACATACAAAGCAATCCTTACACAACATACTGATGCCTTTAAATTTAAGAGTTCTGCTTGTGAAATATCATATGGCTTTGAGCAAGCAACTGTCAGGCCTGTCAAAATCTTTTCATAAGGGGTAGTCTATAAAATTATAATTGTGAAATTTGATGCATATTTTGGAGAAGAGTTAATTGCTAAGCTTTTACTGCAGATTTGCTTTCATTATCAGTTTTTCACTCCTACTGTAACCTCCCCACTCAGTTTTCCTACATGGGTTATAACCTTCTGGATGCTGACTGTCCTCTCATTCCAGCTCACTTTTTAAGACAAGAATTGATTGGCATTTTCACCAGTCAAACTGGCTCCTTTCATAAATCTATAAACTAAAAATGAGCCTTCTGCTTTGTGAAATCTCTTTTTTATGAGCTTAATAGAGACATAGACAGGCCTGAGGGATAGCTCTGTTGACCTCATCAGGTTTCTTACAGCAGGATGTCTCCACAAAAATGTGCTTTAACCATTCCCTTTCAGGGAACTATGTGTGTTAAGTGATAGTTGTGGTTTCTGACAGTAATTGCTGGGACAACTGGGATCCTAGAAGCAAATACTGGGAATCACAGAACTCTGGGTATCTGAAACAGAAAAGAATCTTCTGAACTATATGATCCAAATCTTCTTACATTACCCATGTTCCAGCGCTTCCTAAAAATGTGTCTCCTGTTTCTGCACTTCTGGGCCTTTGCTTACATAGTTCCTGCCCTTAGGAATACCTTTCCCTAAACATTATCTTTTCCATAAAAGTGCTTTGGATATCTCTTCTGCTCACCATCACCTCCAGGAATGTGTCCTTCCTTTGTATTCCTATTGTGGTTTGCTGTTTGAAGTAAAAGTGTGACTGCTTTTATTGCATTCTATCACAATCAGCTATTTGTGGTTATGAATCACATCCTGCAACTGAGAACAAACTCCTTGAGGGCAGAGTTATGGTCTTTGTATCCAGTAGGTAAACTCAAGTTGACCTAAACTAGGTCGTAGGCAGGGCTACAGATTCTTCCTTTCAAGTGTAGCTAACTTGTATGGAGCCTAGGAGCAACCCCAGGGGAAGGTCTGATATTGATGTCTCCTTCTCCCATATTCCCTAGTACAGTGGCTTCCTTTTGGAATCACCCAGAAAATTTATAAAAATACCAATGCCTAAGACCTGCCCCTAGAAATTCTGATGTAATTTGTCTCGGATGTGTCCTGGGCCATCAGGATTTGTTCAGTCTCTTGGGGATATTAATGAGCATCCAGGGCTGAGATCCATTGGGCTGGTGGAAGTGAAGTTTGCTTGCCTATCATAGGCTTTATAGTTTTTTATTCAGCTGTCAGTTTTTATAGTGGGCAACTGACCTCACACCACTTTATTTTGTCTTAGTCTTGGGCAGATAAGCTAGCACCTGCAAAGACTGAAACTGTGGAAGGGGAATGGAATTCATTTCCCCTTTTCTTAAAAAAAATCTGACTTTTGGACATCCCTTGGGCTGGATGTAAGGATTAAAATAACTATGATTGTCTTATCCTTACTGTATATGTCTCAAATTCTAGTGCGCAATTAATTTTTCTGTTACTTTTGATTTTATTAGAGGATTTAGAATTTGACAAGGATTTCTGGTCTGATTACTCTGCATCCAAGATGTTCCTACTTTGAGAAGCTAAAACTATGCAGTGATAGATATGGCAAGTACATAAAACCTTTTGGTGTTCAACTCCACATGCCGAATTGACCATCATCTCCATAATCTCTCTGATATCTACTTGCATAATCAGGTGTAATCTTGCAATGTTACAAATTTATTTCATGTAATTGAGTCTCAAAGATACGAACTCATGGAAATATTCCAGATGGAAATATAAAGCAACTGGATTTGCCTGTTTGGAGAATCTGCAGTCCCATTCACTTCTTTGAAATGCAGTTTTATCTGAGCATTACTCTGGCAACCGTGATGACCACAAGCCAGAATATGATTCAACTCATTTTATGTTGGTAGAAAATTTGTTAACAAACTGCTCTATCTTTGGTTGTGGGAACCTCTTATTTAGTCAGTTCCTGTTTTATGGCTAATGCCCTGATTTATTTGACCATTTTAAGACATGCTTTAGTTGCAGTTTAAATAAGTTTCAGGTCCTAAGAGGTATCTGGTGTCCTGTGACAATTCAGGCCTTTGAAGTTGCTTAGACTAGGATTCACATCCTATCATTTGCTCTAATTATTTGATCTCTAGTAGCTATGGTTTCTCCTCCTCTGCAAAATGGAGATAATAGAATATAACCTAATGGAGCTGCTCTGCATTAAATGAAAAAAAAAATATCTAGGTGCTTAATGCCACATCTGATTCACAAAGATCCTTCCATAATAAATGACAGATATTATTTAGTTTTATTTTTTAAACCTTCAATCACAAGTTATATTTTTCCAATTATTTCCACCAGTAAAAGGAAATTTGGGCTATAAATGCTAAAATTTGCCACACAGGGCTTGTTTTCAGCCATTCCGAGTGTTTCCAAAGACAACTTGTATAAGAGAGAATCCACATGTTTTCAGAAGCCTTGCAGATCAAGGATGACCATACCATTCATACAAATCATATAGGAACTAACTCATAAAAGGGAAATGTATTCTGCTTTCTTTTTCTTAGAAGGTTCAGAGTAATAATTATAACAGAGCCTCATTTTTATTGTCAAACTCAGGAAGATGTTTGGATTCCCCAGGGAAGGTAACTTTGTCTTTATGGAGCTGCTGCAATATAAACCAAACTCATCATCAGTGATAAAAACATGGGTCTAGAATTGTAATGTACCCAGTGAACACCAATGCTCTTATAGGCTTCTTTAGCATTGAGTCAGAGAACAACAGTGAGGTTATAAACATTATAAGATTCTTATAAGAGATGTAAGAATCTTATAAAAGATAACGATGATAAGCTGTTAAAGAAAGATTGTGCCATTTATTGAAGTGATGTCCACTGCATGCTATTACAAGATTGATATTAATGTTATTCACTTAGTTCTTTCAGAGTTCCATAAATATTTCCTAAGTCCCTGCCTCATTGTGTACAAGGGGCTTGGCAGATCTGAGCCAGGATGATGGAGGTTAGCTTTGGGCCAGTGCAGAGAAGTGCTCCTTCACCTGCTCCTGTCCCTCACTTTCAGCCCCACATTGGTACATCCTGGGTGAATACTGAGGAATCCTAGATCCTCTGGCAGAAGTTCAAGGCCTGCTTGCCATCATTTTGAAGGGCAAGGGGATCTTCCACTTGTGAACCAAATAAGACATTCTGGAGGTTTTCAGAGCTGTCCAGAGCCTACTTGATTGGAAGCATGGAGGATGAAATAGTATCAGAAGACAATTTGTAGGTCTGATGAGATCAAGGGATAAACATTTCTTGAGGGTATAATATCTCAAAACCATTGCTAAGATTTAGAGCTGGGAAACTGGCCTTTTTTTTTTTAGTGATGAAAATTTGTAGAGAGAGAATAAAATATCCTTATCTGTAATTTCTTTTTCATTACTATCTATACATTATCACTGCTATCTGTCCAAGTCGCTCCTGTCTACTGTGCAACCCTCCCTTGCTTGCCCCATTAGAGTATGGAGTTATTACAGTTGCTCATTTGCAGGCAGGACATAATTATCCAAAGTGAAGATATTTAAAGCAGAAGAAGGAGGCTAGAAGCTCTATATTCAATATGTGCTGAATATTCAACACGTGAGGCAGCTTCTTAACACCTGCCATATTAATGGCAGCCTTTCCCCCCCCCCCCCCCGCTACCCTTTTATAGAAGCTTCTTTGATGTTGCAGTGAAGCTAAATGCTCTCCATTCTGATCGTTATTTAATAATTATCAAAGACTCTTTCAGTCTTGATTCTCTAAACTGACCGAAGGATTGTATCTACCTGCAAAATCTCTAACAATTTTGTGAGAAGCAGGGCAAGGGGAGTGGGAAGTAGAGTATAAGTGAGAGAAGGTCTTCAGAGTTCAGGGGATGTAGTTACTTCTTAGTTATTTTTTACACTGTTTCCCACTCCTGAGATCCTATAGACAATGAAACCTTTAGGTTACTATTGTTTCAGTTTTTCAGCATTTCTCCTTATTTCTTCAAATAGGAGTGCACCAGCTTTTCCTTTTTTTTTTTTTTTTTTTTTGACCGTAACTCCACCCTCAGTGCAACAAATAGTTCTGATTGGTTTCCATCTTTACCCATGTGGTTGGAGTTTGTAACCTAGGACTAGCTATACTGAGTGATCTAGGAAGGGCACATGGCAGAAGTCTGGTAAACAGACTGCCTCTCCTCTTCTGGCTACAGAGGTTGATTCAAGCATGGGCGCATGGTCATTGATTCTAATAGAGAACCAATAGGTAAGTTTTTGGAAGGTACCAGAAAGAGTCACTACTCTCACTTCTGCTGAAATCGAACCTGTGGGAATGTAGACTTGTAGCTGCTTGCAGTCATTATACTACCATTTGAACTCAAGAGTGATGCCAACAAAGAGGATAGAAGATCCCAGAGATGGAGAGAGCCTAGTTTCAGGTGATATCATAAGAGTCCCTGGGTCAAGCCATTCCCAAAGCAAGACAACTCATAAACTTTTTAGTTATGAAATTCAACATATAACCTTGTTTACCCAGGCAAATTTGAGCTGGTTCATTTATCACTTGCAACCTAAATAGTCCCAAATAATACAAAATTACCATCCAAGGAAACTTTATGTATATTATATTACTTTTCTAGTTGTAAAGATGGCTTCCCACAGTGTTCAAAATAAAACAAAACAAAAATATTTTGGCAAATGGCTGATATTCAGTTTAATTATTCCCTTTCCATTATGAAGATCCATTATGTCCATTAGGGAAGCATTTGTTGTCATTATTTATTTGTTTTATTTATTTCATTATTAAAAACCGACTCTATGTTTCATAATTCTAAAAGTAAAGGCTCTAGCTTCTATTATTACGTACCTTCTAAATAAAACAAGTTCAAAATTGCTGAGAGCAGTTTACCAGAAACAACATCCTCTCTTATTCCATGTCTTCCTTTAATTAATGTTATAAAGCAGTCTCAATGTATCAAAACGTTCCCCTCACTGATACGGAGTTCATAAATGCACCTATGTATAGTTGGAAACAATGTGAGTTCACATGTTCCCAAAATGATCATTTAATCTTGGTATAACTATAATAAATCATGGGAAATAAGTCTATCTCATATTAAAGCAGAAAAATTAAGTACATGTAGATTAACAACCTACATTAAATATATATATATATATATATATATATATATTGGAGGGGCACCTGGGTAGCTCAGTTAGTTGGTTGAGTGTCCAATTTCAGCTCAGGTCATGATCTCACAGTTCATGAGTTCAAGCCCTGCATTGGTCTCTCTGCTGTCAGTGCAGAGCCTGTTTTGGATCCTCTGCTGATTCCCCCAGCCCCGTACCTCTCCCACTCAATCTCTCTTTCTAAAATAAAAATAAAATATAAAAAATAATCAAATAAATTTTAGGATAATACTTATAAAATGTTTGAATGGGAAGATTTTGGATGGATATTAGAATTGACTAACATATGGCAAATGGGAGAAAAACAACATACTTGACAATTAGAGGGTTAACATCAGAAAAAAGTAAACAATTCTATAGAAAAATTGGCATACAACATAAAGAGAAAAGTGATTAAAAAGGAAATACAAATGACCTGTAGACACATGGAAAGATCTCCAGTTATCAGGACAACAAAAATCAAAATAAAATGTAATTTTATTATCCAGGCCCATAAACAGAAAACAAACACTTCCTTTTCTGATATTTTACTTATTCTTTATTTCTGTAAATCAAAGAAGCAAAACAAAACAATACTCCCTTTCACAACCTTAACCACTTTGGGCATTTTTTTTTACTGTTTTGGTTCCTCTTTGAGGATGTTCAGGGTCTTAATAGTACAGGATGTTTGTTCTAGAGGGAAAGAGAGGAACAGAGAGAGGAGGCAAGCTGTTTCTTGACTTGATTAATTCTCTGTCTCCTGGTTTGGCCACTCTGGAATGTTTGGTGTTACTACTCCTGTGGCCACAGCACTCGTTCACCACTTTCGAGGACTGATTCTACAGTTTACTGGTCATATGTTCTTGGGAACATCATTTTAATGTCTCTGAGCCCCAATTTCCTCAACTTTAAAATAGGGTTAACAGAAACCCATGGAGGAGGGGAAGGAAAAAAAAAAAGAGGTTAGAGTGGGAGAGAGCCAAAGCATAAGAGACTCTTAAAAACTGAGAACAAACTGAGGGTTGATGGGGGGTGGGAGGGAGGGGAGGGTGGGTGATGGGTATTGAGGAGGGCACCTTTTGGGATGAGCACTGGGTGTTGTATGGAAACCAATTTGACAATAAATTTCATATATTGAAAAAAAAATAAAGAAAGAAAGAAAGAAAGAAAAAAATAAATAAAATAGGGTTGACAATTGCTACTACATTTACCTAAAAATCAGGAGACAATGTCACTGAAAGTTATGCAAATATTAGGGGGAACATGCATTACCTCTTCCTGGATGATTCACTTTGTATTTTATCTCTCTTTTAATCAAAAAGTGTTTTATGAGATTTAATTTAATTCAATAAACTGGCTGTGTGTGAATCTACATACCATGCTATTGAAATCAAAGAGAAAACAATATAAAAAGCCATGGACTCTGCCATTTGGAGGGCTATCTGGTCATGAAGAGATATTGCACATCACTGAATATAAGGTGCACTTTTTTTTTTTCACCTTTTCACACCTCTGACATTACCATGTCTTACAAAAGATGTTGCCATGTGATCGTATCTAATATTTGCTGTCAACCAGGGGGCAGTGTGGCATAGTTGTCATTGTGCATGCACAGACTTGATTACAGAAAGTGGGCAATATTGGAAATGGAATTCATACCTTTAAGCTATAAGGGTGCTATGCTCCAAATGCCTTCGTAGAAGTTCTCTTTCTATGTCCAGCTGGGCTCATATTAGAGAATATAGGACCACATCTGGCGGGATGGGCTCTTTTCCATTTTGTTTCTCCAGTAAAATGACTGCTTTGGGTAGATGCTTCTTTAACTTTTCCATAATGTGTTTTTGTATTAGATTCATGCTAAAGGGTACCACGGACTTTCTCCCCACATGATGGATTTACTTTAGAGGAATGTAGTAAGGTATCACAATCTAGCTATTTTATTAAAGTTTTCTGTTTCTACTCCAGCCAGAAGTAAGTTCTCCCTGCTCTGTGTGTCAATAAATTTCATTTGTATTTTTCATAACATATTCATTATGCTCTACTTAATAACAGGGCTATATGTTATATTTTTTTTTCTCTACTAGACTGTTCTTTCTACAAGGCAAGAAATAACACTGTGCCATCAAAGAGCATTGTTCCAGGACATAGAAGTCCATAGACTGAGTCCTTACAGTATTGTATATAGTACTTGCTGTATTATTGTAGACAAGTTAACTAACTCTCCTGTAGCCTTTTATTTTATTTTAAGGCAGGGATAAGAATAATTATCCACAAATTGTATGATCATTTTAAGCTTAAGTAAAATACTGCTTATGTTTATTATTAGTTTGGTAAACCTCCCCACTGTATACAGCCCAGTGTCCCACTCAGTTGGCCCTCAGTAAGTGCCTAGAGAATCAAATGAACTTTCTAGTCACTATTGCTGCATAACAAACCATCTTGAAACTTGGGGGCTTCCAATATCAACCTTAGGATTTTTCCTGAATTGCTGTATGTTTTGTTTATGCATTAAAGCCATAAGTGAAGACTTTCTATGTAAAAACAATAAAACTATAGACTTCTTTGAGTAAATGTGCTCTGTAAAAATAAGATTTTTTCAGTACTAAAACTAGATCACCTTATTTACATATTTTTTGAACATACTCATGACTGGTGGCATTTTTTCCCTTTTTGCTCTATGAACAAATCAAAATCACAGACACCACTCAAATTATGTTGGGATCCTGCTAGGTGAAAATGATATGTCTGTAAGAGCTACATGAAATCTAGTTTCCAGATGGAGTTTCCTTCTTGCCAATTTTGGAACAATTCCAAAGAGTTTCCCCTTAGAAACCATCTAGGTGAAGTGAAAATTTACTCTTGGAAAATTATTGGAGAGAAGGCTTGTGAAATGCAAAGGTATGACTTTCATATGGACAGTGTACACATTCGCAGATATTTTATGACCACCTTTGGGATATCTAATAATAATGCAAGTTCTCATTGTGTTTGGTCTTTTCTAAAAAGTAGAGACCACCAAAAATTAATTGCACCAAAGGAATATATCTCAAAATGATGTTTTTATTGTAAGGTAATTGCAAATAATCTGTAATCAGAAGTGATGAAACTCCTTACATCTGTATATTGTGTTTAATTTTCAAGACATGTCATGACCTCACTTTTATAATTATCAAAAAAATTGTAAGGAAGGAAAAGAAAATGTTATTACTATGGTATTTGGATAAAGAAGCAAATACAGCTGTGCCATTCTAAATACACAAGAGGCGTTTGGGTTCCACTGATGTTTTGGTTTATTTGTTGGTTTGAAAGCCACTTGAATTTTATTTAACCTCAAGTTTGGTAAAAAGGAGAACAATATTTACTGACTGAGTAGATTTGTTGTTTTTTGTAATATATTTGTGTCACAGTTGTCTACCTTTAAGGTGCTATAATTGCCATTTGGGGCAGCTTTCACACAGTGGATATCGATGGCCCATGACAAGTACAACCAAGAGCCAGTGGTTCCCAAATTTATCCACTAAAATATTTTTTTGTAATGTCAAAATAAAGTTCACAGGTCTCTATTCTATAATAAATTGAAAACTATAAACTCTGTAATGTTTTGCAACTTTTTTTTTTACATTTTATTAACTACAATGAATGCATACATTTTTGGAGTAGTAACCTATTCATGTATGAAGCATCTGTTCATGCTAATGGCAAATGTTAATACACATGTGGGTTTACAAACTCTTTTTTTCCCAAAACTCTTGAAGTAGCCCTTAGTCACCTAGGAGCTCATGACTAATGGGCTAGGAAGGTTTGGCACAACCAGGAGTGGCCAATATGTTGTATCTCATGTGTCAATGCCAGTGGAGAGGAAGGACCATTTACAAAGCTGTGTTGTAAAGGATTCCAAGTTCAAGTATGTGTTCAGAGCCAAAGAGTATGGTTATCAATTAGTTATGTCTGCCAGAGAAGGAGAGACTAGATGTAGAAGATCCAAATATTTGCCATGCTGACTTAGACTGGGTGAATCATTTGATAGAGCTTATTCCAGAAAAGGATGGCAGATGTAGTTACTAATTAAAAAAAAAAAAAGACTTAAAATTGCTCTAAAAAACAAAGTCTATTAAAACACACGCACACACACACACACACACGCACACACATGCACACACACATTTAAGAATAAGTTAAATTTACTGGAGATTTCATGCCAAACTTGCCGTTGCTATTAATCACCTAATCCTTACTCCCTCCACTTGATAAAATTCTCTCTTTTCTCTCGAGAAAAACTGAATATATATTTTTTTAATTTTAGTCATTTGATAAGGGAATTTTACTACCCATCAACTGATACTCACTGGTGATACAGCCACCCTACATAGCTTGTTGGTGCTTGGTTTATTACTGTTGGCCCTTCTTCTCTTAAAAGACAAATCATTCACTGAAAACATTTATTCAGACACAGAAATGGATGGGGATACAGATAAAAGTATGTGGCACATTGCTACCTTGGCCCAATATTCCTGTTTATAGAAATATCCCTATTTATTTAAGTCGCTTACTAAATGAACTATCCAAACCTTCTTCCTTATTTATTTTTCAAATATCTTTAGAGAGAAAAACAGATACTAATGATATATTTAATTCATAGGTCTACCATTTCTAGAATTTCCCAGTTCCTTCTAAAACTCTTCTGCTTAGCTTTATTTTACTCTAAGTATGTGAGTATGTTAAAAAAAAAATTGAACATAATCATATCATTTTTTATTGTTTTCGTGTGGTTTTCTTCCCATCCAAAACTCATCATATTTGCCCTGCTTTTCTGAAAAATTCTCTCTGTGTGTCCTTTATTTACCTGTCCTGCCCTAATTATCTTTCAAAATTTCATCTTAAGATGTCACCTCAGTTGCTATCCCTGAAAATTGATTGTGCTGCCTCCAGGCTGTCTTTGTTTTCGTCTTCATTATTGCTCTTCTCAAAAAGTGTATTTTTCACTTGGGCTGCTTGAGGGCAGGGTACATGTCTTAGTCACAACTATATCTCAAATGCCTAGAGCTAACAATTGGCTCATGGCCAATGTTCCATGAGCACTGGTTAAGACTCAAACTCCCATGAGCCACTATTTCCCAGTGGAGAGGAACTTGATTTCATTCTTTGACTCCCTTTCTGCTTTAAGCATATTCCCCACTGAAAGCTAATAAGTATTTTCCCTTTTCTTGATACTCCTTTTTACCTATTTTTCTGGGGGTGCATCACTTCTTTTTGTACTCTGTAATGACAATCATAAAGATAACTGAGGTGAATGAGATTTGCCATATTTATACATATATTTTTTGAAACACTTTAGAATGAAGTCCCCTCATAAGAATAATGGGGCCTTCTTTTATTAGATATTTAAATATAGATGCTTATATATATATATATGTACATATGTACATATATACATATACATATATGTACATATATACATATATATATAATTTTTTACTGGCCTTATATATCATATCTTGAGAACTGATTTTGACTTTTAACATGAAAAAAACCATATTGAAACATATCCCTGAAGGGTAGCCAGGGAGGGTAGAAGTGGTATTTTGGCCATATTTTTGTCTGTGCTAGGGGCCTTTGGGTGACCTGGCTTCAGTGAATCTGGCTGTCAGAAAAGTGCTTGGTAATCTTGGGATGAGCCTCTCAGAAGAGGCAAAAGTTTCTCTGATACTCTAAGAATAGAAGGATGTTCATTCCTCTGGGCACCTTGAGGAGAGGTCCTGCTTAGTGTTCTCTGTAATATACCAGCAGGCAGGGTGATATTTACAACTTTTCTCTTGGCTGGTGAGGCATGAGGAAACAGGACACAGCTACATTGTTGGGAAGAGAAGTGGACACTAGGCTGGTCTTGAACAAGAGTAGATGGTCACATTATCAATAAATAAAGACCTCACATGAAATTCTATCCTCCACATTCACCTGAATCCACATGCACTTCCAGTTGCTCACCTTACCTTTCTTGATTTATCTTCTTTTTACCCTATGAAGGTGCCTTTGATGTCCACTCTTTTGTTTATTTCATTCCAAATATTTACTGAGCCCATACTCTGTCAGACATTGTCCAAGGCATTGTGGTCACAGTATGAATAAGAAACATATGGCTCCAGCTAGCACAGAGCTTTCACTCCAGTGAGGAATGATATAGGTACACAAGTGACACTATTTCATTAAGTTCTATGTACTATAAAGGAAATAAAACAGAATTATAGTAGATGCTTTGTCACTTACTATATGAACTGTCCAACCTTCTTCTTTACTGATTTTTGAATACAGAGCAACTATTAGGGGATAGATGTGTCAGGGAGGGGCTATTTTAAATTTGATCCAAGATGTGACTGGTGAAAAAGGATGAAGGTCTGGGCGGGTCTGCACAGGTCTTTGCCTTTATGTGTTTATTCTCTCATTCATCCATTCATTTAATCAATCACCATAAATGCTTTCATCTGTTTAAGCCCACTGACTGACATTATTATGATTCACTGACGAGGCAACCACCCAAATTATTTTAGCCCTGGAATTATATACATTCATTCAAATAAATTAATTCATGGACTCATTCGTTCAGATACTATGTTGGCAATTTTACCTGGACAGAGTCATTGGTATTGGGTAAAGGTTGGAGAAAGAATACAGGTGGTGTGATTCACCTAGGATCCTAAAGTAAGTCAATTCTGGTATATTTATGAACCTGATCAGGATCTGTTAAAATGTCCAAAATCATAAAGCTCCTGAACATGTGATTTAACCCATGGACATATCATTGGCACAATGTGCTCAACATTCTTTGCTATTCCTTCCCCTCTGTGTAGATTTAGGTCATAAGAATTTCAAGATAATTTTTTTCTCCAGCATACTTATTGTGAAAACTTTAAGACCAAGGGCTTGGAGAAATGCTAAAAGAAAAAAGAGATTATATTATAAGTAGAAAATGAATTTGTTTTCGTTTAAATTCATTGTCTGACTTTGATATTCTGTAAGCAGCCCTCCCAAATAGTTTTAATTCTGATAATGAGTATATTTCATGGCTAGACTAGACAAGCTCTTGAAGACTCTGAGGTCTCCTTGGATCCTATAAAAATTGAAATTGAAATTTTTATTTCTGACGAAGAGTATTTAAAGGCCCAGCAAATCTTGACAGATGTGATAATGATTTACAGATATTTGTTGGACATATGATGGGTGCTAAGTACAAAGTTAGGCACTGCAGCAGATGTGTCCACTGCCCTGCTCCCCCGTTCTACACTCACCCCCCATGCAGCCAGCCAGATATCTACCTTTCAGCACCTGTGTCTTCCTCTGAGAGTGTTTTCTGACTTCTAGAATCTGATCTTCTGAGGACGAGGGCAAGGAATCAAGGAGTCAACACCCCACACACACATACCAGCCACTTGCAATCCCCGAGTGATGGGATTTTGGTGGGTACATACCCCACCTTCTTTGCTCTTCAGACAAGATAACTCTGACATGTATGTTCTACACTATTCCCAAAGTTCCCCAGCCAGATTGTGCCACAACTGTCCATAGTGGTAACTGATTTCATAACCATCCTTTATCAGTTTCCTTCTCTTCTGTCTGTCACTTCCCATATTCCTGTTTCTGTGATTGTTCTTCAAGTAAATTACTTGCACTCAAATCCCTGTCTTGAGGTCTGCTTCTGGGGGAGCCAAATCAAGACAGATACATTGCACACATTATCTCAGTTAATCTTTACCACTTCTCCAAAAGGAATGTTACTATCCCCATTTTACAGATGAAGAAACAGGGGTTCAGAGAAGTTAATTAGCTTGCTGTCTTACTCCAAATCTCCTTTCCTTTCTATTTCATTGTAAATAGACTGGCCAAGGCCCATCTCTTAGGATTGTGCAGCCATGTGGTTAATGAATTTTGCATCAGAATAATAAATCAATATTTATTGACTCAAATTGGTGCAGAATGCAGGAAGTGGAATTTTGTACATTCATTCTACAAATATTTATTTTCTCCTACCAAGACCCAGGCACTCTGTTCCTTTCTGAACGTATGGTGGCAAAAGAGAAGATATCCTCTGAGGACAGCTAAATGCATACTAATTGGTGAAAAGCTCTGACTATGGCATTGGAGGTTTTTGTGATGTTGAGATCTTAGGGTACCATTCAAGAAATGTTCAGCAATGACAAACTGATTTTCAAGCATCTACTCTGATGCCAATTAGGTAGCTGTATGTCAGAAAGCAGAAACCGGTTTCTCTCTTTTTTACTGTTTGTATAGACCTTTTTATTTTATGTTTTTCTTCACTAGAGTCTAAATGTCTTTTGTAGGTAATGAATATTTCTTTCACTGCATTGAATTTTGAATAAGGAGTAATGACCAAAATCTGAATATAACTGCGGGATCCACATCAACTTACAAAATTGTATACAGGACCCCCTTAGAAAGTATCAGTACTGAGAAGTATTGAACATGTTAAGAGGATATTTTTCTGATACTTTCATTCAATTAAACAGGATGAGAGAGAGAAACAATTGATTTAAATCAGTGGGAAGAAATCGGTGTTTAGCCTTGTTGGCATCTTAACTACAAATGAAACCAATATCCTAGTGTTGTTCCATTCTGAGTGTTCTGATGATTTCACAGTTGACTAGTGATGTGTACCTTGCTTCAAATTACTTAGGATGTATTAGGGCATAATCTATGAAAACAGTGTGGCTCTAAAAAAAGTTAGCCTGTAGACATGAAGAGAGAAGCACAGTGCAGTCACAGAACTCTGCAGGCACAGAGCAGGGAGACCTCAAAAGGTCACCTGACCATGGAGGTGCCATCTTTGTTGAAAATTATAAGTAATAGTGGAATTTTATGTACTTTGTAAGGCTGCCAAAGGTAAGAGAGGTATTTCTGAACCACATTCCTAGCTAGTATATTTTATTTTCACAGAGATCTCTAGAATATAGAAGAATATTCAGGAACCAAAGAAATGAATCCTAAGTCCAATTGCTTGACAACTTTCTATTTAATACTGGCATACATCCTGTGGGAGATAAAAAAGAACAAAAAGTAAGACCCTAAAAGAGATCAGTGCGACTAGGAGACAGATAATAAGCATGAGAAAAGAACTGATGTTAACATCTGTTAGTTGGCATCATCAGGGATGGTTTAAGTGGAGGAGGTGGGAACTATAGTTGATCTGAAATGAGAGACAGAATCCATTCTTGGAAAGGAAGGAAGATGGTGGAACACCACAAGGAAAAGTGAGAAAGGAGGAAAACAGAGAACAAAAGGACCGCCTAGGATGTGGCTGAAGTGAAAATACATGCTGGGATGTTGTGAAGTACAAGAGGAAAGTGAGAGAGGCGCCAGGCTATGGAGGGCCACAAAAAAGGTGATGATCTTGTGGTTGTGGAAGCAAGACCCCAGTGTGTGTCCTCAGGCAGAGGGGTCCCTAGCATCCAGGTATAGAATAGGTTGTGTAAATTCTTTTTTCTGAGATTAAATCCATCATCTTGTTTTCTTTTTCCTCCTTGTGCTCTTTTTCTCTTTTATTAATGGCAACACCATTATCCAAAAGCTTAAATCCCCAGTCAATTATAACCATGTCTTTTCCCTTGTTCCCACATGTAATTGGTTGCCAACCATTTTCAGGTCTTTATTTTCTCTCTTTATATTGAATATTTCCCTCCTTTTCCCCCTCCTGCTATCATCTAAGTTTATTCCATTTCCAATTTTTTCAATACCTGCTTTTACTAACTTGCTTCTTACCTTATGTCCTAATATTCTTTCCCATTGTGAGACTTTCTACAGTGAAGTCCATGTCTTAGCTGGTTTGGCCCCCTGTGCTTTTGCTCACATCACCTCTGCAGAATTTTACTCCCTATTTCTTGTTTAAATCCCATTATTTTCTGAGATTTACCATAAATGCATTTCTTCCAGAAAATATCTTTGATCTTATGTTCTCTACCTTTTATTCCCAATCTGGTAAGGATTTTTCTTGCCTCTAAACTACTAAAACATTATCTCATCCCTCTAGGTTATTATCCAAAATAGAAAAGTATAGTAAGAATATGGACTGTTGAGTCCGGTCTGCCCAAACTGACCCAGATCCATCACCTATCAGCTACGTGGCCCTAGACTAGTTATTTAATATCTCTGAAATTCATTCTATTCATGTAAGTAATAAAATAATAAGACCAGGCCCTCAAGTGTATTGGGAGGATTAGAAAGTGCATATGACACAGCCCCTGACATTGTCTTTGGCTGAGAACAAAGACAATGCTCTTGCTATTCATTAGGTATGTGTTGAATGAAAAAGTTTTTCTCAGTAGAATCTGAGATGCTACAGAGTACAAATGATGACACAGAGCAGGCACTCAAGAAATATTTTCAAGTGGAAGAGGTGGACTCATAGGAGGCAAATGCCTGACATCAACTCCCCCCCATGAGTTTTATAATCTGTCCACCAGGAGTCAGAGAAGGGCTAACATTAGGCTGGGTGAGAATCCGACTGATTTATCATCCTATCAGGAAGTGACTTTTGCCTGAAGACATAACCTCAATACAATAGAAACCAGAATTCTCAAATTGCATTTCAACTGTTGTAGTGACCACAGCCATCCTTGGTCCTATTTTCTGAGCTGAGCATTACATTTACTGCTTCCAAGCTTGAGGGAATTCTGCCCTTGCATGCATTTTCAAAAATAACAGCTATTGGTTGTGCTACAGTGACTTTGTCAATTCCCTCAGCTTTCAAACTTTGCTGATATGAACACATCCAGCATTTAAAGGTTCTTGACTTATTTCCTTTCTCTGCTTCAGCTAGCTTTCCCTTCACAAGTGATACCCACTTGGGCTCATTGATTAGATTTGCATATTTTAAACTAGCAAGTCCCCCAAACATTAATAGTTTTCTTTTTCTATCAGTCAACAGAGCCCAAATTATCTTGTGACCTTTTGGTTTCTAAAATAGAAATGTGTCTTCATGTTACAGACTGTGGCTTTCAAGTTCAGACTGCCCAGATCTGAATCCTGGCTTAAGCATCTATCTTTGTGAGTTTGGGCAAATTTGTGTCATTGTGAACCTCAGTTTTCAACAATGAAGAGCACATATGAAGAGCTCAATATATATTAGCTGTTAATATTAACAGTTCATCATAAACCTTTTGTAACTAGCAACTCCATGGTTGATTTTGTGCTTTAACTTTCCAGTTTGTACTTCTGTTTATTCATTATAGTTTGTTGTTGGTTATTTGTTTATTTTGGTTGGCTTGTTTTTATTATTTCTTAGAATGAAAATTTCACTTAATGAGTTAGGCTTGATGTCATCCTAAGTACCCTCCCTGCCCATCCTTGATGTCTGAATTGAGGTACTTTGGTCAAGAAGGTCTAGAATGGAAAACATCCCTTATACACTCTACAATGGAGGTCTTCTCCCAACATCTAATTCAGTAGTTCCCACCGTTTTTTTCCCTTTTTCTCTCCTTCAGCTTGTCCAACATATATCAATATCAGTAACTGACTACTTCTCATGGGGCTACGGATTAAAGACAAACAAGAAAAAACAAACACTGGTTTCCTAGTTCTCGGATAATTGCCAGCCCACATAGTTACTTGGTACCTGTTAGAAAAGATTACCCTTTCTCCTTCTTTCTCTGTCTTTCTTTTTTTTATTTTATCTTCTATTAATTTTTTATTTGAGTATAGTTGACACCTTATTTACAATTGCCAAGATATGGAAGCAACCCCAGTGTCCACTGATAGATGAATGGATAAAGAAGAGATAGTATGTATATACAAAGGCTACACTTTCTCAACAGAGGCAGTTCCGTAGGTGTAAGGTTTGGCAGTTTAGGTTCTTTTGTACAAGAAAGAATAAGTCTCTTCTTGGGAGTGGACAAGTGAGGAGATTGTCACCCGTAGACCTGAACAGAGGCATTGGCCACTGACCCAGGCTGGATTTCATTCAGACCAACATCCTGGCTCCATGCAGTCTTGCATGGAGACTTAGGGGGCTAGGCCTGCATCCACCCCACACCCTGGGGCAATTACTGTTATGGAAGGAGGCAGTGCAGTTCTCTCCTTACCACGGTAACTTGCTCCACTCACCCCCACAGATCCAGTCACTTCTCTTTCACTTTTCATGGGAGATGGATCTTTAAGAACTTTTGAAAGCCATGCAAATTAAACTTTTCTGCTGGTATTAATGATACAGCAAGCTTTCTTTTGAAAGGAATGAAGTATGGGGACCAATTTTTTTTTTCCAAGAGAACTGCATGAGAGTACTCATTCTGCATTCTAATGGAAGAAAATTTAATGCAAACTATAGAGGGGGAAGGAACTGTATTTCTCAGCATTTGCTGCCATAACTATGTTCCCTCAGCAAACCTCTTCACTCTACATTAGCCACACCAACAGTCATACATCATGCCAGTGGAAGAGGCCCTACCTGTCTGCTACCCGCATGCCAATAGGAAGCTCCTGTCCTGTTGCTACCAGCACGGGCTGTGACTCAGGGAGTTCAAGGAGGAGTCCTCATCCAGATATCTATAACCCTTGGAGATTTGCTCTGGTGGCTATTGGCAGGCTGCTGGTGAACCTGGTGAGGACTCTTAAGACAGAAAACCTTTAATCCCATGACTCTAATCAGCCTGACTTTCTACTTCTAGCTTTCAGAATCTGCATGGTCTAAAATCATGTAAGAGAGAAGAAAAATGCTCCCTACTGTCTTCAATAAGGCAAATATGTCACAAAACAGAAAAAATCAGAGAACATAAGATGAGGAAAGGAGAAGAGGAGACCATCTGTACTCTCCCATAAATTTTGTGTCACTCAGTCTTGAGAGTCAAGCAAAATGTTTGTGGCCAAGTACTTCTTTTCTAGAATTGCAAGAAAGCAATGATACACCTAGATTTGGGGCTGATTAACCACTTCACAATGCTATATTTTGTGGAATCCAAAGTTCTATCAATTATATGATGCCCTTTTAACTTTAGAAACATTCACCTAATGTCTTATTAACCCTAAAATGTGTATTTTTTTTTTAATTTTTTAAAACATTTATTCATTTTTTGAGAGACAGAGAGAGACAGAACATGAGTGGAGGAGGGACAGAGAGAGAGAGAGAGAGAGAGAATCCAAAGCAGGCTTCAGGCTCTTAACTGACAGCACAGGGCCCAAGGTGGGGCTCAAACTCACAGACTTGACCTGAGCCAAAGTTGGACACTTAACCAACTGAGCCACCCAGGTGCCCTATGTATTTTATACCTATCAAAAGAGTACTTTTGTATTTATTTATTTATTTATTTATTTATTTATTTATTTATGTTCATTTATTTTGAGAGAGAGAGAGGCAGAGAGAGGGTGTGATAGAGAGAATCCCAAGCAGGTTCTGCACTGCCATTGTGGAGGCTGACATGGGGATTGAATCCATGAACTGTGAGATCATGACCTGAGCTGAAACCAAGAGTCAGGCACTTAACCAACTGAGCCATCCAGGTGCCCTTGTATTTATTTTAGACAAATGCTTTTATTATATAATATCATTCTTTTGCACGCACAGCAGGAAAATGAAAGTGAAGTCAATGAGTTAAGATATTCCTCAACCTTCTTCACAAAGTCTGAATCTTCTGAATCACTGTGCTGTTCAGTCATCAATAGTCATGTTTTCTTTCCACAAGGTATCATCCTCTGTGATGTCAAAAGGTTGGTGATGTGGCTTTTCTTTTAAAAAAAATATAATATTGTTTTCCAATTTTAAAACCGTGTTCTCCTTTTGCTTCCCCAGTAAATCTATAAACTCCTTGAGCAAAGAGTAGTTGTCACATCCTGATTTTGGTATCTCCCTCAGCTAAGAGGGTTGTGTCTGTCTGGCTGTGTTTGATCCTCAATACATATTCATTCAATTGGATCACTGCATCCTACCTCAGTAGCAGAGAAGGAAAATCAGCAAGATCCCCCTGCAACATGGTTCTCCAGATTTGGAGTCCTGCAGATAAAATTGTATGTTTTGGGGTATGAGAAAAATCTAGGTCATATGCCTCTACTTGGGAACTTGAAAGAGTTTTGACAAGTGCTTGATTTCAAGATGGAGATATTTCTCTTGGTCAGAACCTGGTTCTGATAGATATATTTAAGTAGAAGGGGAGGGAAATCCCAAATTACTCATTTGACTACAAACAATATGCTCATTCCTTGTAATCTCTTTAAACACTTCCTTCTCCATGGCATCTCTGGAATTCAGTTTGGGCTGATCACACCCTATTTGAATTTCTGTAGCCCTGTAGCTCCTTTTGTATTTATCAGATTCTGCCTTTGGAAACCTCTTATATTATAAAATAATTTGATGGGCATGAGTAAGTCTTTTAATTTGAAAGAAGGATTTGGATGAAAGAAACTTGAGAAGTAATACCACAAACACAGGTTGAGGAATGAAAGAGTGAGACACGAAGGGAGGAAAGCCAGTAAAGGGTACATTAATGAATGGCTTTCTGCTGTGGGCAAGTGGGGTTTATTTTTATCGGAGGCTGTGGTAAACTGAATTATGGCCTTGCAAAGAGGTCTTCATGTTAATCCCAAGAACCTACAAATATACTACCTTATATGGCAAAAGGGACTTTGCAGATAAGATAGAAAGATTTTCTGATTACTCTGGTGGTATAATCACAAGGGTCCTTATAAAAAGCAAACAAAAGTGTTAGAGTGAAAGAATTCAATATGACAACAGAAGCAGAGGGAAGGAAGGAGATATGACAATGGAATCAGATACCACAGTCGTATGAAGAATGACCCAGGAGGGGCAGTAGCCAAGAAATAGAAGCAGCCTTTGGAAGCTGGAGAAAGCAAGTAAATGGAATCAGCCTAGAGCCTCCATAAGAAATACAATCCTGCCAACACTTAGATTTTAGCTCAGTGAAATTTATTTTGTACTTTTGACCTCAAGAACTATAAGATAATAAATTTGTGTTGTTTTAAGTCACTAAGTTTGTGGCAATTTATTTCAGCAACAGTAGGAAACTAACACAGGGGCCTTCTGAGAAACCATTAGGATTGTCCCTAGAGTCATTAACTTTCTATTGTGTCTGATTTGTTCAAGCTAAACACCCTCCTGCCCTCTCTGGGAACCAAAGAAAGCTCTGAGTCAGAGAGACAGAGATGCATGAAATAGGAAGTCTTGGGATATCTAGGACTGTCCACCAAAAATGCAAGTGATAAGTAGGATGGGCCAAGGAGGGTGGGTGGAGCATGGATATTACCTTCCATGGTAGTAAGTGAATGTATGCATGTGTGTGTGTGTGTGTGTGTGTGTGTCTGTTGTTCCCCCTTTATCAAGTTCTCTGAGGCTAGAAATTCTCTCTCATTCACCAGAAGCCCTAGCATAATGCCTAGCATCTAGGAAAAACACTTCCTGACGGATTGGGTGACAGAGTGTGACAGCTTGCGAATGTCACAGTAAATAAGGAAGTTGGCTGTTTTACAGAAATTTTTCTCTAATTCCCAAATTAAGCCTGTGCAGAAAAGGAAAAATGGCTCTTTCTTGGAAAGAGATTCAAGAGACTTTGTAGATCCCAGGCAGTTTGGGTGCAAGGTGGCTGTCAATCACAAATGCAAGTTGTCACTAGGCAAAATGGCCCTCTCCTGCTGCACGACCAATCTGCAATCTAAGACTCTCTAGTCAAGGTTAGCAGATAAATCAATACAAAAAGAGATGAGCATTTCAGGCAGTGCTGATGTCAAACAGCCATTTCATGTGTCTGGCAGAAAATTGAGCATATTGGGAAAGTACTAAAGACTTCCTGCGTGAAAATGCTGGGATCCCTAGTCTTGAAAGGAAAATCAGATTAACTTTCACAAATCTTTCCTGACACCTGAGAGACAGTTTCCTCTTGACAAGGGTTTGGAGAGGACAATGTGATAAACAGCGGTGTGGCCTTCTCTTTGCTAGGTGTCTAATTTGACATAGCTTTTTGTGGGCACTTGTTAAGTACTGGATTCTGTTTTTACCCCTGACATGTTTTTATTTATTTATGTATGTATTTGTGTACTTATATATGTACGTATGTATGTATTTATTTAATTTTTTAAAGCAATGGATGTTAGCAAGTGTTTTCAGATGTGTTGTATATTCTGACAATATTGTAAGCTCGGCCAGGTGCATTAGCCTTCAGAACATATTAAGATGAAGGCTGAGTGCCTCTTCTTTAAGAGAAACCTAGAATAAAGTTTCGATTTTCCACAAGAGCTTCTCTTCCTGATTTGAATATGTCAGACAAATGTTTGACGCCCTTGAATGGTGTTTGATTAAATTCATTGACACCCATTGGCTGTTAAAATGGCCCTCAGGTCCTAGAAAAGCTCTTTATATGTATAAAGACATATGCAAATAAATACAGATAGATATGTTTTAAAGACCATTTTATAACTAACGTATTTGAAAATTATAGCAAACAAAATATGATATTAAAATTAACTGATCTTGTAAAAAAATCATCAGGGTCTGAAGGAAATTTTAGGGTAGAATAGAACGTGATTAAACCCTGATGGATCCAGAATTTTGCTAATAATGTAAAGGTCCTGGTTGCCACAATCCTCAAGGAAATCTCTGTCCAGTGCATATTTAGGGATTGTAAATACAAGCTGGTTAATGATAAACTTGTGAAACAAGTAAGGTTGAAGTACAAAAACTTCAGACAAACGCTATTAGAAACCAGCCTGCTGCTTAATTGAGAGACAAGCCCCCCTTAAAATGGGGCAAATGTTTGCATGATCTAGGATACACCAATTCCCACCTGTTCACTTGAGTTCCTGGGCCTGTGGCTCATAACTGTAATCACATTTCACCAATTCCTCCTGCCTACCTGACAAAACTTGGGTTTTTGTGCCATTTATATATGGTCCCCAATCTTTGGAGCTTTGTCTAAAGTAAGTAACACTTTAGAGGCGGTAACCCAGTGGGTTAACTTTCATAAGGGTTATGATTTACAATAGCACATTTATTTACAATAGCACAACTTCCTTGTTTCTTGGCAGTTCTCTATTTGGCCCCCTCCTCCCTCTTCTCTTTTCTCTAAGCAAACTTGCCTGAGATTCCTTGCTGACTAGCTTTTGTTTGGGTTTGGTTGATAGGGAAAGGGAGGGATTGGTTAACTAGCAGAATGGAAAGGTGGGAGGAAATTATTTCTTCTTTCTTTCAAAAAAAATTCTTCTTTCTTTTAAAAAAAATTTTAACTTTAATTTATTATTGAGAGAGAGCATGAGCAGGGGAAGGGCAGAGAGAGGGGGAGACAAAGAATCCGAAGCAGACTCCAGACCCCTAACTGTCAGCACAGAGACCTATGCGGGGCTGAAACTCACAAACCACAAGATCAAGACATGAGCTGAAGTTGGACTCTTAACTGACTGAGCCACCCAGGAGCCCCTGATTCGGATATTTCTTATCTCAATTCCTTATTTTGCTTTCCCTAAATCCCCACCCCTGACTCCCCCTACACCTTACCCCCCCCCCCCCCCACTTTGGCACTATGTTTCTGGCAGTAGCTATGCCTCTCGATGACCAGTTCACTAGGAAGCCCTTTCTTTCACTAGGCTATAGTGACACTGTTTCCACTACTTTCCTCTAGGGTGTTGACTGCTTCCCTGGGCTGTTGGTGTCTTGGAGTCCCAGTTTATCTTGCTTATCTTTGAACCTTGCTATTTCACTGTAAGTGGTCCCTTCATTTAATCTCTTTATTTAAACTATCTCAGGAAATTGTTTCCTGTCATAACTCTGACAGTCACACTTTGTTTGACCATAGCATTCTTTGAAAGTAAGGAAGACACATATTTAGTATTTAATTATAAAATGCTTAGGTTGGGGTGCCTGGGTGGTCCGACTTTGGCTCAGGTCACGATTCCACAGTTTGTGAGTTTGAGCCCTGTGTTGGGCTCTGTGCTGACAGCTCTGAGCCTGGAGCCTGCTTCGGATTCTGTGTCTCCCTCTCTCTCTCTCTCTTTCTCTCTCTCTCTCAAAGTAATAAACATTCAAACATAATAAAATAAAATGCTCAAGTTGATACATTGCAATATTATAGTTCTCATTTGGAGAGTGTGCTACTCAAAACTTTATTTGGAAAAGAACAAAAATAGAAGGTGCCTTTTCACATAATATTATAGTTTGGGCTCAAGTGTCCATGCCATTCTGTATCTGTGTCTATAGTAGCAGACTAGGTTAGGATCTGAATACCTTGGTATCTACTACTCTGGAAGAGGCTGAATGACTCATGTCTTTCTTATACACAAGGCAGAAGCTGTCCAAGGTCCTTTCAGTCTCGATAATAAAAGCTAAGATGAAGTAAATGTCACATTGTGTTTGTATTTAGTAACAGGGTAAGTATGCATTATGCTTATATTTTACACATAATATTTTAATATATTTGTATATGCACACATACATACTGAGAGATAAAGAGAGGATCTGAGCTATGAATGCTGTGCATGGTGCTGCTTAACCTCAGTGTTAACTGAAAGCGGCACATTCATAAATACTATGTCCCAGAAAGAAAGTCAGAGATAGCCTGATCTCAGGTTCTTGCAGTATAGCCCAAGTTGGAGAAAATAAACATCTTTTAAAAGTCTACTATTTACTAGGAAGCATACAAATGAATGCAGTTTAATTTGGGATAAACAAATTACATGGGTGCTGAGGAATTGACAGGAAGTAAGGAAACAGGTGACTATACAGAAATAAATTCAGAGAGGGGGCTACTTCTGCCCTTGAGGAGAAGAAAATTAAATCAGTGACATTATGGTGGCCACGAAACCACTGCTACGTCTTGAATGACTTCCTCTCCAAGTCTTTTTATGTGATGGCTCTTTTGATGACTGAAAATGTTTAAAATAATTTTCTACACAATGATACAGTCTAAAAATGAGAGGCATTACAACAGGAATAGAACAGCTTAGGAATCATTATTTTTTTTGGGGGGGGAGGGAAGTGAGCAAAGAATGAATTGTCATGCCCACATATGACTGCTCATGCTCTCATTTTCTACTTTAACTCAGGCCATATGGATTACTCCACCATCCTCTTCCCTTTTCTATCAAAATTGCCATGGGCTATTCCATCTCACACTTTCTCTCTTGCTTCACCTAGATGAGGAGAAGGCCATCATCTCTGCAGTTCATTATTTCCTTACCTCTAAAGAGAAACTGCAGGTTCTTTGAGTTTTCCTGTTTTCTACTAACCATCATGGTACAATCAAAATTTGGGGCGCCTGGGTGGCTCAGTCGGTTAAGTGGCCGACTTCAGCTCAGGTCATGATCTCGCGGTCCGTGAGTTCGAGCCCCGCGTCGTCTCTGTGCTGACAGCTCAGAGCCTGGAGCCTGTTTCGGATTCTGTGTCTCCCTCTCTCTGACCCTCCCCTGTTCATGCTCTGTCTCTCCCTGTCTCAAAAATAAATAAAACGTTAAAAAAAAAAAATTCAACATAGAGGGCCATTATTAAGCTTAAGAAACATGTCAAGATAATATTTGTCCTGGCACTTGATCTACTGTTTCTAACCCTGTACAGGAGTCCATTGTGAACATGTTGGGCTTCACTTGGCCCACCTGGGGCAGAAGTCACTCACCTGCTGTCTCTACCTGCCCATCTCCTTAGGCAGACTCTGCAATATTGACGGACACCCCTCTTTCATCACCACCATGACTTGCCCCACTGATTCTTCTCAACTTGCTCCCCATATTTCCATCTGCCAAGGGAAATTTTTCTCTCTTAATCTTTCTTTTTCTTTCACTCTCTCTTTGTGTATGACAAATATATTAAGCATTTTGAAGGCAGTTATCATCTTCAGATTTGCTGCAAACAGATCAGAACAGTAGGAGTCCCCTTCTCAAACTTCATTTGTCCGTGTGCCTCAGATGAGCACTAGGCATTAATAAAGACAGTCAGCATGGACACCTGTGCCCCATCTTGAGCAATGGGACCATTTTGAATTCTGTAACAGCTTCTCCTAAGTCAGGGGGGAAGATATGAACAAATGGGAATACCTGTGTGTAATCAACTCCCCAGTCAAGTTGTAGAATATTTCCATCACCCTAGAAAGTTCCATCATGACCCATTTCAGTCAATCTCAGCCCCCTTTAACAACTCTCATTCAGATTTCTAACAGCTTATTTTTGCTAGTTCTTGAACTTCGTATCAATGGAATCTTGACAGTATGTACACATTTATGTCTGACTTCCTTCATACAAAATTCCGCTTTGGGGGGTGCTTGGGTGGCTCAGTTGATTAAGCATGTGACTGGGGTTCAGGTCATGATCTTCCAGTTTGTGAGTTCAAGCCTTGCACGAGGCTCTGTGCTGATAGCTGACAGGTGGAGCCTGCTTCAGATTCTGTGTCTCCTTCTCTCTCTGCCCCTCCCCCACCCACTCTCCCTCTCTCTCAAAACTAAATAAACATTAAAAACAATTAAAAATACAAAGTAGTGTTTTGGGGATTCATCTGTGTTGTGTGTATCAGTAGTCCATTCTACATTTTTTATGAAAATACAATATTTATTATTGTATGTAATAACACAAGAAATGTGTCTGTGTATAATTGTGACAGGAAGTGCAATGGGCAGTAATAAAGGAAATTCCTAATGTACATGAAACGTGCTTGGTAATTTTAATATGTTATTAAAGTCACTGTTGACATTATTACACACAAAAAAGTTTTGTCTCTGATAGAGCATTCCTTAGTAATCATGGAGCCTCTGTGCTTGAGTAGAAATTTTACATGTTTGCTGTCACACAGCAGTTGCCTCAATATCATTTCTTAAACTGAGCTTTTGAATTTAGAATGCCAAAAAAACACTGAAGCCATTGGTGGGTGAGCTGTTATTTAGAAAATATGCCAGAAGCGGCTCCTGGGTGGTTCAGTTGGTTAAGTGCCCAACTCTTGGTTTTAGCTCAGGTCATGATCTCACAGTTCATGAGTTCCAGCCCCGCATTGGGCTCTGTGCTGACAGTGTGGAGCCTGCTTAGGATTCTCTCTCTCTTCCTCTCTCTCTGCCCTTGCCCTGCTTGTGTGTGCTCGCGCTCTCTCCCTCTCTCTGTCTTTCTCTCTCTCTCTCAAAATAAAAAAAGGAACTTTAAAAAATATATGCCAGAAATAGTAGCTGGAAATGCTCATCTGTCAAATCTGGGAGCTATTTTATTTTGTTTTATTTTATTTTACTTCATTTTATTTTATCTTATTTTATTGACTTTCTTAGAACAATTTTAGATTCACAACAAAAGTGACTGGAAGGTATAGAGAGTCCCACATACCATCTTTTGATATTCCCATTATTCATATGTAGTTGTTGCACAGTTCTTAGATATTCTGTTCTCTCTTTTTTTGTTCCATTTTGGAAGTTTCTATTGACTTCCAAATTTTCTATATCCTCAAGCTCACAGGTGCTTTCTTCAGCTATGTCTAGTCTGCTAATGAGCCCATCAAAGGCATCCTTCATTTCTGTTATAATGATTTTGATCTCCAGCGCTTCTTTCTGATTCTTTCCTGGAATTTCTGTCCTTCTCCCTGTGTTGCCCATCTGTTTTTGTATGCTATGTGCTTTACCCATTAGAATACTTAGCATATGAATCATTCCAACATCCTTGCCTTATCTGAATCTGGTTCTGATGCTTAGGCAGTCTCTTCAAACTATGAGTTTTGCTTTTTAGTATGCTTTGATTTTTTTTTCTTGATAGCTGAACATGGTGTATTTGGCAAATGGAACTACAGTAAATAGTCCTTTAGTAATGTGGTGGTGAGGTGTGGGGGAGGGGAAACATGCTCTAGTCCTCTGCTCAGGTCTCCGTCATTAATGAGCCCGTGCCTCTGAACTGAGAATGTCACAAGTGCTTCTTATTTTCCCTCTTTCCCTCTTCAGGTGAGATTGGATGACTAGCATGGGCTACAGATGGGTGTTTTCCTTCCCCCATGTGGACGGATGGCTAGAGCTGGCTGGACTAGAATATTCCCCTTCCCCCAGGTAGTTTAGGCTCTGGTAACATAATTTCTCCTGAAGGCAAGCCTTGTTGAGAACAGTGTGGCCTATTTCAAAATACAGTAAAACCTTGGATTGCAAGTAAGTTGTTCCGCGAGCATTCTGCAAGATGAGCAAACATTTCTAAAAGAATTTAACTTGATAAGTGAGCGTTATCTTGCAATATGAGTAGTACATGATGCCGCACGTCACATGATCACAACCGAGACAATGGTTCTTGAAATTCGCTTTGATATGCAAGTGTTTTGGATTACAAGCATGTTTCCAGAACAATTTATGTTCTCAAACCAAGATATTGCCGTAGTCCCTTTCCCTGTCCCCCTGCAGGTGGCATGAGGGAGGGTTTTCTTTATATTCACTGTGAGAAAACCTGGTCGAGCTCCTGGAGATAAAACTTACAAAAGTGGGGTGGGCACCCTAAGCCTAGGCACCTCTGGAGTTTTTAACTCTAAGACATGTGTACCCCAAGCTCCAACAGTTCCTTAACCACAGTTTAGGTTTCCCTCCCCTTGTACTGTCTCCTGTGGACGTTTCTGCTCAAAGAGCTGCTGCTCCGTGAAATTGTGGTTCTTTGTATTCACCTGCCTGTTTCTACAGTTTGAAGGGACAGTGATTTGCCCTGGGACCTCACTTCTCTGAAAGATCTAAGAAAAGTTGTTGATTTTTTTTTTTCAGTTTCTTCAGCCTATCACTTGTTAGGAAGGAGTGACAACTTCCAAGCCTCTTGTGTGCCAGAACGCCATTCTACTTTTTAAGAAGAAAAATAATGTCAGGTGTCACATACATAAAATACTGTGCAAACATCTGCTTTATTTTTCTCTCAGGAATACCTTTGAGTGTACACAAAAGTTCCAACTTCCTAAAGGGATCCGTCAAAATAAATCTTTAACATTTATGTTTAAATGGATATTTATTCACACTAAAAGCACACCCTAAACTTCTTTTCTGGTCCTGGCAGGTTTTTATGGCACATTACTACTTCATGCTATCTTGTGTCTGCTTACTACAGCTCAAGCCAGAGAACAAATTGATTTTTGATGAGAAATATGCCCTTCTAGGATTTCATTATGCTACCACAAACTTGGTCTGGAGCTCATGGTTGGTGAAATACTGTCATTCATTATTAAGACTGACAAATGATGAGCATTGTGGGAAATTTGCATTTTAAAATGCAGTTTTCCTGCTTTAAAATTCTGTGGTTTATTTGGTCTCTTCCATTCTCCCACCATTCCTCAAATGCTTACTATTCCCCCAAATACCTCACTGTGGTTAAGAGGAACGAGCTCGGCTTCTGTTTGAGAGAAATAGTACATACGTCACTTCCAATTACATTTTTCTGGGCAATTTCAGGAGTGGTGTCTTATGTTTGGGTAAACCTTAGAAATCTAAAAGCCAGTGAAGGGAATGTTCCAGATAGAACAAGAAAAGGTCATATCTGTGATGAATCAGAGGCCATTGCTCAGGCCACTCCAAATTCATTTTAGATTTGTTACAGAAGCATATTCATCATATCACTGGGATGTTGTGAAATCCACAGTGTAGTGATTGGGAGTCTAACTAGCAAGCATCTTTTGGATGCCGATACTTGACCATAGTAAGTACGGTACAATTCGGAGGTTTAGCTATAAATGAGGTCACTTTGTGAATACCTCCCCTTCTACTACTTGTTTCTCTTACCAAAAAATTATATTTTCTAGTATTAGGAGGGGATTCTTGGGAAAAATAGGTAATGCAAATCTATTTCAAGGCTCTCAGGAGAAACAATTGATCATACCTTCACTTGAGGTTCTGACTCTAGGACATACTGAAGAGTTTGGTGCTCCTAGCTGGGTTTCCAGGCCTCAGGTGAGGAATGGCATTCATGTACCTTTAGGCTTCCTTACATCTTTTGGTTTTCTCACACCTTTAAGTAAATAAGGTAAATGTAGGGAGAGGGACCTAAATAAGCCCTGTGAGGGACAAAGGGTATGTGACTTATTCTATTTCATCTTCACAGCAAGAGGGTAGCCTTATCCCCATATTACTGGGTGGGCAAAGAATAGAAACATGCTTTGTAGAAACACCTGCCTGGCTCGGTCAGTGGAGCATGTGACCCTTGATCTCAGTGTTGTGAGTTCGAGCCACACATTGGATGTAGACATTACTTAAGAATAAAATCTTAAAAAAAATAAAAAGGAACAGGCTATACTCACACAGATTGCCGTTTTCACGGCAGGATGCAATGTCTAGTAGGTTTGACTGCAAAACATTTTCTCTTTTCCTTATTCCAGGGTTTCTCTGGAAACAATTCCCATGCCTCTGAATTCTTTGCAGTAATATGCACAATTTATTACATATATAATATTTTTACTCTGGACAGTCAACAAGTGAAACCATCTTCCAAAACTGGCCAAGACCTAGATAAGAAGAAAAACCACTCCTGAGTGCCGTACATCCTCAGTGGGATTTCAAAAAGCATATCAGTCTTTGCTCAATGTATCAGTCAGATTTTTCTGCATTACAAATGACCTCGAAAGAGCAAAGGCTAACAGCAAATAGCATTTATTCTCTTGTTCACAGTTCTGCAGATTGACTGGGTTTAACTGGTTGAGGCTGGGCTGGACCTGACTGACCTGGATCCCAGCCTTTTGGTAGTGGTCAGTCTGTTTCACCTACCTCACTTCAGGTGCCATTCTGAAAGGGCAGTGGCTACCTGGAACATTCCATTTTTATGCCGGTGAATGCTCTTAAAGTCTCGCATTTGCTCCCATCCCATTGACCAAAGCAAGTCACATAGCCAGACTCAACATCAGTGACACAGGGAAATATACTCCACTTACAGGATAGTTTTGAAAAATAAGGGTGCCAGAGGGTGTGGCAAAGAGGAGTGAGGAATTCAATATGCTTATCCAATCCAGCACATTCAGAATCCAAACCATCAAAAAGAGACACAGTAGTCTAATGGTGACATTACTGCCCACATCAAACTGTGTTCTCCATCACAACAGAGAAATTTTCAGAATTTCTCACTTGTGATCTTTCAGAGTGTCTTTGAAAATGATTTTCAGGATGATGTACTCCAGTGGGCTTTCAGTATATCAAAAGACATATTTTTGATCATAGAAATTATATAATTATATCAAATAATGTGTTATTTTTAATCACAGTCTGAGTTGCTAAGATTGCATTAATCTCTGTGTTTCTCAGCAAAAGAGTGGCTGCCATTTGTAAATTCTATCAAACCATAGAGTGGAGTTCTCACCAATTGCACCAGCTCTAGCTAAGAAAACTTCACATGCTGAAATCTGGAGACTGGTTCAGATGGATCTCAGGACATAAGAGTGTAGCAGCCAAGGTCTGTCTTAACATTCATATGTGAAGAGGAGAGGCTCTCCATGCTCAGTGTTTATTGCACAAGAGTTGATCAGTGAGAAACTTCAGAGAAATTCCTGGGATTATGAGGGCAGTTTGCAAACTTAGGCCTTCAAGGGAACTTGGCTAGTTACTGGGGAGTAAAAGCCAATAAGCAGGGGCTTTGGGGACTCACTCCTCTTCTTCCATGTTATGGTGTCATGGTTAATGCTGCTGGAAGCTGTGATGAAAATATTCAGCACATCTCCTTCAGGAGAACCTTGCAACCTGGCTGTGCAGGTGGGAACATAAAAGCTTTTTAGGACATATGTGGTTTCATGCCTCTAATTCAGTGACACTTGAAGCTAAGAGACCCTCTATAATGGTGTGTCTCTGAAGGAGCTCCTGTTCTCTGACCCAGCTTGAAGGTCACAGAAGCCCAAGAGGTGTTTTTTGGACCTAAAGCCAAGGGACCTATTTCTCATTCTCCTAAGTCCATGCCTTTAGGTTGTGCCAAGGTCACATGTGTTGTGGAAGTTCTTGCCCAGCAGGCACAAGAGAGCCGCACAGAATTAGTTTGTTTCCTTCCCTCTGGTGAGAGAGATGATTTTCCTAGGCTTTAGGTGGCATAAAATCATTTCAGGATGCTAGGAAGCTTCACACCTTATTGAGCACATACTTTGCTCTGAGCACTGAGGGTGAAAAGGTGAATAAGACAGATAAGGGCTCTGCCTCATGGAGTTTATATTCCAGTGGAGTTACTCATGGTAACCAAGCATTTCAGAGTATGAGGGGGGCCACACAACTGCTCTGGAAAGCCAAAATGAGGAGTTTGGACTTTGGTCACAAGTGTGGAGCAAGTCACTGGCATCTCTTAGCATGGCTATGACATGGTGTGCTTTATGTTTAGAAAGATCATTGGCTACAAGGTGCATGCACCACAGGGTGCCACCAGTTCAAAAGTAGAAACTTCATTTTTGTCTTTTCAGTAGATCCCAATATAAATCTTTCCTACTCAAATGTGATACCCTTGGTGAACTCCCTTGATTGCCCCTGTAGGAAAAATGTTCTTTTAAAAGAGAATATTAGAAATCTTCTGTTCCAGGTGATTCTATGAGATCTTTCATCTCCTTTCTCAAGAGACTTATTCAAAGTTAGTAGGAACAGCTTGCATAGAATAGCATTTGTTTCACGAGCCATTTCTTAGGTCATTATTATAATTCCTTAGGCAAAAGATGATTTAAAAAATATCCTCAGAAATAGAAGCTGGAGCTCATAAGTTTTAGAAACTGATGAAGCTTGCATAGATTGTAACCTTGTGTCCCATAAAAGTGTGGCTCATTCATACCCGCTTTGCAGAGCAAAGGAAAGACAACTTGAAAGGAAAACTTCATGTTGCACAATGTTTTAAGTAGGTGAAAGCAAAAGTAACTCAAGTCTGAGGCTGAATATAGTAGAATTTATGGAGTGTCACTTGCTATGGAACACATAATGTCAAGTGAAATGAAAGAATGGGTGTGGAAAGAGTTTAATGATAAGAAGTACAGAATTTTCCTTCTCCCTTGTATATATGACAATCCTAGAGGTCTTGCTTGGAAAATCAGTGCTAAGCTGAACAAAATAATGGGTAAGGCAGGACCACAGAGAGAGGTGTGACACACAGAAGTTCTGTTGTGAGCCAGTGAGCTTCAGATTTCTAGGTTCCAATTGTGTCCAGTATGATGGTACCTATATGTTGAGGAGTAATTGTACCATCCCATCCACCAGCTTTTCTACAATCCCCAGGGCATTCCTTGGGCCCCATCCATACTCTGAAATGCAGACATTAAATGGTAGACTGGCTGCCACCCGAGAAAGAGAGCAAAACATCAGTGACCCCAGGTCTATTGGGTGTGACCAGGCAGGAGGCCCCGTGCTTGGCACACTGAAACAAGCTTTCTCATCCTATGTGCCTCCAATTTCATTTCCTTCTCTTGGAGTTTGAAACTGTTGCCTCAGGAGGTGAATCTCTGAAGGAGAGGGGTCATGGTAAATTCCATTCATTCTATGGATGTGGGAGGATGAACAATAGCAGGCACTCGGCTAGGGTATGGGTGGAATCAGGCAGACTCAGGCTTGGGTATTGGCCCTGCCCCTTGCTTGGGTTCTCTAAGAGCCACTTTCATTCTATAAAGTGGGAAAGACTACACACATCTTGAAGGGAGTTTTGAAGGTTCAGGCAATTTTATGTGGAAGCCAGAGGTGACAGGGCTCTTAAGGACAGCCTAGGCTCCCACCCTTGCCACCCATGGCCACATGCAGTATCTTTGCTTCCTCTTCAAGCATATGCTGGTTTAAACCACATTAGTGGTTGATACTGAGTCTACCAATGCTTGCATAACACTTAGACTGCATTTTGCACACCTCTTGGTAGTTTTTAATATAAAACCAAATTAATCATCTTTGGTCACTGCCTCCCTGAATACACTAAAGTCACTGTTCATTTATAGACCAGCTCATCTTCAATTATTCTCCCTTGTTCTTTTCATTGGGTTGTTGTGGAGATTAATTAATATAATACATATAAATGCTAGGTAGAGTGACATGTACATAATAACTACTCAATAAATGTTAACAGCAGCAGCAGCAGCAACAACAGTTTACTGTGGTTTCAAGATTTCTGTCCAGTGGGGCCAGGCTTCCATGCCAGTGTGAGCCTAACCTATATGACCTCTACCCTCCCCCCTCCCCAAAGTAAAATACTATTGTGCTTCCATGCTGACAACTTCGAACTTATTTCCTCCATATCATTAAGTAATTTATAAAACATTTATCTACCATGCACATGCCAGACCTTACAAGTAGAAAAGTCTGAAGAATGGGTGCCATCAGATAAAACATGACCCCTCATTTTCTCAAGTTCATGAATGCATGTTGATTGCAGTCGTGGTTTGGCTTCCCCCCAAATCAGGCTCAGAGGCAAGGGTTTGAGTTCAAGTAGTTAACTGGGGAGATGATTTCAGGGAAAGAAGCCAATAAGAATGCAATTTGCCACTGTGAACAACAGGTGGGTAATCCCACCAGGCAACTCGAGGAAACTGTATGAAGCATGCACCTCAGTGTTGTCTTGCCTGAGGGGTGAGTGAGCTGGGATATTTATCCACAATCTCTCATTAATCATGGGTTGAGAAATGTTGCTGGTGGTCTTGATTCCCTGACACTTTGGACCTGCCCCACCTATGGTGTCACTATGGACACCCTCAGTTAAAAGCCTGCTGGTGCTAATGGGTGTAAATCAAGCCAGTGTGCAAGGATGGCATATGCCAAGGGGATGTATATAGGGTGTTGTCAGCATCTGCTATGTCTATTGAACTTGTTAAGATGCCATATGATGTATATATGTGCATATTTTACAAAAACCTGCCTTTTCAACACCAGCTGAGACTCCACCATCTTACCGACAGGCTGGGGATGTCTCGCTCTTGCCTACTGTGGTGCCCTTTGCTCTCCTGAGGAAAGCCAGTGACACCCTCTTTAGCATTCTGCTGCTGTGCTCACTGCAGTCACTGAGGCCAGTGTCACTCTTATTACTTCACCTGTTTTATCTTTTGTGAAACTCAGCCTTTAGCCAGAATTGTCTGAGTGGCTGCTCTAGCGATTGCTTAACGGTGAGCCTCCTTCAGCTCATTTCTTTCAAGTAATTTGATTTCATCGTGCTATCAGAATTGCTTTTATGTCTTGGAAGGAGGCCTAGGGGGAAGGGGTTGACAAAAACTGTTTTGAGATTAAAAAATAAATTCATTTCCCTATACTTTCCCTTGCTCACCCATATACCCCATACTCTTATACCCCCACAGCCCCGCACCTTGGTGCACCCTCCATCTGTATCCCCCTACCTCTCCTCCTGACCAAAGGCAGATGTGTGTGTGTGTGTATGTGTGTGTGTTCGTTCAAGAAATAGTCATGAGGAATGTTCTGAGAAAGACAACTCATCTCACGCTTCATGTCCTTTTACTTGAGCTTGTAAAGTATACTATTTCATGTCCCTGTGGTCCCCACACCAGAATTTTTGTGCTAAGATGGAAAATGTTGTGGTTATACTGTCTCAAAATTGAAGCAAAGTGTAATTTTGCATTGATAATAAACATTGACAATCTCAGTTCAACTGATGTTAACATTTCAATAAACCCAGTGATACATCCCTGTCATTTGGGACAGTCTGAGATTTGCATCAATGCTGAACACCCCATGTTTAAGACCTGCATAGTATTTTGCTTGAGTTTGTGTGTAAATAGAAAAAAAAGTACCAACATGCTTTAAAGATTTGATAGGGAGTGAGAACTCAAAATTGAATGTGAATTTCACATGCAGAGTTCCAGAGAGGTTTTGTTTTTGCTTTTGATTTTTTTTTAACTCTTGCTTCTAACTTTATCGCAATTCAGTACTAATCTTGTGCTTCTAGCCACTGAGGGATGGTTAGTATGGCAACCAGTGTTTCATCACAGCTTTGGACTAAGTACCCTTCTTGGTGAGATGAGATTATGGACTAAACACCCTTTGAGGCGAAAACCACTCCAGAAGAACTTGTGCATGGTTTTTACGCTTGTGAGCTTTGCCTGGGTGTTGATATCTAGGTTGCCTTATTCTTACAACTGCTAGAAAGGCATCCACAGTTAAGGCAGAGGTGACTCCTTATGGCTGGGCTTGACAGGGATATCAGGGGCAATGCAAGAAAGCGAGGCCCTGGCTAGACTGTACATGGTAGAGGGGGGTTGACATTTGGATGCATGGGTTAATCATACCTGAAATTATGTTCAATTTGATATTTTTTTGCAGTAAGAACTTCTTTGAAATAACTGACTTAAGGCATTACCATATGCCCTCGATGGTAGGGTGATCCAGAGCTGCAAGCAGACTGTCATTTTAGGTTTAAAACAAAAGCTGATCCATTGCTTCTGCCTGCAAAAAGGGTAGTTTTACAGGCAAAGCAAATTATGTCTACTTTTATTTCAGTAGAATATGCTAGATTTTCAGTAGAATGTGTTTTATTTTATGTATTTTTATTATTCTTTAATTCAAGTATGACTGACACAGTGTTATATTAGCTTCAGGTGTATAATATAATGATCAAAAATTCTACACGTTACTCAGCGCTTATCGAGATGTGCACTCTTAATCCCCTTCGCCTGCTTCACCCAACACCCCACCTACCTCTGCTCTGACACACACCACAAACACCAATTTGTAGAAAGTGGTATTTTTTTTTTATGTCAGGGAAACAAATTTAGTCTTTGTGTCAGAGCAATCGACAAAGTTGAAGATATTGGAGAATTATCAACAACAGCAAAAGAATAAAAGAATGAAACCTAGAGAGGAACTTCGTCTATGACAAGGTCAAAACCAGATTCATTCGAATTGTGTTGAAAACATTCCAGATTTTTAACAATTCCATCAAACGAATAGTCCAATGGCTGGGCAGGACCTTCAGTGAATCTTCATTGCTATATCTTTCTGCAATTTGATTAAAAGAGAAATATCTGCTTAATAACTGAGTAAAAGGAAAATATCTGTCTAATGAGTTATTTGCTGTACCATGGATAAAAACTATCGTAAATTGAATTTTCTGTTTCAATTTTTACCTCTCTTGTTCAAAATTTGTAAATATTGTGTTGGTTTAATTCTGGTAGGAGTGTAAATGGGTAAAACTGCTTTGGAAAACTGGCAGAATCTACCAGAGTTAAATGTCTGCTTAAGCGATGAACTGGTAGCCCCAGCTCCCAGGTATATACTCAACAGAAACAGTGCTCATGTCCACCAAACGACATTTATGATAATGTTCATGGCAACTTCATTCCTAATAGCTCAAAACTGGAAACAATCCACTTGTCCATCAACAGTAGAATGGCTAAATAAATTGTGGCATATTCATACAATGGAATACAACACTGCAGAGAAGAAGAAGCAGCTTCTGCTATATGTAACAACATGAATAAATCAGGCAGGCATAATGTTGAAAATTTGGACCAAAAGTGGTGCACATTGTATGTCTATATATGTGAAGTGTAACAACAGACAAAACGAATCTGTGACAGTAGAAGAGAGAATAGCAGTTTCTTCATGGGGTAGATATTGACTTGGGACGAGGCAGTTTTCTGAAGAGCTAGAAATATTTTATATCTTGATTTGGGTAAGGGTGGTATGTGTGTATGATGTATGTATGTACATTTGCGTGCATGTAAAAATTTTGCAAGTAGTTTCAATATAAAAGTAAACAAAAAGAAAAAATCACTTACACATTCTGTAAATCAACTTCAACATTCACAACAGAAGTTAAATTTAATAATCTATACTAATGAATAAGGAACTAAACTTTGGAATGCCAACAGAAGCACAGATTCTATGTACACCTGGGCACACACATATATAATTCCCTGCACGCCTGGCCCTAAATTATTAATGGCTTGTTCAGCCTCATTGACCCTCATACTTGGAAGAGATTTTCTATGTCATTTAATTCAATGATTCATCTAAAGCTTGTCTGCAGCCTTCCCTCTGGGTGGCCATCCTGCTTTTATGAACAAAAGCCCTCTGGTGACCAGAATACATTGCGACCTCCCGAGGTAGGCCTTACTGTCGTCGGGAGCCCATCCCTGAGCAAAAATCTATCCTGTCTATTCATTGGTCTTACTTGTAACCCTTGGAGTCTTGCAGTTAAGTGGACAAAGAATTGTGCTGTTGCTGTTTCCTCTGAACACCATACTTCATCTTGTATAGATATATGCCCACTGAAAGAAGGCATATTTTCAGGGACATTTGTCTTGATATTTCCCTCCATTTTTAATTGATTACAGGATATCATTCCATTAGGAACTGTGTTTTCTCATATGAATCTTCTCAGTAGTTTCCCCTCAGGGATGAAATAGGATAATGTGGATATATCATTGCACCCTTCACCCTCTGAGACTCTAGAGCTAAACACCCTTGTTCTCCCAGTGCTGGCTTTCTTGCTGTCAGTACAATGAATCACAAGTCCACAGTCCATTCACTCATTCAACACACATTTATTGATCATCTTGTAGGTGCCAGCAATGGTTTAGAGATACAGTGATAAGCAAAACACGGATGTGATGTCTGCCTCCTTAGGGCTTTCACTCTACTAGGATTATTAATCAAATATGTACATAAATAAAGGTAAAATTGAAGCTAAGATGAGTACCACCAGGAAAAGCTCCATGATGTTATGAAAGTGTCAAATAGGGAGTCGTCAGAGAAGCCTTCTCTGGAGAAGTGATGACTGGGAAAAGAACAAATAAAAGTTAAAATAAGCTAGGAAACGAGGGAGAAATGTCATTTCAGGAAGAAGATACAGCATGAGCAAGGCCTTCTGGCAGAGAGCAAAAGCAAACATGCCACATTCAAAGAACAGAAAGAAGGTCAGTGTAGCTGGAGTTGAGGAAGCAACGAGCGATACAGTGTGAGAAGAGCCTAGAGAGGTAGGAAAGAGTCACACCATTCAGGCAGGAAATATGAGCACTAGTTTGGGCTTCAAGTGCTTATAAAGGACATCTCTTGGAAGGTAGCAGAACAAACTAAAGATAGAACAAGTTTTGAGAGAGCATCCTTAAATTAGTAATTTGGGAATAAAAATGTTGCTTCAAGGAGCAGGGTGTGATCTAGGGAGGCGGTGGAGTGGAGGTGGTTGTCAAAAATGACCAGGTCAAGGAACTGGCAGGCCAGGTGGGTCATCTTATTGGACACTGAAGTCACCCACGGTTATGGCAAGCCTTGAGATACAGATGAAAACAATAGCTCAGTGCCAGAGGCTTTGATAAATGTGGGAAAGTGACCAGAAGGTCACATATAATTGGGAACTGACTGTAGTTGCCATGGTTCTATGAGAATTTTTATAATTTCTCTGTGGGGACTTACGTCTTCTAAAGGTTAATGCTGACGGCCATTGCAACTGAGCATGATTACAGCATTTATTAGCTTTATATAGCCCTATAATCTTATGATTTAAGTACTTCTTAAACACATCAAAAAGTTGGAGAAGAATTTCATGGGAGGAGAATAAATAGGAAAAACTAAGACCCAAGTCTAGAAAGGCTCCTTGTGGTGTATCATGCCCAGCTAAGGAGCTAAAGTTCACTCTGTAATTGCTGGAGAGTCCCCAAGGTCACCATTGTTTTGTGTAATGTTGTGGTAACTATACTTTAGGAAGAATCACTTAGAAGTGGTGTGTTCAACAGAACGGAGAAGCGGGGGGATGACCAAAGAGGCACGATTATGAGTCAACTACAGTAATCAAAGTGAGGACTGATTGTTCTTTGAATGAGATCCCATGGCAAAGAAGGAAAGGAAGTGGTATAAAATATTTCAGAGGACTCAGTTACCAGCTGGGGAAACAGTTAAATACTGAAGCAGTGTTTAGGAGAGAGATATCCATGAGCAGAAACCAGAAAGACTGGAAGAAGTTCATTTTGTGGAAGAATACACATTACACTTCTGGTTCTGGAGTGTATCAAGGGGAGGTATCCAGGTGATTACAAATGTAGATGTTAAACTCAGAGGGGAGGTGGGGGTAAGGTAAACTAGAAAAGCCACCTGTAGTTAACCCCTAACCACAAATGCCCATCCCAGCCTCTTGCTTTTTCCTTGCAGTCCACAGGGAGTCCTTTTCTTTCTACCTCTCATCACTTGTCTTACCTTTTCCATTAATTCCTACTTGCTCACACATACTTCTGAGGACAGTGTCTCCTCAGCTCCCCGCTTTATTGTTCTCTTCCCCAAACATTCTATCACTTCCTAGAAAGCCTCCTCTTTCTTGCTTAGCTCCCTTTGTCTGTGTCCCCACATCCCTGATTCATTCGCATGCATGCCTCTTATTTATTTCCTCCCTCTGACTTTGGGTTTTAGAGGACAGGGGCTCATTAAACATGTCTATATATCTTCTCTTTTCTGGTTCAATAATAATTTGCTTAATGAACGAACTAACAGGTTTTATTTTAAGGGTTTTATATTTTGAAACCTTCATTTAAGGAAAATGTAAATAGATGAAACAGTTCAAAACAAATTCACAATCCCAAATGTCATAGATGAATTTACAAAGTTTAAAAAGTTATGGGGTGCCTGGGTGGCTCTGTCGGTTAAGCGTCCGACTTCAGCTCTGGTCATGATCTCATGGTTTGTGAGTTCGAGCCCCGCGTTTGGCTCTGTGCTGACAGCTCAGAGCCTGGAGCCCATTTCAGATTCTGTGTCTCCCTCTCTCTCTGCCCCTCCCCTGTTCATGCTCTGTCTCTCTCTGTCTCAAAAATAAATAAATGTTAAAAAAAATAAAAAAATAAAAAGTTGTGCACATTTTTGCTATGCCAGTGGTTCTCTCTCTCATATGACAGTGGTCAAGTGGAGCTTGGCCCTGCTTTATTTTGTCCCCTTTCCTAATGCACTCTCTTACAAAGTGTGTAGGTAGAAACCTAATCAGAAAAGCAACATTTGTTCTTGGAAATGTGGACAAACATCTCTCTCTTGCTCCTCTTCTTTCATACATTTTCTCTGAAAGTCTAATGAGATTTATACCGTTAGTATAAACTACTGGAATATGTATTTGCCTTCCAATAAAACTGGTTTTTTAAATCCCAGATCTCCCCATTTCAGCAATACCTCTCTCTTTCTGCATCTGCACAGAACAATGTCACAGGAGCCCCCTGATTAAAAGGCATGTTAGTGGATGATGCTGCAGCTGGCTAACACAGAATACCGACTAAGGTGAAGGCTGACTTTAGATGTTGGGAATGGCATACATTTAATGGATGCTCCTAGAAAAAGGAGCTAGAGGAGCTCAGATAGGTGAGAGGAATCATAGAAGGCAGTGCTGAAAAATCCAGGAGGAGAATCTTCAAATCTATAGTGACAAAAAGTAGATTTATAGCTGCCAGGGGCTGGGGTAGAGGGATATTGAGGAGTGACTATTAGTGGGCACAGAATCTTGTGGGGGGATGATGAAAATATTCTGGAGTTGGTGGTGATAGCTGCACAACTTTGTGGAACTATAAAAATCCACTGTGTTGTATACTTTAAAACAGTAAAAAAAATTTTTTTTTTAAATCCAGGAGGGAAGAGGTATTGAAACATGGAAAACTAGTCAAGCACATCTGATACAGGAAAAGATGAAGACTGATTTGAATGAGTGATTGACTATATGAGATTTGGTGATTAGGAAGCCAATAGTAAGTTTAAAGAAAGTAGTTTCAAAGGAATAGTCACTCCCATCTTTTCTTCTTTTTTCCCCATAAATATAGAATTTGTAAGGTTATTCCTTCACATATATTTTATTGGCAGAATGTATGATGATTCTGCAAGTTCAAAAATATGTTTGATTTATATAAGCTAAAGAGATATTCTGGATGGGTTTTAGAAATTCTGATTATGTGTGCTACTGCTCAGTAGGACATAAGTGTCTTTCTTCCCATCTTTCTAAAATCAAATCCATAGTGCACAACCAGGTCAATTCATGCTGTCTTAATCTCAAACATAATTTTTTTTAGCATTTATTTATTTTTAAGAGACAGAGAGAGACAGAGCACAAGTGGGGGAGGGGCAGAGAGAGAAAGAGAGAGACCCAGAATCCAAAGCAGACTCCAGGCTCTGAGCTGTCAGCACTGAGCCTGACTCGGGGCTTGAACCCACGAACTGTGAGATCATTACCTGAGTTGAAGCTGGACGCTTAACCGACTGAGCCACCCAGGCGCCCCTCAAACATAATTTCCAGTGGCCCTAAAAAGAAGGCCTTTGAATTCTGACAATAACTTTCTTTGAATTCTGATAATAACTTTCTTTGAATTCTGGTAATAACTTTCAGTGGTATGGCTATTTGGCAAGTTGCTTGTCCTGTCTTGTGCCAGTTCATTGATAGAGTCCTGCTGGCCCATGACCCTGGGTCAAGTACATGTATTCTCTAGCCATATTTACTTGGTTTATAAATTGAGGGTAATAAACCTTATATGAGCACCTCTTATGAGAATATTATATGAAAGTGCTTTGAAAACTCTTAAACAAATGTAGATATATTTTTAATTGACTGTTGTAGAATTTAAAAGACAGTTAAATCCTTTTTCTTGTTAGTGCTGGACTGGCATAGCACTAGCCCCTTTCATGCGTCATATGTGTGATCATGGGCTTCATATCCATGGGTACCTTACTGAGACCTGTCTTGCTCAGTAGTAATTGGTTGAATTGCATACCGCTTAAATGAGAAAAATTCAGTGTCATACCATCATTGAATTCTCTATTGCCTTCATCTTTTTTTGTTTATTTGTTTTATTCTGTTCTTCACTTAGGATTCCCGAATGAGCCTGCTTCCATTGTTGCCCTCAGCACCATTAAGGAATGGCTGGCCAAGAATCATCACGAGGTAGGAGGAACAACATAATTAGAAAACATTGAAAATGGTATAATTTGATCCTCAATCTCAAAAAAAGCAGAAAAATTTATTCCATAAATATCAAGTAGACCTAGTCATTGAGCCAAAGCTAGCTGACCATGCTTTGTTGAGGTTACATAGGTGATTGAATATTTTCCAGTAATTAATTGAATGAAGGGATTATGCTGATTGTTTTTGGTGGTGAATATATACAAATTGATCAGTCTCATTTGGTCATGATCTCATTTTTACATCTTTAGATAGTATGGGTTTTGTGTGTAAAAGAGAGAACAGGATGGATTGTCCTGTGATATTTTCCTTAAGGAGTTAAGCTATCTTTGTTGACAGGGATTCCTGGTGTATGGTAATTTTTTGGTATCTTGAGGTCCCTTTATTTATAATTAATCATTCCCCTAAAGTAACTTCTGAGTGTGAAATTGGAGTACAAATGGATAATTGATAGCTAAATCCTCATGATTAGGATTTTTTATGAAACTGCTTCTCTTGGACTATTCATCATGCATCTTATTCTGCTTATTTAATAAAATCTTTAGGATATGTTTAGTGATTAACAGGAGCATTACTCAACAAAGTAACACAATAAGTAGAGATACTGTGGAAGCTTAGATTTCAAAATTTTGGCAACTAACATATTGTAACAGTAAATAGGTTTCATATAATACACAACTTTGTGTGTTTTTATTCTGATTTTTTCTCAGATATTCATGTGAGTGCTATAAAGAATTTTGTTCCATTTATGATAGACCATGAATTTAGCTTTCTTCTTGGGTAGGACATGGATTATTTGGAAATGTTTGAGTATGGAGACAGACTGTGGGCCTTTGCTAATAATATGAGAGATAGCTTCTTGGTGCCTTTGTGAATTTAAAAAAAAACAGCAGTGTAATTTTCTGTTAATTGCTGTAATTTCAACATTTTTAAAATAGATTCAGAAATTGTTACTCTCCAGGAGGAGTAAAGACCACATGGCCAAACATATCCATTTTGGTGCTTGTTCTTTCTTTTCCTCTTACTCTGAAAGGCATGCATGCATATAACAGATTTGATATAGAGGATGGCTGTAATAACCTCAAAGAAGCAGAATTTTTTTAAAAAATACCAAAAATAACCAGCTTACAAAACATTTCTTTGACATGTATTATTTTCACAACAATCTCATGAAGCATCTAGCATAGGATTCTCATCTAGAATCAAAAGGTTAAATGACATACTCAGGATTTCAGACTCACAAAGCCAAGAGTCTGACTTTGCCCTCCTAACTCCAACAGCCATTCCTCCTTGGAGGGATCCTGAGGCCAGAGAGAGAAGTTCAGTCCCTTTGAAAGTGGTATTTTTAATATATCTCTTGGTTACGGTAAAAGCTCCTTACCTGGACCATCTGCTTAGCAAAAGTGTCGAATGTTTCATGAATACAAATTGAGCTAGTGTATTGGTGCAAATCCATATTTCCAGTAAAATAGTGATCCAAGGATATTCCCTACTGATGAAAATTCACATGTGTCATGGTGGCATGTGAGAGAAGTATGTATACTCACACAAAAGTCATCAAGGAGATGATTATGAAGAGGAAACTTGTTGGTCATTTTTATAGTTCATTGAAAAATCCTACTGATGGGTTTTCTCTGTTAAACTATGCAGGTTATTTTTCATGGAAATGTGTTAGTGTTTCCCACTTAAATGGTCTGTGCCCTGACAAACCTTCTTAGCTTCCTCTGTCTTTGAGTCTGTTCTTTTGCTTTCAGATCTTTTCCTTGCACATTTCTTGGGTCTGTTGTATAGAAATTTAAGTAGTTTAGATTAAGGAACACAGGTCAGTTATCACCACTGTGACCTTAAACATATAATGTGCTAATTCTCTTTTAAAAGGCCTCTTTTTCGGGGTGCCTGGGTGGCTCAGTCGGTTAAGCGGCCAACTTTGGCTCAGGTCATGATCTCACGGTCCGTGATTTCGAGCCCCGCATCAGGCTCTGTGCTGACAGCTCAGAGCCTGGAGCCTGTTTCAGATTCTGTGTCTCCTTCTCTCTGACCCTCCCCCATTCATGCTCTGTCTCTCTCTGTCTCAACAATAAATAAACGTTAAAAAGAATTTAAAAAAAATAAATAAACAAAAGTCTTCTTTTTCCAATATGCATTAGCTAATGTAAACATGTTAATTTGAACAAGTCAGATTTTACTTAGTAAATGAATTGTAAGTAGTAGGAGATAGATAAAAGCTATACAAAGTTTTTTTATAGCAGTATTTTGATTTAGTTTTTGCTCTGTCAAAAAACAAACAGGTTAAGGACTTAAGAAAGAATATTACTGGGGCGCCTGGGTGGCTCAGTGGGCTGGTTAAGTGGCCGACTTCAGCTCAGGTCATGATCTCCTGGTCCGTGAGTTCGAGCCCCGTGTCGGGCTGTGTGCTGACTGCTCAGAGCCTGGAGCCTGTTTCAGATTCTGTGTCTCCCTCTTTCTCTGACCCTCCCCTGTTCATGCCCTCTCTCTGTCTCAAAAATAAATAAATGTTAAAAAAAATTTAAAAAAAAAAAGAAAGAATATTACTTCTCTGTCAGTTGTTTCTTCATTGCAGTATTGTTTTAACATCCTGATTGTTTAAGGTATTTATTCATTAATTCACTCATTTGACAAATAACCACCAGGATTTTTCTAGATGTGAGGGACAGAACGCTATAAAGCAAAATCATCCTCTTACGGTATACATAGTCTAGGAAAGAGAAACTTCAAAAACTAAAGGAACAAGACAGTTGAAAGAGTACTCTATAAAGTAAAACAGGGTAATGAGAGAGTGAGTTATAGGAGGATGTGGTTTTAGATAATTTACAGAGGGCTCTGAGGACATAATCTTGGAACAAAGATTTGTATGATGGAAAGGAGCAACCCAAGCCACAGAGAGATCTTGAGGTAGAACATTCCACATAGAAGTAATAGCAAGAGAACAACCCTGGTGGGAAAATGAATTTACTGTTTGCAAGTAATAGTAAGAGACAATAGAAACAATGCTGTTGGATCAGAGATTAAAAAAAAAAAAGTGGCAGAAAACAAATTTGGACAAGTAGGTAGGAGTCAGATCATAGAGTGCTATGGTTTATGGAGAAACTTGGATTTTTATTCTAAGTCTAATGGGAAGTTGTTGAGGGTTTGGGACAGGGAGTGGCATGATGAGATTCACCTTTAAAATGACAAAAGGCTGGCTGCTGCCAGAAAGGACTTGAGAGAAGATGTCAGAATAGAAAAGGGAAGACTGATGAAGAGGATACTGCAGTAAATCCAGGCAAGAAATGAGGATTCTTTGAAATATAGCGATGGCAGAAAAGGAGGTAACAGCATCAGGTTTGGAATATGTTTTGACGATAGAGCTAGCAGGACTTGGGGATTGTCTTAAGATAGGATAGCTCCTGCTGCAGTTACAAACAACCTCCAAATCTTAGTGCCATAAAACAGCAAAGGTTTATTTTTGCTCATGCTATTTGTATGTCTTGAGTCAGCAGAGGGCTCTCGCTTAGTCAAGAACCCAGACTGACAGACACTCTACCATGTGAAATATCATCTATCACATAACAGGAAAAGATAATCAAGTAATAGCTCTTAAATGCTTCTGCAAAGGAATGATGCATATAACTTTTTCTCAGATTTCACTGTCCAGAACAAGGCACCCAGGGGACAAGGAAATGAAGTCCTCTCAAATATTCAGAAGAGAGGCAACCGGATATCAATGAACAGTAGTAGTGTCTATCATAGCAGTAAATCATGTGTGGTATATGAGGAAAACGGAAGAGTCAAAAATAGCATCTAGGCTTTTGACCTAAGCCCCTGGTAAATTTTGGTGCATTTACTAAGAAACTTGGTAGGGGAGCATGCTGATATAAAAAACATAAAGAAAACAATAATGATGTCGCAGACAGTTAAGTTTGAGGTGATTTGAGATACAGAATGAAGATTTCAAATAGAAAGGTGGTTACTTGAGCCTGAAGCTCAGGAAAGAAGTCAGACAGAAAGGCAAGGTAAAATTGATCAGATTATCATAATTTTAACTTGGGTTTTGGTCTTAGTTTGAGATTAGCTACAAGAAGTAGAAAAACATTCAAGCTATATTATGTAAAGGAAGATATATTATATAAATGAATGATAGAAAAAAAAAAAAGTCTTGAAATTCAAGGGCTAGAACTATAGCAGGGTCTCATGAGTAACCAGAACTACAGACTATAAATCCAACAAGAAGCAAGGGAGTTCATTTACATACTCTCTCAATCTCTCTCATGTCTATGTTTCATTGATTTTTTTTTTTTTTTTTTTTTTGTCCATTATCTTCATTACCCATTCACCAGCTTAATATGGCCCCATTACGACTGGGTCCCTCCTTGAGGCAAAGCTAGGGTTGAGGTCAGGGGGTAAAGTTGCAACTTCTGGACCTTTCATCTGGTTATGTCCCTTAAAATTTTCTTGGGGCACCTGGGTGGCTCAGTCGGTTAAGCGTCCGACTTTGCTCAGGTCACGATCTCGCGGTCCGCGGGTTCGAGCCCCGCATCAGGCTCTGGGCTGATGGCTCAGAGCCTGGAGCCTGCTTCAGATTCTGTGTTTCTCTCTCTCTCTGCCCCTCCCCCATTCATGCTGTGTCTCTCTCTGTCTGAAAAATAAATAAACATTAAAAAAAAATTAAAAAATAAATAAATAAAATTTTCCTTTAAAAAAGTTGGGAATCCGTGTAAATGTGACTTCTATCAGTGGCCATACTTCTCTCAGTCAGATAAGTATATGATTCAATGGTGCATATCTTCATGATTTTTGATCATTGATAATTGATGTTGTCATGTAATTAGTGAGCCTTCGCATTTTACCGTTTACTTACCCTCTGTTTCTAAACCATTAGGAAGGGATACTTTTTTTTTTTTTTTTTTTTTTCAACAACAGTTGATTTGATTCCTTTCATTACGCAAATCATGCCCAGCTTGTATGACTGGACATTTCCACATCCAGAGAGGCTTTTCTGGAGCACTTGGCCCCAGTAGACAAGACTAGGGAAAACATGTTCTGTCACCCACCATTGACTTGTTTCATTTGCCCAAAGGTTGAACTGTGAGGATGCTATTGTCACCACATGTTTAGGGGGACTCAGGGACATGAGGGAGCCCAGCTGAACAAATAGCACAATTGACTCTAGAGGAAGAGATAGAGCAGTGCTTTAATGAAAAAAGGAAGGAAAATCCTCCAGAGGAGGTAACTGGGGCACAAAAATGATTTACCAGAACTGAAAAATATAATGAATTCTTACTGAAAAATTGTAAAACAAAAAAGAATATTCACTGCTAAGCCTTGAATTCTTGTTCTCAGAAAACCAGAGAGTTTAATTATCTTACAAAACAGAAATACAAAGAAATGGAAATCATGACTGAAGAGAGATAAGGCATGTGGCAGAGAAATCCAGGAATCAAGTGGGAGGTGGGCAAGGAATGAAGATTACTCACTGGCATTTTTTGGCAAAATTAAGAATTAAGAACTCCTGGTTCAGAAAATCAAAAGAAAAGAATATCAGAGTTCACTATAAAACAAATGACAGCATGTGGCATGATAACCTTTCCATAAGTACCCATTTTTCTCAAGTAGAAACTTTATTGCAGAGACAAGCGAGCAAAATAAGGGGCCATTAGGGAAATGAGCAGTGGAAATGTGGCCCACACTCTCAACTTGGGGTGCCTGCTCCACGTTATCATCTGCAGTTTCATGCATTCCTCATTTTTTATGCAGTCTAAAAATATCATATTCCTTGTGAAATAGGAATTTTCCCACTCCACAGCTCTGAGGCACCCCTTTTATATCTGGAAGTTAGCCTAAGAAATGTTTTTTACAGTGCCTATTCTATTGTTCCACCCCAGGGACTCATATGGCATCTGACTATTGGTCTCTGGGGCAATGCACATATTTATAATATTTTCCATAGAAAGCAGAAGAAGAATAGGATGTCTTTCCCCCTCTAAAAGCTACAAATGCCCTGATATTGTATGAGCTATTTCTCCATTATGGAGGTCACGTTCAGTGATTTCAAATGTCCCAAAGGAGCAGACATCCTGTAACACAGAGCACCTGTGTTAAGTCTTCCAGGAAGTCATCTTAGGGGCTGAGGCATCTAAGATGAAGATTCTAACATGCAAGATGAATGAGTTTCCTGGTTACTTTCAAATGTGGATACACTAAAGTACTAATCAGGCCTCAGTTGTAGCATGACACAAACCTGAACACCTCCTACCCCCAACAATGATAAGCAGGAGTGATGGGGAGAAGCATAGCATTCTGGGAGGCTCTAATTAAAACTATGGTAGCTATAGACATACAGAGGGGAGGCTGTGGTTCACCTGAGACCGGGCCCCAGCTGCATCTCTGCAGATCTTTGAAGATGGCATTTCCCAGAAGTCTTTCCCATTCAGCCACTCCATGGGAAGTTCCTAATCTCCCTCCTCATGCTGACAGTACAGCCCCCTCCTCCACAAACAGACCCTTTTGTTCTAAGGTGAGAGCAATTCAATGGAGGAGTCTTGGCTTCATCTTGCAAGGCCCTTAGTGGGCTACCGGTGTGCCTTAGATACCTTGGCAGGGAAGAACCCTAGCTCTGCATTTTTAAAACCAAAATCAGTTTTCTTCTCTTCGGGAGGAAGGTAGAAATTTTCTCTCATTGCATGCAGAGTTTGGGCCTTTGACTAACATAATATTTTTAACTGTGCTTTTAGCACAAACAGATTGTTGTACAAAATGTTAAATATCATCTACTTGTCATGTAAATTGTTAATGCTGTGCCTTCTGAGGGAAACTTGACACCTGTGCTATTGCTGTTTGTCATCTTAAGTGTTGTGCCTACAGATGTGGCAGGGCATCATGAGATGTTGCGTGTATGTGGCAGTGCTGCATTGACACAGATGACCTACTCTGCAACTTGTCGCTATGGTCCCAGACTTTATCCAGTGAGCTCTGGACCTTAAGGTCAACTGATAGTAGTAGCCAGAGAACAAAACTTCTTGTGCTAAGCGGTTTGAGAAAGAAAAACAAAGCTGGAGGTATCACAATTCCAGATTTCAAGATGTACTACAAAGCTGTTGTAATCAAAATAGTATGGTACAGGCACAAAAATAGACACATAGATCGGTGGAACAGAATAGAAAGCCCAGAAATAAACCCACACTTACGTGGTCAATTAATCCATGACAAAGGAGGAAAGGCTGTACAATGGGGAAAAGACAGTCTTTTAAGCAAATGGTGCTGGGAAAACTGGACAGCTGCATGTAAAAGAATGAAAATGGAACACCAGACCAAAAAAAAAAAATAATAATAATAATAAAATAAACCCAAAATGGAGTAAAGATTTAAAGTAAGACCTGAAACCATATAAATCCTAGAAGAGAACATACGCAGTAATTTTTTTGGTGTTGGCTATAGCAACATTTTTCTAAATATGTCACATAAGGCAAAGGAATCAGAAGCAAAAATAAACTATTGAGACTACATCAAAATAAAAAGTTTTTTTGAAAAGTGAAGGAAACAATCAACAAAACAAAAAGGCAGTATACTGAATGGGAGAAGATATTTGCAAATGATATATCTGATAAGGGATTAATAGCCAAAATATTTAAAGAACTTCTATGACTCAACACCATCACCCCCACCAAATAATCTGATTAAAAATGAGCAGAGGACCTGACTAGACATTTTTCCAAAGAAGACATACAAATGATCAAAAGACACATGAAAAGATGGTCAACATCACTCATCAACAAGGAAATGCAAATCAAAACCACAATGAGGTACCACCTCACAGCTGTCAGAATGGCTAAAATCAAAAACACAGAAAAAAACTGTTGGTGAGGATGTGGGGAAGAAAAGGAACCCTCATGCCCTGTTGGTAGGAGTGTAAATTGGTGCAGCCACTGTGGAAAAGCATATGGAGATTCCTAAAAAAAATTGAAAATACAAATACTATATGATCCAATAATTCCACTACTGGGTATTTACCCAAAGAAAACAAAAACACTAATTTGAAAAGATATATGTACCCTTATGTTTATTGTAGAAATATTTACAATATATTATAAAATTATTTACAACAGCCAAGATATGGAAGAAACCCATGTGTCTATCAATAGATAAGTGGATAAAGAAGATTTTAGTTACCATATATATATATCATTATGTATTTATATATATTTATATTTATATAATTTATAAATTTATACTTATAAATTTATAATTTATACTTATGTTATATGTTTATATATTATATATTTTTATATGTTATATAATATACATATATTTTATTATATATATAATATAATATAATATAATATAATATGGAATATTACACAACCATAAAAAGGATGAACTCTTGCCATTTGTGACAGCATGGTGGACCTAGATAGTATTATCCCAAGTGAAATAAGTCAGACTGAGAAAGGAAAATACCACATGATTTCACTCATAAGTGGAATCTAAAAAACAAAACAAATGAATAAAGAAACAAAAGGCAGAATCAGACCTATAAGCACAGAGAACAAACTAATGGCTGCCAAAGGGAATGGGGGAAGGGGATGGGCAAAATGGATGACGGAGAATGGGAGAGACAGGCTTCCAGTTATGAAATGAATAAGTCACAAGAATAAAAGTCACAACATAGGAAATATAGTCAATGATATTTTAATAGCATTTTATGGTGGCAGATGGTAGCCACAGTTGTGCCGAGTACAGCATAACATAAAGACAACTTGAATCACTAAGTTGTACACCTGAAACTAACATAACATTGTATGTCAAGTATACTCAAATAAAACAATCTTTAAAATAAATAAGCAAATGCTTTGTCATAAAAAGCAAAAAAAAAAAGAGTTTCCAGCTCATACTTGGTGCCTTTTGAGGTAATGATATCGGTTCCTACTGAGTAGAAGCAGTTACACTGTCACCCTCCCTGGCCTCCCAACAATCAGACACACAGCCACAGAGTAATGAAAAGGTAAACATATTTGTCTACTCCAGAAAACAGAATTGGGAATCCATTGAAGAAATGTATGTTCAGCCTCTTGAAAGGTTCATATGCTATCCTTGTGCTAATTTGACAAGATCAGGGGCATGGCCCCTTGTTTCCTCATTATGGATCACAAAGAACCGTCACACTTTAGCTTCTGGTGCCAAGGCTATTTTTTCCCCTTCTTGGCAGAGGTCTTTGAACATATGCAGTGTTAAAAATTGTCACTTTTATTTCAGAATCACATTATGGACCACCAAAAAAAAAAAAACAAAAAAAAAAAAACAAAAAACCAACAACACCCAGTGTGGGGCCTGCCTTATGTCACTGACATGGAACACCTTAGGATCTTTCTTAAAAGGGAGCTTTAAATAAAACATGAAATGATGCTTACATTTCTAATGAGAAAATTACATCCTTCACACCAAGTTTCAATTTCTGTGGTCGATTATTCACAGAAATGCAAAGAATATAGTGCACCACATCCCTCAGTTCTACATGACACGGGGGTGTGGTTAACATCCAGAGATCTGAAAGCAGTAAATGAAGTGCTCAATGTTTTCCCTGAGGAATGTCTTTTTATGTCTATAAAACATCATTTAAGTATCTATGCTGGGCTTAGTTTGGGTATCATATAAGGTTAAAATGTGTGTGTTTGGAAAAATAATCCATCTTAAAATATTCAGGTTCTATGCAAGAATGTGGCTATGGCAATAATAATCATCATCCTAATCTGCAGCTATAAAAATGTATCCTTTGACTAGCCCGAGCATGATCTTCAGGTGGAAACCATGATGCTCATTGGCTGTGACATAACTGAAGAAAATTATTCCCAGACTTTGCACATATGGCACGTTCCTTTTGCTCTTCAAGAACCCTGATGACGCAGTTTGTTTTCTCTCTCCTTCCCATCTATTTATACTCCTGCCTTCCTCCCTACCTTCGTTTCCTCCTTTTTTCTTCTCTACTCCTTTCCCCTCTCTCTTTCATACACACAAACACACACACACCCACACACATACACTCATGCACACACACTACTTTCCTTCCCATTCTGAGATTGCCTGTGTTAAGATTTGTGCCAAGCAGTTACATCAGTGATCAGAAATTTTATCTCCTTATGTTATGAATCTAAATTCCCATTGTTGGAATGAAAGTCATGCCCCAAGGAGACTTCTGCCTTGCTTGTTGTCAATAGATCACCCCACGTTAGAGCTTTCCAGGTGAGCAAATCCACTTATCTCTCCACCCCTACACTGCTCTAGCACCTATTCACAGCAGGCCTGCTCAGGTTCTTGCAGCCAGAAATTAAAGGCCCTTGCTATTGCCTTCATAACCCCATTTTTTATCAATAAGCAAAATATATGGGACAATATAAATTTTGATGTTTTAGTGAGCCCACTTCCAGTTAGTGAGTGTACCTAGGGTACAGAAGGCTTTCATCAAACACTTTTAGGCACTGAGGTAATGTTGGCCAAGTACCCTTTTCCCTGGTCTTACTTTGTGTAGAGAGCTCTGTAAGTCTAATGATTTTTTTTTTCCCAGCAGAGGATGTCTGGATATTCAAGGTCTCAGGGTGCCCTAGTGATACCAGCCTACAGTCCCATATAGTTCAGGGTGGCTTGTCTACTTCTGTACTGACATGCAACCAACATATGTCTCGAGGTGCCTGGGTGGCTCAGTCGGGTTAGCATCCGACTCTTGGTTTTGGCTCAGGTCATGATCTCAAGGTTTGTGGGTTTGGGCCCCACACTGGCCTCTGTGCTGATAGCAGAGAGCCTGCTTGGGAGTCTCTCTCTCTCTCTCTCTCTCTCTCTCTCTCTGCCCCTTCCCTGTTCATTCTCACACTCAAAATAAATAAATAAACTTAAAAAAAATTTAAAAAACCACGTATGTCTCCTCTGCCAGCCATCCTTAACCCAGCACAGTGTCTATTATATGTTTAAATATATATATATATATATATACATATATATATATACATATTATATGTTTAAATATCTATCTATCTATCTATATATATATATATATAGATAGATAGATAGATAGATATTTAGATATATAGATAGATTTAGATAGATAGATATTTCCACTAGGTTTGGGAACGCTAGAAAGAATTCTAGAAGATGTAGAGTAAGTAAATACCTAAAGAGAGAAGAAAAAGCAATTTTTCTGGCTCCTGATGTGTCCCATGGTCTGTGTTTGTGGACGCATACTATTACATGTTTCACATGTGACACATATGATTATATAGTCACAAAACTTTCTTCAAGATAGGTATTTTGATCTTTAATTATACAGACGTGGTGTTAAAGTTCAAGGAAAAAGATATTCCTAAGGTCAACTAACTGGGCACTTTCGTGTTCTTATAACTTGTTTCTGTGGTCAGCAGTGATTAGCTCTAAATTGGACATCTCACCCAAACTTGCCACTCAAAGTATGTATGTGGGCATGGAACCTAAAGTAGGCTGATTAAAGTCTTTCCCTTGAACATTTTTGTCAAACTGGAGTTGGGAAAGGAAAACTAGGGCCACTTTGACAGTGATGTTGAGGTCTTTGGGGCACAGGAGCCACCAGTGGCCATGTTCCCTGCTCCCTTGTGGGAAGGTGTGTTCTGCTCTAGGAGGATATTTTGCTGAAGGTGTCACTGACTGTTGGCCAGTTGGCAGAGTCATAAAGCCTGTTCTGCTGGCTGGAGTGAGGAAAGAAACCTAAGGCAAAATATAGTACATTTTAGCAAAACAGAATGACCTCCCATTTTTAGTTTTAACAGTTCAAGCTAATAATTCTTAACTAGAGAAAAGAAAGTTGAGAATCATTTGAAGGGTGTTTCCCTGCCAAAACTACATGTTTCAAGCCATTCTATTTCAGAGAACCCTGCTATGTTGAGTCCCTGCTTTTAATGAGAGTATTTGAGGTCCTTCAAATATACTTGGTTGGAAAAAATAATATAGAGTCACTGTTCTCAGTTGTAAAATGAATAATAGCTCTTTTAAAAATCCCATCATTCAATACATATTTTCATGCAGGGTCAAATCAAAATTGTATTTATTTATTTATTTATTTACTAACTAATGGCTGTGTCTTCCTATTTCTTCAGTCTGACCTGAAGGTAAGAAACATGTAAGTTTTAATGGAAGATAGTACTGAGTAGAAGCCAGGAATAAGTAGTACAAGGCAGTTGTTTAAAAGAGAATGGACCCCTTTGCAAACTGTGGCTTAGAAGTCTGTGAGACTATGGGACAGCTTCCAAGCCTACAGGATTATATCAGCAAGGCCACGATGTAACAGTAGCTCAGATCCTCTCCATGCATCCAAAATGGGAATTATGTCACCTGGAAGCTGGGTGGGAAGAGGCAGGATATAGTTCATCACTGGCTATTATTGTCCCAAAGAAGAAGCTTAGTGTGAAGATGAGAACATTCGGTTAAAAGTCAAATAATTTTGACTGTAATCAGCTCCTTCCGCTCTCATTTATAACCTTGGACAATTGACTCTTTAGGCCATGGCTCTTTCAGCTCTAGAATTCACCATAATTGGTACTATCTTCTGGGGCAACCCCACTGAGGCAGCCACTTATGCCTTTGCCCAGGTCATCATAGCACAGACCAATAGAAAGCTTTGTTTCAGCCCCCTCAAATGACATACCAGAGATCAAGCAGCACTTGCATATGCTGCCTTGATGTCTTTAAGATGGTCCCCAGCTTCCATATGGGTTTCTCCTTAGAGTAAATATTAACAACCTTGACCCATTTCATGTAGGAGAGGCCCCCATGTTGCTTTTCTATAAATGATCTGGATTATATGGTGGTTTCAAAATAGCCAACCTTTAAAACTTCTTATGAAATTAAATCTGCTGATTATCCAAATGATGTGACATTTTTATAAATAGAAAATAAACCTCTGAGCATGTGACAGGATCCACATCTGACACAGAGAAAAAATGACACTGAGGGGCCTACTGAAGGATGTTCTACAGCTGAAAGCATGTGCCTTCATTCTTCCCAGGTAGGGAGGAAAAAAATAGCCTTTTTCTTCCCCTCCACTTCAATTGAGTAGGACTCAAGTGCTGCTGTGATTGAATGGAAAAGCAGTATCCTTTCATTATCATCTAGCTCAACTCAGGAAAGAACAAAAAAGGGCACTTTCTCATTCTAGTGGAATTAAATGATTCGCCTGTAAGTGGCAATATTCTCAACCACATCTCTGATTTTGATGGAAGCTACGGTCAGAGCTGCAGTGGCCTTTTCATGATCTCTCCTAATGCATTTGGGCATAGTGGTGACCTTTATGAAAAACAGACCTCCTTTGATAATGCCCCTCCTACCACTATGGTAAGAAACATAAGTAGGTTTGACAAAGCCATCATTTATCCAATCTCTTGGCTCTTCAACAGAAAACAAACTAGAAAAACCTCATAAGAGTATGTACATATAGCATCAGCTTATTTATGGTAAGAGCTGAGTTGGAGGAGCCAGAGTGTGAGCCCAGTAACAGAAGGACTTGTAACATGCCCCTCTTAATCAGATGGCATTCTCTTCATTTCTATTCATGAACTCCTTCAAAGTCTCATCAAAAGGAACTTGACAAGAAGTTGAGAGAAATAAGCTTTAGTGTCTTCATACCTTGCCAGGAAGTCTCAACAATTAGTGAAGAGACTGTTCCTTTATATGAAGCAGCAATAGAAAGATTTAAAGGATTTACCATTCCCTGAACCTGTGATGAATCCCAAGTTACTAAAACCTGGTTGGAATGAAGTGCTCACACCTGTTATCCCAAATCTGAAGGCCTCAGTCAAGGAAGTGAGAGCTCCAGGTGAATCCTGAACTACTGACCTTTGACTTGGTTGTGCAACAAGGGTACAACTACCTGGCATGCGGCCTGATGGGCACCAGGGCAAGTGATGTTCAGTGGTGGGGAGGTGCTGCCTATACACAGGGGTTCTATTATGTGCCCTCTTTGAAAAGACACAGATAAGGAGAGGGACTTGAAATGATGCAATTTATTTTCAGTTTCACAATAAATCTTGGTGTGAAAGAAGACATATGAGTACTTTTTTCCCCATTTTGTCTAAATTGTCATGTCTCATAGTTTCTTTCTGCATTGGGGTGATTCTGGTGCATAGAGCTTTTTGTCCTAGTTGCTTCTCTGACAGGGCTCCTAAATATTAGTCCAAAACTTCATCTTTTGCTTAGAGGTGACAAAAAACAAAAACAAAAACAAAAACAAAAAACAAAACAAAATTAAAAAACCCTCCAGCAATCTTTCCTAAATCTGGAGGAAAAAATGGACTTTGTTGGAACTTGAGAGACACCTCAGTTTTCAACATAAGGCCTTTTTAAAAGAAGTTTAAAGAATAATTTTGCCCATGTAAAGTTTTCATTCTATGAGCTGACTTTAGAGGCATAAGAATAACTCAAAGGCATTTGTTTTGCAACATAAACAGTGGCTGTTCTAACCAGCAGATCTTCCCTTAGTCTGGGCTGTTTCCTTGCCCTGCTATAGACTGGAGAGTTCCCCTAATAACCCAGGTATTGCTGAGCTTGTGGGTGAGACTTTGACCCGGGAATTAAGGGGATTGTAGGAGATGTTACAACCATTCTGGGACTGTTCTTCATCTGTAAAATAAGGAGAAAATCACCTGGGAAATTACTGAGTCAGACAACAGAGCCATAACTTGAATTTACTGCTTTGAAATATCAGAGAAGGCAGCAGCCTATATTTTTACAATTTCTCCAGCAAGTGGTTGAGGATGATTAGATCAGTTACCCTCAAGGATTTTTTCCAGCTAGATCATACTAAGGTTCAAATCATATTTATTCTTTTCAATGTGAGAAAGACCTAGCAAGAGAGAACTCTAAGAATAAATCCCTTTATCAACCAGTGTATAACCATCCTTCCAACAAAGGCTTAGAGGGCTGTCCTTGTCTAGAAGGTACCAGAGTGGACACCAAAGCCTTCCTACTGATGAGTATTTGTTTCTTTACCTCCATAATCCCTTTTAACATGGGTTGGTAAATATTTTGATGATGTCTACATATAATCTATAACCTCAACTCACATTAAATATTTATGGGTGTTTTATTCAGTCTTCTGTGGTACCTTACACATAGTGGGGGCCTTTTGCTCTCTTTTAGAAAGCATTTAATATATTTCCAATGTCCTGTTTTTAGTAATCATTGTCTAGATATGTACTCAGATGGATCCATGTATGAAATGTATTTAGTAAATTAGTAAAAATCATCAGCATATACAACTGAATCATTATTTGAGTAATTATTGTAGTCAGATTGTAAAAGAAAGCCAACAGGTTTATCTTTTGACTCTAGTTTAATTATACTGGTTCCTGAAAAACCTTTTAAGAATAAAATATACAGTTACATGAAGCAAATTAGTTCTCCCTGGGCATGAGGGCACCATTTAGCCTGGCTGCAAGAGATGATTTTCTGATTATCTGTTTTCCTTTATGAGACCCTGTTTATACTACCCGCTTGTGGATTGGCTCCTGGATATGCAGGTATGTGTCACCCACAAAGATAAATTAACTTTTTTTAAGGAATTAGTACCACTATGCTAAAAGGTATTGCTGAAAATACTTACCACCTTAATATCTTCTGCTGTCCAGAATTTTACTCTGAAAACAATTAGAGCATGATGGGCTGTGTGTTTGACAGTCCAAATTGAGCTACAAATGACCTGAGTGTGCTTGAGCTAAGCATAGGGCAACTTAGGAATGTATTAAGTTGAGTAATCATCTCATATGTTTTTCCCTGGGTTCAGTGACATCTAGAAAGTTCATTTTTTAAAGAAGTTTTTCTCTTTACAAATTTAAACTCAAGGGAAATAGGATCCATATGTTCCTGATTCATTTGCACTAACTCATCAAAACGTTTTTTCCTTTATAAGTTATTGGATGTCTACGGAGGATTTTGACTGCTTTTTTTATAAGTTCTTTTAAGCCTTTCTGTCTAGAGGCAGGAAATGGCCATTTGCCAGCAGTGAGTGAACCCCACAAATAGTCACGTTCCATTGAGAGGCAAAGGAAAAAGAAAATTCATATTCCCCATTTTCTAAGTACAGTCGGCAAATGCTTTTCCTTAGAGGGTGGGGTAAATGTATACTCTGGAATGCATTAGATTTATTAAAGGTGTAATTAAAGAGATTCCTTGTGGTGGTTGCAGAAGGAGTGGGATTTAAGTTGCCCCCTTCACCAATACTTTACCTGTGAAACTCTTTAAAGCAATCTGTTTACCCAGCAGTGTAGAGCCTTGAACTAAAGGAAACATAAAATATTGACAATGTGCATAGTAGAGGATGTGGTGTGTGTGTGTGTGTGTGTGTGTGTGTGTGTGTGTAACAGACAGAGAGAGATTGATGTATACAAATTCTGTTCTACTATATATTGAATTAAACAGGTCTACTTTTGATCATCAAAAATATTGTGGCATACTGCTCAATGACACATAAAAAGCAAACTTCTCTTTGGCCTATACTATAGGGCACATGTGGAGATATTGAGCGCTTCCTTTGCATCAGCACCTCACTTAGATGATCTCATTTAATTAATATGATAATCCTATGTGTTAGTCATTGTAATCATTCCCATTTTATGAATGAGGAAAGTGAGACTTAAAGATATTAAGTAAGTAAAGTTCTAAAGACCACACAACAAATAAATGGAAGAGTTAGAATTTTACCTCAGGATTCCCAAGTTCATAACAATGATCTTCAAAAGAATTGTGTATTTTTCCCTTGGTAATGAAAGTAGACTACTATATCAACAATCTCTTTTCAATGCTTACAATTCACTCTAAAGCCTAGTTTGGATTTCTTCTTCCCTGATCCCATAGCGTTTTCCATGTTGTTGTTCACATGACTTATGTAGAGTTGTTATTTTTTTTCTTTGAAACCAAGATATCTTATGAATCTAAGAGTCTGTGGTTTGGTCAACTTTTGTTTTATTGCCCTCAGAACAGTGTCAGGCCCAAACTCATTACAAGCTAGATGAGAGAGTTAACAAATGGGACTTTTATTACCTGATCTGCATGTCTTATAGTCTCCTAAGGCTTTATGTAATTACATTTTGAGATGAACAGCATGTTGGTTCAGAACAACCACTTCTAAACCATGGATGTTGCCATAGATTAATTAGCTAAATCTTATCAAATAATAAACAAGTTCAGGAACATTTGAAATCTCCCTGAGAGTAGGTGGGCCCTGATATGGATCCAATTTCTCATTGATCAGCCCTGTCTTTGTTTATACCACATGCTTCTTGAGATGACAGATTCCTTTACTTACTCCTGTCGTGTCTGCTCAAATATTATATCCTCGATGAATTTTTTCCTCACTCTTCCACGTAGACACATAAGCATCACTGTTTTCACTGTGGTTGTGGATTTACCTGTTAGCTTTCTCACTGATTCAAGGACAGGGAATGTGTACTTTCACCCAGAAGGTTTTGTGTTTTGTGTGTGTCGTGTGTATATGTATTTGTGTATGTATTATGTATGTGTGTGTGCACGTGCGTGTGTGTGTGTGTGTGTGTGTGTGTGTGTGTGTGTTTAATTCATGGGGCCAGGCAAAGAGAAAGCCTTAATAAAAACAGCATTGACTGAATTAATGTTTTACATTGTTTCTTACAATGACTCAGCTGAGCATGCATGAAGCCAGTAAATCTCTCTTATATAAACCTTTCTGGTGTCAAACTTTGAACATGCTAAATAGGTTTTTATCTGAATTTCAGTAGATTCCAAATTAAGATTTAAGCTTTGACCTCCATCACCAATCCCAAATAAACACAGGGGCTAGAAACTAGCCCTAGTTTGCAGAGCTACAACCAGATCCTAGATGTGACCCAGATTGGGGAAAATTCTACCATACCCCTTCCTTTATCTATGGATGGATGGCAGTGTGTCAGGGTTAGGCAGCTTTCAGCTGTTGTCTACAATGGGAAGCTTATTCTGAGGACAAAGTAGAAACAATGAATATTCTTAGAAGTTCATCCCTTTGCCTGAGTTTTAACCTGTTGATCTATAATTGGTCAGCACAATGCTGAACTTTTGCCTACCTGGCCTTCTCTTTCCTTGCAGAGGCTCCTGTAATTTTAAACATAAGGGAGGGGTGCCTGGGTGGCTCAGTCCCACTCTTGGTCTAAGTGTCCCACTCTTGGTTTTGGCTCAGGTCAATGGTCTCACAGTTGTGGTATGGAGCCTAGCCTGCATTGGCTTAGCACAGAGCCTGCTTGAGATTTTCTCTCTCCCTCTATGTCTACCCTTCATGTTCTCTCTCTCAAAATAAATAAATAATAAACATTTAAACATAAGGGAGAAGTGGTATCTTTTTTTTTTAATCAACCTAGTTTTAAATTATTTCTTTTAATTTCTCTGATGGCATCAACATTTCCATTTCCAGTCCTAAAATCTGATGATAACATTTTTAAATGTGCATTTTCACATATAATCCCTTTCAGAAAGGAAAATATGTTCTTCAGAAAAATTTGATCGTGGGATTCATGTGTAATTCTTTCAAGAGCATCACAGTCTTGATTAACTTATTTAACAAATCCTCAAGATCTGGTATGTCTCAGGTCTTATGCACTGTTTATACAAAGATGGTTGATGTATAGTTCTTGTCCTTGCAATCTGTTGGAGGAAACAATACACACAGTGATTACATGACAAAGTAGTGAACACCAGGACAAATGGTGCCCAGAACACTATGGATGCTGGGTGAAGGAAATAGGGAAGACTTAAGGTGCCTCCTAATTTAAATTGATAAGTACGCTGCATCCTGTAAGCTCCTCTCAGAGCTTCCATTCCCCTGGGAGTAGAATCCAAATGCCTCCCCAGAAGTTGGGCCCTTGATTGGTGGTCACAGATTCTTAAGAGGTCCCAAGGAGTTTGTGAATTTGGGGAAGAAAATACAATTACTTTCATTAACCTTGTCTGCACTTTAGCATTCCCTTCCATCATATCTATAGCCATAAACCACAGTGGTATCAGCAGTTCCTGTGACTTTGTCATCAGTAGAAATCAGATGCTTCCAGTTACATTACAGGTGTAGAGATTGCTCGTTGTAACTTCAAATCATCACCAGATCTGTTTTTAATGTGTCAGTAAAGAAGTACACATATTACCATAGCACACACTGATTCCAATAAAACTGGAATCTCAATAAAATCATTTCCCTTAGGGACACCTGTTGGCTCAGGCAGCTGAATGTCCCACTTTTGGGCTGAGGTCATAATCCCAGAGTTGTTAGGATTGAGCCCATGTCAGGCTCTACACTGAACATAGAGCCTGCTTAGGATTCTATCTCTCTTTCCCTCTGCCCTTCTCCCCTGCTCACTCTCTCTCTCTCCCTCTAAAATAAAAAAAAAAAAGTTTCCTTTGTAATCTTTTGTATTTTTATTTATTTAAAATCCTGATATATAGTCTGAGAAAGATCTATAGGCCCCACTCAACTGCTAAATGGGTCCGTGACACCAAAGAGAGGTCTCTCTAGTCACACCCATACTATTTCTCCCCAGCTGGCTACCCTCCAGTCTTACTGACTCTCCCTTTGAACCCACCCAGCATACTCATGCTTCAGGCCACCACTGCACAGGTGCAAAGATGACAAACGGCCTGGATGGATGAGTGTTTATAGTAAACAACCTGACATCGATGTAGGCGGTATCCATTGGCCTTCCTGCTCTCCTGTGACTCATTAGCAGGGATAAAGCAAGCTCAGTGTGACTATTTTTAAAGACTAGAAAATACAATTTGAAGAATTCACTGATCCTAACAGCTACACCTGAAAAATGCTAATGGAGCAGGTTTGCTTAGTTATAACTTCTTGCCTGACCCCGTTGCCTATTTCACCCAGTAAAGATGGGCAGACATTATTTGCATAATGTGCCTATACAAACTATCAAAAGTCTGGACATTAATATAGCTGGCGACAGACCTTCTTTTCAGAGACACCCATGATAAAATGAGACCCTCAAGAGAACTTGTATAGCACAATTTCAGGCTCCCAAAGAGCAAGCTTTATGAGGGGGAAAAAGGTAATGGGTTCATTGCCACCAGAACGCAATGTCTTGACACACAGTTTGAGATGTCTGAATCTGACATTTAATAGCTGAGATGATAGTGGCCAAATACTTCTTGAGGTCAAATTCATGCAGAGTTCCTGAAAAGGTGAGAAATCGCTGAGATCTGTAATGACAAAGCCGATGAGAAGATTGATGAGATGGTGGTGGTAACAGGAAGAGCCTCCAAAATAGCTTGCAAATGATTTACCCCTGTGACAGCACAGCCGCCTGACAATAACGGAGCACTAATTAAATACCAACCTCTGGGAAAATACCGTAAATTTCTCTTGGGCCTGTGTTGGCAATTTCCTACATGTAAGCAGAGGCCACGATATTTCCCAATAATTATTCTTTTTAGACCTAAATGTTATGCACTCCCATTCCTTTTCTCCTTTTTCTCAATCTCTAGCAAATTTGATTTGAAAAAAAAAAAGGTGAGGGAAGAGGAAAGCAGAGAAGGGATTGCAAGCAAGAGAAAGAGAGTTGGCAGAAGGAAAGAAGCTTCCATGTGCTCTAATAACACTGTATGAGAAATATTTCCATTCCTTTCCAGTTTGTGGCTAATTAGGGTAATATAATAGCTAATATTTATTAAGTACCTATCACAAGCTTGGCATTTAAGGGCTTTACATAGAATAAGTTAGTATTTATTATTTACTATGTGCCAGATTTTATGCTAAGTGTGAATTCTCACCACTACCCACTACCCTGTCAGGGTGTGGGGACTATTTCCCCGTGTTTTTTTTTAAATAAATAAGGAAACTGAGGAAGATGGAAAGTTAAAGTCTCATCTGAAATATGCTGTCTCATTTTAACGAGTATGAGATTTTCCATGAAACAATTTTTTGAAAGGTCTTTCATGGGGAAGCAGTTTATATGAATTATAGTTTGCTAAGAAATGCAGTGAAAACAATTTAAGGAAAACCCTTAAGTACATAAGCATTGAATTAAAATGAATTCTTAGCTCTAGTTAGGAAAAAGAAAGAAATGGAGGCATACCCCTAAAATCAGTGAAGTGCCAAGTGACCTTGGTTTGGAAAGCAATTAAAATGGGCTGGAAGAAATAAGCATTCTGTACTTAGAGAAGCTTGATCTCCTTTTGTCTTCTTTCTGGTTTGCACTAGGTTGGACAGGGACATTCTTCGAGGCAGGGATTAAAGTCTGGGGATGCAGAGTAAAAATGAGGTCAGTACTCACAATAGTTCCATTATCTGAACCACCTCTACCTGATTGCCCAGGGCTAACCTGCAAAGACTTTTGAGGCAAAGTTGAGGAGAAGCCTGGAATTGTTCACAATGCAGAGGAGGCTATTCTATTGGGAGTTAGGGGAAGTGATGAGTCAGAAAGAAGCATTCCAAACCATTTTATCAAATGAAATGAGGCCTGGAGAAAGCTGACAGTAGTAGAATGGTTAGTGACATGGTAGGTGAATGCTTCTTTAAATTGCTTATTGGATAGGAATGCCCTATTTTGTCAGTTAACATAGATTACATTTGGTAGTATAAAGAAGTTTTATGGGTAAAACACAAATTGAGTACAGAGTAAATCAAGTCCCTTATGAATCTCTGGAGAAGAACCTATCTTGTAATTTTGTGAAGTGTTTAGGTTGGGGAAAATATCCATGGGAAGTAGGCATGGCATGGAGATCTTTTCCAACATGTTGGAATGATACTTTCTGGAGTGTCAGAGTGATAAAGATCCAGAGTTAATATAACAATAGCTTCATGAGCAGAGTATCCATCCCCTTTTGTCTTTTCTTTCACACCCAGGCTGATAACAGTAACAATGTCTATCGTCATACTTCATGCCAAGGCAAATTAACCCAAGTGTCTTCCCTATTCTTAAGAATTAAGGGGTGGGGGGGAGCCTTGGTGGTTCAGTTGGTTACGCATCCAACTTCAGCTGAGGTCATGATCTCACGGTTCTTAGAATCGAGCCCCCTGTCAGGCTCTGTGCTGACAGCTCAGAGCCTGGAGCCTGCTTCGGATTCTGTATCTCCCTCTTTCTCTGCCACTACCCCGCTCATGCTCTGTCTCTGTCTCTCAAAAATAAACATTAAAAAAAAATTAAAAAAAAAAAAAGAATTAAGATAACCCTGGAGCTTCAAGATTTCCCTCTAATAAGAAAGACCCACAGCTTCCATGACATTTGAAACTGTGCATAGATGAGAACAGATTCATCAGAGGAACTGAAAGGTCTCATTGGGCCCCAGGCATTCTAAGTCTCTCTATGGTACTTTGGGAAATTAGGTGGTCACCTCCTACACTCTACCCAAAAAGAAAAATGCTAAAAAAAAAAAAAAAAAAAAAGTCAAGATTTAGATAATCTCTGATAGAGTTCTTTCTTTTTAGTTTCTTGAATTGATTACCTTGGTCTGGGTCTTAACAGCATCCACATTCCCATTTTCTGCTAGTTCTTGATGATGGGATTGGAAGATTTGCCATGGGCCAAACATAGAACTCACTAGACTTCATCACACTGGAGCCACAGCCCCCAACTTCAGATAGCCTTTCATTTTGTTCCCCATCAGTTACATTTAATGGGAAGTGGGTGTTTAAACCACAGGGAAGGGACAGTAAGAACAAATATATAATTAGACATGTTTCCCAGCCGTGTGCTTTGTAGATAGGCCTGTTAATTTTCTCTTGGGTGACTTGCCCAAATTGCACCAGGAGATTCCCCCAGCAGAGAACAGGGCTGAATTTGATCCAAAAAACTGAAGTTTGAGGCGAGGAATTGTGCATCTACAAGAACAGTGATAACTATAATCAAGAGAGGGTTGTTTTTTTTCTTTCTTTTTCTTTTTCTTTTTTTTTTTTTTTTTTCAGTTTGCCTTCTTGTTTCCCAGTGAGCATGGCAGGGATTTCCATTAATAATAAAGACATTCTGGAGATGTAGAATTAGGAACTGGTTGACTGTAGTTAATTGGCATATTATTGTATTCCCATAAATTCTGTCTGGGACTGCTGCGAATAGATTTAAAGCTGCTAGGAAGAAATAAAATACACAGCCCATTACAATGAAGTTGTTTTAAGCTTGGAGCTTTTTATTTTAGTGACTTTGGAGCTGGGTAAGTATTAACTTGAGGATTTTATTTTGGAGAATGCTAAAGTAATGGGCCCAAGAGTTTCTCATGAATTTCTATAAACTGCCATTGGAACTAAGGGACAAGAGAATTTTGAATTGTATAAAAATGAGAATGACCATAGGACACAAATTCATTTTCTGCCACTTCTTGGGTAGTCCATCCATTACATCCTTCAAACAAACCAAAATTATTGATGAAACAAACAAACAAAAAAAGCAGTATACATAATTAGGATATGCTAATCACAGAATTTTAAAGAAACTAACAAAGCTCAAAATAAACAGCATTCTCATTTTACAAACAGTGATAACAATGATTATATGGAGATTTTCTCTGGAGTGCTATCTACACTGAATTTTAAGTGAAGGTAGAAGGAGCCAAGTAATTTTCTATGCAGTTCATAAGTGTGGTTTTATTTGGCAATGGCTTTGGGCCATGGGCCCTTTAGTATAAAAAAATGACACCAGAATGGGGTCAGAAGGTTTACTAACTGGAGGTCTTTGGCAAGTTGCTAAAGATCTCTCAGTACTAGTCTGTCCATCTTTAAATTTTTTTAATGTTTATTTATTTCTGAGACAGAGAGAGACAGAGCATGAGTGAGGGAGGGGCAGAGAGAGAGGGAGACACAGAATCAGAAGCAGGCTCCAGGCTCTGAGCTGTCAGCACAGAGCCCCAGGCGGGGCTTGAACTCACAAACCATGAGATCATGACCTGAGCGGAAGTCGGTCGCTCAGCCGACTGAGCTACCCAGGTGCCCCTAGTCTTTCCATCTTTGAAGGGAGAAAGATTATGTGCAACTGACAAGGAGTTGAAAAGTACCAGGACTTGGGTGAGGCAAACATGGTATCTAAGACGTACCATTTAAGGAGCAACTGTCAGATGCCAAGACTGTGACTGTATGACTCTGAGGGTGAACACCACCTTAAATTCTACACCCTAGGTGCCTCCCTTGCCTCATTCTAGTCCTGGCGTTCTTAAAGAGATACTACACAGAAAACCCTATCACAATGCATGGGTCATACTGAGGCTCAAAAAATGTTTTCCCCTGTTGATCCTGTCTGCCTCATAGGTGTCTTTTGAGAAATACATAAGAGAAAGTATGTGAATGTGCTTGTGATGTGCTATGCAAATGTTAGCTGTGCTAAGTCATTATTGTGGTTATGAGTTGTGTTGCTATTATCATTAGCAAAGATGTGTATGCAGATATGTATATATGTGTGTGTGTATATATATATATACATATATATATATATATGTATATATATATATATATGATAGATATTATAGTTCCTGAAAGAGCTTAAATGAGATGATGTATATTAATTAACATGTTGAAGATAACACTTTAAGGTAGGATTGAAATTATGTCAGAGTACAAACTAAGGATGAACTCAGGAGGGGTGGTATTCTCTTGCCGTGTTTAATTTGTCTACAAGCCTAGCACCATGAGCACATAATCACTTTGCACCAGGAAATACATGTGGTTGGGAAATAACATCAGGACTGAATGTAATTCTCAACTCAAAGAGTGTAGTCTGCCTGCTGGTGACTGGTATTAGCTGCCTGCTGGATGGAGGGGAAAAATTTAGACAGTTGCAGTTGAACCTGGGGAAGGTGGGTGAGCAGTTGATTGACAGGACTGAATTCTTACCACCCAGACATGGATACATCTAAGTGAGAGTCGTAATAAGAATCAACCAGCTATGGTGATCTCTGGGTTGGCCTTAAGCATCCTTTGAAGGATTATTAAAGAACTTCCTAACTTCTTATGAATTAAAAGCTAAATTTATTCAGAGCAAAGAAAGATTTTTGCTGAAGGAAGGACATTGCCTAGTGTTTTGTCACATGAGTGGTGGCAGATAATTCGGGTCAGGTTCAAACACAATGTACTTTTCAAAAGTAAATGTGCACAAAAATGCTGCATTTTTAGAGCCATCTTAGTTTTAGCCATTTTATGTTTTATTCTGAACTTGGCAGTCAAGTTCGGTGGCTCAAAGATGCTGTTGGAAGAGATGTGTCTGAGTTAGGCAAAGGGTGGATTTGGGGTGCATTTGGCTGTTGTCTTCCTTTGTGCAGGCAGAGTTGTTTTCTCACTGTGTTTCTGTGCACCAGCAGGAAAGCAGGCTGTGCACACATTTGTGTCTGTGTTACTCAGAACTCATCCCAGGCTGTGCTACAGTCATTAGCACACTGGAAAAGCAGGGAGTTTTGGATGAGTCACTAATAGCTGGTTTCTTAGAGCTGCTTACTTAACATGTATAAGCAAACTGAGATTTCTGCTGTGGTTTAGAATTCATTGGAGACTGAAAACCTACCCATGTCTCTGTGTGGTACTGTGGATAAGCCTTATCTTCATTCTTTCTCCACAGAGAAGTGTTTTCCATACTGGGTGGATGGATGGATAGATAGATAGATAGATACCATCTATAGCCTGAGCATTTGCAGTGTACTGAGACCTATTCTAGGCTCTTTATCCCAATATTTTACAGATCTAGAAACTGAGGCACAGCTAAGTAACATGCTCAAGCTAGTAAATATCACTTCTGTATGCTTTGAAACCAGCAGCTTTGGCCTAGGCTCACATTCCTCTTGATACAATACCTTTGAAATCCTAGGCATGTGTGCACATACATATTTGCTTTTGAAGAACAATGAAGAGATTCTACCTTGAATAGAAGGTATTTGTATTGAGGCCATTCCTTTCTTTGTTGAGTATTAAAGGTGAGAGCAATAGAGATAAAATTGCCAGGTTTACCAGACTCTCAGATTTGATGCTTCTGCCTGGGGAAGATTTGTAGACCAGGTCTCTCAAATCTAGCCTTTCCGGAAGCCAAGGCGGGCCAAGTGTGTGAGTGAAATAGAGTGCGGTGTCTCCACTGAACTTCAAGAGTCCCTTTGATTTGGTTTCAGATACTCACTGCTATGAAGGATTAGCCAATGTGACCTCATTGTCTAATTTTTCTGAAGAAGACAGATATTGAGATTTTTAAAAAAAACAAGTTTAAAAATATTGAAAACTAATTCAAAAACTTAAAAAAACACACACAAACCAACCCAAATATATCTATGAGCCAGATATGTCATTTTGAGATAACTCTGTTCTGGGTGAATAATGGGTCACTTAGAACAGATTTTTGTTTCTTGTTCTTCACCTAAGGAGGAAGAGGAATTATCACCTATGGGAAACCCCAGGACAGGAGATTGTCTAATAGAATGATATGTTTATTGTCTAGTCCTCAGTTATAGCTTTGCACACTTTCTACTCAAGGCAGGTTATCTCTTTTCACAGTACAATATAGTAGGCACTAGCTACAAATGACTACTTAAGTTAAAATTAATTAAATAAAATTAAAAGTTCAATTACTCATTTTTAGCAACCATATTTCAAGCACTCAATAACTTAATGCAGCTAATGCCTACCATATTGGACAGAGCAGAATAAGGATATTTCCGTCATTGCAGAAAGCTGGCTCTAGATTGTTAGACTGGCAGCTTAGGCTGTGTTATGATTAAGTGATGTAAGAGGATACTCACTTGAGAAAAGTTATGTAAAAGTGAATAGTCTGCTCTCTCAGAAAGTTCTTTCCTGGCTTATTTGCTTGGAAATTTGGAAATTTGCTTGCTTATTTGTGATTGGAATTCTCACCATAGGAATACTGGCTTGAATGGTGATTCAATAATTTTTTCCTGGGATGCAGTCCTAGTCAGTACCATCAAGACATCGCAGTTATCCTTACATTAAATTCACCTGAGGATATTTTTTAAAAATTTAAGTATTTGGGTTCTACTTCTTACCTACTTTACTAGTCCTTCTAGAGAGTTGGGCTAAACCATGTTTGGTCTTCAATGTCCCTCAGTGATCCTGGTGGAGTCCTCTGGTTAAGCATTACTCCATTAGTGCAAACCCAGTTTTCCAGTCTGTTCCAGCCTTGGGAATATAATAGCCCCCCCCCCCCTTATCCACAGGGAATATGTTCCAAGACCCCCAGTGGATGCTTAGAACTGTGGATATTGCCAAACCCTATATACACTATATTTTTTTTCCTATACATGCATACATACCTGTGATAAATTTTAATTTATAAATTAGGCACAGTAAGAGATTAACAACTATAATAATAAAACAATTATAATAAAAATTTTATGAATGTGGTCTTTCTTTCTCTGTGGATTTATTGTCCTGTACTTACCCTTCTTCTTGTGATGATAAAATGCCTATGTGATGAGGTAAAGTGAGGTGAATGACATAGGCATTGTGATATAGTGTTATAGGCTACTAATGACCTCTGCTAATACATCAGAAGGAAGATCATATACTTTCAGACTATGACTGACTACAGGTAACTGAAATGACAGAGCAAAACCATGGATAAGAGGAACCACTATACTAAAAGGCCTTGGTCATAATCAAATGGTATCTTGACTACAGTCTGCTTATATTTATTTGAACTTCTATACCACTAAATTCCTTGGTGACCATTTATGTTGTCACTTTAGTAGAGCAAATTCCAGGAAATGAAGGAAATCTAAGAGTATTGATCTACTCAATAGAAAGAGGGCATTTTTTCCAAGACTAATCGATCTTCTATTCATTCCACTTAGGTGGCCAGGTTTTCTGCTAGTACACAAGTCTTTGGGAATCCCCTAAAGTTAACTCTGCCCTTTGAATTTTAATGCCTCTGGGACATACTCTACATTGAGACCACAGGTGCTAGATTAGAAATAGCTGTTAATGGGGCACAATTGGGATGGGCCTGTCTCTGACAATGGGCCTCACTGTATACTTCCCAGTCCCTTCCAGGAAGCCACAGATCTCTTAAAAATGGAATTTGGGAGACCTGTTTCATCTCCCAGTTTTCCAAGATGCTAGATTTCTTTAGTATGATTTGAGTATCAGGTGGTCTTGTCACTCTGCACAGAGGGAAGAGGACATGGATTAGAACAAAAAGACTCCAGGACACATCAGGTGGCAGGGAATGGGAGGGACCAGACAGCAATAGGCAAGAAGAACCTAGGGAGGAAAGTTGGTGATTACACTTATGAGCCTACTGTGGTTGACTCTTAATGCCCTGGCCTGTGGCACCAAAGAGTCCTGTGTAGCCCTCATAGATGACCACAAGGTAACAAACAGCCCCTATAAAGTCACATCAATTTCTTGAAAAGGCTACTCAAAGCAGGCTCCTAACACCATTGGTGGTTTCCTTTCTTCCTTCCTTTCTTCCTTCCTTCCTTCCTTCCTTCCTTCCTTCCTTCCTTTCCCTTTCTTTCTTCCTTCATTTCTTTGCCTTTCTTTCTTTCTTTCTTTCTTTCTTTCTTTCTTTCTTTCTTTCTTTCCATCAGTAATTTTCACTTAATATAGTGGCTCCCAAATTTTGTTGCACGCTAGGAAAACCTGGGAAACTCTAAAAATTCCAGATGCTCAGGTTGTACATACCAACTAAATCAGAATGTTTAGGGGTGGGAGCCAGGCATCAGGTTTTGTTTGTTTTTTGTTTGTTTATTTGTTTGTTTTTTAAAGTGACTCCAATGTTCATCAAAGATTGGAAGCCACTGATTTAATAGCAAAGCATCATTGGAAAATGAATGTTGTTAAGGTCTTTGGCTATTGCTAAACAAGGCCTAGAGCAACTAACAATGGTTTGTGCCCTCCAATTTGATTTTTTTTCTTTTATGGCCACCAAGTGGGATCCCTCGCATGCAGGACAGTATCCAAGTCTTCCCTTCTCTTTGTACTCTGTAAGAAAATTGAATGCTTTTCTGGATGTGAAAAACAAATAACAACAAAAACAAACAAACAAACAAACAAACAAACAAACAACGGCAGAACACTTCTATTTGAGTGACTGCTGTTCCTAAGTCAGAGGAACTCCAGTTTCTATATGGGGCATCCAGAAGCCTCTTGTAAAAACAATGCTTAAACTTCTCTAAGCCTGGATATCTCCATCTGTATTTGGCCACGAGGATTCAAGGACATAATGTAGTGGTTCCCAAACATCTTGTGCATAATTTCTTGAAGAGTATATTTAATGTATACAAACCTCTTCTTGGAGACCTTGATTCAGTAGGTAACAGTGGAATCATGGACAATATGTTTAACATCCTCCCCAGGTGATTCCAATGCTACTCAATATCTGAGAGCCACTAAATTAATATACTTTATTTATGAATCATTCAGAATGAAGGAGGTGTTGTTGCCTTACCTCCCTCTCAATTCCTGTGAATATACTTTTCTTTCCATCTGGCTAGGAGTTACCTGTGCTCAAAGACAAAATTTTCTAATCATAATAGGGCGCCTGGGTGGCTCAGTTGGTTCAGCGGCTGACTTCAGCTCAGGTAATGATCTCACGGTTCATGAGTTTGAGCCCCACGTCAGGCTCTGTGCTGACAGCTCAGAGCCTGGAACCTGCTTCAGATTCTGTGCCTCCCTCTGTCTCTGCTCCTCCCCAACTCATAATCTGGGTCTCTCTCTCAAAAATAAAAAAATATTTAAAAATATTAAAAACAATTATCCAATCATAGGGAGGATGTATAAAATAATCCCTCATTTCACAAGTCTGTAGATTAGGTATCCAATGATTTTCTTTAGTGGGTGTCCTGTGCATTCCAAAAGTTCAATTCTTTGAGTCTCATTTGTTGACAAATTGCCTCACACATGAATACTTTAAAGAGTGGTGGAGGCTTGTCTCTTATAGACTGTACAAGTTATATCATGGCCACATGACATAATGTGTCCTCATTGCTGTCTTGAATTATGGCTTATTTCCTCATTTTCTGGGTTTTTCCTTGTGTGTATTCACTAAAGTGCTTGAACTATGTCCCAACTTTGTACTGTCTTCTGGAGCTATGAGCAGGTTGTGCTCACAACTCTAAGAGATGCATCTGGTCTCAAATATATTCCTGTATGGTTTTCTCTCTGTGGCCAGACCCTGTGAATGTCTCTACTGGCTCCAGACCCTTGGACTAGGATCAGTCTCTTTTCTCATAAGTGTCTGGCATGGCACTTCTTGATACTGGCCATTTAGATACTGTGATTGCCTTAGTGGCTTGAACTTGTTTGTGTTACTTCAGTCTCTCCTTTACTCCAAAAACATCTCAGTGTTGGGCCCTATCCAGGTGCCCTCACTGTCATCTCATAAAGATGAAACTTTTGTCACTGAGGGAGAAAGAAACTCGTTTTACCTCTTGCACTTCTTCTTTAGACCATTCATGACAGTTACAATTTTTATATTTGATTTGTTCTTTTCACTAGAAACCCACTAAGAGCCACAGGGGCAGGGATTATGTTTGTGATTGCCATTTTATCTCTTGCACCTAGAAGAGTTCCTGGCACAGAGCAAGCAGCCAACAACTATTAGATGAACTTAGGCAATGGGTAGAATAATTTTCCTTAATAACATTGTCCAGTGTGGGCACCATTCCCGACAAGAAAAATGACATAGCTCAAGGAAACAATTTCCATCATCTACAAGCTTATGAGGTATCATGGTGTGATTCAGACCCACATGGTCCCCATTCCTTTTACAGTAATGCACCCAAAGCAATCTATTGAAGAACTGCCGACACAAATCAACCCAACCTGTATGTTCTTATGCCTCTAGCATTAAAGTGTTCTTGTCACTATCAACACTAACTAACCAGTGGAACTTTGTGTGAAAACACTCTGGCAAGAAGTCAATGATAATCAACTTATATTTAAAGGCATTTTGGGTAGGCCAATTATCCTTTTAAAGTCCCTATTTGTATCATGGCCATTTAACCTCCCTTTATATAAATCTAAATCTTTCTTGTTTACACAGGAATCTAGATAGCTGTATACTACCTGTAGGATGGTCAGGAGCACTCAGAGGTCCCATTCAACATCTGGTTGCTTTAGGTGAGCATCACACTCAAGGAAAATATACATGGCAAATTAAGGAGTGATGAGAAACAAAACAAGGGACTGATGAAGAAGAAAGATTTTTTTTTCCCTTAAATGTACAAAAAAGGAGAATAAAGTGTTTTTTTTTCCTTCTTTTTTTTTTTTTTTTAAGAAGTAAGGATCTAGGTCATCAATATAAACTCCACAAAGGCTGAAATGATGGTTTTGGAGTCTATCCCTAGAGTATCTGTCTTTAAGGACAGTCTATTGAGATTTCTTTCATAAGCATATCAGATGCCAAGGTGGATACCAAAAATAGTGTATCTCTTGGTGCTTGACCATAAGCTAGACAAAAATAACAACAACAACAACAACAACAACAACAACAATAATAATTGGACCAAAAGGAATCTAATCTTGTAAAACAATTAGATGGCAATCACAAAATGGCATATAACTTGGCACCACCAAAAATAGTAGAGATATAATATAAGCCCTCCAGAGATTAGAGAGGGAAGAAAATATTTTAGTGTAAATTTTTCAGGAAAGGCTTGGACAGAAAGAAAGATTTGAATAGACAAGAGAAGAAAGGAAGCCATTAGAGTAAGGGTGAGAAGAAGGGGGCGGGTGGGGGGATCCTGGAGTGTGATATGAGCAAAGAAACAAGGATGATCATATATATCTACAGAACAGTAATAATTCTGATTTGGTGGGTTATCACTGAAAAAAATGTGGATTGACAGGCTTCTACTAATTGTATATGAAGGTGCAGAAATTGTATCTACCAACTTAATTTAGTAGGAAAAAAAAAAACAGCCAGAAATTAGTAAACCATATTGGAAGAGTGAGGCTCTTCTTATGGTAGTTGGCATTATTATGTTTTATTTTGTTTTGTGGTTTTGTTTTGTTTTGTTTTGTTTTTTGCTTGACAAGGTTGGCTTGGTTGATCTGGTTTTTAAACAATGCCTTCCTCCTCCCTTACAAGTACATACGTCCCTCCCAAATCTCCGTCAAAGAAAGTGACCTCCTCAAATAGCAAATAGAAGAGAACATTTAGTTAAGAAAGCATGGAAACCCCCAAATAATCAACATTTTGTAAACATAGTTCATTTATTCTCTGTTTGTTTCATAATTTTGTTAGCAAATATCTTACCACATATTAGAAATCACAAAGAGATGACTATCTTATCGTGGTAATGGTTGTGTTGGGAAAATGCCAAAATATTATGTAAAATAAAACATTTAAATAAGGAGAAAAAAAGCTTACTATTTCAGCTTCCCATTCCCTTGTCTGTGCTTGTAGCTTCATGCTGTTAGGACTGTACCAACAATTCCATGTGTTCCTCAGAGAAAATAAAATGTGTCCACTAGGTATCAGTAAATATTTCCAAGTGTTTGGTTGCCATGTGTCTTAAAGTGTGAAGTTTTGACTAAAGATTCTATTTGAGAGAAAAGCTCCTCATTCATTTTTTTTACAATATTAGTAAAGCTTAGTTAATGGTATTCAACTGGCTGTCCTATTCAGTGTCATAATGCAATCATATGAAATAAACTGAAAGGAAATTTCATTTCACACAGCCTTATAAAGCATCATTGCTGAATGTTTGATAGAGAAAATGAGTTGAAAATCAGTTAAGTTTATGTGGTCACTATTTAATAGCAAGTGGGTTCAGCTTAAATCTACTTCTACTTTAACCACTCAAAGCCAGATTCCTGAGTTGTTGCAGCCATTTTTCTCCCTGTATCATCTAACAGTACCACCCTCACTCTTCTACTTCTTAACCGTCACTGACTGCTCTTTGCCCATGCTGTTCTCTGAGTTCCATTAGTATATGGCTTCAGAATCATCTAAGGTCCATCACCAGCATCTACAATCTTCCCTGGAGCCTATTCATACTCTATAGCAAATATCTCTCCAGTGGTTTTCCAAGAGGCAAAACTTAGGCACTTGATACTTCCCACATATGAAACAAGGAAAGGAATTTGAAAGCCAGCTGGCACAGCTGCTCTGGAAACCCATGTTTTCCATCTTGCTTTTCCTTTTTCCCCTCAGTATCTTCTAATGTTGTATCCATTATCTCCATAGTGCTTGATAAATTATGCCCTTTACTCATTTAGTTTGTTTGTTGCCTACCTAGTCCCACTAGAAAAGAAAGGATAAGAATTTTTGATGATTTAGTTCACTTCTGTATCTCCAGTACCTAGAACAGTGCTTGGCACACAGGAAGTATTCAATAAATACTTGCAGAATGAATAATATAGAAGAGTAGTTCTCAGCCAGGTCAGTTTTGCCCTCTGAGAACCTTTGGCAAAGTCCAGAGACGCTTTTGATCACTGGGGCTGCAGGGCAGAGTAGTGCTGCTGGCATCCTACAATGTGTAGAGCAGCCCCTCACAACAAAGAATTATTTGACTCTAAATGTCAGCAGTGCTGAGGTTGAGAAACCCTGATGCACAAAACCCTCAAGAATTCTGCTGGGAAGGTTGGCTGCCATCTCTCTTGTGGCTCCTTCCGGTACATCTTCTGGACTGTACCTTTTTTGGCCTCATCTACTGATTGAACATTTCTGTTTGCTTCTTGTAATCTAGAAATTGAAATGTCTCATCTGTTTCATTTCATATTCCTTTACTGCCACTATAATGTGGTTTCCTGAAGGAGGAGAGGCAAATGCCTCTGCTTGGCTTCCATTTTGAACTTAAAACTCTGTTATCCTTACCTTGTTGAAGTGTCATATTTTCTCTGAAGACTTCAATATGACTTGAGCCTGTACATCATTCTCTCTTCTCTGAATTCTTAGAATATTTACCATAAGTTTTGGCCATTAAAGCAACATATTAGATACAGTTAAAGACAGCCCTAAGTACTATGGCTTAAAGAAGATGGAAGTTTATTTCTTTTCAGTCTAACATTGAGGTCAAAGTCAATAGGATGGCTCTGCTCCATGTGATTATTCAGATTTAGGTTCCCTCCATATTGTTACTCTGCCATTCTCAGAACGTTTTTCTCAACCAGAAGGAAGAGAATCTGGAAGTAGACATATCTATTTTCCAGCTTGAAAGAAGGGGAGAGAGTAGCAGTCTTGTGTGCATTTTCTTTTAAATTCTGATACGTGCTATGTATGCATGGTGAGTGTGTGCACACATGTACATGTGTTGTAAATTGTTAACAGTAATTTCTGGAAGGTAGGATTACAAGTGATTTTTAATTTTCATTATTTTACTCTTCTATATTTTGCAATATTTTACACAAACATAAACTGCATATAGCTGTGGGCCACTTTAGACATTCTTAAAATCATTTGTTAAGACTTATTATTAAGTGGAAACTGTATATAAAAGATCTGCCAAGGAAGTAGGGAATTGCCAAATAGAAGCTAGGTGCTATTTCTTTTAAATTTTCTTTTAATGTTTATTTATTTTTGACACACAGAGAGACAGACAGAGCATGAGTGGGGGAGGGGCAGAGAGAGAGGGAGACCCAGAATTCCAAGCAGGCTCCAGGCTCTGAGCTGTCAGCACAGAGCCCCACACGGGGCCCAAACTCACAGACTATGAGATCATGACCTGAGCCAAAGTCGGACACTCAACCGACTGAGCCACCCAGGCGTCCCAATTTCTTTGAAACAAGAAATTAGTCGACAACTGTAAATGCAGGCCTCTCCCACCAAAAAAAAAGAAAAAAAAGAAAAAAAGAACCAGATTTAAGATTTTAAGTAAATTGAAAAACCAAATGACCATCTCTTCAAATATATATACTTTAAACTGTAATATTTATGTTTATATTTATTACCTTTCAAAAAATAAATGAAGAAAATCAGCTGTTTGATATTGCAGAGTTAAAACTCCTAGCTTGACTCATTTTTGCCCCTTTGACCAATGATTTTGACATTTAGCAAGTGATAGTTAAATTTAGAAGCTGGGAGAAAAAAAGGGAGCATACCATGAAAAGTGGACAAAACAGTCGTAGAAAGGATGTCAGGCAAAAGAGTGTATTCAGAGAAGTGTGAAGAAGACCAATAACAATGGTTTAAGTCAGCAGGCAGAAGAAATCTGAGAGAGGACAAGAGAAATTTATTAAGACAGAAATGAAAGGTGGGGCACCTGGGTGGATCAGTCGGTTGAATGTCTGACTTCCGCTCAGGTCATGATCTGACAGTTCTTGGGTTCCAGCTCCGTGTCGGGCTTTGTACTGACAGCTCAGGGCCTGGAACCTGCTTCGGATTCTGTGTCTCCCTCTCTCTCTCTGCCCCTCCATGGCTCAGGCTCTATCTCTTTCTCTTTCAAAAATAAATAAATATTTTAAAAAGTACATTTTAAAAAAAGAAATGAAAGGAGAACAGAAAATAAAGCTTGTATTTGAAGAGGAAAAAAGATAAGCTGAAGTAACTGTAATAAAACTGAGTTAACTGGACCTTAAGTTTCATTATTTATCCATTAGTCACCATATTTTAGCCCTTCCTTGGCCATATACAGAATTAGCTGTTTCTCCTCTACTTTCTTGGCAGATATGAAAGTGAAACTAAGGCTCTAGGTAGAAAAATGAAAGCTTATCCCAGGAACACAGTTAAGATCTATTTGGTGAAGGGAACAGGAAACATTTGGCTAAAGGTTAAGTGAGTGTATTACAAATTAACTCTTAAGCTGATACTGTAAATGTGGGATAGTTTTCAGGGTTTCTTTATGTTTAACGTCATAATCTAAGATTAATGTAACCTAAGTGTTGAGCAACATAAATGGCATGTACATTTTTGTAAGCTGCATTTTTCTTGTTGAAATATTACTAACACTTTTACTTTCATATACATGTGAAGATCTCTCATTTTTCATGGTTATGTAACATTCCATCAAAAGAATGTTCAGTAAACATACTTCTGACAAGATTAGCCTGGCTAATCAGGTTGGCTATCAGGATCTGTATTTATTGAAGAGAAAACTTACTTGGCACTTGGTATGGACTGAATATTTGTGTCCCCTCAAAATTTGTATGTTGAAATCTTAACCCGGAGGTTGGCCTTTGGGAGTTAATCAGATCAGGAGGATGGACCCCTTATGAATGGTATTATTACCTTAATAAAGAGACTCCAGAGACCTCTCTTTCTGCCTGAAGTCAGCAGTTGGCAACCTGGTAGTGGGCTCTCAATAGAACTCAACCATGCTGGAACCCTGATCCTAGACTTCCAGTCTCCAGAACCGTGAAAAATAAATTTCTGTTGTTTATAAGCCACTAAGTCTATGCTATATTTGTTACAGCAGGGTGAACAAAGACAGCATTATTCGTTAGTTTATTATTATCCTTTGATACCTTTTAATAAAACAAAATCTTTCTGTTTTGCTTGTTGTAGATGATTTACTTAAGTTAAAAAATAACTGTTTTGGGGCACCTGGGTGGTTCAGTTGGTTAAGCATCAGACTCTTGGTTTTGGCCCACGTCATGATCTCGCAGTTTGTGGGTTCCAGCCCCACCTCGGGATCTGCACTGATGATGCAGAGATTGCGTGGGATTCTCTCTCCCTCTCTCTCTGCCCCTCCCCTGCTCTGTCTCTCTCACTCTCTCAAAATTAATAAACTTAAAAAATAACTTTGTTTTGCTTTTGCAAATTGCTAAAGGTTTTGTTTAACAATGATGAATTAAAATTTATTTTACATATTAAGAATTAAAAATAGAGTGTTGCCATTTTTTGGCAAAAATGACAAAGAGACAGTCAAATGAAATCAATAAATGTATTTATTGACTATGGAGATAGAAGTATGAAAAGAATCAGTGTTCTATATAAGAACACTAGAATATGACAGACTCTACATCCCATTATATTTTGCTATTTCCAGAAATCTTTTAAAGATTATATAGCCATTAGTTCTTGTCCTCCTTTTCATTTTTTTCTCCTCCCTCAACTTGTTATAAAAATCTTCAGACAGAGAAAAATTGAAAGAATAGAACAATGAACACCTGTGTAACCTCCAAGGTTCAATGGCTATGATATCTTAAGAGAATAAAAACTCCCTTGGTGTACAGATATATAAATGGTTAAATAGAAAAACAACACCTAAAAAGCAATTTAACGCAGCTTTTTATATCTGCATTATGTTATTGATACTGGTCTGATACATTGTAGTATCTTTGAAGAATCACAACAAAATCTGGATTGGAGAAAATATTGATTCATAAACCTAGGTCTGATGAGTGTCCAGCACAATCTTTGTTACTGCACTTTCTCTTTTCTTTTTCTCCTGTCTTGTTAAGTCTCCTTTATATTTCTGTCTGCCCTGGAAATAAAATTTGGCAAAATAATTGTTTACCAGTGAATTATCAATTTAAATGAATATTGGTTACATGCAAAAGATCGATTAATTGCATTCTGTATTAGGAAGGGGTCTATTGTTTTTGTAGTTGGTTTGCCTTATGTTATGCGAAGTGTATTTTGTGAATACATTAATAAAATCCATGTATCCTTTACAAATTACTATTTCATTGTATTCCTTGGAAATGAATCACCACAACTGATATGCATTCAATATTGAATGGTTTTATTGTTCTCATAGTAGGCTTTCATAAATTTATTAATTTTCCAGCAAATGACATTTTAATTAAACAATTTAAAGTCAAAAGATCTAGGGATGCCAGATAAAATATAAGATTCCCAGTTAAATTTGAATTTCAGATGAATAGCAAATAATTATTTTTATATAAATATATCCTAAATATTACATGGGACATACTTATATTTAATTTTTTTTTGTTATTCATTTGAAATTCAATTTTTTTTTTTTTTTTTGAGAGAATGAGTGGGGGAGAGGCAGAGACAGAGAGAAAGAATCTCAAGCAGGCCCCATGCTCAGTATGGAGCTCAACATGGGACTGGATCCCATGACCATGAGATCATGACCTGAGCTGAAATCAAGACTCTCCTGCCTAACCCACTGAGCTACCCAGGTGCCCCTTGAAATTCAAATTTAACCAGATAACATGTACTTTTCTTCATTAAATCAGTAACCCTAGTAGGGCATAATATGTAAGATGCTATTTGTCTAGTTTTTCGGGTATTGTTTTTGTCTTTATTTTATACCACTCTCATTATTAAAATAAATATTTTGCAAGTTTTAGCTACCTGTTTATATGTTGAAAACACAAACCTGGCACTTCCACTGAGGAAGAGAGTAGAATGAAACTTTAAAAAATTACTTAACCATATACAATATTTTAATTGTATTTTTTACTCACTGATTACAATTTTTAAAATTACTCAACCATATACAATATTTTAATTTTATTTTTTATTCATTGATTACAATTTTTCTCCTTAGGACAAATTCATACATACTTGGTGAAACAAACAAAATAAGCACACCTATAAAACACAGCAGGCTACAAACATTCTACCTTAAATTTATCACCCTCCATAATCAGCTTCTTTTCTGGGGGAAAAAAATTTGACCTTGATCTTGGGAAATCTTAATTTTTGCCCTGGCTTTGTTCTTATGGTCTGGGCAAGTCTCTGAACCCCCTCCTAGAATTCCCTGTTCTCATATGTCAATTAAAGGGGAAAGATTGTTATCTAAAGTCAGCTCCAGGGGTGCCTGGGTGGTTCAGTCAGTTAAGTGTCTGACTTCAGCTCAGGTCATAATCTCATGGTCTGTGGATTGGAGCCCCACATCAGGCTCTGTGCTGACAGCTCAGATCCTGGAACCTGCTTTGGATTCTGTGTCTCCCTCTCTCTCTGCCCCTCCCCAGCTCGTGCTCTCTCTCTCTCTCTCTCAATAATACATAAATAAACTTAAAAAATTATTAAAAAACAATAAAGTTATTTTCAGAGCTGAGGTTATATTGCCCATCATTTCAGCTTCAAGTGCCTGGGCAATAATTATGCATGCATGGTACTCATGAAGCCTGCTCTTGGTTGGTAAATTTTTGTTTACTTCTTTTTATTTTTTAAAAAAATTTTAACATTTTATTTTATTTTATTTTTTGAGAGAGAGCTTTTGAGGGAGAGAGCTTGGGAAGGAGAGGGCAGAGAGAGGGAGACACAGAATCCCAAACAGGCTCCAGGCTTTGAGCTGTCAGTACAGAGTCCGATGCAGGGCTCGAAGCCATGAACGTGAGATGGTGACTTGAGCTGAAGTCAGACACTCAACCAACTGAGCCACCCAGGCGCCTCAAGTTTCCTTATTTTTTATTTTTTTAATTTTAATTTTTATTTATTTAGTTTTAATATGAAATTTATTGTCAAATTGGTTTCCATACAACACCCAGTGCTCATCCCAACAGGTGCCCTCCTCAATACCCATCACCCACCGTCCCCTCCCTCCCATCCCCCATCAACCCTCAGATTGTTCTCAGTTTTTAAGAGTCTCTTATGTTTTGGCTCCCTCCCTTTCTAACCTCTTTTTTTTCCCCCTTCCCCTCAGCCATGGTCTTCTGTTATGTTTCTCAGGATCCACATAAGAGTGAAAACATATGGTATCTGTCTTTCTCTGTTTCCTTATTTTTTAAACTGTGATTTTTCTATGTCTTCATTCACATTTATTCAAATGGATTTATTTTCACCTTTACTAAATGTAATGATGTCATTCATGCACAGAAATAACTCAAAATTAAATCCAAAGGAAATTTCTCAGCAATATTCACATTATGAGACTGGGTATGCCCTTTAAATGAAGTCAGCATTTCTCCCTACAGATTTTGAGGTATTCTGAAATTTTAATGGTTTAGTAAATAGTATTTTCTTTGGGAAGAACAATTTTGGTGGCCCCGTGGTAGATCAGTCTTTTGAAGAGAATTGCAGAAGGTAAAAAGAAATGTACATAGATCATGATCATTTTAGATATTAAGACAGTACCACATAGACAGATGCTTTCTACTGTAACATACAAACATATATTTTACCCCCCCCCCCTTTTTATCATTTGTATTACTTGGATACTGTAGAATTTTGATGCTTTGGAGATTTTTTTTAAGAAAGAAAGAGGGGCACCTGGGTCGCTCAATCAGTTAAGCATCCAACTCTTGACTTCGGCTCAGGTCATGATCTCACGGTTTATGAGTACAAGCCCCATGTTGGGCTCTGTGCTGACAGTGCAGAGACTGCTTATTCTCTCTCTCCCTCTCTCTCTCTCTCTGCCCTTACCCCACTGGTACCTCTCTCACACTCCCTCTCTCTCCCCCAAAATAAATAAATACACATTAAAAAACAAAGAAAGAAAAAATAAACTTGAGAGATAATCCATCCTATTCATCTCTTTTTCCTTGAGAGGAAACTCAGTCCTAGTGCAGCTCAATGACTGGTTCAGGGGAAACTAGTTGGTAAGGGAAGGAAAAGGAGTATGTGGCAGGTCCTTTGCAGACACAACCCTGACGTTTTATCACAGCTACACTGTGAGCTAGGGAAGCCCTGTACTGTCTGATATAGAAGGTGATTGGAAGTGACAGTGTGGTGGTGGGGTCAGGGAAGGAACTTGCCTGCAATGAAGGTTGGGGGAATGAATGAGTAGGAGACTTGTCTGGAAGCCACATTTGCATTTCAAGTTCGTTATTTCTACTTAGATTGATTGTGTACCTTGGTGACCAAGGCATAGTTACAGGAATGATGTGACGGAAATTATGGAGGGTCTAAGTCTTTTCCAGGCCAATTTTTTGCTCTGGCACTGCCTGTGAGGTAGGAAAGTTTGTTTCCCACTTGTACAGATGATAACCCTAAGGCCAAAAATCATTTCATGCATTTGACGAAGGTCACAGAATAATGGACAGGATTCAAACTCAGGTCTACAGAACCAGAAAATCTAGATGCATTTGGTGTTACACCAAACTGATTCCATCAGCATGACCTCATCAACTTTGAAGTGCTCCCTGAGATGAGACATGAGCTCCAGGACCCTATGCGACTGTATTTGCTGCATGTAGGCACATACTCATCTAAAGACAGTAATTCACATTAAATTTCTTCAAAATCACTCTGAAAAATATATAGCTAAAACTATTTCTCCATGTGCAAATTAATTCATAGAAGAAAATAAAATACAATAAAGCCCATTACAGTAAATAAATTAGTGAGTTATTTATTTTAAAATACCTAGATTGACCCAATCCATCAGCTGATTGTAAAATAGTGCAATATTTGATAGGATTCAAACTTTTTCTCCTGAGAACAGCTCTTCTATATAAATATATCTAGTTCTCTCTCCCTCACAGACTTCTTTATTACCAGTGAAAAAGTAATATATGCCATTTTTTTAACGTAAAATTTTTTTTGTAGTCAAAAGGAGACTCAAAAGTGTGCAATAGGGTGGTAGGTGTGAAAGCTGATATATGTTTAACAGTTTCAACCACATCAGTTAAACTCCTAATATACAAATGCCATAACCAATGACATAGCAAAGTCACAAGAGTCAAGAATGTGTCATATCCTCAGCTCCATTGCTACACTGTTTGTGACCTTGGATATATCAGTTAAATTCTCTAAGGTCTGATATGTCTGTGCTATAAATATCTTGCTAACTCTGAACTCTGCTGTTCCTTGGTTTTATAAAACCAGGTATTTCCATGCTAATATTTTGAAAAAAATTTTTTCAGGAGCTCCTAGAGACGATGTAGAGTCCCTTTTTTCTTATACCAGTGGTTCTCAAAATGTGGTCTTGCAAACCAGTTAGAAATGTAAGTTTTAAGCTCCACCCAGACTTGCTGAATCACAAAGTCTGAAACAGGGCCAGAAACTTGATTTTTAACAAGCCCTCCAGATGATTGAGAACCACTGTTTCACACTATAAAATTAAAGACCTATTTTCAAGGAAAAGGCTGATTTCCAGATTATTGGCCCGAGACTCTGACAACTCAATTTCTACCTTGATTTCATCCACAAGGAACCCCTAAAGAGAAGACAGTGAAACACAGAAGATGATTGTGCAAGTGAACAAACAAGGTAAGCCTTGCTTACACTTCCTGATGGGACATTTCCCAATCATATATCTCCTGGATCTGGGGGTTCCATATCCCTGGATCTATTTTCAGAAACAACATTCATGTAAGTATTTCAAATAAATTTGTATTGAGTAATAATGGATGAGAAATAAATTGGCAACCAGGAAATAACAAAAGCATCCCTTCAAAAAGCTTGTTGGTAAATATCTGGCAATCTTGGGGGACAGCACAGGAGCACCTCTCAAAAAGTAAGACGTGAAAGATGCCCCCAGAAGAGTCAGAGTAACTGCAGTGAAACTGAAGCAGTCATTTGAGGCATCACAGTGAACACCAAAGGTCATGGTGTTTTATTTATTATTGCAATTACAAGAACAATAAAACTTCAACGGGCAGCAGGGTCCATGCAGTTTTGCCAGCTTTCCACGTGACACTGTTCCCCCTCATCAGCACTTCTGATTTCCAGAGGCCTGAGTCTAACAAGCAGCCTCAGCAAGTACACAGATTAATATATTTGCCCAAGACAGAACAGTTTAGAGCTGGCAGTTTTTGATAAAGACATGTCACCCCTGGTTTTGTTCTTTACTGGAAAGCCTGCGAGGAGAGATGGTGAAATTCTTGTTATCACTTCCACATGGGTTGTCTTCTTGGCACAAGTGAAGAGACTAGGGGGCCGCAATCATTCCTCAACTGCTGGAACAAAGAAAGGTGGATTCCATTATTCCAAGGGCCCTGGGGATTGGATGGCTTCAGAGGAATTCAGGAAAGAAGAAAGCTAAATGTTAAAAGGCCTCAATGTTGATTAAAAAGTGAGATCAAAAACAAAGCTCGATGCTCTTGCATTTATCGCATGTATTAATTGTGCCGCTATCTTTGGTTTGCAGAATAGGATGTGATAAAGAATGCAGTGACCGTTCTGGTGTGTTGAAAATGCCCATTATTAATATGGATTAAGAAACAAAAGTGAAATCACTAAGCAATGAATTATGCCCATCAAAAGATTTGTTGATGGGATGAAACTTATCTTTTATTCACACTCCAACAACTTTTGAATAGTTATTTACAGTGCTGTCATTTGGTGCATTTCCAGCTGTCCAGAGCTTTAATGTGATCCTGCCCATCCTAATATATGCCTCTCTTTTTAATATTTTTATCAAATTTGATAAAATCAGTGGAAGTGATCATGTAACCCCCAGTTTATAATCCTTCATCGGATTCTTCATAGCATGCTCAACAAAAGAGGCAAAATCTCACCATTGTTAATCCCCATGACCTTAACATACACTGTTCACCCCTTGCCATCTGAGTTTGGAACCCATTGCCCTCATTTTCACACATAGCTTTCCCACATGTTGCTCACCTACCAGGAACAACTTTTCACTTTGTTGGGGAAACTATACCCATCCTTCATATAGCAGTTCACACAACTCTCATTCTAGGAAGCCCACCCCTGGATCCCAAACTGGATCATGACCCCAGTCGTATGCTTTCAAAGCATGTTATAACTGTGCCTTAGAGGAATATATGATTAATATGTGTCTTCCAACATAGAGACCATAATTTGTTCATCACTGTATCCCTAGCACTTAGCAGAGTGCTTACCTGGCTTATCATGGCCAATAATAGCCATCAAATTTTGGGGGCAGAGAATGATATGGTTGGCTGTTTTAAAAGAACATACAAGTGCAAATTGGAGGTCAAATCAGAGAGTGGAACATAATAATTGGGATTTTGTATAGGGAACTATTGTAATTGTCTAGGAAAGAAAAAGAAAAAATATATATCTCAATTCCCCATTGTATTGTCCATTGACTCACTTGCCAAGCATTTATTGAATGCTTACAACGTATACATCAGACACTGTGCTGGGTGCTGAGGCAATAAAAAATCTCTATTTAGAAAATGGAATGGAAGGGATGGATTCCAAAGGAACCTTTGAGGTAGAATCCACAGGACCCACTAAGCAATTTTTGATGTAGAAGAAGGAACTCAAGAGAAATTGAAAGCTTCTAGGTCAATGACTATATTGAGGGTGATTCTATTAACCCGTGTTAGGACTTCAGGAAAAATAGCAAGTCAAGACACAAGGCAGAGAGCGCAAGTTGGAACATGTTGAATTTTGAGATGCATGTCAGATTTGCAGATGTGTCAGCTGGTACAGTCACAAGTTTTGGAATGAAGCTTCGCTTTTCAGTGAAGAGCTTCTGGTTGATTGTGAAGGTTGGCCTGTGAAGACTGGCAAGAGAGCAAGGCCCGCTTAAGAATATCAAAGTATAGTTTTATCTTGAAGCCAATGGTTTCTTCTTTGACCTTTGGAATGTGCATATTTTGAATGAGTGAATGAAAACAATGGATTTTTTTTGGTAAATAAATCAATTATTTCATTTGAACATAAAACACAATAGTCATAAGGAGTAACATAAATAGAGTATTCTTATTGGGGGACAATAGATTAAATTGATAACTTTCTATCCTGCTGTACTAATTGTATGCCTTAGCATGTACACTGTATAAAATATCTATATACAATTTACATTATATATTATATATTATAAAATATATAGTTATATTTTATATTTATATTAAATAAATTATATAAAATTTGTATAAATATAAAATATAAATGATATAAAATATGCACTTGTCATTTTACATATACAAAAGAGCAGTTCTGCTTTTTTTTTAATCTTTTCTTCTTCTTAATATATAACTCTTGCATCTTTCCCTTTAAGGCAATACTTAAGAATGTATGTAACCAGCCAATACAGTGATAAATATGTCTTTTTCAGCAAGCTTTAAAATCTTAAAAGATCTAGAAGAGGCATGAAACTCTAACCAGATAAATCCATGGTATATTGTGTGAGCCAAATGCTTTCTCTAAAATGAGAAAGATTCAAATCAGTGACAAGGAGAAGCATGTGGGGCTTAAGCCAACTGTAGAAGGACACAGGTGTGCATCAGTACCACAAATGCACACAGAATTATCTAAGAACATCTTGTCTTGCCAACTCTTTGATATCACATGAAACTTGGGCCAACTGTGCAGCAATATTTAAATGTACCAACTCTGGTATTGCTTTTCTGCTGTCTTGTCTAGCAATTGCATTTGTTTTTTGTTCAATAAATTATTCCAATACTGCAGTAGAATTTAATAAACTTAGGTTTATTGGTCTGGTTTGTCTGGAGATATTTTCACTGACTTGTTGGTTAAACTGAAGACTTTTTTCTGGCTTGTCCAGTGTATTGATGATCCATATTTTAATGAGATGAAATTATGATTTTACATACTATGTAGAAACTATTCTATGTTGAAAATGGTGATAGACTTTAGGTATGAGAGATAAAGTGATGACAACAGAGACCTATAGCTGAAAGGGAATTTGAGATGTAGGGAATGGCATTAGCCAAATCTCTCTTCATCTTCATATGGCATTCTCAGTGAGCATATAGCCATGTCTAAGCTTCCCTTATTTATGAGGACACCAATCATATTGGATTAGGGGTTCACCCCATTCTAGTATGTCCTCATCTTAACTATTTATATCTGCAATGATCCCTTTTCTAAATAAGGTCATATTCTGAGGTACGGATGGTTAGGACTTCTACATATGAAATTTGGGGGGACACAATGAAATCCGTAATGGAGTGCTACTCATGCATAAAGATAGTCCAGTTTTTGTGGGAAGAAATAATTCATCATTAGTTACATTAGGTTTGAGGTACCATGGGAAAATTCCAGTAGTGATTTTTTTTTTCCAGAACTGGATTTATGAGTCTGGAACATAGAAACCAGTGCTCTTAAAAAGAGGAGATTTGGGTATACTGCCTACTATATTCTCTTTCATTTCTCTCTAGGTAATATAAAATTGTTTAAATTCTACTAATGTAAGAGCATAAATTTGATTATCAGTTGGAAATTTGAAAACTCAAAAGGAAAGAGACAAGTAGACAAATATAGGAGACACTGCCCAGATTAATTTCAACATTTTGGCACTCATATGATGAGTTTTGATTAATGGGCAAGCAACCCAAACTTGATGGAAAGAGCTGAGGTGTTTTTTTTGTTTTTGTTTTTGTATTTTTTCAGAATATTTTGATTCTTAACATGACTGACACATATCCATATGTCCCAAAGCAACATCTTATTTGACATTGGGTTTTGCTTGACAGTTTTCTTCAGAAAACTCAGAACATTTAGTCAATTCCTTAATATATTATTCTTTTTTTTAACATTTATTTATTTTTGAGACAGAGAGAGAGCATGAACAGGGGAGGGTCAGAGAAAGAGGGAGACACAGAATCTGAAACAGGCTCCAGGCTCTGAGCTGTCAGCACAGAGCCCGACGCAGGGCTCAAACCCACGGATCGTGAGATCATGACCTGAGCTGAAGTCGGACGCTTAACTGACTGAGCCACCCAGGCGCCCCGATACATATATTATTCTTTATATATTTTCTGTTTGTAAGGAAAACAGTTCTGAGAAAAATTTTATTTTTCATATGTATAACTCTCTATTGCCCAACATAATACCTCATACATGGTAGATACTAAATAAATCCAGTTTCTAAATGGCTGTTGTATAAATGTTTGGGATTCAGGCTTTAAAAAGAATCTCTATAACCCATGTTTGCATGTAGTATATAGACGTCCATGTAATGCTCTCCCTTCCCCTCCATGCTATGTAGGAATGTGTTTTGTCTGTTTAAAAGTCCAAGTGATGCTAGCAAATGAACCTAACTTGGGTGTCCAGTCTTTCATTTTTCCAGTGGCCTGAGCTCGATTGTTACCATCAGATAATTGTTGGAAACCTCTAAAATTGCAGCCAGTGTAACTCAGGCAAATGAAGGCCTACTCTGTGCCTCCTTCTCGTGTGGCAGGCACCTTGGAGTTATACAAAAGAAGCCTAATCAGATGGTGTCTATCAAGGTAGTCAAAAACCAAGATTGTTGGGAATCATATTGACTATCTTCAAATCCCACTTGGCCACTCTGTGACCTTGAGCAAGGTATATGACCTCTGTAAGCTTCAGCTTCTTCTTTACACCATGGAGATTATAATAGTACCTACATTTTACGGTTATTGTGAGCTCAGTGACTGTAAAGAGATTAGGCCATCTAAGAAAGGTCATTAAGTAGTAGATATTATGGTCAAAATTGTCATCACGGTTGACATTGTACTAGAGATCTGAGAGCCCTGTGCACTTGTAAGGTCATATTAAGAAACCATTTAAGAAAGTAGGACCCAGGGGGAGATGATATCATAATAGTCTTGAATATGCAGAGTAGAGAAGGGCTGATGTGGGTGCTCATACAATCTAGACAGAAGGTAAGACTTCAATGGCACCTCAGTGACAGATTACTTAAAAAAGATTGAAAGGACAGAATTAAAATTTACTATCAGAACTCTACGATTTCAGTCAGTTGACTGACTTTTGACTTATCTGAAATCTGTTCCTCAATATAATTTCCACAGCAGCATTGGTTCTCATGGTATTTATTTACTATTGTAAGCTTCATCAAATAGCCAAGTGATTTCTTAAAAAACAGAGGTCTTGACCTTTGCCTTTCCCTCGACTGGGAACTTAATCATTCTTTGGTAGGTAATACACACTCTGTCTGTGGGCCCAGGACTTGTGGTTGGAGTTCACGTGATGGACTCGCCCATTTTCTTTGAGGCACAACACTTCAAATCAGAGCAAATGACTTTGAGCCCAGCCTGCTGGCAGAGGGTGAGGACCTGGAAGTACTGAGGAGCTCCTTCTGGGACTGGGCTTTGGGATTGATGTCCCTGACCAGCACCAAAATAGGATAAACATGGACATGCATGGATTTAGAATTTTTTTTAAGTTTTATTTAATGTTTATTTACATTAAATAAAGAGAGAGAGAGAGAGAGAGAGAGAGTGGGGGAACAGCAGGGACAGAGGGAGACACAGAAGCAGGGTCCAAGCTCCGAGCTGTCAGCACAGAGCCTGAAGTGGGGCTCAAACTCAGGAACCGTGAGATCATGACCTGAGCCAAAGTTGGAGGCCTAACTGACTGATCTACCCAGGTGCCCCAAGAATTCTGAACTCTTAAGAACCGACCATATTTTTTTTTTCCTTTTCAGTAGCTTTCTTGGGCTACATATATAAAACCACTTGCTGCTGAAATCCTTTGGAGTTTTCAACTGATTAGGGGCAAGTGTGGCACATGGGCTTAAATTTTGGTTTGAATATATTAAAACAAATATATTAGTTGTGGCTTCCTAAGCAAGTTACTTAGGTTTTCTGAGTGTCAGTTTCCTCATCTGTTCAATAGAAATGGGTAATAATACCCCACTTACAAAGGTTATAGTGAATGTAAAGGATATAATGTATGCTACAAAATGTGTTTGCAGCATACATTATATAGGCCTTCAATAAAGTTTAGCCACTATTATTTTAATGGTGCTGCAGGCAGGCATTCAACTTTTCAGTGCCACAGATATTGAAGGCTTATATTTCCGCTGCCAGGAATATCATTTCCTTGACTTACAAGTCATGACAGTGGAAAAACAGGACATCCCACTATAGAGAATGGAGACTTAAAAATGGTTTCTATCCATGCAATGAGGCAAATGTCTGTTTTTTTGGAATCGCTTAGTTCTCTATTGCCACAATTTTAAGCAGTGGCTTAAAACAATAAACAACCATGGGGTTCCTGTTGTCTCAGTCAGTTAAGTGTCTGATTCTTGGTTTCAGCTCAGGTCATGATCTCACGGTTCGTGGGTTCATGTTCCACATTCAGCTCTGCACTAACAGTGTGGAGCCTTCTTGGGGTTCTCTCTCTCTCTCTTTGCCTCTCCCTGCCCCACCACTGAAAAATAAATAAATAAACTTTAAAAATTAAAAACAATCAATTAAACCATTCATTGTTTTAGCCAATACTAAAAACAGTAGGCATTTATTTGGCATATGGATCTATAGGATTGGCTGAGTGGCTCCGCTGGTCTCAGCTGTGCTTGCTTGTGTTTGTCTGGGAGCCAGCTGGCTATTGGCTGATGTAGGCAAGATTTGGTCAAGTCAACTATCTCAGTTTCACCAGTCTTTCATCCTCCTTCTGGGATAGGTGGTATCCCTGGGCACCTTCTCATGATGATGGCATGGCAATGGAAAAAGTGAAGGATTGAGCTAATCCAATGACCCAAATGCTTTGCAGGACTCTACTTGCATCATATATGGTAGTATTTCATTGACCAAAGCAAGTCATGTGGCTGAGCACAGGGTTAAAAGGCAGAGGAAGTTACCCTCCCCGCAGTGGGAGATTACCACAAATGCAAATTCCTGTTGAAAAGGGGGTAGACACAGAGTGGGGGAAGTAGTAGGGACATCATTATGCCTACCACAGCTCTAGAGCAACCTGCAACCAATAGGCCAGTCACCTCATGGCATCTAGATTCTGAGAAATAGACATTTGCCCTAATATTGTTTCCCTGAAGTCATACAGTTTGCTTTAGTACCTGACTATACCATCAATAATAGCAGCACGGCAGAAAGTCTCAGTTATTCTCATATAGCCACAGACTGAGCTTAAAGAATTAACTTGACCTTTTATCTCAAGAATATACACTCTTTAGCCGGTAGCAGGAATTATCTCTAAGTGTTCTGAATAGGTTCTCACTGATTTAAAGGCCAAAATGATGGGGGTTGATTACAAGTTTCAATGTGGTCTCTGAATTATGCCATGGACATAAGTGTAAGACTAATTTTTTTCAAGCAACAGAGAAGCCATCCAATATTAGATATCCTGGCATTGTCCTTAGCTGTGAATAGAGTCAGACTTGTGTCCAAGAACCACAGTGTGAATTTGGTTATGATTACATCCATACAGTGCTGGAGGGTTTGACAATCTCTGGGTGTCCAAACATCCCTTCTACTTAACCTGTTTCTGGATGTATGTAAACACTTCTAATGTAACTTAGGATGGAGCTGTATTTCATTTGGTTGCTATTGATCGTACACCTTTGTTATTTTATTTAATTATTGTTAGGTAAAATAATAGATATATGTAGATTAAATAGTCAACCACAAGAGCTGGTTTCTAGGGGAAGCATATCTTGCTTTACCCTTTGACTTCCAGCCCTGCCCTGCTAAGTCCTCCAGGGAAATTCCTTAACCCACTGAGCAGTGGTGGGGTCACATTCTGGGCTTATGTGCCCTCATTTTCATGCTGCATTTCTTAGTGGGGCCTCGAGTACTTTAGGAAGCTGATAGAGTTTGGCTGTCATTTGAAAATGTTTTCCTTCTAACTGTTTTCATTTAGAAGCTAATTTATACTCTGCTTTCAAGTAGGCTCAACTCCATTTCACATCTCTGACATGTAGCACGCATTGCAGTGACTGAGATGGAAGGAGACAATTCAATCAAAGGATGTTTTCTCCGTGGAGGAAATGAATATTATTTGTTCATCTTGCAATTCAGGGTTCTGGGCAAATTATGATGTTTGGCAAAGGCTCTGGCAAGACAGAAAGACAAATAAATTGCATGATGTGAGAATAGCCTTCTTAATAGTAAGGTTTCCTTAAAACAGTGGGTATTGGCTTGCAGGCAAAATATCAAGCTGCAAATCACTGGTTTGCAACTCCTTGATCATCAGTTGTAATCCCAAGAACATATTTAATTTCCTATTTAGTTCTAATTTCTCTTTGTTCCTTAATGATATTTCTCTCCACTCAAAATAAGCCATCTGTTGGCAGCAGCCCACAGAAGACAGATACTGCACACGCAGTAATCTTGGAGCGAGGCTGTTACACTGGGAGAATGAAAAACGGGTCTCTTTGGAACCATGGGGTCACCTTTAAAATCCCCAATCTTCATTTTCTTTTTCACTCTGGCCATATATAGTATTGGAAATAAATCTTGTTTTGTTGTATTTTCTGATATGTTTGTGACCAGGGGACAAAGCTTTGTACTCAAGGGATAGAGAGTTTACAGCTTGGCTTGTAGATGCACTTTGCCATTTTTTAACCCTCAATTTAATAAATTCCTGGATTTACTGTGTTTTGAAGAAAAAAAATCTAACTAGAAGTGCACACCAGAAATCAAGATGATGGCAGAGTAATTCCTTCCACCTGAAGGCTGTGAGACGAATGGGTCTTGTACGGAAGAGGGAACTGTATGACATGGGAGAGGGCAGAATATGACACATTCAGTTTACCCTGTCCCCATCCAGTCTTTGACCACACGCATCTTTTACCTGTATCTGAACAGCATTCCTAATGGAAAGAAAGGAGTCTTTTTGACTAAAAAGATAGATGTAATGATAGTTAGTACTTCTTGGACTTTAACTGTGTGCCAGTCAATGCTTAAGTGATTATCCATGGATTTTCTCCTGTAATCTTTCAATGACCCCATGAAGTTTCTCATAATATTTCAATTGTAGAAATGAGAAAATAGCCTCAAAGTTCCACAGTTATTAAGCCTTAGAGCCTGGATGATAACCTGGGCAGGTTGATTTCCTGGGATCTCCACATTTACGCTAAAATTGGGAATGGGTTAACAACGAAGATGTTTTATCCTGAATACCTGCGGGAAACCTCCCAAGAATAAAGAATTCAGATTCACTTAAAAGAAAGCGTTAGAAATATTGAAATGGACACACAAAGCACATCAATGCAAAGGTGAGTGAGGTAGAGGAGATTTGATCTTCCTTTTCGCTCCCTCATGTTTTGAAATATGATTCCTTTTGATGCCATTTCTTCAGTGGTTGCTGCAGTTCAGCTTTAGATGACTTTTCTGCCTCCCAGAGCAATTAAAAGGTAATATCACTATTTTACCATGTGAAGCTTGACATCTGATTCATATATCACTCAGCCTGAAGGCATATTTTTCATACTCACCTGGGTGCATGTCAAGCAGTGAATTGATCTTTTTTAGGATTCAAAAGGAATTCCCTTTTCCAAAGGAGATTCAGGTGAGTGAACAAAATTAATGTCCCCATTACTCTCCATCTCCTTTAATTAGTAAGCCAGAGAGCTAATAATTATCTCACCTGTCAGCTATCTTGACAGCTTGTTGTTGAGTCAAAACCAAAGACAAATGCCCCCCTCCCCCCATCTCAAATGATATCAAAGTCTCCACTACCAAAGGTCTCCTTAAATTCCATTAGTGTGACCTTCATGCTTTGGTTCCAGTTCCCTCAAACCAATGTCTCCAATCCTTCTTCCCTCCATCCTGACATGGTGAACGTTGCCTCATCTCATGAATTTCCACTGTAAAATATTCTCAGCAGTACTAGACAGATGGAACAAATCCAGGGAGCAAAACAAATGCTACCACAGCTTTTAGAGCACTCCAAGTGTAATGGTACTAGCTGTTCTTATCTCATAATATGCCCATCGCCATCATTTTCTCCCTAACAATCTGTCCATGATGACAAGTTCTATTCCATTTTCTTGATGAGGGATCATGTCTCTAAGCCATATGTTGTAACTGGAAGACCAGCCCAATTGTAGCCTTGAGATATTTGAGTGAGTGGAATCTTACTTCCCATTACCTTAGTACCTTATTTCAGTCTGGTTCTGTATCCTAGTAATTTCCCTGAGCAAACTAAAGAGCACATGTAATGTGATCACAAGTCTGTAGAATGGAATATGTCACCTAATTGCTTTCCTCTGCCAAATTTTTTGATTCCCACATTTAGAGGATGATCTGTCTCCTGCCATGAGCTGACATGGTGCTACTGACTCTGTAGCAGAATTGAGCAGCTGGCCAAGACAGATGGATTTCTGTGTTGATCCAGTAAACTTTCTCCTGTGTAAATCTTCATTTCCTCATCATGCCTATTAAACATCCTTCATTTCAGAACCTGCTCTCTTCCCTGGTTTCATCCTATCTAGCAATTGTGTCTGAATGAACTGTGGTTTTAGTATAAGCACCCTTTAAAAGACGTTTGCAACCCAGTCAATGGTCAGGGTTGGGACTAGCCACCTACCGTGCTTTGAAATCATCCAAATAGTTCTCCTTTTATTGACATCTGTCTACATCAATCCATTTATTTATCTGTCTGCCCATCCACCAATCCATTAATTTCCACTCATCTATTCATCTATCTGTCCATCTACTCATTTAATATTTCTTTTTTTTAATTTGTTTAATTTTTATTTATTTTTGAGAGACAGAGACAGAGCATGAGCAGGGGAGGGGCAGAGAGAGAGGGAGACACAGAATCTGAAGCCAGCTCCAGGCTCTGAGCTGTCAGCACAGAGCCTGATGAGGGGCTAAAACCCACGAACCATGAGATCTCGACCTGAACTGAAGTCGGACCATTAACCAACTGAGCCACCCAGGCGCCCCTCCCCCTTTTAAATTTATTTTTTGTCATTTAATATTTCTTAATATTTGGAGATAGACTCAGAACTTAGCTTTACTTTGTTATCTAATTATATGAAGGTTATCTAACATCCATCTGTTATAATTCACCCGGTAAAGTGCCTGGATAGCTCAGCAGTCTGTAGAACTTGAGACTCTTAATTCATCCAGTAAAAGCCATCTTTTTTAGAGCTCTAATAAAAAAATGTTTACAACTCTAAAATTAAAACATAGTGATTTTAAAACATATCACCAATTCTTTAACAGTCCTTCCTTGAGAGGAGAAGACTGTTTGAATCGGGGCCAAACTTAGTGATGTGCTTTTTACTAATAGAATTAAGCAGAATTAATGTGAAATTTCCAAGCCAAGATCAGTAAACGCCACAGATCTTCTACTCGGTTCTCATGGGTTGGGGGAAGCCAGCTAACACACAAAAAGTACTAACACTTTGAGAACAATAGATATTTTGGCCACCCATCTAGTTGAGCTACCAGCCAACAACCAGCATCAACTGTCAGTTATGGGAGTAAGCCATCTTGAATATCCAGAAAAGTCAAGTTTTCAAATGATTCCAACTGTAGCTATATCTAACTTTATCCTTGGGACAAACCCCAGGAAAAACCTGCCAGCTAAGCCCTTCCTGAACCCATTAACCAAAAAAACATGCAATAGTAAAATGGTTATGTCAGTTGCTAAGTTTTGGATACATTTGATCTGCATTAATCGTAACTAAAATAAAAGTAATATTTGACAAGTAAGTTATTGAGGACTTCAAAGGGATGCTGATAATTTCATTTTTTTATAAATGGGCTAATTACTTTTTTTTTTTTTTTACTTTCCACCTTTCCGCTTTATTTTTATTTTTTTTTTTTAATTTTTTAAACACTTATTCATTTTTGAGAGAGAGAGAGAGAGAGAGAGAGAAAGAGACAGAGCATGAGTGGGGAAGGGGCAGAGAGAGAGGGAGACACAGGATCTGAAGCAGGGTCCAGGCTCTGAGCTGTCTGCACGGAGCCAGATGCGCGGCTCGAACTCACAAACTGCTAGATCATGACTTGAGCGGAAGTTGGACGCTCAACCGACTGAGCCACCCAGGCGCCCCTCCACCTTTGCACTTTATATTTGTTTTGTAAACTTTGGTACTAGATAGAGATTGAGACAGAAACAGATCTAGAATGGCTATCAGTATCTTTTCCCCCATGGGATTATCTGATTTACACAAATATAGGGAGAAGAGCTTAGTTGGGTGAGTTTGAAATACTACAGGAAAGAAAAGATTTTTAGGTCATCCACTTCAATTTATTTACCCCTATTTTAGATTCTCATTTACAAGCTGGGTGGTACACCACACATATATTCTCCATATACCTCACTAGGTATTTTCTAAGTGTTTGGGTAATGCAATTCAATATAGACTGAAGTTTTCTTTTCACCCCAAAGTCTCATCTCCAGCAGGCAATAGAGAGCACTGGCATTGCTATCACAGTTCTCCAGTTCCTCTTGGAAGGAGTTCACTTTTCTCATATCTGTTCCAGTTTCAATGATCATGTCATATAACTCAAGTGAGTTCCCTTTGAGTTTTGCTAAGTCATCCAGTTAGTGTGTGTTGAATGATCTTTTCACCATCAGGGAATATGCTAACTCAAACTAGGCATTGTCTGTGCACTTGTCACATATGTGCATATCAATTTTTTTTGCGGAACTTTCTAAGTAGTAAACGTTAAGTTGGAGACATTGACACTTCATTCACAAATACTTCAGTATATATCTTCTAAGAAAAATTACTTTTTTTTATCACACTCAAGAAACTTGGCACTAGTACAATAATATACCCATTGTACAGTCCATACACAGATTTCTCCAGTTGTCCGATGATGTTTTCTGGTTTTGTTTTTAATATAGTATCCAGGGAATTCCATTTAGTTGTCAGATCTCTTTATCCTCCTATAACATAGAAAGATTTCTCCATCTATTCATGTGTTCAGTAAAATTGACATTTTTTAAAGTGTCAAGGCCCACTATTTTTAGAATGTTCCACAACTGGAATTTATCTTATTAATTCTGCATGATTAAATTCAGGTTATATATTTTGGGTAAGAATATTTAGATACGATATTATTCCTTTCCAGTACATCACATCGGGGGGTGTTTGTTATCCATTAGTCTCATTATTTGTAATGTAAAGGTGACGTCCTTCATTGTTTTTCATTGTATATTTTTCTTTTCATAATTTCTTAGTGGTTCAAGAAGTGGCACTTTGAGGCTGTGTAAATATTGTTTCTTCATCCTATGAAAAATTTTTATACTGATGAGTCTTACCTGAATCAATTATTATATTGGTGATTGCAAAATGGTGACTTCTTATGTGCTATCAGAGATAAATATCTCCTGTGAATCTGCTGGGGCAGATTCAAACAAAGGGAGGGGGATCAGGCAATGTGGAACATTGATGAAGGCAGGTTCAGCTGCTCTTTATAGACCTTCACCAGTTCTCCTGTTTTCAGCCTCAAGCTTTGTCCCTTAGTTCTCAGGTACCAGGTGTCTCCAGTTCTGAATCTTCTCCAGAGTTCTCTGGCTACTGTCACTGGCTTCTTACTAGTTACCTTCTTTTCAGGTTCTTGTATATTTTTTTTAATTTTTTTAATGTTTATTTATTTTTGAGAGAGACAGACAGCACAAGCAGGGGAGGGGGAGAGAGAGATGGAGACACAGAATCTGAAACTGGGCCTGACATGGGGTCCAGACTCACGAACCTTAAGATCATGATCTGAGCTGAAGTGGGACACTCAACTGAGCCACCCTGGTGCCCCTGCAGGTTCTTACATTTTAATTTTTCTCCCTGACTCTGTTACCTCCCATCCCATATGTTGAAAAAAAAATGTTGGTGTTTCTTGTCTTTTGTCACCTCACTTCTCAATCTCCTTGTTCCTGAGGGCTTTTATTTATCACCATTATTATTTCACCCTCACTGTCATGAACTTTGAGAAAGGACAGGAAAAACGTACTTAAAACCTCATGTCTTGTGTATTTTGGTGTTCTTAGTGTTGAGTTTCATAGACAAATACCTTAAACCTCCATTCATATTGCACTGTTTCATGTACAAGAATATTTCCTTTCTGTGAGACCACATTATTTTTCCTTTTTATTCATGATGACTATACAAGCATTTTTTACTTTCATAAAAGGAGAAAAATTTTCCTCAGTTTGTTTATATGCATATACAGATTTTTTCTTCCAGGAAATCTATGACTTATTTTCTTAAAGAAAAAAAAAGTGTGCTTTATTAATTAATCAGACCTAGGGAAGATTTGGTAAGTGTATGGAGTGGAGAACATGTGTTTTCCTCCCACCATGTTTTTACTAGAAGATCTTCTCTTTCTTGGAAGACTGTTAAAGGAATCCCTTGCCAGAAGCGGCATCTGGACCTTTGGCATGATCCTCAGGTTGTTTTGTTGACAGCTTGTAAGCTTGTGTAGCTGATCACAATCTTTCTTTAGCTTTAAAGATCACTCTGAAATGTTTGAATTTTTTCCTACCCAGTGGTCATCTAACCATGGATCTGGTCTTCAGCCAGTTCTGATGTCTTGGAAATCTCTCATTATTAGTGATACTCTGATCTGCTATTAATAAGTAAAAACGGGAGGCACTCCAGATTTTAGGGATTTTTTTTTTAAATGCACTGTGTAAAAGTATGCCACAGCAGATGCTGATGCTAGGTTATCTGTTTGCCCTTGGCCTGACTTGAGGCTACCTATAGCCCCACTGGACAATGCCCCTATTATGTATACAGCTTCTCATCTTAAACACCTCTCTCTGCTTCCTTTTCCAGAGACTTTTCTAGTGGCATAAGAGTTTTTCTCAGTTTCAGTAAGGGTAGCCTGGAAAGAATAAGAATTCAGTCCCTCTAGAAGTATCCAGGGTATCAGTAAGGGAAAGGAGTTGGTGAATAAGCATCGTATCTCCTCACTGAGACAGTTCTAGGAGTGTCCTGAGTGCACACTCAGAAGGAATCTGAGTCCCAGTTGTCCACATTTATAACGTATGCATTAATACTCTTTTATTGGATTTTTCCATTCTCCACCTCATTTCCCACTACCTCCCTTGTACTTCCTAGGATCACTTCTCAAAGAAACTGACTGCACCCAAATTCTGTCTCAGGGTCTGCTTTTGGGGAAAGTGTTTCAAAGATTCAAAAAGTTCAAAAAAAGTACCATCACATTTGTTGGAAATTGACTCTGCTTTGAGAAAGTGCATAATAAATTATCCTTTTTTTTTTTTAATCTGACCATAATGCCTCCTTTTAACAGGCAACTGGTGAATTTGTGGTATATATAAAAGGATTAATTTATTTAAAAAAAATCTCTGGAATTGCTGTGTGCCATGCTTTCTGCTAAAAACACACAAGTGAACAAAATAAACATAGCCCACTCTTCTCCATTATAAAGTTTAGACTTAATGGTGATATGACAAATAAACAGTAAATTATAATGCAAATTTGAGATATGCTATGATAGAGGAAGTCTCATTACCATAACGAATGGGGTCAGGAAGACTGTCTTTGTACCCCCGCCCCCCGACTTCTCAACCTCTAGCATAAAACCTAGAACACAATGGGAATTTCAGAACTATTTCTTGAGTGAACAGAGGTATATTCAAGTGTGAGTTATATTCAGGAACTGGAGAAGTGATCAGTCTGACCAAAATAAACCAAATAAAAGAGAGGTAGAGAGATGGACAAGGGTCAGGACTTGTAAGGCCTTGAATGCTGTGTTGAGGAACAGGGACTTTATCCCAAGAGTAATACAGAAGTTTTAAGCATTAGCAGGACAGAACCAAGTTAGCAGTTTTACAAAAATTTACATTCTGCGAGCATGATGAAGAATGAATCAGAGCCGGTCAAGCAGGGATCAGGCAAATCAGTTAGAGAGATGTGCTGTAGTCCACATGAGAGATGCTAGTGGTCCCAAATCCAGTAGTGGTAGTGGGGCTGTGGAGACATGGCTGGGCTGGAAAGAGATGTAGGAGGCAGAATGGATGAGGCTTGGCACTTGTTGCATATGAAAAGTGGGGTAGCAGGGGACAGCGCAGATAATGCCCAGAGTTCTGTTCAGCATGACCCTCCAAATCTGGGACTGCAGAAGCAGCAGTGACTTTAAGGGTGAAGGTGGAGAAAAAGGCATTCACTCAAGAATGGTGCAGAAAGAAGAAAGGAAGTTTTGCCAAGGTTGTTCTGTATTACATTTCCCTCTGCCCATCGATGCTTTTAAGGATTATTTATTTATGAAAAAAGATAAATCCAAAATATGTCACTTAAATGTAGCTAGATAATTTATAGCCTTGTAAATCTAAATGTATTTACGTAAAAATTTAATATAATATGTTAATTTTTTATCAAGTAAGTATCTTATTTTTAACACTAAAACCTATAAATCATGGTAGTCCCATCTGGCACAAAAAATAAAAATAAAAACTATATAATATTCATTTTCTTAAATGAAACTTGATGTTCAGAATAGTTATTTGTTGGAATGGCTTAATGAAATTGATTATAGCCCTTTAGGTACAGTTTATTATTTTGAAATTGCTTCTTTTGGAAATGTGAGGGAGGGTAAGAAGGTTAAATGGAGCTGAAGTACCAAGCTGGGCCATTTAAAGAAGGCACGAGTTTAAATTCTGAACGCTGAGTAAAAATGTCCTAAAAGACCTTTGTTTGGAAGGAAATGACTTTAGCTGTTTAGCCTTGGAGGGAATAAACAGCCACATGCATACTAATCTCGCCAACCTCAGGCCCGTGCTTATCTTTTATTCATTTCAAACTATACAAATCTTCAAGGCAGAGAAACCTTGCTTCTTGTAGCATTGCCACTAAAATGCAGAAGCTATGTTTGTGCTGGTGGAATTTGAGTTATTTGTGATTTTATATCGTTAGGTTATAGCAAAGCTCTAAAGACAGGGAGTGTAAAGGGGTATGACTGGATCAATGGGGGAAGGAGGGAGGGTGTGCGGGGGCTCCAGGGGGCGGGTAGCGCAGCAGCGAGAGATGGTAGAGGGTGGAGACTCACAAAACAAGAGGCTTTCGAAACCCCCTATGCCAGCTGCGGCACTATTATAGAGACACTCTCCTATCCTCCAATATCTATTCCCAAATCAGCCCTAATTTCATCCACTCTTGTTCCTCTTTTGGAATAGGGAGGTGCAGGGGCATAAATGAGATTTGAAGATTGTCCATTTGAACCAGATGTTTTCATCTGAGTTTCTTCCTGCAACTAGTTTATGATTTTACCACTACAGTTTAATCCGCTTTTAAAGGCATACTTCCAGAATGATCTAGCATTTTTCCAGGAAAATTAAAAAGACACATACTGTAACTGTTGATCATGGGGAGTGACGGATTGGTTCTGCCCTTTGCTAGCCCAAAACAGATCACTGAAAGTCTAGAGGAACAGGTAGGAGGATGACAGTTGGGACAACGAATTTTAAAATTTATGCTGTGAGCTTATCCCACTTATCAAGAAAATTTGACATCAGAAATAACTGTAAATTAACTGCAATTGAAAGTGTATGACATTTATAGCTTGGCATAATCTTCAAATGAAGAACATGTTTATTTGGTTTGAAGGTAGTTTATTCAGGATTCATTGCCCCAATCTTTATCTCTCTCAGGTCATAAAGGGGGCTCTCTGGAACTCACGCATTCCTGCCTTATTTAAACCTGCTTCTGAACTGTGCTTGGCTCAGTGAAGCAGAGAGGCTTAGAGAAGGAAAATTAAAATGGGTCATATGCATCTGTGTCCTCTTTGAGGCATATCACAAAAACAGCCATTCTGGGAACATCGTAAACAGTTTTACCCATCTGTCTAGTTTAATCTATTTGGGGATTAAACCTTCTGGCTTCTCAGAGTACAGGGTTGTGCTAGAGGCTCGGTCACTTATGATACGTGTTTCCAGGATGCTGGTTACTCCAATATAAATGATGGATTTGGGGCACTGTGTTTACTTAAAGAATCATGGATCTCTTGATTTATACTAGGACATCTGGCTTATTTTTTTCCCCTGAAACCATTGCTTGAACTAAAGCAGTTTACCCAGAGATAAAATAAGTTCTGTGTACTCATCATACCCAGTTATTGGTGACCAGTGGTCTACTGCCTTCTAAAAATATTTTTGGTTAGATGGTATGCACTATTTATAGATTGAAGGTCTATCTATAGATTGAAGAACCTGGGTTCTTCAATGGTAAAAATATTGGAAGAGGCCTTCTTGAACTGTAGTTCTTGCATATTACAATATAGCTCCCATGGCCAACTCCATGCTCACTATTCATCTTTTAGAACATAAGAAAAGCATTTGGGAGGTATAACCAAAAAGAATCACTGTCCCTGTTGCTGTTTTTCATATGATTACAATTTTCTTATTAAGAACAAATGTTGGTATAAAGTGAATACGTTGTAGGGTTCATTTTTGGTCAATGGACCTTTTTCTGCTCTGTTCTCTCTTGATTGTTAGTGATTTGCTTCAGCTGGTGAACTTGAAACCAGACCACACTGTGAGATTGATACGTGTCAGGAAAAAGGGAAGAACTTTTGCCCTCCGATAGAGTTTCCAATTTTATTTACTGTTTGGAATTTTTTCCACGGATTTCAATTTTACCTATCTAAGTCTCATATCTCAGTCATACAGGCAAAGATTAATCAGTCATAAAATCATAAGTAAAGAGGAAATTGCAGCAACATAAAATTCACATGAAAATAGTAGGTGCCGATTCATTGATTGTAAGTTCACTGTTAGAGAAAAAAAATTATGACATAATTTATTTCTCTGCATCAAAAACCACAGATTTTGAAACCCCTTAGGTGAATGAACTCTCTTTTTCTTAGATACAACTGTGTTCAGAAATATTTAGCCCAATGCTAAAGTACAGGATGCAATTTAGGACACCCACTGCTGTCTCTAATATTTTTGATTAAGTAGTAGAGTTAGAGCTTTTGATTCTATTAATGAGATATGGCATGGAGAAAAATACCTATTCTTCAGAAACACAGAGAAGGGTAAAAAAATAAGGCATTCCATTTCATTGTAAAAACAAGAAGAAACAGCAAATACAAAAACCAAAAGAAAAGAAAAGCAATGCAATCTAAGCTTCATCTTTGGGTTTTCCCTGCCACACAGACTTCAGAAACTTGCCATTGGCTGTTGGGTCATCTCCAAACCAGAACTTTAAAAATCTATGGTTGCCTGAGACCCCAGCAGCCAAGTCAGGCATTCTACGACCTAAGCAAAAGGGCCAATAGGAAATTTAGTCCCAGTTGTGGTTAAACACGTTTACTATAGAAAGCACTCTGAAGTGGTCGCAGATTTTATCTTTCCAAGCTCATGATGGAACACAGAGAACATGGAAGAGGGAATTGGCCTTAATTTGGTGCAGCTGTTATTAGAGCATTCCCTGGTCTCTGAGCTATTTGTTTGGATTTTGTCTTACTGAGCTCTAGCAGATTACTATCGTAGGACAGCCTAGGACATTTACTTTTTATCCATCCCCAGCCATACTGTGTAGGAGCCCTCATCGCCTTCCTCACACAATTAATCATTGAGAAAACACTTCTGGTTGGGATGGACTCATACAGTAATCATTTAATGTCTGCCTGCCTACTGTATGCTAGGCACTATGCTAGGTTTCATTTAAATATCTCAGGCACACTCTACCGAATTCTATGTGGGGAACATAATTAAGATATAAAAAGATAAGAAGAATCACAAATCAAGTAATATACTCAAGGTTACCTTAGATCCTGACAAAGTAAGACTGTGATAGACTGCCCATGTATTTTGGTTTGAAAGAGCTTATGGCCACTTCACCACCACCAAAGATCCCAGGGAGTCATTTGCCTGCTGATTACCTGCTGACATTTGTCCACTGGGCTCTCCATGCCACTCTGCCTCAACTGCCTAACTACCCATATATGGGCCATGCCACCTCAGCATCTTCCCTTCTGCCCAGAAGTCATGAGGTATTTATTTCTACTTTGTTCTTCCCTGGCTGACAGTGAACAGTCACTAAAACTCTTTTCAAAGATGCTGGAGTTCCCCTCACCCACATCTTAGTGAAGGGAGTTCTTTCGGCATCATTGAAACATGGTACTTTCAGTTTAGTGTGCTATTTCTTTTCTTTTTCCTAATCTTTTGGGGTTTCACCCCAAAATCTGGACAGAACATAAGAAATATGTTCCTTAGCCACATATCCCTTTTTACCTGTTGGCTGACCTCAAGAAGTTTTGGTTAGGAAAGCAAACTTCAGGCAGTTCAGTGATTCCAACTCTGGTCTTAAAATTTTTTCTGCACAAATAATGTTACTAAAGATCTTATAACATTATTCCTTTGATAGATATAGATATAGATACAGATGATATAGATATAGATAGATAGTATGTATGTAATATATATATATATATGCATATATATATATGCATATATATATATATATACTCTTATGAAGGAAAGACTGATTCAAGTGACTATCAAAAATCAAGATTTTGTTGAAATATTGCAAATACTACAATAATTTCAGATACTTTAGCCAAACCATTCAGTAGGTTATGATACTAGGAACATATTTATCTTTTGATATAATTCTCAGCCTGACTCTGTCACATGTAGATGAGGGTATGAGCTCAGAGCTACTTCATTGCAGTATGAATAAAATTATTAAATAAATAACAGTTCCAATTAAATCTTGTTCTTGGTTAACATCACTAACTGCATCAAACAAATGTTAATTTTTTTAATGTTTATTTAATTTAAGACACAGCACACACACATGCATGCACATGAGTGGGGAAGGGGCAGAGGGAGAGGCAGAGAGAGGATCCCGAGCAGGCTCCACGTTGTCAGTGCAGAGCCGGATGCGGCACTTGAACCCACGACTGTGACATCATGGCCTGAGCCAAAATCAAGAGTTGGATGCTTAATGGACTTAGCCGCCCAGGAGCCCCACATGTTATTTTATTTTTTAATTGAAGTATAGTTGACACAATGTTACATTAGTTTCAGGCATACAGTATAGTGATTCAACAACTGTATAGATTATGCTATGGTCACTATAAGTGTAGCTATCCTCTGTCACCATACAACACTATTGCGTATCATTGACTATATTTCCTATGGCTGTTAATTGAGTAAAATTAGATTTGATATTATGTTTTAGTTAAGATGCTGAAAACAACAATCTCATTTAAAGTAGATTTTTATTTGTGGAGAAACTCTCTGCTCTATCTCTTCACCCATTTCCCAAATTCTTGCCACCCCATGAAGTGAGAACTTCTGCAAGCTCTTGTGAAAATTAGGGACAAATGCTAAAGGCTCTCAGGCATTCTCTGTTTTCTCTCCTTGGAGGAAAAATAATTTGTTTAACGGCAAGAGGCTGACATCCAAAAGTCCTTGTTTCTTTGTTGAGTGAAATTAATGTGCTGAGGAGTCACTGCTCATATGTAGTCTATCCTCTTGGGCATACAGTGGTTAATAAAGGGTGAGGCAGATCAAATTTTCTCTGAAGTTCTCTGCTTAAGTGTCTGTATTGCAAACCCAGTTCTCAGCACCTGTGGTTTTCAAGGTAAAACACAAGTCAATGGGTAGAAAGACTTTAGCTTTGTGTTAAAGCTTCATCTTCTAGTTCAGTCTTCTCAATAGGAAGGTTAATGCTCTAATCCATCTGACTCTTGTATATATTTTTCAATTGATTCATACCTTAAAAGTTGGAGGGATATGATAGTTTGTCATACTCAAACTCCAATAGCTTTAACTTATCAAAATTAAAGACACCACAGGCATCTTGCAAGTCATTTTCTGCCTCAAATTCCATGACTTTTCGCTGAAGAAATGATTGGCAGCGGAAGGAACAGTTTAAACTAGGACCAGTTTAAAAAGACAACCAATTTATCTCACCATTTATGCCTATTCTCCCACTTTGTGGCTGATTGAATAACTCTGAATGTGAGATTGTGTGTTGGAGTAAAATTAGGAGGCCCAAGTTTGACTCTGGGCTCTTCTGGTTAACTACCTGAATTCATTTAGGCGACTTTCTTAATCTCTCAGATCCTTAGGTCCTTCATCTATAACATAAGGAAAATAAAAACTATTTTATAAGATTTTAGTATATTAAATAAGAATGAATTAGTAAATTCATTCATCTTTCAGATATCAGTATAAGATAATGATGACAATTAATCAAAAGGAAAAAAATATATAATGCTAGTGTTAAATGCTCTTCTTTTTGTCGTTAAAAAAATGACCTGATTAGTCAAGATGGAATGATCTTTCTGGATGTGTCAATAATTTCTTTTCATTATTTGACAAGTAATTTTGCTTTAATTGAATCTGGCTTATGTTTAAAATGGAAGGGGAGTAGGTTGCACAGAGAACAAGGAATAAACTAGATGACAAAAGCCAACTTTTTCCAAGATGGCTAGATCTAAAAGGCCACAAATTATCTCCATTTAAATTATCTGGCGAGGGGGCCTGGGTGGCTCAGTTGGTTAAATATTGGACTCTTGATCTGGGCTCAGGTCATGGTCTCACAGTTTGTGAGATTGAGCCTGCTTAGGATTCTCTCTCTGCCCTCCCCTGCTCATGCTCTCTCCTCTCTCTCCCCCTCTCTCAAAATAAATAAATATACCTAAAAATTTTCAAAGGAATCAATAATCTGCCAAAAAAGGAAGAAACTTTAAGGATCCTAAGAGGATATGGCATAGTGAATGCCGTGATACTTTCAGTGTAGTTAGGGAACACCAGAGGTTGGTACCTCCCAACACGGAAGCAGTGAGTGTTCTAAGGACAAGTCAATGCGATGATTCTCTTCAAGGTCCATTTATAGCACCTTCACCTTCTTCGTCTGCATATCCTTATTCTTAAAAGAGTTGGTAAATCAGGCTTACTCTCATTATGCATTTGATTGGAATAAGCATGGATTATGCAATCAGCTTTGCCATTTTCCAACAACATGTGAAGAGTGAACCAGAAAGATAAGGAGAAATCTTTTCTCCAGCATTGGTACATTTGTTCAGCTTTTGAAATTCTGTTGGCAAGTTGTAATGAGGTTGTTAATTGTGCCTACTTAATACTTAAGTTTCACATTTTGGGCTGAGTCTGTCGAGGTGAAGTAGTTACAGGCTTAGACCTTGTGAGAAATTCTCTATGTTGGCTGGTACCACTACATTAAAATAAATACTCTTCTGTCCATGTTACCTGATGTCAGTACCTTCTGGGCCTCTTCTTCCCCAAGTAGGGTATTGCCTCTTATCCTTTGTGAAAATCAAACAAAGGTCTTAAATAAATGAATCAAGAAATCAATGAATATGAGAAATCAATGAGATGCATTAGAAGGAGCAAGAAAGTTTGGGTAGAATTTTTAGATAGCGCCTTTGGCTTTTATTATTTTATGCTAAGTTATTTATCAATAATTATCATTAGACAAGCTGTACTGCGGTGAAAAGCTGTTTTTTTCTTCGGTAGCCATATGAACTCCGGGGGATGCCAAGGGAATTAAAATAAGAGCTGAGAATACTGCTGTTTTATCTGAGCCACTGCAACATCTCTGCTAGACACCCCATGTTGAACAAGAGACTATTTACTAGCTCCCAACAATTACGCATGTACTTTTTCCTGGCAGAAAAGTCTTTGCTGCTTTGTGTGTGTCAAGATTATGCCGAATCAGCATAAAAATCAGGCCTGACTTATTCCTGGAAGGAACAAACCCATCTCTTCCCATTGGAAATGAGATAGTCATAGTGAAGCTTTGAATATAGAAAACAAATTTTAGTATAGACAGACAGCTTGTTCTTATACAGAATTTAAAATGTAACCATCACGTTTTCATAATCATTTCCACTGTCACTGTCTGCTCTGTCACTGCCCCACGTCTACCCTCTCCCCATCCCTAGTTTTTGGTATATTTCTAGTTATATCCATATTGAAGTGACTGCATAAAGCTTTGAGAGCTGTCTTCATCTCTGATGGGATCCGGACCCCTTTATGATGTGGGGCCTTCATATAAGCATGTGATGTGGAAAATGAAACCCATGTGTAAATACAGAGTTAATTAGTATGAAAAGTCCCATTTTCTACCATATTTCTTGCCAGCAGCTGTGATTATGAGAATTTAACTTTCTGGGTCTCCTAATATTTTTTTTTTACTAGATCCAAGCAAAGAAATTCCAAAATATCCCTTTCTGTGATATTATAGATGCATGACAAAAAGGGAATCAGTACTGAAAGAGATTGTGTGTGTGTGTGTGTGTGTGTGTGTGTGTGTGTGTATCATAGGCTTATTAGAGTTTATTGTCATACTTTCGGAACAAAAGGTGATTTATTTCTTTCTAAATGTTTTAAGCAATAGCAGGTTTTCTGAGATCTTTAATCCTTGAGATGTTATTTAAGGTAGACCTTAATGAAGCAGTGCTTAAAAAAAAATAGCTCTAGAGCAAGGCTGATGTCAAGTCGGCATTTTATCTATATGTTCTCTGACGGAAATTATCTTCATGGTGGAGATCAAAATAAGATCTTTGAGTTGTGTCGAATAAAATACGATGAGTCAGCCTAATTTGGGTAAAGGGTATTGAATAGGAAGGAGATGCATTGGGATGCAGCTAGTGAGAGCTGAGGACAGAGAGAGACTAAGAATATACCATAATGTATGTTATATTTGGATAGAAATATACATAGTTTGACCAGAATGCAGTATCATGGCGAGTGCAAGAAATCAGAAAAGAGAATCAGCAGCTTACCTTTATTGCCACCGCTATGACTGGTGAGCAAGGAGGACATGCCACACATACATGTGTGCATGCATCTGTCCACAAATGCTGATTCCTAGGGGAGGTTGGAGTGTTGAAACCGTTATAGACAGTATCACTTAGGGACTGGTTGGTAACAATGAGAACTAGAAATACATACTTTTTGTGCCTTGGTATCCATGTCAATCAGTGAAGATGGAGAAGGCTGAGAGATTTTGGTCTAGCTCACCATGCAATTCTCCTCTCATTGCCATCCAAGACTTCTCACCTTGGGAGCTCAAAGATGCTTCCTTTTCTCTGTGCCTTACTTACATCTTGCCCAGGCTGCTCACACTCAGTCCAGTAGGATCGTGCTGTCTGTGTTGTTTGCCCCAATATGGCCTCAGAAATACTTTTTTTTCTGAAAGTCAATCTGCTCTTTATGCTTACATTCAGATTTCGTGTCAGGCTAGTAAACATTAGACATAAAAAGAATATGTAGCAAACCATCTTAAAAGGAAGACTATACACTATTGGCATTAAAACTATTTAAAAAACTATTTGTGTATTTCACTTAAGTAGACAGCTGTGAAAATCTTTTTTTTAAGTTTAAAAGAAAAATGCATTTTCTTAGCAGTATAAACAAGTTAACAGAGTGTGGTAGGGATTGATCAAAGAAATAAAATAATATATTTTATTGCATACTTCTGGTGCTTTGCAGGAAATACATGCCTATAAAAACCTTTTAAAAACGTAGTTTGAAAGACATGGATATAGCACATTGTTTGTCTTACTAGCAGGGAAAATGAAATGATCAATGAAAAGCAGGGGTGCGGACGAGGGGATCCTTTAACTGTTTTCCTTGCATGTGATTCCATTTAATCAATCCTGGAACAAAGGATAGCATTTTTCTTTCCTTTTTCCATATGTGTTATTTCACGTTATTAAATGAGATTTGAGTGAACTGAAGTCAATCAGCCAAAACCTAGCTTGGATTAGATCCCCTAAACTTCCTTATGCCCAGATTTTTTCCAGATGGTTTCTCATGTAGCCAGTTTAATATCAACAGTGTGTGACACGCTAGAAGAATATTTCTTAGACCAGTTCAGTCCTTGAAAGATAATTACACTGTCAGTTGCCATCACCGTTACTGTAAAAGTGAAGATAACTGGGGTAAGTATATTAAAATCCAGCCCCAAACCAGCCTCACTTTCAGATAGTGCATTTAAGCACCTTCACACGTTTTTGTTGCTATCTGTCTACGTTGCTATACACATTGTAACACCGATATCTTTTTGACAGCAAATGCCCGCAGGTCACTTTTTGGTTATATGTTGGAGAAAATATCAAGAATTTTTACATGATGAAAAAGATTGTACACTCATGTCTGTTTAAAAAGTCTGCAGTCTCTGCCTTCCCACTTCCATTTGCAAGTTGAAAAATGTATTTCCATGCTACTACCCACTTTTGATCTTTTTTATTGTACCACTGACATTACTTATAGCACATTTTGCAGCTGGGTTTAAAAGTACGTTAGCAGGCAATTGTAGGTACCGTGTCAACAAATATGGAAAACAGAACAGGACTAACAAATAAGGAATTCCTGCAAAAGTATTATTTGAGGTGAAAATAAAATGGTTTCATGAAACTGCTTTTCACACTTTTTATTATAATTGCAGTCTTAGAGAAAAGTTGCAGAAATAGTTGCAAGAACTCTGATAGCCATTTACCAGATTGTATATATACCCCTATACATTCATGTGTATGAGTATATAAAATATATGCACCCATTTATACATTATATATAATAGGCATAACATACACACATTTATTTACATTTATAGTTCCCTTGAACAATTCACAGTAAGTTGTATACATCACGCCCCTTTACTTTTATATAATTTAGTATTTCCAAAGCATAATAATAGTTTCTTCCATAACCAGAAAAAACTATCATGTTAGGAACTTAGAACTGATACAGTACTGTTGTCTAATCGATAGTTCATCTTCAAATTTTGTCAGTTTTGCCACTAATGTACAGGATCTATTGTATTTAATTGCCACCTCCAATTAGTATTGGAACAACATGAAACTGCTTTTTAAAATGCAATATTTTATTTATTTATTTATTTTTAATTTTTTTTAACGTTTATTTATTTTTGAGACAGAGAGAGACAGAGCATGAATGGGGGACAGTCAGAGAGAGGGAGACACAGAATCTGAAACAGGCTCCAGGCTCTGAGCTGTCAGCACAGAGCCCGACGCGGGGCTCGAACTCACGGACTGTGAGATCATGACCTGAGCCGAAGTCAGACACTTAACTGACTGAGCCACCCAGGTGCCCCTAAAATGCAATACCTTAAAGATAATATGGAGCAACCCTCTGCCAGTAGCTATGCCATGGTCCCTATATCACCTCTTGCCAGGCTGTGTTGTAAACACTTCTGATTTTCTGGTAACCGACCTGCATCTTACATTCTCCAACAGAAAGCATTTCAAATGCAAATGTTCATCTGAAAATAAATCCCTAGGATCTCTGAGTGTCTAAAGATGTGAACACGTAAGCAATTTAAAGTTACTTTGAGATTGAATACACAGATTGGATTATACACACTTACGTAATCATAAATGAGGTCCCACAAACTCCATGGATATATGGCAATTAGAGTGAAATTTTCTTATATGGATAATAGTTTGGAGTATCTGAAGTGATAAGTGAGTACATTGGCCTGAGATAATTATTTTGGCAATTAAATAAAATTGAGATATAGAAGGTAGAATTGTCAGCTGAGCAGTAAATCAATGCCAAGTAATGGGTATTACTTGGTATTCTTCTAATCGTGTCTTGAGGCAAAAAGGTGGTGGGAGTTCTGAACACACTGTGTTCGGAGTTGGGAATCAGAACACTAATCTTCTTGCCATTTATTAGCCCCATGGCTTCATTTGTCTCATCTGTAAAATCAAGTGACTCAGCCTGGTGATGGCTGAGCTTTTTCAGCACTACAGAGCTATGAAAAAGTTGGACATCTTCTTAGGCCAGGGTGAAAGTAGGGAAATAAACATCATTAGTTTAATAAGTGATTACTGTGCCCCACTTTGTTCTTAAAAATAATACATTCCAGGAAGCCTGGGGGGCTCAGTCGTTTGCGCATCCACCTTGAGTTCAGGTCATGATCTCAAGGTTCGTGAATTCAAGCCCAGAGCCCACTTGGGATCTTCTGTCCCCCTCTTTCACTGCCCCTGCCCCGCTTGTGTGCACACGATCTCTCTCTCAAAAATAAACATTTAAAAAATAATAATAGTATATTTCATTGGTGTCTGTTGACTCATTTGGGAAAAGAAATAGAATCTCAGTTTGGAAATTATTTCCCTCATCGTCTGACTTGGACCTCTGTGGTTAAGGCTTTTTCCCAATCTCACATCTTCCTTCTAAGTCTGCCCTACTGTTATATCCCTTGCCATTAAAAAAAGAGAGGACACCTTATTGAAATAGTGTGGTATGATGACAGTAGCCACACTTGGGGTGAACAAAGCATAACATGTAGACTTGTCAAATCACTACTTTGTATACCTGAAACTAATGAAACATTTGTGTCAATGATACTTCAATTTAAAAAGAGGAAAAAATTTTAGGTAAGAAAGAAAAAGAGAGAACATCCTTTGACATTCCCAGTAGTTTAGACTATCATCATTTCTATCTTATTGCTTAGGCCAATAAAATACCCTTCAGTTAATCATTTGTGTGAATAAGCATCACTCTGAAGTTTATCTCAAAACCTTCAGCTGTTTATCTGTATGTCTCCTCTGGCACTCAGAGCCGTTTTCTTGCCATTGTCAAGTAATTTACCATAGTTATACTGTTTCTTTTCACAGTTATCCTAATATCAGTATTATATAAAAATATTGTCTGCTTACACTTATCTGTTTGACAAACAGAAGTACACTCTGTATCTCAAATTGCTCTCATGATGGGAAAAATAAATACAAATTCTGAAGCTAGCTAGACTTTTTTTTTTTGTGCTTTGTTATTTTACTAGGCAAATTAAGGATGGAAAGAAATACATTTTCAACACTTTATCCTCTTCTGGTTTGTTTTTCTTCAGGAAATTATTTAAATATACTGGCCCTGGTTAAAAATACTTGGTTTCAATTCACTATTAAAGCAAATATTTGGATTTTTTTTTCATGAATGGCAAGTACAATTTATTTAAAGCTTTATCATTTTATGAATTATAAAAAGAATACTGTTCTCTTTCATTCATGAAGAGCAGAATTAGGTCACATAATTGAAAAGTGAGAGTAATGCACTCAGCTGATGTAGCTATCTGACTGTGCCTGTCAGGCACGTTTACTCCAGGAGGCTGGGCTAAAGCCTCAGACATGGTCTCCATGTTGCCCAGCATATGGGATGTGGAGAACAGCTCCAGCACCTGGGAACAATAGAGAATACAAATGACTCTCATGAACACATTGGAGCCTGAGCCAGATTATCACAGTATATAAACCAGTCTGGGAGTAAATCAGGAACATTGTCTTATGAGCCTTAACCCTTTCAAGACTCCCGGATACCTTTTAATGATTTACTTCTGTGGTGCATTAAGGGATACTCTAGTGACAACTTAAGGGCCCTAATGTGGCTGCCAAAATTGCCTGGTAATTTTTAAGAAGTGGAGAATTATGTGCTAGAGGGTCTGTTTAAAAGCCGTGGACTCAGATACCTATAAGAGCCAGGTGTACCACATGAGTGACACTTGTACCAGGGACAAGGGAAAACATGTTGCACCCTTAAAGGAGAAGTCTGTTCCTCTGCTCATCAGTGGTTACCAATTCAGAATGTGGGCTCAGGGTTGTTTTATCTCACCTTTTAGGAGAAGCTTGGAATTCTTATTTTTGTGTGAAATCCTCAGAGTCTTAAATATAGGAAAATTTAATTCAATTTAAAAAATACTGTTCTGGCTAAGCTAAATATGCCTGTGTGTTACCAGTTCTTGAATTCTGAAGAATTCAAAAGGACATCAGTGAGCCTGAACAGGTAATTGCCTATTGACTTCATTTGGACATGGGCCCCAAGACCTGCAGCTCTGGCTCTAAATTTTTGTATAGGAAAAACCTACCTTTCCTATGGATTTGTCATTTCCCACCATTCCCTATTAAACAGGGCAAGGGTTTGCATGTACTTTAAAAGTCCCATTTAGATTTTCAGGGAAATCTCATACCGCACACCCTTTGTATTTCTTTCCCAGTAAAACGGAGATTTCTAGGGTTTAGGCCTTGAGAATGGAGGATACACCTTTATACAGCACCTTGTTCTTCTTTCCACATTGATGTCTTAATCAGTGTAGGCCAGGGAGTGCTGCATAACAAACCAATACTGAATGTTCAGTGGCTCCATACAACAAAATTATATGTGTTGTTCTCACTGTGTGTCTGTCCCTAGTGAGCAAGTGGATATAGTCAACAAACACATTTTCTCAGTGACCTAGACTGACAAATGGTCTACTTTGTGATTCTGTCATCTCAAAATATAGCTTCTAGGGAACATGTAGCTTAGGAGGAGAGCAGTGACAGGGACACTTCTGTTTTGTCCAGAGATGATACACATTACTTCTGCTTATGGCCCTTTGGCTAGAACTAATCATGTGGTTCCAACTGAACTGCATGGGAGACTGGGGAATATGAGATAGCACATGAAACCTTGGCTAAGCATTACTTTTTCTACAATCATGTTTTCTTCACTGTCAGATTCAAGGTTGGGGCTCCCATGAGTAAGCAACTGCAGGTGGTTTCTCCCCCAGACCCTTCACAGATACGCAGGTGAGTTTCTACAAGCATGATATGAAAGTTATCAAGAGCATCTTCTGGCTTAAGTCTTGTGACTGAAGTTTGGAGCTTGGGAACACTAGAATTTTTGAATCCAAAAGTCCCCCTATCCAGGGCTTCTTGTTTTCTGTTGCCATGTCATGGTTATACATGAAAGAAAGCAGAAAAACAGATTTACTGAAGGCCTTGACCAGGACATAACTTCCCCCAAATAATCCTCAAATGCAGAGCTCAGCCCAAAAATTGTAGGGAAGGACAAGGGAGTACCCTCCAGTTAACTTCTCACCTGAATGATTCTATTCCTCAATTCCACATTGGCCCATCAAAAGTGTACTCCTCCTATTAATGCTACTGTAATGTATGAGAGCTACATATAAAAGTTTGCACTATGAAACAGATTTAACTAAACTGAGCAGAAAATTCTCTAATATGCGTGCTTGGGTAGATTTATATGTTTGGGGATCAATCTCACTGTAAAAAAAAAAAAAAGAAATAGAATGACTTTAACTCTCAAGTAATCATTTAGTTATAAACAACTGAAAATCCAACTCAAACAAGCTCAAGCAAGAAAAGGAACTAATTTCCTCTAGCAATGGGTAAGTTCAGGGGAAGAACTGGTTCCATTTACAGCTCGATTTAGAACTCAAACTATGCAACTGGTACCCACACATTCTCTTTCATTACTCTGTTATTTTCCGTGCTGGCTTTATTTTGAGTCACTACATTGTGGCCCTTAACATTTCAGCTCTATCAAGATGGCAGCTCCAGCTTCAAAACTTCTTATTCAAGTTTAGGAAGAAAGTATGAGGATTCTTTTGGGCTTCCTCAAAAGTCCTCAGATTTACTCTAATTGAACTGCTTAGGTCACATGCCCATCCTTGAACCTATCACTGTGACTTGAGATGTAATGATTGGTTTGTATCAAATAAAAAAGCAGAGGCTGTTGCAAAGAACAAAAAAGATAGTAGGGGATCAATGCATATCTACTACTCCATGTAAAGTAATAAAATGTAGGTATTTTAATCATTTAACACTATTATACATTTAAATTTTATTCATTTATTTTTAATAGGCTATTATTTACAGCAGTTGTAGGATAACAGCAAAATTGAGTGGAGGGGCGCTTGGGTGGCTCAGCTGATTGAACATCTGACTTCAGCTCAGATCATTATCTCATGGTCCATGAGTCTGAGCCCTGCGTTGGGCTCTGTGCTGATAGCTCAGAACCTGGAGCCTGCTTCAGATTCTGTGTTCACTTCTCTCTCTGCACCTCCCCCACTCATGCTCTGTCTCTGTCTCTCTCTATCAAAAATAAATAAACATTAAAAAAAATTGAGTGGAAAATACTTAGATTTCCCATATATCCTCTACCCCATTCATGTAAAGTCTTCCCTATTATCAACACCTCCCCACCATAGTGATATACTTATAACAATTGATGAAACTACATTGACACATCATTATCACCCAAAGTCCATAGTTTACATTAAGGTTAACTCTTGGTGTTGTACCTTCTATGGATTTTTCCAAATCCAATTACATGTATAATGACATGTATCCACCATTATAGTACCCTACAGAGTAGTTTCGCTGCCCTAAAAATCCTTTGTGCTCTATTTATTTATCCTTCCCTCCCAATAATCCCTGGCAATCACAGATATTTTTACTGTCTCCATAATTTCGCCTTTTCCAGAATGTCATATATGTGGAATCATGTTTTTTTTCATGGCTTGATAACTCATTTCTTTTTAGTTTTGAATAGTATTCCATTGTCTAGATGTACCACAATTTGCTTATCAATTCACCTACTGAAGGACATCTTAGTTGATTCTAAGCTTTGTTAATTATGAATAATGTTGCTATAAATAGCCATCTTTTTGTGTGGTCACACATTTTCAACTTTTTGGGGGTAGATAGCAAGGAGCATAATTGCTGAATCATATGGTAAGTGTATGTTTAGTTTTGTAAGAAACTACCAAACGGTCTTTCAAAGTGGCTGTACCTTTTTGCACTCCAGCCAGCAATGAATGAGAATTCCTGTTACCCTGTATATTTGCCAATGTGTGGTGTTGTCCAAGTTTCAGATTTTGGACATTATAATAGATGTATTTGGTGGCATCTCATTTTAACTTGTGTTTTCCATGATGACTTGTGATGTGAAACATCTATTCATATGCTTAGTTGCCATCTGTTTATCTTTTTTGGTGAGGTGCCTGTTAAGGTCTTTGAATTATTTTTTAATTGGATTGTTTTCTTGTTGTTGAGTTTCAAGTTTTTATATATTTTGGATAACAGACCTTTATCATATAGGTCTTCTGCAAATTTATTCTCCTAGTCTGTGGTTTGTCTTATTATTCTCTTGACAATGTCTTTTGCAGAGCAGAAATTTTTAATTTGATGAAATCTGGCTGATCATGCTTTCTTCCATGGATAGTACCCTTGGTGTTATATCTAAAAACTCACTTCCAAATCCAAGGTGATCTAGATATTCTCCAGTGTTATTTTCTGGGAGTTTCATAGTTTTGCATTTTATATTTAGGTCTGTGATTCACGTTGAGTTAATTTTTGTGAATGGTGTAAGCTCTGTGTCTAGATTCATTTTGCATGTGGATGTCCAGTTTATTCACCATTTGTTGAAAAGAGTATCTTTTCTACATTGCATTGACTTTGCTCCTTTGTCAAAGATCAGTCGACTGTATTTATGTGGGCCTACTTCTGGGCTCTCTGTTCTATTTCACCATATTGTATTTTTATTTTTATTTCTACCAATTATCATGATCTTTTCTTAAACCTGCTGACTTGGCATACTATATTCAGAAACCTGGTAGTTAAAAATTCTGCAAACAGACTTTAACCCTTAAGGTATATTTTGATCTATAATTCTAGGTCTCAGTAGTCAATACAGAAGTATTTCTTACTGAAGCCACTATTTTATTTTTAACATGATGCTGTTTATACATCTGGCAGCCTGCAGATAGCTGGAAACAGTTTGGATGTCCTTGAAATGAAAAATAATCACATGGTTATAATCTCTGGATTTCTTTTTAGACTTATCCAAGTCAAGAAGGTTGAGACAGAAATAATTATTTTCCAAATATCTTTCCCCAAACTCTTTTTCTTTTCTTTGGCTTATTTTACAGGTATGTCTCCATTTACAGCTGTGTTCCTTTTGATAATTTTTCTTGGTTTGTTGGAAATTTAACATTTACTGTGTTAGGAAAACACACTCTACTAATTGTCTTGTAAATATCCAGCTTTATCTCAAGTATAAACTTTATATGATGACATATATTCAACTTAAAAAAGGAACTTAGTGAGATGTTTAGATTCTCAAAGATTTGTTACTGGAGAAAAATTAAATATTGCTTATTGTTCTCTTTGTCTTTATCAGATTATAGAAGGCATTTCTTTGGGAATTGTAAAAGTGATAATATAAAATACACAGAGCAACAGGAGCCAGATGTCTCTAAGATAAAATAAAATGAACATGGGAAGTAGGATTTTATTTAAATTTACAAGTATGTCTTGACTTAGTGTTTTTCACATATGTTCTCAGAACTATTAATCACCTGACAAACTTTGAGGAATGTATTAACTTCTTCACAGCATTTGAAAAGAATCTGAGTCCATGTTGTATTCAGATGAACATCACTTCTACAAAATTTAAGCTTTTTCCAGTTTAATCAATAGGAAAGGGGACTTTTCATGCACAGATGTTGATTGAAAGTATATATTCACTCAAATTCTCAGGTAAAAGGATAAGTGTCCTGGAAATGGCAGCGTGAACACTTCCTAAGTCCTTACATAAATCAATGTTCATTATTATAAATCATAAACCCATTAGCCACCAAGAGAGAATTTATTTTGTTTTATTTTTAAATTTGCAATGAAAACCATAATTAAATAATTCCTTTAGTAACATATTCATGCAAAGTAAAATAGTCTTCAAAATTAACCTTTTCTAACATGTAATTTTCACAGTTAATGCCTGACAAAGCAGAATATGAAAAGAAAAACAAACTTCACTGACATTCGTTGTAATCTATCTAGAATTCATTCAATGTGGTAGGAACTACTGGGTAATTTAGCTAATTTCTCAGAAGAACTAAATGTGAAAATCTTACCTTATAAGTTCATTTATTTGGTTACTATATACTAACAGTGATTCTGATATTACTTTAAAGTATATTATCTTAACTATAATTATGTGCTCTTAGTTTAAAAATATTTTTTTCATAAATGCACAGGGGGCCCACGGTAATTTTATATTTGAATCTGAATAGTGATTCAGACAAAGAAACTCACTGCCACCTCACTGAAATTGATGGAGTGTATTTTTAGTCAGCAAAGTATCAAAGCAGCGCACATAGTCTGCGGAAGTAAGATGTAGCCCCAGAAGAAACCTTTATCCGAGGACCTTGCAAATGTAAGAAAATCCGTTTTAAACTACAGAAAATTCAAATTAAAAATGAGGACAGCTTATCCAAATTACATTATTATAAAATATAACTAATAATATCCTTATACCAATGAATTGAAAAGTACTGACATCAAAACCACAAGGCTACTTTTCAAAGCAATGTTAGTCAAAAGGAAAATAAACTCATCTCAATAATTTTGAAAAGCAAAACACTGTGAAGCACAGAAAGAAGCATCCCACCATTCGGTAGCAAACCAACTGCACTGTTTTGGAATCTTTCATTCCCGTCTCATTTCTTCAGTAAGCCACAGACTATATATATTTTGCCATGCCATTTTAAGACAAGATGGACATCCTGTTTTAATACAGCATAATATGCATCACATGGCCAAACTAGAACACTATTTTTCTTAATTAAAATAAACTTTGTTTGTTTCCCTAGGAATAAAACTGGGGTCATCGTAGGAAGGGCTTGCTGTGGCCCTTTTGTTTGAGCACATGTACAGATTTCAAGATTACTATGTTCTGTTAGGAATAATTCTTAGGAAAACCATCAAATATTTTTCCTTAATTTTCTTTTTAAAATTCTCTAATGTAAGCAAAGAAATAAAAGACAGTCTAGGATCTAGAGAGCCCAAAAATTCTCATATAAGTAGTTGTTCTGTAGAAGAGTAACATTCTGTGAGAAATTATAAAATCCAGCAATATAGACAATTCCAGTAAAGAAACTTTGTCTGCTAAATAAACCTGGAATGTGTTGTACAGATTTGACCTAAGCCACACACGGCCCATACCTGAGTGCCTTGGGAGTTCATCAAGCGGCTGCCTCCTAAACCCCAGCTCCCTGTTTCCCTGGCTTCTCACCTTCCCCATCCTTGTCTCCCTCTGCCCTTAGGAAACTAATGCATGCAATGGTGTACCCTATTCTAACTGGAATCATGCCTTGGTAACATTTTATTAACATGCAATTGAATAATTTCACCCTCTTACCGGATCCTCAGAATACTTTTTAAAACACAAGGTCCTCAAAAATCCATTTATGTTTCTCTTGAATCTCAACCAATCAAAAAGACGCAGCTAAATGTGATTTTACATGTGACACATTTCTGATATTTATAAACCTTGGGCACTTGTCCCACATGAGGAGGTAATTAATAAGTGTACTTTTTTTGGAAATGTTTCAAGAATGTTACTCTAACCATGACTCTTTCTATACCATTGACACCACCCCCCCCACCCCCCAAAAAAGAGATATTCAGTTTCATAAAATTCAAAGCATTGGCAGATACCAGGTAGTATCTACTTTGGGAAAATGCTGGATAGGTGGTACTTCATAATGATTTCTTCAGTTTAGAAAACCATGCTGGGGGCACCCAGGTGGCTCAGTTGGTTAAGCGTCCGACTTCATCTCAGGTCATGATCTCACGGTTCATGAGTTTGAGCTCTGTGTCAGGCTCTGTGTGGAAAGCTCAGAGCCTGGAGCCTGCTTTGCCTGTGTCTCCCTCTCACTCTTCCTCTCCCCCCACTCATGCTCTGTCTCTCTCTCTCTCAAAAATAAATAAACATTAAAAAAAATTAAAACATGCTGAATTCTAGTGAAAAAACAAAAGGAGAGAAACATCGAATCTTCATTCTTCTCATTATTTTAAGTACAACTCTGGAACCATCTAAATTTTGGAATATGTTCCAAAGACACCCCCACCTTTCTTCTCATTTTCCAGGTAGAGTTATACTTACTTGTTTTTTTTTTCCATGAAAGTGTATTTTAGATGAATTTGAAGATTAAGTTTCATAATCTTTATATGAGATCACAGACAAGCTCTGAAGGTGATTTCCTCAAACTGAGTAGAAGAAATGATAATGTGCCAGGAAAGGATAGGAATGCCTCAAGACTTTAGCTCTGGCGATCCCTAAAGAATCTCCTCGTTTAAATGTCTATCATTTCAGCTTCAGAACAGCCCAAACCATACAGGACTGGACTTTATTGCATCAGTCCTAATACTTGTTGTTTTTCTTCCAAAAAGGCAAACTCTATACTCAGTGTATTGAGGTGTGGATTCAACCTACAAGGGACTGTTCTCAGTATGCTTGAAACTGAAACTGAAATGAATTTCATAACTGGAAAATCCAGTTACCGGGCAGGAGCAAATGGCTGCATTTGTTTTAGATTCTCTTGCTGGTCACCTCATTTTCTTCTAAGTTAGCAAAGTTCATGTATGAAATTAGACTCAGCTGCTATTTATTTTAATACTGAGCTCCAAAGTCTAAGGTATGAATTGTTCCTCTCATGTCTAGGAATTTTCTCTTAACTTTCTTTCTTAAACTTGGGCACCTATAATGTGTTTTTCAACATCCTTGGATACAAGCTCAAAGTTAATTTTACCATTCCCTGTATTCATCTAGAAAAGCTAGGTAGCTGTCCTCCCTTAGTGCACAATTGAGATTGTGCTGCATTGAAGAACAAGTGATCAGTAGCATTTCATTTTAATGCAGGAGTTTTATTTTTCTTCTAAGGTTTGCTTGTAAAGCCCTTAAAATAAGAATGTACATTCCTATTTGAGTTTATGATTTATACTCAACCTACTTCCAAAAGGCATTTGGACTGACTTATAATATAAGGCACATGTATATATAATAACATCATTAAAATAGAACTACAAAGCTAAAAGTCATGCATGGAGGATTGTGGGGGGAGGTAAAAATAGACCAGCAAAATAAGTGAGGTCCTAGAGCTAAGCAGGAGATCTTACCCAGATCCCTGTTGCAACCAAAGCAGAAAGGAGAAATGATGAATTACTTAATTCTCATTAGCTGGTGTGGGGGGTGGGGAAAGAAAAAACACACTGGTTCATCAGGAGAGGCAATTGAATTCAGTTGCCTACAACTGAATTGTAAAAGGCATTTTTCATATGGTTTTAAACATAGGATAGACTTTGAAATTATTTGCCTTTTAAAGTGTTTTATGGAAGTATAACATACATTGAGAAAAGAGCACAGAACACAAGTGGAGGGCCAGATGAATATTCTCAAACAAAGCACATCTGTATAACCAGCACCCAGAGCAAAACCTAGAATGTCTTAGCATCCCAAAAGACCTGTATGTTCCTTTCCAGACGTGACTCCCTCCTCCCCCAAAATACCCACTATGTTGACTTCTTAGAACATAAACTTTACTTTTTTTTAATTTTAGTGTATTTTAAAATACATGTTTCAATAATTTACTCTATCTTCACTTTTAAAATAGTAATTCTGGGGGCACCTGGGTGGCTCAGTCAGTTGATTGTCCAACTTCCGCTCAGGTCATGATTTCATGGTTCCTGGGTTCAAGCCCCGTGTCTGGCTTTGTGCTGACAGCCTGGAGCCTGCTTCAGATTCTGTGTCTCCCTCTCTCTCTGCCCTCCCCTGATTGTGCACATGCACACTCTCTCTCTCAAAAATAAATAAAAACATTTTTAAAAATTAAAAAAAAATAGTAATTCTGTTAACTCGTGGTTTCATCCACCCATTTATTCACTTATCAATCCCTTCAAAATTCTTGAACATTGGCCATACAACTAACAACCATGGTGTTTAGAATATTTGGGGCTTTAAACTGGTTTCTATTACATTTTTAATTTGTATGCACTAAGATTCACTTCTGTTTCCTTTTCTCTTTCTTTCCTTCTGGTGCATGGTTACATGAATTTTGACACAGGCAAGATTAATGTATATACCACCTGAAGCACAATTCCAACAATTCCATCACCCCAAAAACTCTCTCCTGCTTTACCTTTGCTGTCATACTTTTTCCCCAGCTCTGCTCTGGCAACTCCTGAAGGAGCATAACAGTTTGAGTTTTGAGCCAATAACGAGGAGGAAACTTTTCTCATTCTTCATTTTCAGCTGCAAGTTTTCCATTTTCCCTTCTTCTATTTTTATATCACCATCATATGAAAGCCATTTCATTTTCTGATTGCAAAAGTCCTGGGTCTGTCCATACTAAGAATATTTTTCTGGTGGTCAGAACTCATAGAGTTCCATCAGACCAACCTTGTTTTTTCACATATGTGTTTTGTTTGGTTTTGTTTTGTTTTCTTCTCAGACGTTGGGTCATTTATGCTATGAAGCACAGAAATATTGACCTTCGGATGAGGATCACTCTGAATCTTCCTCTGAGTAGTGTAAATGACTATAACATTTCCCAAGATGGAATGGAAAAAAAATACCCAGGGGCACCTGGGTGGCTCAGATCATGATCTCATGGTTCATGACTTCAAGCCCCGCATCAGGCTCTGTGCTGACAGCTCAGAGCCTGGAACCTGCTTCAGATTCTGTGTCTCCCTCTATCTCTGTCCCTCCCCCACTCATGCTCTATGTCTCTCTCTCTGTCTCTCAAAAATGAATAAACATTAAAAAAATTTTTTTAAAGAAATACTCAGAGCTGAAACAGGAACTGGCAGAAGCATCCTGAAATGCAAAATACCCTTTTGAGTCTTTCAGGACTTTACTTCTCCAAGAAAATATTCATTTTCCCCAATCAACCCACCCTTAATAATTTCCCCAACTTGTCTTTTGAGTCGGAAGTTCTTTACCACATTGTGGTAACACTGATAATAGTGAAAGAGGTGGTATTTTGGAAGGGAAATTATCAGCTTAAATTGTTTTATGCATAGCAGTTGGCAAACTGCTTTTTGTGATTTTAATAGTATTCTGGCTTCTGTCTTTCAAGGGAAGCGGTACATTTGCCTATGTAAGGAAAGTGAGTCTGAATTATAAAATGTGCTTTATGGACACCTTTCTTAATCTTTTATTTAGTATTTCATATTATAAATGCAAAATATATTCTACAGAGAAAAGCTAGAAAATATAACCGGGGAAAAGAGCATTGAAAACACCTTACTCCTATGTCCGCAGCAGCATCCACTCTTTTTCTTATTAACTTTTTATAATGGAAAATTTCAAATATATACTGATGCAGAGAAATATTCTGCCAGTACAAATTTCCTGATTTCCTCCCTCCCTTCCTTCCTTCCTTCATTCCTTCCTTCCTTCTTTCTTTCTTCATATAAATGTTTAGGAAAACAACCATTCATAGTATCATGGTGCATATCCTTTTCAACTATTTCCTTTCTCTTTTCTTAGTGTTTGTGCATGCTTACATGTTTCCCTTCAGACTTCCTGTCACATATGAACACATATAAAAATAAAATATGAATATATATTCATATTCATAAGTTAGCTTATATCTTGCAATCCTTTTCTATAACTAACATCTCTTCATAACAGTATGTAAAAGTCTCCCTCGGGGCGCCTGGGTGGCTCAGTCGGTTAAGCGGCCGACTTCAGCTCAGGTCATGATCTCACGGTCCGTGAATTTGAGCCCCACGTCGGGCTCTGTGCTGACAGCGCAGAGCCTGGACCCTGTTTCAGATTCTGTGTCTCCCTCTCTCTGACCTTCCCCTGTTCATGCTGTGTCTCTCCCTGTCTCAAAAGTAAATAAAATGTTAAAAAAGAAAAAATTTAAAAGTCTCCCTCATTCTTTTTACCTCATGGCCATTTAAAATCTCATAAGATGGCTTACCACTATTCATTTTATCATTTCATTGTTCATTTTGAGTTATCCTACATTGAATTTAAATAACATTTAAATTATCACTGAATGTAAGTTTACAACTACCTTTAGATAATTAACAGCTGCTTGATGAGTGCTCAGAAGCACTGAGCAACATAGGCTCTCTCTAACAAGTATGTCTTGAGGCAAGCCTGTTTTACTTTCAGTGAATAGAAGTAAAGATGCTTGAACCACATGCTATAACCTTGCATGTCACTTTACAGTTTACCTAACATCAAGTTACAGGGCCAGGAAAGTAGCCACTGTTCATATTAAATGTGAGGTCCGAGTTAGCATGACAGGTGAGTGCATAATCACAGTAAATAAGATGGCACTTTCAAATGACGGTGTTTCCTGAGCTCTCAGATCTTGGTAGATCAGGAGCATTTGGCCTTGTGTACGTCCCTGAAAGCCTGCATGGGAAAGATGTATGCTTTGGAGCCAGATAAATAAGGCATGAATTCTCATGCCAGCATTTAGTGCTGGATGACTTAATATATATTAATATCCCTAAGCTTGAAATGTCTTCACCTGCTTAAAGGAGATAATACTAGTGCCTAATCATGGGGTGAGAGGTTTGAATGTGATAATGATGCAATAAAGGGCTTTGCATAGTGGCACGTAGTAACCAAGAGCTCAATAAATTGTAGTGACTTCCGGTTAGAGTTAGAAGACCAAATGCCAGATGCCAAAGATTGCACACAAGGAAATTGCATTTGTATACCACATAATACAGGAAAGCTAATCTATGCCATTGGAAGTAAAGATGGAGGTTATGTTCATGACGGTAGTGACTAGAAGAAGGCACAAGGGGCTTCTAGAGTGCTAATAATGTTCTTTTCCTTGAGTTGTGCTGGTTACACAGGTGTGTTCAGTTTCAGAAAATTCACTGAGTTGTACCCTCATGAATATGTACCTTTCTGTGTGTATTCGATGCTTCAGTGAAAAGTTAAAACTGAAAAACAGTTAAAAAAAAGCACAAGAACATCGATCTTATTCCTGACAATGTGACACCTGGCGCATAGCTACATAGTGGATAGGGAGAGAAATAGATAATGCTAGTCATTGATTTCCATTTGAATTGTTGCTTTCTTGTTAAATTTTAGGAAACTTTATTTGAAAATAATATTGATTCATGTCAATCATCATATATATTTTGAATTGGTTTTGTTAAACTCTTCTCCATATTTTTGAGAGAATTTTCCATATTCAACCTGGGGCAGATATTTCCCTTGATTTTTCTGGATTTCTTTTGGGGGGGGGGGCACTATGGGAGCAGCATCTTGTCTGCCTAGACCAGACCCAAAGTGCTGTGGGCTTTGAAAGGAGTTATAGGAAACCTGAGGAACCCGGAGGGGGTGTGGGTCCATCCAGCAGCAAGCTAAACTTATCAACTTGTCCTGAAGAGTAATTCTTCTTTTCACCTCCAGGAAGTATCAGTGAATTCATGACCGAAGAGTTATCTCCTTTCTTTGGGTGGTGACATTTCAAATACTCAGAAGAGCATTTGAAGTTGGAGAAAACAGACCCAAGAAATAGATATTTGATTTAGTTGTTCTCAATCGCACTCATTTTGTCGAGCAGAATGAAGTGAATGAGGCTCAACATTTCATATGGTGGAGCCTGCTGTTCAGCGCAGCGTTAGCTGCTGAATTGAGGGGAGCCCTTGGGACGTGTTTGTGAAATCTGCTCTAAAGAAAAATTTCAGTTCTTACTCTTGTTAGTCCTTTTATTTCATAATCATATGTGTGTGTATTTAAGAAGTCTGAAAGGTAAAATATTTGATAACCCTTCTTGTGAAGTCTAATATATACAATATAGTGAGATAGATTTCATAAAAGTCACCTACTACAGAGGTTTTAACAACGAAAAAAAAATGTTTAAACAGATGGGTCTTAATCAGTATTTTCTAATGTGAATACGGATATGAAAAATAATTATAAGGATGTTAGACCCTCTTTTTTGCTGTCACAGCACACAGCTGGAAATTGCTTATTATTAGCTTGCAAATCCTACAGGAAAATACAGAATTATTTTTAGTACTCAGCAAATTTATAGTGGTAATTATGGGTATTCACATCACTTCCGGAATATGAGAGTCTTATATCTCTATTCTCCAGGTTAGGAAGATCATTTTTATCACTGGTGCACCTCTGAATATTGATCTCTGTGATCACTGGAAATCAAAAGTGCTTTTCTGGTTAATGTTATGCATGACGATAGTCATTTTGCAATGCAAGTTGTTTGGAGGCTTTTTCCCCATAGGTTTGTTGTTTTTTATCTTGATAATAGATGAAGTAAAAAAACACAAATAATAATCTTGTATTCCGAGCACCAAATCCTCCAACATCTCTGCATCTGAATTCACACATTCTGCTTCCTTCCTTTAACAACTGGGAACAATGGCCCTGGTTCTACTAAAAGCCAAATACTTCCCTTGTGCCCTGGATCCCACCTGTTCTTACCCATTACCCAAGAATTTCACTCTCCCTAGCACGCACATCTCCCTGGTATCATCTGTGTCTGCCTCCCTCAGTCTCTGAACAGCTCTGATCTTGAGAAAATAAAATGCTCAGTGGCCTCATTCACTGGAAAAAAATCCTTAAAGAATTACCTACTTTAGTAGTCTCTGTTTGCTCACCTCCCCTTCACTCCTTAGCCAACTCCTGTGGGCTTCCAAATTCATCAATCTTTTTTTTTTTTTTAATGGCACCTCCATCTACCATTTCCTCAAGCCAAGAACACTGGAGTCATTTTATAAATTGAATCTTACAAGTTTTCTTATAAACTTAGTCTCCACAAGGCATGTGGAATCCAACCACTCTTCATCCTCTCCATTGGGCTTCCCAACCCCATCAGTCCACAGACACATCATTGTCACCAAAACCTTGCTACATCCAATGGATTGTCAATTATTTGGCCCTTTCTACTTTGACCTCTCTTGTTGAAACTCTTATTTTTCTCTAAGCTTCTGTGACAGCACCTCCTCAAGTTACTTTAATACAGAGAACTTAACAAAAAAGAGTGTTAACTAGGTAACTGAGATATACAGAACTATATACCTTATATAAAGAACATTAAGTATGTCACTGAAATGTGTGAAAAGAGATCTTTAAGGTGTTTTAGAAGTAGAGACTGCAGGAAACAGCCACCAAGTTGATGGACAAGGTTGGAATTCAAGTTCAGGTGCTTAGAGGAGGGCCCCAAGGAAACGAAACCCTGACCTTGGAGGAACTAGGGGGAGCTTGGCTGGACCTTGTGTTTTGAACTCAGAGGAGGGGTCCTGCAGCTGGGACCCAGACCTCTGAGGAGCGTGTGCTGGTGGGTACTTGGTGCTAGTGTTGGGAGTCGCCCAGGGGGATGCTAGGAGACTACTTCTGTGAATAATGGAAAAACAGCAAAATGAAAGAAACTGCTACTAAGACAAGTCCTGCCATGGCCAGGGTGAAGAAAGGAGACTGGGATGAAGCTGAAGGGAAAAGAAACCCAAGCCCATCCTAACTCCGCCTGCCTCACTGGTCTCTCTAGCGCCCTCTAGAGGCAGGTCCCAGCAGGGAGCTGCTGGCAAAGCAGGAATGCTTAGTCTTAGCCCCACATCCAAGCAGGATGTACAGGGGTGAGCTTAAAGATGAGATCAATAACTAGATAACTAGCATAGTCTTACTTCCACATGTTGATCCTCTGCATTCTCTTTTCCTGGCTCTGCATCATCTGCCAGATTTTGAAATGTTAGAATGCCCTGGAGCTTCTCACTGTACCCTCTCTCTCCTTACACCTTCTTTTCCAGCCCCATGGCTTTCAATGCAAATACACACTATGATTCCCAAACTTGTATCTCCAGCCCTGACTTCTCCCCTAGGCCCAGAGTCAAATAGCAAACTGCCTATGATACATTTCACAGAGATATTTAATAGGCATGTAAAGCTTGGGTTGAAATCAGTGCTTTGATTTCTCACTCATCTCCAACCCTGCCACTCCTGCCCTCTTCTCATTTAAATGACACACCTTATGTAATTTCCTCGGGCCAAAATCTCAAAGTCATTTTATAAACTCCAGATTCAAATTATTCTTTACAAACTCAGTGTTATGAATTATTCTTCTAAATGCTATCTCCAAAATATGTCTGTAGCCCAGCCACTTCTTATTATATTCATTGCTGCAATTATTACACAAGTCACTATCTTTTCTGGAATAGTGCAAGAGACTTTGAACTTTTGTCCCTGCCTCCTCACTCGTAACACTGTAATCCGTTTGCCATACAGTGTTCATGGAACTTTAGAGTCAGGCAGGCCCTACTGCTAGCCAGCCCCAAATCTTCTATTAGCTATTCCTTGAATTCAAAAGAAAATCCAAATTCTGTGCCATGATAGGCAGCCCCTAAATTAGGGCTGGGTAGCCTTTCTGTAAGGGGTCAGAGGAGAAATATCTTAGGCTTAGACCTATCTTAGACCAGCCAGTCTCTGTCACACCTACTCTACTACTGCAGCATGAAAGCAGCCATAGGCAATATGTCAATAAATGGATAAATGGGAAGGGCCCTCTTCCAATGGCACTTCATTCACAAAAATAGGCAATGGGTCAGTTTGCCCACCTCTGCCCTATATAAGCAGGTCACTTCATACATAACTTTTATGCCATCTCAGACTCAAGGGCATTCTTTGGCACCTCACATACTTATTCTTAGTGTCCCTTCTATCTGGAATTCCCTCCTTCCAGTTTCTTCATGTCTGGCTTCTACTTATCACTCAAGTTCCCATTCACATATCTCCAGGACCACCATAGGAACACTGCTCCCCACCACCCCACCCCATCACCTGTCACGCTGTCACCTCGTTTAGTGTGTTTCAGAGCATTTGTCACTATACGCAGTTTTTCATTTGTTCACATGTATATCACCTATCTCCTCAACCAGAACAGGAGACAAGGTGTTTGAAATTTTACCATCTATGCCTAGCATTACTTGCTCAATAGATATTTATTGGATAAATTAAAACCCAGGGTTTTTGTATTTTTATTTTTTCTTCTTTGTCAATACCAAGTAAGTCCCCACTTGAGTTGAGATCATGGTTTGCACTGATTTTCTACCTTGCTTTGTTTACCTTGATTTGTTCAGTTAATCAACCATTCAGGTAGTTGAGAATTCACAGGGTGCTTGATCTGTGAATATACTCAGCTAGACCCTGAGAGGCAGGGCATAAGTGCCTAGTATCCATATACTTGGCCCTCCAGAACCTGCCATTTTCCTTGACCTCATCAAAAGATAAAACTCAATTTGGATGTATATACATAACTTACAGTGCTTGCTTTAAACAAATATAGATTGTATGAACCCATCTCAGCTTATGTGTCCTTGACAAGAGATGTGCGATTATTCACATGGTGGAATTAGATGATTTCCAAAGTACTTCTGCACTACTCAGTCTACCTGCTGGATTCCTACTCCTTCTGATTCTTTTGGAGGAAAAATACCATGCTGTAAGCTGGAGAATCTGCTCACTTTTCATTTATTTCTATATTAGCCGTTGCACCTTGTTGCAGTATGGAGAAGGGGCTGGGCGAGAAGGCTTACCATGGAAACCTCAAGACAGGACCACAGTTTGCAAGCTGCAATTCAAGTCTCTTCACCTCAGGGACAAAGATCTGTTCTGACATTGTGTTTAGTACTAAACTATTGTAATCAAGTTCTGTCAAGGTTGAGAGATGTTCGTTACCTAGTAAAAATATCTCCTGGAGTTCTGACTGCTAAAAATGGCCTCTCCTTTTGCCTGGCTTCCCCTGTAATCTTAGAAAACTCTTACCTTAGAAGCCACAGTGCCTGAGTAGATGGGATGTTAAGGCAAAAAGTGTCATTTTCTGAAGAGAGAGCGGGGAAGAGAAAAAGAAAAACAAGTGTAGTATATTCTACCAGTTCATATCAATCCTGTTCAAAAACCTCTCTAAATGTATGTATCTCTACCAATCACGGGATGGTACCAGTGCCCTCCTCTTCCAGATTCTTGTCCCTAGTTTAAGGTCCCACTCCCCCACTCTGCTGCACCCCACTGCAGTCAGAGGTCTGTGGTCTCCCTCCTTGTTATCCATACAATGTCTTACCTCAGAAGCCCTCTTAACAAGACTGCTTAAAGAAATGTAAATAACAACATAAATAGAAAATATAGACAGTACATTTAATGGGCAGATTAAATATCAAAGCCAATGCTCCTCAAGTCTCCTCTTTCATAAGGAAACAGCATCATCACAAAACTCATCAGTGTAGAAACTCAGCAGTCTGTTATGTTTGCTGTAGAGAGTGGCTCTGGTTTGGGGCTCAGGAGCCCTTGTATTTTGTAGTCTCCCACTTAATCCTTCATGACTCTGGCTTTCTTGACAAAAAGCCTCTATGCTTCTTTCCAGATTCACATTCCTGAGCCCACAGGGTTCTGAGAACTCTCCCTTAGCAGCCTTTAAGATTTGGGCATTTTGTGATCACCCCATTGTACACTTGTGGAAGATAGTTCCTTAGAAGCTCTATTTTTTAAACAATTTTATTTACTTATTTATTTACTTATTTGCTTATTTATTTATTTATTTATTTATTTAGAGAACAAGCAGGAAGGGGCAGAGAGAGAGAGAGAGAGAGAGAGAGAGAGACAGAGAATTCCAAGCAGGTTCTGCACTACAGTGCGGAGCCTGGCGTGGGGCTCGAACTCAAGAACCTTGAGATCATGACAGGAGCCAAAACCAAGAGTCAGATGCTTAACCAACTCAGCCACCCAGGTTCCCCAGCAGCTCTGGTTTTTAAACAACTAATTACATCTTAAAGGCCAGGAGCAATTTTCTGTCTCGGTATTACCTTAAAGATTTTACTCCATGGGGGTGTTCCCCTAAGTGCCCCAAGGTTACTTCATTGGCTTTACCTAGAATTCTTTTAAAAATTCAGCTTCGTGGATCATATTGGGGGTTCTTCTCAATCTGAGTTTGGTGATGGGGATCATGATTGGGTATATGTGTAAATTTAGAAGACTCCACCATCTGTTCTTACTCAAGCTAAAGTTTGAGAACCCCTGTCCTCTTCTGGACATTACTGGAGTAATAGAAAGAAGGCAAATTAGAGAGCTGGCATTACTGAAATAGTGCCTGCTTACCACACAAGGTATTTGAGATATTCTGAACTAGCTCTTAAAAAAATAATTATGTATTTATTTTCATGTGTTTCAGACCAAAATAAAAATGTAATCTCAAAACAGTGATCTCACTGATATTATAGCTGAGGATGAGGCTGAAGAAAAATAAGTGAACAAAAAACGAAAAGAAGAAGTAAGTTAGTGTTTAAAAAATATTGTAAGCAAATGGAAATTAAGGGAATTTGAATACATGTAGGGATTCTATTGTTTTATTCAAATTCCTGTTCAGGCACTAACTGCCTGAGTCACATCAGACACAGTTCTTCATGTACACAGAGGGCATTTTGTACCCATCCTAGGTACAATTACCACTTTCCTCTCTTCCCCCTTCCTGCAGGCAAATGCAGGTTCCTGAAAGTACTCCCAGGAATGGGGGGCTGGCCATTGGTAAAGCTGTGATGTTACAGCCTTCAATGTCTGCTTCCACTTTTCCTCCTCATCCTAGTTTCCCTGGTGCAGTATTTTTCCCTTGAATGCCACCTCTCTCCCTGGCTGTATTGCCTTGTCTGAGCCTGTGAATGTAGCATTCATAATCCTGTCCCTTGACTCTAAAAAATAACAATTTCTAGGGATTTCTTTACCAAATGTGCTAGTTGGTGCTGCACTTTCCAAGATGGAGCTTGCTAATCTGATACATGCAACAGTGCTGATATACCAGCATAAAGGGCAACAATGTCACAGTCTACTATCGGGTGGCACAATGGATGCAGCAGACAGGGTCAGTGCTCCTCTAATGCACTTGACCTCCTCATGTGCTCCAGCTGATTTTCAGCTGCCAGTGTCTGCATCCCTGTGCCCAAGGGCTCTTTTTCCCAACTGCAGGAAATCTCATGCAACGCTTCCCCTTTATTATTTAATCAAAGCAAGAATCTGAGGTTGAGATTCTATTTTAAATAAAAAGGGAGAGTATCTTTCAGTATGGAGAAGATAAAGTTTGGGGCAGATATAAGTTTTTTTTTAATTTTAATTCCAACATAGTTAACATACAGTGTTATATTAGTTTCAGGCATACAATATACTGATTCAACAATTCTGTACATTCAGTGCTGATTATGATAAGTGTACTCTTAATCCCCATCACCTATTTCACCCATCCCTCTGGTAACAGAGGAAAGCTTTTCATATTCTCCTAGTTACCCTTCGACTGTGGCCCCATATCACTGTGAACTGAATGTCTATTTATGACCCTTCCCTACCAATAACCCTAGAAATCCCTGGTTCATCATCTATTTGATTTATTAATCTAGCTAAGCCAATGGGTCCCAGATTTTAACTAGCATCAAAATACCCTGTAAGGATTGATAAATCACAGATTACTAGGCCACTCCACCTCCCCCTCAAAACTCTGATACATTAGGTCCAGAGTGGGACCTTAGAATTTACATTTCTAGTGAGTTCATGGGTGATATTAATGCTGCTCGTCCAGGGACCTCACTGAGTACTTCTCCTATAAGTTTGCTTTCTCTGTAACGTCTTCAAATATACAGCCAGGAATTTGCCATTGAAATACAGTATTGATTATTATTTTTTAAATGTGTCTTTTGAAGCTCCTGGGTGACTCAGTAGGCTTAGGTAAGATTTCACAGCTAGTGAGTTTGAGCCCTGCATTGGGCTCTCTGCTGTCAGTGCAGAGCCTGCCTCAGATCCTCTGTCTCCCTTTCTCTCTGCCCCTATCCCACTAGCTTGCTCTCTCTCTCTCTCTCTCTCTCTCTCTCAAATAAATAAATACTAAACATTTAAAAAGGTATATAAAATAAAATTATATCTATTGATTTTGATTAAGTAATAGGTTTATGTGGCTCAAAAGTCAAAGTCTATAAAGCAATAGATGGATTCTCCCTTTGCATTGATAAAAGACATTGATCTCAACACGAAAGCCAGTATTATGCTTCCCAGGGAAATAAACACTGGAAATGTTTCCATGAAAGGAAACAGAGATATTATTCTGGAGGTTTTCTAGATGTTATTGTGTACCTAGAAATTCCAAAATAATCAATTGAAAAATAAAACTATCATATAGTAAGAATGTTCAGTAACATGGCTGTGTACAATATTTTATGTGAAGATATGAGTAAGCTTACTGTACATAAGCAATAAGCAAGGAGAATATATAATGGAAACAGAAGTCTTATTTCTAAAAATATTTAATATACTAAAGAACTAAGTATATTTTAAAAATCTGCAAGATCTATATGAAAAAAAACCTAAAGTATTCTGAGGGCAACAAGACCTGAACTAATGAAAGAAGATACAATGTTCTTGAATAGTGAGGCTCAACTTCATAAAAATATTAATTTTATTTAAAGAAATAATCTCAATATGAATATTGAATAAAATATGAACATGATTTTTTTAACCTCAAGATGCTATTTCTAGAATGCACATGGAAAGATAAACCAACAATGTTAGCCAGGAAAATTCTATAAGAGTGATGAGGCAGAGCTAACATCAGCATCATAAAGCAAAGCCTTAATAATTTAAATGTTATGGTATTAGATCTTGAGTAGACACTGTAGAAAATCCAGAAGTGGCCTCAAATATACATAAATGTTTAATATATTATAAAGTTGGCTTTTGGTTCTTGGTAAGGGGATGGAATAGATCCCTCCAATATGTAACCTGTGGCCATTTGAGTTATTAATATTGTTACTTTGGGCACTGCTTCAGATTAACTAACAACCAGTGTTTATTGAGAATCACTACATTCTAGACAGCATGCAAGGCATTTTCATAGCTGTTGACTTGTTTAGTCTAAAAAAAAATTAATCTGTAAGGCAAAAAAAAATTATGTTTATTTATCGTTTTTGTGGGTGTGGGAAGAGAGAGGAGAGAGAGAATCCCAAGCAGGCTCTGTGCTGTCAGCTGCCACAGACCATGAAACCAAGACCTGAGCTGAAATCAAGAGTCAGATGCTTAATGGGGACACCCAGGTGCCCCTGTAAGGCAAAAAATTTTATCTCCATTTTTAATCTGAAGGAAACAGAGGTCTGAGAGATTAGGTAGCTTGCCTACAGGTGTATTACCGTGAGTGGCACAGCCTGAATTCAGACCCTAACTTTCTGACTCCCTGTCTGGGACCCTTTCTGTGCACCAAACTTCAAACCTCCTTAAGGAATATTTGTGGCCATATCTTCTATCATATATGTTTTTTTCTATTCATTGTCTTTATTTTATTTGGCTCACCATTTTCTAGGGTAGTCAACATGAATTTCTAATTAACAACTTTAAAATGAATTGACTTGAAAAAAAAAAAGATTTGTAACTGTTTTCTTTTATAGGAGGTTGTCATTTTTTTTAGCTCAGACCATCAACGTAGCAGACGATTGATGTCTGGTCAAAGTCAGTAGCTGACAGGTTTTGAGCCCTAACTTGTTGATGTGTTATCACCAGGCCTCAGGCAGTGAAAGATGCTGCTAGCAGCTTGGAACATGGTGTGGCCATGTCTGAGGATATCCAGAAAAAGTGAGAGCCTTAGGTCCTCTCATTCCTGAAGCCTCTCCACACCTCAAAGAAATGTGGGTGGGCAACGAGGCTGCTCTCCTCCATGAAAACTGGTTTTCCAACCTCTCAGGGTACCTCAGAGCCACTCCTTCCACTCATTTGGTAACCAGTGCAACCCAAAGATCCAGGAAACCTGAAAGGGCACTTCAATTCCAGAGCCTTCAGGGGCCTCCTGCTGCCCACTCTGTCCCATGAGGAGAGAATAACAAATTCATTGTGACTCACAGTGACAGCTGGGCCGTTCACAGGTGACTTAGAAAGCAGCTCCTAATTCTGAGGAATGCCAAGAGTATGTTTTTTGCTAAAACAAGTACAATTCACCTGATGAGGAAATTCATGATTTACTAGTGATTTATAACTTTTATTTTTTCCTCTTTAACCAGGATGCAGTCCTTGTTTCATTAGGTTTGTTATGTTTTTAATTACCTCAGGGACCTATTTGGTGCCTAATTATCTGTGTGACAGGAAATTAAACTAAGCTATTTGTCTGTAGGCACTGTGTAACCTTACTTTCCCCCATTCTCTCTCTCTCTCTCTTTAAGCAATAACATGAATTGCAAATCTAGACCTAGTGGGTTTTGTACGGCACTTCAGACTACCTCTAAGTCACAAAACATTTGATGAACATTTGAAAGAGCAGCCATTTTTTTTTTTTTTTTTTTTTTTTTTGTCAATTGTCAAATGTCTGTTGACTCATCACAGTTATCCTTGTGGGCATCCTACCATGACGGTCAGGTTGAACTCCAGCTAAACCCTCAAGTCTGACTTCTAAGGGTTAAATCCTGGCATTTCTATTTAGTCTCTATGAAACTGCCTGGTAACTAAACCTTCTAATCCTTTAATGTTCTTATCTATATAATGGGGATAATAATATCTCTATATAATGGAGAGTGGCTGAGGAGTATATGACAGAATACGTGTAAATATGTGCAGAGTGCTTCATGCCTGGCTTACAGTAACGACTCCTTAAATAATCACTATTATGGGGCACCTAGGTAGCTCAGTCACTTGAGCAACCGACTCTTGATTTGGGCTCAGGTTATGATCCCAAGGTCATGGGATTGAGCCCTCCATTGGGCTCATGCTGAGTGTGGAGCCTGCTTAAGATTCTTACCCTCTCCCTCTGCCCTTCTCCCCTGGTTGCTCTCTCTCTCTCTAAAATAAGATCTTCATCACCATCATCAACATCATCATCATCATCACTGTTATTAATAAGAGAGAACCAGGATTTGCAGATATAGGTCAACATTTTTATTTACAGCTCCCTATGGTCTGTTTCAGATAAGAGATGAGCATTTCAAGGAGTTTCATGTTTCTGACATTGAAAAAAGTAGGGGCAGATTTGGCTTTTAGTCTGAACCAGGAAAACCTGAAATAGCCACTGTCATGTGCCACAGGCTCCGATCACGTTCACCCCTGACTTCTCAGCCTGGCCCAGAGGTGCTAATTTAAAGCTCATGGTCATGAAAGATTCCATTCCTTCCCTTTGTTTTACTTTCCACAAACTCTTGCAGAAGCTGTCAGTAATGAATTCTACAGGTAGTGTGATACCCTCCCCGAAAATTATGAAAGGGAGAAAATGAATTAAATAAAAATTCCCCAATTCCCTTAAGTTTTATTTCTTTCTCACGGCAAAGTGGAAAGCATTCTTTATTTAGAGCCGTTGTCTCCATTGTCTTCATTACTTGACATCTCAGGAATAAAGTCCTCTGGGATAACGGGTGGATGTTGAAAACATCCAAAGTATACTTACAGACCTTAGCTTTATTTTTCAAAGTTTCCCTTTCACGTCAGCCTTTGGCAAATGGATTTGAGCTTTTACCAGTAAGAGGTGAATATTAAATTGGTGCGCTTCAATCTCCGTAGTTCAGAAGGAACCCTTGTGCCCCCTGGAGCTAAATCTACAAATCTGAGTGACATATCTACAAGGAGATAGCAAGCAGCAGCGAGAGGGACATACAAACACACACAATCCAACCCAGGCCGTGATGACAATTGCAGTGTGGCGGTCCCTGCTATCCTCGGAGTAATTACTCTGACATTCTTTATCATTGTGTGTTAGATGTGATATGAAGCAATTATCCAGTTACTTTTTGGACTATTGATGCTTGGGCTGTCTTTGCACATTATTCTCATCTCATACTGTGACCCTGCAGGACTTAATTCTGACACCTTGAGTCTCTCGTGGCAGATTGATAAGACGCACAGGCTTAATCTTCCCTTTCTTAGGATGAGACTCTAGTGTTTACTTGTGTTATTAAGGAGAAGTACTGATAATATGAAGTACTACCATTTTCCTTTTCTGCTTGCAAAATTCGATTTGTATCTAGAATTCTCTATTGCCCAGTCCCCTACTACATATATTGGCACAATGGCATTTACTGCTAATTGTAAACTACCTTCATAACAAAGGCAGACATCATTGTTTTTTTCCTATAATTACTTGCAATAGTCCCTGTGTTCATAAGAGGCACTTCTCGTAACCCTATTTTAATAGTAATCTGAGGAATATGGAATAAGATTTATTAAGACCACATGTTTCTGGTCCACATTCACTTTGTGGGAGTAATGCCTGAGGGCATGGAAATTTCACCCTCCAAGAGGTGGTCTATTTTCTTAAGCTGAAATTGGCATCGTGACAGTATTTCACTTTAATCCAAATGGCTATTTCTCAGCTCCTTTATTGGTAGATTTCTTTCATTTTTCTGAGAGTGGATTTTTTCTTAATTTGGAACATGGATCAGCATGCCCATATTTTAAATATTTCATATCATATCAACTTGTTTGTACCACACACAATAGGAGGCATCTGGCATCTTTCAAAAAGTCTGAAAAAGCCACTTTCTGGTGCTGTGTGTGGTTGTCCCTCCTCTGCCCTCACGTATGAGGTCTGTGGTGAGGTAAGTGTTGGTACAGCCCACAGAAAGAGCAATGGCCACATGATGACATAGCCGCAGCATTATAGTGACAAAATATATACATCTACCCATGTGTGCTTTCTGTGGTCAGCACTAACCATCTCTATGAAGGGATTTCAACAAAACAGTTCATGAAGGTGTCAGGAACTTGGACATTCGAAGACCGGCCACCCCAATCCATACATGTAATGAGACATCAGCACGTTGCTTCCTCTCTATGAACCATGCTTTCATCATTTGGGAGATGAAGAGAACCATAAATTTCTTCTACAGCTGATGTAAAAAGTAAGTGAATTGTTGGATATAAAGCTCTTAGCATAAGGTCTCATATATAGGCTGTCTCCATGTAACTTACCAATCATCTATCTGTCTGTTGACAGAGAGGGTTGAGTCGTTTGGACTCCTGATTCCTCAGCTTACAGACCCTTGTCTGTGAAATGGGCTTCTAGCCTAATTAATCATTTTATTCCCTCTTACCCATAACCAACTCCTATTCCCTACCCCACATCCACTCCATAAGTAAACATTCTCATATATTTGATGTGCTTTTTAAAAATATTTTTGTTCTATTTTGTCAATGTAACTTTATTTTACATAAATGTTACCCTGCTAGGTCTTATCTTTTATCTCTTTTTTTTTTTCTTTTTTTGGCTATGGTCTGAATGGTTGTGTCCTCCCCAAATTCATATGTTTAAACCTAATCCTCAATATGGTGATATTTGGGAGGTAATTAGGTCATGAGCACAGGGTCCTCATGAATGAGATTAATGTCCTTATAAAAGAGGCCCCAGAGAGCCTCCTCACCTCATCCACTATGTAAGGTTACAGCTAGAAGGCACTGTCTATGAACCAGGAAGCAAGTACTCACCAGACACCAAATCTGTCAGTGCCTTTACCCAGCATCCAGAATTTAAGAAATAAATTTCTATTGTTTTTAAGTCATTCACTCTGTGCTCTTGTGCTATAGCAACCCAAACAGGCTAAGACACCTTTCCTATTTTTTTTTTCTCTTTTTCTTTGCTTAGCATGATATTTTAAAGTCATATCCATATCGCTGGATATAAGTCTAGCTCATTGCTGCTCACTGTTCCATGGAACCCCATGTGTACAATGTGACTTAGCCATTTCCTCAATGACAGACACTTAGGTTGACTCCAGCTCCTGAAGTCTACCAACAACATTCTTGTATGTGCCCCTTGCAGAGCTGTGTAAGCAGGGGTGGAATTGCTAGACTGACTTCCCAAATAGCTGCACCAATCCTGGCTCCCATCAATGATACATGGAGGTTTCAATGGCCTCCATCCCCACAGCCCCACTAACACTAGGCATAGTCAGCTTTCCAATTTTTGAACATAAAAAAATAGTTTATGGGGCACCTGGGTGGCTCACTCAGTTGAGCATCTGACTCTTGATTTTGGCTCAGGTCATGATCCCAGGGTTGTGGAATTGAGCCCCGCAAAAGGCTCCACACTGTGTGCTTGAGATTCTCTCTCTCTCTCCCTCTCTCTGCCCCTCTTCCCCACTCATGTGCGCTCTCTCTCAAAATAAATATTAAACAAATAGTTTGTTACTATTTTAATTTCTGTTTCTGTACTAATGAGTTTGGGCATCAAACTGTTGTATCTGTTGATTTTTACATGGCATCCCTTACTAACCATTAACTCCTAATTTTGATACAATCAAATTAATCCAATTAATCAATTTTTAGCCTTTTGATTTATGCTTTTGAGTTTTCAAAATACCCTTCCCCACCCCTAGCCTATTAAGATGTTCCTATCCATTTTCTTCTTCTAAATTTTTAGTTTCATTTTTCACATTAGTTCTTTAATTCTTCCAGAACCTACTTTTATCTACAGATGGCATCAGAATGTGGTCCAGTTTATTTTTCTTTATATAGATGATAATGTTACTAAAATGTCCCTCTTTCCCCATTCTCTTATAGTCATCTATGCTGATTTCTTCAAATTTTTTTTCTTTTATTCTTGCAAAACATTACTCCATTGTCTTCATTGTGCCCAGGGTTGTTTAACAATTCTGATATCGATAGGATTGCTTCTGCTTTATCCTCCATACCTCTGAGCTTTTCTTTTATACTTTCTCTCTTCATCCTTTCTGGATAAATACTGAGACAGTTCCTAAATCAGCTTCCCATATTACTAATTTATTCTTCTGTGATATTCATCTATTTATCCCATCTAATAGAATTGTTTCAATTATTATAGTATCTGTAACTAATACGTCCACCTGGTCTGTTTTGTGACTTACTGTTCTTGCTTCAGATTGCCTGTCTCCCCCTTATTTCCTTGCATTTATTTATCATGCTTGTTTTAACTTTTTGATCTCGTAATAATGTGGCTTCAGGTTGTACACACTGTTCAGTGTGTTATCTTTCTTTTCTGGTGGTTGTGCTCCTTTGTTACCTAGTCATTTTGGCCTATATGATTCTGATGGAGAAGCAAAGGTGATTTCCTGGAAATATACAGGAGAAACATGAACATTACATAGTCACTGTCCCATGGCATGCTCACCCGCACCTTCCTCCCTAGGATGCACCAGCTCTCTCTCTCCCCCACCACATGCATTCACCACACATACCACTTCTCAAGAGCCTCTAGTCTCCCCCAGATGATTACACTTTTTAAAAATTAGTGCCTTAGATCTATACTTTCCTTTCATCTCTCTACTTCTTTCAGGGTTGATTTTAAGGGAAGAATCCAAAAGCCCATGTTCATTTGTCATCTTGTCAGGATCTGGAAACACTTTAATTTCTTTGTCTTTTCCCATGCCTATAGCCTCCTCCTTTCCCCCTAGTGGTTGGTTACATTTTGGAAGCTACAGACACATCATGATGACATACTCAGGACCCTTGGGCAAATGGAGAGAAAAATAAACACACCTCTGATCCAAACAGCTCCCAGAATGCACAGGAACCCATGGAATAATCAAATGTCTCCTGTTTGGTGAAACTGCCATGAGACAGTATTTTTTTTTAGGAGAGATTATCAGACAGAGTTTGAGAAATTAAAATCAGAGCACTGGATTATGTTAAATGAAATAAGCTAGTCACAAAAGGACAATACCATATGATTCCACCTACATGGAATACCTACAGTACTCAAATTCATAGAGAAAGAAAGTGGAATGGTGGTTGCCAGGGGGCTAAAGGGAGGGGGAGGTGGTAAGTTGTTTTTTAATGGGTGTAAACATTCAGTTTTGCAAGATGATGAAGTTATGGAGATTTGTTGCAAAACAATGTGAATATACTTAACACTACTGAACTATACACTAAGAATTGTTACGTTGGTACATTTAATGTGTATGTATTTTATCACAGTTTTTTTAATGGATCTTGAAATTAGTTCAGGAAATAAATTTAAGAAAGCTTACATAAAATTATAACACTGGAATAAATATTCTAGAAAGTAATTTAGCCATGTATGAAGAGGCTAAACAATGTATGTACCCTTTTAGGTGTGTCCTAAGCAAACAACCAGAAAAGAGGTCAGGGAGTATTAAAGTTTGTTTGTTTCAGCAATATTTATGATATATTTATAGAAGCATATTTAATCCAAATGCTCACCCAGAGGAATAGTTAAATAAATATTGGTATGTCCACAGGAAGGAAAATGCAACTATTAAAAACTTGTTTTGAAATATATTTAATGATGTGAATAATTGAAATAATGCTATGTCAAAAAAAGTAGGATACAAATTTACAAATTCAATATGACTCCAATTTTTAAAAAAAATATGCATAATTACAAATAGAAATAAACATGGAAGGAAACGCACTACAATTTGAACAGTGATGAGCTGTTGGTTGTTGGATTATCTGTGATGTGTGTAAAAATGCTGTGTGAACTGTAACTTGGGGCACTTACTCAGGCAGTGGTTATGAGCCACTCAGAATGGAATACTTGAGCTACCCTAGCATAATATCCTATTTTAACAGTACAACAAAAATATGTAGCATGCAATAAACATTTTTTTTCTGATCTATCTGCATATATTATCTTATTCAGTGCTCCCAACCAACCTGTGAGGTAGTAGGTACTGTTTCTCTTCCAATTCCTTGATGGGGAAAAATGAGACCCAAAACGGTCATACAGCTAGAAAGCTGAGGAGCCATGATTCATGGGCCCAGAATTTCCCAGCATTAACCCCTACTACTTAACCAACTGTGAAATAATCTGAAAGAGAATAAAAAAAAAAAAGCTGGTCATGGGGGTGCCTGGGTGGCTCAGTTGTAAGCATCTGACTTCAGCTCAGGTCATGATCTCATGGTTTGTAGTTCAAGCCCCACATCGGGCTTTTTGCTGTCAGCACAGAGCCCATCTCAGATCCTCTGTCTCCCTCTCTCTGCCCCTTCTCTGCTCTCTCTCTCTTTCTCTCTCTCTCAAAAATAAATAAACATTAAAAAAACAAAAAACTGGTCATGACTGCCTAGATGTTTTTGTCATCCTGTTGGGTTGTGGCTTGGCCAGCTCTGCAAAGAGCTACCTAGTGATGCCCAGAGCCAGTCTCAAGGGCATTGACTGAGCAAAGATCTCAACTTAAGGATGGCTGATCAGAATGCCTTCTCATAGTGGGTGTTCTAATGCTTTTGTTTTTCAGCTTTCACTGGGACCAGTGAACAGTGTGGTAATGAGGTAGATCATTCCACATGTCATCTAGTTAAAGTCATGGCACTTGCCAGCCTCCTTGAGAATGTACTCAAGGGTCCATGGTCATTCGTTAGAAGCATATTAACTCACTGATTAAATTATGCTGGACTTGGTCAACTTTTTCCATAGCAAGTCATTTATAACACACATTATTTGGGAAATCCAGAACGCTCTGAAAGCTAATATAAATTATAAATGCTTTTGAAAGCCATGACTGGAAATGACTCCCTTAGCCCTTAGACTCTTGCAGTGATTTGCAGTGCACTTTCAAGGAAGGGATTTTAAGTGGTTTTGTTCATTACATGTGCATCCTGCATCAGAGAGAGCCCACGTATTACATAGGAGAAATTATGAGCCCAGACCACTCCTGCTTATTAGAAATGTCCAGAACACAAGTCTTTACCAGGTCAAGCATACCTAAGCCCTTTGAGAACCCCAATGCTGGTTTGACATCCTAAGTTCAGTACAGACTCTGAATATGTGTGTTCTCTTATTGGCAGTTACATGATATATCAGAGCAATATGATGTTAAAGTGTGGCTCTTTCTCTCTCAATTATGGTTAAGGCATAGACAATGATGCTATATTTCCTGCTAAAAGTTCAATTGGGAAGTCTCTGATCCCTTAAGGAACTGTCAAAGCCTTCTCTATGCTGTTAGTCTCAAAGGGTTATGGAAAGTTGTTCTTGTTTTTGTTTTTTTGTTTTGAGAACCAACTTTTTATTTTTTTTTAATTTTTTTTTAACGTTTATTTATTTTTGAGACAGAGAGAGACAGAGCATGAACGGGGAAGGGGCAGAGAGAGAGGGAGACACAGAATCGGAAGCAGGCTCCAGGCTCTGAGCCATCAGCCCAGAGCCCGACACAGGGCTCGAACTCACGGACCGTGAGATCGTGACCTGAGCTGAAGTCGGACACTTAACCGACTGAACCACCCAGGCACCCCAGAGAACCAACTTTCTAATGACAGTTGCTGGTATGTGGCAAATCCCATTTTTTTTCCCTCAAGGAGGGAAGGTGGGAGAAATGTTGGCCTCTCACCTGAAGCCTAGTGTGAACTTCCAAGAATTTCAAAAATACTTTTTTCAGTTAGAGAATATATTGGCCTGATTGTGATACCCACCTGAACAATGTAGAAGGTTAGAAATGTTTTAGCAGCTTGTGCAAAGGACCAACAGGAAAATCATTGCTATATTAGGATTGGGTTTACTGGGGACAAAGGGTATAAGAGTGGTACACATAGACCAGAGATTAGAAAAGAACTGGAATAGGATTGTCTTGTATTCTATCCAATGAGGCTACACAGGGTTATAAAGAGATGTCTTCAGAGAGAACCTGATCTGTGTGTCAACTGAAGGAGTAAGTGATATACTACGTGGAACATATCATCAGTAAAAAGGCTACCACAGGTGGGAGGTGTCTGATGATGGTTTGGGGTCAGGGGTCCTTTGAAGAATCCACAAAAATGCTTTATAACAAATAATTAACATCAGGGGGGCCTGGGTGGCTCAGTCAGTTGAGCAACTGACTCTTGATTTTGGCTCAGGTTATGGGATTGAGCCCCGCGTCAGGGTTTGTGCTGGGCTTGGAGCCTGCTTAAGATTCTCTCTCTCTTTTTTCCTCTACCCCATCTCTCCCACTGGAGTACTGTCTCTAAAATAAATAATAATATGGGGCTCCTATGTGGCTCAGTTGGTTAAGCGTCCAACTTCGGCTCAGGTCATGATCTCATGGTTCGTGGGTTTGAACCCCACATTAAGCTTTGTGCTGACAGCTCCAAGCCTGAAGCCTGCTTCAGGACGGTGTCTCCCTCTATCTCTGCCCCTCCCCTGCTCACACTTGGTCTCTGTCTCTCTCTCAAAAATAAATAAACATTAACAATTAAAAAGAAGGGATGCCTGGGTGTCTCAGTTGGTTGAGCATCCGACTTCAGCTCAGGTCATGATCTCTCGGTCTGTGAGTTCGAGCCCCACGATGGGCTCTGTGCTGACAGCTCAGAGCCTGGAGCCTGCTTCAGATTCTGTGCCCCCCTCTCTTTCTGCCCCTGCCCCACTCATGCTCTGTCTCTCTCTGTCTCATAAATAAACGTTAAAAAAATTAAAAAGAAAATAAAAAATAAAAATAAATAACAATAATAATAATTAGCTTTAAAGATCCACTAGGCCCAAGAGCACAAAAGCTGTCTTTCCTGTCCCTCTGACCCCTGCTTCCTCCCACCTCTTTCATCCAGAAGGCACCAGAACCCAAACTTAAGAAGAGAAAAGTGGGTGGGGGGGCTACAGGGAGAAGGCTGACCATACTTCATTTGCCCAACTCCCCACCTTTAAAAAGTTCCAGCTGGTAAAAAGGAAAGGGTTTCATTATCATATAGGCACTAACATTCTAGAGTTTAGGAAACAATACTATATCTGATGACTTAAAGTATCTTTGTACATTTTATTTTCTAAGACATTTTATTTCCTAAAAAGGAGGAAAATTTTTTTTTCAGGGGGTTATGGGAAACAAAAATTTGCTTTGTGTTTCATTCTATGAGCTGTGTCTGTTCAGTGTAGACTGATATCTATTGTCTAACCCTCCAGTTAGCACTTCAGATTTCCTTCACCATGTGGTAACTGTTCTCATAGCACAGTGATAAGATCCAGAGTGAGATCCCACCTTTCCAAAGAGACCGTGCATTTTGCAAAGCAGACTGAGCATGCAAGTGGAGGTCAGATTAGAGCATCTGCATAAAGAATCAACTCGAAATGGATAGCCTTCCTATCACCATAGGAGCAGATGAAAACTATTTTCCAGGATGATCAGAAAGAAGGTTTGAGGTTAACATTTTTTACAAGAGTTGCCAAATCAACCTTGTCATCAAATAAAATTACAGGATACCCAAAATTTTTACATAAGTATGTCCTGAAATCTTAGCATGGGACAGACAGATCCATACAAAAAAAAATTATTCCTGGTTAATCTGATATTCATATTTAACTGGGTGTCTTGTATTTTAATTGACACCTGTAAGTGAAACTTTTCCTCTGCTCTTGCATTGTCAGATTACATTTAGGTCATAACCCCTTGAAAAATGCCCAGAGATGTGCCCATATATATTGATATATATGTTAGTCTCTGAATCAAACGTTGGTACACATGGTTTGATACCTGGTCTGGCAGTACAAAAGAACAGTGTAAATTATTTAAACTGAAATAATTCTCAAATATTCAGGCCTGTGATCACTTTACCTTAGTCCCCAACATGAGACAATGGTAAAATAGAAAGTTATTCAGGTAATTTTTCTGCCCAGCTGGACAACTTCTCCAGCAGTGTGGTCTTGGGCAAGTCACTTCATCTCTTGGACTTCTCTGTCTTGTCTCCCACAAATTGGGAATATCAGAGAACTGTAATGAAAACCAAATAAACTAATTAAAGAAAATCGACCTGCAATACCATAAAAATCTTTGCAAATCTTGGCAATAAGTATAAGAACCAATATGTCTAAATTTTTAGATTTCCCTGTTGGCATTCTGTTTGCACAGAAAAATTGCATGAAAATTACTTTTTAAAAGTAATATCCAATTCCAGAGGACCTGATTCCCTCATGCATTCAGGCTTAGGGACATTGGAACCACAACAGATCCCAAAATTCCAGTCATCCAGTTCAGATGCTTTTCCCATTGAAGGCTTTTCCAAAACCCCCTCTGAGCAGTGAAACCCTTTCCATGGCTCTGTCTCTTCCTTTGGCTGCCAAATCTGGGGTGATACAAACTGAGAGGCAGCTGAGAGGTGAGAAGAATGAGAAACAGCGGATGAGGAAAAGCTGTAACCCAGGCCTCTACATACAGCCCTCGATGGTGCTTCCTTTCCATCACAGGGAAGCTGTGTACGTGGTTAACAACCAGCATTCCTGACAACTTGGACTTTTCCAGACTCCCCAGGACAGGACAGGCTGGACCACTGGAGCAAAGTCATTTTGTCTTTCTAGGTGACCTTCCTCCTATGCTCCAGGCCCCCAAGTTCATTCTCACTGGCTTCAGCTCTTACTCACATGTACATCTTCCAAGTTTCTCATAGCCTGTTTTTTTCTTCCTTTTTGGTTCATTAATTTTTGCTGTTGTTTTGTGGTTCCAGCTAGCAAGTCACAAAGGAAGCCCATCTGATCTAATTTTGTATTGCTCATTATCAGTTCTTTAATCATTTTCTTATGATCCTCATCAAAAAGTAACTTGTAAAACCCAGGAAAAGTAGCCTTCAGTGTCTTTTCTCCCCCCTCTTCCTCCTTCAGCTCTTTTAATGACAAAGTAGCAGTGATTTCCCAGAGAGCTATGGGAAGTCTCACCTAACGACAAAATAGTTGTGTGATGTCCAATATACTGAAAAATGTCTTACAGAAAAACCTTTAGTTAAGAGCCTGGGAAGGAAGGTAAAGGCATTTTAACAAATCAGAAGCTCAGAGCAGACAAATGGTGCTTGATGAGCACTTGAGATGAATACCACAGGCTAATGCGAGCAATCAGCAGGTTTGTGAGAATATGCTGATATCTGCAGAAAAAGTGCAGTGGCAGAGGAGCGCTTACAGATAAACACAGGAGCTCAAAAAATATTATTGCTGGAAAAACCTTGACATTTTGACCATCTTCTATGGAGCAGTTAGAAGGGAAATTCAGGTTCAGTTTTTGCAACCGAATATCCTTCCTGTAATAAATGCATTCAAAGTGTTGTTCCAAGACTCCTCTCATTCAGCTCTATCACAAATCAGCCAAGGGACCCCACATTAATATGAATATATTTAACTCCATGATGGTAGAGCAATAAGAAACATATTGATAAGTTAAAATAATTTGAATCGATTAAAGACATGAAGGTAACTCAATTCAAGGTTCCTATTTGTTACCTTCTGTTGAACACTCTTCATTAATAACACCCTCCACCTCACTGTTCTTAAATGCCACCCCGACAGTGGGAAGGCAGCTGGCCACTGGGCCATCTAAGTTGCACAACACCTATCTTTCCAGAAGCACTTCTGTGGCTGTTTCCTATAAAGCGTTCATTTCTGTCTTTGCCTCTACAGAAAGCTCAAGTGGTTAAATAACATCTCCATTTATATGTGTGCACCCATTCACCCATTCCAAGTCGTGTACACTCCGTCAATAAACCTCAGCTGGAATGAGCAAAAAAAGTAAATTTAAGTTCGCATCTACACACAAGAATGCATAATCACCCTGTGTTCTTACGGAGATGGTAATAAAAGGTACAATTATATAGTCATCTGTTGGATTTCGGTATTATCCTATCCCTGGAGGAGAATTCTTCAAGGCCTAATATCCAGGAACAGAGGGTCAATTTACTATCAGTTGATTAGCTTTGAACCCTCCAGATCGCAATAAAAAAGCAAGGAATATTTTGACCCTCAAATATGGCTCATTCATCCTTTTCATTAAAATAAAGCATAATAGGAAAGCCAGGCAAATTTGCTCACAGATGAACCTGAACAGTTCAGGTTCATCAATCATCACTGAATCACTGAAGGTAATGTGGTAGATGCAGGGATGCATGTCTAGACTCCCCAATGAAGAATGAAGAACTCACTCCTCCATAGTGCTGGGAGTGTAGTGGGGCAGAAAGCCTCAGCTGCCAGCCCCTACAGGTTCTGTGTCGGCTGAAGAGGGCCCAAGGCCATGCCCCCATTCTAGTTAGTGTGCATCCAATGACCCATCAACCTGGGGAACAAGGGTCTCTGGCCCCTTTGGGTCCAACTCACTCACTCTGAATGGTCATATTAGCTCAGGCCACCAACCAAGCTGACTTCAATCCTCTGCCCCATGTTACTTCCCTTGTTTTTCTCCCATGGATTTTGATCCCATGAGCACTTCCTCATTATTTTTCTGCCTGCAAGTCTCTTCATGTCAGAGCCAGCTTTGTGGGGAACCCAAAATGTTAATAGCTACTTCATTTTGTTTTAGACTCTTGGGTCAACACATACAGACCTAGTCAGAGTTCTTTATCAGCCCAGGAAATAACAAAGAATATATTATTCTTACCCTTCAAATTATCAAGCAACTTTTTCATAGTTTCATCTGGAACACAGAAGCCCCTTGAGGAGAGATCAGTAGACAATAAGTTTAATAAGAGAAGAGGAATCTAGGATAAAAATGCATGTGTAAAAAGGGCAGAAGTTAGAATAGTAGGCAAATAGATGTATCCATAAGACATTTGCTTCAACCACCTAGTTATCATTGGGAACTCTGCCATTTTGCTTCAGGCAACAGAGCCAGGTCTCTATTAATGGCCAGGCTTTGGAAGTCCTTATAGATTATTTAAAAATATGTATATCCTATGGGGCGCCTGGGTGGCTCAGTCGGTTGAGCGTCTGACTTCGGCTCAGGTCATGATCTCATGGTCCGTGAGTTCCAGCCCCGCGTAGGGCTCTGTGCTGATGGCTCAGAGCCTGGAGCCTGTTTCAGATTCTGTGTCTCCCTCTCTCTCTGCCCCTCCCCTGTTCATGCTCTGTCTCTGTCTCAAAAATAAACGTTAAAAAATTTTTTAAAAAAATGTATATCCTAGAATATTTAGCCAATGCCAATTTCTTTTAAAAAGTCCTATTTCTTGATTGTATTTTAGTCTAAAAATTACAGTGGCAAGGGTGTGGGTGTGAGTGAGGGAGACCCGATTTAAGTGGTCTCTTTCAGAACCAATAGCCACTTCTAACTGAAACTCGATAGTCAGTATGACTAGACCAAGAAATGTGAATATTATGTGTGGAGATCCTTTGCTTAGACTGAAACTCTCATTAGTTTTCTTTGATTCATTCCTGAGATATCAAATCAGCATCTAGGGGGGAAAATCAATAAAGCCATCCTAGATAAATTACAGTCTGAATGGAGTGAAGGGGAAGGAGTAGGACTTAACTTCCAGAAGTGGTTAAATATTTCATAAGATATGCAGGAGCCCTGAAATTTTTACCATTTGTGAAAAGCAGTTTATCCAATATTGTAAGATAAAAAGGTAATAGAAGAGAATTTCACCAAGGTCCCTTCTCAACTGAGAAAGGGATTGTGGAAGTAAAGATGACTCATTAAAAAATGTTCAAGCTGCAGACCCTCCAGAGGGAAGTTTGGTCATGAATGTTTTCCTGGAAACACAGTGTCTTTGACTGTTTTAAAAGTTCATTCAACGACATGTGCTCCCGGAATTGTACTTGGGAATAATTCACCACTACTTCAAATCAGTCTCCATCCTCTGTTCCTTTTTATTCCCTAACCTGAGGTATAGCTTTTAACTCCAGTAGGATTCAGAATTAGGTAACATCTTTTGTGATGTCCTTCTTATGGGCTAGCTTTCTGCATCCCACTGTTTCTACTAGATTGGCAAGAGGTGGCACATCGGATCTACTGTGGGGGTATACTTACCACATGGGTTTCTATTTAGGGATGGGAATGGAAAAGAAATGGCCAAAACCAGAATGTTGTCCAGAATTTCAGAGTCCACAGTCTCAATACACAGGGATAAGGGTTGATCAAAATGGACTTTATTTGGTTCCCTTCCTTCTTCTTCTTCCCTCCTTTCCTTTCCATCTTTTCTTTCTCTACCTTTGAACCCTGGCTATGCAACAAAATTACCAATTGATATATATATTTTTTTACTTGCATTATTTTTAAGAGTGCATGTGCTCAAGCACTGAAACGGTTTCTGCGAATAGAGCCTGAACAGCTTTGTTTGTAAAGAACACCATAGGCAATTCTGTAGCATGCCCAGATTTGAGAAGCACAGAACTCCCTCCTTCAGAAGGAAAGTGCCTATGGACAACAGGACCAAATAGGACATGCTGAGCTCTAGGCTTAACCATCAATTGTCACCCATCTCAACTGAGTTACACTACAGAATTTGTATGCCACCTCTGCATCACTATCAGCCTTCCTACAATGTCTGCGTTCCCAGAGAAGCCGATCTATGCCCTGAGATGTGAGAATATTCTTGGTCAAACACAAGTTTTTATTCTTGACTCCTCCAGGGTTTTACCAGAATAACCGAGGTCTTCTCTTCTGTATGACAGAGCTAAGTCTTTGCTGCAGGGACATTGATAACTCGTTAAAACTGGCTAGCTTAGATTTGCATATTTCTGTTATAAATCTCAGGAGTTATGATGAAATAATTTCACAACACACTTTTCAAGCATCTGCCCATCTCACACTTCAGCAGTTCACGTTAATTTTTAAGTAGCAACCCCTTTGGAAATAGAACTGTAAATAGACATACCGTGGATGGAGTTTCACTGGCAAAAGGTATTTGTCTTATACCCAGATGTTCCTTTAAGTGGTTTTTCCCCCTTAGAAACTAAAAAGTAAATGTTGAATAATATTCCCCCACACTAGTATGTCTTTTCAGACCCTTACCAGTTCTCTTAAATCTTTCCATTTCCTTCTTTTTTCATCTACCTGCAAGGCAACACACATGTAGTGCACGACCTGTGCTCTTTCATTTCCTTTGTATTAGGAGAAAATGTACCTGGGTGGAAAGTCACAGGCACTTCCTTCTTTGAGCATTCTTGACTCAGCTTTCTTGGGGCATCACTCTTTGTAATATAGATTTTTTTTTTCATGTTTTCCCACAGTTGCCAGAGAAAGATGCAAAATGAAAAGAGGGTATTGATTCTCTTTCTTCTGTGGGGCATAGACTATTTCAGATGACTTCAGTTAGAAAAACAGGATGTGTGTATTTGTGTGTGGATGTGTGTGTGCATGTGCGTGTGTGTGTGTGTGTGTTTCTCAACACCAATGTTTCCTTAGGAGTAAATCAACATTAGATACACCCAGAAAGCAAAATCAAATAGAAAAAAAGAAAATAAAACAGCAAATGTGCACTAGCTAATAACAAGAATACTGTATTACAGTAGCTCACATAGAATATATACATTTTTAAATAGAAATTTGGAAAAATCTGGTGATAATTTGGTTTTAAGTTAAAAGCAATGGCTCTACCACATTTTCTATTTAAGAAATATATGGATCTTCATTCATATCTCATTATATGAGTATTGTCATCCAGAGCTTCCTGAAACTCACTTCCCATGATACCAACCAAAACATTTCCCTGTTCTCACACTATGTCAGACCTTCTTGATATCATCCAAGGAATCTTATTTTCCTGTTTATTAATTACAAATCAATTACAATGCTTTCTGGTATCCCTTCTAGGATTCTCCACTGACATGTCAATTCAGCATGTCCCCAGATGAATGATTCTCCCCCTTGATTTTGCTTCCTAAATATTTACCAACCCGTCTTCTCTCCCCATCCCCACTTTTAATGTCTGTTTGGATTCTTATAATCTATTTGTTACATTGAAATTGCTTCTGACTTAGTTTCTTTGCCTGAAGCTTTGTGCTCCCAAGACCTATCCTCCAATGGTATCAGCTATCTAAAACTACAAACCCACCACGATACCTTTTTACTGAAAACTCTCCAGTGTCTCACTAGTGACTCAGGTGGAACATATAAGGGTCTGGATTACCTCATTTGTCTTCTCGAGTCCTGATTCAGACTCTATACTTCTGATTTCTCACACATGTCAGACCTTTCCCTGCCTCCATTCCTATGTTGTTTCTGCCTCCACCTGCAATCTCTCTTTCTGTTTTTTTTCCCCTTTCAATTGATTAGTTGTCATCCATCTTTCAAAACTCAACAAAGGTTTCAGTCTTCCCATGACCCCAAGCTTCCTTCTTCTCTGACCTCCCAGAGCCTCCTAAATATTTCTTGATATGGCACTTGCCACATTAAATTCATATATGTTTTGGGTCCCACCTCACTAGATTTTGGACTCCCTGAGAGCCAAGCTAGGACAACATCATCTTAACACCCCAGCATGAAGTCACAAGTGTATACTCAATTAAAATTTCTGGAATGCATAAGCCAGAAGGAAACTTACACATTAACTAGTAGAATGATTTTGTCTCAAAGATTGGAAACTGAGGCACAAGAAACTTAAGGAACATGTCAGACATTAAATGTTAATTTTGTGACTGAGCTGAAACTGGGGCCTGGACATCCATATTGCCTTGTGACACAATTTGAGTGATATAATTTAGCATACCCATTGGTATAATTGGTATAATTTGATTATATTAATTTTTCTAATTGGATTTATTTGGGAAAATTGCAGTGATATTCTCTTTTCTTTCCTGTTCATTGTGACCCAAGGGATTGATATTTTTAAGCCACTGACCATTTTATTCTGTATCTACTGTTCTCTTCATTGTGCTCTATCATATCATTGTTTTGCTATCTTATAAATCTCATAAATTATACCTACTAAAATATTTCTATAAGCCAACCTTTTCATTATAATTCTACATGATACATTATTTTGCATGGTATTATAAATGTGCTTGCTGATTAAAATCAATAGTCAGAGACCAATTCAACGAAAGATCAGAGCAGTGGGGAAAAGCTGTGTAATTTTTTTTTAAAAAATGAACTGGCCATGGCTTGGTCCATCTTAACAGAGCCACATGCCTTTCCAGCACAAGTTAATAAGGGGGGAAGAAAACCAGAAATCCTCTACTTCCCATACTGGTTACAGGATGTGGTGGTGTTCTTTGACCTTGTAGATATACAGTGCATAAAGTTGTACCTTGGTTGTCTTATATGTGCATTATTGTCACTCATTCAAACCTATCACAAACTCAGTACCCTTCTGTGGTAATCTTCTATTTCTTCAATCTCATTTACTCCTGTGATTGATTAGAATATTTTTCAACTGTGTACTCCTTCCCTGCTACCTCCCTGGAAAGAGTGTATTTTCCTGCCTGTTAATCTTGTATTTGGCCATAAGACATGATCTAGTCAATGGAATATTAGCATATGGGATGCAAACAGAACCTTGAAATGGCTTGACACTTGAGCCCTGCCAATGCAATGGAAAGACCTCTCTGTGGATACCTATTATTTTTTCACCATTAATCCTAGAAGAAGCACATGCAGAAAAGGCTTGAGACCAATTTGGATGAAAGAGCCAAGCCTAGCTAGATCCATGCTTGAAGCAGATTTCCTAGACAAGTCCAACCCAGATGAACTAACCACCAGGTGACCCACAGAAGCAAGAATAAATGATTACTTTTAAACAATTGACTTTAGAGATGGTATGCTTTGCAGAAATAGCCAACTGATCCAATTATCCCTCCCATCCATAGGCTGTCCAGTAAAAATGTCCTAAGCCTTTTGCATAAGTGACCACAGCACTCTCTTCATACTCCTCACCTTCTTCCTTTTCCCTGTTGCCTTAGGCTTCTTGAAATCCCATTTGATTCTAGATACCTTTGCTTGTGTTCATTTAAGTTGCTTTTCTTCAATTCTTATTCCCCCTCCTTTCTTCTTTACTTGCTTTGCTACTTCTTCCTGGAATCTTTATTTCCATCTTTTATTTTATTTTTGCCTTTCTCTTTTGCTGTCCCCTAAACTTCTTTATGTTCTTGTTTCTGTTGTGCCTGCTGCTGCCCATTCTGGGCTCTTCTTTTAGTTTCTGTCTGTACCCAGTCCCTGTGGGATGATGGCCACACTCCATCCTGCTGTTCTTTTCACCCGCTCTATTCCCGCAGAAGCAGAAAGGCAGATTAACAAATGATCTGAAATCCTCCCCATGATAATTCCACTTTGCTTTTTGGCTCCAGCGGTCCACCCACCCCCAGCTGCTCAGAGATGGAGCTCATTAATTACACTCCCTCCAGGCTGCTCTGTCTTTGAACAGCGGGAAGGGAAGAAGGAAAAGAAGTGGGATAGGCCAGGTGAGGGAAGGAAGAACCATGGGGAGCTTGTTAATGGTATCTTTGTTTTCTGAAATGAGATTTGGAGAAAATAAGGCATAAGGTGCGTTCATTGTATCAGAACTGAGAAACAAGCTCCTATTTGCCTTGCCAAATTTCGAAAATGTGTGTAATTCCTCTCCATTAGCCCACAGAAATATTGAAGATGTATTTGACTAAACTGGAACACATTATCAGCCTAAAATGCCCAGAGGTAGCTCAATACAGCCATCCATATGCTTCTCAGAGTTAATTTGGAATAGAGAGAATCCAGTATCCAAACTGTCCCCTCAAACTCTCATAGAGTCTTGCCTGTGTGACCTGAAAGGGAGACAGCTGACTCGTGTCACCACTTGAGAGTCTCAGAGATGGTCTGGGACTGTGTCATATTGGAATGGAAGGGAACTGTGGGGGGTACAGAGTCTTGCAGCTCCTAAGTGCTACTTTTTTCTTTGGTTTAAATGTCCTGCTTTATGGAATCTGTGCTTTCTAAACCCTTTCTTAAAGGATCAGCAGGACCTAGCCTGTTCCAGTATAAATTACATAATTACAATCATACACATGGATAGAGTGAGTCCACTGTCCCTTACCAACCCTCTCAGAAGATTCAGATTAACCAATGTACACTCAGTTCACAGCCAGAAAGTCCCAAAAGGCACTATAACTTCCCTCTATAGCATCATAATCTGTGCAATCTTCTACAAATTCCCCTAGGTAATGAATTTAATGGATTATTGCCATGTAAAGTATTCCTTCTTCTGTCTACCCTTTTCTGGCACTCCTGGGACTATCTGAAACACAGGACAAGTACTCTTGTTGCAAATTATGTTAAGAGCTTTGCTTAACATGAACTACTCCCTAACTTATGACCCAAATATTAAGTGGGCAGACTAAACATAAATTTCCGGGGCAACTTGAGTGTGTGATGCCCATCCACTCCTCCCACCACTACTGCCATTTGATTCCTACCCCTGCGTGGGCACTGTCTCAGTTTCCTAGGGCAGCCATAGCAAATTACCATAGGTCAGGAGGCTTAAAACGACAGAAGTGTATTCTCTCACAGTTCAGGGGCCTGAAGTCCAAAATCAAGGTGTCAGCAGGATTGGTTTCTTCCGGAGGCTCTGAGGGAGAATGTGTTCCATGCCTCTCCTGGCTTTTTATGGCCACTGGCAATCCTGGTGTCCCTAGACTTATGACGACATAACTCCAATATCTGCCTCTGACTTCTTATGACCTTGCCCTCTGTTTCTAGTTTTCTGTCTTTCAAGGACATTTGTCATTGAATTTAATACCCAACCCAAGTAATCCAGGATGTTCTCATCTTGAGAACTTTAACTTAATGACATATGCAAAGATTCCCCTCCATCACCACCACCACTACCAAATAGAGTCACCTTTATAAGTTCTAGATGGACATTATCTTTTGGGAGGCCACCATTCAACCCACTGCAGGTACCTTGTGGGTAAGCATTTTCGTCTTTAGCTCTCAATGTTTCTCTGCATTTATCTCATGCTTTCAGTTTGGAGGTGACCAGAAATACTTCCTCAGCTACATTGCAGCCCATTCTACACCTCTCGAACTGGTGTTGGCGATGGAATGCCACTGGACCAGCAAAAACTATTGCTTTTCTGGCCTGGCCTTGGCCTCATGTAGGAGGCAGAAGAGAAACAGGCTACTCTGTAATTTCAGGGCGATGCAGACAGTTGAAACTTTCACTAGCTTGCCCCATCTTACCTCCTTCTTTTTCTTTTTTTATCCAAAAAAGTGTCTTCCATCCCCAGTGAATTGTGTCCACTCTGGCCCCTGGGCCTCCAAATACCCACGGCTAGTGGTCTCTATGTTGCATCCATAATAGACTCTTATCAATCTGTACAAGTAAGAGCACATTGGCTATTTGTCAAGAACCTGCTCTGTGCCAGACTCTGCCCTTGTAAATTGTATCTCATTTGGTCCCCATAGCAAACGTTGAGGTAGGTGTCAATGCCTTGTTTTACAGATGAGGTAGCTGAGTCTCAAAGAAGTTACAAAATAAAAAACTCCCCAAAGGTAAAATAACTAGCCAATGGAAGAGTCAAGACTGGAATCTTGTCCTCTGAGGCTTTCGATCAGGCATTTTCTATTGGCACATTACCTCTTCCATGCGATATTATGTAATTACTTGCAAGTTTGGCATATATGCTCTGGTCATTTTTTTATACCTGTGGTTTCCTCAGCAGGATCATTAATAGGCATCCTGAACAGTTCCCACGCACCTAGTGGGTGCCCTATCTGTTCTGTTACTCCTAGCTGATGTGCCTGAAGGACCACACAGTTATCTGGGTAGGGCTGGCACTGGCCACAGCCCTGAGGGAATTAACATGCAGACCAACATCCCTCTGCACTTCCTTATGATTAATTCCATCTGACTCCGATTATTCCTTCATGCTGTGACCCCCCCGGGCACTTACATGCTGAAGCTGTGCTGCATTCATTTGTTCTTGTTGAAATATTGCTTTGTAATTGCTTCTAAACAATTTCATTTCTGCATCTATTGTAGACAGAGTGCTAAATCTGGCAGTTTAAGCACTTGCTGGATGATGTTTATAAAGCCCTGAGCAATCCCTAGGAGTCAGGCACACTGTGGGGATTATGCATTCCACCTCAACCTGCATTGTTTTGTATGTGTTTCTGGGTAATGAGCACCCTCACACACAGACCATGGCTCTTTTTCTTTGATTGATTCCCTAGCCTACACAGGGAACTCATCTCTTTGGAACTCATCATTGAGCGCTCCTTCTCCCCCCAACACAAACTTGCATTACTTCCCACAATGTGCTAACTTCACAGTGACTGACTGGCTGAGTAGATTTCCCTACAGTTTTTGAGAAAGAAGCGGATGTTTGTACGATTCAGGCCACAGCACATTATGGGTCTTTGCTACTTTAGTAAATACAACCCGTTGCTCTAATCCCAAGAAGAATCAGTCTCATTACAAATTCTACAATATAGCAAATACGGTTTACAGCAAGATTCTGCCATGCTGGCTTAGGATTCTTGCCTTTTGGCTGTTGCCCAAATCTAAACAATATCCTGTCCCCAAGATTTTACTTCTGGCCTGGTTAAGAAAATGCTCTAATCTAATTGTCTGCCTCGACTGTGTCGACTCTTCTGGGAGATAATGATCCCTGATGCTTTCCACAGCCTCACTTTTGGCTAACTTTGCATAATGCACATTACATTGTCTGTGTCTTCTCCCATTAAGGCCTGCAAACTCATGGGCAATTGATTAAACCTGAGACACTATGAGAAATATCTTTTGCTGTGAAGCTCTTTCAGAAGTAACATTTAAAAAAAAAAACATATATTCTTAAGACATGTAGCAAAATAAATGAGACTGCAGACTTTCACATTCTACACGAGAAATGCTCTGCTGCTCTAGCCTTAGCTATTCATAAGGGGCAGTGGAATTATAGTCACAGAAGTTCTAATCTTGTAGAAGAAAATGAATAGAAATGATGGCTCTGTTGTTTTCTTGTAGTCATTTTAAAAATGTTCTGTAGAGTGTGCCTCTAGACAAAAAGGAGCGAATGCAAAAAAAAAAAAAGAAACTTTTATAGATTTCTTTTGAGTATTCCGTGTTTCTGGCTATAGAAAATAGGACAGCTTCTTTTGAGAGAGAAGAGTGTCCAATGCATTTACTCATCACATACCAATAAAATGGGACACACAGACTGACAGCCTGCCTGAGAAGCAGCCTCACACTGAAACCAAGCTCTAACTCCAGCATGTTCTGTTAGGCACATCTGGGTAGAGTGTGATCTCAAATTTCAGAGTGAGTACAGCGGCCAAGAGATTGTCATTTAATAAGTACACAAAGAAATCAATTTCCCTGTGTCAAAAGGGAAACAAATATCCAGCTACATCTCTAGAAAGCTATCAAGCGAAAATGAATATTTTACTGGAATTAAGCTGAACCTACTATATTAGTGTGACAGAGCTCTGCCAGGTTGGCTATATTAGAATGACAGACACACTGACCCTGTTGAACTCTCTGTGTTGGTAGGAAGTCAGAAATTAATGGCTTTCAAATTTTGCATCTACTCGGATCTTTCCAGATTTCCTAAAAACTACCAACAACTTGGTATGACACTTTGTTCTGCCCTGATTCAGGTCTTAGATTGGCATGTCAGCATTGTAGCAATATAGTTTGGCTTGTCTATTTATTACTAAAGAAACCATCTTCAAACTTTATTTGGTGCTGTCACTTCTGCCTCTAAAAAAGTGGATAGTTGGTATGCCTGGGTGGCTCAGTCAGTTAAGCATTGGATTCCTAGTTTTGGCTTAAGTCATGATCTCACAGTTCATGAGTTTGAGGCCCGCATTGGGATCTGTGCTGACAGTGCGAAGGCTACTTTGGATTCTTCCTCTCTCCCTCTCTCTGCCCCTCCCTTGCTCATTCTCGCTCTGTCTCTCTCTCTCTCTCTCTCAAAATAAATAAAACTTAAATTTTTTTAAACAAATATTTTTTCAAAAAGTAGATAGCTAAGGAGATGTAGTGTAATACAAATCAAACCTTTTTTCTTTCTCGTTATACTTTAAAATTATTAATTTAAACAAGAAGGGCTTTTCCTTACTAATATATGGCATTCTTTCTTTGTATCAGCCACTACACTTACAGCTTTAAGCTATTTACCCCTTTAAACTTTATAATAGCCACGAAAGCTATTCCCAATAACCCATTCTAGTGATGAGAAGGTAGAGGCTTCTGGAAGTTATTTTGGCATAAAGACAAGTATCTGAGATTCAAATACAGTTATTTCTGACTTTAAAGCCTGTGATTCCATCCACGAGGAGGCTGTCTACACACAATGGAGACTGCCTCTTAGCCATCCTGTTGAAAGGGACATGAAAGAGTGGAAAGTCTGACCATTTTACCTTAAAATGAATAAGGTTGCTGAATACAGAGGTAGACAGACTGACAATACAAACAGTGCCATTCTGTTCATGGGTTTCTAGCCTGCTGCAGCTTTGGCTTTGCAGAGCTGGTTTCTGTCTGTGACTGCACCTTGGACCCACGGGTGAATGAGGGATAGGGGAAAGGAGTAAACCTTCATTCTAAAATCCCCTAGGATTGTGGAGATAAGCTGGGCTATGACACACAAGTTGCTGCTTTTTAACTGTTACCCAGAAAGCTAGAGTTTAGGTCCAGCTTACTCCTAATATGTAACCTCGAGAAAATCACTTTAATTATTTGCAGTTTCTGTTAGATGAAAAGTAAACAAAATGAAAATGAAGCACCTAACATGGTGAACACATAGAAGGCATTCACAAGTGACAGAATTCAAAGACTCTGTTCTCATCTTTCGTTATGTGTTCCTTCTTTTATTCCTACTGTTGAAAATAAGTGTGACCCTTTCTTTCTCTGATCATTTTCTCCCATACCCAGTTCCTCTAGTTCCTCTTATAGCTCACTATATTTCCTACTTTTTCCACATCTGAAAAACTCTGAAGTTGCAATTCATTTTATAATTGGAGTAAAGGGAAGCATGCCAGCTGCCCAGAATGTTATCACCTGCAAATGTGTGCATTGGGCCATGTGTTCAAGGTGTCTTTTCCTCTGATTGTCAACACGGGTGAGCTATTGGTCAACACCATATATGAGTGAACCTCAACTTAAATTGGGATCACTGTCACTAAATGTATCTTATGCAACATTAAAACAAAAAAGTACCGTGCATACGCAGAGTGGATTTTCAGGTGCCTGGAAATGCATTGAAAGGCAATAGAAATGGCCAGATTGTTGGAACAGATCAAAGAACTGCAAAGCTTGAAGAGATTGGTGCATCTTGAAGAACCAGGGCTCAGGGACTCTGGACTCTGATAAGATGCAACCTGATGGGTGTTAACATTTTATTAAGTTTCTAAGATCTTTGCCAAACTGATGTATCCATGCCTTAATGCAAGGGAAAAAATAGTACATTTTTTATATTCTTGCCAGATAATTCTTACTTTGGGCTTTAAAAATAAATTGCACACCCTTCCATTTTTAACACATTCTGTGTTTCTCTTTGGTAACTTTGTCTCTCTGCTTTGCTGAGATTTTTCTGATCCCTTTGTGCAGTGTGCAGGGTGTGGGGAGTATCCTCAAAACATGCCTTTGCTGTCCCCTTGTTTTGTTGCCGACCTGTCCTCAGCCCCAAAGGGCAGCCAGTTGCTCAGAATTCTTAGGAGACAGCTGTGCCCCATCTGTGTTGAGGTCTGTTCAAGAGATGGGAGTGGCTGTGCTATCAGAATATTTCACTGGAAACCAGGACGGAACAGCTTTTGAAGAAAGAGTCTAAGAACTCTTCCTCTAACCTGAGTGAGTTTTCCACCTCTTCCTGTGAAGAGAGGCAGAAACTTCTGGCACACTGTCGACCCAAGACATGAAAGAAAAGCGTAGAGGAATAATAGAGGAATGTAAAGGCAAACAACATTCCTAGATTTCTAAGGAGGCAAGTTAGTGAGGTGGGAATTCCTAGTTTTTCAGAAAAAAAGTCTGGAATGGCCACAGAAGCCAAATGGGGCATATCCAGCTCACTAGGTTGCCTCAGAGGGAGATAGATGGAAGACACCGTCAACCACACAGGGACGGACTCCTTCAGGGAGACACTAGTGCAGATCATGAGACAGCCCGCACCTGACACAACCAATACAAGGCACCAGACCAGTGAGAGTGTTAGTGAAGAAGTGATCCCAGCCCAGCCACCAAACCCACCATCATACCGGGCTTGCGTCAGTCTGAAGAAATGGACCGCTCTCTTAATTTCTATTTTGAAGTCCTCATGTGCATAGATCTGTCCTTCCCTGCCACTGCCAGGTGGCACATGCATGAGCACCCTGGGAAATTAGAAATAAGACCCAGAGAAGAAGGCAAGAAAATGCATGGTAGAAACATGAGGAAGCCTTAAGATGGGAATTTTCAACTGTAGTACAGTATCTGAATTTAAGTGAAACTTTACAATGATAGACTGTTTTTTTAATGTTTATTTATTTTGAGAGAGAGAGAGAAAGAGAAAGAGAGAGAGAGAAAATGAGAAGGAGAGAGGCAGAGAGAGAGAATCCCAAGCAGGCTCTATGCTCAGCATGGAACCAGACATGGGGCTTGGTCCCATGACCAGGAGATAATGACCTGAGCAGAAATCAAGAGTCAGATGGTCAACTGACTGAGCCACCTAGGAACCACCCCCCGCAAGACAGACTGTTTTAAAACAGAAATGACTGAGGGGCACCTGCATGGCTCAGTTAAGCTTCTGACTTCAGCTCAGGTCGTGATCTCGGGGTTCATGAGTTCAAGCCCCATACTGGGCTCCGTGCTGACAGCTCGAAGCCTGGATCCTGCTTCAGATTCTGTGTCTCCCTCTCTCTCTACCCCTTTCCCGCTTGCACTCTGTCTCTCTGAAAAATAAACAGACATTAAAAAAGAAAAAAAAAACTGAAACAGAAATGACTGAAAACAAATTTAGTTACTAAAATGGAATAAAATAGACCGTGAGCCCGAGAGTAAGGCTGGTATCAGCCGTGAGTAAAACAAAAATAGCCTCATTGGTGTGTGCCTCTGGTGGCTGTGGTTTGTCTCCCACTATTTCAGGCTCCATTCTGTATGACAAAGTAGGGATCAAAGAAGAGTCTCTTCACATTTGGGCTGAAACCTATTCTTGGACTTTTGCCTAAAGGCTCATTACTATTAACCTGTGACCCCATTCCGTGCCTTCAGCAGATACGTTTCTCTGACAACCTTCCCAGGATGTGATTGCACTGTCTGCCTGTTACACTTCCAGATGCTGGTTTGATTTGTTCTTCACCCGGTCAACTGCCTGGCTCCAATGTTAATTCCACCCCTTATTGGATTTCCTTTCTGCCTTCTATACAACCTTCTATACTGTCCCTCAAGCTAGTAAAATTCTTCCCCCTGCTCTGGCTAAAAACGATAGACACACATGGTGTTTTGGGCTTTGTCACCAAAGATCCTGAGATTCTTTGCCTGCAGTCATTTATAGTGGTTCAGTTTTATGGAGCTTCTCACGTTACACATGGCTACCAGAGTGGGGTGCCCATATGGGTTTCAATTTTCTAACTCCTCTCAGACACAGCTAATGCTTTCACTTGTTCAGGCTTGGCATTTCAGATCTCAGACGTGAATTGTTAGTATCCGTCTCCAGAGCTATGCTAGAATGGTAACTTCTCTGGGGATATTTTTGGGTTCAAGGCTAATGTTCCATTCACTACTTCTCAAGACTCTGTTCCTAATTTGCACGATAATTCCTGCTGGACTGTTTCTTTCCTTTCAGATGATCAAGCTTTGTGGTTCTTTTCTTGTCATTTTTCTACTCGCGTTTGTTTTATCTATTGTTTTCTACTAGCATATGTTGAGGCTCAGCTGAGCTTGCATGGTTACAAGAGAAAGATAATTCAAACATGGTTTGACAGATCAGGGACAGAACAGACATTAGACGATACAGAAGGATGGGAAAAATAGATTTGGTTTGGAGCTTGCTGAGTACAGTTTAAGTTTTCCCAGGATAACCATGGTGTAATTTATTAAAATTGTCCTAGGTAAATAAGGTTTATGAACTAGGTCCCATCACAACACTTTACCCTCAAAGCTAATTCAACAATGGCTGATAGATGAAAACACTATGGTTATCTTCTTTTTCAAAACGAAAGGAGAGATTCAATTGAACTGATAAATATGAATGTATTTATGGGGACAGGAGAACAGTTTTCAGACTATTTAGGAAATGAAAAGAGTAGAGATACCATATATTTGTGGCTGGAGAGTTCCATCGTATTCATCATTCATTCATCCTATAAATAGGGAGTATGTGGGCTATGTGCCAGGTCCTGTGATCAGCTCTAGGGTTACGGAGATAGGAGACACAGGGTTTGGAAAGAGAAATATTAAGAAAGAGAATAGGGGCACCTGGCTGGCTCAGCTGGTAGAGCATGCAACTCTTGACCTCAGAGTTGTGAGTTCGAGCCCCAGAGTAGGCATAGAAATACAAGAAAGACAGAAAGAAAGAAAGAAAGAAAGAAAGAAAGAAAGAAAGAAAGAAAGAAATAGCTCATTCACTACAGGGTGTTTAGTGCAACAAAGGTTGTCTGTGCAGGCTGTGTGGAATGGGAAGGAAGTTCAGGGAAGCCTTTCTAGCAGTGGTGATAGACTTGAACTGAATATTGAAGGATGGAGGCAGGGGTTTCAAAAACAAAGGACAAACAGTGCAGGCATGAAAAGCAAGCAATACTTGTTGTCCATTTGGACATGGGAGAGAGAGTCAATGAAAAGTGAAACAGGGAAGGTAGATGAGCCAGATCAGGATGGATCTTTTTATTTATTTTTTTCTTTTGGTGTAAGAGATTAAGATGATTTCTCTGAAGTGTCTAGAGAGTCATCATTAATCTTAAGCAGGGAATAACCTGAATAAATTTTCATTCTAGAGGTTTAAAGCCAAAGTAGGGAGTTGAGTAGGCCACTGAAGTGGTAATCTACGCAGGAAAGGATGACAGGCTGAGTTAAAGCAGTAGTTCTGGGGAGGATACTAAGGAGGTAGAGTGACTACATGGAGACAGGTAGAGAGTTAAGGGAAAGGCCTCATTTTCTGTCTTGGTAAATTAAAGGGGTTAAGTCCTATCCACTGAGTTAAGGAGGAATCAAAGCGTTTGGGCTGGAACCAAATGAGCTTGTTTCTCATGGTGTTTGTGTTCCAGCTCAGGGCCCGAGATCATCAAAAAGGAGCTGACCATACTGTATGTAGAGGTCAAAAGAAAACCACCCAGGCTGGACATTTAGATCATATGAGTAAGAAGAGAAGAGGAAAACATCTTGCTACTTAACCTGAATGGCACCTACCTTGGAGGGTAGTAGGATAAAATGAAGCAATTTTCTTCTTACAAAGAAAACACCTATGCCTTCTGCAGTGGCTGTTCGTTATTATTAATATTATTATTGTTGACAATGGGGAAGGACTTAGACTATTCATATGCTTTGTCTCTGAGTTTAAATAGTGGTATCTGGGGTGCCTGGGTGGCTCAGCCAGTTGAGCGTCTGACTTCGGCTCAGGTCATGATCTCGCAGTTTGTGGGTTTGAGCCCCATGTCAGGCTCTGGGCTGACAGCTCAGAGCCTGGAGCCTGCTTCAGGTTCTGTGTCTCCCTCTCTGCCTCTACTCCACTTGTGCTCTTCCTCTCTTTCAAAAATAAATAAATAAACGTTAAAAAATTAAAATAAAATAAATAAATACAAATAAATAATGGTATCTAGAGACCTTTCCAGAGACTCCAGAGGGGACCACTGGGGACCACTCTTTCTATGAAGTGCCCCTGGCATCACCCACCACAGGGAACAAAAAGCTGTTAAAGGCAGCACGCTGCTTTAGATAACATCATGGTCAGTTTGATGACATTTTTAAAGTGAGGACAAACTGAAAAAAGTTGTTAAAAAGCAGCAAATGAGTTTCACACTTCTAGAAACATATCTTTGAGGCCTGGGATGGTTGCCATCACTTTGACTTAAAGAAAAGGTCACAGAAAAAAGACGCCATGGGCTCTTCTACTTGTGATGATTGACTGGCATGCCTGGCACAGAAGTCATCTAGCCCAACTGGAGACGTTCTGGGTGACAAGCAGGCTACAAGGATACCTGGGGATGTCAATGTGTTAGTGCTATTCTAAGTCAAGGAAGATGTTTGCTTGAAATTTCAGATGCTTTCATGCTATTCCACTCTTGGGTAGAACATTTTAATACCTTGTTGTTTTAGTTCTCTCATTATTCTTTGAGTTCATTCTCTCATTGAGTCATGTTCGGCTCTTCATTAGGAGTCTCTTCTCTGTTTCAAATTATTTTTCCAACCCATTTGGAACCATCTCAACATTGGACCTTGGCCTCAAGTGAATTAAGATTCCTAACTTCTGACTAGCTATGGTACTACTGGACACTGGTGGCTTTTCTAGCCTAAATGGCCTCAAAGAGTTTCTGAAGCCAGGACTCTTCCAGGAAACTTTTCCCAAGCCACTCAGATTGTGAAAAATTAGCTTCCCCCTGCCCCGCCATATATATATGTTAAAAACTATTTATTTAAAAATATTAAAACTTCCTCTAAGAATTTTGAAAATGGTCATTGCAGAAAATCTATAAAATTGATACACAGTTAATCCCTCTCCTGATATAACACTGCAACTGACAACTTATAGCAAATTGGAAAAGACGCTCTGCATCTGGAGAAAATGTTGTAAATGCATGTTCTAGATCATCTATGCCCCTCATGTCTTTGCAACTTGGCTCTAAAGTAGTATTTTTTCCACACACACACACAGCTCCGATACAGACTGCTTCTGCCATCTACGAGGATAGAGAACCTTCCGGTTCCTTAAGACAAAGGGGAGAATAAGAAAATATTACCAAGGAGATTCACACACCCATAACACTCAGATTATGCTTTTAATGAATGGGGGTAGTTACGGTTCTTCAAATCTGTGTGGATACTACAGACTCTAATTATGTTTTGTAGATGGTTCCATAAGATCTTCGGGCCATTTTAAGATAGAGTTATCCAAAGCCAGACTAAAAATAGGTTTAGATTCGGGAGGTAAAAATAGACATGCAATAATTGTGCTGGGTTTCTGCAGTAAGAAGGTCTGAGTTTATGGTTTTGGTTTTGTTTGTGGTTCCCCACAGGAGGCTCAAGGCAAAGATTCAAGTGCAAGTATTTTCCTTGAGCAGTGAATGAAAGGGAGTAAACAGGTAGTGGAGGGAGGGGAAGGCAGGTAATAAAGGGTGCCTTTCAAGCCTCCTACCACTATGTGAAACTGACACCTCAGAATCATCTCACTGAGGGACTATGGGGTCACGGTATTTCTATAATCATTGGTTGGGGGATGCTCATGGGAGCACTTAATCCCCTGCACTCTATGTGGCCTGCACAGTGCTCAGTGGTCTTCAGCACCAGGTGAGAGCCCTTGGACAGTGCAGCAGGAGCTAGCAGTCATGATTCAGGTGGCTGTGTGCTGAAATGGGAAGGCCAAGGGGATATAGATGGGGCATCACTAGTGTTTACTTTGAATGGAGCAGTTCTTTCATTCTGGAAATTCATATGAATATGCTCTGTGGTGCTCTGAGTTTGGCTGATGGTGCATAATCTCATTTTTTAGATTAAATAATTCAAAATTGGATATAGTTATCATTGAAAAACAAGTTTTCGGGGCGCCTGGGTGGCTCAGTTGGTTGAGCGTCCGACTTCAGCTCAGGTCACGATCTCGCGGTCCGTGAGTTCGAGCCCTGCGTCGGGCTCTGGGCTGATGGCTCAGAGCCTGGAGCCTGCTTCCAATTCTGTGTCTCCCTCTCTCTCTGCCCTTGCCCCGTTCATGCTCTCTCTGTCTCAAAAATAAATAAAACGTTAAAAAATTAAAAAAAAAAAAAGAAAGAAAAACAAGTTTTCTCCAAATTAGTATGAGGAAGTGTTACCCTGGGAGAGCAATGTCTTAAATGTGAAATTTGTGTTTGTTTTTTTCATAAGATAGTGATGTTAATTTGTTAATTCTGGACCAATACTTCAATTTGGGGGCCAAATTCCAGCAGAGAACAAATTTTAGGGCTACGAGTAATCCAGGGACCAATGAGTGAAGCAGAGCCTATGTCAATAAGAAGACCTTAGGGTATGTGTGTGTTTGAATATAACTTTCACCTGTGTGGAAGCAAAATGGTTCTTTATTTTTAAATCACTAGGAAACAACCTCATACAAACTGTCTACAAAAATCCAGATTGCTCTCACTAAATTTTCTACACCATACATAGACATAATTTTGATAAAACATACTAAGTATGTCTAATATCTTTGATTGCTGTATTGACTCTTGTGTCCTATGTATTCATCAGGTATTTGACAAATGTTTGCTGAATGAATACATTAATGACTGAAATTGGGGGGAGCAGGCTATGCCCTTTTCTGGGACCCTACCCGTTGTTTGTGGGAAGGGAGGGAACAACTTTGGAGAGGTTTGTAAAGTATGGAAAGAGTAAGAAATTGGAAGCCATGAATATATTTATATTAAGAAGTACAGATACCCTTATATGAGCTAGGCTGCATGCTAGAAGCTAGATACACAGATACAGAGAAGATATGCACTTTGCTATTAACAAGCTTCTTTTTTTTTAGAAATAGGTTTTTTATGTTTATTTATTTATTTTTGAGAGAGAGAGAGAGAGAGAGAGAACGAAGGGGAGAGGAAAGACAGAGAGAAAGGTGGACATAGGATCCAAAACAGGCTCTGTGCTGACAGCAGAGAGCCCTGTGAGGGGCTCGAACTCACAAACCGCGAGATCATGACCTGAGCCAAAGTTGGACACTTAACTGACTGAGCCACTCAGGCACCCTTTAACAAGCTTCTTGACAAATAAGACCCCAACCTTAGAAATCTTGCTTAATTCCGTTAAGTAATTCATCTATTATCTATGTATCTATGTATCTATCTATCATCTATCAATCATCTACCTATATGTAGATAAATATATAGAGGTATACACATATGGTATGTGGCACTCAAAAATACCATGTGTAATTGATGACAACCTATTGTCACCATCTTTTTAGGCACAAACTATATGGTGAACAAAGCTCTGCTATATATATTGACTGTATGTGGACTGGGGCCAACAAGCTAATGCCCCTAGGCCAGATCAGGCTCACTACCTGTATTTATAAATAACTTTTATTGTAATACAGCCATCCCCATTCTTTTATGTATTGTCTACAGCTGCTTTCCCACAAATAATGGCGAGCAATGGCAGAGTTGGGTTGTTGTGGTGGAGGCCAAATGCCCCCAAACCTGAAATATTTTCTATCTGGCCCTTTATAGAAAAAGCGTTTCAATCTCTGGTATAGAAAACTGTACATAATACATTTTTTATTTAGGAATCAGGCACCACCAGTGATTTCTCCTGAAACAAAACAGACATATAAAATGCAACCCTATAGAGCCCAGGCTCTTTGGGTCACTAAACAGTGCTTTCTTGCACACCATTGCCATAAGGAATTTCTAATACTTTATTCTTCCTAAAAGTTCCCTAAGTATGGTTCTTTCTTCATCTGGCAGTTTTGATTTTCATTTTATCCCCATAGCTAGCTAAGGCTAACTATGCCTTTATGGCTAGTGGAATCCAAAAAGGAGTTGAATAACCAAGCCTCAGAAATTCAAGGCTGCAGATGGGTCTAGGAAATGATGGCAACAAGGCTCCTGGATTCTATCTGGTTTCTCAGTCCAGCTTTCATAAGAAAAATTTCTTCTTTCTTTCCAGTCTTGCCTTTCTCCCCATAGCAGTAAGCATGGCAGCCAAAACACTGTGAAGTTTATATCAGATATCCTTGTCCACTAGAAAAAGGATTATTTCAAGCTCTCTTTATGATCCCAGGGAAGAGAAAATCCTGGGGAAGAGATTTATTGGTCCAACTTGGATCAAACACCTGCTCTTGGGCCAGTCACCTTGAGCCAATGAGTGATGGTGATAATATTGTGCACCTGCATTAACCATATAGATGGAGGAAAGAACACTTAATTGCAAAGGGGAAATTAACAGACAGTTCTACATGACCATTCCATTATTTCTTTATCTTCCACTTGGAAAAATTCATGAAAAATAGCTCAGTCTGCAACATGAAGGATTTAGGTTAGAGAGAAATAAGATTATACTGACATTAGAGCTTATTACACACTGGGATATGTTACTGAAAGAAGCAGTAAAATATCTTTTCTTAGAGGTTTATAAAAATAGAAGTGATTTCTCATCAGTTGAAATGCAAATAGTTTTCAAAATGGATTAGACACACAAAAATTTTGTTTGATGTGCAAACTCGTGACAAGGCCCTGCCTTCTTTTGCTGGTAAATTCTGCCCAGTCCTAGTCTTTGGGTGCAATTCAACAAATTTTTATTAAATGCTTACTAGATGCAAGGCATTAGGCTGGAGTTAAAGGGTTTGCATTATGTTGGGGAGGTTCCAGAAATTGCAAATGACAAATAATTGTCATTTAATTAAAAAATTACAAATAACATGTGGTTATTTAAGGCAATTGGCATAGAAGAAGTTCAGATTCACTGCTATGGAGTTTTCATAGGAATGAGACAGAGTGGCGGGAGGAAGTTGAGGAAGAGAGGGAGAGGAAGAGTTTAACAGAGAAGCAAGAAAACAAGGGAAAGAATTAGCAAAGGGTTGAGGCTGAGGTTTGAAATGCTCTTTAAGGGTGGATAGAATTGTAATAGGGGAGAGATGAGTGAAAAGGCATTTGGGACAGAATGGCACGAGCAATGATTTGGGTCACATTCAGGGAAGCAGCAAGACATCCTTTTAGCCGGAAAACCATGGTAGAAGCAGGAAGAGCTAATATAAAAAAATGAGAGCAGAAAGCTGGGATCATCTGTGGAAGGCCTGAAGTGTTAAGTTAAAGTTTCATTGTAGGAAGATTAGATTGGCCACACTGTGAAACATATGATGTCAAGGTGAAGGGCAAACGTGGAAAGATGAATTTGAAGGTCATTACTGAGGCCGGTATGCAAAAACCAGAGTAATTTCATTGGATTGTGGTGACGGAAATGGAAAGAAGACTATTAAAGGAGGAAGCTGGGAGGGATATAATCTACAGGTCTAGTTGGTGAATGGGGTTTGTGTATTTTGTACTTTCCATATGCAAGCATTTAGCAGAAAAAATCATTTATCAATTTCCTAGTTCCTTAAAATATTAGACTTCTGTTTGTATATACATTTAAGCTTCAAGTCAACAAAATAAATAAGTTAATTTTTATCCCCATTTTGAATATGAACAAACTGAGATTTAGAGCAGTGGCCCCAGGCCACACTGCTAGTAATCTGCTTAGTGGGACTTTGAACACAGGATGTCTGGCTCCAGCATCCCTGTTCTACCCACAAGCACGTTGCTCTCGCTGAAGAAGTATAGAGGAAAAAGGACAATCAACCATGGTGGATTGGATGGGTTCTTGTCATACATTATGACATAACAAACTGCTCAAGATTTAGTAGTTTAAAACAACTATTTTATCGCAGCTCACAACTGTGTTGATCAGGAGCTTGGACAGGCTTGGCTGGACAAATCTTCTATTATAAAGCCATTGACTGAGGGCATACCGTGGGTTGCAGCTGGCAGGCAGACTGGTAGAAGGAGCAAGATGGTTTCACTCACATTTGTGCACCTTCACGAGGGTGACTAGAAGTCTGGACTCCACTGGACAGTGAACCAGAGGCCTGTACATGGTATCTCCTGCAGAGGGGTCTCAACTAGTTAGTAGACCACTTTTCCTGTTTGGGGACTTTATGTAAATGGATCATGTAGTGTAGACTCTTTTGTATCTGACTTCTTTGGCTGCATTATGCTTTTGAGATTCATTCATGTTGTTACATGTGGCCATGGTTCATTCTTTCTTGTCACAGTACAGGATAACTCTGTGTAACTAGTCTGCAATTTAATTGTCCATTCTTCCGGGGCGCCTGGGTGGCTCGGTCGGTTAAGCATCCGACTTCGGCTCAGGTCATGATCTCAGGGTCCGGGAGTTCAAGCCCCGCGTCAGGCTCTGTGCTGACAGCTCAGAGCCTGGAGCCTGTTTCAGATTCTGTGTCTCCCTCTCTCTCTGCCCCTCCCCTGTTCATGCTCTGTCTCTCTCTGTCTCAAAAATAAATAAACGTTAAAAAAAATTTTTTTTAATTGTCCATTCTTCCATTAATTGACATATGTATAATTTGTAGTTTGAGTTCTAATGCATGGTGTTAGCATGAATGTTCTTAATACATGTCTTTGTATAAAATATATTCACATTTCTATTGAATATATACCTAACAGTTGAATTGCTGGATTATAATGTGTGCTTATAACAGTGTTAACAGCTTTCCATACTGTTTGTACAAATTCACACTCTTGCTAGCACTGTGTGAGAATTGTAGTTGCTCTACATCAACTAGCAGTATCAGATGTTATTAATTTTAGCCATTCTAGGTGTTTTGAAGGGACGGTTTTGATGTATTGACGCAGGTCTCATCTAATTCTCTCCCACTTTCTCACTCTTTCCTTAAGTAACTCTTCATGATTTCCTGAAAGATTATGGGAGATGCCTATGAGGTTATTCCATTTAAGTATTTCCTTATTCCACAGTGATATGTGGAATCTCTCTCCCCCCCACCCCGACCCACATCTCTCCTGACACTCTGAGAGAAAGGATTCAAATGGAACTCCTCTGACACCTTACTGGTGGTCTTTCCACATTTTAAAGCCAAATGATATTTGCTTTCTTTTGCTCTGTTTCTATGTAGGACGAATAATCTCAATATCCATCACTGTGCAACTAAATGTTAAATAAAAAATACTTTCAGGTGAAAACTTTCAAATTTTGGGTATTTTGAGGATCTTCCAATTTAGTTCAACTTCATCCAATATGTTTCCTTTCTAAGTAAGAGACTGAAGAATAAATTTGGGCTCAGCTCTCAGGAAGTCAAAGAGAAAATTATCTGTACCTATGGATATAGATGTAGCGGAAAATGTCTCCTCAAATCACATATGCAAAGGAGCCATCTCTACACCTGACCCTGCTGGAGTGAATGCTTTGAAGTAATTTTGTAATTCAGGAAAGGTCAACTTGTTTACTTTTCTTCTGTGAAAACTCTTGCTCCCACCTTTCTTTCTTTCTTTCTTTCTTTCTTTCTTTCTTTCTTTCTTTCTTTCTTTCTTTCTTCTCCCATTCTTTCCAGGATTTGGTAAGGCTGCGTAACATAGGGGAACCACTTGATGCCATAGCCAGCTCATAGTGATGATGTTAATGATGATGATGATAGTGATGGTGATGATAGAGGAGATAATATATACCTCTTTAAGATATTTTTTTAGTATGAAATTAACTAGGTTAGCCTATGTAAAGTACTTTCCAGAAAGTTTTGACATATAGTGATCCTCAGAGTACAGATTTAGAGAAAACCAGGCAAGAGAAGATAATTGAAGTAGGGAAGATAATGTAGAAAGAGATAAGACTTCTCTGCTGTCTTCACCTGCCCTTCCTGGAGGCTGTTGGTTTAACTTTCCTTGGACTTTCTACAGAAAAACTCTGCATCCAAACTTGAGCAACTTTGTGTTTCTCCTCCTTGAAAACAAATGAACCCTGACTTGAACAGTCCCTTTGGTAGACATGTCATACATTATAGTAGTTTTTGTGACCCTCTCATCTCTAAAACTAGATTATAAAATCCTCAAGGGCAGAGATGTCTCTAATACGTCTTTGTGTTCTGCCTTGTACTTTAGCACAGAGTGGGGAAATGTCATTTTATCCTGCTGATTAAGTCCATTAAGGATTCAGGTTGCATAACTCTCCTAATGGGGAATGGAGAATAAATTCTGCAAGTGAGTTTAATGTTCACGTAAAGCATCAACAGCAAATGTAGATGCCCTTTGGCCATGTACAAAATTCAAGGGAGACAGTGGTCTTTTTTCCAACTCATTGTGAATAACCCTCAACTAAGTTCTCACCTCAGGGGCAGAATTCTATGTGGTTGTCGTCATACAGATTCTTTCTCTTCCTTGGTTTGAAACCACCAACTGAGTTGGAGGATCCAAAGTGGGGCAAGGAGTTTAAAGAGGGGACTCAAAGTAGGCAGCTCCAGCAGAACTTCAAGTTTATCTGGGGTGAGCTTCATCTGTGGAACACAGAGGCATCTGCTTCACAGACCATGTGGGTATGACTGCAAATTCTACATAAAAAAATATTTATAGGAAGATCTGTCTTTCTGTGTATATAGCTAAAAATCAGTTTGTTGAGTGAATCTGTATTTAAGGCCAAACTCTGATTCACAGTTTGAAGAGTCCCAAACTAACCAAATAGGAGGGACACACTGTGCAAAGACATCTCCATTGCCATACAGGAGGGAAGCAGAAGCAAGATACTGCCAAGTGCTTGCAGAGGGATGTCAGAGTCCCTTTAAACTCCCTAAATGCATTCTTAGGAGATACTTCAGTAAAAGATGCCCATCTACATGTTCCACTGGACTAATGAGTATGAATGCACATTCAGCTATTGACCGATACCAGGACAAGAATTAAGTCCTAGAACCAGAATTCAGTGTCTTAATTATTTTTTAATAAACAAAAGTGGGTTTATTGTCAAATGATTATCAATTTTTTTTAATTAGGAAAGATGATTTTTAATCAAAAAATCTTCCAATCTTGTTTTCACTTCCATAAATAGATTCTAAGAACCATCATGAGACAATAGAGGACATTTTCCAAAGCCTGAGCCTGTGGTAGGAGTTGGGGCATGGGGAAACTTAAAGCCCTCCACCTTATACCATTACACTTATGTCTTCCCCATTTGAAGCATGTATGGAGGGGCAAGACTTAGGGAAATGTCCCTTTCACCCTTTTGACACAAAGCACTAAGAAGAGCTAGAAAATGGCTCCACAACACTGGTTACCAAACTTTGCTATACAATGGAACCACCTGGATATCCTTAAAAAATACTGATGTCCAGCTTTTGTCCCTAGACATTTAAAAAAAGATTCTTTTTGGGGCGCCTGGGTGGCGCAGTCGGTTAAGCGTCCGACTTCAGCCAGGTCACGATCTCGCGGTCCGTGAGTTCGAGCCCCGCGTCAGGCTCTGGGCTGATGGCTCGGAGCCTGGAGCCTGTTTCCGATTCTGTGTCTCCCTCTCTCTCTCTGCCCCTCCCCCGTTCATGCTCTGTCTCTCTCTGTCCCAAAAATAAATAAAAAACGTTGAAAAAAAAATTTTTAAAAAAAGATTCTTTTAATGTTTATTTCTGAATGAGAGAGAAAGAGTACAAGCGGGGAGGAGCAGAGAGAGAGAAACACAGATTCAAAAGCAGGTTCCCAGCTCTGTGCCAAATGCAGTGGTGGAACTCACAAACTGTAAGATCATGACCTGAGCCGAAGTCGGACGCTTCACCAACTGAGCCACCCAGATGCCCCTCATCCCTAGACATTTTGATTTCATTGGTTTGGGGAGGGATGATTTGGGCATGAGAATTTTAAAGAGTCTGGCCTATTTTGAAAAATCCAGTATGCAAGAATTTTTTAAAAAGGTAAAAAGATAAACAAATGAGTGCATCATTTCAGTTTATTTTAAACAAATGTTTACTGAGTGCATACTCTGCGTGAAGCCTTACGTTATGCTCTGGAAATACAAACATAAGTAGGAAAATACATCCCTGCCCCTAACAAAGCTCACAGTTTAGTGGGGAAAGGACAGTTAGATGGGCAAATAAATGCAATGCAATTACAACTCAATTGATTACAAAACAGTATGGCATATACAAAATTAGAAATTGGTCCAAAGCAGAGAAACATACAGAAAAAGAGACAGGAACCATGGCCAGAGGCATTTGCATGACTTCTAATAACATGTGATTGGTATTTCTGAAACTTTAAAAACTAAGGAAAGAACACAGAGCATGGGTTGTAGAAAAGAGCTCAGTTGCAAAGGGTTTTTATGTTTCCTTAATAACTTAGGTTTTTGGGGTGCATGGGTGGCTCAGTCATTTGAGCATCTGACTCTTGACTTTGGCTCAGGTCATGATCCTAGGGTCATGGGATCAAGCCCTGTGTCATGCTCTGTGCTGAGCATGGAGCCTGCTTAAGATTCTCTCTCTCTCTCTCTCTCTCTCTCTCTCTCTCTCTCTCTCTCATTCTCTCTCTCTCTCTCTCTCTCTCTCTCTCTCTCTCTATATATATATATATATATATATATGCCCCTGTCCTCACTCACACTGTCTCCCTCTCTCTTTAAAATAAAAATTTAACAAATTAAAAATTAAAAAAAAAATAACTTAGGTTTTTGTGGATGTAACCAATATCTCTCTGAACTGGACTGTCTTAGTAATTGTCCATTATAAACCAACTCATTTATAATTGTCTTCCTTCCTTCCTTCATTTCTTCCATCCATTTCCCCATATCCATACATACCTACTTACCTGGAGAGGGCCCTACAACTTTGCCTTTTATCATTTAAATGAGCCACAGGTTTTAAAAATAAGAATGACTTAACCACTGATATTACTCTCAATTTACTCTGTGGTTTCTGACTCACATATCACTGATGATTTTTGTCAACATTACACTCATATAATTTATTCTCCTTCTCCCAAATGGAGAAGTATGAATTTGTTGAAATAAAATGACTATTTTTTTTATTTCAAAATTATACTTAAAGGAAAAAAATCATGAGACAACCATAGCAAGAGTCACTATTTACCTCACTTTGCCATGTTCTCAAAACTTGACATTAAGGTAAATACCATACGCAAGAAAACAGCTGTTTCCCAATGGAGATGGAAATAATAATGCCAGATGAACATTGCTGTCGAATCTTACTGTGGGACTTCATTCGTGTGACAAGTGGGAAGTAACAAGTTTATTCCCAGAACTAGAAAATGCCATTCAAGATTCCAAACTGTAACCTTTATCTTTGATTAGGCTTTTATCTTAAAGGGAAGTATGAATAGACAAGTGTTTTGGTTAATTTATTTTAAGTAAGGTAGAGCTATTTTATCCATGACAATTCTCATTAGTCATTGTAGCTGTATCCCCTGAAATTTTTTTGAATTACTTCCCATGTATTTACCATTCCTCTGTCATGATCTGGTTATTACCAAGACTACATTGCTATTAATAGTTAACATGTTATTTTAAAATTGAACAAGCTAATATTATCAGCCCATAATTTTCTGGGTTTACACTGAATCTATTACCATAATTAAGTTGATAGTATTTGGAATGAATGTTTATTTCTTATTACTTTGTATAGCAAAATGCAATTAGATGTTTGTCTACATTACAAATGGTTTAGGAATATTTACTCTGTAAATGGTTCTGCATGAATCTATCACAAGAAAGAGTTTAACTTCTTTCTCATGTTTGATGAGTCAGAAGTCAAAGATGTTGTTTCTATTCAGTAAACTCAAAGGATCCACTTCATCTGCTCGTGCCTCTCTACTTTCTAAATACCAAAGATATATTCTTTGTATTTCTTTGGCTTAATGTCTACTACATTTTTTCTTTCCTGGTTGTCTATCTCTTGGTGGATTGTTTTCCAAGCCAATCAAGGAGCAGAGAGAACAAAGGATAAGCAGACAGGTAAAATGGAATTTATGCATTTCCTAATTCCTTGGACACTTGGGGAAGATCAAATAGCAGTTTGAATTAGTTGTGGTTCTGCTTTATCTGTGATCCCTCCAGTTGGCATAATGTATTATAGGAGTAGATATTTTAAAGTTCAGAGGGTGTGATTCCATATGCTTATCATAAAGAACAGATGTAAGAGTCGATTTCCTGTTTGGATTGTTATTTGAGCACCAAGCAATTTATTTAATCAGAAAGTCTTTATTTATTATTCATAAAACTTCTCTAGACTGATCCCATGTGTTTGCTTTAATTCTGAAAGTGAGTCTCTACTCAAGGCTGATAAACTCTGCTGTTTGAATTAGGATGTTAACCAGGAAACGTTGTGTGCCTGATCCCTTGTGGTCCAATTAGTGTCAAACAAAGAAAATCTCTGTAAATGGTTATAGGTTGCAGTACCAGAAACCCAAATTGGTTACCTTATGGGGGTTAAAATTGCTACAACCTCTATACCAAACTGTCCCCATGGCTGTGATAATGGTACCAAGGGCATGCTCTATTGATGACAAAGATGGTAGCTAGGAGTAAGGCGATGGGTGTTGTCAATGAGCACTCCATCCATTTCTACATTTTCTAGGTGATCTACTGTATTGCTGAGACTTGACAGTTAAAAAAAGTTTTCTAGACTCTTTGGAACCTAGGGTTCTGGATGCAAGTGGTGTTCTGCCAATTACACAGACTTGAATGTGATTTGAAAGCAACTGAAGCAAGGACCATCTTCTTGCTGCTGGTGACTATGACTATAGAAATGAGTACTTTGAGGTGGTTATGGCTGCCAGAGTTGGCCTCCTTCATGTTTGGGAGCAATCGCAGTGGCAGCAGCAATGGTTTCCTGACCTCTGATTGTAGCAGTACACTTTTGTGTCCCTCTCTCCCGATCCGCCATTTCTTCTAAGAATTTAGCAAGGAACTGATCTCCTGCGCTGAATATCATTCTGCTTGAAATACTAGGTTTATGTTATCTGCAATTAACCTTCACTGTTACAAAAACACTAATAACAACCACAGAAACCGAGAGTTACAGTTTATTGAGTATCTACTAAATGCAAGACAAAATGAGCCTCAGTGATATTGGGATAACTTGTACAGGGTCACAAAGCTAGTGAATGGCAGAATCAGTAATGAATTTATATCCCTCTGTCTGTGAAGTTAATATACAAAGGGCAGAAGCTTTAATAGGTCTATTTCTGTTAAAATTTTGAGACATTTCACTGAGCAAGGGCAGTTGACAAAACCTAAATATAAGATCCATGATGTCACCTACATAAAAGAATATAAGAAGATACAACTGGTGAGATGGATAGAATGTCTACACGCTCAACTACTTACTGGAATAGTGACATCACTGCAGCAAGCCCACATCAGCCACCACTACAGTGGCGACACCCAGGATACATAGATGTAGATTAAGAGCAATTCTTTAGTCCATCCTATTCATCCATTCTTTCTTGTATTCCTCATCACAGTACTCAAGGGAAAATTATGGCCTTAATGGATTGGGTCTCCTATTTCAGATCCCCTTGGTGTTATTTTTGTTATTTTTCAGAAAGTTTCTGTTGTTGTATTTCTAAATCCTTCAGAGGCTGAAGCAGACTCTGAAAAGATAAAGTGCATCATTTGGGTCTTTCAGCGTTTTGTGGCCTAATTTAAAACAAAAGAAAGACAATGGGAAGGCCATAGGGCAGGAAGTACTCTCCGCTTCCCAGTGTCAGCAAAGACTCTGGAGAACAGTTGCCAGGCTAAGAGTGCTTAACCCTTTTCAGAAGTAAATGTGGCTGTGATCAGCCTTTGGAAAGATTCAGCACGAGGTCATATGATGCATAGGTGATAAAAGTGGAGATGTTTTGTGTGAGGTGGTACAACCCTGGGGGCCAAGCAGAAAGGAATGAGTTATCACATGGAAGAGACAGAAGGCTAAGATCTAGAACCAGAGTGGAAGTTGACAAGCAGTAAGTTTTCTGGGAAGAACTGCTCTAGGTGAATGAAGCTGCTCCCAGATGCAGCTCAGCTAGAGTCCTGTGCAGAGGTGTGCTGGATGTTAAAGATGGGGTTCAGTTTGATAAAAGTGTAAGGAAGTCTTCCCTCCCTGAAAGTGTACAGTGTGCTCCCCGGGGAAGAGGATGCTCATTTGAATTTTAACTCATGACTCTAGTGGCAGCCAGTTTATAGCCAAACTCCCTGTCCTGCCATTTACTTGCTGTATTATTTTAATTCTGTACTTCTCTGACTATAAAATGGGGGAAAGAATAGTATCAGCCTCATAGGGGTAAGTACGAAATCAAATAATTTAACTCATGCAAAAATGGGTTAATGTACTTATTATTTTTGGCTATATGGTCATTGACATTGTATCTTTCAAATAGTTTGGTGAGAGGAAATGCCCTCAGACCATCATGCATTAGCATGTATTAGCATGGTCTTAAGGACCAAGAGAATCCAGAAATCCTGTTGGCAAACTTTCGGCACTATTTGGCCTGGACAGTAGATTGTCTCAGACTGGCTTTCCCAGTCCCTAGGAAAGAATCTAAATTTCTCAAGGCACTCATCTCAAAATGTCCAAGCAGCTGCTGTACTTCTGAAAATAGGAACTTAACAGGCTCACAACTGTGTTAGTTGTGAACTAACATAAAAGAACATAAAAGGACACCAAGGGTTTGGGTCATTTTAGGGATCAGTGCTTTCCTGCATCCTCCTCCATTGTTACATGTTGAGGGAAAGATTCAGAGCTAAATTTCTGGAGCTAAATTTTAACCTCAACAGCAGTCCAAAGTCTCATTCATTATTTTTTTTTTTTTAAGTTCTAAACCAGAAAATAACTATGACTTGTCTTTCTGGTTTTGCCTAATAAGTAACTGAAGTTCATATAAAGTCTTGGCTTACTTTGGCTGTTCCTCTGTTGGGTATATTATGTCCAAATTTAATTAAAGACCATGCTGTGGACTGTAAACTCCTTTAGTGAGAGGAAAATAATGGGAAGGCCCAAGTTTTTTTATTAGGTTTGTGTCAATTGAGTTAAAGCACGTGCTCTGAGCTCCCTTTGGAATGAGCCATACGTTCTCCCAAGCCACCTGGCTAACAAAACAAACTTGAAAAACTTGGCTCTCACATGAAGAAACCCTCAGTATTAGGGAAATGCAGCTGCATTCCAAATGGAAACATGGCAACCTCAGGCTCCTTTTCTTTCTTCCCTCCTGCCAACCCTCTGTGTGTCTCCGCTCTTTCCAGGAGAGGGAGAAATAAAAATATCTTAACAGAAACGGAAGCCAGTTTCCGACCCCCACCCCAAACAGGGTGTACCAGTTATTCAACCATACCAAATATAAGAGGACTTGGAATGGAAAGAAGTTACTACTTTTTAAAAGCTAAAAATATCCACAGAAGGTGAAAGTCACAGGGCATGATTCGGGTATGCATCAGAAAAGGATTCCAGGTCATTAGGCAAGGCCAGCAATCATGGTGGAGTGGGGCATGTGGTTCAAGGCTGAAGGCACTGGCCCGTCTTTGTCATGGGTATTGACTTGCTGAGGGGGCCTCCAGGAACTTAATTAAGTTTCTGGATTCTTCTTTTGACAAATCCAGATTACAAACAATAACCACCATGGCCCAGTGCTATTGAATTCATATGATAGCAGAGTAGTACAAACTCAGAATTCTGCTTAAGAGCTGATAATTACATAGGAGAGAATAGCATGCTGATTGGGGCAAAGGGGCCAGGTGGTTAACTTTTCATGGTTCAAGAGTTGAGAAAGAGCATATGAATTACGGGCCAGTGAGGACATTTTGAGGATTATTTGGAAATTCTTAACCACAGCAAAGACAAAGTTTGAATACTCTGTGGATGGCAGAGTATGCTCAGACAGCTAGTTGACAAGCTCAGTGGCTTGGGTGTGTCATTTTTTGTTTCTGAAAAGGCCTCAGATAAATGCTTTCTAGAAGGCACCAGTGAAAGACATTCGGAATTTAAGAGAGACATCAGGTTCAGGGCTTATCTCCGGCTGCCTTGTTGATGAATCCTGGGCACAGTGGCAAGAGCACTGATACAAACAAGCCATTTCTGAGAAGCTTCAACTTCAAAGGAAATCGCCCACAGCAGAGGGGCTGATGCGGTGCTGAATGAATAATGAAAAATACAATAAAGACCAAATCTGATAGGGATTTGAATTAAATGCAAGGGAAGTATTTCTGAGGAAAACGAGATGGTGGGGAGGTTTGGGACAGATCGAAGAACTCATAGTCAGAGCTGCTCACAACTTATATTACTTAATCCCAGAAAATTTCAAGGCTCTGTGAGAAGGCAGTTAGATGAAAATGCAACACCAGGATCTTTTCTCTGAAATTTGAAGTCACCCATGTCCTGCGACTGCCCAGTGCTCCCACTTGCTACTCTCCCCGGACCCCACCCCAGTGGAGGAAAATTCTGACCTTCATGCGGTGGTCTGCAAAGAAACTGCAGAGATACTCCACTCACTCAGGCCCAAATCTCAACCTTCACAGGCATATGCTCCCCATTCACAGCAAACGTGCCACAGCCAGGTTTGGGAGTGTCTTGCCAGTCCATTACCCTTTTCTCTGACAGCAGCCCTCAGGGAGTAGTGGCCTTCAGCCATGTTTGTTCAGAGGAAACTCATCCCCTCCACCACCAGTGATTAGAGAGACAGACAAGGAGAGGGAAGAAAGAGGGGGGAGAGAGATAGAGAGAGAGCCAGAGACAACCAGAGAGAGCTACAGTGAGAGACAGAAATAATGAGTGAGTAAGACAGTGAGGGGGAGATACAGAGAAAGAGGGAGTCTGGTGAAAGAGACAGTGGCAGATAATGAGACAGATGGAGTGAGAGACAGAGACAGTGAAACAATGTGCATAAAAGCAGAGTGACGCTGGGGAGAGTTCAAAGCCTGGCCAAGTGGGAGTCTCAGATGACTTCTCTGCTCCCTCCCTAGAGGATGGTTGGCCATCTCTCCAGCCCCAGGTGCCGTCCTGTCACCACCATGAATCCAGAGGCTCTCAGCATCTCTGTTCTACCAGCCAAGTCAGGAGCTGGGAGGCTTCACATCCATGCAGAGAACAAAGCCAAATGGCTCTTATGGTGTTGCTGCTGCCTCACTCTCTGGCCCCATCCTAAGCATGTGTTCAAGGGACCCTTGAAGGATAGTCATTATGCTGTGCTCAGAACTGCCCCTCCCATCACACTCTGACCATTATTTTCCTATGAAGCTTGGGAGTCTCTGTTCTCACAGCTTAGGATGGTTCTTTCCCAGGGCACTTTTGAGTCCTGCTGTAAACAGATGTGGCGCACGAGGGCGGGAAGGGGGTCTTTCTGGGCACACAAGCCTTGTGGAAATAGATGGACAAGCAGGGGCCCCTGTTACCTGCACCACCCACAGCATACCTCCCAAGTGGACTTATGGGAAGTTTTCTCTTACATTTCACTGAAGCTTCACATTCCAGACTTGCTTTGTTTCCTTCAGGCCAAGTAGGCAGGATGACCTGTCAGCTATGCTGTCTACCTCTTACATGTTGACGTTATATTACAAAGAAGCAATCTAGCCAGAGCAGGTATGTTGAATCCGAAATAATTTATTGGAGATGCTGATTATGGGGCCTTGCAGAAGGCCTTTTCCTATTTTGTTAAAAGTTTTATCACTCTGGTTACCAACAGGCTCCCTTAGTCACCTTGCCTACTCTTGCCTCATTCTTCCTTTTTTCCCCTCATTCTTGCCTTTTCTTTTAGTCAGCCATTTCTCCTAGACTTCTACTCTTACATCTAAGCACTTGGGCATTGGTGTTATTTCGTTTCGGCTTCAGTTATGTTCTATTTTGCAAATAGAACAAAATGTGTTGGCATGAAAAAAGAGATGCAGCCAAGCTGAGAGTGACGTATATGCGTGGATAGAGGGAGAGCCACGTCTTGCTGAATTTCTGGAGGTTCCATGGTCTTCACTATACCTGTGTGTCTTTTATAACTATCCGGAAAGACAAGATTTTTGCCCTCCCTGGAATCTGACATGCGATGCAAAAAGGGCTCCATTATTAATGGAGAAGAGGAAGAGACAAAAATAAAGACTGTGGCAGCTTGCGTCTGGTAGAATCTTCTTTCTCTTTCTGGCAGACCTGACTCTCAACACTACTTCACCTTTTTCTAAGAGACAGTTTTATTTTGGAGTTAACCTAGTGAGTAAATTATCAGCCTGGATCAAGGACAAATGTATAATATTTAAGTTTTCTTATACTGCTAAAGAGATTTCTTTTGTGTCCTAAACAAGAATGGCCCAACCATTGCCAAATGAAAATTTCTTGCATGTGTCCTTTATTAAAATCCTCTTTTAAAAATAATATTTAAAAAAATCATTGTGAACCATAAAACAATAGGATTCACTCTAATGGATGAAAAAATATATATGTATTCCATGAAATACATATATATAGAGAGAGAAATATATTGAAATATATATATAGAAATATATTGAATATATATTGAATATATATTTCAAAATTTCCTCTTCTTCTAAGTAGCCTGAAGGTAGATTTGCTGCAAATTGCCTTTGGGGCATAAGAGGCCCTAAGAATCCGGAGACAGTTTTGGAAAACCTATTTTCTTTGCTGTCTGCTGAGTATTTGTGGGAAGACAAGAAAGAAGAACATAAAGAAAAGCAAGCTCCCCTAAGCTTACAAAAGATTCCATATCTGGTGATCATGGGAGCCACAAAATAATAGAAGTTTTGAAATCAGTGCTGCTCATTTCTGGACAAGGAAGGAGCTGTGGCAATAGTTCAGCATTCTGTCCTCGTTTATCTCAGAAAGGATAGATAGTATCACAGAAAAACAATCCATCCAGGAACCCCTGAACAAACAATTACAAGCATCATAAAGCAAGCAGGTCTGGAATTGATCCCCGCAACCATTTCCCATTCTCACTCTTCTTTAATTTTGCCTATTAGGTGGTTTGCGGATTCAACCTTCTGTGAGTGTTCATTTAATGGTACAGTATCAATTTCTCCAGATAAGGAATGTCTGTGCCCATCTCCCTTTCAATAAAGCAAAATATCACATCATTAAGTTGGTTTTTTTCTCTGTGCTTTGTGGCTAGACTAAAATAAAGAGGGAGATGTGGAAGGAATTATGTGCCTATATACCTGCCCAACACATCCACACACCACACAAACAAAACAAAGATACAAACAGTCCTCTCTGTTCCAGGTCATTTCACCCCAGAGCAACTGCTGGGCTCTGTGGCATCCTCATGCTATCATTTGTGTGTGTGTGTGTGTGTGTGTGTGTGTGTGTGTGTGTGTGTGTGTTTGTGTGTGTGTGTGTGTGTGTGTGTGCGCACGCGTGCTCTGCTCGGCCTCCACTTCCCTCTCTGAAGCACATTGTACCTTCCCCACACACATATGCACATATGTGACATTCTCTTTGGGCCCATGGCAATAAGATATTAGTTGCATTCCAATTCACTGCCTCAGACATCGAACAGCTTGAAGGGTAAGGGACTTCCTCGTTGGATCCAACCATGCATGGACCTATATAGACTCATAACACTTTGCCATCAATTGGACATCTTGTTGGGATATTTATCCATTTAGCTTTAACTAGAAAAGACAGTTCTCAACGTTGTGAAAAAATAAGTATGGAAATGTTATGGTGCTTACTTGCAGAAATCATAGATGTGGGGCTAACCTGTATTGTATAGTTCCTTCTCCATGATATATGCTTATGGGTATTTCTTCCACCCCTTGTTCTAGGTCCTATATGATCTGGCCTGTGCCCACCTCAAGCTCATCTCCTATTTTCAATTTTTTTCTCTGTGCTGTGGCCAGAAAGGCTTCTTATGATCTTACACTAAGCATCTACCTGCTTCAATGACCTCCGACATTCTCTTTCCTCCACCTGGATTGTGATTTCTCCAAAGTCTATATCTGACTCTCTTCTCATTATTCTGATGTCAGTTGAAATGTCATTTCCTCCAAGAGACCATCTTTGACCATCTTTCCCTTCTTCCACTACTTCTATAGCATAATGCCATTAATTTTCCCCTATGGGGTATCATTCTCTGTCAGGTTGACTTATTTCATTGCATATTTATCATCTGTCTCTTCCCTGGAATGTGATCTCCTAATGGCTCAGGCCTTAAAGTCTTACTAACCATTGTGTTTTCAATACCAAGGGGAAGGTCTGGAACAGAGTAGGTAGAATAAATGAATTTATGAATATATGAGAGCAGACTGTGTGCTAGTCACCTACCTGGTTTAGCCTGTTAAGTCACTGCAAAAGCCTTGTTGGATACATACCATTATTATATTTGCCTCAGTTAAAGCTTAGGTTTGGCTGAATGTAACAAAAAAAAAATCTCAATACCAGCAGGTTAAACGAGCTAGAAATTTATGTTTCTCTTATGTAAAAGAGTTTCTGGGCTGTTATGGGGGTTCTAGACATTTGCTCCACCACCTTCATATCCAGCATGACTGCTAGGGGTCCAGCCATCACTTCTGTTTCTAGGCAAGAGGAGGAGGAAGGAATAGACAAGGGAATGCCTTCCTCCCTTTAAGAAGTTTCATAATGGTTGGGGCACCTGGGTGGCTCAGTTGGTTGAGTGTCCGACTTCAGCTCAGGTCATGATCTTGCAGTTCATGAGTTTGAGCCCCGCATCAGGCTCTGTGCTGACAGCTCGGAGCCTGGAGCCTGCTTCAGATTCTGTGTCTCCTTCTCTCTCTGCCCCTCCCCTGCTTATTCTCTGTCTCTCTTTCTCTCTCTCCCTCTCTCTCTCTCTCTCAAAGAATAAATAAACATTAAAAAAAAAAAAAGAAGTTTCATAATGGTCCCCACAACATTTTGGATTATATGTCATTGGTCAGAATACAGATACATACTATATCTGCTTATAACAGAAGCCGATAAAAGTAAGCCAGGGTAACAATGTGCTTAACTAAAACCAATGTGGCATTCTGTTTCTAAGGAGGAAAAGAAGTAACCCCGTATGCTGCATCCCCATAGACTTTCACAGAGAGAAAGTGACTCTCACAAAGCCATGCAGATAATAGATTACAGAGTGAGATGGATGTCCAGGACTAACATCACTGTCCCCCACCCCAAGCATCTGAACTGCCCCCACACACCCAGTAATATAATTGCTCTCAAGTCCTTCTCTCAAGGATCCTTGGTGGACTGTGAAGCTAGGGTTCAAGTCTGGTTTCTTCTTTTTCATATTCACAGAATCTGGTAGTGATCCTAACAGCAGTGAGACAGAACCCCTGGGGTGCCTGCATAGGCCCAGGCCCACTCATTACTCTCTGTAGCCCCTCTCCTTCCCTCTTCTTACATAAATACATCCTAGTCTTAGCACTGCTAATGATTCTATTGAACATTTGCTTTTCTTCAAAAAAATTATTTTTGTAAGAATTCTTTCACTAAATTCTCATAATTGAGCCCATTTGAGAGACAGGGTAGTCAGGCTTAGAGATGTTAAGTCATTTTTCCAAGCACACCTAGAATCTGACTCCAGAGTTTAATCTTGTAACAAGATTTCTCTAGTTCAAGAACCACTGTGCCTTCTTCTTCGCTTTCTCCAACATAATCGTATTTCAAGTGCATCTTGGTGACTCAAAATAAGTGATTGTGTGTGAGCTGGAGGCAAGTTTGTGCCTTAATTTCGTGTTTTTAAGTATACTCTGCTCCTGCTGTCACACTTACTGTGCCTGAGGCTTGATAGCCTCCATTTGGCGGGAGGTCAAAGGGGCCTACTGATCTGGCCACAGACCCAATTTCTCCATCCTGGGATGTTTAGTCCTTTTTGGGTGAGTACGGTAGGAGGGAAGTCAACATGCAAAGTCAGGGAAGACTGAATTGTTTCTGGGAATGCCTCACCCTTCCCGTCTCTAGGTGGGGCTGTTTATAGATTCCTTGGGATGGAAATTGTTTCCCAAAGACTTAATTTTGACCATGTATGCATTTTACTTGAACTGCAGAGCTGTTGCCACACTAGAATGGTGGACATTTGTCTCCCACTTGTGTGAATTACAGTCAGTGACCCAGAGGCAAGAGGGTCACCATGTCATTAGAGAGCACCAGCCCTTCATTCACTGCAAAGATGAATGTGTGATTTTCCTGTTGCTTCTGTGTTTCAGTCACCGTCTAGACATCATGTCATGATAATGTATTCTGCTATGTCATTTTTCTCCAATTATCTGAACATTTCCAGGGATTCTAGGGTATCCAAAAAATGAATTGAAGAGTTTTCTTTGTAAAAGGAGTCATTTTTTCTCTGAAAACTCTCAAAAAGCTCACTGCCTCATCTTGCATGGGAACACTCTACTCGGAGTTTTTAAAAAAGAAAAATGAAAAAAAAAAAAAAACTCTAGCAGAGGAAAGACAAATATTATGGAAACTCTCTTTTAAAAAAATGTTTTTATCAGGGATAAAATAGGTGAGAAGAAACCTCATGAGTTCCCTAAGGAAATGTCTCTCAAAACTTAAGAAGATCTGCTTTGTTAAGTTATAACAAGTAAGCTGGAACTAATAAGGCAAACCATGTAAATATATACTATGTGGTATTGAGGATGGGCTAAATGCATGGTTAAGTCTTATTTTAAGAAACATATATTTAATGCATTGTACTAGCTCTTTCGTCTTTGTTACACTCCATTGGATTCAGAAGTAACTTAGCAGGCAAGCTAATTTTGAAATCACATACACAAGCTATATAATAGTGGACATGGCTTTCAGAAGTATTACTTGCTGTTCACAAACCCATATTATGTAAATTATAAAAAAATGCCGAATATTCCCTTCTATTCAACATTTGTTAATGTCAGGAGGCCTATACTACCTCTATTCCTCCTATCCCTCCTCCTTAGCATTTCTTATATGGTTTACACTGGACTGCCCCACATTTCTGAGCTCTTCAGATCATATTACTATTTATCTGTTCCTCTCAGCCTCCCCTGAGGTAGGTCAAAGGTAAATTCAGCATGATTATTTATTAACTCACATTAAATGTACCAGTGCATCATTTAAAAATCTGTTGTCAGAACCCATATTAGTCTTACAATGAGAGCACTTTGTCACAACAGGAACTAATTTTTCTGATGAGTTCTAAAGCTGAATATCTCTCTATCATTAGTAGCAAGTAGAGAATAGCTAAGCTTTATTAATGTGGTACTTGTGCTGGGAAGATGTCACATATTAGCTCTTTTAATCCTGAAAATAATCCTGTGAGCTAGGTGTTACTATATGACCCCTATTTTACAGATAAGGCAACTGATATTTGGGGAAATTAAGGCACCTGGCAAGATTATGCAGCAAGAACACGGTGAAGGCAGGTTGAGAACTCAGGCAGTCTGGCTCCAGCACCATACTGTGTCTCCTTTACCTTACCGTATTGTGTTTCCTTTCATGGTGCCATTTAGTGATTCATTCATCTGTTTGTTGTCCCCTACGTCACCCAGAAATATTTATTAAGTGACTTTTCTTTGGCAAATGCTGTCCTAGGTGTTATGACTATTTTTGTCATCAGGGAACTCATGAACCAGCAAGGGCCAGCCGATGAGAATGTAGCGGAGTAAAGTGACAGAAGTTCTGTGGGAGCTTATAGTTGTCCTTACTCTGCCTGGAGGTGCAATTGTCATGGAATAAGTTATGAAATATATGTCAGCTAATAGATTCTAAAAGGTTAAAGAGAAAGGTGGAATGCAAAGAGAAAATGACAAGTAGAAGGAACAGCTTGAACAATGACCCAAAGGCAAGAATAAAAGATAGTAGGTGTGGGGAGCTACAATTGGCTTTATTATAGCATAAATGTGAGACAGGAGACAAGGTGGTAGAATTAGCAAGGAGTGGAATATATGACATGTCTGCACATTAGGATGCATAAAATGATCCACTGAGGTATAAAAAGGAAATACTAAAATTTATATTTATTTCTACGTTATTTTTGTTTCACCTTTTGATAAAGCTTTAAATGTGTATTATATATATAGCATACAAGTACAATAATGCAGATACACAATTTGTGTCAGAGAGTTAAAGGCTAAAATTCTTTTCCAATTAGGGTTAAGATCAATAAAAGTTTGGGAGTCACTGCCATAAGTCATGGAGAGACAATAGACAATTTTAATTGAGGACTCTCTTGGTACATGTGTGTGTCTATAGATTGTTCCAGAAGCACTATGAAGGTTGATAGCAGAGGTATAAGATTCAGGAAGGGAAGTGAATTAAGGAGATGTTTGCTACAAGGGAAGTTACTACTGGTAAAGATAGGGGTAATGCTGTGGGGATAAAGAATAGGAAATGGATTAAAATGAGTTTTAGGTGGCTGAATCTATAAGGCTTAGTGATGGGCTGGCCATGATATTTGACAATCACCATCTCACTGTACACAAGCTCTAGCCACAAGCCTGCTTGCTATTGCTTGAAATGCCCACTGAAGATCTCTACAGCACTTTGGGCTACCTTTACCTGTTTTGGAACACTTTCTCTGCACCCTCATCTTTACCTGGCAGAATTCTTCACTTCCTTCTTATTCCTATGCCAAAATCTTCCCAGTGAGACCTTCACTGACCATACTATATAGTTTTTCATACCCCCTGTCAACCTCCCTAGTTCCTCAGTACTCCCTATCAACCTTGATTATCTCCATGGTATTAACATCTGAAAATTCTATAATCACTTCTTTGTTTGTTGTATAATAGCATGGCCATCAGAGACTGTCATTTTTGTTTATTGCTATCTTTTTCTATATACCTTTCACACATAGAATGTGCTCAGTATATGTTGATTGAATAAAGGAATGAATGAATGAATGAGCAAAAAAGTGACTCTTCTTTTTTTTAATTTTTATTTTTGAGAGAGAGAGAGAGAGAGAGAGAGAGAGACAGAGAGAGAGAGAGAGAGACACAGCAGGAGCGGGGGAGGGGCAGAGAGAGAGGGAGACACAGAATCCAAAGCAGGCTCTAGGCTCTGAGCTGTCAGCACAGAGACCTACACGGGGCTCGAATTCACAGACTGCAAGATCATGACCTGAGCTGAAGTCAGACACTTAACTGACTGAGCCACACAGGTGCCCCAAAAGTGGCTCTTTTTAAATTTAATCTCTTGATAAGTCCATTAAAGGGATAGTATTTTTCCACTGAGAGATGAGAAAAAAAAGATGTCCTAAAGAGATTAGAAACTTGTCCAAACATATCCCATCTGTTAAAACTCTTTACATAGTCCATAAAGAGAAAACCCAATCAAAGTGGCTTATGTAATACAGGTTACATAATGTAACACATTGACTCAAGTTGCTAGATAATTCACAGGTACAACACCTTAGGAGTAGTTTGAGAGGTTGAAGAAGGTATCTAGGGCTATATCTGTTTGTGAGTCTCCTTGGAAAGGCTGGCTTACCTCATGGTGTCAGAATGGCTGCAGCTCTTCCAATCCTCATAGACCCTACTTTGTTGCCCAGAAGGAGAGATAATATGTTTTCCAGATCCCAGTGAATGTCCTCAGCTTTGCCATAAGTGGGGCACTCCTGAACCAATCACAGAAGTCATTGGGATGGGTTGTGCCAATTAGCTTATAACTAGGGTTCTTTAACCAATCTCTGTGCCAAGAGATCTAGGGTTGTTCTGATTGACTGAGACAAATTGGAACCCACCTTTTGAGCTGGGGCTTGAACCAATCAAGTTTACTTCATGGATGCTACAAAATGAGAAAGCAGTGGAATACATACTGAGGGAGGAGGCACGATGTCCTCTATAGCTCAAAAATAAATCCAAGTGTATATAACTACAAAGTCATTTAAGAATACCAATTCATTTATTAAGAATGCCTTCTATAATCTAAAGATGCCACTTAACAAAATTTGGTGTTTATGGTTCCAAAACTGTTAAACATATTTTATAATCCTTAATTAAAGTGTACATATGTAGAATTACTCCCCCTTCCCCATTAAATACTATGAAACACACAGGATTAGTTAAGAACAATAATTCACTGTTCAATATAGATAACAAAAATTAATATTGTAAAGTAATATCTTACCTTAAATTCTAGTTCTCTCTGCTTACTTGAGGCCACCATTAGTAAACCAAGAAAAATGATTTACATCTGGGGTAAGAGTTGCTGCTTCTAGTTTGTGCAAAAGAATTAAGCAGGGACTATGTGGGAGATCTGATTGGGTTAAATGATGCTGACTTTAATGGAATCTAATTAGTTCTCCTGAAAAAAAAAAATGATCATAAGAAAGCTGAACACCAACTGTCTTCTCTTTTGATAAAGGTCAATGTATAACAAGTTGTATCAATGGTGGAACAGGATACTTCTCTCTGCTTTTGGGTTTCTGAAAAAGAAATTTTTATGCCATTTTTCAATCTGATCTCACCATTTTCTCCTTAACTACTCCTTTGTTCTTTGACATCTCTCTCACACTTTTGATGTCTTCTCTACTTGTATTCTTTCATTTGGCAAACACTCATAGCCAACCAGCCAATCCAGCTTGCTTCTGATTTCAGTACATTCTCTGCCTTAGGCTCGCCTGAAAATGACTGTCTTTGTCCCAGTTGTAGAACTAATGAACACATGCTTTATTTTTTTCTGTTCTCCACTCACTTTTTATAAAGTAAAGGCAAAATTAAATTACACATTTGTTTTCTACACACGATTTAGTAGTTAAAATCAACAATACCGCTGGTTAGCAGCTGGTTAGCAGTACTGCCATTTAATAGCACAAAAATGGGATTTTGTGTATCATTCAGTAAATTTTAATGTGGTCTAGCATGGAGAAGATGCTAAATTAGGGGAAATAGGGTATAACATATGAAATCCAAGGATCCCTTGTACTCACTGTTCCACATTTCTGTCTTCTGAACATTTTACTCTGTTGACCATGTGGGTATCATCAGTACAGCCTGACAATGATCCTCTCATACTTACAGAACTGGGACATCCTAGGCTGTCTCTTTACTTTTGGCACACCCTCTGTACTCTTCAAGGGTTCTGTTTATTACTTTTTGAAACTGAAGTGAATGAAAGTTATTTTTACTGGGGTCATATTTTTGAGAATTTCATGACACCCTTTGGAAATCTGAGAGTAGTCAGCCCCCTGGTTTCTTTCTAAGGGCATATTTGGGGAATACCAACTTCTGAGGGAAACAATATTTCCATGCAGCTGGCTCCAAAGGCAGTCTCCATGCCAAACCCACCCATGCAATGGTTGATCCTTGTGCCAAAGAGTTCAGAAACACAAATCCAATTAAATTCTGGCTTAGAAAAGCAATAAGTGTTTAAATTAGATTTCTGTGGAGTTCGTTCTTATTAGGCTCAGCATGCAAACTGCTTTATAGACATTTATTATTTAATTATTTCTAACAAAGGCTCTTATAGACATAACATCTATAATTAATTGGGATTGAGAGCAGAAGTGGTCTTGATGCTAGCCAACGTGTGCTCTGTGACCCAGAACTTGCGCTAAGAGAGCTATCAGGTTTGTACCAAACACTAGGGCCTTTGGCAAAACTTGGCTTCATTAAATTCAGCTTTGTGGCTTCGTGCTTTTAATTTAGACTCTCAGATGTACCTGTCCATCTTACCTGCATCATACAGAAAAAGTTTAACAGGGTCAATGGGATGTAAAGACGTAGCACCTGGGAAGTGCCCTATCAATGGCCTCACTTTCAACCCATTAATCCCTTCCATCATGTTTCCTCCTCTCCCAAGGCTTCTTCCAAGGACCTCCATGCTAGGTCCTTCCTGGATATGTGTCCATCCCCATTTTTCTTATGCTTTACACTGATTGGTCCCATCCCACCATTCTTGATCTTCACTATTTTCTGTTGAGGCTCTGATGGAATAATCTGATAAATGGTTATGCGCATGAGTTACTTGGTGCTTGGTTGCTTGATTATCTTTCTATAATTGCTTTGCATTTTGGTAGGAACCTTCCAAAACAGAGCCTGAAAACAGAGCTGTCATTGTGGAAATGATAGTCCTATGGAGGATAATGGAGAAGAAAATTGGATCCAGGCTCATCACATGGGCATAGGAGGCCTGGCCCTCCATACCAATTTCTTGTCCCTGTCGCTTGTCTCATAAACTTGCTCACAGTATTTGTTCAGCTTTATGGTAAGAAATCATCTCTGATTTCTAGACAGCCAGAAAAAAGCACCGACCAATCTGCTAGTCTTGATCACATGCTACATGATGATTTACAAGAAGTCTTTTTCTTACTAAGGCTGTTGTTCAGTAGATACTTTTGTAGTCATAAAGGATAATTTTCACAAACTTTAATAAATTCCAAATTAGAGAGTTTAGAGATGTTAGTGTTTGTTCAGGGTTTTCTTGGTTCCCATTTCGAAGGAGAGTTATGTACTTTACATCATAATTAACTATCTTTTCACTCTCACAAAGATTTTCTTCTTATTTGGTGATCATTTTTTCATAAGAAAATAAGAAACTACAGTCAGTGATACAGGAAAGATCAAAAAGAGAATAAAGAAGATGTGCTGAGAAGTGACTGCTGGTGGATGACTAGGTTCCCTCCCTACCTGGGTGACTTTTCTGTCAGCCTCATAGTGAGCGCTAATTTGGGCATCTGTAAAATTTTATTTATTTCATTATGGACTTTCAGGTCAATAATGAAGATGCTAAGTGTGTGAATGTCCAGTGTCTACTTTATTGGCTTTGAGTTTTGTAATGTCCCAGCTATTCTTATTTGGCCCTGTGACTTTTTTAAAAAATAATTTATTGTCAAGTTAGCTAACATACAATGTATACAGTGTAGTCTTGGCTTCGGGAGTAGATTCCCATGATTCATCACTTACATACAGCACCCAGAGCTCATTCCAACAAGTGTTCTCCTCAATGTCTATCTTCCATTTTCCCCACCCCCCCCAGCCTCCCACCCCCATCAACCCTCATTTTGTTCTGTGTATTTAAGAGTCTCTTATGGTTTGCCTCCCTCTCTGTAACTTATTTTTCCTTCCCTTCCCCTGTGGTCTTCTGTTAAGTTTCTCAAATTCCACATATGAGTGAAAACATATGATCTCTGTCTTCCTCTGACTGACTTATTTCACTTAGCATAATACTCTCCAATTGCATCCACAGTGTTGGAAATAGCAAGATTTCATCCTTTTTCATAGCCAAGTAGTAGTCCATTATATATATATATATATATATATATATATATATATATATATATATGTATATATATATATATATTGTACCACATTTTCTTTATCCATTCATCAGTTGATGGACAGATGGACATTTGCATTTGGGCTCTTTCCATAATTTGGCTATTGTTGATAGCACTGCTATAAACATTGGGGTGCATGTGCCCTTATGAATCAGGACTCCTGTATCCTTTGGTTAAATTCCTAGTAGTGCTATTTCTGGGTCGTAGGGTATTTCCATTTTTAGTTTTTTGAGGTTCTGTGACCTTGAGTGATTCACTACCCTTTCTTCCCCAGTCTCTCCATTCATAAATGGGGACAATAATGGACAAAAATACTATCTCCCATAAGGTTGTCATAGGATTAAAAACATTACTATAAGTAGAGTGCATAGCAGTACGTCATACACATAGTAAGTGCTAAATATGTTATTGCTGTTATAACACTAAAGCTACGATTAATATTACTATCATGATTATTGCATTACATTTAATTATCCTGATAATTGGATTATCTCCTCTGGTACAATGCTAGGACAGAAAATCATTCAGGTTAAAAGGATGTAAGAGAGGAGACTTTTAAAAAACATAAAAGTAGAAGTCTTAATTTCTAGTTTCTGCTCCAGAACCTAGACACCGTTCAAATCCTAAACTATTGGAGTGCTATCTCTTATGCTTGAAGTGAACTTTAAAGGGATAATTACCATCTGCATGGGTAGATGTAGCCAAAAAGATCAGTACCCTCTTTAATTTTGCACATAAATTGCTGTCTTTTATTCAGTAAATAATTTTTGGTCAGTCATTCTATCTGTGACAATGTGGGTGATACTGAAATGAGAAGCACATGATTTCTACTATCAGGAAGAAAGAAGAAAAAATATATAGACATGTAACTTAAGTCAAACATGCTGTATCTACAAATATGGGCAGAATTGGTTGTTGTGCAGATGAATATTTTGACTATATATAGGATCAATGAAGCATCAGTCACTCAGTTTGGATGTGAAGCAATTAGATTCAGTTAGGATAATCACCGTTACTGGGTTCCATCGTTCCATCATCTGGTTGGCTCATAAACTGTTTATTATCTCCATAAATCATTCTAAACTCACTGTAGGCTGCCACGTGGAGCTTTAGCCATGATAGGACACCAGCATTCTCTCCCTGAGGGGCCTACAATTTCTGTTAGTCAGGTCTTGCAAGGACTATAAGAAGATTACACATCCTCGAATTGCCTGTCACCACCCATCAGTATACTGGGTTTTGGGGGCATAAACACAGGAACAAAAAAGAATTCCTCTATATGGCATTGATACCAAATCCCTCTCCTGTGTCCATTCTGGAGAGCCGGTAAACTTTTGTGACCCTCAACATTCCTTTAGTATCTGAGGATTAGGGGCTGAAGTTGAGACAAGCTCTTCTCCAGACTCCACTCTTGCTAACCCCACTCTAAATGTGAAAGGAAGAAGTGAGCAGGAAAACATGGAAAGGATGCCCTTTCTTCTACAGACTGTGGAAGATTTGGGATAAACATCCCATTCCAGGTCTCATTCCCTGGTCATCCTGTGTTTTCCAAGTTTGACAGGGTGGGAATCCTCCCAAACAACAGGCTGTTCTGTCCCCATCTTGTACTACCAGCTACTTATAAATGCACATCTCATGCCGAAGAAATTCAGCAACAGCAGCAAGAAAGAACCAGAAAAATCAAGAGCAGAGAGATTATCAGATAAATTCCACTTATACCACTATTTACTTTTTTTTTTTTTTGAGAGAGAGAGAGAGCAAGGGCACAAGTGGAGAGGGACAGAGAGAGAGAGAGAGAGAGAGAGAGAGAGAGAGAATGAGAATCCCAAGAAGGCCCCACAGTCATGCAGGGCTCAGTCTCACAACCATGAGATCATGACCTGAGCCAAAATCAAGAGTCTGTTGCTTAACTGACTGAGGCACCCAGGTGCCCCAAACACGATGTACTTCTAAGAGAAACTTCACTCTTACCATAGTAACCTCTGCCACGTTAAGAATGGAGTTGGGGGGCGCCTGGGTGGCGCAGTCGGTTAAGCGTCCGACTTCAGCCAGGTCACGATCTCGCGGTCCATGAGTTCGAGCCCCGCGTCAGGCTCTGGGCTGATGGCTCGGAGCCTGGAGCCTGTTTCCGATTCTGTGTCTCCCTCTCTCTCTGCCCCTCCCCCGTTCATGCTCTGTCTCTGTCCCAAAAAAAATAAAAAAAAAATAAAAATAAAAAAAAACGTTGAAAGAAAAAAAAAAAAAAAAAGAATGGAGTTGGTAGGTGGGTGCCTCGAGCTCCCCCTAGAGTTTAAAATGTGTCACTGTCAATTACTCTTGACAGCCTTGGGGTAAATAAATACTCAGTTGGTGAGCTGAAGTCTCAAAGGATGTGGGAGTTCAGAATTCTTTACACAAAATCACATGCCAAAGTATACACCTCTGTCCTCTTGCCCCAGAATCCCTCTACCTTAAGTGATTTTTCCTATCCAACACTTGAACAAATTCAAAGCACTGCCTTCAAAATGATGGGATGGGGTAGGGAATTGGTTAGGTCTGTCATCTGAACTGGCCCAGAGTTGTCAGGGTCAGAATGGAGATGGTTCCTTTGGCATCCCTTTGATGTTACACAGGGAAGAAAAGGCACACATCTGTCTTTTGCCCTTTGGCAGCAGCTCACAAATGTCATAGCTCATGAGGGTGCCAATTAGTACCACTTGTAGCCTAACTAACCTGCCGTGGAAAGAAAATGCCAGCCAGCTCTCGGTTTGTCCTGGAGAGATGGGGCCCATGCTTCACTGCATAGAGAGTGTCTAATTTTGAAAGCTCCAATGTAGATATTGGAATATGGTGGTTCTCCAGCTGGAATAGTGAAGGTGGAGGCTGCCCAAAGGATTTATGTCCCTGTGCTCCCCATATGTACTGCACTAAACCTCGAGTTAGGTAGATATTACTAGAAATGCTGTGAGGTCTGATGAACAGAAATGATTTCAGTAACTGGAAGGATATATGTCTTCAAACGCAGTGTGTATATGTGTGTGCATTGTACATATGTGTGCTCTGTGTGTGTGTGTGTGTGCATCATGTATAGATATGTGTATATTTGTTGTGCATGTGTGTGTCGAGGAGACTAGAGCATTGAATACTTTGATGTGAAACAGGATAACCTTGATAATTATAGAGAATTAATTGGATATGCAGACATATATGAACTTTTTTAATATATAGCTATTTAGGAACTTCATATACATTTTTAAGTACTCCACTCCTGTTACATCCCACCCTCCTTTCTCTTTTGATTTACAGATTGAATATGTGTATGTCAGGACATTTGGCAAGAGAGAGACAGCTGGAAGTAATAGGGCTGGGCTTTGTTTGAAAAGCTGAATTTTCACAAGTGGTTTGGGGTTTAGGTGTGGGGAGCAGAAAATCCTGGGCTGCAAAGTAACTTTTGAAAAGTTGCTCCCCTGACATAAAGATTTGAAAGAAGTTATTCATAGCCTCCCTTGCACTTTTAAAAAGTTGTGTAAAATTACACCACCTACCACAAAAGAGAAAAAAAGATATATAGGAAAAGTCACGTCAACATTTCTTAGAATGATGTAATGTCACAACTTTCTATTATCGTTTTATCTGTCAAAGAAAACATATGCTAGGAACTTTTGAGAACCCCCCAACACACACACACACACACACACACACACACACACACACACACACACTTCTTTGCCAAAAGTGTGTAGCTGGGGTCTGGAATTCTTGCTCCTGAAAATGACGTGCATCTTTTAAAAATAGAATGAGCAGCTCAAAAGAAGAAAAGATAATTCGTTTCTCCATCTTTGATTTCTGCTCTGCTGTAGCTCCTCTTTGTGAAGAATGACACGCATACCACGATTTAGTGATGAACGAGGAATTGTAGCAAGTTACCTTTACAGGCATCATCTCCACTTAAAAAGAAACTTCTCCACCCATCTTCTATTATTAGTAAACCTGTGGCTGATCTAACTCTCCTATCATTTATTTTATACACCCAAGTCTTTCGGATGCAGAGGGTGTGGGGTTTTTTGGGGGGTAGCGGACAGGATTATGGTGGAAAGTCTTCATGAACAATAGTGTCGGGGTTGTAGTATTGAGGCTTACCTTTGTGATCTGTTTCCTAATTTCAAGTGAGTAGCCTGTCAGAAGCAGAAGCCTTCTCCTTTTGATAACAAGCCTAACTAGTTCCTGAAGTAAAATATAAAGAGTCAGGTTGTATCAATTTCAGAGTTTTGAATTGCTGCAGCTCTGCCCGGCATTCTTTCAGCAGGAAATATAAACATGTACCAGCTATAAAATGTGTAAGAACAAGAATAGGGACAGCTATCTTTTTTGCATCCCTCAAATATGACAGAGAGCTGTATCTTATTACTAACCTTGTCCATCAAGCCAGTGTTTGCATATTGCTTTTCAAGGGCCTAATGGCTGAGCCCTATCTCCAAGTATTGGATAAGGGAACAATTAGAATCATTTGTGCCAAACCCCAGAGCTGGTGCTGCAGACCCCTTTTATATGTGTCCAATAAGGGAAAGGTTTAGTGTAAATGAAGATCAGCTGGCTGAAGGGGCCCCGCTGAGGCTCTGTGCCAGAGCCAGAGGGGGTGCAAGAGAGCTTTCCAAGCCTGACTATAGACTAAATGCAGTACAGCCCTATGCATGCAGTTGCTCCCTAGCGACTATCTTCTTCACAGGGACTTATAAATATAGATAAGTTAATTGATTAAACAGGATGGCTGTGGTCTTGAATGGCTCTGGTCCTGCCTCCAAAAATGGATCTTGCTACCAGATTTTGGCAAAAGTTAAAAGAGAGTATAGAGGAGTTAGCAAAAGAAGGAATGATTTATTAAAATCTGGCTGTTTTCTTTTTTAAAAAAGTAAACATATGGTAAAAAAAAAAAAAAAAGACTTTATTGATCTTATTTCTGAAACTTTGTCCCTTCAATGTTTTGGTTTATGTGTGTGGCATAGAAGGAAGAAAGGAGGGACTAAAGGAAAGAAGGAAGGGTGGCAGAATGCAGGCTGGTAAGAAGAAAAGAGAAAGGACAGGGAGAAGGAAGAAAGGTGGGGAGAATAAATGAATGAATATGCCTAGATGGCTACCGGAAAAATATTGAAAATTTCCACTGCTGAGTAAAGTCAATTATAGCCAGTAAGCAAGCCTATTCCCCCTGTAGTAGATGATGCCCTGATAACCTGGCAAATGGAATTTAAAAAAAAAATCACAGCAATATTCATTTTTTTTCTATTCTTTTGATTCTTTTGTTTCTTTGGCTCTCTATTCTTTCATGAGTGTTAGAACATATGGCTTACTGAAGAGATGGCACAAAGAAATCTAATTCAGCTACGTATTGCTAAGGGGGGAGGTGGTGAATGAAAGCAATTCCATGCACCTGTGGCTGTTTTTCATGAAATTGTATTCCCTTAAATCAATACCGTTTCAGCTTGGTCAGTTTTGGGACATTCTTTACCCAAAAAGAAAAAGGTATTTTAGAAAAAGGTATTTTTCTTTTTTTGTTTTTAAAAATATGCCTTAAACACTAATGGTAAAAGAAACATACTGAATTTGTATTGTGTTTAATGATTTAAGGGGTTACAGAACAATAGCTTTATGGAGTAAGTAGACAGCATCTTAGATTAGGACTCAGGTTCTATTTAACAGAGCCTAATAACTAGTTTCTTGTCTTTAAGTAGGTCACAAATGATCACTAGATTTTCTTTTAAGCTTTATTTCCTCATTTGTCAAAAGGAGCTACTGGCAATCTTTTCTGCCTTGCCATTAATAATAATAATAATAATAATAATAATAATAATAATAATTTAAAATCAATTTAAAATAATTCTTAAAATTGCTTTTGTAAAATGAAAGTGTAGACAACACAAAAGCATTTTATTAATGGGAGCATCTCCCTTTCATTCTGTGAAACACACCAAATCCTATAAAAACTACTCAATGGCTGACCATCAGAATTTCTCACTGAAACATTGAGCTTACTATGCCATTATGCTTAGAGAGTGTTGGAGGTAAGCACTTAGGAATGTTCGCATAATTCTCTTGAACTTGTTACTGCTTTCCTTGTGTGTAGTTGATTCTTGTATGTGTTGCTTTGTGTTATTGATGCCAGAGACTGCTGGCTGTGGGTGGAGATCTAGCACTGGGCAAGATAATATGTGCTTGTCTAGCGGACGCTAGTGTTTGGGGACCTGTCTATGTGTGGTCCAGTCTAGAGGCTTCTCTTCAGAGATCTATGACCGGGGGAGGGGGGGTGGAGGAGGAGGGAGGATGATCAGGAGGGTCAAACAATTAAGAAGAGTTCTGGTGACCCATAGACTAGCTGTCATTGTATCAGTATTTATCAATCAGCTTCCTCAGTCACCAGCTGACTGGCTGACCAGGCTATCCACACTGCATCTCCTTGTTTACATTATCTGCTTTCCAAAGAAACTTTCTTTTCCAGATGGTATGTGCTTTGCAAGGCTCAGCTCTGCAGGAGTTCGGCTTGACAAACTCTAACATACCTTCTCAACAGTCCCCACTATAGCTTAGGCAAACACACAAATGTAATTCTCAACTGTCTGGAAATTGGAGTCAGGATTTCCTACCCATGAGCCCTGAAGACAAATTGTATTAGTTTGTATTGACTGGCTAAGTGTTCAGTGTGGCTGACCTCCTCTAAGTCTGCCAAACCAGCCGGTCTGTATGTTCACATGGCATGTGTTTTACTAAAGAAACTCCAATGGTAAGACAGTCAAGTCAGGATTCCTCAGGTTAGCTTATCATCAAAGGGCTGCACAAAAACCCTGTCAAGAGTGTATTGATTCTCCAGGCTGGAAGAAACTAAAAAAGATGACCCAAGAATCAAGCATGTTTAAAAAGCTTCTCAAGACACTTAGTAAAACATTTGCCTACAATTTTTACCCTGTAAGGGTAAGTCCAAAAGTGATTGCACATCAATCATGTACTATATGTACTATATGTACTATAGTACATAGTACTATATATGTACTATATGTGTATAGTATATATATATACTATATGTATATATATATATATGTATGTATGTATATATATGTATATATATATATACTATATGTATATAGTATATATATATATAGTATATACATATATAGTACATATATATAGTATATACATATATGTATATAGTACATATAGTATATATAGTATATATATGTACTATATATACATAGTACATGTACATATATGTTACTATATGTACCATATGTACTATAAAGTCTAATATTTTTTTTTTGAGGCACCAAGCCTGGTGAGATGTAACATTCAATGCACACCGATACTTGTTTCCCACTATGCATCTTATAAACCAATTTAAAAATGCAAGCATTCAAAGTAGATTATTCAGGTCTTGGTTTATAGGTTTATGATACCTTGGTTATTTCTATTTTTTAAATATCAGATCTTAACATATACCTAATCACCTTTGTGTATACCTTTCTTCTATAGAAACAAACAAAAACCTTAAAAGATAGTAAAGATTTTCTATTGCCTTTTATAGAAACAAAAAATTGCAAGAATATCAGAAGTTTCCTATTGCCTGTTGTTCTTAGGTTTAGGACAAAACTCTATGTACAGTCTACACCAGAGGCCCAGCAAGGCCTTCCTCTACCCACCTCACCATCCTGTTTTTGGTCCTGTGCCTTCTGCCCAAACCCACCTTCTTTTAATTTTTTCAGATATGCTATGCCCCCCACCAACCAAAGTCTTTGTTTGTTCCCATTTTGTCTCAGCCGCATAGAATACTTTTCTGATCTTTATGTGGGTCCCTCCTACTTATCCTCCAGACATTATCAGGAAGGCATTCCCTGACTTCCGGATGAAACCAAAGTCCTCCGTTATAGGCTCATATTGAAACAGTTACCCATCTGCCACAGTTCTTATTAGGATTTCAGGTTTACTTTGTTTGACTGCTTTTTGATTACTGCCTACCTCGCCCTTTAGACTTAAAGTGGGCATGGGTTGCATCTATTTTGGGTTATCATTATATCCCCAGAGCTTCACAGAGTGTCTGGCATATAGTAGCCCTTAGTAAATATTTATTAAGTGAATGACTGAATGAGTGAATAATTGAAGGTATACAAGTTTGAAGGAAAAAGAGAACATGAGACAAAAAGAAGGAAGGAAGGGAAGAGGAAGGAGAAAGGCAGGCAGGTAGGGAAGGGAGAAAGGAAAAGCGAGGAAGAAGGAAAAAAAAGTATCAGTGTGATGTGCTTATTGATTGATTAATTTCAAACCATAACATCCATATGGTACAAATTCGTTCTTCAATTTACTTGTAAAGAATAAATGGAAACAAGCTTGAAAAAAGTAACATCAACTGTTTCTATTTGACATCTTGTTAATTTAAGCAACTCATTTTTCTCCAACAAATCCTCAGTTGAGAAAGTTTTGTGATGACATCCAGGCACACAAATTTTCCCGCAAAAGCACATTGACACCTAGGAAAGCAATGTAGTTTTCCAGATTTATTTAGCAAATAGAAAGCATCTCTAAAAGTCCTTCAAAAGCACAACAGCAGGACTTTGGTGTCAGTAATCATATGCCATATTTCAGGCTTTTAATTTCCTCGAGATGATATTTCTTATGATCTGAAAGCTTTTCTCCCTCCCGCATCAGATCTTATTTTAACATACTGATTGAGCCTCTTTATCTCACACTTCCTGCTGGGAAAATAGATGCTAAAATGTGTGTAATGTCACATTTACTTTAAGCCATCACAGGGTAAAATTGCAGGAACCACAGGCACGGGCTGTGGTGTATATACATGTGACTTTTTTACCCCCATTCCAGACCTCTATGAGCAGCTCAAGCCACACATTCTAGCCCATGAATGCTATGTTTACTTGGATTCTACTCTTCTTTTTATTAAAAGCTTTAAGCAATTTTTTTTCTTTATTTTGTACTGAGACTTTTATGAAAGAATGATCTCTTTTCTGAAACAAAGTTTCAATCTGATCATCTCTGTTCCATGCTAATAATGTTCTTTCCAAGTTTGAGCTAGGCAATTCATAGAATGTCACTAAAGTCGGCCTGGCCGCTTACTATTTGTGGCACCTTATGTGTCATAGTTTAAACCAGTGGTTCTCAGCCAGGAGTCATTTTACACCCCCTCCCTCCACCATGAGACTTCTGGCAATGTCTGAAGACTTTTTTTTTTTTTTTTTTTTTTGTCAAACTGGGAAGGGTGGTGAAGGAGAGGACATGTACTGGCATCTGTGGGCAAAAGCCAGAGATACTGTTAGACATCCTACAATGCACAAGACAGCCCTCCACCTCAAAGAATTATCTACCCCAGAATGGCAAGAGGGTCGAGGTTGAAAAAAACTCTGACTTAAACACTTAAACCTCAATTTCCTGTTCTGTAAAATAAGGACAGTGATATGACTGGCATCACAGCCATGTTGTAAAAATGAAATGATGCATGCCACATTCTTAATGTGGTCAACAGCTCCTGGTGCTTTAGCTATTGTTATGAATATAATCAAGTTACTAGGTTTGTAATGATTTGACCCTAGTATACCTCTCTAATCTCATTTTTTTCCCAACTTTCTCTTATATTCCCAGGAATCTCTTGCAATTTCCTACTCAGTACTCTCTGACAAACTTCCTACTCTTCACCCGCATTAAAGTTAGATGTCTCTCACTAATCCCCTGGTTTATCCCATTTCAGAACCCAGTTTATACTGCCCTGAATTGACTGTTATTCTTCAGAGTGTGATCTTTGCACATGTGTTAATATTATTTCCCAGAGGTAAATATCCACCCAGATATATCAGTACTGCTGGGAATGGGGCCTAGAAATATGGATATCTAGCCCCTCAATTCATTTTAGCCATAATAAAGCATGAGAGCCACCATAACGGATACTGATTTTCAGAAGGGCTAGGTTAGGTCTTACCTCCCTTTGTATCCTTAGTGTTTAGTATGGCATCTGGCACATAGTAGGCCCTGAAAAAATGATGATACTATCTGAAAGAATAAATGAGTAATGAAAACTTTCATTCTCATTTCTCATTCCCTTATTCTCTTTTGGTTTCTGTCTACTCCTATATCTCATTCCTGCTGAAGTCCTCAAATGTCTGCATAAGAAAAAATCATTTGTCTTTATTATTGTTGCCTTTTAATATATGGTTAATAAACGTATATATGGGAGGAGTTAGACTAAACAAAAAATGAAAAAAAAGTAATTTGAGCCTAAGAAAAATCACTGTCTTAACTTCCAAAAGGGAAGCCAAACTGGTGAGCTCATGTTGCCTCTCCAGGGGGATGCTGCTTCTCCGGTAGCCAGTGGTTGCTAGGTGAGAGTAGGGAATGGTTGAACAAGACATCAGCATTGCCAGATTTTCTTATTCTTCAAGAGCAGTCAGATGTGGTTTTATATGGTGTCTGCAATGTAAGATGTTGGCCACTAACACAAAACTTAGACAGACCAATGAAACCCTGTTGGGGCCTGCTCAGGACAAACAAAACATATCTGTGCTCTTTGTTCAGTCTGATGGTTCCCACTTTCAGACTCTGCTAAGCACAGGCATATCTTGTCCATAATATACTTAATATATAAGAACAGGACATGTCACATTTCATCCACTCTGAATGCTAATACCAATGGCCCTTTTTCTTCCCAAAAAGGCTATCATCAATGTACCAACTGCGAAACAGAAATAGGGTGAAAGCAGTACATGTCGCTTCTATGTGAGCGGGAATTTAATCACAGTGGTGCATTTAATGATGGCTCCACAGGTGTCCTTGTCTCTGGAAGTCTTGGCTGTGTCCTGTGAGATATAACTCACAGTCTGCAGTGAGGAACAGGGTATAAATCAGTTGGTCAATCTCCCTGCATCATAAATCATGAGTGTGACGGTTTGGTAATTTAGATCAGCAGTAAACCCTGGGACTAAATTAAAGACATCACCCTCAGCTTGAGTCTGCACCTAGATTAAACAGTTGTGACTTTCCAATAAATATGCCCAAGAGTTCTGGGTAGATTCAGACAAGTTTCACTTTGTGGAAGGAAAAAGGGGGACAGCAAAAAGGAATTGAACCTTCAGGGAACAGCTGAACAACAGAGAGGGTTAGATGAAATGATCAAAGACAACAAAAGCAAGTGATCCCACAGAGTGAACAGAGAGGGTACTTCCTTTTTAATAGAATCAGGTTTAAGCAGCAGAAAAATATATCTCTTACAATAAGTAATCAAAATCCCCAAATTGGGGCAATTACTTTGAGCTAATTGAAACATCAATCAGCTATTGTTGTATAACCCTCCCCTAAACATCAGAGACTTAAAACCACAATCACTAATCTCTTTCATGTGTCTGGGGCTGCCTGGGGTTGGCTGATCTAGGCTGGCTTGCCCCCATGGCTCTGCCTTGATCTGTGTATCCTCCTGGGCTTGGCGGTTCCGTGTGATTCGTGTTCAGGTCTGCTCCTCATGTGCTTATTCAGGCCCCTCAGGCTGAGGATCAACAGCTAACCAAGAGAAGCTCTTGTTCATGGAGATGGCAGCAGTGTGGAAGACAAGCATAATCACACATGCACATTTCTGGTCTCTGCTTGCATTGCATCCACTATCATCCCAATGGTCATGGCAAGTCATATGGCCAAATCTAAAGTCAGGTGCAAGGAGGTATACTCTACCTTTCTAGTGGGAAGAACTGCAGAACAATAAGGCAAAGAGACTGAATAGATAGAAAGGGTGAAGAATTCAGGCAATAATTCAATCAACCATAGGCTATGTTTCCAAGTACAGTATCATGTCCACGGATGATTTTATGGATCCTGTGGATATCACATCATAGAACTGAATCACATTATAGAGTTGAATCACATAATGAAAAAGAGGTATTAGCCCGTACTAGACAGATGTTAAGGATTTTCACAGAGACTTTATCTTTAACATAATTCAAAGGCTTTAAAGAGAATTGGAAAGGAGCATAACTACATTTGCTGTCCCAGTGCTGCCTGTTTTACTTCTAAAGGACTGGTGAGCATTTGAACTAATGTTCAATTCGATCAAGCTTCATCGAGAGTTTATGTGCCAGTTTCTTCTAAAGAAATTATTTCTCCAGATATTTTAATTTGCTTTGGGAGCCTCAAAATTAAAAGTATGGGTGATAGCACATTGTAGATGGTAACTTGATTGACATGGAGTGCATTCCCACCCTCAACAAATAAGGTGATAGTCAGGAGACAGAACTCACCTCTCAGAGTGAAACTACTTCCATACAAAATTGTGGTAGACTCTCTGATAACCCACAGGATCTTCTGTGCAAATATGAATAAGCATCCTTGGGGACTTGCAAGGGGACCTGGAGAAGTAGGGCTGCGAGACGATAGTTACAATGGAAACTGAAATCAGTCAGTTGGGCCGCACGCCATCTGGAGGGGATGGTCAACAAAGAGTACAAATTTGCCAGGGTTTCTCCAACCTTATCCTAAACATAGCAGAAAGTAGACTTCAGTCTCTAGAGAGAAAGAAAAAATCTCTAGAGAAAGAAAAAAAGAGCTATGGCAGGAGATATCCCATCAAGCCATACTTCCAACTTGAAACATCTTACTCCCTTGTCCTGCTTTCATGCATATTAATAAACCTTCTGTTTTGGTTGGTGCCTCAAGAGTTCAAATGCTGGGAAGAAGATGGCAGCTAGGGTTAGTCTGGCAAGACATTTCCATGATAATGATTTTGATTATGGAAAAAATGTTATTATTCTTTATACATCTGAGACTCATTCCCTAAGCATCCTTGCTGCTGACATCCTGACACATCCATAAGCAGACCACAGCCTGTGGTGAACCCCCCTCAGTCATGCCACCTGAGGAAGTGCTCCCTTGTAGGTAAACTGGCCTCCCAGGGCTTCATCTCTATTTTATTTCTCTTTGAGATATGCTTGGTATTTCATACTGTAAATATGATAGTAAAAGTGTGGTAGTTAAAAGAGTGTAAAAGTAAATGTAAAGTAAATGAAATTATATATAAACTGAAGATTTATCTGCTGTCATCTGATTTCTTAAGACCTTTATAAAACTGTTCATATTCAATTGCATCAGTGGACTGGAAGTTGGAGAACACACAGAACAGCTTACATCCCAGAAAGGCAAGCAATTTGAAATTGACTATTAGACACCACTTATTAAAGAAAAGAAAAAAAAAATCTCCTGGCCATCTGGCAACTTCAGAGAGGAGGAGAAAAGGGCTAACTAATCAATTTATTAATGCCTTCCATCTCATCTTCAGAGAGACCCAGCTCTCCTCCTTTATCTCTGCTTAATCTTTCCACAGCCTGCTCTAATTGTCTTTCCTTTTCACACATAATTGTACATCAGGATACTTCTCTACAAAAAATCTCATTTCCTTTCAGTGGAGGAATTCTGATGCCAGATGCAAAGAAAAATTTTTGGCCCTCACAAAGATCTATGCATCTTTCTCATTCTATTTATTATTGATCTCAGTTTATTCTGAACACTGAAATTTTAATGTGAGGTTTTATCACTAAGAATAAGAAAAAAAAGTTTTTTTTTTTCTCCAAATCAATCTGTGGTTATTCAGTCAGTACATAAATTTCAGTTACATTCAACAGATATTTGCTATGGGTTAGCTCTGTGTCAGGCACTGGCGCTAAAGGCAAGAGATGTGACATGAACAAGACTTAGCCCTTGGCCTCCAAGAGGTAACAGTCTGGAGGAGGACAAGCGCCCCTGTAACACAGAGTGACAAGTGCATGATGGGAGAAGACCCCTTTACATTGTTGAATAAACCCTTATATTTATGCCATTTCTCATGGAGGAAGGTACATTTTCTCCCAATTTATTTATTATGAAAATTTCAAACATTAAGAACTGTTAAAAGAACAGTGTAAGGAGCACATATACCCTGAATCTAGATTCAACAATTTAAATTTTCCTCCATCCATCCATCCATCCATCCCTCCATTATCCTTGTATGTATGTATCTAAAATTTATCTATCATATGATAGCACATTGGAGAAATCATGACCATTCACCCCAAATATATCAGTATACAGCTCCAAAAAATAGTAATATTGTGCTACACAGCCTTAATACCATTATAACACCCCCCAAAAATGAACAAAAATTCTGTATCTAATATCCAGTCATATTTAAATTTCCTTAATTGAGCCTCAAATCTTTTATGGCTTTTTTTGTTGTTCTCCTACAATCATCCAATCAAGTGTTAGACAGTGCGTTTATTTTTGTGCCCTTTAGTTTCTTTTGATGGAAAACTGTACCCTCGTGCTTTTGTAAAATCCAATAATATTCTTGATTTTTTATTATTGTTTTCCTAACGAGCCATATAATGTGCTCCTCTATATTTTCTATTTCTTGAGAACTGGAAATTTTATCTTGAGAGTTGATTAGACTCAGATTAAACATTTTGTTTTGCTAGAAACCTTTATAGATGATTCTGTGTATTTCATTCACATTGGGGGGTTTCTAATGTTATTAGCAGTACTATGTGTGAAGGCTTGGCTATGGTGGTAGCCAACAGATTGTCTCTATTATGAAGATATTTTTTTTTCCTCTTTGCAATTACTAAGTAATCTTCAGGGTGACACAGTGGAGTCATCGCATCTCTTGTTTACCCAAACCTAAAGCTGGTATCATCTGTTGATGAGTCTTGTCTCAATCACTACATGGGGTTAGCAAAATGTATACTTCTATAAATAAATTAGCTAGCATTCTTCTGTAAATAACTTTTATTTTTTATCTGCTTTTTGAAACAAAGTGTATTTGAGTAAAGCATGACCTAGAATGGCAAATATCTAGCCTTCCATAAACATTAAAAGCTTAAGAACTTGAAGCAAATTTAGAGAAATCATAGCAACTTAAAGCTAGAAGGGACCTGAAATAGTATGTATTCCAACCCTTTATTCTAACAAATGAGAAAAGTGAGGTGCAGCTATGTAGTTTATTTTGATCTCATAACTAATGAGTTTGCTATAACTGATGCCTTTGAATAAAGGGAAACACATTGTTCATGGATGGGAATGAGGTCAAAGTACCCGTGCACAATTACTGCTCATCTGTTGGCAATATTGTCTGCTGAATTATAATTTTGTAGGATAATAAGAGGTTGCTTATTTCAGCCTTGGTAAATATTACTGCACACATGCAAAGAGTAGGGTGTGAGCTTTGGTATTTCCCTGCATTATGTAATTGCCAAGGCTTCATTTCTAACACTAAGGAATTTTCACCAGGCTTAAACCAAGCTGATATTATGTACCCAAGATCTTTTCTAGTCTTGGAATGGTCACTAATGTCACAGTATCTCATAAATGGAAAGCCAACATCCACATCATATTCCCCACCACCACTACTTTAATCCAAGGGAAATTTTGAAATCCTTCTATAATTATATTTAAGTCCAATAGTTTGAGTTTCTATCTGTGGAATGTGTAGCATGATATGAAATGGCAAACACTGGGAATGAGCTACATGAGGAAAGAATGGATTGAAAAAAAATATTGATGGGAAGTTGGGTGAGAGAATAGTGAAAATCCAGGTGAATAATATCTGATCCCTATACTTGAAAGAGCACCTTAAACTGGTCATTAGGGAATGGAGAGAGGGCTGTCACTAGAGAAATTGCCTAACTAGAGTAAGGCCAATTGGATTCTATTTGCCAAAGCCAAATATACGTTCCAAATCAAGGTTGCCCAAATTAGAAGACCTAATAAAATAATTAAATGGTACAGTTTCGAAGCAGATGATTAGTGGATGGGTAGGCCAGATGAAGACTGGAAATAAAAAGTGTTGCCAGCAACTGGCTTTATGTTTTCCTTTTTAAACATGTACTGAGTGCTTACTATCTAGCAGGCATTGCACTGTGCTTGGTACACATTATCTAATTTAATTCTCACAACAGCTTAGAAGCCAATACTTTTATTATCCCCATTCTAGAGATAGGAAACCAAGGCAAATTACTTAAGATCACCCAGTTAGCAAGCACTGGGGCTTCCCTGACCCCTGTGCCTTTAATGAATAGAGAATAATACCTTTTTCTGGATGGTAATGTTTCATTTCAAAGAAAGCAGGGATACGTGTCTAAATTGAAAAAGTTAAAGCAGAGAAATCCAAAAATGAAAGATTAATAGTGTGAGGTTGCCACTCTTCCCTCTCAGAATTTTGGAATACCTATGGACTTTCAACCACTACAGCAAAGAAAATCTATCTGTCATGACATCTTCCTTTGAAATGTCAGACTGCTATGGGCCCTGATACCAATAGAGGAATAGGATGGTTATTGGCACTGACTAAAAGCACAGAAAGGAAATTCAGTGGCTCTTAACAGTGCTATCAAATGTGTCATTGAGCATCATGAAGGACATGAGAACAGCTAGACCAAAGATACTTCTGAGTGACCACAGCTTCTTGGGATCTGCCTTCCATTTCTCCTGGTACCATACCCGGGATGGAGATAAGCAGACTGTCCTGGGTAAGGAATCTTACAGCCTTGAGAAGCCCCTAAAAGAGAAGCCCCAGGACTTAATCTCTCCACTTTGCCAAGAGAAAACCATGGCTGTGTTTCCATGTGAGGCAGAAACTCTGCCATGAAGCTAGGTCCATGGCCTAAGCCTGATGGCCAACTGCCATCTGCAGGCAAACTCCCTCTGCCTTAGAGGCACTGCCCAGGCAGACCTGAGCAAGGCCTGTCACATTATCTGTAAAATGATATGGTTGAGCTAAAGCAGTGGTTTTAAAACATTTTGGAGATGCACTTTAAAAATATAGTAACAAAGTATGCAAAAAATACAGAAGCTTAGGAATGAAAACAAATATCCAATTCACCTCTAATCTGTCCTCTAGGATCGCACCCCAGAGACAAGTGGTACCAGTTTCCTGCATATATTTCTAGAATATTGCATGCAGTTTTTTGTTTGTTTTCCTTTGTTTTAATATAAATGCATGTATTCAAAGGTTTCTGCACTTGTTTTTCTCACTTGGCAGTAGATTTTGGAGGTCATTGCATATCAGTATGTATAGTGTATCTCTACTTTATTATTTTAATGGATTCCATCAAATGGCTATAATCCTTTCTATTCTTGTAGAACAGCTGAACTCTCTATCCAGCAAAAATTATCTTAGATCAAACTCTAGAAGTAAAATATATCAGACATCAAATGCTGGAGTTGTTGGGAGGGTGAGGGAGTTGTTTGGCTCTCCTTTACCAGAAGGGAAGTCTCTGACATGTGCCTATGGAACCCTTTAGGACACAGGGGGACAAAATTTGAAAATACCATCTGACTTGTATCTAGAGCCCCTTCCAGCTCTAGTATCTCATGTCAGTGAAAGGTATCACTTGCCTACGGCTTAGCATCTAAAGAGTCCTCATCAATAATATCAGAGGGGCAGTCATTTGAACAAAACACCCAATGGATCAGGTCCCCTCCTTCATGGTGGAATGCCTACATCTACAATTTGTAAGCACTATTAACAAGTGAGGTTGAGCCTGTGAACTGCTTGTCTCAAAATTAGATTCTGAAAATTTGCAGCTATTGCCAAAGTCTTGGCTTGTAGTTTTACGTTGAATTATTGTGCTGAATTATTTCATTTTGTCCCAGTGTGCCTTGTCAATTGAAAGTATTGTCACAGAGAGGCAACACAATAATATTTCATAAAGAAATCATTCCTTCAGGGATGGAAAGACCTGCTCGTAACCTGAGTCTCTGACCCACTATGGTGAACAGACACACAGGATACTGAGAAGGATCCAGGGCTCACTAAATCTGCTTAAATCAAAAGAAGATAGTAAGGCTTAGGCTGGTGACATGAAGCAGAGTTTCATTTGTGTCTGGAGGAGATTTAGATTATGCTTATGAATTATCTGTGCACTTATGAAAGAACAGATAATTTATTGTCTGTTAATATTTATAATTATCATTGGTTTGGGGTCTAGGGTAAGAAATTCTTCATTTCCCATGTGAAGGACTTACATAGCCCTAAACATTCATGAGTAATATTAGCTAAACATTCTAGCTCAGTCTCAAAATCTGGCCTACACTCTCACACACACATTCATTCATTCATTCATTCAGTTTAAAGGAAGTGGCATGTAGTAGATGTCTATTGATTTTGTCACCCAGAACCACTCATTTTTCTCCTGACAACAACACCCAGACTTTCTTCTGGGGAACCACACTTTCCCCTCTCCCTTACTCCATGTTCTTCAGATGAGGTGGTCTTGGGAGTAGACATGTGACTAAGGTATGACCAATCAGCACAACATATTCATCTGACTGTTGTGATTGGGGGATGGCATGTTCCCCAGTGCAATAAAAGTATCACTGAGAATATTGAAGCAGAAGCTATCTGTCCTTTCATACTGGATGTGACTTGGAAGAGAAGTCTGGGGATCTTGGCCACCATCTTTTTACCACATGGAACTCCAGAATGAACCTCATGTATAGGAAATTAGTACTGAAAAATAAGAAGAGATCACACCCTGCTGGCACTGATTCTAATCCCTGACCCCAGGCTTTCCTGATATGTGAGTCAATATATTATCTTTCATTTTCTTAATACAACTTAGGTTGAGTTTTCTGGCTCATGGAAGTTCTGATACTTCACATTTTTAAAATTCCAAGTGAATTTTATTAAATATCCATCAGGGAGGAGAAATGAAGCTAGCTCCTGGGGAAAGGATGCAATTTCACTGTTGAGACCATCACATCTAAAAATAAGTGACTAATTCAGGTGTCAGAAGTGTGACCCCTTAGTCCTGCTGAGTGCCAGTATGCAGAAGAGGAAACCTATGAGTCTCTATTTATAAAAGAAGGAGAAGGAGAAGGAGAAGAAGAAGAAGAGAGAAAGGAAGAGAAAGAAGAAAGGAAAAGAAAGGAAAGGAAAGGAAAGGAAAGGAAAGGAAAGGAAAGGAAAGGAAAAGAGAAAAGAGAAAAAAGACAAGAAAAAGAAAGTTGTTCATTTATAAATATCACCTACTGAGGAGCTGTTCATGGTCTATGTCCCAGAAGTAGTTTGAAGATCAAGGGTAACAGGAAAGATGAAAGAGCATTTATTTTGCACCTTGTGTAGGCTAGATACTTTGCAAAGTACTTTAACTTATTTTCATTCATTATATTTAAGAAACTTTTGCATGCCTGTCCTCAGTGTTCTAGGCACTATAGATGTGGGTGCTCAGTAGTTAGAAACAAACGGCCCTGCTGTCAAGGAGCTGATAGTCTAGCACATCAATAGAACTTTCTGCCATGATGTACATGTTTCTAGCTGCACTTCCCAATACATAAACTAAGCCACATGTACCTATTGAGCATGTGAAATATGGTTACTGAAAAATTGATTTTTTAAAATTATAATTAAATTTAATGTGAGCGGCCACATGTGATTGTGGTTACTGTATTGAAACGAGTGAGGACTTTAGATTGTATCTTCTTAAACCTTAATGTGCATATGAATCACCCATAGATCTTATTAAACTGCAGATTCTGTCTCAGTGGGGTCTAATGTTGGGATGGAGGTTCTGTGTATCTAACAAGTTCCTTGGTGATGCTGATGTGGTGCTCCATGGGCCACACTTTAGTAGCAAAGATAAATAATCATCAAAGTAAATTAAATAATAATAATAATAATAATAATAATAATAAAACTACAAAATATGGTAACACCTTCAAGGACATAAGAAATAGATAAGAACAGGGTTCTGTAAGAGAGAATGGAAGGGGCAGAATTTGAAACTGAATTTAAATTGGAAGGCCTCAGTGGAGAGGGGTTCCTGGAGTTGAAACCTTCAAGATGCATGTGAGCTAGTAGAAGGGTAGAGCATTGGGTGGGAAGGCTTACAACCTCTCTTATAAAAGAGTTTGTCTGTGAAATAGCCTGGTCTCCAATAATATAGATATCATTGCCTTTTTTGTAGCCTCTTATCCATTCCTCCTGTTGACCTGCCTGCCACATTCAGATAGGTACCCTTCTCTGAGTCCCCATAACCCACGGCATATTTTCCCACCATAATCATTAACACCTTGAGTTGCAATGTCCTCTCTCTCTGCTCCCCACCAAACTGCGAACTCAGTGTATTTTTATTCCCTGGATCCCCACATGGTAGGGATGTTTATTGAACTGTAGCCAACAAAGATCTTGCATTTGTTTGTGTTCATTTATGAGGTATCTGGGATTAAGGAACTATATATACTGCATATAGAGATGTATGCAGTATTTTTTCTCCCAAATAGATAAGAAATACTTTTGGAGTACAGCCAAAACTCATGGCCTCTACATTACTTTCAGTTTTACAGCACGGAATCACTCTGATTTTGACAAGCACTAATTAATTCCATCTCTGGGGAATAATGGGAAATGTTGGCTTATGCTGTTTGCACCAAGGTTATCAGTTATATTGGTTTTAATGTTCTACCCTGCTCTAGATATAAAACATGCAGCAAAATGCACAGTCGCCTCCTCATTAGCTGTAAACAGTGTATTTCAGATTTGTCAAGCATACATATTTATTTTTACATCCAGGCATTTTTATTTATCTTTCTTGCAAGTCTGTGAAGTTTCTGCCAATAAATTAAGAATGCACTAACTAGTTCTGAAAACTATGGCACGCAGGAAATTTTATTGATCTCATAATTTACTGGATCTTTTGGTTAATTACAACTTCTGTCTAGCTTGGTATGCTTTTCAAGTCAGCTGTGCATCATAAATATGAAACCTCAGTACTCCCCCTCCCTACATTCTCTAGCAGCCCTGCATGAGGTCAGAGGTGTAATGGCTACAATACCCAGAGTCTCTAACGCGTTTAATTAAACTATTAATCTACTTTTATCTTTGACACTAGAAAGCAGGAGGCATTGAGTTTTCAGAGTTCTTCAGTGCATTTACTTATGGTGGATTTTTCCTAGCCCTATCTTGAACACTTCAGCGCTGGCTACTCATTGAAAGGCAATTTTAAAAGATTGTACATGTTGCAAGAATTACTGTATCAGCTAATAAGAAAGTGTATCATTTCCCATGATTCATGCATTCACTTTCTGACTAAAGCACTTTATTATAAACAAACAAGATTAAGGCTTGCTAAAGGTTTGAAAATTGTCGTAGATCCATCAACAGCAACCTTGGAAGGTCCATTACTGTAAAAGCATGTGGATGATCCGCAGCATGTGAGTTGTCTTTGTTACATAACCTGTAAGAACTCTCTGAGGACAAGTGTAACCTCTGGTGGCCACGATGACATTTTGAGTGGTCAGGCCTGGTTTTGTGTTCATTATCACAGCAGAGCCTCAAAACGTGAGTCTTCGGAAACATGTGTATCTGTGAAGCTTTAATTAGGTTAACAAGGTTCTCATGTGTCTGTCTCTTTTCTTTCCTGTGAATCAACTGGTAGTAATCTGTTACATATGTTATGCAATTAAGGAAGCAATTTGCTTCTTTTCATTTTGTATCCCGTGCTCCTTCTTGAGCTTGCGTGTATAAAATTATGTGAAAATTTCAAGGTTATATTTCCCTTCACTTTTTACTTCTCCTTTATTAAAAGAATCTGCATCTCGTGTGTCTCCATAAAGGCTGTGAAAATATGACACCGTGACCTTCTAACTAATGTCCCTGGTTTTAATTTTAACAGTGATTAAGAGTGATTTGAGTCATGCATTTGAACATTCCAATTAAAAATCAATTTAGACAGGCAATGCCCATGTAAATATTGATTATAAATCCACTGTGTTTCTAGCTAGTTAAATTATACTATCATAAGCTAAAATTTAAAAATCTATTTTTCTCTCCTACTTTGTTAAAGAGCATATCCAAAAACCAAATCCATTTGCAGATTGGTCATATATTTTGCAAATGCCCATAGGAATAAAATTTAATTTAGACACTCAGCATATCTTCCCTCCCACCCCACCTCTAGTCAAAATAATCAAAACCACAACTCTTTTACATTTACGGAGCAGTTGAAGCTGCATATTTCACTTTATTTTATTGTATTTTAACTTTTTGTACCGCATTTGCTGTAAGGATTCCATGTATCTTGTTAAATGCAAGCAGATTTCTCAAAAACAAGTCATTTCAACTGACATTTTTTGGCTTATGTTCAGCATTTTACAGCCAAAGTATCAAAGCCATAAGTTTGTAATTTGAGATGCCACAGACTTTACTTATTCATCATGATTAGATGTTTCTATCTGCTATTCTACTGAATGGCAAGCTCTAATATTGAAAAATAAAATGAATCAGTTTCTGGTCTGGCAACAACAATAACAAAAACAGTGAAAAAAATAAGAGAAATGAATTAAGTTCATCTCCTTAATGAGGGTGCAATCTAAGTCAAACTTTTGTATGACCATTGACTATATGCACGATATTAGAATATAAATTGGTGATTTTAGTACATTTGTACCATCCTTAAAATTATTTAAAATTATTAGTTTAAAAACATAATTACTGGCCATATTTATAGATAAGATGAGTTTTACAAATGCATGATTATATGATGGGTGAGTACATAGCTATTAAAGACTAATATTTTGTTTTGGAGAATAATTCTTCTTTTCTATTATAGTAATTCCTTTGTAAATGTTTAATCTTTACTGTATATAAGCAAAACCTTGAGGGCTTTCTCTCCTATAGTTCTGATTTAGAAGCGTAGGAAATTTAGAAGGCAACCCTAATGACATCGTGTGACCCACAGAAATTAATCATTGATGGTGGAGCCTCAGGCATGACGGGTATTGTGTTAGGGGAGTAGTCTGTCGACTTCTGCATGTGATGCTGTCACTTGTATAGCCTCCCCACAAAGGCAGGTCCAGCCAGCACCGCAGGGAAGCCAGGGTGCTATGACTGCCTGTCCAAGACAGTGCCTTTGGCTGCCTCTGCTATTAACAAGGATAGCCATGAGTAGAGAAGAGGACACTGGACATTGTGTGGTTGGCTAGGACCCTAGTCTTCCAGGGGCTTTAAGCCTCACCATCAGAAAAACATTCTTAGGGAAAAGATTAGAACTAACAGTATTGAGCCTTAAAGAGTTCCGTTTACCTTTAAAATATAGCTCAAATTGGGGTGCCTGGGTGGCTCAGTTGGTCGGGCGTCTGACTTCAGCTCAGGTTATGATCTCATGGTTGGTGAGTTTGAGCCCTGCGTCAGGCTCTGGGTTGACAGCTCGGAGCCTGGAGCCTGCTTCAAATTCTGTGTCTCCCTCTATCTCTGCCCCTCCCCTGCTCAGGCTCTTTCTCTCCTTCAAAAATAAATAAGCATTTAAAAATTTATAAAATATATATAGCTCAACTTACATAATACAGCTATATTATTAGTCTGTATACCTGAGACTAGTTAAGTAACTTGCCTCAGAGCACACAAATATTAGTCTTTGGGTTTTTTTAATGTTTATCTATTTATTTTTTTCAGAGAGAGAGAGAGCAAGTAGGGGAGGGATAGAGAGAGAGAAGGAGACACAGAATCTGAAGCAGGCTCCAGCCTCCACTAGTTGTCAACACAGAGCCTGACACAGAACTTGAACTCACCAACTGGGAGATCATGACCTGAGCTGAAGTCAGACGCTTAACCGACTGAGCCACCCAGGCGCCCCAGAACACACAAATAGTAAATAGTGGGGCCAGGATTTGAAACCAAATGAGTCTGTAAGCCAAAGCCCATACCTAGTTCACTTTAGAGTCATCCTACCCATGATAGGGAAATACCTTTGGTCATTATCAGTCTGTTTATTTGTTTAAGACCTAATAGCTTGAGAGCTGGAAGGAGCAGAATGGGAGTATAGTGGGGTTAGTGGTGTTTTGGGAAACTGGCAATCCAAAATAAGCAAAACTACAACAGCAATAACAACAAAACAAGCTCTGACTTGTAGTATTTGCCCTTTTCCTGTCATGGGAATGTTCCCACCATAACCAATTCCAAGCTTCCTAAGTGAGGTCACTGAATGCAGAGTTCAGAAGAGATGCACTGAATCAGATCTCACAAACTGGCTCCCACACACCACTGAGCGGGGAGCACACATATGGCTAAGAGAAAGAAAAGCGACGGTGGAGAGAGAAGGAATCCATTGCTGTGAGGGCCATGTCAGATAAACAACATATGAGGACTCCACTGCCTTGTCTCTTACATGATAGTCAGTTACTTTGGCACCTCCTGATGCATCTCACTTCCCAGGATTCACGTCCTGTGCAGTCCCTTCCCCTTGGGCTGAACCCGTGACTTGCCTCACCCAGCAGCCAGGGGCAGAAGTGATGCAGTGTAGGTTCTGAGGTTCCACCTTAAGAACACTTGGAAGCTTCTGCTTTTGTACTCCCGGAGCCCTGGGCTGCTCTCTAAGAGGCCTAGCCACCCTCTTCGGACAGACCACATGGAAGGGCCAGGTGAAAGGAGCAGAGACAACATATGGAAAAGAACCAAGGAAACCACCCAGTGGAGAACAACTTCTGGGCCCCAGACTTATGACCCCCAGAGAGCCATCCTAGCGGAGGCACCCTACTCAGTAGTGAAGAGCTCACCTTGAATGATCCTGCAATGGTGCTGTCTCAATTCCTAACCCACAGAATTGTGAGAAAATTTTGTCTTAAGCCACTAAGTTTGGGGGCAATTTATTAAGTAGCAATAGACAGTTTAAGTAAAAACTTATTTCTACCAATGCAAGAATCTTATTTTACTTACCCATGATGCCATAAACTGGTCAGGATGGGAAGAGAAGCCCTATTCCTGAAGTGACAGCCACACGTCACAGTGTGCACCATGCCACAGCCCTCTTCCTGAATTCACAGATGCACCATGTTAACCTGGGGTTCCTCTGGCTCCAGATGCCCAGTTCAGTGTTGCCGGCCCCTTCTCCCAGTCTCACGGCAAATGCAGGAGAGAATCATAGCTGATCACTTTTACATTTTGATGTCACTATCTCTCTTTGTGGTGATGGTGTTTCACATTGACATAAAGGGAAAATGAAGTGGAAAGAGAAGAATTCCATACATTATTGTTCAAGAACCAAGAATAAAACAAATCTCAAATCTGTGAGCTCTGGGTTCTTTTGAGTATAATTCTTATTGTGTTGACAGTTTGGTGAGGGTTTTGCTGATGCTTCTTTCTTCTCTCATGTACTAAGAAAGTAATCATGAAGAAGAAAGAAAAAAAGGGATGATCCTGCCAGAATACTAAGTTTGTATCATGACTCAATGGAATATCGTGAAAGCATAAAATTGAAAGAAAAATACAGTTGTCCATTGTCTGAACACTGAATTAAACTATTGTATAACCTTGCTTATCCAATACCTATAAGCTGAGACCCTGGAGTTAACTATTGTGATTCCAGAAATAAACAAACATCCAAAGGTGCAGTTTCCTGTATACCTCTAGTTTACAAAAAAGTATCTAGTTTTAATGGATTTATTAGATATTCTCTAACATCAGCAAGATTTTTATGTCAGCAAGATGTTGATATTTTTGTCATGAGATTAATGCAAACAAACCAGACTGGGATTAAAATAACTGGGAGATAAGGTGATTGATGACATCATAACAACAGAACATGCAGACAATTTTAGAGCAGTAAAAAGGCTGAGAAATGAGGCAGAGATATTAACTTTATGAAAGATGAGAAAACAATTTAGGAGGAGACTATTTTGACTTTTGGTAAAAATCTTATTTTTTGTGAAACTCATCACATACTCTACAAGGTGCCACACAGCCAAATACATTCTGTTGTCTAATTTTAGAAGAAAGAAATCGAGGTTGCTATCTTGGTTTGGGGATAGTTTCAGTGTGAGATTTTAAGATGATCCTGAGTCTTTGGGAGAATAGTGAAATCACAGCTACTGTAGACTGCTTACCAAGATACAGGATTTATTATAGCACTTAGGTCTTCTATTGTAGGCTTAAAACTTGATTTCAAGATGGTCATGATGGGGCACCTGGGTGGCTCTGTAAGTTAGACATCTGACTCTTGGTTTCGGCTCAGGTCATGATCTTACGGTTTTGTGAGTTCAAGCCCCACATCCGGCTCTGTGCTGGTCGCGTGGAGCCTGCTTGGGAATCTCTCTCTCCCTGTCTCTCTGCCCCTACCTCACTCACAATGTCACTATCTCTCTCAAAAATAAATAAACTTAAAAAATATATATGGTCATGAAAATTCTTCCAGCCTAGTCTTCTTCATGTGTAACTCACAGAGAATTTTTTTTTAGTCTCTCTTATACCTATCTTATGGCATTGATTTAATACTCAAAATCATACAGAAATTAATGAAGTATAATGTACTTTTCAAAAGCAAGGTAACCTAATGACAGCTGAGGAAGAGTGCCACCCAGAAAATGTTTTCCCAACCCTGCTGGACCTCCTTCAATAAGCAATCCAGACAATTTAGGCCTGATTTTGTGCTTTCTAGAAATCGGTCCACCGATTCAGCCTCCTATGAAAACCAAGCAAGATGGGCGTGAAGGAGAAGATGCATATTTTCAACCCATTTTAGATGAATTGACTCATCTGTATTAGATGTGACCTGATTTGTTTGGGGCTCCAAGTGTATGAGTCCATACTCATTTTCATATCAGGCATAGGTATCCTTTTCGACAGCAGGTGACAAATGGAGGGATGGGATGGCTAACAGATTGCCAATATTATATTATTTTCCAGTAATAAGGACATTGCCTGTATTATGGCCATTTGATTACATTTTTGTTCTCATTTAAAATAATCAGATCTTATCCTAAAGCTTTCTAAGTAAATTTTAATGTTACATGTGGTGTGTAATGGAGTAAAAATGGAGTTACACTGACTCCTACTCAATCAGCAACACGCTTCTCTTCTATTACTAGAGATAGCAGAGTGGCTTTTGGGACCGGGAATTTAGACATTATTTTGTATATAGTTACAGTTATTTGCTTGGCTATTTTCATAATTCACCAGGTGATACCTGTGTTGGTCTTCCTTCTGAATAGCACTTTCAAAACTCTTGGTTATTATGGCTCCTAGTCTTTGCAGAACAGAATTATCATGAATTTTAACTTTAATGATAGAACAGAGCTTGTCAATCCTGTGGGAATTGGGAATTTCATAAAGTATAGCTACTTCTCAGACTACATACTGAGTTGTTGGGGCATTTCCAAATGGAGAGTTTGAGCTATGTACATCAGAGTGGGTCAGATGGTCCAGCAGAGAAAGAAAAGCTAAGTTCTGGAGCACAATAAAGAGAAGCAAAAAGAAGGAACCCGCATTTCAATGACTACTCCTGGTATTTGAAAATTTAACTGGAAAGTCCTTTAGACTTTATTTGAACAAATTAGGAAGGTAAAGTAAAATCACACTATAATGCTCAGTTTGGTTTTGTGGAATTGAAACAGCTCATAGGAAAATACTAATTGGCCAGGATAGGTCTGTAGGAATTCCACTGAGGCTGTAAAAATAGATTTTATATAAGGCTACTCAACAATATAGCAAGGATTAGTGCAGTGATACAAGAATTATAGGCATTGTCAAAATGCAAAGATTGTTTTGTTTTGTTTTGTTTTCATTTTTCAAGAGGAAACTGCAAGCTTACTAAAGTTTCACTTACTGTTTAGGATTTGAAACCAGTGAGAGAACTCTTTAATGCCACATGGGGCTCTGTTGACCATACAGATGAAATTTTACCAAACAACAAATTTTAAATTTTATGTTCTTACTATATTTGACTACCAAAAACATGACCCTCTTCTGTGCCTCTTCTGTTTGGGTTAAAGCATCTGTGGTTAATGGCTTTCAACTCCTCTTATATTATGGACCTTAAAAAGAAATCATTTTCTGAAAATAAGCACATTGTTGGTAAAAATGAGTTTAACTTGTCAAGCTCTGTCTTTCTTTGCCATCCTGTGTTCTGGAAATAATTCACATTAGTCATCTTTTAGAAACTGTAAGTCATGTCTTCCTTGCCATGATATGATGCCCTGGTAGCAATCCATTAAATATTTCATGGTACAAACGACCCCAGGAGATAGTAATTAACCTAATCTTGAGTGTAATAATAGAATCAGAGATTGATGAACAGTTTTCTTCAAATATTTTAAGTAATGGCATAAAACTGAAAGGCCATGCATTGCTTGTCTTAGAAAAACAGTATGGAATACGTTAGAATATCATGAATAAATGAACACTTTCATTTATGAGTTTTATATAGAAATCATTGAGTTTCCCTGCTCGAGGTGCCGCCTGCCTGGTAGTTAATCTTCTTGTGGCACTTACTGTATAATGCAACATCTCTTTGGGCAATCTTTTGTATTAAAATATAGCATTTAAGTTCCTTTCCTCCACAGAGCAATGCAAGAATGAATTGTTCAATTTTTTTTTTTTTATCACATGCTGGAAATTATTTCAGAAATAACCAAGATGGTAATTTCCATTTAATATCTTTTTTATAGCTCATTGAAAAATATGAAATATTTTCAAACCAGAATAAAATTATTATAAAATGAAAAGAACCTTACAGTGGTAACCAGAAGACTCCTGTCTCAGCCTTGCCACCATCTGTGTGCAACCCCAGCAAATCATTTACCCCCTCTCAGCTGTTTTTATAATTATTTTAATCATTAAAATGAAAATGTTAATTTAATGACTTCCAGGTAACTTTCATTTTAAATAATTCTTCTCCCTGTTTAGATCTGTTTCCTCATTCTTATTTCCATCCACCCCATCCCTTTCTGGTGCATTTTAATGACCTCTTAGTTTAAGCCCCAAAGAATCATGGTTCATCCCAGATCAGCCTGAGATTTCTTGTATAAGAGAGTTGTCTCGCATCCTCATTGAAGTCATATGTCATCTCTCACTCTGTAAAGGAGATTGAATGGCAGGGACCAGCTGTTTCCTGAGAAAAGCTTAGACCCCATGGTAGTCAATGGATAGGCAAGACATAGGCTAAATCAGATAGTATATGGAATGCCATTTCTAAAGCAAACTCCCCAAAGGGTCTTTCAAATAGCGAAAGAGATATCTTCTGATTAGAAGAAAATAGCATTACCAACTTGAAGTGAGCATATTAGGATGGCTACCACAACCATTTATAAAAATCATTTAGTACAAATGCCACTTCCTCATAAATCACAGGGGTAAGTTCACTTAAAAATGGATATTCATTCTAAGTTTTGATCCATATTTGGCTCAGTAGAAGATCAATCCAGAAGGTTTAACAGTCCAGTTAAGGATTTTTAAGGATTTTTGAAAATGAAGAATTGTCAATAGGAAATTTCCCTATGAGCCCCAGGTAGTATCCATGGACTGTAAATTATCCTTCGCATACTGCCAGTGGGAAAAATACACTGTATCGTGACATACCAGTATGCTTTTCAAAATAAAATATAACTGTTTTTAAACTTAAGATGTGGCTATTATTATTTCTTGACATAAAAAGAAAAGATGGATACACATGTTGATGCATAAATGTTGGGCCACTCAGCATTGTTGGGTGCAAAAGGATGAAAATTGGTGAAAGGGGAGTAAATTCCTCAACTCATTTGGGACACTAGTTCCTAAACTACATGAAATCTTTAACAAAATGAACTCCAGAGTTTATGCAATTCCCCAAGAAAAAGAGATGACTTTAAAAAATAAATCAGGGGCGCCTGGATGGCGCAGTCGGTTAAGCGTCCGACTTCAGCCAGGTCACGATCTCGCGGTCCGTGAGTTCGAGCCCCGCGTCAGGCTCTGGGCTGACAGCTCAGAGCCTGGAGCCTGTTTCCGATTCTGTGTCTCCCTCTCTCTCTGCCCCTCCCCCGTTCATGCTCTGTCTCTCTCTGTCCCAAAAATAAATTAAAAACGTTGAAAAAAAAAAAATTAAAAAAAAAAATAAAATAAATAAATCATAATGAGAAATATTATTATTATTCTCACTGGTGGTATAAGGATCATTAATAAAACAATCTCTGTGATATGTGAGTTCTAATGTAAAACTATAAAAATATTATAAATGTTCTGCATAGAGTAGAATAGCCGTATTTATTAAATAGAGTTGACATGATTAGCAGTCACCTTGCACCATGGGAGAAAGAGACTCTAATTAAGTCTACTCCATGAATATTTTGATTTTCTGGCATTTAAAGGAGAGGATGGTTGGGGAGGAAGAGTAATAGGCTGTTTTTCTTGTCTTTTATTGTGCCACCAAAGTTTCCCAAACCATAATGAAACCTGCTAGACCAGGTGTTGAACACAGATGTCTGAAAGAAGCATATGAAGCCTAAAAGTTTTCAGAGAACGGAGAGGTCACTGAGAGCTGAGATGAGAAGGGCTTAATGAAGAAGTTCTCACTTGAATTACCCCTAAGAATCTGGACTGAATCTAGAGAAGGAGGAAGACCCAGCTCTCATCACAACTCACTTACCAGCTCCTTCAACTGTGCTGATCTTTCTTTTTTTTACTTCTAGTGAACCAAGACCTCCTAATCTCCATGCTTTCTAACCGCCATGCTACAACCCTCTTTCTCTTCTATTTTTGCCTGGCAATGACTTTGAAATCACCATTCTCAGTCAAGTTGAAACTTTCTTCAAAAATATTCTTGGGATCTTTTAGCACCTCTCTGACATTTTGGGTCCATTGTTGTTGTTGTTGTTGTTGTTGTTGTTGTTGTTTTAAGCTGCCAAGAAGTCTGCATGTACTGTCCCCATCAAAACATTTGCCTCTCAGTATTGAAATTCACTCTTTAAATCTTGATTCCCTCCAGAAGGACATTTTATCCATTAGTCTTTGCATAGTGCCTGGCACATATCAGTTATCAATAAGCATCTGTTTATTGAGGGAGGGAGGGAAGAAGGGAGGAAGAGGATATTATCTATATGAGAAAAGAGAAGAGAAGCAGGAATGATGGGGTGGCCAAAGACCATGAAAGGCTGAGGGGACTAAATTTTAGTGCTGACGTCATTTTCTTCTAAATGTGTCAGATGATGTATATCTTTTCCGTGGATTGTGGATTGGGACATTTACCGTCTTTGAAGAGAGATAAGAAATAGAATAAATCCAATATATTTACCAGTGATAATTTGTTAGATTCCTGCATAAGAAGGAATTTGAGGGTTTCAGGGGTCAAATAGATTTATCATGTGTCAATATAAAACAATTTTTAGAGTTTTATAAGGGATTGCAAATCGCTTAAAAAATCAAGTTTTACTTGGAAGAGGGAATTACCAGAAAAAAGTCATTATTGCAACAAGTAAAGTTCATTTTTAAATGCTATTTTAATTTTATTTAATTCATTTTGAGAGAAAGAGAGAGCATGCACATGGATTGGGGGTGGGGCCAGGGAGAGAAGGATATAGAGAGAATCCCAAGCAGGTTCCACATTCAGTACAGAGCCTGACACAGGGCTCAATCTCAGGACCGACCTTGAGATCATGACCTGAGCCAAAATCAAGAGTTGGATGCTTAACCGGCTGAGCCACCCAAGCACCCTGTAAAGTTTATTTGAATAGGTTTAAAATATCAGTCTACACAGTCCCCACTACATATAAGGGAAAAGATAAACCAGCTGAAAATAGAATAGGTAGATGGAAGAGGCTTTCAAATAAATGTTACAACTATTAGAATACTTACAATTTGTTGTATATATATATATATATATATATATATATATATATATATATATATATATATTAGTTCACTGATGGGGCCCACATGTAAATAATAATGTTTTACCCTGAAAATAAAATACAGAGCATACACATTCCTCTGAACTCAGTTTGAAGATGGGTTATTAGACAGCTAAGGTGGGGAAAAGGTTGTATATTTGACATTGCATTTTGTGTGCCTTATAGCATCTTTCCAGGATAATACACAATTTTTTATTTGATGCTTTTAGAATGCTTGATGGATGAATAATCTGGATGTTGTAATAATTCACTTCAATGTAACCTATCTAGCAATTCTATGTTCTGTGCTAGACACTGAAAATGTGATGGTAGATAAGATATGGTCTTTTCCATCTATGGACTAAAATTAAACAGAGAGAACATTTTGGAACCAGCTCTGAGAACTCTATGTTCTGAACATACCAGATTGTTCACTTTTCTCTGAACATCTCAAAATACATTCACTTCTCTGTGATTCTGCTCGTGTTTACACACTTAGATTTTGAGCCTCAACATGCCTTTCTCTCAAATTACTGTCTCTATGCAGAGTTTCAAAAGCCAATTTAGAAATTCAAGTAAGAATTTCCTAAGTTTTGCTTTCTGTTCTACTCTGTCATGCCCATTCCCAGAGGCCATGGTCTCCATGACAAGCTTAGTTTTAACAAGCAAAAGAGGAATTATTGGGAGGGAAAATCAATTAGGTCAATAGCTAAACATGTCCTGTTGCATGGTAGTGTAAACAGCTGACTGCTAGCCATTTGCATAAGGGATCTAAGAAGTATAAAAAATGAAAACAAGAGGACAGAAGGCTTCACCTTCATAGCATCTGAGGTGGATTTTGAAGGAGTAATCTGCTTTGACAGGCAGGTACATTGGGGATGGAACACATGAGCAAAATCATGAATTGGTAAACGTGCTTTGAGATGTGAAAAATCTCTTGAATGCCATAGACTGTGATCCTATATTCCTCCAAATATAAGCAAGTTGAAAAAATTGTCAGAAATATGGGAAAAAATAAAAATGCCTACTTTTTTTTTGATGTACATAATATGCACAAAGTTTCTGAAAATGAACTTGACCCACATTTGCTCAAATAAATTACCTATCTTTTCTCAATGAATTCCATGCCATATGAATGTGGAGAGAGGAGGGGGAATATTTTATTATTAAAATATGAAACATTTTTTAAATCTTAATACTTAATAATGCTTTTTACTAAATGGGTGATGCTAACTACTGACGTTTGTCACATGATGTGTTATAATGGATTTACTGCACACTTAGCACATGCCGGTGATTATGCTGGATACCAAGGGACATTGCTCAACAGGACAGACTGGGCCTTAGCTTCTATAGCATGGAGTTACTCAATAAGCATAGGCAAACAAAAACTAAAGAGATGACAGATTTTGATGAGATCTGTAAAAATAATAAAATAACAATAGCACTATGACAAAGAACAGCAGGAGAACTTCCTTTAGACTGAGTAATCAGCAGAGATTTCTAAGAGAATGTGATATTTAAAGTCCAAACTGGGGTCACCTAGGTGATTCAGTCATCCAGCATCCAGCTCTTGATTTCAGCTCAGGTCATGATCCCAGGGTCATGGGATCAAGACCCACATCAGGCTCAGTGCTGGGCATGGATACTGCTTAAGATTCTCTCTCTCTCTCTCTCTCTCTCTCTCTCTCTCTCTCTCTCTCTCCTCTCCCCCTCCCTCTGCCCCTCCCCCATCTCATGCACTCTCTCTTTCTAAAATAAAAAAAAATTATCAATTAATTAAGTTAAAAATGAAGTGCAAACTGAAGAAGGAGTTGACTCTGTGAAGAATCAGGGAAAGTATTTCAGGCAGATGGAAGACCCAGAAAACTTCTCCCCAGGTTGGAATAGCCCTGGTCATTCAAGAGACTAACTGGAAGCCACCCCAGCTAGGTGAGTGAGCCTCGGGGAGGACAAGTGGTCTGCAAAGATACTGGAGAGTCAGGCAAGGAGCAGACTCTGCAAGGTCTTAAGCAGAAGCATAGCTAAGAGCAGGGGACACACTGCTTCCCCTAAGCACATTATCCAAAAGTGGAACTTTTTAATGGCTGGTGACTACAAGGAAGAGAGGCTGGAGGGAGCTATGTGAGATTTACAGTGGATATGTCTTGGGATGGAGTCTCTGTTGTGAGCAGTTCCCTACTGTCGAAAGGCAGAGGACCCCTACTCATCCCCCTGTCGTTCACCATTTCCATTAGCACCCACAGTACCACTACCATAACCAGCCTGGGAGAAATAGCTAGAGCTTGGCCTGTAGGCTGAGGTGGGATGCTTCTGATTCCGAATGTAGTGGAAAAGCATAGTGGTTTTAAACAGAGGAATTCATGACCAGATATACATTTTTAAAAGATCTCCATGTGTGCTATGCGAATGGTTAAGGGGCAGGAAGAAAGCATGTAAGAAGGACATCCAGTAAGGAGTCTATTGCAACAGCACAGGTTTGGGGAGATGGTTGGTAGCACTAAGATAGGGACAATAGATATGATACATAGTAGATAAGTTTAAGATATACTTTGTAAGTAGCATAGACAGCTTTTGCAGGTCACTTTGAGATGGGGAAGAGCAAAACAAAGGAAGGAATCAAGGATGATTCTTAGGAGTTTGAATTTAGGAACAGAACACTCTGTGGTGTTAGGATTTAGTGAGATATAGATGACGAAGGAGAAAAATAAAGTTCCATGTTGGCCAGGCCAAGTGTGAGATCTCTGTAAGATGGCTAAGGTTGGCATATGGATATAGAAGGTGGGCACTGTCATCATGATCTGAATGTCAAGGTATAGATTGAACTAGAAAAATGCATTCAGAATACACCAGCGTATGGATGGTATTTAGACTCATGGGCTGGATAAAAGCACACAGGAAATCCTTTCTTTTTAGCAAAAATAGTTCATGAGTTTAGACATTTTAACATCATGAACCCAGCTCTTTCCCCTGTAAAATGCCTCCCTACCTTGACAGCATGTTATATATACAGTAAATAACTGGTATCTGCCTTCTAGGAACACAGTCTAAAATGGATCCTGATGGGGGTGCCTGGGTGGCTCAGTTGTTTGAGCGTCCAACTGGGTTGTAGCTCAGGTCATGATCTTGTGGTTTCCTGAGTTCCAGCCCTGCCTCAGGCTCAGGCTCTGAGCTAGCAATGTGGAGCCTACTTGGGATTCTCTCTTCCTCTCTCTCTCTCTCTCTCTCTCTCTGCCCCTCCCCCCATCTCATGCACTCTCTCTTTCTAAATTAAAAAAAAATCAATTAATTAATTAAAAAATGAAGTGCAAACTGAGGAAGGAGTTGACTCTGTGAAGAATCCAGGGGAAGCATTGCAGGCAGAGGGAAGATCTAGAAAACTTCCCCCAGGGTTAGAATAGCCCTGGTCATTCAAGAGACTAACTGAAAACCCATTAGTCTTTCTCTGTCTCTCTCAAGATAAATAAACCAAAAAAAAAAAAAAAAAAAAGTTAATCTATGTTCACATTTAAAAAACAAAACAAAACAAGACAAAACAATAGAACCTGTTGACATAAGCAAGGGAGCTTCCCTTTTCATTCTTGTCCCTCTGAGCCTTCATAATAATAACACGTATGAGTATTACAGCCTGCAGGGACTTTTATATTTATTATCCCATTTTTTTGTCCTTGAACAATCCTTGAAGTGCAAAGGACATGTGCAAGCTCTTGTTTGAGGTACTGAGCAGCTTTTTAAGTATATTCTTATTCCTACTTTTTAGGAGATAAGAATGTAGGCCCTAAGAGTTAATTAAGCAACGCCTCTGGAAGATATCACAGAAGTAGTGACTGGGATAGGCAGAGGGAAGATTCTTCTAATTCCAAGGCTCCAGGGATTCTAGTTTTGGATGGGACCTTCCTGGATGTATCAACTTTTCTAAGAAAACAGAGCGCCAATGGAGAGCAAGAACTCAAATCTGTCAGAATTGGATCAAACCTCAGCTTTCCATTTGCTAATTGGGTGAGCTTGGAAGTAACATGGCCTGTCGGCCTTGATTTCTTAATCTTTACAGTGGGGATGCTAATATCCACCTCTCAGTTTGTAAATATATGTGTCCATCCATATATCCAGGCTTCCACTAACCAGTTTACTCCTTCATCCACCAGCGTATAATAAGGTACCATGTGCCAGGACCATTTTAGGCATTGTGAATGCATTTATTCAGAAAATAAAGCCACTGCCCTCCTGGGACCTTTATCCTTCATAGGAAGTGATCAATGACCAATCAATAAATTAATATAGACTAGAACATGAGATAGTAATGCGAACTGTAGAGAAAGTAGAGCAGTATGGAGGGTCACGAGTAGTTGGAGAAGGCTTCTCTGAGCATGGAGGCTTCTCTAAGCAGGCACCTGGACTGGATAAATGAACTAATATAGAAAATGTACTTATCATGGTGCTTTACACCCATTACTGAGCCATGGAATCCCAGAAAAAAGGAGAGTTAAAAGCTGACATGGGTGATGTCCAAAGAAATGTACTCACTGCCCAGCCTAGAGAGAGCCTCAGCTTTTGGAGTTATTTCATCCCACTGGCTAAGTTATGACATAGTCTCTGGCTGCTTTTGCTGATATCATTGATGAATTCAACTGCTATTTTTCTGATTCTGTGCCCAAGAAACATCTTCGAATCATGATTTAACTTCTCATGTAAACCCACCCACCTGGAAAGAACATTCTGATCAGACAGACTTCAAGTATTCAGCTTCAGTTCTTAGCTACTTCTCTTATATGTTGATACAGAGATGCTCTAATTATGATTTGGTTTCCTGTGTAGCTTGGCCACATGGAGTGAATGTGGACTTTGATTATTCCAGTTCCTGTGACAGCTCTTGCCCATTGTAGGTTAAGCATCTGGCATTTTGACTGAACACATTCACCTCCTGAATTTAGGTCATAGTCATGCCTGGCACATAGTAGGTACTTAGTAAATGTCCACTAACTAATAGATGGAGACTTCTCCCAGGCCCATGGCAAAAATCAGATTTTCAAGGGTAAATTCAGCAGGGGGATAATGACTGCCACCCTACAGGGCCCCCCAGGAGCTAGCCTGCCCAGGTGTGCCAGGCATCTAACCACAGTCACTGCAGGAACTGGGCACACAGATTTTTGTACATCAATAATGGCTTTAAACTTCTGCCTCAACCTATTAATATCAAGGTTGAGGGAGGGAATGGAAAAGTTAAGTGGGATAACAGGAGGGGAGGAACACTGATCCTCCACTGCAGGTGAGTCCAGTTGCCAGGCAAATTCAAAAGCAGATGCACTTATATTCCTGGGAGCAATGTTTCCACTCACCTTCAGAGCCCTGGCAGGGGAGAGGTAAGGGGCTGAGGTGGTGGGACTTCTTTGGCTCCTGTAGAAGGTGAGGAAGTACAGGGTCTCTAATCATAATGATAATAACAATATGATTCACTTAAGATTCAGCAGGCACTGCATTTCATACTTGATACCTATCACTTCACTTAATTTTACCCTGCAGGCCATTGCATATATCAGCTGGAAACCTCTCTTCCCTTTGATTCAAACCCACATTTTCCAGAAATGTTTAATGAAGGTTTCTGGCTTTTTGGCTAAATAAACATCATGCATGAGTCCATCGGTTTCTCTGTGATATCCAGCCCAGTAATTTCTCTTATCTCTCTGAGCCTCACGCCAAGAGATAGTGCTTGTATCCTGTTAGGTATGCAGGAGGATCTTGCTGTTTGCTACCAGCCAATTCATTTCTCCTGTGGCTCAGTTTATATAACCCTTCTTGAGGAACGTACTTGATGGTTGGCAGCTGATGGAAATTTCCATTCCTCTACCTTCTCCCTCACTCCCTTCCCACACTCACTGCTGTTTGCTCAGTCTCTGAAGCCCAGCCGAATCTAGAAGCTTCAACTCCACCCAGGCACTAATCAGTTGAGAAACCGAATAAATATAATTGAGACCCCATTGTTAAAGGTACCATTATTGTTTTCTTTCATCCTAGGCCAGGTTGCCACTTATTTTTTTTTTCTTGAATGTTTAGTATCCCTGGAAAGCCCCAATACATGAAATTTTATGTGAGGCATCTTAATTATATAAAAATAATTTTTTTCTTAATTCTCTCAGTAAGTATATGTTTCTTTGACCAAATTAATTAACTATAGGAGGTTTCATATTCCTTTTTTCTTTTTTTGGACACACAAAAAAAAGGCAGCTGTATTAGATTAGTGGTTTTCAGTGTCTTTTAGGTGGTAAAGTGCCTGCAAGCCATGATGCTTTGTGGAATACCATAACATTTTAACAGCCAAAGCTAGACTTAAGATAGCCAAACATACAATTTTGTGACATCCCAAATACTATCCTAGATATGATTCTAATAGAGGCAAAAATTAGTACACATGGAGATATGAATCATTCATTCATCTATCAAATAAGTGTTATTAAGTATCTTCACAAATGTTTCTCAAACTAGCCTTCACCCTGTGGGAGGAGTCCTTTAACATATAGCATTCTGGGAGGTGCCTGGGTGGCTCAGTCAATTGAGCATCCAACTTCGTTGCAGGTCATGATTGTATAGTTCATGAGTTTGAGCCCCACATCGGGCTCTGTGCTGTCAGCTCAGAGCCTGGAGACTGCCTAAGATTGTGTGTCTCCCTCTCCTCTCTCTCTCTCTCTCTCTCTCTGCCCCTCCCCCTATCGTGTTTTGTCCCTGTCTCTCTCTCAAGAATAAACATATATATATGTATATATACATATATGTATGTATATATCATGATGTATATGTATATATCATGCTGGGCTGCTGCTTGGCCCCATTCGGTATTTTAATAAATTCTCAGATGATGCTGATGATGATACTGCTGATCTGGGAAACATTCTTTGAAAGCCACTGGCCTACTCTATTTTGGGCTAGGGGTTGGCAAATTACAGCTCAGGGGCCAAATGTGATACATCCTCTTTTTGTAAATTACATTTTATTGGAACACAGCCATGTCCATTTATTTATGTATTGTCTATAGCTGTCTTTGTGCTGTATTGGCAGAGTAGTTGGGACAGAGACTATATAGCTTGAAAAGCCTGAAATATTTTCTATCTGGCCCTATCCAGAATAAGTTTGTAACATGCAGGTTGTCAGGACAAACTCATACAAAAGTATCATCTAGTTCTCTCCTCCTGGACTTACATTTTAACATGGTGCTAAAAATTTAGTGAGATTTAAAGGAAAAGTATAAGAGAAAGTCATAACTGACCGATTCTATCTCCGTTATTCATAACCTTGTTATCCTTTCTTTCCTTTAAGGATCCCTTCTCCATTCATACCCCGGAATCCTAGCCAATGCCACAATCTCTTCAAGTCAGCATGGTCAAAATACGCTCCAGACTGGCCTTTCCCTCTCAATAGTTTCTGCCTCCAGTGTACTCCAGAAAGCATTTCAAGATGAGATATCCTAAATGTAGCATTTAGATGACAGTCATCTCCAGAATAAGATTCTGCTGTTCCAGTTTACCACATGCGACACCACACACTATGGCTATCTTATGTACCATCTGTGATTTCCTGTGGTTGCAGGGTGTGCTTTGACCTGCTCAGAAATGGAGATGGTAATGAGTTTTACCAGCAGGAGTGGCAAGGCAAGTGTTCTACACATTAGCACAGGCTCTGCCACTTTCCTCTTTTTCTCTCTGACCCAGGCAAGAGCCACTTCACGCATTTCATTTTGCTGCCAGCCTCTGGAGGCATCTGCGTTAGCAAGCCCATTAAACTCTCCATTGAAACCATACCAGTGTATTCACCGTCTTCCGAATTATTTATTACTTATCTTCTGTTATAAGTAATGCATTATTTATATTAGCTCTTTATTAGTTATTTATTACTAGTATAGTTACATATTACTAATGACAAATTATCTCAACACTGTGTCTTGAAACAATAGATTTTGCTTAATCTCATTTTCTATAAGGCAGGATTTGGGGAGTGTTTTCGTGGGTGGCTTTTGCTCAGGGTCTTTCATGAGGTTATGGTTTAGGTGTCGATCTGGATTACAGTCATCTGAAGGTTTGACTAAGGCTACAGGACCAGCCTGTAGCCGAAGGCTCACTGTACAGCTGACAAACTGGTGCCAGTGGTTGGCTGTCGGTCTCAGGTCTTCACACGGATCTTTCCTTCTCATGCCATGGAGGTCAGCTTCTCACAGAGGAAGTGAGTCAAGAAAGCGAGGCATAAGCCACAGTGTCTTTCAAGACAGAAACTCAGAAGTCACATACTGCATCATTTCCATGTTATCTTTGTTGTTCACAGGTCAGTCCTTATCAAAGTGGAAGAGAATGACACAGGAATATGAATAGCAGGGGGTAAGCATCATTGGAGGCCATTTTTAAACCTGGGCACCACATAGTTTTAACTCTTCCCTACTCCAGGCAGGGACTTTTCTTCACCATTTTCTCCCTTGGTGGAATGTTCTCTGTCTCTCTCTGTCTTTATCTCTCGCTCTCCCATTTCCTGAATCAGATCATCTTTTAATGCTCTCATCTTGGTTCCATCATACTGTGACATCTCCTCTGAATCCTTTAGCCTGAAGAAACTGCCTCTTCCTTTGTTCTCCTGTGGCCTCATTATCCTTAGTACACATTTTAGCAGGTACTCACACATAAGAAATAATTTTTATTCACAAATGAAATAGTCGAAAGCTCAGCTCTTCCTGAGCAAGGAAATTCTTTAATATTACTACAAAAATCTGTGTGAGACATTGGGAAAAAAAAAACAACTTTAGAGATTGAACTGTATTGTATTACATAATGTATTATGAGTAATATTGATGTGGTACATTTGGTATAATGTAGACATCAGTATCTACCAGAGCAGTACTACTCAAGCTTAAATATCCATATGCATCATGTAGGCATCTAGTTAAATGCAGATTGAGATCCAAGGTGACGCTGATGTTGCTGGCCCATAATACATACTTTGAGCAACAAGGTACTAGAATACTAGAAGATGGACATAACATAGAATATCAATTGCAAGTAGATTGAAAAATGGGGTGTCTGGGTGGCTCAGTAGGTTAAGCGTCTGACTTTGGCTCAGGTCATGATCTCACAGTTTGGGAGCTCAAGCTCCACATCAGGCTTTGTGCTGACAACTCAGAGCCTGGAGCCTGCTTTGGATTTTGTGTTTTCCTCGCTTTCTGCCCCTCTCCTGCTTGTGCTCTCTCTCTCACATTCTCTCTCTCTGTCTCAAAAATAAATAAACATTAAAAAAAAAAAAGAAAGTAGATTGAAAAAGAGAAGTATTGAAGAGAATCATGGCTATATTCAATCACTAAAATTGGCAAGGCATAAATACTTGAAAACATGAATCATACATGTATTTCTTTATTATTCTGTTGTGTTGTCCCTTATTTTTATATGTACACATATGTCTTGTCTCCTCCAGTCTTGATTATAGGTTCTTTTGGATCAAGTGTGTTCATGTCACCCACAGAAATGAAGCATAGATTTTTCCTGAGTTAGGTACTCAGTAGATGTCTACTGTTTGATTGCTCTGCTGCTGATTAATCCCCATCATTACTTCCCCAAACATTTCTGTTTTCAGTGTAGGGGACTCAAAATGCCTTCTCACTGTAAATATGAATTTATTTGTTTTATTTACATTTATTTTAAATACATAATACAATTCCTCATAATAAATAAAACATTAACTAGTAGGCCTAAATACACACTAAGTTAAATTAACATGATCAAATTAATAGAAAAAATTCTGATGTAGTTACACCCCAACCCAATTAAATTAAAATCTTTGTGGGTGAGCCCAGGTAGAGGTACTCTTTAAAACTCTCTGGGTGATTCCAATATGAAACAAAAGTGAAGTCTAATTCATATCCTACTAAATTTTAAGATATAGTAAGTATATTTTTATTAGTATGCCCCAAAGCATAGTTTTATAATATGTAACTTGGAAATATCAATGAAGACCAATTCAGAGAATTTTTTTTTCTTTTTTCTTTTTCTTCTTCTTTGTTTTGTTTGTTTGTTTGTTTTTTGTTGTTGTTGTTTTTTTGGCTTACAGGACGTAATTGAATCAGTTTATGAATTAATATAGATAGGCTATAATATTTTTTGTAATCCTGGAGCAATCTAACTTTAAGTAGTGTGGTTTGTTAATCAGACAGAACTTATTGATGTAGGTTGTACCTTTTTCTTTTTTTTAATTTATTTTTAACGTTTATTTATTATTGAGAGACAGAGAGAGACAGAGCATGGGCATGGGAGGGACAGAGAGAGGGGGAGACACAGAATCTGAAACAGGCTCCAGGCTCTGAGCTGTCAGCACAGAGCCCGATGTGGGGCTCAAACTCACTCACCATGAGATCATGACCTGAGCCGAAGTCTAATGCTTAACTGAGCCACCAGGTGCCCCCGGCTGTACCTTTTTCTTAAAGTAAATATATCAGATCATTTTGCCAAATTATTCTCAACATTTTAAGAACATGAAGACATGTTGCAAACATTTTGTGTGTGCTAGTCAAAGTCAGTCTCACCTAGGACATTGTTGGGGCACCTGAGTGGCTCAGTCAGTTAAGCATCCAATTTAGGCTCAGGTCATGATCTCATAGTTCCTGAGTTCCAGCCCCACGTCGGGCTCTGCAGAGCCTGGAGCCTGCTTTGGGTTCTGTGTCTCCCTCTCTCTCTCTCCCTCCTCCACTGACACTCTGTCTTTCTCCCTCTCAAAAATAAATAAACATTTTAAAAAATTAAATAGGACATTGTTAAATGCCTGCCTTATAAAGGTTGTCATCATAAAAAAGATCGTGGTCATTTAGGAACATTTTAGTCAGAAGAAAATAATGTCACTTATTTTTGCTTACTCAATGTCAGAAACTATAACAGGTAAAATAAAGACAGCCTAGTACTGTTAATGGGACCCTGAACATAGAGTCAGAATACTTGGCATCTCTTTGAAGCTCTGCCTCTTTCTATGTAACCCTTGGAAAGTCTCTTAACTTCTGATGGTCTCCAGTGTTTTATTTGTAAAATGAAGGTATTGAAGTAGAAGGCATATAAGATTCTTATAGCTGGAAAGGGGTAAGGTGAGAGAGCAATGTGCTTTGAGTGCTTCCAAGTCAGGCACTGTGTGAAGTGATTTAAAATAATTTTCATATAACTCTCAAAAACTCAAGAACTCTATAGAGAATTTTCAAGTGGGTGGACATAAAAATCACTAGATTGTTAAAGGAAGCCCATGAAAAAAATCAGATAACACAAAATAAAAACACATTAATTTCTTTTGTTCCAATTCCCTCATAGAAAGATAATTTTATACAACATGAATGTCAATGAGTTTGTTCCATAGATGAGAAAAACTGAAGCCCAGAGGTACTTCCTGTTACTGACATATGACAGCACACTGATAGGTGATGAGAATTTGTCCAGTTGAATCGTACAATCCTTTACTTCATCCAAAAGCTTTATCATCCTCATAACTCAGCATTTTATTCTGCATCAAGGTGGCTCTAAGATTTATATTCATGGTAACTTACAATGTCTGAAGCTGGTATGTCAGGAAGATTGTCACAAGTGGCCCAGGATCTGATACGTGGGTCTGGTGTTACAAATCCAGATTGGCATACCAAGGGCTGCTACCACTGGTACCGTCTAACTTGAATGCCTTTCTGGACAAATATTTTGTAACTGGATTCACAAAGGATTTTAATTCCTTCAGATTAAAAGTTGTGGTTCATCTATTGCCCTAAAAGTTGTAAACAGTAAATTACACAATGACACAGTCATGTCATACATACACATATACACATGCATATAATCATACATAGTACATTGCACAGAAACATCACTGGTACCATGCACTCATCTGATCCTGGGGGAAGGAATTAACTGTGAAGGCGTAAAATATTTGTTCAAAGACAGGACCAGGGAACAGTTAATTAAACATCATTTCACCTGGGGGTAGTAAAGCTATGCCCAGGTGAGATATGTAGCTAAAATCCTGGTAAGTTGAACCAGGAGACTGCGATAATCATACAGTGAGTCAACAAAATCAACAAATAATTATTAAGCCTCCACCACATGTCAGACATTTGTTAGGCACTGGGGATATAATGATGATCAAAACTGTCCATGATCCCAAGGAGTTTATATACTAGTGAAAGGAGAAAGATACCAAATTTATAAAACTTAAAAAAAAAAGTAAGATCACATTAGGCATTGACTAGTATGATGAGGAAGATAGAGAAATGTGATAGAGAATGAAGAATGAAGGGTAAGGGCGGTCATGGAACTATTCTTCTTGAACCGAGATTCAAATGATGAAAGGTAGCAGTGTCAGAAAAATTGAAGGGAAAAGTGTTTCAAACAGATGGAGCAGAAAATGCAATGGTCCCAAGATGAGAATGAGGAGCTTCTGCAAGAGGAGAAGTTTTAATATCACAGGCTTTTGAAATCCTTATTTCGCTCATTCCTTCATTCATTTATTTATTGTTTATTCATCAAAATATGTATTGAGCACATACTATGAATCATTTACTTTTCCAGACATATTTCCCTGGCCTTGTGATACTTACATTTTCATGGGGGACACAGACAAGAAGCAATACGTAATAAGAAAATTATGTAATACATCAGAAGATAAGAGCATAAGAAAACAGAAAACGAGCCTCAGGAGAACCAGGAGTGGCCATGGGAGTGGTCAGGGAGGGCCTCACTGAGAAGGTGAGACAGGAGCCAAGGCTTGAAGCACCTGAAGGAATTAGCCATGCACATTCTGGGAAGTGGCAACAGCAAGCACAGAGCTGTGTTGGAAAAACAGCAAGGAAGCCAGTGTCGCTGGAGCGGAGTGAAGAGGAAAGCAGTGGGAAACATGATCGGTGAGAACCTGATCATATACAGTAATGCCAGGAGTTTGGCTTTCCCTCTGAGAGACATAGGTAGGCCTCGTGGGGTCTTCACTCGCATTCTAAGATCAGTGTGGGCATAGAAACCAAGGAATTCCATCCCAAGTGATAGGAAAAGCACCTAGGAAGGCTGGGCTTCCCATGACGTGGTGAGACCATGAGAGGCAGGTCCACCACGTCCGTGCACGGTGGTCCTGGAGAGGGTGGTGAGGAGGAACATCAGGCTGACTCCTACAGGTGGCCGTGACTGCAAAAGTGAATAACAGTGCTTTTTGAGAAATTATATGTTATTATTTTTTAATCTAGGAACCATTTGACTTTCCTAAAATGACATAACAAGCTATTCTCTAGAAGTAAAATATAAACTTCCTGTTACTGAGCCATGAAAAAGAAAAGTACCTGAAGCAGTCCATAAAACTTTAAATTTCAGCAGAGTGCTAATTTAATCAGGGAAACCACAGCATTTTTGCTGTCTTCATTAAGCATGTTATATGGTCTCTGAGAAATCTGACTCTGCATCCAGAAGGGTAGTCATACTCTCCTTTTATCTCTAACAGATGTGGGCATCAAATGTTTATGGGCATGAAAAAGGCCTTCCCATTAAAGGAGACCCTGTCAAGGAGCAGGACTTTTTTTTTTTAATGTTGTTTTATGCACAAAACATTTCTTTTGAAATCACTGAGGCCACATAAATGTTAAAGAAGCAATGTAATATTTTCATAACATGTATTTGTCTGTCGCTGCTGTTTCTTGCAGAATTTGTCCCACAGTGATCTTTGGGTTAGTGGTTTCTAAGTAGCCACCAGGACTGACCTTCTGGGGGCCTCACAGACAGTGATGCATTGATCCACAGAGACCACCTTTGGGGCTCCTGCTTTTGGCGAACACACAAGCCAAGTTTTCTTTTCCTGAAGTTATTTTATCCATCCTTGCCACTTCCTTCCACAGTCCTTTCTAGAAACAGAATTAAATTGCATTGGGAATAACAAGGAGGAAAAATAATTCACTCATATTTTATTGTTTTAATATATTACATTTGTATCACTGCTGATTTATGTTCTCTAATCCGTTGTCCCTCTGTTTTGCATTCTCCATGTCTAGTGGGGGTGTTGAATGAGAGTAACCAGTAAATAGGCTTGCAGAGAAGAATGTGGGGAGTGGGGAGATGTGGGGTGAGGTGAATCAAGGCTTGTTTTCTTGTTGATCTTTTACTTTGCTTTCCAAAGCAGGGGATAATGATTGCATACTTCTGATCAGCTACAGGGAGGGGAGGTAATCCCCAGTACTTATATGTTGCATATTATCTGTTAATTGCTAAAATAAAAGGGACAGTAAAAAAAAAAAAGTGCTTTATATAAATGGAGATCTCTGGACACTTGACAATGACACACTTCTCAGTATATTGAGAATCATCTTTTTTTCTCCCCAGACTCACCCAGCCTTGATTGTCATGTTAGCCATTTTCACTTCTGCCTGCTTAGCACTGAGCAGCTGCTGGCCTTCACAGGGAGAGAGAGCCCCCAGTTGCTCTGAGCTCCTTGCTGGGTGTAGTGATTGCCTGCACATCCCATCACGACTCCGGTGGGGACCCCAGCTCAAGGAAATTGAGTGTGCTTTTCCTTACTACTACGTTTTGCTTTTGTGCTTTGATTTCACAGAGAAAAGAAAAGGTAGATAATAGAATATTTATTCTTGGCTGCTGGCATACACTGCATTCCTACTGGCATGCACTTTCAATCCACTCCTGACAACTGGCATGAATCACTCTCTGTTTAGAGTAATATCATGCTTGCTTGAGGTTTCTTAGGCAAAAACCATGAAGGTCCCCATTTTGCTGGATCCCCGTGTGTCAGTGATTAAGAAAGAATAATTTTGACAAGCGGGTATCTGACACCATTTTCTAAGTGTCACCAGCAGTACTCTTCCCTGAGGTCCCTTGGGTTGCAAGCATTTGATTTGGATTTTTCCTACTCCCTTTCTTGAAATGCATGACTAAGAAACCTCCACTTTCTCCCATGATTCTTGGTTATTCTCTTTGAAAAAGGAAGCAAAACAAGAATATTATTGTCAGAATATCCCAGCCCTGTTGTTTGAGGATGCTACCTTCCAATTTAAAATGACTGGTCATCCAAATATTGCTTCTTACACATGTACTTGTTAGAGGATATAGAACAGACCATCATTACACTTTTTCTTAAAAAGACTAGAGGGTAAATATGTTAAGCTTTGCAGGTCATATAGTCTCTGTCACAGCTGCTCAACTGTATTGAACTGTAAAAGCAGCAATAGACTATGTATATAGCCATGGCTGTGTTCCAATAAAACTTTATTCACAAAACCAGATGGTTGACTGCAGTTGGCCCACAGGCAGTAGTTTCCTGAACTTTGGTATAGATGGTAATTCTTGGAGCTTTGGGGATAACCGCTTTCCGTCTGCTCTTAGTTAAGAAGATGTTGCCAAGGGTCCTAGTGGCAACCTCCCCACCAGGAATGGTTTCTTGTGATCTAATTGCACATATTGTTGTTTTTTTTTTTTTTAACTCTATTTGCTCTAGACCCATCACCAACAAAGTAGGCAAGAGCCAGGGAAACTGTTGTTAAAAAAACAGAGGGTCCAGAAGCCCAAACTCTCTAAAGTTTAGCTTTATTTTGTCATCCAAGCTCAGAAAGGCAGCTCTCATTTTGGCTCCCCATCCCTGTCTCCATTGCTCGCTTACTCTATTTCAGTCCTGGCAAGCTGAGATCCCACAATCTTCGAACCTCACATTAGCAGCATCACTGGCCCCAATAACAGGAACACCATCCATGAGCTAGCCCTTTGACAATGCAGAAAGCTTTTCATGCGCCTTACCTGATGTGATCCTAGCCCAATTATTTGAGGCCATTATTATGATTATTATTTTCATTTACTGTGTTTACTAATAAAACAGCCCTGAAGAAGTCGAGGGACTTGTCCAAGATTCTGCATCAAATTTATTTCACCTTCAGGTGACTCAGAGATCTCTGACTCTTAATTCCTTAATTCCTCTATCTAGTGCTGTTCCTCAGTCCTGCTTCACTGAGGATCTGGCTTTTGCCATTCCTGTTTCATGTCTTTTCTGACAGATTATCAATACCCTGAGATGGAACACTCCATTCTCTGAAAAGAGGAAGAAAGCTACAGAAGACTATCCAGGATAAGAACGTTTTTAAATATATGGTGTTAGGGGCGCCTGACTGGCTCATTCAATTGAGCTTCCAACTTCAGCTCTAGTCATGATCTCACGGTCTGTGAGTTCAAGCCCCATGTCGGGTTCTGTGTTGACAGGTCAGAGCCTGGAGCTTGCTTCAGAGTCTGTGTTTCCCCCTCTCTCTGCCCCTCCCGCGCTCATGCTCTCTCTCAAAAATAAATAAGCATTTAAAAAAATGCTACCAATGGTAGCAGGAGACAAGTCTTTGGTCAAGAATTTTCCAAAATATAGAATTCTTCCCTCTTCCCTTAGAGTTAAGCAAGACCAGTGTTACCCAGGGTCTGGTCCGGTCTGGGATAGGTTTTAGGAAACCGGAAGTGAGGTGGCGTTACCCAAGCAGTGTGAGAAGACAAACACAGAAGAAAATGGTGATGTTGAAAACTCATAGTCCATGGAATCCAGGAGACCAAAAGGGAAGGGTGAAAATTTTTAAGACTAAAGATTGGGGCACATGGGTGGCTCAATCAGATAAGCATCCAACTCTTGGTTTCAATGCAAATCATGATCTTGCGACCATGGGTTCGAGCCCCGCATCAGGCTGTGCGCTGGCAGTGCAGAGCCTACTTGGGACGCTCTATCCCTCTCTCTCTGCCCCTTCCCCACTTGTGCTCTCTCTCTCAAAAGTAAATAAATAAACATTTAAAAAAAGACTAAAGATTAAAGCAGTTGATAAAGTTCAGTTGTAGCAGTAGGAGTCATGTGCTCGTAAGCACACATGCTTCCACACACAAGTGGTACCAGGGTATTCTCCTTGGCCTAAGTTAGTGTGTTGACCACAGACATCAAAAAGAAACAACCAGCCAATCAAACCAAATTCTAGGCCAGCTGCTCATCTTTCTTCCTCTTTACCCGGGAGCCACATCCAGAACACCTAAGACTTGACCTATCTAAATATGCAAGTTTTTCTCTTTCCTTCTTCTCCTGTTGCCTCAAGTAGAAAAGTGCATCAGAAATTCTTTGCTCCACTGAGAAGTCCTTGGCTTCTGCCATTCACTGGTTTTTGTTTTTGTTTGCTTGTTTGTTTGCTTGTTTGCCACTCACTGTTGTTTACACAATTATCTCACATCCTCTGCTAAAGTACATTTGAGCTATCTTCTTCCAACAGCTACTTTTTTATAGCTGAAGGAGAAAGGGATCTGAAGAAAAGAGAAATAAGAAGCCAAAGGCCAAAGATGCTTAAGGATAGGCTCTTTTTTGTTAAGAAGAAAAGACAAACAAATAAGCACCATTGTTTCTAAATGAGAGATAGAGATTTTAGGCATGATTAGGTTTTTAACACAATCTCCATAATGAATCACTTACTCTGAATCAAACAACATCAGTGATTTTCTATAAAACTTCTATAAAAGTCCTGGGATACACCCAGAATCTTTGTACAAATATTTGCCATATACTTTAATTTTGGCTAATAAATATGCATATATAAATACATATATTCATATAATATAGATATACATATGCATTTAATAGTATATACTGTATGTACATGTGTATATGTATATGTATATATATATGTATAGGTATATGTGTGTGTGTATATACATATATATAGCCTCTTAAAATTATATGTGTATGAGTATATACTCCCAAATTTTTAAACTAAAAAATTTGAAACTGGCTTAAAACTCCCAAATTTTTGCAATTAAATGCTCATGAATCTTAAACAGATCAAGAAGTCTTCTAGTGAATTGGAATTCTGCTCTACTCAATGATGTGTTGTAATTACATACATGTTTTTACAGTTATAGGAAAATGCCAGTTAAGGTGTTGTTTAGGACATAATGTCGAGTTTACAAATTTATATTAGAAATTAATTTGTTACTTTGGCTTCTTTGCTGGAAAATCATTTTATGTTTAAAATGCCATCATTCAATTATTTTGTAAGATGACAAAACCGAATCCAATTAGATTATTTTTATTTCTTAATGTAGTTTTGTGGGGTTTTTAAATGCTTATTTATTTATTTTAGAGAGCGAGCATGAGTGGAGGAGGGGCAGAGAGAGAGGGAGAGAGAAATCTCAAGCAGGCTCAGCACTGTCAGTGCAGAGTACAATGGGGGGGCTCGATCTCACAAACCATGAGATCATGACCTGAGCCAATATCAACAGTCAGACGCTTAACTGACTAAGCCACCCAGGTGCCCCTTTAGTGTAGTTTTTTGTTTTTTGTTTTTTTTTTTTTTTTACATCTCCTAACAAAAACATTCTAGGACACAAAAGAATTTGCTTGTCACTGTTTCTCATATATAGGGTTTTCTTTTTTTTTTAAGTTTATTTATTTATTTTGGGAGAGAGAGAGAGAGAGAGAAAGAATGAGTAAGGGAGGGGAGAGAGAGAAGGGGACAGAAAATGCTTAGTGGCCTCTGTGCCTACAGGAAAGATCCCAATGTGGGCCTTGAACTCGCAAACTGTGAGATCATGACCTGAGCCAAAAGTCATGTGTTTAACTGACTGAGCCACAGAGGCACCCCTCAAATTTTCTGCCCATTTTTTAAATGTTTACTTATTTATTTTGAGAAAGAGACACAGGAGAAAGAGAAACACGGGAAGGGCTGTGAGAGAGGGAGAGGGAGAATCCTAAGCAGGCTTCACGCTCTCAGCACAGAGCCTGATGCAGGACTGGATCTCATGAACCATGAGATCGTGACCTGAGCCAAAATCAAGAGTCAGATGCTTAACCAACTGAACCACCCAGGCACCCCATTCTGCCCAATTTTAATTTAAAAAAAGTTTTTTTTTTTGCTATGAGTTATAGGGCTTATTATATATCCTTAGCATGATTTTTAAAAATGAATTTGGGGACCATTCTTGAGCACTATTTAAAAATGTGATACAGTGCTGTCTTTGTCTTGAATAGGCAAATGTATATGTCAGATGTCAGCTCTGCTGAATAGAACTGTATTTCCCTTGGTCAACTAATGCAATTCTGAACTTACCTTAGATACTTTTTTTTCTTTTTTCTTTCCTAATTAAAAATGTAACTCATTTTTTAAAATTTTTTTTAACGTTTATTTATTTTTGAGACAGAGAGAGACAGAGCATGAACGGGGGAGGGTCAGAGAGAGAGGGAGACACAGAATCTGAAACAGGCTCCAGGCTCTGAGCTGTCAGCACAGAGCCCAACGCCGGGCTTGAACTCACGGACCGCGAGATCATGACCTGAGCCGGAGTCGGACGCTTAACTGACCAAGCCACCCAGGTGCCCCAAAAATGTAACTCATTAATGCAAAATAAAAATCCACAAAGGATAACAATATTAAAATATACATCATATTACATATATAAATTACCATGTAAGAATTTTATTGACTTTATGCCAGAATAAGAGAAAATTAATCAGCACTGTATCTCTACAAAAGTTTTGGTCATTTAGAAAAGAAGTAGACAGCATTTGATATTTTTCTGTCTACAAGATTTGCTAGTAAATCAAACAATATTGCCATACCCATGTTGCATATGTTTTGTTAAAGTGACTCTATCAGCACTTCATCTCGAGACGCTTGCTAATTTCTTATAGTATATATCTTAATTAAATAATGTTGACAATTAGTACCATTTATTGAGAGCTTATTGTAATGCCAGGTCCTAAAGTAAATGCTTGCTGCTTTTGTTGTTGTTATAGTCATTTCACGGTCACAATCTTAGGAGGTAGATCATTTTATTACCCCCATTTTATAGGTAAAAGGACTAAAGACTGTTTCTCTGCCTCACTCAAGTACATCATCCAATAGTAACAGTTTCATTAAGATTATATATATGTTTTTTAAAGTATCACTCCACAGAATATATTGTCCTTTTTACTCCAAATTATGCAAGGTATTACAGCATTTTACATTTTTTAAAAATATTTATCTATTTTTGAGAGAGAGGGGGAGAGAGCATAAGTGGGGGAAAGGTTAAAGAGAGAGAGGGAGACACACAATCTGAAGCAGGCTCCAGGCTCTGAGCTGTCAGCACAGAGCCCAACGCGGGGCTTGAATCCACCAACCATGAGATCATAACTTGAGCTGGAGTCAGATGTTAACCTACTAAGCCACCCAGGCACCCTGTATTTTACATTTTGAAAGCACAGATGGTAAATAAAACGATTGTTTGTCTTCATTCCTTACAGATTCTTTCAACCAGCCCATAGGAGTGATTACTATTAAAAATAATACTTAAGGGCGCCTGGGTGGCTCAGTCGGTTGAGCATCTGCCTTCAGCTCAGGTCATGATCTCACCCTCCATGAGTTTGAGCCCCATGTCAGGCTCTGTGCTGACAGCTCAGAGCCTGGAGCCTGCTTCAGATTCTGTGTCTCCCTGTCTCTCTCTGCCCCTCCCCTGCTCATGCTCTGTCTCTCTGTGTCTCAAAAATAAATAAAAACATTAAAAAAAATAATACTTAAAAACTTTCCCCAAATATCTGCTCAAAAAGAAAAAAAAGTTTTCTGATCAATTAATATCAATGTTAAGTCTTCTTTCACAAACTATTGAAGCAAGACTCTCTCCTTTGAGTGGTTTTATTCTACAGCAGATGTCTCACTCTCCAGACCCATGGATTTTTCAGCCAGTTTAAACTGTTTAAAAAATGGCTAATTCTAAATATGTGTTCACATTTTGATTACAACCAAATGTTCCAGACCCATCCCTGTATTTCACAGACTTACTTGGAACAGTGCCAGCAAAGCCAGCTGGAGAGCTGCTGGAGACCTGGGGAGGTCAGCAGGGAGTGCTGCCTTTTGTACTCAGCATTGAGTTTTTTAAGATCCACCAGCTTCAGACTCTACCACCAATTCTGTTTGTGGTGTTTTTAAAACTTGGGGGTGTTTTGTTAAGTCACCTTATTTTTTTTTTCTCTCATCACGAGGCAACTCTTCCCTTAACGAGCAATAACAAAGGAACAGAAAAGAATAAAATCTAACAGTGAAAGCCATCAACACGTTTTCTTTTCTGAGCACCACTTTTTCAGGCATTATTCTTTATAAAACATCATAGCAGGCCCTTCCTGAAAAGAAAGAGGAAAAGAAACTTTACATGATTAGGAAAGAATGGGAATTGAAGATACTGAAAAGTGTAGCAGGAAATGAAAATATAGTGACAGAAGAAGAAAAGTAATTCTTTGTTGTCCAAAACATTATTTTCTGTAACCTGTTCACACTGACTTGTGTGTGTGTGTGTGTGTGTGTGTGTGTGTGTGTGTGTGTGTGTATTTCTTGCCATCTCATTCTGGTGTTAAAAAAAACAAAGTATTACTATGATCAGCTATGAAACAGCACTTCCTGAAGAGATAATCTCTTGGTTATAACTATTTATTTCTTAATTAAATACTAAATGTATCCTCTGAAATAGTTACAGTGGTGTTTAGTGTGCCCCTTTAACTTTAAGGGAAGAAGTAAGATTTTTGAAAAATTTTTAACAAGAATCATGTCTTTTTGAAGAAGGACAAGGACTAATAACTAGAGTTGTAATTTCTTTTTCACCATAAGCCCAATCAATTTGATTTCTTTTTCTCCTAAGTTAAAAAATGAGCTGAGGCCAGCAAAAAGTCATAACTGGGTCACTAATTAAATGTCAGAGATCTGCTTGTCTTGTGGAGTTGAGGACTATCTAGTTGAAGAAAATAAAATCATTGACTGATATTTGTGACAGTGTATGTGGAGGAGGTGAGGGATAAAGCTGGCGTGTTCACTGTTGGATAGAACTATTTACATTACTTGTGATTCATAAAGTGATTGAGAAAGCATAAAGCCTTGGACTGTGTTAGAAGTTTTGTCTCCAAATGTCCAGATTTTTCAGATATGTGTTGGCACTATGCTGTGGATTAAAGAATAAAAGAGGTGTCAGCACTCAGCCTTCATCTAGATACCCGAAAGACAAGGATGTACCTGCAAGGGAGAGCTTAGCAAGCAGTCCATGAGCTGGGAGGAGAAACAAGCTTGGGTGACATGGCCTGAGGATTGACTCCTGGATTGGGTCAATGTAAGACAGCTGTTTTGGGGGGGAGTTGTGGTGAAGAACTAGAGTGGATTCAAGAGAAATTTAGAGGAGGAGAAATGGAAGCAACAAATGTAGGAAACTCTTTCAAAGAGCTCTTCTCTAAAGAGGCATACAAAAATGGGATGATAGTTGGCAGGGAAAATGGAGTTTTCCCAAGGAAAGGGTTTCCTCCTTTCCCAAGGAGAGGGTTTGGATGAAGACAGGTAAGAGGATACTTTTGACATGGTGGGCTGGAAGTCCATGATAATGTCTATAATTTCATTTTGCTTTCTTAGCATATGTGCAAGTTACTCTTTAATCTCATTTCCTTGTGTCAAAATATGGCTTAATTTCTACTGAAAGCATGGCTCCTGACTACAGATCAGTTATGATTACAAGTTTTAAGTGACTATCACATTCTTCATTATGTTGCATTTACATCAACAGATAATGCCACGGGCATGGAAATCTTTTGTATTTCAGGAAAATATAGCATTTGTTCCAAGATTTATAACCCAGGCTCTGTTTACCAAGCCCTGTGCTCATGAGGGGTGTCTTTATCTAATTCTGACCAAGGCATTTTAGGATTCTGTGGACCAGCAAACCTTGCTTCTCAAAGCTGGCTCTCAGTCTCCAGTCCCCAGAGAAAGGAGGCAGGAAGTGTTCTCTTCCACCTGCCATTCCAGGAGTGCATGCCTATATTTAGGAATCTCTCCATCGTAGATCCATGACATTTATGGGGAAAATTATACCCTGAAACTATATGGCAGGATGGCAATAAATCTAATGAGTGCATATTTGAGGAGAACTAAAATCTCTTCTTACATCCTCCACATGACCTTGGATAAGGTTCTTGGTTATTTGTCGACTCAAGTGGCCGTTCTTTGGAAGTGAAGATGGTGGTATTAGGTACCCAAAATATTTCAAAGGGCGTTCTGCACATTAAAGGTTCTAATTATCCTTCTTCAAGCCAGCAGCATCAGTACTGATTATTAAACAGTTTTATAATCCTAACTGGCCTGAATTTTTTTCAATGCAGTCCTTCAAATTACCCTTCTGCAGTTATGAATCTTTCCCAAAGCATTTAAATCTGCATATACAAAGAGAAATACCACTGCTTATTCATGAATGCTACTGAACAAAACCTATATTTATTTCATGTTTGGGCTGTAAATATCAGAAATTTATGGATGATGGTTTCTTAAGAAATAAGCACTCTAGGCTTGAAATGACTGGCAGTTCTATTATAAGGGATTCTGAACAAGCTTTGAGGCTCTTGGAGAAGAATTTATGCATTGCTGACTGTAGAGACATTCCACAGCAAAATATTAGAAATTTACTTGTTCTCAACCTGCCATGATAGTTAGGATTGAACTCTGGAGTTTTGCCATCTAGAAATTAAGTATCTTTGGAGTTATCTGTTTAGTGATGACTATAATATGTTTTTCCTAATTAAGGAAAATCCATCCAATCAGCTCTACCACCGAGGCTTCTGAAAGCCAGTTTTGAATCTCAAAAGTGAAAATCATCCATTTCAATCAAGCTTCAGTGAAATAACCCAGTTAATAATTTAAGCATAATCACCAAAAAAAATAAGTTTGGTTTGCTTACACATTCATGAAATGGTAATGAACAAACATAGCTCTGTATTTTGCCAAATTTCAGTTTTAAACTCTACACATCACCTAACTTCTTCCTTTTCCTTCCCCCTCCTCTACATCAATTACAAACTGCCCTAACCAAGAGTCTTAGTAGATAGAAACAACTGACCAGTGCACCACCGGCTGGCTTAATCAACTCTGGTTTGAATCATTCTGGACTGTGGGCAGTGAGAAGTATGTCTGCGTGAGTCTTCACAGAGAGGCCCCTCTTCCTGTATAGTATATCCTTTCATTCATGAAGGGGACAAAAAGCTGGGCAAGTCCTAATTAATGCCTGTCATGAAGGGTTGATTAAGACATTATATAAAGTCATAACTTTTGCTTTAACTTCCCTAAAATATAAATATAATTAAGTGAGTACAACTGTGAAAATCATCCCAGTTCATTGCTTAGATGTTTCCTTGCCTAGACCAGTCATGTTGAGCTTGTATGTTTCCTTTCTCAGGGTTGAGTCCCTCCTCTGAGCTTTGGTTAGATGTTAAAGAGAAAACTAAAGCATTTCCAAAATCCTAGCAATGACCTTAAACCTCAAAGTCCATCCACATAGAAACTTTTGGCCAATCTGTTATATGCCTTGTAACCTACACATGTGCTAGCAGATTCCTCTTAGAGACACTAATCAGCTTGCCATGAACAAGTTGCCATCCTTAAATGCACATTCTTGGTGTTGGTTGGTACATATGCTTTAAGGGGAGCACTGCAGTGATCTGTATATCTGCAATCTTGTAAACGAATATATACAGGAAAGCTTTTTCTTCAGAAGCAATTGGCTTTTCATTCACAGACCTCATGGAATGGTATAGGAATCATCTTGCAAACATTATAGGTTTGTTTGAAAAAAATCTGTTAAATGATTATTTTGCTAAAAGACCAATTTCTGAGAATTTTTTAAAGTTTTTTTTAATGTTTATTCATTTTTGAGAGACAGAGACAGAGCATGAGTGGGGAAGGGGCAAAGAGAGGGAGACACAGAATCTGAAGCAGGTTCCAGGTTCTGAGCTGTCAGCACAGAGCCTGACACAGGGCTTGAACTCACAAACTGTTAGATCATGACCTGAACTGAAGTTGGATGCTCAACCGACTGAGCCACCCAGACACCCCTGTTTCTGAGCATTTTTAAAGTTATAGTTTCATCCTTGCCTCTTCCTTTGGAGTTTTATTTTTTAAAACAAATATATTTTTTAAATAATATGTATCATTATAGACAGTTCATAAGACACAAAAAAAGTAAAAACACAACATCAGTATTTTCACAATCCAAAGAAAACTGCTATTAACATTTCTATGTATTTTTGTCAATTTCTCTTTCCTACATTAATACAGTTAATCACTTTTATTTGTTTTTATCACAAAATGAGAATGATCTTATAACATCTCTTAGAGAAATTTTTTGTTACCTGATTTATCCCCTCACAGTGTATATATGGTTTGTGTGATATATAAGAGTGCATAAAAATATATCTGCACAGTTTAAAGAACAATTATAAAGTAAATACTCTTGGGGGCACCTGGGTGGTTCAGTTAGTTAAGCTTCCAAATCTTGATTTTGGCTCAGATCATGATCTGAGCCCCATGTTGGGCTCCATGCTGGGCTTGGAACTTGCTTAAGATTCTCTCTCCCTCTCCCTCTTCCTTTCCCCACTCTAAATAAATACTCTTTTTTTTTAAATTTAATTGTATATAGTTATTTATTTATTTATTTATTTTTAATTTATTTTTTTAAATTTACATCCAAATTAGCATATAGTGCAACAGTGATTTCAGGAGTAGATTCCTTAATGTCCCTTACCCATTTAGCCCATCCCCCCTCCCACACCCCCTCCAGTAACCCTCTGTTTGTTCTACATATTTATGAGTCTCTTATGCTTTGGTCCCCCTCCCTGGTTTTTTATTATTTTTGTTTCCCTTCCCTTATGTTCATCTGTTTTTCTCTTAACATCCTCATATGAGTGAAGTCATATGATATTTGTCTTTCTCTGAATGATTTCATTTAGCATAATACCCTCCAGTTCCATCCACGTAGTTGCAAATGGCAAGATTTCATTCTTTTTGATTGTCAAGTAATACTCCATTGTATATATATAGATACCACATCTTTATCCATTCATCCATCAATGGACATTTGGGCTCTTTCCATACTTTGGCTATTGTTGATAGTACTGCTATAAACAGTAGGGTGCATGTGTCCCTTCGAAACAGCACACCTGTATCCCATGGATAAATGCCTAGCGCACTTGCTGGGTCATAGGTAATATGGCGGTTCCTCAAAAAATTAAAAATAGAACTAAATACTCTTAATGGGCCTTTGGAATAATTCCAGCTTATGGCAATTGTAAGGATGTTGTGAATAGTTTTGGACATGTGTCTTGGGGAATATGTACAGTTTTTTTTTCCTATTGTGAATACCTATGAATGGAATTGCTAAGACACAGATATCTTAAATTTTACAAGATAATGCCAAACTGTTTTCATAAGAGGCTATACCAATTGACACTTCCAACCAGCAATTCCACATTCTCACTAACATTTTCTACTATCAGATTTTAAAAAATATTTTGAGAAGCTAATGGATTTGTACTTTTACTTCAAAATATTATTAACTTGCATTTCCCTAATTACTAATGAGTTTCTCCATATTTCTACATCAAATTTATTAGTCACTTGGATTTTCTTTTCATAAAGTATATCTTTTAGGTCTTTTACCTATTTTTTTCCTTTGTGCTAGCTGTATTTTTCATATCAATTTGTGAGAGTTCTTTATATATTCTGAATACTATTCCTTTACCAAATATATGGGTCATAAATGTCTTTTCTAATTCTGTGGCTTATCTTTTTACTCCCTTTTGGTATTCTATCATGAAGTGAATTTATTAATTTTAATGAATTTGAGTTAATCTATTCCTTTATGATTTGTGTGTTTAATATTCTATTTGAGAAAACCTCCCTACTCCAAGGTCATAAAGATACCATCCTACATTATCTCTCCACAAACCTTGTAGTTTTTCCTTTTATATTTGTATCTCCGATAGACCTGGTACTGTCATGTATGTAGAGATATAATTTCATTTCTTTTATAAATGGATATCTAGTTGCCTCAGTGAAACCTACTAAGAATCCCATTCTTGCCCCTTGTCACCTTTGTTATGTAGCAGATGTATATATATTGTATATATATGTGTGTAGGTCTAATGTTAAGATCTTTATTTGAATCCTTATGTCAGCATCTCTTTGCCTTTGATTTTTACATGTGAAGGTATATGTTTTCTCTTAAATTCAGTTCACTGTTTTTTTTTTCTTCATTTGAGAGAACCTATATCCTGTTTGCTCTGACCCCTACCCTGCTCTTATCAGCAAAGTAATTGTGGCAAATTATCCTAAAACTGTTTTTGCAACACTTGTCCAGAAGTCTCTAGGATGGGAAGAGATGCAATGGCAAAACAAACCTTCAAAAAAAATTCCTGCTAAATTTTTGAACTAATCATTGGGCAAATTGGTTTTGGGTGGACTGTGTTTCACTGAGCTGGTGTCCTTTAATCATCCTTCCATTGGTCTAGGCCCCCCTGCTGTTGTGCTCCTAATGTGATGCCTGACCAATAGGATTTCTTTGCTATGAGTTTAATAAAGGCATTGACACACACATTGGACCTGTGAGTCACTTGTCCTCATATACCTCCTTTTAATGAATACATTTGAACTGTTGGACCATCTGACTACTTAGTTCAAAGTTAGGACTCCTTGAACTCTTGCTTTTATCTCTCAACTTTTAGGGCTCTAAATGCAAATATAAAACTGAAAATAAAGGGTAAAACAGAACAGCTGATTGATATAGTCTTAAATTCATAATTCAGATTATGAGATATAGGGAAATAACACAAGATGATTAAAACCAGCCACTAGAATGAAAATTCCTTGAAGGTATCTCAAGTTCACCAGTGCATTCCCAATGTCTAGAACAGTGTCTGGCACACAATAGAGGCTCAGTCCTTAATCACATTTCCAGACAGGAGTCTTCTGTTAGAAAAGGTCTCTTCTGCAAAAATCTAGTGTCTATCAAATTCAGAAGAGAGTCGCATATTATCCCTTTCTTTTTCTACCCCTGGACATGCATGATAAGTAAAGGAAGTCTCAAAAGAGACTACAATGTAACTCATTGCTCTCCATCCCAAAGAAAGGTAGCAAAGATAACATCCTTTTGTGCGCTGCCTCTTGGAAGGAAAATTTAGCAAGAATAGCAAAGATAGTGATGATAGGAACAGCAGCTTCTAGTACGTGTATAGTGAGCACCATATGCCAGTGTCGTCTTAAACTCTTCACATGAAACATTTCATTTAATCCATACCAATCCTATGGACTCGGCACCTTCATTCCTTTCATTTTACAGATGATGGGCAAGGCAATGAGAAGTTAAATGATTCATCCTGGGCCATCCAGTTAGTAAGAGCAATGTAGAGTTAATACACCAATAGGCTGTTGCTAGCATGTTGTGTTCTTAAAGGTTATTCTATGCCGCATTTAGACAAGCCAATTCTAGTTCACCCCCAATCCTATACACTGCATTCACACAAAAACACCAATATTTTATGAGAACTTGGGGAGAGGTGTATATTTTATTTCCATTACTTGGATTTTTATCTTATTTCTTTAAATCAGTTAAAGTTCTGTCACCTTGAGATATTGGAGACACCCTAGATCAAAAGGACATCCACATGTGCCAGCCATTTGAGGCCATTAGGTGATGAATTGTACATTACTTTCAAGGAGCACTGTATGGCCAGCAAAAGAGATACAAGAACAAAGAATTATGTGCTAGGAAATTTGTGTTAAAATAGAGGTGTGTACAGAGTGCTGCAGGAACACAATGAAGTAATGTGATATGGGTGAGAGAGAGAGGGGCAGGGTGTCAGACAAGTTTTGCAAAGTGTGTTTTGAGGGATGAATAGGAGTTTAACATGTAAGAAAGTAGGATATTGGTGTCGATTCTCTTTGCAAAGGTGCCAAGCCCGAGGAGAGGTTAGCATGCTGGATGAGGGTTGGCAGGGGGTGTATTAGAAGAATGATCTGAGACAAAAGAGCCAGTTGGAAGATCCAAGGTTCATGTAGAGTCAGCAAATTGGAGTTCTGCAGTGCCCGAAGTCATATACCAAGGTTCAGACAATTTTCCATTATCCAAATGAGTCACCATAACGGATGAAGGTCAACAAACCAGAGGAAAGGAAAGGTTAAGTATCTTGTCCCGGGTCACTCAGCTAGGAAGATTTCATGTAATTAAAAGCAATTTTCTGGGAAATAGATAAGGCATTAGGAGAGATATCAGACTCTGTGTGAGGTACTTTTTTGACACATACATAGGCATGGTATTTTGTTCCCTGAAAATAGAGTGAGTAATCAGGATATCTTCAGAAAATTGGAATTATCTTCAACCTGATGCCTTGCACCTATTTCTTGTTCCTTTTATATTATTCCTGATTTATGTGTCTATACATAAAAATTTACTTTAATTAACTAATTGCACTGCAATACATTTGCAAGTGTTCCCTTTAATACACACCTACCCCTTTCTGTGATTTAAATAAATATATTAAACTCAACTAATTTTTCATAATGTTCTCAATTATGATAGCAAAATAGCTCAGTTCTGGGAAAATACACCAATAACTATCTTGAATTGCAGAAACAATAAAATTAAGAGAGTTTTAACTAAACAGTTTGAGTTTTTTAATTGAAATATTCATGCACAAAAGCCCATGATGTCACCACTAATGGCTAATTTATTTGTTTGTCTGACTCATAATGAATATGGGAGAATTGTTTTAATAAAGATGAATTGCTTATAATAAAGACTAAAATCCCTTTAATTTAGTTTAACAAAAGCCAGTGTATTGGCAGTTTTTGTGGAAGAAATGCAGGAGTTGGTTCTTTCAGAAGTTCCATGCCAGATTTCAACACTTTGCATGAGAAATCAGAAGGGCATTGTTAACATGCTCTATTTCATTTGGAACAATTTTAACTTTTGGTAGTCAGCTCAATAAACAAAATTGTCTGCTTTTAACCTGGGACAATGACATGCTGCATGAGGATATGCCACTGGCTAAGTTGTCACTTTTTCTTTTTGTATTGGAAATAGTTGATGAAAAACGTCAGCGTAAGTTTCCATTTTCTATTTTTGGCTATATATTTGTTCATCATTTAATAGAGTTACAGAATTAATTTATGGAACAAGACTACCCCAGGCCCCATCTCTGCTATTTTGCATGGAATGAGGAAGTTGTTTTGACCTCACTGCCATAGAGGAAAAAACAATGTAGACTGTATATCTTCCTATGTCTCCAAAGGAGTGCTCCAAATCCCACATTTGTTTTCTGTCTTTACCAAATGCCTACTTTGTGCTTTAAACTATACAAAACTCTTGAGGGGGTGTCTATGTGTAAGAGATATAATGCAATGGTAAAGAGAAAAGGACCTAGCTAGGCTCTAAGGTTACCTGACCCTAACAGCCCTATCTGAGCCTCAGTTTCCTATCTATTAAATGAGAATCATACTTACATGTGTAACTCTGGTGGAGACTAAATAAAACAATATAAATAGCATTAGACCATTGTAGATGCTCAGTACCTGTTAGTTTCTCATTTTCTATTAAGTGATGAGTTTCGAATCACCTTGCAAAGAACCATGTTCAGGCAGGATTCAAGTACCATACGTACAGTATAATTAATTCTGAGGAGTATTAGGAAGTGAAGGCTATGGGTCACCAACACAAATTGAGTTGCGGTTTCTTATAGTTGAGGGGATTAGGTGAGACTTCGTGAAGCTGGCAAAATTTGGATTGGGTCTTAAGGGCAGCTGTAGTCCATATATGTACAGCAGGAAAGAGATGAAAGTCTGGGTTGGATAAATAATATGAGCAGGGTCTTGGGTGTAAGACCACATATGTCACCTACCAGAACTAGGAGTAGAATAATCTGATGATAATAGATAATTTAGGGAAGCAAATGGGGAACAGATACAACTTTAAAGTTAAATGAAGCTTAGTTTGGGGAAATGAATGTATTATTTAGATAATAGGGATCACATAAGATTTTTGATTCAAGGCTTGTATTTTTAAGAAAACTAGTCTGGCTTAAAAAATACAGGATGAATAAAAAATTGAGTGACCAGGGTTTCAGAAATCAAGGCTGAATGAATTAGGCAGTGACAGGAGCAAAGGAGAAAGGAGTGTAGAGCATCCATGAAGAAAGAATTGATTGGCTTTCATTACTGATTGTATATGGGGTGAAAAAGAAAGAAGGCACTAAGATTGATCCAAGTATTTGATACTTGTTAATTGGGAAAATGAGAGAAAGTTGAATTAATTTTGGAAAATAATGTGTTTGCTTTTAGATATGTGTAACTTGAAGTGATTATAGGGCATCCAAATAGAAAGCTTTAGTTAATAGTTGACATATGGGGAGAGAAATTCAAGAGAGAGGTCAGGAAATCAAGATGTGAGTCATTTATCTTCAGGGAGTAATTAAAAATTTTAAACCAGATGAGTTTATAAGGCAGTGTTTCTCAACTTTATCTTGTATGATTAAACATACTCATTCAATAATAAAAACTTAGGGGACGCTGATGCAAGTGCTGCTTGCCAGGCACCCTTCTGTTTTTCAGAGATATGGTGGTGAACACCAACAAAGTTCCCATTGTCAAGGAGCAGTCAGCACAGGATTGTTGATTTGCATGATAATATTCGGTTCTATTTGATAGCTATAATGCCTTATCTCTCCAGAAAGTCTATTTGCATGGAAATGAAGAACAGTGGCATTGCTATTAAAATAATCCTAAACCTGCTCTATTTTATTAAGAAAATAAATCATTCACAAACTTTGATAACTTACAAATAATTTACTGGTGATAACCATTGTACCTAGACACCTTGGATGAGAAACTTTTAAGGAGAGGTTAGGCAGAGAGCAAAGTGGCTCAATGCTGAACCTTGGAACTAGATACATGTGGTGGTGGGAAAAGTAGCCAGTAAATTAAATAAATGAGATAGAGAATAAATAGAAATAGATAAGTAGAGATTAGAGAATTTAGAAGACCAGGAAGAGAGTCAGTTTGGACAGTTCTACTAAAGCTGAGGGAAGAAAAAAATAAAAGAAGACATGTTCCACAGCATTTAATGATATGGATAGATCTAGGGAATAAGAATTGGGGAATTGAAAGCTCCCTGAGGGGCACCTGGGTGGCTCAGTAGGTTAAGCGTCTGACTTTAGCTCAGGTCATGATCTCATGGTTCGTGGGTTCAAGCCCTGCATCGGGCTCCGTGCTGACAGCTCAGAGCCTGGAGACTGCTTTGGATTCTGTGTGTCCCTCTCTCTCTGCCCAACCCCTACTTACACTCTGTCTCTCTCTCAAAAATAAATAAATATTAAGAAAAAAAGAATGATAAACTCCAGGAGACCAGGAGTCTTTGCTTTTTTTGTTCATTGATGTATTTTAAGCTCCTAGAATAGCATGTGGTACATCTGGTTCAGTAAATACTTGTTACATGAGTGAATGAATGAGTTAATAAATACATTAATTAATTAATTTTTCCTTGAGCCCTCATACTTCTTACACTGCCTGACAAATAGCAGTTTCTTTTTCTATACTTGGCAAATGATTCTGGTAATAATGGCCTGGGTCCTAGACTACAGTCAGCAACTGCACTTTGATACTTTGGTGAGGAAGAAACTTTTTTTCATGATTTATTCTATTTAGTTTGTGAGTACAAATATTCTGTTTCAAGTTGTATCTGAAAACTTATAGGCCAGCAAATGTTTGGGAGTGGAGAGCATGCATCACTTACAGCTACGGTGATTTTCTATCTCTGACTCATCTGAAAACGCCTTAATTGAGTATTTATTCTTATGCTGCAAGATCCAAAAAATCTTAACTGCCATTAAGCTGTCTACAGAAGCAAAACGAAATGGAGAATTAAGGCAATTATCAGGATGATATGAACCATAGAAAACATGTTTGCCTCAATCTGGATGTTTCTGGAGAACTTATTTTTGACCTAAATTATCTGAGTAACCCCCCCTTCAGTTTCCATTTCATTTTGCACAGATAGTAATTTAGTGTGCAGAGGGAACAGCCCATAATATAGGGAATCAGTGTGAGAAGAAACTCATCATCCAGGACATGTTTGGCTGTGTCTTCTCTTTTTACTAAATTTTGTTCCCAGAGGAAATAGAAAAAAATATAAAGACTTAATAAGGAATTTTTTGAAAATTAACTGATTTATTGAAGATATGCTTTGACACCTGCGTACCTTTTGATCTTAACTAAAATGACTCTTTAGCTTGAATTTCTGTTAGGCTGTAACTTTAGATACATCATTAAAAAGCCAGTGAGTAAATAAAACAGGATATTAATCATCATACATTCATTCCAATGCAAATACAGATACAATTGGCAGAAATGTGGGCTGTTTCTAGTGTACATGAAAGCCAACTCTAGTGTATGTCAAGTGTGTGATAATGAGGAATTTTCAGTTGTGTCCATCTGCTGCTCTTTATGAAATGTTTTGTCAGGTCACCTGTATGTATTTTATATCTTCACTCTCTTTTCCTGAGGACATATTTCCCAATAACACTGTTTTTTAACTTTAGAATTAAAAAAAAAATGTTTTAACGTTTATTTATTTTTGAGTCAGAGAGAGACAGAGCATGAACGGGGGAGGGTCAGAGAGAGAGGCAGACACAGAATCTGAAACAGGCTCCAGGCTCTGAGCTGTCAACACAGAACCTGACACGGGGCTCGAACTCACAGACCGTGAGATCATGACCTGAGCTGAAGTCGGACGCCTAACTGACTGAGCCACCCAGGCACCCCTAACTTTAGAATTTGATATTCAAACTACATCCCCCTACATACACACAGACTTCAGTGGTGAGCAGATGAGGGCTTTAAAAGTTGTTGAAAAGCTGCATCTGGTGAGAAATAGGGCCCTCTCTGGCCAAGCAGACCTGCTTTTCCCAGCACAAGAGCATCTCAGTGGAGCCAGTGACAGAATCAATCCCACAGGGGTCCCAGCTGATGTACCTCAATTATTCATTGACCCCCAAATGCTATCCTTTGTCTGCTATTTGGCTATAGATTCATTGGAAGATAATAAAATCAACCAGGGAGATGGTAAATTTTCAGGATATGATACAAATAAACATAGAGGTTAAGTCTATTTTGATGCAGCATAGGAAGAAGTGTTACTGAAATGCAAAAATATTCCTTCCCCATGTTTATGCCTCAGCAATAAAGAACTCTTTTTTTTTTTTTTTCTTTCATTTTGGCCCTTAAGGTCCTACCTGATTTCATTCTAGCCTCTCTTCTGGTCATCTATCATACCCATCTCCATCATGAGATTTCTTTTTATTTTATTTTATTTATTTTTATTTTCTCCATTATTGAGATATAGTTGACATATAACACTGTGTAAGTTTAAGATGTACAATCAATTGATCTGATATATTTACATATTCAAAATGATTAACACTGTAGCATTAGTGAACACTTCCATCACATCACACAATGACCTTTTTTATGTGTGTGATAAAAACATTTAAGATCTCTCTTAGCAACTTTCAAGTATATAATACAGTATTCTTAACTATAATCCCTTTGCTATATATTAGATCACAGAACTTAATCATCTTATAACTAGAATTTTGTATTCTTTGACTCCCATCACCCATTTCCTCGACCCCCTACTTTCTAGTAACCACCACTCTACTCTGTTTCTACAAGTTCAACTGTTTCAGATTCCACATATAAGTGATATCGTATGGTATTTCCCTTGTCTGACTTACTTCACTTAGCATAATGCTCTCAAGGTCCATCCATGTTGTCACAAATGGTAGGATTTCCTTCTACCTTTTTCCATCCCTCCATTTTCTGTCTGTGCATGTCTGTAAAGCTGAAATAAGACTCTCCCTGTAGGCAGCATATACATTGGTCTTGATTATTTTTTTAATCCATTCAACCACTCTGTGTCTTTTGATTGGAGAATTTAGTCCATTTACATTTAAAGTAATTGTTGACAGGTAGAGACTTTCCTTTGCCATTGCGTTGCTTTCTGATTGTTTTGTAATTCCTTTGTTTCTTTCATCTCTTGTTCTCTTCCTTTGTAATTTGATGATTTTCCATAATGGAATACTTAAATTTCTTTCCCATTATCTTTTATGTATTTACTATAAGTTTTGCTTCATGGTTACTGTGAGGCTATAACACATTGTATATTTATGACAGACTATTTTAAGCAGAAAATAATTTAACTTGGAATGTATGCAAAAACTCTACATTTATACAGCCCTACATGTTTTATATTTTTGATGTCCCAATTTCCATCTTTTTACCTTGTGCATCCATTAACAAATTTCTATAGTTATTTTTAATGCTTTTGTCTTTCAACCCTCATACTGGACTTATAAGTGATGTACCCATCACCATTACAACATTAAAATATTCTGAAATTAACTGTATATTTACATGCACCAGTGACTTTTATACTTATTTTCTTGCTACTAATTAGCATCCTTTCATTTCAGCTTAAAGAGCTTCATTTAAATTTCTTGTAAGACCAATCTAGTGGTGAGGAGTTTAGCTTGCCCTTGTTTGGAAAACTCTTTATCTTTCCTTCAATTCTGAAGGACAACTTTGTTCGTAGAGTATTCTTGGTGGCAGGTTTTTTTATTTTTCTTATATATATATATATTGTGTGTATATATATATATATATATATATATATATATATATATATATATATTTCAGTATTTTGAACTCTGGCCTGCAAAGTTTCTGCTGAAAAATCTGCTGATAATCTTATGGCTGTTCCTTTGTACATAACAAGTTGTTTTTCTCTTGTTGATTTTAAGAATCTCTTCTAGTCTTCATCTTCTGACAATTTAATTTTAATGTGTTTCAGTGTGGGTTTCTTTGGATTCTTCTTCTTTTGTTATCCCTAGGCTTCCTGGTTTTTGATGCCTGTTTCTTTCCCCAGGTTACAACAGTTCTCAGCCATTATTTCTTTGAATAAGTTTTCTGCTCCTTTCTCTCCTCCTTTCAGGACACTTATGAGTGTATATTGGTCCACTTATGGCCTCTCATTAGTTCTATCAGCTATCTTCACTTTTTTTCATTCTTCTTCACTTGTTGCTCCTCTGATTAGATGAATTCCATTGCTTGTCTGTGAGTTTGTTGGTCCTTTCCTCTGCTTGATCTATTCTGATGTTGAACCCCTCCAAATTGAACTTTGCAGTTCAATTTTTATATTCTTCAGCTCTGTCATTTCTGTTTGGTATTTTTAAGATTTTCTGTCTCTTTGTTGAAAATCTCACTTTGTTCATATATTGTTCTCCCGATCTCTATGAGCATCTTTATGACAATTATTTTGAGCTCTCCCTCAGGTAAATAACTTAATTCTATTTAACTAATATTTGTTTCTATAGTTTTATCTTGTTGTTTTGTTTGCAACATATTCTTGAATTTTTGTATTATTATCCTTGAATTTTTGTGTTGGTTTCCGTGTATCAGGCAAAATAGCCACCTCTTCCAGTCTTGAAAGAGTGATCTTGTGTTGGAGATGAAGTTTATCTATCAGTCCAGCCTGTGCTCCTTGTTGTCTTTCAAGCTTTTATGATTTTTCAAGCCACACTCTTTGTTCCTAGTGGCTCCCTGTAGTTGAGGATGTGCCAACACCGACCAATTTCCCCAAGAGGAAGGTTGCATTCAGCAGCTAGATGAAGGCTGGTCACAAGTTGGATCTCCAGACAGCAGCTGAGAAAGTATCTAGTTAGACCCCTTCCAGGAAGTAACTGGAAGATGGGCATTTTTGTCTGCTTCCTCTGCACTGATCCCAAATGTATAGCCATGGGGGTAGAAGTGCTTATAAGCCTATTAAAATATTCTTTGTTTTTTATAATCCTATGGGACTGCTGAATGCAGGCCTCTGTGGCTACCAGAACCTCACAATCCCTCATATAGCAGCCACAAAAACTGGGGCAGTACATATGTGTATAAATTCCTTCCACAGAGATACTAGCAACTTGGAAAGGGAGACAGCAACGAGGTGTCCATAGGTTTCCCTGGTCTCCAGGTACGATGGCAGTCAGCCTCTAGATGTGTGCTAAATTAGAAGCCTGACCATCAGGAAATAGCTTTTGAAGTATGCAAACATGTCCCTTTTAATGAGATGGGTGTTTTTGCCTGCTACTTGTGTATTAAGCCATGATGTTACAGCAAGTTAAGAACACTTATTTGTTTGAGACAGTACAGTGGGACTCATGAATGGAAGTCCCATTGGGTATCATAACCAGCATTCTGGGGACCTGTCCCTTGGGAAGCAGCTGCAAAAACTAGGGAGCAGATATATATATACAACCTCTTTCCAGGGAGATACTGGCAACTTGAGGCAAGCAGGAGGGAGAAGGTCGGGGAGATGTCCTCTGGATATGTATTAAATTAAAAGCCTGACCCTCAGGCAGCAGCTTCTAATATATGAAAATAGACTCCATTAAGAGCAAGACAGGGAGATGGACTATTTTTGCCTGCTCCCTCTGTGTTGAGCCCTGGGGTAAGAGCTGCAATGAATTCTCAGGCCCTTTAATAACTGTTTTTTCTTTGCTATAGTCTTGTGGGTCTCATGCATGCTTTCAAAACTAGGTGATTGGAGGACCCATCCCTCAGGTGGGGGTCTTAAAAGTTAGGGCACTATATATGGGTCCTAAACCCTTCACTCTTCAGGGAGAAGATGGGAGTTAGAGATTCCCTTCTGACTATGGCACTGTGCCAGGAGTGGAGTTTATGACAAGATTATGTCTCAGCCTTTCCTACCCACTTCACTGTGGCCTTTTTCTCATTTGCCTGATGTGTAGGAGTCACCTAGTTAGTTCCTGAATTTCTTTTAGGGAGAATTTTTCCATGTGCAGCTATTCATTCTCTGGGTCAATGGAAGGAGTAGAATTTGGGATTCTCCTATATTATCATCTTTAAAGATGTTCTTAATGAGTTCTCCATTTTGACACTTCTATTAACATTGACTAATTTAATTTCTGATTATTGAAATATCCTTGAGCTTTCCTACCTCCAAATATCTGTACATATTCTTTCCATTGCTTGGAATTCCCCTACCTGCATTTCTGTTTAAGCAAATCTATTCACACTTCATGGTTCAGCTCAAAACCCATCCCAATAAAGTGTTCCCTTTCACATGGTAATTTTAATTGCTTCCATCTCTGAACTCACATAATATAGCTGCTTTATCCCTTTTCCCCTTCCTTCGTTACTCTTCTGTCTCTCATTTTCCTCTTCTTTATATTTTTTTAATTCTTTTAATTGTGAAATATCACACACACAAAAAATAACACAAACATGGAGAAATGGGCGGAAATAATCCCAAATTTATAGTTTGACAAGTAGTTATAAAGTGAACTCCTTGTAACAATCCTCAAGGAAAAGAACTATAATATTGCCAATACCCAGGAAGCTCCCATGTGTTCTATCCAGTTGACAGCCACTTTCCTTTCTAAAAGAGCCAGCCCCATTCCCTTTATTGGTTTACTATATTTATGAATCCCTGGGCAATATACTTTAGTTTTTATATCTTTTTGAATCTAATATAATTTCTAATTTTGTATTTTCTACAAAAGAGATTAAAATAAATAATAAACACCCTAAAACACACTCTAAAACACACAGGTATTTGGGGTCTTTTTTTCCGTACAATATTACAATATTTAGCATATAATTGATAGCTATTACTATTATTATTATTCTTATATCTTTGTGACACCTGTAGGTACTCCTGAATTGTTAATTAACTTTTGAATTAATAACTTATCAGTTTTAACATCTTGCTTCCTTGAGGAAAATGGTAGTCTCAAATTGTTTGTATAATCCCTATATATTGCCTAGCACAGAATAGGTGCTTATTAATTTTTTTTCATTTTATTCAGCAATGTTGCTCTGCTATGAAATAATGTAATATAAAACTTAATGAATGATCACACACAAGGAGTTTTACTGAATTATTCACTATTACAATAGCCTTTTCTAATTTCTTCATAACACTTGTCACTATTTGAAATTATATTGTTTTATTATTTGTTTAATTGTCTATTTTCTCTATTACCCCAAATAGAATATGAGTTTCTATCCCTAACATTTAAGATATTACCTGTCACAATATAGGTGCTTAATGAATATTTGTTAAATTAAAGAAATAAATGAATTATTGTAGGAATCAAACAGGTAGAACTTTTTATGACACTGATTTTTTTATTGATGTCTGTCAACTTTAGAACCATATTCATTTCTCAGCTTCTGTATTTCTGAGATATTTATTCTGAACGTGGTTAATTCTTTCCCTTATTGAGAATATGAACATTCTCTGAAGGCCAGAGTTTGCTCTGGAGAGGCAACAGGACCAGCTTTTACCTCTGACATGGGTTTAAAATGTTCTTTCTGCCAAATGACAGATGATTACATCTAGAGCATTTTTATTAAATTCAAGCAATAACGTGATTAAGGTACTAATGTTTTCCCATTGTAAAAATAAGGCTTTTATTACTTTGTCATAATATTTGGTATATTCATATTTGAAATAGGCCAGAAAATAACACTTGGTAGCTAAAAACTATGCTCTGAACTCTTCAAGGCTATAAATCATTTGTTTATTGAAGGGTAACACCATTACTATATTGAAGATTTCAAGAATTTTGTGAAATTAAAACTATGTTTTTGAGAACAAGAAAAGAAATACTTCTTGTGTCTAGTTTTTTACCTCATGTATTACTTTGATCACCTCCTCAGAATGTCCTAAGGCTGTCCTTAAGAATTACCCACTTGGCAGGTAGTTCTATTCCTTGAGTATGAATTTCTAAGATGTGACAGAAAACTGTATTTTTGGAGATTCCACATAAGGACCAAAACACACTGTGGAAGCATCTTGTTTCTTTGTCTAGAAATTCTTCCAAATAGTCTGAAGGTCTGTGTGTGAGAAAGCACTGTGTTATACACGTGGGAGTATTGCAGCCATCTTATCTAGGCAGCTGCTTGTCTTTGTGTTGTGTGTATATGTGAGCATTTTTTGCAACTGGTGTACATCCAGTGTGCTGTGGAAACAGCACATCATACTAATTGCATGTCTTCCATTTTCATTCCTCTCCAATCGGCAGTAGAGAAGCTGAAGTTTCATTAAGGTCTCATGGGTTTCCCTGGTCCTGGAGCCCAGGATGTCACCTTTCACTTGGGGTATAATTATTCAGTTCAGGCTTTCTCATCTAAGTGGATATAAACAAAAATATTAAATATTTGCATTAGCCCTCTTCAGTTCATCAAAATCTTTGCAAAATATCTAATTTTCAGCACAGCTCTTCCCTGGATGATATCCAAGGTGGTAGACCTTCCTTTCCTGATCCCTCAAGAAGGTATAGACTAGATTCTAAAGCTTTGGGAAGTGAATATCTTCTTACGAAAATTATGGCTATACCTCATCTCTATTGTTAAGCACTTTCTTCTATATAAGATGTCTTTCTGAAGAATGAACTCAAAACAGCTTAGATATAGAAACATTTAGTACTTTGAATCCAAGGAAATATATACCATGGTAGAAGGAATTTTTTTCAACTACTTGACTACAGCTGTTTCAGTATTTTTTAGATTTTCTGAAGATGATGTAGAGAAAAGTTAAGTCTATAGTGTTGTCCCCATGATTAGTTTGAAAAAATCCCTGGTGCTATCAAGACAAATATGCATCCCTTTAGCTATGATTTCTCTTGAGGCAGCAACAAGTGAAGGATCACACCAATCACAACCACAATGCCCCCCTCAATACACACACACACACACACACACACACACACACAACACAAAACAGAAACACACACATGGAATCCTATTTCAGTGTGTATAGTTCAGTTACACATCCTGACCAGTCTTACCAACTTCTCCATCAAACAGTAGGACTTTAAAGGTAGGTGATGTGCTCACTGATGCAGTGTGCTCTTTTTCTTTGCATGGTTCCCTCTTGAATGAACAAGCTTTGTTTTTGAGTTAAAACAAACTCAAATGTCATTTATTGCATTAAACTTTATAGCTACCGTGCTGCAGTGGATATTCTATGTTGCCTGGCTCTTCTTGGAAGCTTATCTCATCCATAGTATCTCAGCAAAGCTGTGTTTCCCATACAATTGTTCCTATTTAATTATAGTGTCCACATTGTACCCTTGAAATGTGTTGAGTCAACCTTAAATGTGGGAGGATAAGCTATGGGAGTAATATGGGTGAGAGAGTGTGTGTTTGTGTGTGTGTTTATTCTTACATATCCATTCTTTATACATGGGAAATAAATTAATATATTTTTGCGAAACAAGTGAAATTGACCATGTGGAGCTTGAAGCATTTCCTGTGGGATAACAGTTTACAAAGACTATGGAATAAGCAAAAACCTCCATGCATCTAACAACTTTCATTTTTAGTTTTTAAAGTAAAAATTGACAAATCCACAATCATTGTGGGATACTTTAGTATCTCCCTCCCCAAATCTGATAGATAAAACAGAAATATGTAAGAAAAGATATGAGTGACTTCTGTAATTGTTACTCAACACATGGAATGAGTGGGATATATCAAATTATTGCACCTATCATAGTGGTATAGATATAATTTGTAATTGATGTTTAAATGCAAAATATTATTTAATCAAAAAGTGAGTGAAATAATCAGCCATGTGCTTTTCTCTGTATGATTCTCAACTAAAGTTTGTTTTTTGTGTCTCTTTTATTTTTTTCTTTTTACATGTAGCCCAAACTCATGCTCTCTTCTGAAAAAAAAAAATTTTTTTTTAATTTTTAAAAAAATTAGTTAATTAGCATTTCATAAGTAACTTAATTTAATCCGAGTAGAAATAATGTGTTCAATCTCTTTTTTTAGCACTATTTAAATAGAACTCAACAGATAGGTTGATGCATCAGGCATTATGTATACACTAAAGCATTGGTTTTCAAAGTTAGCCTACATTAGAATCACCTGGAGGGCTTCCTCAAACAAGATTGTTAGACCCAACCCCAGAGTTTCTGATACAATAAGATAAAGATGGAGTAGAAGAATTTGCATGTTTAACAAGTTACCAGGGGATACGATGTGGTGGTTGGGGACCACACTTTAGAAAACACTGAACTAGAGCACAAACAGCTGTTTATGAAACATAACTCAGTGCTTCAAAGAAGCTTCTTAGCCTTTATATGTTTATATGTTTAAATTAAATTTCTTTCAGATTATCAATATTTGAAGAATCTTTCCCAAAAATGGGAAGTCCATTCAAAATTTAAAGACAGCGTGCATCAATTGGCTAAATAAGAGCATTAGCAATGACATAGTTATTTCCTCCAAGTTTTCCTTTTTTTTTAAGATTTTATTTTTAAGTAATCTCTACACCCAACATGGGACTCAAACTTACAACCCCAAGATCAGGAGTTGCAGGCTCTACCCCTGAGACCAATAGTCGTATGGTCTACCTACCCTGCGCATGATCAAGAGTCATATGCTCTACCGACTGAGCCAGCCAGACACCCCTCAATTTTACTTTTTGCTTTTTTTTCTTTATCTTTTGCTTACATCTTCTAACCCTTGAGCCTCAGGGTTTGGAACACCTCAAGTGGTTGAATAAGGCATCTTTAGGAAACTAGCTAGGTTCTGATGAAATGTTAGTCAGTGTTTCTAAAGCATGTGAGCATATAGCTGCTGAGTCATAAGAATATCCCATGATACATTTTGGACATGGGTTGACATAGCAACAGTCCCAAACGTAGCACAAAGCAATGCTTCAAACTGGGATAACAATCTCAAATGCAACAGGGAGGATAACTTTACAATTCAGGATTAAAGAGAACAGTCAGAACATGATCTATAGAGGGATGCTGATTCGATACCTACCAAAATTGAGAAGACTTTACACTTCAGAGTATGATAAACTTTCTCCATCGCCTAAAGTCCATTGTATTTGTGCCACAACATGGTCTACCTTCTGATTCCTCTATAAATGATTCAAAAATCTCCAAAAACAAAATTAGTTATTTTCCTATATTTTTCTCATACTTACTTTCATGAATAACATGAAACAACATTGTACAGTGGCTGTTGACATATCTGTTTCCCATTAAATAAGAAGAACCTTGAGGGCAGAGACACTTATATTTTTGTCTTTGATTATCATACACCTAACATTGTGCCTAAGGATAGATGTGCTTAATAAATAATTGGGAAGTGAAAGTCCTTCACAAGCAAAGATGTCACTGGTCATCAGTCGGCACATCATTCCAGCACCAGATAGGATGCCTTATAATGAATTGATAGTTATGAAATTTACTGAAAGAGCACAACAGGAGCATAACCCCAATGTGTCACAGTATTAGATCTGTGGGAAAAAAATAAATCCTCAAAGTAGGTATGACCTTATTCCCTGTCAAACCACTCTGAACAGGCAAATAAGACGAACTACTCTTGGTCTAACATGGAATAGGTAACTGGGACCACAAGGAGCCACCTCTGTCCCCTTGCCAACATCTCCACATACCGTCTCTGCCCTCGGTCTGAGCGGTTTATGTTGTTGTTCCTTGTTGATTGTTAGCACCACAACCCATGTTGGTGCCATGGGATGCAAATTGCCAGCCCCAACACAAACCCTGTTTCTGAAGAGGCACTTGGTTGGCAGAGTGAAAACAGAGTAACGAGAGATGCCATCTGCATTTCCTACTACATAGCTCAATTAGTTGATTGATTTGTAACACTTTAAAAAACATTTTCTAGGCAAAGCAAATTAGGAGAGTGTTTTATAATGTATTCAGTTTAATTAAAACTGCACTAAGTGGAGTACTTCGCTTCTTGGTTTCAGAAAAAAAAATATCACAAGGAAGTCACATACCATATTGATTTTCACCCCCCTCCCCAAACAGGAGTAAAATAACATTGTTAAAGCTATACAAGTGTGCCTCTTTAAAAGGTTTTCTGTAATTAGAAAGTAGAAGATTGGGTAGCAAGGCAAGACGTTAAGATACCTGCATGAAAGTCATGGGCGATGGGGGTGGGGGAGCTGGTAACATGCTCCAAATTTGAATAACCAACAACACCTGCTCCGTGTTACATGCAAAAATGCTTTTATCATCTGAAGGCGGAAAGAAAATCTGCAATGTTCCAGATCAATTCAAAGGCTTAATTGAACAAGTTGAACATACATGCATGTCTTTACTAATAACGTGAATGCAGAAACAACTTCCCAGTATGAGACTTTTCCAAGTTTGGATAAATTTAGCTGTTCATCCAGCTCCCCTCCTCACATCTCAGATTGTCCCTACCAGACTGCTTTCCCCACATTCCTGCTGCCTGTCACATCACCAAATGTAAGAGGGCTTCCAAATTGTTAGTCGTCTGATGAAACCTTCAAATTATTGGAGACGTTCGCATCGGTAATTATGATTTATTTAAAAGCACTTTGTTTGCATTGCTCTTGTCTCAGTTTCTTTAAAGCCAATTACTGAGAAATTCATTGGATTGTTTTGATTTTTGAAATCATTTGGAACTTCAGAACACATCCCTTTGCATAATTTTTTGAAAGTAAAACCAAAACAAAACGATAAAAGGAGCACCCTCCAGAATTTGTCTATTTCACGTCTTCAGAACTTCTGTAGCATGCTAGTAAGCAGTTAAAGTAGGAGGAACAGTAGGGGCGCCTGGGTGGCTCAGTCGGTTAAGCAGCTGACTTCAGCTCAGGTCACGATCTCGTGGTCCGTGAGTTCGAACCCCGCGTCGGGCTCTGGGCTGATGGCTCAGAGCCTGGAGCCTACTTCTGATTCTGTGTCTTCCTCTCTGTGCCCCTCCCCCGTTCATGCTCTGTCTCTCTCTGTCTCGAAAATAAACGTTAAAAAAAAAAAAAGTAGGAGGAATAGTATAGTTCTTTTTCAGTAGAAGGAGGGACCAAAGTAAACAAACTGAATCAACTGTTTGAGCTCCCATTACATTTGGCTAAATCGGTAATACTTAAGTGGGGCAACGATTTTCCTAGTTTTGTTGGACTTCTGTTCCTGCCTAGAAGATACCTAGAGGATGCTGGCAATAATACTGTCTGCATATCATAGAACATTCTTTTTCTTGTCACTACTATTTTATGATACTTCATTATTTAAATCATCTTAGAAGGACCAAAAAGTGACCATTGATAACAAATACTACCATCTATTCTAGGTAATAACCTCAGAATGAGGTCCTGACTTGTCATCTATAGTCCTTCCCAAACTATACATACAAAGGGCCTCAAAATAATGCCTTAGGCTTGTCCATTCACTTTTTTTATAAGTAGTGGTGGAAATTAAGCAAAAGAGACAATGGCCACCAGTTTCTTAGGCTAGACAGTTGCTTAGAAAACATTGTGAGCAAATACTTGTTGGGTGTTAATTTCTTAAGATTGATAATATTCTGTATAAACTACCGGCAGCTCATCTCCAAATGTACTCCATTGGGCAGTACCTCAAAAAGGCATTTTGGACTAACACATCCATGTGATTCTATTTTTTTAAAGCGTATTTATTTATTTTGAGAGAGAGAGAGAGAGAGAGCACAAGCAGGGGAAGGGCAGAGAGAGAGGGAGAGAGAGAACCTAACCCTAAGCAGGCTTCGCACAGCACAGAACCCGACACAGGGTTCTATCTCACGGGATGTGACATTATGACCTAAGCCTAGATCACGAGTCAGACATTCAATCGACTGAGCCACCCTGTCGCCCCTATGTGATTCTATTTTTAAGAAGACTCCATAGTCATAGTACCTTTCCAAAAACAAAGATGCTAAAAGATACCTCTGTGGGAACCCATTGTTTCCATAAAGTATGGTTTCATTAAATATATCATGAATCTAAGCCAAAAAAAACAAGAAAGACAATACCACACTTCCAATTTTAGATATTACTAATGGGACTAGAAATAAAAATAATTGCTATTTAATTACAGAAATGTGTACTCTGATGCACAAATGCCTGATAGAGGATAATGACATTGGACACCGAAAATGTTCCGTGGCTGCTGGGAACATTTGACAATAATTTACATGTTTAATTGAGTTGCTGTGAAAGGCTCATTGCGCAATTACATGTTCACTTAGGTGCTCAAATAGATACTGAAAATACCTATGTTTCACTTGTACGTATGGCCCAAATGGCTGCTGCAAAAAATGTTTCCATTTACTTATGTGGGGGACTCTACATGTGATTGCACTTTACTGTGTGTTTAAAATGCCTTCTGCCCTTAGGTTTGATGGCTCAGTCTTGCTCTGAGCAATGTTGCAATACAGACTATTTATGGAACAATATTGCCCTCTGGCAGTGAGGCAGCCATTGGTTTTAATAACTGTTTTATGTCATTTTGACAGCTTTTAAACTAGTCACACCCAGCAGTTTAGGCCAGAAGGGAAACATCAACCAACGCCTGCAGGAGTTTTGTATTACAAAACCTGTATGTGTGTTTATATTAGGAAAATGCTACAACTCCTTCTTTAAAGAAAAGCTGCATCCCCAAGAAGCCGACTGAATTTTTGCCACGTAAAGCTTAGAGAAGTGCGAATAATCACGACAATATTGAGCTCAAAGTACCAGCAGAGAACAGAATCACTCTCCCTTCCAGAGATTTGTGAGCTGGAGCTCCATGGAGACTGAGACTGTAAGCCTATCGCAGACCTCCCTCCTGTAGTGCATGTTGGGATACTCATGGGATCAACAAAGAACCGCCGGGTTGTATCAGATCTTTTGAATCGAATCATCTTGAGGAGTGTCTGGGCTTTGCAGAAACAACCCAGAGCAGCTCACAGAAGCTAGAGAATTCCTGGAGGATATCTCAGCTGCTTCTCAACTACTTTCTCAAAGTGAGTGCCTCAAAAGAGCCAGGTGGGCTTTACCAGCTGGGCTGAAATGACAGGGAGGGAGGGCTCTGCTATGTTTAGAAGCACAGCTTCCAGACATCCAAGACAGGCACAGTTCTGTAAGCACCATCCTTTTCCAGCCCAGTGGCCATGGCTGAAAGCATTTCTGGATCGCAGAAGGCAGCTCCGATCTCATCTCCATTGTTGGATCTGAAAAACAAGGCCTTGGAAGGAAACCCCAAGCATCTGTCCTTACTCACATAAACAGGCTTCCAGTTATAGAACAGGTCATCCATCTGTGGGGGCCGAGTGCAGAGAGAGGGACCAGAAGGCTCCTCAGAAGGAAGAGTACATAAAAGTAGCATTTCATGCTTTTACTTCAGATACGCACACAGGATTGCCTTCCGGAAAAATGCCTGGAAACACTCTGCACACTGATTTTCAGCTATTATTTCCTGAATGGACACAGACACCAAGATTAAGAAGGGACCATTCTTGCAATTAGAATTCAATACTGCAGAAACTAAAGATCTGGAAATTAAGATAAGAAATTAGAAAAAAAAAAAAAACAAAACAAGAAGGATTATTACTACATAGAGAGAAAGCAAAGATGACAAATTCAGAAAACTGAGTCTAAATAAAGCCTAGAAAGGAATTTGAGACTCTTTCTGCATACACTGAGACAATCAAGAGTCAATAACATTAACTATTATGTATAATCATTTAGATTAAAATTTTGATTTTTTTTTTCTGAATTGTCCTATTTTTAAAAATTAGTTAAATCATTGCTATTCAAAGTACAACCTCGGTGGAAAAGGAGTAGGTGTAGCTCCGTGGAAAATTAAAACAATTACTTTAACTGTTTGAGAAATAAACCAAAATAGCTTCAATTATGCTCAATTGAGAAAAAAGGTTTGTTTGCATCTATTTTAGCTGACTCAAGGATATGTGTAACATGTACATCTATATCTTATGGGTAAAATGCCAGGAGAGCATCAGGAGTGTCCCTGAACATAAAACAAATTAAATGAGGAGAGAGGGTTGGGTGTAGTCTAGTGATGTTATGTTTCTAAACACATCCAACAGAGAAAAAGCCAGGGAGCTGTTGCCAGAGCAGGTACTGGCCCCCGCCAACCATTCAACCAGTGATCCTTCCAAGCAACCCATTTTCCAAATTAGCTTCCAGATTATTTCAAAAGAAACTGACTCCAACAGCAAAGCAACTCCTTTTCCTTAGTAAATGACTTCAGGAAGATTTTTGGTTTTCTCCTCTGTGTGTACTGTTCCAAAGCTCTCCTCAAAAGTCTCTGCCTAAACACTACATTTCACTTCACAGAGATTCTCCTTTCAAGAGCTGTGTGGGCCAGGAATGGGTCTATAATTTTCATTTAGTTCTGTTGGGTTTCCTTTGGTGGACAGAAATGACACAATTCACATCTGGAAGCATAGTTTAAGGAATAAATAGAGTATGCCAAATGCAACAGAATTAAACCCCCAGCTATTTCTAGGCGATAATAATGGTAATAATAAAAATAACAAGGATAGTTTGTCATTGGTTCACAGAAGATTATGAAGGATTAACAACTATTCATAAATTATGTCTTGGGACGTCCAGGTTGCTCAGTAGATTAAGTGTCCAACTTCCACTTAGGTCGTGATCACACAGTTCATGGGTTCGAGCATCACATCGAGCTCTGTGCTGACAGCTCAAAGCCTGGAGCCTGCTTCGGATTCTGTGTCTCCTTCTCTCTCTGCCCCTATCCCACTTGCTCTTTGTCTCTCAAAGATGAATAAACGTTAAAGAAAAAAAGGTTTAAAAAATTGTGTCTTTTTATAATCACAGAATTCCTGTGTGGTGAAGGTCGTTGTTTCCAGTTTACTCATGTGGAGAATAAGGACACGAGAGGTTATATTGATTGCTTAAGGGCCAGGGCTAGTGAGGATTTGAACTCAAGTCTGTCTATCCCCAAATCTATTTTTTATGACCTCATACTACTTTTGTTTGTCTCAATTAAAAGAAGAATAGGTGGTCTGTAGTAGATGGCATTATTGACCGTGATTCTTAAACCTCCCTGTACCCACACTCTTTGCCATGTGACTTCGGAGCTCCTCCCACTACAGAAGCAGAGTCTATTTCCTCCAGTCTACCCCTTTGATCTTGGGTTTGGCCATTTGACTTGCTTTGGCCAATACAGTGAGGCAGAGGTGACATCGCACTAGTAGCTCTTGGGCCAGGCTTTCATTGACCCTGATCCACCTGCCTGTCCTCTAGCACCTTCTCATGGCTATGAGAAGAGCATGCCCTGCTAGCTTGCTGGTCCCAGGAGGAGTACAAGGGAGATGCGGGACAGAGCTGCTCTGGTTGACCTGCTAATCAACCTCAGATGATCCAGAGATGCATGAACGCTAATAATGATTATTGCCATTTGAGTTTTGGGGTGTTTTTAATAATTACAGTGGCAACAGATACCCTCTATCTGGTCAGTTTTGAAGAGTGTGTGCTAAATGAATGGGTATGCTTGCCTGCCCACACACACACCTATACACACACCTAGTTGAGTATGAGTCTTGCTGTCTTAAACTCAGATAACCACTTAGTGCAAATAAATTTATTATTATCAAAGAAGATGAAGTTTTAGTATTATTTTTCTTTAGAAAACTGTAACCATTCCATTTATTTTTTGGTCCCCCCATTAAAAGCCAAGGAGATGTTTTAAGATAGCTTAGCAGCTTAGCTCTGGCTTTGGTCTTTGGTGGATTTTACCTGATAACTGACACTTAACAGGACCCTCTTTGCACAACTGACATATCTCAGTAAGAGGGAGGCATCTTGACCCCCGCAGGGCAGTGACAGTTCAGTGCTCTCTGCTGAATCCCATCCTGGTTGTTCTCAGATGTAGGACTACCTGAGGTGGTTTTGACTTTGAACAAGATCAGCAGTGATGAGTGAATGTGAATTGGGAAGTAGCTTTGCAACATCAAAGTCTGCCATCAAGTGGTATCATGTCATTCTATGATATAAGACACCAGACAAAGGCAAAAAGCAGAAAGAAGTGCACATAGATACATTCGCACACACACATGCGCACACACACACACACACACACACATACACATTTCACAAGGCATTTGAAGCTGTTCTCAGATTGTGATTAGATCAGAGTCATTTCTTTATAACTTTGGCTTTTGGTATATTGACCTATCTGGACTTGCAATGAATATTTGATACAGTAAAAGCTTCATTCTTAGACTATGACTAAGTCTATAAGATGAGGTGGAGAACTGGCTTAATTTTGACAGAAAACACATCCAAAAATTCTGTTTAGCAGAGTTTATGTTATTCCCACTGAGAAGAATAAATGTGGGTCAGTTGTTACAAACAAATACAAGCTGATGCGTTCAAAGGCTATGTAGTTTTATGGCCAATGGATTCATTTGAAGTAATGTTTCCTTTTATAATTTATTAATAAAAATGTACACATTACAAGAGTTGGTAATCTGTGACATATGCCCTAATTTGCTAATATTGAAATGGGAAATAAACATATTTGTATTTGATTTGGGCTAGATTTTTAGCAAGATTTATGTGATTTCACTGACATATTGAAGAGTTTCCTTTGTAAATGGGAAGGTTCCAGGGTTTAGAAGAAAGATATGCCTTGGTGGTTTTGGGGGAGAACATACAGGAGATGTTGTCTCTAGAAGAGAGGCTGGAAGTGGTCATCCAGGAAGGAAGCAAACAAGTATTTATGACCCATTTTGAAGTTTTTCTCTTCTGCATTTTGTTAAATTTTTTTTCTGTGATACTGACCTGGTTAGGATGAACACATGAAATTACTAACAAATCCTGATTCAGTTGACTGTTATTTGAATATTTGTTCTGTATTCATCTTTCAAAACCATGTTGAAATCCATAGTTCTCTGAAGCTGCTGATGGGTTTCCCCAGTTTCTCTCTTTCCGCCAACATTTGCTTCTAACACAGCCTTCAGAGAGATTTTTTAAGCACACGTTATATTAATTCCTTGCTCAGAACCCTTCAATGGGTTCCTAGTACCCTCTGAGTAAAATCTAAATGTCACATCTCAGCCTACAATGACCTTTAAGATTTAGTCCCTTCTAATCTCACCATTGTTTTTTTCCTCCTGCTCTCTGCTCTGTTCACTCTACCCATGGTGACCTTCCTGCTATTCCCCAAACATCCCATGTTTGTTCCCCACTCTGAGCTTTTCACTTGCTGTTCCCTCTGCCTGGAATATCCCCATGCCCATCCTACCAGATCTTCACTGGCTTGTGTTCTCATTTCTTTCAGATTTTTTTTCTCCAATGTCACTCCTCAAAGAGATATTCTCTAGCTACTTGATCTAACATGGCACATCACTCATTATGGGTTCTTACTATTGACCTTCATTGCAGTGCAATTGGCCACCCCTGACAGCTGGGTGCTTATCTCTAGGAGGGTGATTCTGGATGCAGTGGCTAGCTTTTAACACTTATTATCTTTTCAAAAGCAGAGAAAAGGGCTTCTGCTAGTTCAAACACTGAGCTCAGGGCTCTGTTCTTTCCTGCTCAAATTATTATTCTACTAACACTGTTCTGTCTTCTCATGTCTATAACAATTCAACATATGGACCAATGTGGCTTCCACATTATACTGATGACTCACCTATTTACCAATGATGTATGCCTTAATTTGCATTACAGACCCTCATTATAGCAGAGTGCATTGTATAAGTTTGTAAATGTAGGGAAAATGCCTCAGACCAACTGGAAGGATGCATGCAAATTGATTACAGTAAGAAGGGAGATTTTTTCAATTCATTTTGCCTCCCATTACTCTTCACATACTGTTTGCATATATTTGTGTGTTTCTTGTGTTAAAGAGAGTAAACCAAAAGCTAGTGAGGCCCAAAAATGAAATAGAGTGAACATGTTCACAAAAGCGAGGAAGAAATATGACAAGAGATAGACATTTCACAGATACACACATACACGTGTGCGGGTAGGTAGGTAGGTAGGTAGGTAGAGCTCCTCCTTGGCATGACTTCATTCAATATCTCTTTCATGTTGCAGTGACAATGTATACTTTTTATACTTTCAAGAAAAGCAGGTATAATACAATGCACATACTTGTAATTTTGGCATCCTTTCATGGAACCATAAAATATTCAGGAACAAGAGGGGACAGACAGAGAGAGACACTAAAGGTAGAAAGTGGAAAAAGAAAATAAACATCACTCTTCTTCCTCTATTTAAAAACAACCCTGGGAATATTGGTGTATTTCTTTTGTGTCTTTCATTTGCCAGTTGTGTTTCCTCCCAGTAAAGCATGCTTTTCAGTGCCAGTCTCCTCACTGATTTCACAGATTCAGAGAGTTTGTCTAATTTTTTGTACTGCCTGGAAATCCCCAAAGTGCTATCTCACATTTCTCTCTAGAGACTTCTAAAATCTTTATGTTCTCTTTGGCAATTTCTAAGGAGACTTCTGACCTGGAGATTTATTCTGAGAACCAAAGCTCTGGCCATCAAAAGCCATGTCTATCAGCATCCTTTCTTCTTAGGGTTTCTGCTTCACTGTTTTAAGTCTTAGCATGCTTTCTTCAGAATAGGAACAAACTGATGATCTTTTATTACTTAGGTAATTGACTGTGATAATGTACAATTACAACAATCCTTTCTTACTTGAGACACAGTAATAGTTACCTTTTGCTACATAACAAACCACCCAATATATGTAATGACTTAAAAAACAGATATTTACATCTCATGATTCAGATCCAGAGGTCTCTCAGCATGATGCCTCCACCTCCAGCTGCCTACTCCATGCTTGTTCCCGTTGTAGCAAAAGGGATCCAAAGAGCGAGAGAGGACAAACCCCAGTAAACAAGCGCCTGATTTCTAGTCTTTGATTATGTCATTTGCTACTGTCCCACTGACCAAGCCAAATTGTACGTCCAAGCCAAATTGTATGCCCAAGCCTACATTTAAGGAAGGAGCCCATCCACATAGTCATGGGAAGAACTACAAAGAATTTGTATGTACTTTTGAAATCAACCACAGACACCAAAAATGACAGGGTGACTTGTTCTCTTTTCTAAAGGTTAGTAGGTAGCACAAAATGCATACTTTCTCTAGACAATCTGTAATTACATTTTATATGTCCTCTTCCTCCCTTTATCCTCCCTTGTATAGATCAGTTTCGGGAGGAATAGCAGAGCCCTTGTGGTGTACCACATTCTGAGAATACTGGTGACAATTTTTTCAACCCAGGACCTTGTTTCAGGTTGCGGTCTGGACACTGCACAATCTAGGAGGTGCTGTCCAGACCATATTCATAGTAATACGGTATATTTATTACAAAAATTTCTTAGCAGAGATAGTTATATTTCTGGAGGGAGGAACATTTTTTTTCTACCTCTTACAGAAGTGACTTTTTGGCTTGTGACTTATGCTGACAAGCCCATCTTTCTTCCAAATGAAGAGAGACTTGTTACCATGAATGGCAAAGAAGTCACGATTTGCATAGATTATCTTTAGCTGCTCCTTTCTCCTACCCTGAAGTGCTTGTCTTCTTCTGATTCCTAAAGCACAAGTCACCCTAGTCTTAATTGATAGATTGCATTTATTTTATTCATATTTACAGGCCAAAAATTTCAGAAAAATTTTAATTTTTTTAAATTTATTTTTGAGAGAGAGAGAAAGAGAGAGCGCACATTAGCAGCAGAGGGGCAGAGAGAGAGGGAGACACAGAATCAGAAGCAAGCTCCAGGCTCTGAACTGTCAGAACAGAGCCCGACTCGGGGCTTGAACTCACAAATGGTGAGATCATGACCTGAGCCAAAGTTGGACGCTTAACTGACTAAGCCACTCACATGCCCCTCAGAATTTTAAAGTATGTTTTCTATGTTGTTTGATTTTCCCAATCTGATGTTGTTTTTCTCTGGACTCCATTTTGTTTGCAGTTAATCATTAAATGATTTTTCCATATATATATATATATATATATACACACACACACACATAAATAATAAATAAATATAATATAAATATAATATAAATAATAAATAAAATATATATTTTATTATATATATAAAAATATTAAAATATGTTTAATATTTAAATAAACTACTAAAATAAACTATTTTTAAATTTTAAATGTTTTGTGTATATTTTGTATGTAAATATATTTTTATATATTCTGTATTTTGTATTTTTATAACATATATATATAAAAAATAAAATATAAAAAATATAAAATAAAATAATAAAAATGTTATAGTGTTGTGTGTCAAAACTGGAAGCCTTAGGTGTAGGTTGGAGATCTGGGATGTACTACAATCAACTAAGCATGTTCAGTGTGCTTCTATTTCCTGGAAGTTTAATGCTGCATGTTGTAGCTCATATGAAAAAGCCAGCTGTATATTTTAATACACTATGTTCTATTCTAATATAAAAACACTTCATTATTGGGGCTTTTAATTCTGCATTTGTACCATTTATTCCAAAACATTTATTTGTACTGAGAATCCTTTCAGAAGATTTTACAGTCCTTCGTTTTTATCCAATTGACAAATTCCATTCTAGCAACTTTGGAATCTTTGACATAACATCACAGTGCAATTGTTGGATTAGGAAGAAGTGCAGATAACTTTATAATTTATTTCTATGTTAACCAAGATTTTCCATCCTTGGAAATAGGTAACATGAAGCATACACACACACACACACACACACACACACACACACACACACATATATGCATACACACATATATATTTATATATTTATATACACATATTTATATTTATATATATATATATATATATATATATATATATATATATATATATATATAAAGCTGTACCTTAACTTAGAATTACCTATGGTATTAGGGTGGATTGCAAAAAGAAAATGAAGCAATAGACAGGAAATAAATGGGTGTGTGAGTGTGTGTGTATGTAGCATTACAGTCATTACAAAAACTAACTCTGAGCCTCTATGTTGACTTCCTTTGACACAGTCTAAAGGATTCTAAAATTTCTTTCTGAGTGGGGTAAGGAACAAGTAAAGTCAGAAGAGGTTTAAGTTCAATCTCATCCTGAGAAGGTGTTGGTTGAAAATTAAAAATACACATCATTCAATGATAACTGGCTCAAATTTCTTAAAATATTAAAATTCCCAAGTGGGCACACACATGCATGTGCATACATGCACACACACACACACACACACACACACACGCAAAGAGATGTTTTGTTTTTGCATTTGAAGAAAGTGAATGGTAGGTTTATCTTGCCCACAAGTAAAATAATGCAAAATAATGCTGTATAACAAACTATCCTAAAACTCACTGGCTTATAGCAATAAGTATTTATTTATTTATTTATTTATTTATTTATTTATTTCAGGTTGTTTAGAGCATCTGTGCCTCAGGCTTGGTCACTTGACCTTGGTTGGCTTCAGGCTACAGTCCTGAAGGAAGGGCTCAGTTCTACTCTATCCATGCCTCTTACTCTAAGGCTCAAGACAAAAGGCAGCAACTTGTCCTGGAACATACTCTTCTCCTGGCAAATAAACATGGAGCTGAGCCAAATACCCAAGCATATTTAAGGTTTCTGCTCATGTCACATCTGTTGACAGTTTTTTGACCAAAGCAAGTGTTATGCTCAAACTCCAAGTCAATGAGGTATAAAAATGTATTCTGTCCACGAGGGCATGGGAAGTGCCATAAATATTTACAGAATAATAATCCACTGTTTCACGTTCACCTAAAAAATATTATAAACTGAAATGCTTATAGATACTGGCAGGAACCATTTGAGTCTAGGTGGGGAATGAAGCAAACAGCCTAGGGAAGACACCATCAGAAAAACATGGCAGAAACAGCTTCACGGATTATTGCTTTGCAGGAATTCCCAGGGAATTTCTGCCAAATATTTGATTTTTAGAAGGAGGACATAGAAATTCAGTATCTTATGTTAAAACGTTTTGTTTTTAAATGTTGGAAAGCAGCTTACTTTTGAAAAGTTATGTTTGAGCCAAACAAAACATGCCTGCAGACCAGATATAATTTGAAGTCTGCCATTTTCAACCTTTGACCAGAAGTCTCTTTAGATTACCAATATGCAACCCTACAATTACACACTTAAGAAAGTTTTAGAATCTTTCCTTTGTGTTCAACAACAGCAAGGCCTTCATTTCACTTTACCGCAGGCAGGGTTAACATTGGTCAGATTCTTTGGCCTAATTCCTCTGTAGGTGTTTTCTAAAAATAAAAATAAAATAAAAAATGTGCATATATAATGGTACACTGTTACAGTGCTAGAGAGGTACATAGTTTACACAGTGCTTTTAAGTACCTGCGTTGATTTAACACTCACAGCAAATGGTGCTATTATCATTTTGTAGATGAGAAAAACAGCTAAGGATGATATGATTTTCCCAAGGTCATAGGATTAAGGTCATGGCAGATGTAAGATTCTAGGTCATTTAGCTCTTTCTCAAATGGTGAAGAAGTTAGAAAATCACAGATCTACAGAACACCAAAGCTATTTTGACTATTGGCCTAATTTGATTCTAATATTTAATATGTAGTAGAGTGACATGTTCTAATATCTTCTATTTTAGACATTCAAATCCTTTCTCTGATGGAGAGCTAGTGAAAGCCCCACAAGATAATCATGATGCTGCCATTATCCTGTTTTGCACTCTCAGTTACTTGTGTCTTTACTCTCAGCTCTTGTGTCTTTAAACCTCATTCCCATCAGATGATTAGATAATGATTATCTTGTCTAGAAATAATTGGTTTTGTTTTGTGGTTCCACTTGACCCCTAGTGACATGATGCAGTTTAAGAATGTCACAGATGTTAAACTGTAAAGTGGAGAATGCTATTTTTTTTAATCAGAGAGATATGGTGTTTCAGTGTCTAGTACATGTTCCTAAAAATGAGGGAACAGAGATTGATTTTGCCACAAATCAGCTATGTGATTTTCAGCTGTGACCTCTCATTTTCCTGTCTGGATTCTCTAAGCAAAAGTAAGATCATGCAAAAACAGTGAGAGTTCTTTGGAAAGATGCAGTTTTAATCCAAGTTCATGTTACTAATTAATTAATCAATCAGATCAATTCCCTGTTAACTCGTTCTAACAGTAAAAGCTCTGTTAGCCAATTATATTACAGTAATTTATTTTCATATTTAATAGAACAGTGCAGCATTTCAATCATAGATTGATAACCTAAGAATTATAAAGTTCAAACAGTATACAAGTGTTGTTTTTTTTTTCTTCCTCTGAAGATTGCTGATAACAGATATCCTTTTAGGAGGTGCTGACTCTGTCCCACAAATGATGAGTAATACAAAATAGTGACTAGATGTTATGAACAGTATTGCACTTGAGAAAAGTCACCATCATTCCCAAAGCAAAGTTCACAAAATAAGAAAGAAGAAGATGGAGAGACGCACTTCCCATTTAATTTCCTTTGCCAGTATTTTGCTGCTGTTTTGTTTTTAATATCTCCCTTGAAGCAGAGAGTCAAATGCCTTCCATCAAAGGAAAGCAATAGTGATATCCATTTTGCAAATAGTAAAATCTGTGTGATTGCATGGCTGCTAAAAAGGAGAATATTTTCTCTCTTTCTTCCTGTGTTTCTTTCCTATAATAAAATAGGTTCCTTTGGAGGTCAAAGGATTCTGCTATTTCTCTTTGCATGCTCTAAGACAGTTGTAATGGCCTGCTTTGAAACTTGTTTTGTGTTTGGGGGAGTTTTAATAGATGGTATTAACTAGTGCCTGAAGGGGGCAAAAGTTATCTATATGTAAAAGCAGTGAAGTTATAGGAAAGTAGCTAAGCAATTCAAGAGAGTTATGTTAATTGCTCTTTCAAAATGCTTGGTCCCCTGTGGTTGAAGCCTGAGGCCTCTGGAGTTCACTTTTCTCTCAGTGACACCATTTCATTTCTTTTCCTGTTTATTCTGTGCCTTTTAGAGTTTTCCAGTCCCCTTCTCCCTTTGAAATGTCAAAGACTGTCCCCAGGAGGATCCAGTTCTGAGCACTTCTGTCTACTTCTGAACACTTTCTGGAGATTCTGAAGTTTCAGAATTCCCATGAGGGCTAGTGAAGATCCACATCCCTCCCATAATGCCAAGTAGTAAAGTAAAGAGGAAAGGCTTTCAGTTCAGAGAAGGTCTTCCTGACTGGGGAGCCAGGTGGATGGCGATGATGGGGCACTGGCCAGAGAGGAGGACAGCTTACTGGGCTGCCTCACCCCAGCATTTTCATACCCATTTGCTCAGAAAGAACTGCACAGAAAATAAAGTTTCAGGGGGAAAAGGAAAGAATAAAAGTATTTTGTGTGGGAAGCGTGATCTTTTTCCCTCCATCATTTTCTGCAGGAAAAAAAAAAATTTAAATGTACTAATGACTTTCTAAGGACAATATGACTATATGAATGTGACCAAATTTGCATTCATTTTGAATTTGATCCTAATCATACATATGTTTAAATTGGCTGTGCTGCTATGTAAAATCATAGACTATGAAATACTTTGTTAGATTATGAAATATTTGACAAATGACGGGGGACTTGCTAAGAAGGTGGCCTCCGAAAAGACTGCCGTATTTCTTGAACTTGAGATCCTCTGAAACCCCAAACTAAGAATAAAACTGGCTTCTCATAATTGATGATTAGAAGTACCCAGACATAAAGGAATGAATTATAACAAAAGTGGCAAAGTGTTCATAGTTCCACGTTGAATCAAAGCCAGATGGTTAGGCACTTATAAGTATAGAATTCCAGGCCTGGTATCTCAGACCTGAAGCCCTAGGGTTTGTAGGTCCTACAGATGTGCTCCACTTGGCCAGCATAAGGCTGCCTCCATTTCCACCATATTTTAAAAACTGAATGAAGTTATTGACAATGATTAACAATGGAATATTTCACATAGAATTCCAGATTTCTGACTTTCCTTGGAAGACCTAGCCATCCCTGCCCAAGAACTGAATAGCAGCTACTGCTTTTGTTATAGCCTGCACTCACCAGGTCTACATGGTCACATCTAAACCCCCTACCTGACCCCCCTAGCCACCCTCACACACACACACACACACACACACACACACCCTCAACTGTCTGATTCTTGTTACCTTTCACTTATCTCCCTGACATGCTGGGCCACCACTGCTGTTTTGTGTATAAGGCACCCTCAACAATATCCTAAGATATTCTCTGGAGTAATGAACTATGTTTATCTGGGAACCTTCTCTCACCCCAAGGACGAGGTGATCTACCTTAGTGTCTCTGCTGGCTGATACTGACTCCTCCCCTCCCCAACCGGTGCTGCCTCCTAATTGTAGATCCCAAGCTGTCATCTTGACACCTTACTCCAGGCCACTCAAATGTCAAATTGCTAGTCATTTAAATAAGATCATATAATAAAAAATTGAACTGCTGGGCAGTGATGATATACACTGACGCTACTAATATATACACCTACGAGGCTTGTTCTCTTTCTAAACTAGATGACAACAAGAACACCTCCTTTTAAAGGTTGATATTTGCAGACCTGCCCAATGACAGCATATTCACTCCAAAAATAAATTTCTATTTCACAGGAGGTGGGGGGAAAAAAAGGAAAACCACATTTCATGTCTTGATTACTCAACAAGAGACTGTATTGATGACACAAGTTGTCCTGAGCTAGGTAGTGATTATATTTAAGTGCCATAGAAGATTTTCTTGGAAGAGATTGCAATCACTCTAAGTACTTCGCATTGCATTGCTTACATGAAAGGAATGCAGCTGAGATGAAAAGAAACCTCCTTAGTATAGATTAGTTTGTCTATTGTCCATTAACTATGAATGAAAGTTGAAATCCAGCTCATTGTGATGCAGTGCTGGATTCTATAAAAACAACAGTCCTTGTTTGAATAACTGCAGAATATCTCCTGAGCTTTTTTGCTGGAGTGGTTACTTGTTGAGGTTATAGGAATTTAGGGACATAACTTCTTGCTACTAGCATAAATATGTTGTGATATACACATATGTATGTATACACACAGATCAGACTATACAGGTGGTGGGTGTGGGTGTGTGCGCATGTTTCGGAGGCTCTCCTACTTCAAGCAGCATCTCCTCTTTTATCTGGTTTTATATGATGGGATCATGCAAGATTATACTTAAAGAGAAAATGCTGGTGTTCATAAGCAAAATTTAGAAAAACGCTAATCGAGTCCAGCTCTTCTATTTTCTGCATGGGGAAATAATACTACGAGATGTGATGAGACTTTTCGAAGAGACTTTTTCAAAGTCACAGACTGGTTGGTTTAACAGCCAGGTTTAGAACATAAGGCTCAAAATCCCTAGTCGGGTCTTCTTTGTATTCTATTGGCTAACATTTACTGAGTGTTTGCTTTCTGCAGAAACTGTGCCACGCCTGAATTATCTCAGTTAACAATCCCACTAATGCCATGAAGTCAATATTATCCATTTAGAGATCAAAATAAGTCCTCAGGGGGATAAGTAATTTGGTCAAAGTCACAGACCTACGAAGTGCAGTCAGAATTAAAGTCTAGCTAAATCTGATTCCAAAGCCACTAACTGTTCCTTTGACCACTTTTCTCTACCGTCTTTATAACCATGTTTATCCAAGATGGTAAGATAAAACATAAAATCAAACTTATGTGTGTTTCTACATCCATGCATAGAATTAAAAACCATATTTCATCATGACATTTTAATTAAATACTCCATACTATTCTGAATTCCATTCTTGAAGAATTGTCAGACTTGAAACTATCAGGTCCCTGAATCCAGAACCTGTGAGGTTAGAGCTGAGAATTCTGCAGATGATTGTAGAGACTGATTCCCATGGATCTGAGGAGATAATAAAGCACATCTTGGTGTGTCATGTTACCAATCAATACAGGGTATTGACAGTGAGCCCACACCAGGAGAGATGGGAAAATGGTACTTGAAGAGTAACCATGAAAAACCAACTGGAAAACAAATCCAACACAACAGAGTTTGGAAGAGTCACAGATAGGGGCCTGAATGGCACTATGCTCACCAACCCAACCTTTAAACAGCTTAGAAGAACTTAATCCTAGTTAAACTCTGCTGAAAACACTATGAGAGATACTGAGTTACCTCAGTAGAATCCCATTGGATAAGGACAGATGAGGCTGGAGGGCACCATGGCAATGTCATCTCCCTGTTTGCACAAAGACACAATTCAGTCTCTCGGAATTGCTAAATGAAGGATGATTATGTCAGCCCCTGTTCAAAATGTCTAGAGTCCATTCCAAAAACATGTGGACCAACTCATTTCCAGAAATCTACTATTGCCCAACCCCTTGAAGTGCTCATTCAATTTGGCTTTGTCTGCACATAGGAAAATAATGTGCAAAGAGAAGTGTTTCAGTAGCTAATATAGGTCTGAAACCATTGACCGGTCATTTCAGGAAACAATGTTCTTTAGCTAAATGGGATGCTCAGAATCTGTAGTGTATGTAGGTTTGGGGTCAGTAGTGTTCCTACAGGATGCCACGTACAAAGACCACCACTGAGTTAGGAGCCGTCAAACATGCCATTTAGAATAACAAAATCAGCTATGGAGGTGAGACTTATGGAGGCAATATTAAGTCTTTCAGGTAACCACTGTAACATTTAGTGCACCAAAATAATTAGTTACTAATTGGTACCTCCGCCGTCGTTCTATGTGGATGAGTTCCTGTGGCCCATCTGAAGGGAACTGTGGAAAGGAAAATTCATAACCCTTATCAATACAATCACTTGAATCGTAATGAAGAAAATATGTTGTAATTTGTAGCTCATAAAAATAGTGAGTGATTTTTAGATATTTCAAAAAGGTTTTTTAAAGTTAATGTGTTGTGCTCCTCTGTGAACTGAAGGATTAAAGTGCTTTTAGAAGTACTGTTTTGCTTTAAATAGCATTTTTGTCAAAGTACTTAAGTATTAAAGATTATTATATCTGATCTAATTTCTACTGTCTCCACATGATTCCATGCACAGTTTCAGAGCAACAGAGATTACATATATACTATCTTTTACAGGAAGAATGAGCTTATTTTTTTTCATAGTGGTTCCCAAGCTTAAGATAATTCAACAGTAAACCCCATCGTGTACCCTAGACATCAGCAGCCCCATAATTACAGCTGAATCCAAGTTGACATCAGGGAAATTTTTGCTTCAAAGTTTTTGAGATAGCAGAGGAGGATTTTATGAGATTATTTTAATCCCTGGTTGCATTTTACTCCCCAACATAGCCTGAAATTTAGCTGGACACCTTTTAACCCCAAACATTTAATTATTTTACTTAAGCTACAGTGATTATAAAATACAGAATGATAGAAATGAGGGAATTGTTAGCCTAGACTGTTCAACATGAGAAGGGATTTTGTTCATCCCAGTGGATTTATTCTCCACAAGCACATTGTGAGACCAATTTTATGCTGTATTCCTCTCTTTGGTTGTTCTTCCCACCAGTGACAAGGTCTATATGGATCCATGTCTTCTGTTCTCCCCTTGAAGCTTGGTGTTTTTCAGGTTTCTCTCCTGGGTCCTCTTCCTAGCTCATCTTGTCTCTTCTCTCATCTTCTGCTTCTTCACATGCTCATCTTCATTCATACTTGTGAACATCATGTATATGCTTTTAACTCAAGACTTGTATCTTCACCCCAAATCTGTCTACTGGCCTGAAGATCTCCAACCATTGATTTCGTGGTTCCACTGGATATCCCAATGATTCATTGAAGATGACATTTCTGGAACTTAATTCTTCATGTACTATACTGAAAATACATACTTAGGTTTTTCCTCTGTGAGCTGGTGATGCTGCACCTTCCCAATTGCTAAAGTTAGACCTTAAGATTTACCTTAGACAGTGCCCTCCTCTCACCAAGAATACTTAATCAGTGACCAAATCCCATCAAGGCACTACATTAAAAAGAAACTCAAATTGGTTTTCTCATTTACATTCCTTATTAGACATTTGTATATCATTTTGAAGAGGCCAACTTGGGACATTTCTCTTCCACCATCGCATGCCTGTGTTGTGAAATAGACTTTTGTCTGTTCTCCCTGACTCCAAATTTGTTGTCTACCTCCTGCACTGTTCTTCCAAGATGCTGCCAAAGGGATCTATGTAATATGCAAACCCAAGCATGTCCTTTTTCTGGTAGTCTGCATCAGGTAGAGGGAAAAGCCCAAAATTCTTAACATGGGCTAAAAGACTCTCATGATTTTTTACCTCTCCAGTCTTCTCTGTTACCAATCCATTCTATGGTCTTAATGACCCAGCCATATTGAATTTCTTAGTGCTTCCCAAGTGTACCATGCTTCCCTGCGCTTCTTTGCGTCCTCAGAGGCCATGGCATATGCCTTGATTCCTAAAACTGTGGTCATGAAAACCCACTTCTGATACTTTTCTGGCATCTATAGACCATGTAGTTAATCAGCTCTTTCCATGTTTTTACCTTGGTATCCTCTAGAAGCTTCCATTGCTGTATAGATGGTTCTCGGCTTACAGCAGTTTGACATCTTTTTGGCTTTATGATGCAAAAAAGAAACAAAAAAGAAACAAACAAAAAAACCCCGCAGTACATTTAGTAGAACCATTCTTCAAATTTTGACTTTTGATCTTTTCCCAATATAATACTCCATTGTGATGCTGAGCCAGGAGCAGTGAGCTGCAGCTCCCAGTCAGCCACACCAGCAGGAAGATAAAAAACCCATCTGCTGGCATCCATTCTGTATCTGTACAACCATCCTGCTTTTCACTTTTAGTCCAGTAGTCAACAAATCACAAGATATCCAATACTTTATTATAAGATAGACCTTGTGTTAGATGATTTTGCACAACCATGGGCTAATTTGAGTGTTCTGAGCGAATTTAAGGTGAGCTAGGCTAAACGATAATGTTTGATAAGTTGGATGTGATAAATGTATCATTTTTAATTTTTTTATGTTTTTTATTTATTCTTGAGAGAAAGAGAGAGACAGACAGACAGACAGAGCATGAGCAGGGGAGGAGCAGAGTGAGAGAGGGACACAGAATCGGAAGCAGGCTCCAGGCTCTGAGCAGTCAGCACAGAGCCCGATGCTGGGCTTGAACTCACCAGCCATGAGATCATGACCTGAGCTGAAGTTGGACTCTCAACCAACTGAGCCATCCAGGTGCCCCTAAATGTATTTTTGACTTATGAGATTTTCTTTTCCTTTTTAAAAAAAATTTTATATTTATTTTTATTAAAATATTATTATTATTATTAAAAATATTAAATAGTTTTAATATTTGGGAGACAGAGAGACAAAGTGCAAGCAAGGGAGGGGCAGAGAGAGAAGGAGACACAGAATCTGAGCAGGCTTCAGGCCCCGAGCTGTCAGCACAGAGCCCCACGCGGGGCTCGAGCCCACAAAGTGTGGGATCATGACCTGGGCCAAAGTTGGACGCCTAACCTAATGAGCCACTCAGGTTCCCCGACTTACAACTCACCATGGGTTTGTAATGATGCTCCTCATTAGAAGTCAAGGGCAATCTGTGCACTCATTTTGCCTACTAGCCTGGGAGCTTCTTGGAACTACTTTTCATGCATTTCTTTATCTCCAACAGTAGATATGATGCCTTTCACATAGTTATGTGCTTACATATTTGTTGAGTGAATAAATGAATGAGCTATGCAGGCCCTTTAACACAGAGAACATTTTCTACTTTCACTTGATGAAATCAATGGCATTTTTCTGGACTCTGTGTGAGAGTGATATCATGAATCTACCTTACAGATGACAAAAGACTCGGAGAAGCTCCGTAACTTTCCAAAGGCATACAGCTACTGTATGTCTGGTCATCTCTCACTAAGTTTATTTTTGCCCTGTATGAACTTAGGGGAGTTATTTCACCTGTTTGTGCTCTATTTTCCACATGTGTAAAATGAAATAACAATAATATCTACCTCCCATGGGTGTGATGATCAAATGAGTTATTACATCTGAAAGCATTCCATAATAGTCTTGGCACATATTAAGTACTCACTAAATTAATTGTCAGAAATATCACTAATATCACCTTTAATAAAGAAGACCAGAATTACCAGATAAGTTATTTCATTGCCATTTAGCATGTTGTTTTATCTAAGAAGTCAGATGATTTGTTGTTCAAACTTTTTTTAGGTAGCTCCTAATGATAGCTGAGAGGTTTGGAGAGTCTGAAGAAGTAGAAAAACATACACTTTGCCATGTAACCCCTGACATTAGCACTTCGGTCTACGAGTATGAAACTGAGGAGAGGGATGATAGACCAGAAGTCCAAACACAGGAAATTAAGCTACCTTAATATTAACCATTCACCTGTACTTTAAGTATTAATAATTCTGGGAACCCGTGGCAAATCTATATTCAGGGTTAAATAAAGTGAAAGTCTCAGATGCCTGCTCTATGTATATGTTTACTTCTCTATTGGATGAAAATGTTGTTAGATATTTTCAACAAGCATTTAGTACAATCATTTAGAAGTGACCACTAGAGAGAGAATAGAAAGAAAAGCCATTTATGGCTCATGTGCTGTCTTATAAAAGGACCTTAGTTTTCTGGAATAGTATAAAGGTTCTAGGTGCTGATAGTTCTACACAGCCTAATCAAACAAGGATTAAGGAGCTCTGAGTAAAAGAAAAAGACACAAGAGCAAAGAGGATTGGGGAGGAATGGAAGAAATAAGCAACTAGAAATAACACAGGGGACAAGCACTTATGATTTAATTTAAGCTGATCCTTTAATAGCCTTATCCCAAGGGGATCCTGGGAGTTACCTAGGGACTTGACATTAGTATTCAGAGAACATTTGGAGTTAACACCATCCTTATTGTTGAAATTCTCCCTGGAGTTGTTTGAATACACCTTGATACTGATGCTCTAAAAAGCTATTATACCCTGTATGTATTAAATTGCAAAACAGCTAAATTAGAGGTGCTCTTGAATTTTAATTGAATTAAACAGGAATTTTGTGCCTGGTGCCTCAATCCTAAGGGTGGCTCCACTGGTTAACCCAGGAGTTATGATATTTAGCTAACAAAGTGACATGGGCTGTCCACTGAGATATATTTGTTTTGTTTAATTTAGTGGGCTTCTGTGAACCCCAAGCCAATAACAGTTAAAAAGGGTTCCTGTATATCCAAATATCAAGTAGCAACAGGAAAAGTGTCTCGTGCAGCCAAAGGCACTTCAAGGTGTACTAAACAGCTGGCCAGAAACCGATGACAATCTCCCCCCAACTTGAGGAATTTGACTTTTCCTCCACAGCTGCTGGGTCTAAGGATAAAGTTCAGAAAAACAGAAAGAAATCACATCTCCTGCTACTTCTTCCCTCGAGAACTTCTTCGCCAGATAAAGAAATAAAGCCGTATGACTCTCACTATTGTAGAAAATACAGCCAAGGTTTTCCCACAGAAAATGGCCTAGAAGCCATTGCAACTGTCTCACATTGTGCACGGAGGGATCTCCGCTCAGTCTGTGTGGGAACCTTATTGATAGTATTGCTATGTACTGCGATACCTGACTTGTAAGACAAAAGGGAAAAGATAAATTATAATGCATTTTGACATAGGGGAACACAGAGCATTTAGCACAGAGAAGTTGCTCAATTACGAAATCACCTCTTGTGAAATTATATATTTTTTAAAAAATGTATCTCTCTTCCCAGGGAATTGGCCTCTGAATATAAATCTTTCACTGGATTAATACTTAAATACTTACTTATTAATACTTAAATACTTACTTATTTAAATACTTACTTATTAATACTTACTTATTTAAATACTTAAATACTTACTTATTTAAATACTTTAATTAAATACTTTAATACTTACTTATTTAAATACTTAAATACTTATTTAAATATTTACTTATTAATACTTAAATACTTACTTATTTAAATACTTAAATAAGTAAGTACCACTGTGATTAACCAACATCCTACGGCCTAGCCCATTTCTGCCTTCTAACATAGAGCCTAGAGGGAAGACACATGTTAAAAAAGTAAACAGAAAAATAAGTATTTACATAGGATTCCAGTAAGTATCCTAACAGGACAGTGAACAGTGCTGCCATAAGAGAGAAGAGTGGCTTACATGAGGCTTATTGGTCATCTCTGACGAGGTAGTTTAGCTGTGTCCTGAAAGTTGAGAAAGTGAAACCATTGGGAGAACAAAGGAAAGAGAATAGGCAAACAATAGATTGTGCAGAGACCTCATACTTGGAAAAAGCTGAGCAGGATGCTGGAAGAAGCCCGCTGTAACCAGCAAGTAATGAAAATGGAGAGAGGGAGAGTTCATCTGGTAGGTAGGCAAGGCTCTATCCCATAGGCCTTGAGAATACAGTGGTTTGAATGCGTTGAAGCAGGGGGATTTAAATACCTAAATGCCATTTTAAAATACTCTTGGTGAATGAATTTCTGAATCATAAGCTGGGGGTGGGGTGGGAAACAGAAGCCCCTTGAGAGTGTGTCGTAGTTATGTACAGAAAACAAAAGATGCCTTTGACTAGAGAGGTGTCCACTGATATGGAGTGGACTGATATGTCCACTGATAAGTGGACAGATTCAGTATGCATTGTGGAGGAAAAAATGAGGGATATATACTTATGAACTGAATATGAAGGATGCCAGGTAAGGGACATCTCAGGAATGCCTCCTGGATTTCTGCTCTGAGCTCCTAGGTTTGTGTTCTGGGTGCCTAGGTAGATGTGACTCCATTCGCTGAGTTAGGGAGGATGCTAGTTATACCTTGAATACCTTGAATGTATTCCTTTCCTTCTCCCTCATCCTTCCACCCTCGTTTTTTCTACCAATTCCTATTATCTTTTCATGTTTCTTATGTTCAATAAATATCTACTGAACACAAATAAACATAATGAATTAAAAAAATTTTGAGTCTTTCCAAACACAATATATGCCCAACTAATTTAATCTCACAGCAAAACTTTATGGGAGAGATCCTACTTTACAAGTAAAGAATATGGAGACACAGAGAGCTTAAGTAACATACTTAATGTCACACAACTATATCAGAATTGCTGGGGACAGCAAACCTTTGCCTTTACAAAGTTACAGGCTAATGCAGATGGCAGACTTATAATCAAATAGATACAGTGAAGCAGCAAAGCTGTTGCAATAACTGTATTGATGCCATTCTATGTGATCCAAGTAGGGTGCCTGATCTAGTCCTGGGCAGGTAGAGTCAAGACAGCCTTCCTGGAAGAAGTGGCATCTGAGCTGTACTTTGTTTTTCTGCTTTGTTTTGTTTTCATTTAAGATAAGTATATTAAACTCCTTATATATCAGCACAAATAATATTTTTTTAAAAAATGATTGCATTTTTCAAAATAAAAATAATTTAATGAGGAGTGGTTTTTTTTTGTTGTTGTTGTTTTTTTGTTTGTTTTTTTGCAATTTTGCAAATACTTTTGATGTCAGGCTCCACTTTGAAGTCTCCTGCACTTATGCAGCAGAAGTTAATGAGAGCAAGAAAGTCTTTCCAGGTAAAGGAATGTAGAGGCAAGAAACATCATGGGGTGGGGATAGATGGGGGGTAAGTAATGAGAGCATTCGCAGAATGGAGAAATATACTGGAGACATAGATTAGAGAGGGGTCTGAAATTTGTAATTGGGGTGTTGTTCAATTTGCATTTTACATAATCTCTCCGCTGACAGTATAGAGGATAAATTGGGAGTGGGATCAAGTCAGAAGTCTAGGACTCCAATTTGAAATCTTGTTGTCATTTTTTGTTTATCCGGACAACAATGAGAAATAGTATTAGGAATGAGGAAAACACGAAGAATTTGAAAATTACATGAGGAAGTACATATTAAGAACTTGTCGCAGTTCGTGTATACTAGTGACATAAGAAATGTTATTGCTTCAAATGTTTGTTGTTACTTAAACCATTGTAATGCTTAGTGGCTTAATAGAACTAATATTTGTTATTTCTATTAATTCCATGTGTTGAGTGGGCTCTGGTGTGCAGTCCTGTTCTATGGTTACAACTGCGGTCACTCATGTGGCTGCATTCAGCTTGAACTGGGGTGGGATTGGAGCTCCAAAAGCAACTTTTCTTGCTCGAAGGCTTCTGGTTACATGGCCTCTATTCATCCACTGATCTAGCCTGGACAACATGGAAACTGACATCTGAGAAGGAGCAAGTGGAAACTGCCAGTCCACTTAATCCCTGGTCGGGAAGTCCTAGAGCCATACTTCTCCCACCTTCTATTTGGGTAGAGCCAGTCACCAGACCACCAATTTCAAGGAAAAGGGAAATGTAATCATTCTGATAAGAGGAGCCACATGACAATACAGTGATGGAAGGAATTCTTGGTAACCACATTTGGAGACTATAAACTGTAGTTCCTAACATTCTCTAATGCCAATTTAATTCTTCAAATGGGATTCCTTATTTTTTTTATTAGTTTCATTCTCTAGCTCTGCAGGCTCCCTTTCTAACTCACACAATGTATTGCATTATCTTTCATCAAGCCCATGTTTTAGTTTTTTTCCCCCTTAATTTCCCAGAGAAAACAAAACAGTATTCTCTTCTTCAGAATTCTCAGTTTTTCTTCAAAATTATGGTCTTCATTTATCATCTACATTATTTCTCTCTAATTTCCTTTTTAAGTTGCTAAATGTTGTCAGACATGCTGGTATATGCATGTGCATGCTTGTGTGTGGCTTGCTTATATTTCTTGACAGATGCTTATGCATGGCAGGTCTATACAATCTATCTGTGTTTTCTGTTTGCCCCAAAACAGTTTGAGTAGATTCTCTTAGAGACCAGGGAAACTTCAATCTTCTCCATTTGTCTGAGCACGTCTAACTCGTAATGTTGAATACTGTCCTGGAGGTTTAAAATTGGCAAAGTGGAAAGGCAGCTACAATCCCAGCTGAGAAATATTTTCTCTGCATGGTTTTCATCTTGCTTGTTTTACAAACAATATGTCAGGATTTTGCATTCACCCGACCTAATTTATAGATACACCCTGTATGGTGGTCACTATTTTCATGGTGGAGTTTTTACATAACACCTTGGGGAGCCACCTGTCCTTTTGGAGGGTGCTTATGCAGTTAATTAAAAGTCTCCTCCCCATTTAGTAATTGATGTCAAAAGTTATGGGAGAGAAAAATCCACCATCTTTCTACTTGTAATGCCTTAGGTGAAGCTACAATTTATTACACAAACTAAGATACTTTGTAAGATAAAGGGGCATTGCTACCATAACAACATATCATAATAAGAAATAAGACAGGAAGCCAGGACTGTTTCAGGAAAAATGAGATATATGGTCACCCTGGAGTCATGGCAGTCATTGTGTCTCGAGTTTCCCATCTCTCCCTTCTATGTTGAGATTGAACCCTCTGGACTGATAGGTTTTTAACTCAGTGAGAGGAAGGTAACACTCTATTACTAGTAGAAGCCAAGCTAAGGAAAATCTACTTGAACTTGACTCATGCTTTTTCTTTTCAAGTCATACTGATGTTGATCCATGATAAAAAAATAAAATTAAATAAAAAATAAAATTAAATAAATAAATAAATAAATAAAACACGAAGGCGGGTGAGATAAAAACCTGCGACCTATGTCTCAGTTCCTGACCTCTTCATCTTCAAACTTTGAAGATGTTGAATATCATACTCCCCTTCACAAGACTTCCTGCTATATTCCCTGAGGGAAAAGTTGCTTGTGAGCCGATCCTTCATGCAATAGTCTCAAGTGTCAAATCTGTAGCAGGTACCTAAGCATATAAAAATTCTAGTGGGGTGTGTGTAAAACTCTGTAGTTTGAAAAAGCTCCAAAGCTGTTTATAACATGCAAGATCTCCCACCCCAACACACACACACACACACACACACACACACACGCGCGCACGCACACACACACACACACACACACACACACAGGTGGGGAGAGAGAGAGAAGCACTGTCCTATTCAATGTAATAGTGAGGTTAGGTTATAATAGGTGCCTACTACTTGTTTCAAAATCAGGGAAGGTAAATTGTAAGGAAGGAATTTTTCTACTTTAGTTTTATATGATATGAATGACATCTGAGTAAACTTGTTTTCTGTTTGAAGCCCAATGCCCCAAGAGACTGAGTCACACAGCGAAAAAATTTATAGGTGTGGTCATTAATGCACATTTGGTTCCTACAAAACCATACATAAAATAGTTCTTGATTACATTATTTATTACTTGGTAACATTAATCACTTTTTATGATTTTATTTTTTTTAAGTTTATTTATTTAGTTTGAGAGAGCAAGAGTACAAGCGAGGGAGGGGCAGAGAGAAAGAGAGACATAATCCCAAGCAGGCTTTAGGCCCTCACCACAGAGCCTAGAGTGGGGCTTGAACTCACAAACTGTGAGATCATGACCTAAGTGTAGATGAAGAGTCAGACTCTTAACCAACTGAGCCACCCAGGTGTCCCACACTACTCATCTTCTCAAAGGACTACACAAGAGCTTTATTATGCTTCTTTTTTCTCTTTTTTAAAAAGTATATTTATATTGAACAAGAGAGAAAGAGGCAGAGAGAGAGAATCTCAAGCAAATTCTATACTGTCAGTGCAGAGCCCAATGTGGGGCTTGAACTCACAAACCGTGAGATCATGACCTGAGCCAAAATCAGGAGTTGGACACTTAACCGACTGAGCCACCAAGGCACCCTTATACCTCTTATTTTTAACCTGACTACTATTGTAGATGAAGTTTTGCTACTCTCTGATCACCTTCCTCTAGCAAATTGCTCCTCAGTTTTTCTTAGGCAAAATAAATAACAAAGATGATTCATTCATTGATGGATAGATGGACAATGAATAGATAAACAAAAAATATGACCAAATGCTTAAACAAAAACGGTAAAAACAGTGGTAGACTATAAAGGCATATAGGTGTTCACTATAAAATTCTTTCCACTTTTCTGAATATTAGGAAATATACACAATAAAATACTAGAATATGATTACTTACTATTTCCAAATTAAAACTTATGGAGTGAAGAGAACTTTTGTTGTGTGAGCCTCTTTCTGACTCCCTCCCCCAACAAGGCCACTAAAAGTAGTTGGGACAAAAGTTCCAAACACAGGAAGAAACCCTGCATGAACCCTGAAGATCTCACATATGCAATGTACCATGCAGTCGAGGAATACAGGTGAGAACACAGAACTGACCTTTACCATCTTGGTCCTCTCAGTGCCAAGTTCATCCCAAAAGACAAATCTAAACATTCTTTACCTGGAGTTACAAAGTCTCAGGTCACTAATACGACCTGACATTGGTAGGGGACAAAAATCATATTGAGGCAAACTAAACAGAGAAAGAAGATAAGTTTGGGGATGGTGGTGGACAGCAGGGGTGGGGAGGGTGGTGTAGATGAGTAATTTCTGTTCTATAACTAGATCTTAGCTGAGGGCTCTTCCCTGAGGCGAAGGGTGTGAAGGAGAGAGAAGAGGCAGTGAATGTTAGAACAAAGCACAGAGAGCCCTAACCCGGAGTTTTAGCCCAAACCCACGTCAACCTAACACTCGTTGACGTGTATCTACACACTAGATAACAGCTTTAGATTCTATCCCTTCATTTCTGATGCTATGCTGCACAAAATAGCCACCAGAACTCAAATGAATATTATGAGGCCCATCCAAAAGACAAAAGGGGGGGGGGGGGGGGAGAAAGAATGAAAATGAAATTAAGGAATATGAGTAAAAGCAGATAAAAATCATATATCATAAGGCTCATTACACAAAGAACAAGGATATTTTATAAAATAGTTCTTCATATTCTCAGAGAGATCCAGTTAACATATTTTATCAAAAAACAGGACTCTAGGAAAGAGATACAAGACCTCAAATAAAAAGTGTTAATATTTCAAAGCATAAAAGCAATATAGGGATATGCCACATTAAAACAACAAAAAGAAAAATTAGACTAAAATTTGATAAAGAATAAGGGGATAAGTTTTAACAATATAGAAAAAAAAAAAAAGCAAAGTCAAAGAATTCCAGATTAGATGAGAGAGAAAACAGTCAAAAGATAACCAATATAACTGATGATGCCAAAAACAAGTGGAAGAAAAAACATGTATATAAAGATAGAATGAGAAACTCGTAGTTGAAAAGATCTTAATTTGTAAGGGTAAAAAAGTACACATGGTGTGCCAGGAAAAATTGATAAAAATAATTAATAGCAAGGAATTATTATATTGAAATTACAACTACAAGTAGAAAGAAAAAAATTACATTTCTGTATGAGCAGGAAAAAGTCAGTTAGATGAGATGCTTGAGATGATGTTTGATGCCAGAAGAATGTTGGTTAATATCTACAGGGTTGCAGAGAAAGTAATTTTGATGGAAAAAAAATGTTACCTCCCATATCCTTTGAATATAAAGTCAAAGAACAGATCATCTCAAGTATCTAAGAACTGAGGCAGTAGAGGTCTCTTGTGTCATTCTTGGTGGGAGGGGCAAGAGGACATAAGAATATGAAATTTAGTCAGCAAATAGAACTTAAATCTTAGGAATAAAGAGATCAAAAAGGCAAAAAGAGAGTGTCATAAACATATTTAAATGTAGAAGGAGTAGGAGTCCCTGGGTGGCTCAGTCAGTTAAGCATCTGACTTCAGCTCAGGTCATGATCTCACTGTTAGTGGGTTCAAACCCCCAAAACCCCAGGGTATTGTGCTGACAGATCAGAGCCTGGAGACTGCTTTGGGTTCTGTGTCTTTCTCTCTCTCTCTCTCTCTCTCTCTCTCCCCTTCCCCCACTCATGCTCTGTCTCTGTCTCTCAAAGTAAATAAACATTAAAAAAGAAAATTTTTTTAAAATGTGGAAATATAAAATGGCAATCGGGATTATAGTTTCAAAATAAATATCAACATTTGAGACCTTGACAATAAAAAAAATAACATCACTAAGAAAAATTAAGATGGAAAAAAACTGTATGTGTGCCAATATCTGTGTCCCTCCTTGTAGGAATAAAGAATTGTTTTCCACCATTGGAATATGTAGTTTTGATAAACACATATTAACTTCAATTTTTTTAAAGGTTTTAATTAATCTTTTAGTTTACTTTTTAATTTAAAGAGATTTTTTTTAGAGTTTATTTATTTATTTTGAGAGAGACAGAGACAGCCTGAGTGGGGGAGAGGCTGAGAGAGAGAGGGAGACAGAGAATCCCACGTGGGCTCTGCACGGACAGCCCTGGGGTCTAATGCAAGGCTCCAGCTCAGGAAATCCTGAGATCATGACCTCAGTACAAACCAAGAGACAGATGCTTAACGGGCCAGGCACCCCTAATTTAAAGAGATTTTTTTTTAATTTTTTTTTAACGTTTTATTTATTTTTGAGAGAGGGAGAGACAGAGCATGAACAGGGGAGGGCCAGAGAGAGGGAGACACAGAATCTGAAACAGGCTCCAGGCTCTGAGCTGTCAGCACAGAGCCCGATGCGGGGCTCGAACTCACGGACCGCGAGATCATGACCTGAGCCGAAGTCGGCCGCTTAACCGACTGAGCCACCCAGGCGCCCCTGAAGAGATTTTTTAAGAGCTATTTTGTGCCATGGAAACATCATAGAAAGTTCAGAGATTCCTTCAGTTTAATTTTTCATTACTTGAATTCAACCTAAATCTGTCTAGTGCATCTGTCAATGGCGCATCCCATTCGCCCCCACCCTTGCAGAGCTGTCTTTTCTTAGCTGGGCCAAGAAAGAATTCAGAGCCAAACTCGCAAGTAAGCAAGAGTTTAATAGCAGTTAAAGCGAAAGTACACTCTCAAGGTGAGAGAGCTGGCAGGCCCAGAGGTGATAACTGCCATGAGGCTTCAGGGTTGTTTTTTCCTGTTTATGCTCCCAAGGTCATAGCCACGGTGGTCTCTGACTGTGGTTGCCTCAGATCACATAGGGTGAGTTTGGGGCCCTGCATGGTCCTTACTGGAACTGTCATGGCAGCCATCCCCCTCAGCGTGAATGTAGAAAAATGAAGTTTCAGGTTACTGTAGGGTAGCGGTTATAGGGAAGAAAGCAAGTGTGTTCTGCGGTATTTTTCCTAGCTTGGTTTCTGCCCTTCTTTTTGTTTTCTTTTTTTTTTTTTAATTTTTAATGTTTATTTATTTTTGAGAGAGAGATGCAGAGCATACATAAGTGGCAGAGGGGCAGAGAGAGAGAGGGAGACACAGAATCCAAAGCAGGCTCCAGGCTCTGAGCCCTCAGCACAGAGCCCAAGGTGGGGCTCGAACTCAGTAACAGTGAGATCACCACCTGAGCCGAAGCCAGACAACCAACTGAGCCACCCAAGTGCTCCGGTTTCTACCCTTTTTAACAGTCTGAAAGCACCTGTTCCCTGCTCATGTCTGGCTAACTGCTTGCTCTATCACATAAGCCTAGAAAGCTGTAGGCAATGCTGTTTACCATTGGGTGGTAATGGTCATTTCCGAGGTTATAGATTTGTAGTCTTTTTTTTTTTTTTAATATTTTACTTTTCTGAATTCATTTTAAGTATATATATATATATATATATATATATATATATATATATAAATTTTTAAAAACCATAGTCACATTTCTTTAAAAAAATGTGATCTCTTCTGTCTTATGTGAACAAAGGCACAGAAATAACTTTGAGGATAATTCTCTGATCCTTTCATCTCTATGGGCAGCTTATTTGTGCATGACCAGTTACTTTGACTGAATGGTCATCTGCGAGGCCCATTAAGACAGTAAAATCACTGGAGTGATAAATTCTGTTTAGTTTCTGGTAGCTTAGACACAAATGGACTGGTTTGCTTAAAAAACTTAGAAAACACCTGGAAATTTTATGAGAAATGCCATATCTTATCGTCATTGCTGGGATTCATAGGTTTCGGTGTTTTTTTCGTTTTTGTTTTATTTTCTTTTGTTCTGTTTTGTTGTAAGTTTTAAGGCTGACTCCCAGTTCCCAGAGTATAAAGTGTTGGTCTTCAATTGGTAGAGATGAAGTTCCTGAGAGTTGCTCTGAAAGCTTATTTGGTGTTTCTTTCTATGAAGAGTTGTTTAAAGTGGGATTCAAAATGTTTGTAAATTGAGTTACATTTTCACCTGATGACCTCCTCACCAATGTATTTGTGTAATTTTGATGTTAGTGGATTTGGTTTGTGTTGTTAAGGTAGAAAAATGTGCTGCTGGGAGGTAATTACTGTAAAGCTATTTAATTATTGATTTCTCCAACATAGCAGGGTTGACATTTTAGCAGATATAATGAAGGAAAAGATATGCATTAACAGAATGAGAATGGAATAAATGCACATTTTAAAGGGAGACATGATTCATTTTAATAGATATGCAGTAATTATCCAGGAAGTGTGACTGCTTTCTTCATAAATGACATTAACTATTCAAATTAAATGACAGAACTGTAATATGTAAGGGTATTATGCGGGTGTTCAGAACCCTAGCATCGGCTAAAAGATACATAAAACTTCATGTTTACCAATGTCTTTTTTTTTTTTGTAGTTTTTCTCTTCGTTACCCTTTCACAAAAGCACACTCTGTTTTGAAGTATTTATCCTGGCTTGTGCTTTATTCTTCATGTAGAAAAACAGATTTTTGCTTTGTGTATTTGTCTACTAGCTATAAATAAATGCGGCTACTTCTCCCCTTGAAAGGAACGACTTTGCATTTTAGGTTGAATGAAAAAGAGCAGCCCAGGACAACCACAGAGTTCTCGGCCTTGCTGAGTCCTCGCTTTTCATTCTTGGTTTATCTGCCTTTTTGATTTTGAACCACAGCGAGCCTGCATCTTACTACATGGTAATGAGCCCTTAAAATGACAAAAAAAAGAAGTGCTTACACATCCAAAGGAGTGTTCGCCTCTAAAGAATAGCCTTTGGTGAAAACACGTTTTGAACTATTTTTTGGATTGCCTTCAGAGTCAGTGTGTGACCTGCAAGAAACAATGCCTCATTTAATCACTGAAGCACATGGTTTTTGACATAAAATCTTATGACCAAGCTGGTCAACCACCATATCAGGCAAGCATTGTTTAAAATAATATTCAGCCACTTTTCTGACTTTACAGCATGAAACAAAGGAGAAAGTTCTGTCACCAGTCAGATAGTTCAAAAGAATGTAATTCAGATTCTAAAGAGTTCCCAAAATGAAGTTTCAGAAGTATCCTGGGCCATAAAATACTATTACGCATCCAAGATAGAATTTGGATATAGAATAACTGAAAAAAAATCTGCAGAATGAAAAGAAGACACCAAAGATAAAAATGAAAATAATGGCGGGTCGCCTGGGTGGCTCAGTCGGTTAAGCATCCAACTTCGGCTCGGGTCATGATCTCCCGGTTCACAGGTTCAAACCCCATGTCAGGCTCTGTGCTGACAGCTCAGAGCCTAGAGCCTGCTTCAGATTCTGTCTCTCCCTCTCTCTCTGCCCACCCAGGCTTGCACTCTGCCTCTCTCTCTCTCTCAAAAATAAATAAACATTAAAAAAAAATTTTAATGAAAATAATGGATTAGAACAGGGAAATGTATTTTCAAATTGATTAAGGACTCTAAGTACTTTTTTTTTTTTTTAACACAGCATAAGGAAGGACTAAAACATAAATATACATAGAGGACATTAAAATGACATAAAGGAAATAGTCATATTAGAAATTTCTGTAGAATGCCTTTCAAAATTCCCAAAATTTTAGGAGCCTAAAAGTAAACAAAAATGGCCCCATGGAAGAGATAAAAATCCAAGATGAAATTTTCTTTATTTAGAAAATTATTAAAAAGCTGTAGCAAAAAGAAATTTCCAGATTCAAATGATTTTTTGAAGAATTCTTCTAAATTTTCAAAATAGAGCTAATTTACAAATTAAAGTTTCCAAACACAAAGAATGCAAGCTTCCAAATTCTTTGTGCAGTAATACAAAACTTAATGCCAAAATAGATTTAAATAGAAATCTGATAGAGATGACAAAATATGATAGTCTTACTTATTACAATGTTACTTAATACAAATTTGTTAATGTTGGGGCAAAAATATTAAATATTAGCAAACAGAATGTTGACCCATTCAATAATATTATATCCTTTACAAAAATACATTTTTTTTTCAAATATCCAGCATTAAATTTAATGGTAAAGCATTAAAAATTTTATTTTCATATCGAGAATAAGATAGTGATGTTTGCTATTTGCACTAGTAATGTTGTCCTAGAAGTAGTACCTGTATTTTGACATGATAAATGATAAGTAAAGTTGTAAATACTGATAAGGATGAGACAAAAATTATTAGTTGCTGCTTATGTAATTGTATCCCTAGTAAATCCAAGAGAATCAACTGAAAACTTTATGAAACAATTAGCTAATATATAAAAGTCACAAGGAATAAAATCATTAGCTTTGGATTTGTTCAGTTTATCTATACCTACAAAATAGATATTTTTATTTGCCTGAGTTTTATAAAATGTCATTAATTTCATTTCCTCCCTGTTATTGCCCCACTCATATTTTTAATATTGTATATTTGTGTTCTCCCTTTTGTGCTTTTATTTTGCTTTATTTTTTGAAGTTCTTAGACTTACTACTCAATTGTGCTATTCTTTTTATTTTTAATTTAAAAAAGTATTTCTTGTCACTGTTCTTTTGATGTCAATAGATGTATTCAGCTGTTGTTCTTCAAAATTCTTCACTGGGACCTTAATGGTGTTTCTATTGGCCAAGGCATTTCTGGAATTTCATATTTGAAAATTTCTTTAGAATTAACATTCCATCTTGGGGACTCTTCTAAATGGCAACAGATTCTTCTCTGTTTATTTTTGTAGGATAATCACTTAAGAAAGTGGTTACATTTGTCTAAACAAAGCTTAGCTCATATACTGCTTGACCAAGCAAGAGCACGTCAATCTGTGTTGCAAAATCATGTGCCACTGTGAAGTAAATCGGACATTGTCTCTTGGGGACAATTTGAAAGAAACAATATGTTCTCAACGAAGCTTATGTCTCCTTTCGGTGGATAACACTCATTTAGATGTGTAAGCATTTTTTTACATGTGTAATTTTTCAGAATTCATTGCTTATATCAAAGGAATTGGGCATATTGCAGATATATAGAGAATTATCTAAAAATTAGTATTTTGTACACAACCAATAAGCAATTAGAAAATACAGTGGGAGGAAAAAACCATTTATAATAGCAACCAAAAGTTACAATATGTAGTATTGAAGCTAACCAGAAATGTGAAGGACCTACATGAAGAAAATTTGAAGCTCCAATGTTACATAAAAGAAAACGTTAATAAGATTAGAGATGATTGTTCTCTTTTATAGGAAACCACAATATTGTGCCTCGACAAACTCCATTTATGAAACTATATACATCCAGTGTGTAATTTCATCCAAATTTATTTTTATATTGGACAAAATGACACAAAGTTCACCATGAAAAATAAATGAATGGAAAATGCCTTGATACTTTTCAAAAAGAAGAATAAAAAAGGTGGAAGTAGTCCTAGCTAGGCACATCTGGGTGGCTTAGTCGGTTAAGTGTCCAACTCTTGATTTCAGCTCAGATCATGATCTCATGGTTGCTGAGATCAAGCCCGGCATAGGGCCCTGCACTGACAGCCTGCTTGGTATTCTCTCTTTCCATCTCTTTTCCTTCTCCCTGCTCTTGTGCACGCATTCTCTTTCTCAATATAAATTTAAAAAAAAAATTAAGAAGAAGTAGCCCTAGCTAGTATTTAAAACTGCAAATGAAGCTGTCCTAACTAAAGCAGCTTAAAAATAGAGAGTTAACAGTTTATAGGAGAATGTCTCCAGATTCTCCAGATCAGAGGTAATGGTAACATTCAAACCATTGGGAAAAGCGAGCTTATTCACTGAATGATATTGAGACAAGAGACTAAATATATGAAAAAATAAAAACTGGACCCCAGTCTCATTTCTTTTACCAAAGCAAAGTATGGAAATAAAAACCAAACTATGACAGTTTAAAGGAAATCATATGTGAATTTGTGTAGAATTTTGGAATTGGAAGAAGGTCTTTCCAGGAAGGACACAATACAGAGAGTACAAAAAGGAAAACATAACACATCTATAAAGTTATGACCAACTAAAAAAATATATTTGAACTAATAAGAAATACAGTTAGAAACACATGATAGGCCAAGACTAGTTTTCTTAGTTTAGAAAATTCATGCAAATCAATAAGAACAAAATGTGCTTAACCAAGAGAAAATGGACAATTTACTGAAAAAGAAATATAAAGTCTAAAAAATATATAAAATAACTATCTTCATCTTCATAGTTAGAGAAATACAAATCAACAATAATGAGATGCCATGTTTAATCAATCAGACTGATAACAGCTCACATAAGTTTGATAATATCGAGTGTCAGAGCAGGTCAACAAAAGTAGGCTCTGGTAGTAAACTGTTGCTTGGTGCAACCACTTTTTCAGACATTTAGGTCCTATATATCAAAATATAAAAGATACGTTTCCTTATGATCATGAATTGCAGCTAAATTTATGATTTTGAATCACCCCTATTAGGAATTTATTCACGAACATAGTTGCACATGTTTTCCAAGCTGTACCAGTAAGAATGATAATGGAAAAACTAACAAACCGGACTGTAAATACCAGAAATGATCACGTAAGGAAACCGGTTGAACTGTTGAGGCAGATGGCATATCCAGTGAAAGGCTGTATTATTTTTGGAAAACATGAAGTGGATCTCTAGGTGCAAATATGGAAAGAGCTACAAGATAAATAATGTAATTTTAAAAATTAAAGCAATGATCGCACTGTGTGTATAATATAGTTACTTTTATAAAAAAAATGTGTGTGTATGTGATTAAAATATAACTGGAAAGACATTAGAAATTTATCTCTAATTGCTTTTGTGTGGAAGAATGGTTCTCAAATTTCAGTGTGCATCTGAATCACCCGGAGGGCTTTTTAAAAAAACCCAGATCACTGGGCCCCACCGGGCCCCACCCACCAGAGCTTCCAATGCAGTGGCGCGATGCCCCCACTAACACAGAATGTGGAGTGAACTATATGGTGGGGAGCCATGGATGTACAAGAACTAGGCTTCTCAACTTGAAACCTTCCTGTTCATTTGATTTTTTTTAAAAATTGTGTATGTGTTCCTCTTTTTTCTTCTTTGAAGATCAAAAGTGGCAATCTAAGTAGTGAGATTCTGGGACATTTTAATTTTTTTCTTTATACTTTATCATATTGAAAAAAACAATAATCAATTTTTTTAAATCCACCCAAAAAAGACATTCACTGCTTCTTAAACTTACATATTTTGTTTTGTTACTCATTTCTTTAGGAATGGACTTAGTGGGATATTAAATCTCTCCCACCTTTGAACCCGCCTAGATACGTCCTTAGGCCCCACTTTGAACTCTGAAATTAAATTAGCTTAGATGGCATGTCATGAAGCCAAAATATTTTAAGAGCACCAAGACTGACATCCTTTTCATAATACCAAATTTAACGCCAGATTTATATGTAAGGTAATAAAAGCACAAAAGAACCATTGTTATGTTCTGTAAAGTAGGATGACAAATGTACAACATGCAATTACTGAATAGGACACTGTGTAAGGTGACAGGTAAGATGGCAGAACTCTGAGGAAGCCTTGTGGTGTAGCATTTGCCTTCTTGTGTTTCTGCTGATACATCTTTATGATTGCATTGCTTCTTGTAGTTCAGAATTTTATGAACCTTTCAAACATTAACAACAGCAGAAGAGAATGGATTGTCCAATTCTATCCTGTTTCCACTTTTTTCTTTTAATAGATCATATTTCTATAACCTTCTCTTGGTATTATTTTTGTTTAGTTTAGCTTTTTTTTTTTTTCACTGATATCCATTGTATAGTCTCTCTTAGGAACGTTATATACCATATGGGAACAAAGAAAACAGCTAAAAATTTGAATCCCTGCCTTGCCAACCCCTATACCTTCTGTTGGGGCAGAAAACCTGAGCAAACAGGCATTGCACTAGACCGTAGCAGCAGCAAAGTAAGCCATGGTTGGATTACTAAGAGAATGGATTCTTGTGTTTTGTTTTCCATACCAAGGCCATTTTTTTCCCTTTCCCCTAAAGATCAAATCTGGTGGTTCATTAGCTATTCTGGCTGATCTCAGCTTCCGCTGAGCATGCTCTTGTCTTCCCAGCACCACACTCCAGGGGTTTGATAGAACAAGGTTAATACTGGAAATCACTGTCAGGAACAAATTGATTACAAGCAGAGGATGTAAAGCTTGTCTGTCACCATCTCCTTATGGCCTCAAGTTAAGCAAGCAATTTGCATGAACTGAAGCTTTAGAATTCTCTCTCTCTCTCTCTCTCTCTCTCTCTCTCTCTCTCTCTCTCTTTTTTAATGGCATCTATAACAGAGAACACTATTTCTCTTAAGCCATATGCCACTAACACCTGATTAGCTATAATCAGACAGACTGATATGCCATTGAAAAGAACTGAACCCTATGGCTAGTACATATGAAAGTCAAATGAATTATCTTCCTCTTTCAAACCCAGCCCCAACTATTATTTAATTTAACAAGCATTTAATGAACATCGCTTGTAAGCTAGGTAGGTACTAAAAAAAAAGATTTCTAAGCAGTGCAATTCTAGAAGTTGCTTTTCATACAGATTTTGATGTAAATGGTACCCCCAGGGAGTTGCACAATTATAACTCACCTAGGTATACCTGGCACCAATCTAAGCCAAAGTATGTGTGTATCAGGGGCAGGCGGGGATGGGGGTGGTCATCATGATGAGTTATACACCATCTGTCCTCTTTTAGAGCTCATAAGAGCTCATATTTGGGGCAAGAGATTGGAGTAGAGTCACAGACACAGTTGACTAGAACTCATAACTCAAGTTGTATTTATGTCACTACAGAGATCTGAATAAAGGAGTTCAGGCAAAATCAGTAATGAGTTGTGCCTGGGGTGGGGTGCAAGAATCAAGAAAGGCTTCATAGAGATGATGGCATTTGATTTGGGCATCAGAATGAGTCACACTTTGAGGGGAGGGGAGTAGGAGGGTGGGACACAGTAGAGCTGGGAACAACAAGAATGCCACTGTTGCCCACATTTGTCCAGGGCAAATGCTAACTGAGAATAATTTAAACACTTTCTTTTGCAATTTGAAGAACACAAACCATGTCTTCTCCCTCAGTGAAAGACCATTCTTCTCTAAATTGCTTAATTTGTAGTCTCAATTTATTAAGATTTGTATGGATTGTCTTGGGAATCTGAGTAATCACTGGCATGATATAGGGGAATACATTTGCATGTCATTATAAGAATGTCAAGCTGTCTTTCAAAACTGGACATAGATAAAAGGCCCACCAGTGCCTGGGCTATTTCTGAGTGCTGTCTGTGGGAACATCCGCTCATGGCATTCGCTGTACTGTATGCACACATTTCAATCACCCCAAAGGCCCCCTGTCCACAAAAGGCTGTATAGTCCTTACCTCTCACTCATAATGCCACATTAGCATTTCTATTCCCATTCTCTGTGGTCATAAGAGGCTGGGAGATCTACTGAGAGACATTTCTCAACCTGTAAATACAAAAAGGGTACTTTGAGCCCTCTGAAGGGCACTGAATCGGTGGGTGAGTGTCTTTTAAAAGGCTCCATATTGCACCCCAACACCTCCAGAGACTGAAAGGGGAACAATTTGGGAAAGCAGAAATGGATGTAGGTATTCATAGAAGGAGGTTGTAATAAGCAATGTAAAGGAAATAGTGTATATGCACACTACCTTATCTAAGCAATTTTCCACAGTGATGTTGACTATGTGAAGCCCATGTTAACACTAGAGAAGCTTTCCTTTTTGATCCAGCAACTGTAATCGTTGCTAAGATGCTAGGTTGATGGGCCCACTTTGAGGCTCAGGCCAATATTTGATGAGCTGTCCCAATTTCAGAAATTTGTCCATTTCACAGAGGAAGAAGCCAAAGCTACAAAGATTAAAGTTCTTGCCCCTATACAACTTGTCATAACAAAGTAGTGAGGCTGGACTAGAACTCATTCACTTCCTTTCAAGGTTGATGTTCTTCCCAAATTAGTGTTCTTTACAGAGTATGCCAAGATTAAATTACTAAATCATAGTAAAACAACCAAAATGAACATTGTACCTGTGTTGAGGTGGTGTCCAATGGGTAGGTTGACTTAATTATGAAGGAAGTGAGTTTTGATCAGAGTATGAGAAGCCATTCTATGGGGGAAATATCAGAAAGAACGTTGGTAGAATACCTCCTTTGTGAGAACGTAATGATAAAACTGTGATTTGGAAATTAAACATGTTGGATTAGCTAGAGAGAAGAGCTTAACTAAAATTGTACTGATGGTAGTAGTCTAGTTAAGGAGATCCCTCAGAGCCACTGCACACCATTTCTCAGAACTGCATAAAGGCATACAGATGAGAATAGTAGAGCTCTCTCTAAGCTATGCATATGTGTCATAGACTGCATCTGCCTGGGGAAAGATATGAGTGCTCACCCACATTTTCTTGGCACTCATAAATTACATGAATGCCAATCGGGTGGCTTCTAACTATAAATACCTGTGACTATTTGCCCAAGGGCCTTCTCTCATTATTACAGTCTATTCAGCCCATGTGTGGGGCAGGCAGGTAGAGCTGTGGATTTAATACCCCACTGGGTAGGGGGTTTAGCTAAACTACTCTGTAATATTGTTGCATCAGCATCTATTTTGTGTGGCTAAGTGGCTTACAGGGGACTTGAACTTCCACTGGCCCTTCCATGAGCTCATGCCTCAGATAACAGCCTGCATAGTCAGAAGCAAATGCGAACTCCTTATGTGACCTTCCTAGCAGCCCCTGTGAGCACCTCCCCCTCCCTTGTGTACGCCTTAAATAAGACCCCTGTGAAAACCCCACTCCTTTTGTTAACCCATCATTCACCCTAGAATCCCAAAACATGTCACCTACTGACCCTAACAGGGGCGTGTACCCTAGATCCTGCTACAGTCTCTCTGCCTGCATCCTGCCTTGACCTTCCCATGCATACCCTGTGCTTCCTCAGGACCTGTGAGTTACAAATCTATTTCAATTACCATGGGGTCTTCTGTTGAACCAGGGCTCGCCATCCAACACCAGGGCTCTGCTTAACAAATGTTAATTTGACAAGTCACCCTTTGAGTGGCTCTCCACCAAAGGTCAATGGTGTTGGTTCACACATGCTCTAGTTCCCTCAACTACAGGTGGGATAAACCTCAAGCCACTGTACACTGTGTACTAGAGCTCCCCAGCAAAGTGGGGCCCCAGTTGCCCACAGCGGTTACCTGCTCTACCTTGTGTCTTTTTTGACTCCCTTCCCTTCCTTACTTTCCAACTTTCCTACAGGAAGATGATCACTTCCCAAATAAATTCTTTAAACTTTAATTCCTATCTCTGGGGTCTGTATCTGGGAAACTCAATTTAAAATAGATTAAGACCGATCCCCACAAAAGCATGGTGTGGGATAGTTGCAGCCATGAGGATCTGACAAGCCCAATAATTACACAGATAAAACAACAATATAGAATTAACTGCAGGCCATTGAACAAGAAATAGGTATGTTGTTTAAAGAAAGTGATCCTACTTTCTGTGTGTATAAGCTTTGCACTAAGGGGAAAGGTGGCTGGGGAAGAGCCTGGAGCCTAGAGAATCAAGTTTTACCACTCTTATGGTAGTTATGTGGTGGGGGTGGCAGGCAAAGAGTTTGGGCTTGTGGGGAAGATGTTAAAATGAAAATAAGGAACTTAGCTCAGACATGTGAAGGAGAATCAGTGGGAATTAGTGTTGATGGACTTGGTAATGGAGAAGTAAAAAAGATGGTGGAAGCAAAAATAACCCTCTTGGAGAACTGGGAGCATGGCAGTATGAGTTTTGATCTATGACTAATTTGTACCCTTTACTTGCAGAGTAATAAAGCATCCATACATAGCTCATCAAAATGGAACTTATTTCTCCCAAAGAATGGCCCTTGTGAAACCTTCGAAGATAGAGTCAGTGTTTCATAGAAGTTTATGGATTTTTTCTCTATCCCTCTAATGCCTATAGAATGTCTTATCTCTCTTTTCCTGCACTGAAATTCCTGTGTTTTTTTTCTCCTCTTTGTGAGTAAAAAGATAGGCTTTTCTTCTCAACAGACCTTCTGATGGGTGATCAGAGCTACATTTTTAATATGCCAAAGCCAGGACCTGTTTAACAACTGGTGGCCCTCTCTCAAGGTCACAGCCAGTGGTGGCCTCATTTACACCTGTTCAGTGAAGATACTGAAATATTCCCTGCTGGTTAGCAGAAGTGAACTACATGTTCACCAGCTCTCACTTTGCACAGCTTTTCAAGCCACTTAACACCTTTCAAGTGTCTGTAAACTAACAGAATGCTCTTTACACACAGCTCCCCTGACTATCACAGCTTCCCAGAATTTATGTTTGTTATGTGTCTATGATTTATTTATTTATTTATTTATTTATTTATTGCTAAGAAGAAACCAGAGTAGTCTTAAATGTTGACAACAGAGGAATCATTTCACAGCTGGACTTTATATTCTTTTTCAAAGAATAGAGATCTTCTGAGCTCTAAATGAAACTTTTCACCAGACAATTATTAGTGTCTTTTGCTGTTTTAATTTGACTTTTTAGCTTATTGATAAAATATCTATCTAGTGTGGAGGAAAAGGCATAGTCTTAAAGTGACATAATTTTTGCACCATTTGAAAACTGCTAAACTGCTAAGGATAATGTATTATTATTTGAATGAGCCAGGGAAAGAAAAATCTCATAAGGTTAATTCTCCCATTGCAGAAAAGGAATTTTTAGCAGAATGGAGTCACCTAGAAAAAAACAAAAACAAAAACAAAAACAAAAACAATTTCCTGGGTTTGAGCTATTCTTCTCCATTCTAGAAATAAGCCAAAGATGTATTTACCCATTAACCTCAAGTAAATGACTGACCTCCAGCTGAAGGACACAATGGCATTTATTTGTCATTTACTTAAGGAAAGAATACACCAGTGGTTTTCCATACAGACCTGTGCACTTATTTCCAGAACAGCTGGTAACACTAGTAACCCCCAGTAACCTTCCAGGTAGAGGACTAGGGTCCCAGGAATCATAGAGAAATCAGATGAAATGAGACATTGTATCAAATCAGACATACATAGCATCTACAAATTGCCGTTTAGTTTAATTCGGTAAGGTATTATTATTATTATTGTAATATGCATCCATTTGAGTTATCAAAGCAGTGTGAAAAGCTAGATGAAGTTAGCTTGAGAATCATAATGACCAAAGCAGGGTCTTCATTAGGCCATGATTTTGATGATTGAAGAGAAATAAGACAATGGATCATCATGTGGATCATCCTGAGAGTTTAGAAAGAAGAATTATCTTCTGAATTCATTCTGGGTCATCTGCTTCCTACTTTTATACACACACAGACACACACACACACATACTATATACCTCTCCAATGTAAAACGCAAAATGAAGATATCAGGCTGCATTGTCTGACCCATGTGTCTCTTGAACAATGGAAATGTGGTGAGTCCAAACTGAGATAGGTAATAAAACACACAGTGGATTTCAAAGATTTAGTACCAAGAAAATAATGTAAATTAGTTCCTTGGTAACTTTTTATATTAACTATAGGTTCAAATGATAGTATTTGGATATACTGAATTAAAATATAAAATTAATTTTATTTTACAAGTCTCATCTTTACTTTTTAAATTACATATGTTAAATTTACTTTTTAAATTACATATGCTAACATAGTATTTCTATTGGACAGCTCTGGAAATAAAGAACTTAAGCGCATGGACTCATTTTTTGCTCCCATTACTACTTCAGAAAATTAAAAAAGTGAGCTTTTACTAATAATTCATATATTCATCCCTTTAATTCACTCAATAGCATCATACCGATGAATCTGATGGAAAATGATACCAATAAACCCATATAATTAAGGAAGCCAACTACTTGGGAATGGCATTTCATCAATTAAATAGTTCTACAAATATTTTTAACTTTATGCATATACACAAAATGATTAAAATATTCATTTTTTGGGGGCTCCTGGGTGGCTCAGTCAGTTAAGCACCCGACTTCAGCTCAGGTCATGATTTCGGGGTCCGTGAGTTTGAGCCCCACGTCGGGCTCTGTGCTGACAGCTCAGAGCCTGAAGCCTGTTTCAGATTCTGTGTCTCCCTCTCTCTGACCCTCCTCCATTCATGCTCTGTCTCTCTCTGTCTCAAAAATAAATAAACGTCAAAAAAAAATTTTAAATATTCATTTTTTTACAAACATAAAATATAGCATATTTCACTTTAATTCATATTTTATTTATGAAAATATTATTGCTATTTGTATTAGTCTTATCCATTAAATTTTGTTTCATTAATATAAATACATTTTGGAAAAAAGCAGAATTATTATTTGATCAACTCTCCAAATGTCTGATTTAAATGATAAATATTAAGAAATACAGGTGAATAATACTAATTTATAAGAACATTTTTGCAACATTTCAATAGTGTATGATAGTGTATATAATATATAATAATAGTGTGTATTTTATCAATTAGGAGGCTCATATTTCAATATCCTTAAGTTAAAGCATTGGCTTCAGTAGAGGAATTAGTTGGTGAGAACAGATTCATTGAACAATGACTTGGCAGAGAGAGGACAAGAAGGGATAAGGCATGTTGAGATGATGTTATTGCCAACTCCATCTAGAAGTAGCCATTTTCCTTAATTTGGGAGCTCTTAAAATGTATAAAGCATTATACTAAACCATAGAGATATAAAGACATATGCACCATACATCCTCCACTCCCAAGAAAAATATAGTATAGTGAAGAGATACGTATCGTTAAACCAATAAATGTCATTACTCTCATCCAGATTAACCCACCTTTTTTCTATATAGCAACCATCTTCTATGCGGAAGCCACAGTGATTTTTTTTCATATCATTTATTTTTCTACTCCTCCCACTGCCATGACTACAAAATCCCAGAGTGGATTTCCAGTGCACTTGGAAACAGAATCTCACCAGAGCCCACAAGACCTTGCATGAGCTCACTTCTCCAACTAACTCCACACATCTCTTCCCCTTCGCTCTCCACTCTTCAACTTGTTACTGCCTCAGAGTCTTCACCTTTGTCACCCCTCCACCTGGAACTCTTTCTTAAAGCTTAAGAATAATGGGAAAAAAAGTGAGGGCAACCCTGTGAGCAACTCTGGGTTGACTTCCCTGATCACCCTATCTTAAATAGCTCTCCTGCACTCCTTACAGTAGCATTGTATCTCAATTTCCCTATTTAATGTTCTTTAGAGTGCTAACAACTCTCTAAAATTATATTTTACCTTAAATTTATTTAGTTGTCTTTTGTCTATCTCTTCTCACTGGAATTTAGAGCACAAGCCTTATGTCTTTTATTTGATCATTTTTTTCTCAGGCACATAAGTGGTCCTCAATAATTAAAGGCTGCCTGTCTGGCTGGCTGGATGGGTGGATGCATGGAATATGATAGTTTGATTGTGTCAAGGCAGAAGGAATTCAGGGTGCTAGGGGAGGGAACAAAAGTGATACCTAATCCAGATCAGGATGTTAAAGAAAAAGAATATATAGGGTATAAATCATCCTCACTGGCACAGGAAGTTGTCAGCGGGAATTGGCCTGTCGGTTAGCAAAGAGCTTTACTTTTGGGGCAGATGATCAAGGATCCAGTGCCCAGAAAGAGGGTGCCATGCTCAGAGAACTATAAAAAGTCCTCTTACATTGCAGCAAGAAATGGGACACTGTTGAAATGTGAAGACAGGTAGGTAGGGACTGGATGTGAAAGAGCCCACCAATTCAAAATAAGTGACTATCTGAGAAGATTGATTTGTACTTATTATGCGCCCAAATGTCTGTAAATTCTGCAATGTAAGGCATACTTTGTGTGTCAGTCTACTTACCCCATCTCAGTGTTTAAGCTCCTCATGAGACTATAAACTGAACAAAGTCTGAGGCTGTCTCCTATCTCTTGGATTCTCCGTCACATCTAATATAGTGCTGTGTACAAGGTAGGCTCCCAGCAAATGTCTGTTGAGTTAAATTGAGTCCTTTCTCATATTATTCTATAGGCCATTATCTGAACTGATATTTGGGGCTGTCGAGATTATTCTGAGACATCGCACAAAGTGCAAGAATAACTCATGCTCCATTGATCCTCCGTAATAGTTACTTTGAATTAATATGGAGGATGGACACACACAATAAATCGACATGCTCCAAAGCCTTTCAACTGTGGAAAAATACCACCTTGACAATAAAGAAGACTCAGGAAAGTCCTTTCAGAGGTGTGGAGAGAGTGTGTATATGTATTTTTTTTCTACTGAGTTGGAATAGAAAAGAGAAATTAAATAAATTCCTGGCATTCTTCATTTTTTTAAATAACCCAAGGAGCTCACCTGAAAAGGCTGCATCCTTGCAGGAATCCTCAATTCTGAAATAGCTGCCCATTTTCCAGACATTGGTCTTCATTAGGTATTATTTCAGCAAGTTATTCAAAGATTACTCTTCAAATGACTCTCTACGTAGAAACCAAGTGCTGGAGATCAGAATTCTAGTATTGGGATAAGTAATTTGTTTGCCTTCTTTTGTCTCTCCAGTGTCAGAAGGCCAAATGATGTCTTGATTGCACATTTTCCATAAATTATCTCCTGGAGTGGCATGGTTTACAAAAGGCTGAAACAAAGAACCTTGGAATTTGGTTCTGATTATTATGAAAGAGAAATGTGAATAAAACGGAGAAATGATGTATTAATAATAATGATGCTTGAAACTGTCCACTGGAATATGAACTAATAGGTTCAGGTCCCCAAGAAGTATATCAAAACCTTCTCCTCAGATTTTATATGGTTGATTTTATTTTTCATTCATTGTAGAAGGCTGTATTTTCTCTATGTATTTCATTAATTTTCTATGCCTTTATTTCTGTGTGAACATATTTCCTTAATCATTACCATGTACCTAGAGAGAAGCACAAACTGAAGCAAATTTTCAGAAACCCAACTTGAATTATGTCAATAACTGAAAGCCATTCAACATTTCTAAAACTTTGGTTGTAACCCTTACCTCATCTGACAACCTGTTGCTTACAAGATTTGCTACTTCTTAATCTCCCTGATCTGAAATGATGAATGCTCATATAAAAGGCTAAGTAAGACAATCCTATAGAGTCACAGTGAGTTTATAAGTCAATTAATTTCCTATGGGAAACCCTTGACCTAGGGAGTCATGGACTGAAGGAAGTTTTGTTCCTTGTCAGATGCCAACTGAATAGAACTGAATATATTCCCAAACCTTGAAAAATAAAACATCCTGAGTTTCAGATATGTTTTGGAAATACCAATGTGATACATGTGCACGTAGGGAAGAAATTAATTAGCCCACAACTTTCACAATCATATAAAACAGTTTAGTTTACATACTCTGCTTTTCTTACAAGTCTTTGTCTTTTCATATTCAGGTTGTTTGTGGAAATATATTTTAAACTGATATTGTCAAGTAAGTATGAAAGAATTTCCTCAAGGGAGAAAGAACTAAGAAAGAGCCAAGTCAGTCTCTGTGCCCTGATACCCTTAGTTAAGTTAGATGAGAAAGACAGAGATGGAAAAGTAGAAAAGTGTAAAATCATGCCACTGCAGGAGACACTGCCTGTGCCCTGTTCACATTCCTCAGACCTTAACATTCATTGTGTTCCAACTACTTTCCAACTGCCAGTCTCTGCAACTCTGTGCCTGAGGGCTCGTTTCTATAACAGTGGAAATCTCTACCAGTAGAAAAACTCTCCCCGGGGAACCTTGCCCTCAACCAATGATTCTCCAGCTCCTCTCCTTTTGGGTGCCACAAATTTACCTTTCCTTTCTTACAACTTTTCAGACTTTCCTTGGAGTTTTGAGCTCCAGTAGTCCATTGTGGTAGCTAGTTTGATAACTTACTCTTAATTGATTGCCTTCCCTCCCATGTATCACTACACTGCTGTCTCCATACTTCCTGGGTTCACCTCCCAAATAAAACATTTGAACTCATATCCTAGTCTAAGGTTCTGCTCCTAATGGAACCCAAACTAAGACAACTGCTATTTCTGCTCATAGCAGTTTCCTCTGGACTCCAATCCTAAGAATTATAGCAGCTTCTATATTTAAGAGCTATTGCCAATTTTGATGATGTTGCATTTACCTGGGTCATAAATTCTCCTTGCTTTGCTTAATACCCATCCCAGGTAAGTGTTTCAAAAATATATCTGAATAAAGACCAACTTCATAAATGAAAAGCTGGTGCCTTAGTATAGTTCTTACACATAGTCTGTACTTAGTAAACATTTTATCAGATGAAGTGTGATGAGTATGCCATTAGCAGCAGAAAGGTCTTTATCCAGCTTTTAACTATGTCCAGAACAATGGCAGAATATGTGGTGCTTGAAGCCATCTGGTTGAAATCCACCTGCTCACACAGGTATTTCAAAGGAAAGAAAGGCAATTTATCCATTTTGGCATCTGGGGATAATTCATCACAGAGGTGAAACTCATAAAACCAGTCACTCTGGATGCCTTACTTCTGTTCAAATGAGAAGGATTTGGTTTCTAGTGCTGGACATGGCAGCTGAGTATTCACTGACTCATTTCTTAAGAAATGTGAATATGAAAGAAGGAAAATGTTATCAGTCAGAGTATGGCAAAGTGAGAGCTCGCCTGAGTTATGTAAAATACACATAATTTATTTTATAGACACCTCTCTAAAGCATCTTAGAGCTTAGAGGATAAAGAACTGAATGGGTTTTCACATGGTTATTGGCCCTAAAGCCAAAACTTATGGCATACTTCAACTAAGTTTTTTAATGGCAAAACAATAATTCTTTTTTTTAATATAGTCTAAAATGAAATGGAGTGCTAGACCTATATGCAACAGCTGGTGTTCATATGATTTTGTTAGATGCCTCCTTTTATCTCAATCTCAGCCCCCTTTGGGTTGGAAAGAAATGAGAAAGAAGAGTCAAAAAATAGGAAACACTCCTTCCTGACTTATGTCTTTGTTATCATAATAAAGTATACTATTATGACAATTGTTCAGGTCATTCAAAGCCTTGAAATGTTGTTTCCCAGGATATCCAGATAACTGAGGCAGGGATCTTCTGCAAGAATAGCTATCTCAATTATCTTAATTGAGATACTTAAATCTGAAGGCTACGTAAATAATTAGTTAATTGGAATCTGATACCTGAAGGGTTGTAAATATGCCAAGATATTATTTAATCATAATTAATAGAAAAAAGTATGTAGAATATATAAATATATATACACACATTGGAAGAACAGTAAAAACCCTAGTTGATCAGAATACTTTGCTCATAGGCTTAATTGAAGTAATATAGGAAAATCAATGAATAAATGTATGAGTGTATTTCAGATTATCTGGTAGATAATTCAGCTTCTTGTTCCATTTAACAGATAATGTTCCTTGTAAGTGGTCTGTGCTCCAGAGGTGGCCTGCAATGCTTTTACTTGCTGAGTCAGATCCACTGAACCACAAGATTGTACTGGAATCAGACTTTCCTGTTAATTCATGTAAACCAGACTATGGCAACTTAATTGTCTTGGCAAGTGTGAAACCTCCACCTATCGGCAAACGGCATGAGGTTGCAACTCTCATTTCTTTCTAATTTTACCAAGAAATTTTGGGTTTTCATAATCTACAAGCTGTGAAAATATGCAAATTGCAGCCACCAAGCTAAACTTACTAGCTATAAATAGACTCATGTAACCATAAACTCTATATCCTATCAAGAAAACCTTGACAATTCCAACACCTTCTTCCTTTGGCTCCGCTGATATTTGATAGACAAGCTTATGTCTGGTACTCTAATAGCATGATCAGCCTCTGGTCAGTTCAATCTCAGATAGTAGTAGGATTTCTACTAGATCTACTTTGTGCTAAGTATTAGGATAGTAAGTCCAGAAGCAAAGAAAGGGTATGGCAGGATCCTTATCTACACTGTATGTATGACCTTGCTGGAGACAGAGGTTTTTAAGCTGTAAAAGACCAAGAGGATTTTTGTGAAAATATATAGAAGCATTTAAAACTCTGATAGTGATAAATTGATAAACTTTGATGGAGGGGACTTTTTCTAAAGCCTTAAATTAGGTGCCATGTTTTCTACCAGTGAGTGGGTGTTCAATATCCTCTTGTCCACTTGCAGAAAAACTATGTTCATTACCTTCCCTTATGGAGCTCATTGAAAATAAATACTGAGTCTTTGTAAATTCCCAAGATTCTTGTTACATGCTGTAGGCTCAGTTAACATTTCTTATTAAAGAACTCTCAGGGTGCCTGGGTAGCTCAGTTGGGCGTCTGACTTTGGCTCAGGTCATGATCTTGCAGTCTGTGAATTCGAGCCCCGCATCGGGCTGTGTGCTGACAGCTCAGAGCCTGGAGCCTGCCTGCTTCGGATTCTGTGTCTTCTACTCTCTCTGCCCCTCCCATGCTCATGCTCTGTCTCTCTCTGTCTCTCCATAATAAATAAACATTAAAAAAATTAAAATAGAAAAAGAAATTTCATTGGTTGATGTTTGATTTGTGCTGCACACTAAAGCCACAAAGTCAGCTAGAGAGGGAGTACTTCAAGTATTCAATCCTTTTTTAATCAAAGCAAAGATAGACTTCTAATAAAAAGTTGTATTCAAACCAATATATAGAGCTCATTACTCAGCAGGAAGAATGAAAGGAGCTGTGGAGTGTTTTTTGTTGTTGTTGTTGTTGTTGTTGTTGTTGTTTGTTTGTTTGTTTTTTGTTATTTGTTTGGGGTATTTTTTGTTTTTGGGTTTTTTGGGTTTTTTTTGGAATGAAAAATTTTTTTGGAATAAACTATCCCTCTCATAAAACATTCTTGTTTGGGCTCATTGGAACAATATTAGAATCTTCCTCATAATTTTATCAGCTTCCCTGAATATACCCACCAAACAGTAATTTCATAGCAGATTTTCCTGTGGCGGATTGTGAAAAGTGATACTCCCACCTAGAACCCATGTCCTTCAGATTCAAATGGTCTCTACCAAGTCCACAGTACATGATGCCCAAGCTAAAGTTCTAGGCCTTCTTTCTGACCCCCCATTCTTCACCATAACTTGTATCCAAGCAAGTTGTATTCATTCCTCTTCCCTAATGTTTCTTAAATCTGTGTTCCCTCCATCACCAAAGCCAGTATCTTAGGTTATGCCACCATCGTATCTATACCTCTCTTGGATCACTGCGACACCCTTGTAATTAATCTCACTGTCTATATTCTTGCCACCACCATCCCTTCCACCCCATCCTGTAGAGTCCCAGTGAGGTTTTAAGAATTACAATTCTTATTGGGCTATTTTCTCCTGAGGATTCCCCACTAGTCTCAGAATAAAGTTCTGGAGGATCTTGAGTGTGACTTGGCCTGGACCTGCCTATCTCCCCTGCATTATTTCTTATCATTTTATTCCTTGCATACTAATTGACTACTGAACGGCTTTGTCTTTCCCCAAAGACATATGTATGCTTTCTTTTCCCTTGAGGATTTTCACATCATGGTCTTCTCTCCCCTCTTCCCTCTCTCTCCTCTCCTTGGTGAAGCCCTGCTCATCCTTCAGCACTCAGATTGTACATTTTGTCCCATCCTCTGACGACTTTTTCTGACCCCACCTCAGGACTGGTTTTAGTGTCTCACTGATACGCTCCTGGAGCAAATGCTCTGTGAAAATAGACTCTGCCACAGCACTGGCCATGCTCTAATAAAAGCAACTATTAAATTGTTTGTTTCTCTCACTGGGAAGTCAGGAACTGTGGCTCTTTTCAGTTATATATTCTCAGCGGTTGGCAATATGTGTCTGTTCAGCAAATATTTGCTGGACACAAAAAGTTAAGGGTCACGCTACAAGTAATTAGAGGAACAAGGATTCAAATTCCAGTTCTTTGGACTTCAAGCATAGTACTGTTATATGCATACCATATTCCAATGTCTTCAGAGAAGAAGCTTCAGATAAGCTTCGTGGCTTAGGCTACAGCACCTCCACCAACCACCCCATCACCCCTCTTTCCAGTTTCCACTATATTAGTTTGAATATTTTTAGAAGATAGGATATGCCTCCAGCTAAAATCCAGTTGAAAGATTTATACTAAATTTTACCTGTTCTCTAAGGCCTGTTAGCACTAGGGATAAGGCCTTTTTAAAAATAGGCTTTGCCATGTATTTTCTTAAATGTGTTCATTGCTATCTTTGAACCAACACCCCTCCAAATTCTGGTAAGTCCTCCCAGTCAGAATGCTTATTTAATTTTTATTTTTTTATCATGCTCCCTTTCTTGTCATTGTCTCTATTTCTCTTTAAGAAGTCATCTCAGTCATCTAATGTGTATTTGATAATTCATACCCATGTTATACCAACACAGGGAAAAACAACCCCTCGATTTAGACTTCAGAGTCCTAGATTGTCTGAATGCATTGTGCTCAGCACTGAGATTAGGACCCAACTGCTCACATCACATAATGGAACACCTTATGAAGCTTGCCATCAAATAGACCCACTGTGATGCATCTTGCACTGAGAACTAAGAAATATTCTTGCCATTGCTAACTTGCTCTTGATAACTCAGCTAAAAATGATCCGACAATGAAAATCTAAATAATACATTCACAAGTGTATGTTAACATCTATTTAAATATATAATTTACTGAATTTGTATAGTAATATATAAGTATATTTATTATATATAAATTGATTGTATCCATTTATATTTAAAATTCAGTAAAAATTGTATGGGATAAGTCTGGTATTTCTAGAGAATACATTTTATACTTATTATTAATCAGCAATATATAATCTTAAAAGCATATATTGGCTTTTACTTTGCTTCATCTGAAGCAAGGTGGTTAAGGAAGGCTTCGTGATTGCTCACTTTCCAGATTAGAAGCTGCTTTTTAGCAAGTTTGTCAGTCTGCTCTCTGATATGAACATTGGTTACACTGGAACCACTATGTGAATAAGTAGCCTCCTTCATAAAGACTAGAGTTTTAAGCCACGTGATGTACATTATAGAAGTAAATGGGGGCACTTGGGTGGCTCAGTTGGTTGAGCATCCAACTCTTGATTTCAGCTCAGGTCATGATCTCATGATTGTGGGATGGAGCCCTGTATCAGTTCTCTGCACTGACAGCCAGAGCCTGCTTGGGATTCTCTCTCTCCCTCCCTCTCTCTCTCTCTGTCTCTCTCTCTCTCTCTGCTCCTCCACTCACTCTCTCTCTCTCTCAAAATAAATAAATAAACTTTAAAAATTTTTAAGAAACAAAAAATAGAAGTAAGTGTAGATTGCATTGGAACGTCACCCCATATACAAGCCAAAACAATAGGGTGGTCTGCTGATAGAATCACTGGTGATTAGAATGAAAAACATCCTTGGGAAATAATTAGTTCAATCCCTGAATTTGCTGGATGAGGAATTTGAGATATAATGGTGATTGTTGTGGAGTTGGGGCTTAACACCAAGCCTCCCACCTCCTTAAACAGAACTATTTGTATTATACTATGCCTTGCCTGATATATGCATATATATTTAATTTTTGTAAGTGAATTATAATATGCAATTGTATAAATTGCATGCATTTTTAGCATAAGGTTTAATACATTTTTGCAAAAAAAATATATCCTGTACCCCCTACCCATATCCGTATAATAAATACTACCAACACTCCAGAAACCTCTCTTGTGCTCCCCCCAGTATAAACACTCCTTCCATTCTGCTCTTTAATTTCTACCCCATAGACTTGTTTTGCTTGCTCAGGTAAATGGAATCATACAGCATTTGTTTTTTTCTGTGTCTGGCTTCTTTTGCTGAGCATGATGTTTTCTTTAGGTTTGGGGGTTTTGTTTTTGCTTTGCTCTTTTTCTCCTTTCCCCCCTTTTTCCATGTTGCTGCATATATCAATAGTTGCTTCCTTTTCATTGTTGGAGAGATTCCATTGTATGAATATAGCATGAGGTTGGGGCTTTTTTGCCCATTTTCCTTTTGGTACGTTCAAGTTGTTTCCATTAAGCTATGAAAAATAATGTGTCTCAAAATATTATGCATGTCGTTTTAGCATATAATATTTGTTATTTCTGTTGGGTATGTATCAGGAATGGAATTGCTGGGTCCTAGACATTATGGATTTTTAGCTTGAGTATAGATTGCCTGAAACCTTTTCCAAAGTGGCTTCACCAACTACCACTTTCAGAGTATGGGTGTTCAGTTGGCTCCACATCCTTCCCAACTGATAATATCTAATTTTTAAAATGATTATTATATTTAGCCCTTTTGGTGAAGGAGTAGCAGTATGTCATTGTGATTTCAATTTGCATTTCACTGAGCGTCTCTTTGTATGCTTATTGGCCATTTGAATATCTTCTTTTGTTAGGCATGTAATTTATTCCTTTGATCTTTTCTTAAATATTGAATTCTCTTTATTAATTTGAGGAAGTTTTTTATACATTCTCATCATAAATCTTTTGTCATATTGCAGATATATTCTCTGTGGCTTGCCATTTTACTCTCTTAATGATGTCTTTTAATGAACAAAAGTTTTTTTTAAATTTTTTTTAATGTTTATTTATTTTTGAGACAGAGCATGAGCAGGGAAGGGGCAGAGAGAGAGGGAGACACAGAATGTGAAGCAGGCTCCAGGCTCTGAGCTGTCAGCACAGAGCCCAACGCGGGGCTCAAACTCAGGAACTGTGAGATCATGACCTGAGCTGAAGTCGGACGCTTAACCGACTGAGCCACCCAGGCACCCCAATGAACAAAAGTTCTTAATTTTAATGAATTCCAATTGTTCACCTTTATAGTTACTTGTGTGTATATTTCCCTTAAAGCATTATTTACTAACCTTCACATGATTAAATTATATATCATATCATGTGTGTAAGTTATTTTAAAATATTTCCTCATTTACTCTAGTATTTAAAAAGTAGTTTCTACATATCTAGCCATTATCCTCCTTTTATCTCTTAGTACTGCATGCTCATGACATCTTATAAATTCTTTGGTTGTAATTAGCATTTATATAATACTTATTGTAGAATAATTAATCTGTAAAATGTTGTTTTAAAGAAAATGTATTAGGTGCTAATAATAGATTTTTTTTATCCTGACACCACCATGATACCTTTGTATTAAATAAAATCTGGATCACCGATTTGAAAATGCTGATTTGTAGTTTTCTCATTTAAACAAATTGTACATATTTGTATGAATACATATGAATTGTGTGAAATTTTCTTTATTTTTTAGCACTACATCTTTCCACGGGTGTTAGGAGTGGAACTGCACAACACATAGTCAGAGAGCTTGGTTACAGGCATAGGGAAACACACGGAGCCGGTTGAAATTCTGCCAAATAAGTGTTGCATGATTGCTTTGTTGCTTTTAGCCAAGAAATATTGAAAAAATAAGTAAGTTCATTAATTATCAAAGCCATCAGAATGCACTTTAAGGATCGGAAAAATGAGGATAGCTAGGTCAAGTCAATTGGCCAAGATAATGATACAAATTAAATCAACATCCAGCCAGAGAAAATAATCCAGCATCTGCCCCTCTATCTGTAAGACATACACATACGTTACAACAAATTTAAAATTTGGTGAGTGTGTTTTGCTAATTATAATAGTTATATAAACTATAATAATATTCTCTAAGCCAAATGATGTGATACATTCTAAAATTCTGTTTAGACAATTGTATTTTCCTTAATTTTTTTCATGAATAGTTTTTGGTAAAGTTATGGTTAAATATACCATGTTTGAAGCCGTAACTTAAATTACACATATTAAAAATGTTTATAATGTACAGGAATGAAACTGAAAGTTACTATACAATTTATTATTGTCTTTAGTTGATCAAAAAATAGAAAATAGGGCACCTGCGTGGCTCAGTCGGTTAAGCATCCGACTTCAGCTCAGGTCATGATCTCATGGTTTGTGAGTTTGAGCCCTACATCGGGCTCTGCACTGACAGTGTGGAGCCTTCCTAGGATTCTCTATCTCTCTTGTGTGTGTTCTCTCTTTCTCTCTCTTAAAATAAATAAACTTACAAAAGTAGAAATTTTTTAAAAAGTATAAAGTGTAACTTTTTACATTTACATATAAGAAAATAAAATTTAATAACATTGAACTGATATTGTTATTGAAATAAATGTAGTTTTGCTAAATTGATCCCTATTTGGTATTTATATAGTTAGATAGACCAGCCATATTTTTCATATACATATTTGAAACTGCTTATCAATATTCCATGGCGTGTTCAGTCTGGCCTTTTGTGAAGGGAAGAAGGAAGGAGATTTTAGAGATTAGGAAGGGCTGTAAGCAGGAAAAAACATAGAAGCCACAACAGATGAGGGAGGGAGAGGAAGCCTGTTTGGTCTAGTAACAACTTACATACTGCATTATACTCATTTCTCTGTGTGCTGTGATGCTCATTAAGCAAGACTCCATTGATGTTCCTACAGGTCATGAACCAGCCAGCATGTTTGTTTCCACTATCTCACCTTCGAATAAACTGCTGAGTTAAAATCTATCATAGCAAGAATGTCTTATGGCCCACAGACAATAGCTTTTCTTCTAAACACATTCGTGAATGTCTCATAAATGTTTGCTTGGGTGTTTTATTTAGAAACAATATGGATAAATATTTGAAAGAGTATTGCTAATGACAAAGCAAAAGTGAACCATAAAATATCTCTAATGGCTGCTTGAAAATCTGCACTCTGCAAATAGAGCTGACTAAAAGAGGGAGAGGAAAATGTAAGATAACAGCAGGTGAGCTCTTCATGGTGTGTGTGTGTGTGTGTGTGTGTGTGTGTGTGTGTAGATGTCTATGTGAAGCAATCATATTTGCAAAATAAGACCCATATCTGCTGAGTAGAGAAGAGCTTCATTCAACAGACACATCTGCCAGGAAAATCTGGGATTGTAATTTAGGTTTTACAGTCCGAGAATGACTAGATTGCTTTTAAAAGCACTACTTCTCCAATGTTTTTATTTCATTCTTTGATCAAATATGTCAGCCAAGGAAGAAAATGGTCATTTATTTCTTTTGAAAGCAGGGGGGAAAAAAGAAATTTACATTAAATAGCAGTGATCACGATGTTCATAAAAGTTTCCAACTATTTATCAACATGCCTGGTTTGCAATTGCAATTTACTTAATCAGATTTGCATCTTCCATAACACTGTGGCTTCCATACTGAGGTGGTTGAGTTACTCCATGCTATGGGTGGCTGGACAAATGTGCATATGGCTGTGTAATTGTCAGAAAATGTCCTTGTGTCAGATGGGGCCATGGCTTATAGTGAAAACAATCCTGTTAGTGCTTCTGCAGCATATGAGGAGACAGCTCCACTTTATTAGTGAAATTACACTAGCCATGGATGACTGACCGTCTTGATCATTTGCAGGCCAATTGTGAAGCCATTGATGGGGTCACTGGGCAGCCCAATCCAATTCAGTCACTAGGACAACTGGAGTTACCAGATTGTAAAATGGTCGGTCTGGTTATTTCTTAATGGTGTAATTGGATCGACCAGAGAGATCCAATTAATTGCTGAGCAATTGGTGGCTGTGGTGGTCTCACTGATGAGTTCAGTTGTCAGTGATGGTCTTGAATTGACTGCACAGCTTTCCTGATCAATTGTACAATTTGCAATTATCAAGCTGGGGATGGAGGAGGATTGATTTAATTTTGGTGATTTCCTTGAATCCATAGATGTATCACATATTTAAGTGTGTGTGTGTGTGTGTGTGTGTGTGTGTGTGTGTGTTTTCTCAACTGTAATACATTTTTGAGACATCAGTGATGAATAATGCTATTTTGAGATATCGCTATTTTACCTTGCCTGAGTAAGTTTTATTACAAAACTGTATAGACTGTTACAGACATCTGTGAGGCAATTTGTTACTTCCTAGGATGGGAGAGGAAATCTAAGTTTGAGTAGAAATTATATATTTAGGAGGGGTGAGAAGAAAGTATTCTTCCTTCACCCTTCCATGCCTAATCTGAGAAAGCTCACAGCATGGTTACTGTAGCCTATTCCTGACAGAGTTACATCAGATTTCCTTCTGTTAAAAGAGCTTGGTGCTGGTGTGGCATGCCATGAGGAAGCACATAATTGCTATAATACCTTTATGGGAAAGTATGGAACCAATGAGATTTTTAGCTCTCACACACCTATCAAGTGAAACTGCCCATGGCAACTTACCTTCAAAGAAAAGAATTAGCTACTTATACTCGGTCTTCTTGGCCAGGGCAGCTGTGTGGACTTGAGTCATTATATTTACCACTCGACTGAGATAGACACTCAATAAATGTTTGTTGAGTAAGTGAAGGAATGTGCTCTTAAAAGAAATTTCTCTCTGAATAGTTGAAGCCAAATCGTTATGCAGAAGTAGGTTTGAATTTTTACTTAAGAGAAGAATAAATTTATAAGTTAGAAGTAGCTTTTGAAGTGAATTAGTCCACCTGTTATTTCCTAACAGCAGTCCATAGGCAGGTACTCATCTTGGACCACATTCTCACCAAATCAAAGCATAGTGAGAAAAACATAAGAATGATAGTTTGGGGAGATTAAAGACATCCACAAATTCATCTTTATCACCCCCTACTATTTCTCTTTCACTTAATTGTGGGAGGATTCTGATATGACTGTGCCAGTTTAAGCCTGGATTTTAGGAGGACTGGAAGCTTCTGCCTCCTTTGTTGGAACACTTGCTCTTAAAGACACTCCTTTCCAGAACCTTGTCACTTAACTATGAAAAATTCACATCACATGGAAAGACTACATGTAGGCACCCTGGTCTACAGTCATAGCTGAGCATCCAGCCACCTGCCAGCTGACTTACGTTTACCCGCAGCTGAACTCAGTCAACCTATACAGTTGTAGAAATAATAAAATGGTTATTGTTTTAAGGCACTAAGGTTTGGGGTGGCTTGCTCTTAGACATAGATACTTTTAATGATGGTATATAGTCACCTGTGTGAGATTGTCACTTCCTGTTTTCTGAGACAGATTGCCTGTTCTAAGACTCTACACCTCCTCCTACTCTGTATATCTTAAAATATCCTTTCTTTTTTTTTACCAGTTCATTGAGATATAATCAACATATAACATTGTGTTTAATATGTACACTGCGATGATTTGATACACACATATATTGCAAAATGCTTATTGAAATAAGATTAGTTAACACATCCTTTACTTTGCATAAGTACTGTGTTGTTCTTATTAGAGTGAGAACATGGAAGCTGTACTCTCACAGCAGCGTTCAAGTCTACAACACAGTATTGGAAACTGTAATCACCATGCTGTACCTTCGATCGCTGGAACTTACTCATCTTAGAACTGAAAATATGTGCCCTTTGACTTTGTCTCTCCACTTCTCCATTCCTCAGCCCTTGGCAACTACCATTCTACTCTCTGTTTCTGTGAATTTAATGTTTTTAGATTACACATATAAGTGAGATCATACAACATTTGTCTTTCTATGTTTGAGTTATTTCACTTAGCATATGCCCTCGTGGCCCATCCATGTGGTCACAAATGGCAGGATTTCACTCTTTTTTAATGGCTGAATAATATTCTTCAGTGTGTGTGTGTGTATGTGTGTATGTGACATTTTCTTTATCTATTCATGAGTTTGCCTGTCAATGGATACTTTTTGACATGATGGTCTGAGAGCGCAGTGATATATATGGGTATTTATCTTTAATTGGGACCATAAAAAGTTGGTATTCTGTATAACAATGGATACTTTTTGACATGATGGTCTGAGTAGAGAGCACAGTGATATATATGGGTGTTTATCTTTGGATACTTTTTGTATCGATGGATACAATGTCATCTGGATACTTTCTGATGGATACTTTTTATCAATGGATACTTTTTGACTTGACGGTCTGAGTAGAGAGTGCAGTGATACAGATTAGTATTTATCTTAATTGGGATAATAAAAAGTTGGTATTCTGTATAACATCCAGTGGTTTGGGCGCATTTTATTTATCTGTGGAATTTAAAGTCTATGCCAAAATCTAACTTCACACTGTCTGCAGAAATTCTCCCTCTACCAGGGACACAATTTTAGGTAGTCAACTTCTGCTCAAATAATTGCAGCAAAAATAATTGACTCACCATAAGGCAGCACAGTCTATCTTTAAACATATGCTTATTAGGAAATACTAAACTTTGATATTAATGCACATACGCACTGTGTAATTTTCCTTTCAAAGAACTACTCAGGTATTTATTTGGTAATCATACATTCCAATACATTTATAGGAAAATTCATCCGTGGCCATTCTATTCAGATAACTCATTGCAAACTGTACTATTTCACATTATTGTCATTTTCGTCCCTCATAGAGGAATGAGCCAGCGGGGCTGGAGGTATAGGTAGAATAGTAGGAGGGAGGGAAACATGAAAAACAAACAAACCAAAAAAAACCCCAAAAAACCAAAAACAAACAAACAAAAAACCTCACCATGTGCTAAGTTCTCTGTATACATGCCATACTCTCAAGAACTTGGAAATTTTAGAGGTTCCATAACGTAAACTTTTCTATAAAGACATACATTTTCTCTACAAATGAAGCAGTTTATGAGTAAACACTATCTTACTCGAAACCCTTTCTATGCTTTTGAACATGGAACAAATCTCACCTACCTTGAAGCATTATTGCTGTGACGTTATTTTATTCCAAAGTCAAAGGATTTGTTTTCTACAAGTGCAAGCCAAGGCATGCCTGAACACAAATTCTTTCATTAAACCACCTTGTTTTTTACAATGATGTTCAGTATAATGCTTATAAATTATATTTCTGCAAAACATGAGGAGGAAAAACAGGCTGTACAATGGACACTGGGAAGAATAAAAGCAACAAAATAATGTGGGGTGAAGTTTACCTTTGAAATGATACGGCTTTTAGTTCTACTCTCTCTGCTTGGTGTGGTCCTTCTAAAATTCTCAGCATTTTTAACAATAAAAAGTGTAGCTGACACATGAACTTCAGCTCTGCAGCACTAACATATTCCAGCACTAATGAGCATTTAAGGGAATAGTAAGTGAAGTGAGTTGTGTTTGTCATCATTAATGAGAATATGAAGTTCTGAATTAGGATAAATGGTGAACTAATTGCCTTAAAAATAGTAGAACTTTTCCTGTGGATGGCTGCTTCTTGAAAGCCATGTTTTCCTTCAGGAACTCTTTTCAAAAGCTACCATGTTCCTGATGGATATAAACCTTATTGCTGCCGTCACTGGCATGATAGCAAAAGTTTTCAGATATAAGAAGAAAAACAATGACAGTATTTCAGATTAATTTTTCAATGAAATCCACTTTTGACACTCTATTTCCAAAAAGAGACTTGTGGTCTTTTTCAATAGATATTAAGGGAAGATATTGAGGATATTCTTTAGGTAAGAAGATCATTAAACAGCTTAGCTACTGTTTCCTGTGACACATATAATAAGGAAACAAAATATTCTGCACAATCCTAGGCTTCATAGGAAATTAGACAAAAATTGCATGAAGTTTCCTCAAAAACTGCCTTAAGAAATCTGGTCTTAAGGTGTCTTATTGGTCTTAGGGTCTGTCCGGTAGCATTATCAGCTTCAATGAAAGATAAACCAAATACCGTGTTTATGTATATACCTTTAAAACAAGAATAAGAAATATTCTTCATTGTTTATTGCCTCTTCCTGCTTGTGGGCATGGGGTTGACGTGGAAGGGAGGTTTGGAAGAGGCATCCAGAATTAATTGATGGGATTAATCATCCAGGAACGTGATCAGCACATAATAAAATCTCAACAGCAGAACTGCAGATGTGTTGGCCACCTTTCATTATAATTGGTGGCCAAGTCTATGCTAACTAGCATTTTTCATAAAACAGTACGATATGCATATGTCTGAAATATGCATCTCTACAGTGGGGAGGGGTAGAGCAAAGCCTTCTGCCTGAATGATTGACAGTGTTGCTGAACCCCGGATGTATGGCTTCTGGGGGACTTCTCAGAGGGATTTCAGCTGCATGGTCCATCTATGCCTGCCCTCTTACTTATCATATCCATGCCAGGCTAGACCCATAGCCTTGTGGCCTTTGTACATTACCAAAGGGAGTCTGGAAAAGCACAGAAAAACATGTGGGCAACTAGTGGATCAGGACAAGTGGGGGTCATTTCCCATTGCCTTGGTTTCTTTTGGTTATAAGCGTTTACAACCTATGTCGAAGTGGAAGAAATTTCCATGGCCAGATTTCAGCTTCCCTCTCCCATGTGCCAGGAACACCACTCTCTACCCTCAAATAATCAAATTCAGTTCTACTTCAGGGTATGGGTACAAGGTAACAAATGCTGACCTTGGTTGTTGAGGGGAAGAAAATTAGATTTCTGCCAACTTAAAGCCATGAACAAATGTTGGGTTTTTGGACAAGTTTGTAATTCCACACGAAAAAGCTTAAAAGTTTTCACAGCAGTTTTTACTGTCCTGTATTACCATATACCCATTGGTACATAGGGTACAATCTAAAGAACCATCTAAAATGTGTTTCCAGTTTTCTAGATTATACTTTAACTTTTTGAGCACTAATGATCATATATTAGCTGTGTTTAGCCATAGTCTGTATATGTTTTCACTGAACAAGTGGTTAGCCCATAATAGGCACTTACATGTTAAATGAATGAATGGATCATATGCTTTAATATCAGAATCTACTTTAAGTGCAGAAATGTTGCTACGAGCTGTGATCTTTCAACTGTTTATAAATACTATAATATTTTAGAGAAGAATATTGTTTTAAGAAGCTGATGTTTCGCAGGGGGCTCCTGGGTGGCTCAGTCGGTTAAGTGTCAGACTTCAGCTCAGGTCATGATCTCAAAGGTCACAAGTTCAAGCCCTGCACTGGGCTCTGTGCTGACAGCTCAGAGCCTGGAGCCTGCTTCAGATTCTGTGTCTCCCTCTTTCTCTCTGCCTCTCTCTCTCTCAAAAATAAACATTAAAAAGATGTTTTTACAAAAACAAAGCTATGTTTCACATGGCTGTCATTTGAAAGCAATTGAGTTATGTTTAATGATTATTCAGTAAAAACAAATTGCTTTGTGTCCAAGGCAATATTTGAATGGCATAGGTTGTTCTCGTACTTATATGATTATTATAAATAAAAGAATAACCCTGAAGTTGAACATGACGTCAGGGTGGAAATATATTTAAAAGCAAAGGATACTAGTTTTTCTCAGCAAGTATCCCTAGAATTGAGCCTATTCTACTCAATGCTGTTGCTTAACAGTTTCCTCCCATCCTCAAATTTTACTGTGCCCCTTAATTGTGAGATCGTCCCCTTTTCTCAAATCCATTGCAGCAACTATTCTGTAAAACACAGCATATTTGTGTTGTCTTTTTGTTCATATTTTAACTAGTCCCCAGCCACAAATAAAGCAGAATCCTTAAAGGGAAACACAGATTTCAAAACAGAATGAAGCAAATACAACATCATCCACACAGGCTGTTAAGTCATAAATTACATTAAATGATAACTGTCATCTCCTGGCCCCACCCCTGTGACCAACAGGCTGCTATGCGAAGTTTCTCGAGTGACTCCAGTTGGTTGCTTTTGGCGGGCATAGCTTTATTCAGAGGCTTGAATTATGGAGAGCTCATCTTTGATCATCTTTAAATTAGATTCTACTTGCAACAAAGATTCATTCACTTTTCCTTCCTCCCTTCCCTAGTCTTTTTCTTTCTTTTTCTTTCTCTTTCTTTCTTTCTTCCTCTTTCTTTCTTTCTTTCTTTCTTTCTCTCTTCTTTCTCTCTGTTTCTCTTCCTTCCCTCCTTCGTTCCTTCTTCTCCCTCTCTTCCTCCTTCCCTCCTTCCTTTCTTTCTTCCTTTTTTCCTCTCTTCTTCCCTCCCCTCCTCCCTCCCTGCCTCCTTCTTTCCTTCTTTCCTCCCTCTCTTCCTCCATCCCTCCTTCTTTTCTTTTTTCTTTTCTTCTTTCTTTCTTTCTTTCTTTCTTTCTTTCTTTCTTTCAAAAGGCATTTGCAGAGTGGCAGACATTCAGAAAAGAGTTTCCCACAGTTCTACATCCAAGTTCTTTTGTTCGAAGGTGGTGCACAGTGGACACAGATAAGTGAATGGAAGATTCACAAAATGATATAGTGCTCACAGCTATACAAGGGCAACGTGAGCATACAGAGGGTAGATATCCAATGCACCCTCAAGATGCATGGTTAAAGCAGGAGTTTAGTCTTGATGGACTGTAAGGGAAGAAATTTCAAAGGAAGGAAAAAGAAAAAGACTTCCCAGACTCAGGGAGCATCATATGCACAGCATCACAGCAAAAACACACCCTGTTCCTGTTCCAGTCTGCAGGCAGATGTGTGTGATTAGAATACAAGATGGATTTGAGGGGACACATGAAAGGTGCAGGGCAATTAAGGGCCTTGTGTTCTCACGGGAGTGAGGGTTGTGGACAGCTGTACAAGGCGTATGGCACCCGTTGCCACAGAGGGCAACATGGATAGAGATCATGCCAGGGGAGAAATTATTTCTCTCTGGTGCGTCCATATTTCAAATGCAACCTGCCTAAATCAGTGGAATCCAGTTAGAGCAAGGAGAGGCATGCACCACATGTTGTCTTTAGGTAGAATAAGTAGATGAAAACCTCTGAAATCTGTGCAGGTCGATCTATGCCAGGACAATTCCATTCTGCCATGAAGCCTTATAAATACCAGGCTGGTGTTGATGTATAAAATACCATGATAAGCATTTTATCTTTGTCCTAATAATATCCATTCATGTAACACATTTCCCTGCAGACCTATAAATGCATTAAACCCCAAGAATTAAACCACTTGGCAGAAGAGAGTGGGTAAGCACTGAGTAACATAGAACAAGGAGAGGAAGCACCCAAAAATGTGAATTAAGACTCAAAAAGGGGAGGTTTTTGCACATTGACCTGGGAGGATCCCTCTGTTGTGTGTGGATTTGTAGAGTTTAAAAAAAAAGTGGGGTGGGAGAGGGGGTAAGTTTTGGGGTCAGAAGACCAGGGCCTGAGTTGTTTGTTATTGGATATGGAATTCTCTTAGCCTCTGTTGTCTCAGCTTAAAAGTGACATCATGAAAAGGACATAAAATAGCATTCATCAAATGAGATTATGTATATCAAACCATTTGCAAACCACAAAGCAGTACGTAAATTAAAGTGATTATCATCTCTGTGTTATATAGGTACACATACATACCTTGAAAGTTGATTTCTTTCTTAGAATACTTAGTGTGATAGTAAGATAGCACTTTTTTTTTTTCTGTTCAAGAAAACACATTCATTGGGTTATATGGTCTTCAGGTATATGGATTTAAAGGTTCAAAGTATTCATATTTTTTAGGACAAACATGAATTCATAATGGGAATTTTTGAAATATGAAGACATTAGATGCTACTATAAGCAAAGGCCTACAGTCACGAATCCCGTTAAAAAACATACTACTATCGCCTTGGATCTCAATGACCATGACCCCATAGCTCCTCTATGTGTGTTCTCTCGTGCATCCTGATGACTACAGGTCATATAGACCCCATTTGCCAGGACAGACCATGAGGCTGAGCTCTGTTACGTGCTGTTATGTGTTGTCTCTTAGTTTCTGGGATTTGCTCTCCTGCCAGCTGCAACTAAGGACATTTTCTCTGCTTTGGCAAAGAGATATGCTGGCTCACAAGAACTGCATGGAGAAGCCTGAATGCATGAAGCATTAGGGCAGTGCCTGAGGGAGGAGCCTAAAACTTGCACACCCCTCCCCTGGCTTGACCTGCCGGAAGACAAGGATGCAGAAGGTCTGCCCTGCAGAGCTCTCCCTGCAGCTCCATCCGCTTTGTGCTCCACCCTCCTGTCCATCTCAGACTCTGCCCAGCTCTGAAGCCTTGCTCCTGAGCTCCTCCTGTGGCCTCTGCTTTCACAGCTTGATCTTCTCTTCTCCCTTGACATCGTTTGGACTGTGCCCAGGACTTTGTCTTCTCCTTCCTGGTCTCAGGACCCTGTGAGCAGCCCTGGCAGACGTGACCCAGTCACTGCCTTGACTCTGCCCTTGTAGCACCAGGTGCTGGTCAGCTAAGCCAGTCCCGAGGCTCAGGCCTTTTTTTTCTGGAAGCGATCTGACTAAAGAAAAATAAAATCCGTCTCCAGGTGACCTATCCTCAACTCTTGATTTCATGTGCTGATATGCTTGTGTTGTTTAGCAAACCCTCACAGAAAATGTTATCTAAATGTCACTCTGCTATCTCTGGGGTTTGTTGGACTTAATATCTAAGCCTTAAACTGAGACTGGAGCTGAGAATTCAGATTAGTTCTGCCCACATGTGTGCTTTGTTGGAGCTACATGGTTTGATTTTACCCAGTAGGTCAAAATGGAAAAAAGTTCCAATACTGACAATCCTGAGGCCAGTGACCAAATGATATGTGAAGGCTGCATTTTAGTTTTCTTAGCCATCCTCTGTGAGATTTTACCTGGGAAACTGTGTGTGAATATGTATGTATATGTGTGTATATATTTGTGTGTGTGTGTTTGTGTGTGAGTGCATGTATTTGTCCGTTTTTGTTTGAGTCTGTATTTGTGTGCGTGTGTGTGTGTGTGTGTGTGTGTATGCACGCATGCAGCTTCTGAAGGAATGCCAAGCTAGAGATGAGAGAGGGAGGCTTCCTGTTGGGAATCCAGAGCCTGGCCCTCTTAGTGGATGCTGTGATGTGCTGCCCAGATCCTGCCTTCGGGGCTAAAGGAGACAGCCAAATAGAAGATAGTGAGACAAACCAAATATTAGCAACAGCAGGAAGCCATTACTAGCCCTGGGTTGGAAGGAACACAGGTGGCAGTGTTTGTTACCAGCCCAGAAGCAGGCTCATCAGACAGGAGCTGGGATCTTGAAAGGATGAGCTGTTGGGTTCGAGCCGGAATTCCCAAAGCCGCACAGCCACAGCCAGAGATGTCCCTGAAACAGAAAAAGAGGGGAATAAATACTCCAAGCTTTTTCCTCTCAATTGCCAATCTCTGTCAACGATTCCCATTGAGCAAACGTAACAGGATGCTCCAGGGCCAGGGTCACTGGTGGTAAGTGGGTCCCCAAGATACAGAGCAAAACAGCAGATAGAGCTGAAGGCAGAGAGGCAAATGATACCTACTAAACCAAATCTCTGAGAGTAGAGCCCAGAATATGCATTTTCAACAAGTTCCTAGATGATTCCTATGTGCACCAGAATTTTATAACCTTCCCATAACGTGGAAAATTTCTTACCTTGTCAGGTTCTCATATAAGGCAGCCTGAAGTAAAACAACCAGTATAGTCATCAGCTCCAATGGTAGGAAGATGTTGAGGTTTTTTTGGCCTTCCCATTCCACTGATTTTTTTTAAACAAATATGAGAAATAAAATACATGGAATATATGACAAATCTGCATTTAATAGAAAGTTTCTTCCTTTTGTACAGCCCCTTAGGAGCCATTAAAAGTGAACCACTGAAATGACATTAGACAGTAAGCTAAAATATACAGAAAACGTGAGGTGCATTTATTTAAAATTAGCTCCACAATGTAGTACAGCTATTTCCAGCATTCATTATTATTAATGTCTATAATTGATGGCTGAAAATAGAACCCTCAAATGAGAATAATGTCCAAAATCACATTCACATGAATTGTGAACTGCTCAGCCTAGGAGCACATTAGCCAGATTCTCCACACACTTTGACTTCTTTTCTCAATTTACCTCTAGAGTAATTAACTCTTGCTTAAGGTTTTAAACTGCCCTGCACCCATTTAACATACATAGCAATTTTTTGATAAAGTTTATTTATTTATTTATTTTGAGAGAGAGAGAGCACGAGCAGGGGAAAGGGGCAGAGAGAGAGAGAGAGAGAGAGAATTCCAAGCAGGATCCACACTCAGCACAGAACATGATGCAGGGCTCAGTCTCACAAATCATAAGATCATGACCTGAGCTAAAATCAAGAGTCAGACCCTTAACGGGCTGAGCCACCTAGGCACCCCCACACATGGCAATGTTTATGTATGACAATGTTCCATGTGTGCAAGAGTATGGGAAGCAGATACAAACCTTCTGGTTTAATCCAGTGGAATTTTGTGGAAAATGAGCTCAAGATGCTTTAGGAGGAAACCCCGTATTGGCTTTACTTGTTGCTTATAAAAGAGATTGCAATGTGTCTTTGAGTGTTTTTGAGTGTAGAGGTAAACCAGGAAGGGAAGGTAAGAATATGGAATGAGTACAGCAGAGAAAATGTACCTTTAAAATAGGGCTGCTGCTCTTCATACAGAACAGAAGTTTGGAGGAGTCAAGTACTTGATTCACCAAGTAGAGTTGACTCATCTTTAATAGCCAATTTACTTTTTTAATATAAGAAATTAACATCATTAAAAATAGACTTTTGTGTTGCTACTCCCAGAATTTGTCTCATGAAAACATGGATGGTTGACGGTCATCCTTGAGCCAATCATTCTTCTCGTTGCTTGTTTCATGGTCTGATACAAACTGAGGGGTGGCCGGCATGTGCAGCAAATGGTGTTATATTTCCACTGCCTCCCAACCCCAGATAGCCTTGGGTAACTCCCACAGAGTCTCTGGTCTTTGGGTTCCTTAACTAAAATGACAGGATTGGAATTAAATGATCTATCAGGCCCTTTGGAGCATATAATTCAATGAGACTATAATTATAATATAGAGACTTACCTGTAAAGGTATATTAGGTCTTGTCTTCATCACTTACTGTCAATCAGGCAGAATTATTTGCTATTACTCAAACACAGTCTATATTTTGCAATGTGTTTATGCCTTTGCTGAAATCCAAATCCCATTCCCACTTGTCAAGTACTTCTCCATTTCTTAAGGCCAAGATCAAATCCTAGAGTTCTCTTTGCCCTCCTTATCCATTGGCCCAGGTACATTCACATCTCTCCCTTTGAGCTCGGCCATTTCTGTATACATTTCTTAAATCTCATCAGATACAAGTCTGTCTGGTTTTAAGTATTTTTTTTTTTTTTGTTATTGACTGTGAACTTGACTAGGATTTCTTCAATGATTATGATTTTATCTAAATCTCTGTATTCCTGAAGACTGGCACATAATAAACATCTGATGAAATAGTCTTGTGGCTTTCTTTGCTTAGTCAAAAATTAGATTTTGTGACAGCCAGCCTCAAACGTGGTGCCAATGGTCCTCACCTTCTCATATGCATGCCCTTGTGTAGTCACGTCCCATATTGAATTAAGGCTGGCCTTTGGGTCAAAAGAATATGGTGGAAGTGATGGTGTGTGACCTCTGAGGCCAGGTCATAAGAGGCACTGCAGTTTCTGACTTGGTCTTTTGAATCTCTCACTCCAAAGAGTGAGACACCATGCCATTAAGCCAGCACCAAATTGTCAGCAATGTGAATGCCACCTTGGAGATAAATTCTCTAATCCTTGTCAGTCCTTCAGATGATTGTAGCCCCGGTATCTGACTGTAAATCCATGAGAGGCCCCCAAACCCCCCTGCCAAACAATCTCCCAATTCCCATAGAAACTTAGAGGTAATAAATGATTATTGTTTTAAATTACTAAGTTTGGGGAATATTTATTACATGGCAATAGATAACTAATACAAATTTCTTCCTCCTTTTTCTTCCCATGGGAGGCAATATGAGAGTAAAGGGTGGGTCCGCCATTGATATCTTATCTGCTATTTAGTATCAATATTAATCATGTATTATTCATAAGTAAATTATTGGTATTCATATACTATCGCTATATTAAAATATTAACAGCATTGCTATATTGCTAATTCTGATTGACATTCAAATTATTATATGCAATTAACATATTAAAATAGTAATGTTGTTACATAATTAAAACACTAATGTTTTAATTGAAACACTAACAATATTTTTTTAAGTTTATTTATTTTGAGAGAGAGAGAGAGAGAGAGAGAGAGAACACGTGAGGTTAGGGGCAGAGAGAGAGAGGGAGAGAGAGAATCCCAAAACCTTTCACACGGTCAGCACAGAGCCCGACGCAAGGGCTCCAGCTCACAAACTGTGAGATGGTGACCTGAGCCCAAATCAAGAGTCAGATGCTTAAGCAACTGAGCCACCCAAGTGCTCCTAAAACACTAACAACAATTTTTAATATTATTATTTTGTCTACTTGTAAGAAAATTCTTGTTATCCCTATTTGAATGATGAGGAAACTGAGGCTTAGAATAGTTCATTTGTTCAAAGTCATAAAACTAGTAGCATACTGAGCTGTAACTGAAGACAAGATCTGTTTTACACAGTAAAACTAGCACTAGAGCTTTGCATTTCCTCACTGCATAATCAGTGCAGCAATGCTTAACATGCACTGCCATTGTGAGACTTAAGTGAGATAAATCTGTAAAATTCCTCGCAGGATGCATAGAGAATGCACAAACAAGGGCCATCTTCTCTCCCTTCCCTTCACAATGCATCGGTGTTTCTACTGGCATGAGTCTAAGATGTGCCCAGGGGCCCAAGGCATTGGGCTACTAGCTTCTAGTAGCAGCGACCCCAGGTGGGAAAACAGACTGTCTTTCCCCACACAGGACTTCCGGGTGTCCTCTGGGATTGCAAAACTTGGGTTTCTAGTCGATTTGCCGTGGAAGAAAACAGTGCTTCAACTCAATCGCTTTTAGCCTTTTCAAACTCAGAATAGATACCTAATAATAGTAATGCTTTACTTTTTATAGCACCATGGAGATTACAGAGCTCTTTCCTTTATGTGCGAGAGAATAAATGGAATCGAAGCAGATGTGAATCCCATTGACTAAGAGGGAGAGTTGGAAAGTACTTGTGGTAACAAATCCCTTATGATTGACATACCTGAAACCCTTTATCTTCTGCAAAAACAATCTCATTACAACCAATTGGAGGTCAATTATATAGAATTGAGTCATAGAAGTCATTGTCTATGGATTTTTTTCCTCTTTTATTCATATCAAGGCATGATCATTTTGGAGAGCTACATCAATCTACTGAAGCAGGGTTAAGTGATGTGTGGTTGGCCAGAAAAAACATTCAGTTACCTGAATATGTATTTTAGTTTTAAAATAGTTTCTAAAATTTTATTATAACTTGCAATGCTTCTTTTATTCATTTTACAAATTGCTTTCAGGGAATAACTGATGCATTTAAAGGGACTGATCATCATAGTAGCTTTGGAGAGTGGCTTGTGGGCATAACAACTTAATGTGATCTGGCAATGGCCCCTTTGAGCTGAGCAGTAAGAACAGCAATGCCAAATTATGGTAAACCTCAAGAGTTTTCAAGGAAGCAATATGGGTCTAATTGAGCAGAAGTTTAGCAAGGAGACCACAGCTATTTCTTTGTAGAAGGTCCAGTTGTATACTAGAGGTATTGTGCCTATGATGATTGCCTTACTAAATGGAAACCAGCAGGATGGGGCCCCCTGCATGTCCATTCTTGAGTCAGAGAAATAAGGGGCTTGGGCTGCATTGAATAAGGGGTTTTTTTTCTTTGCAAAAAAAGTACATACACACATGTACTTGTTCTATAAGTTTCTTTACTAAGACTAAAGTTTTGATGGATAGGGTGCTATCATGAAGGAGAACCAAAACATTGAAAATACCCTTTTTAACCATTAAACAAGGTTAAATTCCCAGTGTTTCCCAACATCATTTAACCATAGAAGCCTTTTTTAATACAATATTCATTGTGATTTCCTCCGTAGAACTTGCTTCAGTAACCTGGCCTTTTAAGAAAGAGAGAAGGTCTATGGGAGTGAGAACAGAATGTCTTGTTGAATGGGATCCTCTTCCTTTGTGTCAAGTGCTGGTCCCTAAACTTTGCCTTAGTCCAATGCCCACTCGTCTAGCACAAGCCTCTTCTTGTCATCACACAATTCCTTGAGGTCTCTAGTAAGTGGATTCTGTGTTGTGCTTAGGTTCATGCCTGTACTTTGGTGTCTAGTTCCATTGATCTGTTTTCTCTTCCTTGCTGCATTCTGTACCCATTCCTTCTCAGGTTATCATGGCCTAGTCTTTTTCAACTTTGAATTTCTGGAAACTTGGCTTGCTCAAAGCATTGGTAAAGCAATTTTATTAGTGTATGTGGGTTTCTGAGTTGCTTCTGACTATAGATACCTTACACTCCTCTTGTTACAGAAACTCTGTCCTATCTCTGATGATGTGCAAAAGAGGTAGACCCTTATAGATCCTGGCTGTTGGTCCTAGGTCCTTGTTTAGACTTCTTGTAATCTGAGTCCTATGCAACTTTTGTGAAACACCTAGCTCATCACTAACTGCTTGGTTGCTCACTCCAACCCCTCCTGAACCTGCAGTTTAAATAGAAAATGATCAGATGTCTTAGAATCAGCAGCCGTTGAACCTTTTGGACTGCTGGTTGTTGAGTTTTGTAGCACTAAATGGGACCTCACTCCAGCCTCCTAAGTCTGTGGGATGAAAACGTTTGAGAAAACTTGTATATAGTGTTTCATTAAATACCCCAGGGATCTGCCCAGGTTGATTTTCTTGTCAAGGTTGGACAGTTTACCCTATAGAATATCAAGCCCATTGTTTCTATAGGGCTGTGATACATTCTATTCTTTCCTTTTAATGTAACAGACTTATTCTTTTCTTTTAATTTAGTAACACTTAGACCTTCTTTCTAAATAAGGAACAAAGCAACTTTATGAACAAAGAAGCAACCAATGGTCTTTATTTCAGAGAAATTATTTCACATACAAAGGAAAAGAAGGACAAGGATGTGGCTTTCATCATAATGCTGATTTGTGCATTTCTTATCTTTCTACGTAAAATGTTTAATGTTTCCATCTTATGGAGCCCTTAATTGCATCATTAGCAAATGTGATGCAAAAATTAAGCACCAGCTGATCTTTTTCTGGAATGCACACATTCTTACATTCTGTTTTCACATTACCATAACTTAACTTTGTGATTTATGTTGGAAAGATGGTTTTGGGTGCCCATTTCACTTTATTATTCTTCAGCATTGTATTTCATCCACTTAGCTATTTCTGTGGCAATTGTGTTTTGATGAGAAGAGATTGCCCAGTGTAGCCACATCACAATAACTGTGAGATAAAATCCAGTGGACCCAGCTAGCTTTTGATGAGTTCTTGGATCCCATACACAAAAAAAGAAGCTTATGAAAATAAAAATTATAAGCATCATTTTGCATTCAAAATTGTTCTGATTTAAGGCAGATTGAACTTTTAAAATGAATACATCAGGAAAATTGTGAACTTGCGGTCTGATTTCATTTGATAAAGCATTTGTAAAACTAACAATGCTTCCCTAAAAGTCAGCTGTTAATGTAAGAAGTACAATGGCAAGTCCACACAGTTTGGGGATCTGCTTTGAATACTCAACACATACATATATATAAACATGTATATTTTGTGCATTTATATATACATGCACATACATACAGGTATACATACGCATATGGTTATGGATATGAATGTAAACATAGATATATGCACTTTTGCCTGAATTATTTCCTGATATGTTCATGTGTGCCATTCACCTCATTTCTCTATCAGCTTAAATCTCAAATGTTAGAGCATACCTAATTTTTCTATCTCCCTCATCCTTAAAAACAAGTTCCTTGCAATATATGTCTCTCCATGAAGAGACAAAATAGAAGAATCTTTTGAGAAGAAGTAGAGCATTGGACTTAAGAGCAAGGACTATGCAACCAGATTACCTAAATTCATATCTCTTTTATCATGTTGGTAGATTTAATCATTGGCCCCAATTCTGAACCACTCCCTGTATCTGTACCCTTGGTATTATTTCAGTGAAGGGAAAAATAATATGTCCTAGTTCCTTGACTTTTGCCTAAACGATTTGGCTTCTTTTGGCCAAAAAAGGACACAGGAAGAGATCCTATGTTATTTCCAAGGCTAGGTCTTGAGAGACCTTGAGTGTTTTCACTCTTTCACTCTTACGGTTTTGCCACTACCTTGAGAATACACCCCAGGTAACTTGTTATTCCAGATAATATGAGAAAAATTTAAAGCCTAACTTAAATAAAATGATATACTCTCCCAGGGCAAGCCATGAAAGACTTTAGAACATGTCAAATATTACCTACATTGGTTAAATTGCAAGAGTACACACACACACACACACACACACACACACAGTCTGAAATTTTTTTTGGCCTTATAAAGAAAAGTAAATATTTTTTTCAACAAAAAAAAAACTGAATCCTGTCGAAATTTTAATCTATAAAAATTTTCATAGCATCCTAACACCTCATATTTGTCTTTCACTTTTAAGTTTCTCAAAGCATTCCATCCTTGTGATCTCATTTTCTCTTCACATCATCCTGGTGAGGTGGAATGGATTTATCTACATTTTACATGTTGGCCTTGATCGTGGGGTGGCCCACACTATGCTGTGAGAAAGAGAATGAGCTGAGCAAAAGGTAATATGTGAGAACAGAAGGAATATGAAGGCAGAGGAAGATCAAAGATCCTGTGTCCACAGGAATCTGAGCAAAAGTTTATCATCTTTTCAGGTGTCAGGATCCAGTCATGATGATGGTGGGCCAGGGGAGGTGGTTTAGTGTGAAGGGGGAAGGCTTAGAATGATGATGAGAGAAGCCGAGGCAGTGGCCCTTGACTGGGTTTTGGTGAAAGTTTGTAAGGAAGAGGTCATTTGCAATGTATCCATCTGGACACCCAGCCTTAGAAAATAGAGATGGCAAAAATTCAACAAATGGGCTCCATTCTAACCCCATTTCCTCCCGGATAGCAGCAGGATTGAAACAAATTCAAGGTGAGAAAATATGAAGCCAAGACAAGGGGGAGAGGAATTAACAGAAATTAGGCAAATACGTTCGGTTTGATTGGGGCAGGAGGTTGAAAAGGCACTGGACACTAGGGACCCAAGAAAAGAGTAAATGAGACGAGAAGTCTGAAGTCAGACTCTGTTTCCGGGGTTACAGTGGCACAACCCAGCTCAAGAGTGATGCAGACCAAGATGGGACTCTTTCTTGATACCACCATGACATGTATTATGGACCACTGTCAGGGTGGGATTTGTGGCTTACTGATTCCAGCAGAGCATCTGCAGATGCCTGGCACTCATTTGGACTCTCTAGGACATGCACTGGTCAAGGGGCGCCTGGGTCTTTCAGTTGGTTAAGCATCAGACTTCAGCTCAGGTCATGATCTTGCGGTTTGTGAGTTCAAGCCCTGCATCCGGCTCTGTGCTGACAGCTCAGAGCCTGAAGCCTGCTTCAGATTCTGTGCCTCCCTCTCTCTCTCTCTCTTTCTCTCTCTCTCTCCCCTTCCCCTTTTCTCACTCTGTCTCTCTCTCACTCTCTCAAAAATAAATAAACATTAAAAAAAGAATTATAAATATTGAGAGTAATTAAGCCCTTGGAAATTTCTAATTTAAACCCCTTTATTTCATAGATGATAAAATAGAGAGACTCTGTGACTCCGAGTGACTCTGTGATTTGTTAATAATCAAGACCCAAAGCTGATGAGCCAAAAATCCAGATACTTTTTTAAAAAAAATTCAAATAATTTTACATTTTGTTTGTTTGTTTTTGGAAGACACCAAAGAAATTAGCCAATGTTGGTTATCCTTCTCGCCTTCCTTTGCTTCGCATATTAGTGAAAATAACCCCCTCCAAAAGCATCATGTTGGTTGCCTTGCTGTCTTGAACATCATGAATAATTCTTATTTTAAGTTCTATCATTACTCATTTTAATGCTTGCATGAAAGACATGGATGGGTGGATAGATGATAGACAGATGATAGGTAGATAATAGACAGATGATAGATGATAGATAGATAGATAGATAGATAGATAATATATTATAGATAGATAGATAGATAACCTGAGCCAGAGGGGGTTGGCCAGGGCACTTATCCCAAAGTTGTATGGGACATGGAATACTCTCTACCTCTTTTACCCCAGGCGTTTGCTTCAATCTCAAATGAATATCTGCCCTTACTTAATAAGCTAACTTATTTATTTTTGAATATGAAGATTGACTACCCAAAACAATTTTACTGGAGATGAACTATATTCTGAAGCATAGTTGTTTAGTAAAATAAGGATTAGGACAGGAGACAGGAAACAGAAGACTAGATTTTAATCTCCACCCTTTTCCTCACCACCTGGTGGCGCTGAGCTCACCATTTAACCTCTCTCTGCTGCTCTCCCCTTATTTATGAAAGAGAGCCGTTCGTCACACCTAGGCTCTGGACACCATAAGTATAATAGTGAATTCAATGAGGTAATGGACATGAAAAACACTTTGACAACGAAACAAAGTTTTATGCTAATGCCAACATCCATGGTTATTATGCATTTATTATCACCTTTTTCCAATTCTTACCAACTGACTAGGTTAGAACAAGTTCAAGGAAGGCAGGGCCTCATTTCTGGAAGTTGACTTTAATTTGTTATTTAGGTAAAATACGATTGCGGCTCTTCCTAAATGTACAAGTAAGCAGAATAACATTTTTCATGTGAACACTTTATGCCCATTCATGTTCATGTGTTGGTACAGTTATATTAATTCTATGTGATATTTTCCCTCCAGTGCTACTGCTTTTGAAACAGCATAATAAAGTGACTTCTGCTAAATAAATAGGCTTGCTTACAATAACTGATAGTTAAGTGAATTTATGCGGGAGGCATTTTGGTGCTGTGGACCAAATTAACTCGCTGAAAATCCATTAACTTTAAGGCTCCAGATGGATATTTAGGATAATTTCTGAAGTACAAATGTAAAAGTCATTGTAGAATTTTCTTTGGCATATGCATGGAATTTCCACCATGGGCCCATTTAAAAAATCAATATCATAATAATTACATCAAAGCAAAAAATAACAAAGCATTATGTGCATGATCAAAAAGATGCAACTGAAAAGTCCAGCCACTCCAGAAAAATGAAATATCTGTAATTAGTATCTTCAATTTGCATTGCTCCCTGACACCCCTGAATTTAATGGTAAATCATGCTGTAGCCTCTCTGAATTCGACATCAGTAATGATTGTGGTTTCATGGCATTAAAGGAGGAATATGAAGGGTGCTCTTTCCAGATTCAACCATCTCCACTCTTGCTTGATATGCATAATCTCGACCCCACCCCTCACAATCCACTTCATTTGGGTATTCTCTCTTGGCAACCGCTAACTACCCTCTGCCATCTGCCTGCAGATATTTGAGTGACAAAAGTGTGCATTGCTTAAAGAGAAAATTTTATATTGCTTAAGAGAAAACTATGATAGGAGCAGAAACCTAGAACATGTAGACATTTTGCTAGTGCTGCCAGCAAAGGGACTGACAGACTCATTCAATTAATCAATTGACGAGGAGGCATTTGGTGACGTGATACAAATCCCTGTGAGGATCCGATCTGCCAAGCCTTATGAGAGACACTCGGCTAGTATAATTACAAGGTCTCTGCTGTCAGGAAGCTTATAACTCAGTTAGGAAACACAATGATCACATAAAATGTCATCATCAGCCTATAAAACATCCCTCCTTCCTTTGGGTCCCTATAATCGCTAACATTTATTCAGCACTTGATGTGTGCTTAGCACTCTATGCAGATCATTCTTCATTCCTTGCAGCAGCCTGTGAGGTGGGTGAGAGCATAACCCCCCATTTTACAGATATGAAAACTGAGCTTTAGTGAAGTTGAGTAACGGGCCCAAGGTTATGCAGCTAGCAAGTGGTGACAGCAGCCTTCGTAAGCAGGCGCCGAGCCTGCGCTGTCCACCGGCATTGTGATATTTGTGTAAGGGCTTATCTTTTCTGTTGAGGAAAATCATGAAAACAGGAAATTTCTGTCTCACATATCCTGTGTCCTCCATAAACCTTGCCGTTGTTTGCAGAATGAATATATACATTCCACTCAATATTTATTGAGTGTCAGCTCCATATTTAATACACAGTGACATGTAAGAGGATAAGACAAATGATAAGGCAGTACAGAAAGACCTCATTAATGAATCAGGATACATGCCAGCAGCAGATTTTTTTTATCAGAAATATGGTGAAGAATAGAAATTTTTATGGCAAGCATAAAAAGTATGTTGCAGGAAAATTATTTTATGGAAACATCATCAAAAAGTATCCTGATAATTGCCCAGAGCATCATTAGTAAGAGAGATCACACTTAATGGTACTCATTTACAGTATACTCTAATTGGCTAGTAAAACTACTGTTCTCAAAGTCAAGGTGTGGGAGATGTACAGGGTTGAATAATGTCCCTCCTAAGTTCTTGTCCATCTAGAATCTCAGAATGTAACCCTATTTGGAATAGAGTGTTTGCAGATATAATCGATTAAGATGAGCTCATGCTGAATTAGAATGGGCCCTAAATTCAATGACTGGTGTTCACATAAGAAGGCCATGTGAAAATCATGTCAGGAAGTACTGACCACCTGCATAGAAATGTTCAGGGGTCAGGGATGTTTGTTTAAAATGCTGATTCCCAGGCACCACTCCAAACCTACAAATTGTAATATCTATGAGGGAAATCAACATTTATCATTTTTACTTGGAGCTCTGATGCTTGCTAAAGTTTGAAAACTATGACTTTGGGTGATGTGAAGAGGTATGAGGCATAGTAACTCTATCTCTGCTTACTTCTTGGTTAAGGGGTTGAGTCATATAAGGTAACTTAACAAGGGATAATATTACTGGTGGCAAAAAAAAAAAAAAAAAACAGTCTAAATGTGCAGAGGAGTGGAGGCCATTGTGAATGGAAGTACCATAGGTAAATGTGTTAGGAATTCACAAATCTTATTTTGGCCCCAAACTTCAGTACGTACTGAATACCCTGGAGATATTCAATGACATCTGCATGGTTTGCATGCAGACCAAACCAAACTTTGTTAAGAGTGATGACAGGATTTATTCAATTGTCACTATGTCGTGATTACTTCACACTCATCATCCCCTTGGATATTCTAGACAACTCTTTACTGTCAGTCCATCACTAGTCCTATTTCACTGATGAAAATGCTGAGATTAGAGCAGTTAAACAATTCACTAGAAGAGACAATGTGAGTACGTGGCCAAGTCCACATACAAAATCTGGACTGTCTGGATTTAGGCTACTGCCTTTACTCTTTTCCATTCTACCACAGGCTCCAGAAGAGATCACCATTTTTGTGAAAGCCACATGGCTTGTCTAAACTGAGTCTTGTTGATGGACGGATTGGGTGGACACGAACTCATGGAGTAGACATGCCATCACTTCCAGGGGCCTCAATTCCCACAGAGATTTAGGAAAAATAACATTTTTTACTCTAAAGTAGGAACAAATATATAATTGAGTAGAATTTTTAAAAATTAAATATGATTTTAAGATAGAAAGATATATGTTTAAGGAAACTTCTCAATTGACCAGAATTTTTCAGGCCATCATCAGTGATCTGGGGTCTGGGATGATCCCATTTAGACCTGTCAGCATTCTAGGCTCTTTACAGCCAATACTGAGAAGTAATCTCACAGACTCCCTCGCTGATTTTGTCCCACACTGAACTGCCTGGATGTCACGTACATTTTATTCGTTTGCCTTAATTCGTCCTTCTCCACTGATTTCTACATTATTTTGCCTCTCTAGTATATTCTGCAAAATGGAGGCATGCATAGAAATGTCTTTACTTTATGGTGTAGGGATTTTCTGAAATCTGAGCACCCTTTTATTTCTACTGCATTTTCCCAGTGGGTGGCAATGAAAGTGTTGTTTTAGTCCATTTTGGCAGAACAAAGTAATTTCCTGGTTGGGTACCAAAGGGAAAAAAAAAAAACAAAAAAACAAACAAACAAAAAAAACGTCTTTCCACTACTCAGCACCATAGCAGTCTTATGTAAGCTCATGACACATGCAGTCTAGAAAGATCCTGTTAACCATTTCAGACCCACTAACTACAGAAGCATGGGTAAAAGTCAGAGTTGCTGACTGACATAGAAAATATATAGGCTGTTGCATGACTAGACTATTTGGTAAAAGTAATATGGTAGCAGCAAGATCCTCAACATCAATGTGGAAACAAATGCAATTCCCTAAAACCCAGGATTTTTGTCAAAGTGGACCTCAATATAGTTGAAACATTTATGGCTTCTGTACATTCAGTTCTCTAAATATTTAACTTGAGAGTTAAGTACACTTTAAATAATTTAGTTTCCAGAATGTGTGTATGTTTCACAGCTTAGAAATTAAATTAAATAGAAAAAAATAGAATTCTAGTTAAAGTTTTTCAATGAACACATCATCAGTGGTTCTTTCCAAATACTTCTTACATCTGTCCACAAAATAAAAACTTGGCTTCCCCTCCCCAACCTTCCCGAAAGTATAACATAAAGAATTGGTTTGCTTTTAATGAATAAATCATCCTGTGAAGTTCATGGAATAAATTAATACTTCAGGTGGGAAGTTGAATGTGGACTTCTGGCAGTGTTATTTTAGAATTGTGTCTCGGGGCGCCTGGGTGGCGCAGTCGGTTAAGCGTCCGACTTCAGCCAGGTCACGATCTCGCGGTCCATGAGTTCGAGCCCCGCGTCAGGCTCTGGGCTGATGGCTCGGAGCCTGGAGCCTGTTTCCGATTCTGTGTCTCCCTCTCTCTCTGCCCCTCCCCCGTTCATGCTCTGTCTCTCTCTGTCCCAAAAAATAAATAAAAAACGTTGAAAAAAAAAAATTAAAAAAAAAAAAAAAAAAAAGAATTGTGTCTCTCCAAGCAATTGAGTAGGTTACTCTACATTGTGCCAATATGCCAATTGTACTGCACATCTTTCTAATTTGGGCACTTCCTCTCCTTCCATGGTTGGAAGGAACATTATTGGATACAGCACTGATGTGGATAAAGCATCGTTTTCCTGCTGAAAATTCAAACAAGGTCTTTATTTTTACTGCTCTTAAATTTGACCTGTAACTGGCATTAAAAGCATCAGTTAAAACCAGGAAACAGCCAATGCAGCATTTAGCATCACAGATGCTGGAGCAGAATCAAGTCTAGAAGACAGACTTTTTTAAAGGATTACAGCAGCAGACGTTATGTAACAAGCCTCAGTATAACGGTGGGACATCTGTTGGCTATTTTCAGAAAACCATCATTCTATCACCCTTATTAAAATAATCTTAGTGGATTCTTGACTTTTATTGTTCTTTTTTTTTCCCCGTATGCCCCTCCCCCAGTGATTAAAGAAGTTGATAAGCAGCTTCGACATTCTAGTCTTATCTGCCTTTTCCCTTTCCTTTTTCTTTGTTTTTGTTTCTGGTTGGTTGGTTACTCCTTTGTTGCTTTTTAAATTGTTTTGCTTTGCTTAAAAAAAAAAAGACTGTCTGGTAAGAAATTAGAGTGACAATAGTTATTTTGCAGGTAGAGTTCTTATTGACCTGTGTTTACGCATCTGAAACCAGATGCCTCAGAGTCCAGCACAGAAGTGTTCAGTAACTATTAGTTCTTTTCTTTTCCCTTCCATGCACCTCAGAAGATTTTGATATTCATAGTGGATTTGGTTTTAAAATGTAGAATTTAAAAGATTGAATTATACCTTACGAATATAGTATCCGAAGGATAACTTTTCGAAGTTCAAATATCTTTATTTATGTTTACCAGTTATCTATCTATCTATCATTTACCTTTATCATACAAATGCAACAATATACCAAACATGCTGATGTTATGTCACTAAGTCATGATTTTCTGGAGAGTAAGGCTGCAGCACAGTGGAAGCTTATGGAACAGTGTGTGAGGGGAATACTTGAAGCCACCATACAGCGAGCCCATCTTTCTAAGGGATCAGCAAAGATTGGAGGAGAAATGCTGCTTTTATGTATATCCAAGCATGAACATTTTACATAGTCCATTAAACAAAAAGCCATGTGACAAAACTCAAAATTAAATAAAATTTTGCAGGAGGCACCTTGGGCACCAACTCAAGTCCCTGAGGGAGACTTAACCATCCTCAGGGGTTTTCTCTGCTAAATATTTGAAGGGAATTTAATTGATACGACCACTGAAAGTTGTGAGTTCAATTTTCAAAATATGAAGTGGAGATCAGCCTTATTTGAACCTGTCAGGGTGATGACAATGTGGCTTAGAAAGATGGCCCAGAGGGTGGACATACCACAGAAGGTCAGAAGGAGGGTAGTAAAGGCTACTTCTTCTGGAGAGAGAGCCAGAGGCCAACACTTACACCTTTTTCTCAAATGGTCTTTCTTTTCAGGGTCCCCAAGTCAGGGAGCTGTAATTGGGTCATTCAAAGCCTTCTGGTCCAGTGGAGCAGTAGGATTGAGGCCTTTTTCTCTGCCTTAGGTTGGCTACATCACTAGGTAGAAAGAAGACTAAAGAAAAAGGCAGTGTCTCCCCAGGGATTTACAGTCTAGTTGGGTACAGGTTCCTTTATCTGGCATTCGAAGAAAGAGCTGATAAGAAGTAGATACAAGTAGATACAAATGCAAAGTAACAGTCCCTGGTTGGAAGCAGATCACTCTCCAGGAGAAGATGGAGGGTGGCTGAAAGGAGGGACAGATGAAGCACCCTTTTCTCTTCCTTTCTCTCTTTTATACACTCCACACAAATGCCCACCCACACATGTGCCCCCCACACACAGGCACACATCACTGCTGCCAACACCCAGCCCTCAGGGGGCATTTTGTATAGAATTTCTTCAGTTTGCTACTTCTTTGTTGTATGAGACTTGAACCTATGGAAAATTACTCAAGAGTGATTGTTCTCTTGGGCTTTGCCTTTGAACAAAAAGATTCTTTCTTGTGGGAGTGGGAGGGACACCAGCTTGAGAAAAACAGCTATTGTCCTCACAAAAATGCTCTTTCGGATGATATGTTAATGAGATTCTTTTGAACTGTAAATGATATCTGCATGCGTGTCACATGCTAATGGAAATGTTGAGAAAATGGGAATGCATATGAGGGGTTTGCATAGTTATGTGGTGGCCCCCCATCCCTTGAGCATCGTGACCAGGCTTCAGAGCCACCTCGCCACTTGGCATAGCATTCCTATTTTGAGGAGAGATATTTATTTATTTTTAAGGTCATGACTTGTTGGCTTTTTATAAAACACTGTCCGCCGTGGGCAACCTCATAAGCAGCGATGAATGACAATTCTTCCTTGAAATTTTTAATTACTGTGACAAAAAAAGATTAATTACTAACTTTTGTAGCTGAACCACCTCTGCAGATGTTCTTAATCAAATAAAAGAAAAAGGAACCAGAGTGTTCTCAGAAGCAGGAGTATGAAATGTACAATAGAGGATTGCAGCTGGGTTAGCTGGGTTGATACTTAGCTGCATGAGTGCTTGATAAACAATAGCTCCATCATTGGCAGGGTAATTTCATGTCACAGACTACATTGTGAAGAAGAACTTTGAGTCTAAAGACCTATTCCTGGCACTGTCTCCTCAGTTGAAGGGTACCGAGGGCATCATGCAAGTGTGAGCAAAACATGGGAAGGAGATCCAGACCTTAACTGAGTTGGAAGCTGAATTATATTAAATTAACCTTCGATAGGCCGGATACTGAGAGGATAAGTTGATATTTGCCCAATTTGCTTCCTCTTTTCTTCTTGATTTGGGTTCTCCCAAAAGCAGACCCTGAGATAAGAATTAGTGCAGGTAGATTATTTGTGGGTGAAGGAGGGGTAAAGAAGGTGAACATAGGGCATGTAATCCAGCCACCACCCTCTGAAACCAAGCATTATTTCTCCAAGCATTAAGAAAACCATTAGGCACAGAAACGCAGATGCTTGGGTGTTCTGTGGCTTGCACTACTAAGACCTCCTGAGAGAATGAGGACAGAGCATCGTAGTGCATGTCAACAACACCTCTCTAGACCACATGGACTCACTTTCTCTTTTATGGATTTGTTAAAATCCCTCTAAGCAACCCACCTCTTACATATAAGGAAATTGATTACTCTTTTTTTAATGTTTATTTATTTATTTTGAGAGAGCGAGAGAGCACAAGCAGGAGAGGGGCAGCAAGAGAGGGGAAGAGAGAATCCCAAGCAGGCTCCACGCTGTCAGCTCAGATCCCGACACAGGGCTTGAACTTAGGAACCGTGAGATCGTGACCTGAGCCGAAATCAAGAGTGGGACACTTAACCAACTGAGCTACCCAGGTTTCCCAGAAATTGATTACTCTTGTATAAAAAGATACATCTAGCATCAGAAACAAGAAATACATCTACAGAAATGTGTCTCAGTTCTGAGTGACTTCAGCCACATTGAGACAGACCTTACCCTGACTTGTGGCTTTCATTGCACAGTTGCAATGGGCCCATGGGCCGAGTTTCCAGTCCTCAGAATAGAGGGCACAAAGAGCTTTGAGAGACTTATTTCCCAGGAGTGAGTGGCAGATGGAATCCCAATCTCAACAAATATGCTGTCACTTTATTTAGGACACATGTATCATTTATGTTGACTTTGAATGCTCTTTTGAAACCAATCCTGGCCTCTTAACCATTGATCAGCCCAAGCACAGAATATAGTGGCTTCTCCACAAGAAGCTGATAGCAGACTTAGCTGTTGGGCAGACCTTAGCCTTCATGTGTGACTGTCATTTGCATCACTGAAAATGATGTACAAAGTGGGCATGAAAAGAAAATCATTCAGATTGCCAAAAATAGAGGTCATAGGTCAAGTTTTCTGGGAAGCAGACTGAGAAGGATTTGCAAGCCAGAGGTTTATTAGCTCATGCTTTGAATCAATACCTGGCAGGGAGAAGCATGGAATGAGGGAAACAGGATTGAGAAGAGGGAGAAGTTGAACCCATCAGGAGCTCTGATGCTGAGAAGATGTATTTATCTGCTGGGTTGCCATGAAAAAGTTTCACAGATGGGGTAGCCTCAACAACAGAAATTTATTTTCTTATACTTCTGGGGGCTAGAAGTCCGAGATCAAAGTGTTAGCAGGGTCAATTTCTCCTTGGCTTATAGATAGCCATCTTTACCTGTGTCCTCACATTTTCTTCCCTCTATATGTATTGGTGTCCTAATAACATATTTTTTAAAAAATATTTATTCATTTTTGAGAGACAGAGCATGAGTGGGGGAGGGACAGAAAGCAGGGAGGACCGAGGATCTGAATCGAGCTCTGTGCTGACAGCAGGGAGCCTGATGCAGTGAGGGGCTCCACCTCATGAACTGTGAGATCATGACCTGAGCCAAAGTCAGAAGCTTAACCGACTGAGCCACCCAGGTGCCCCACTAATCACATCTTCTATGAGGACACCAATCCTATTGGATTAGATCCCACCCAATGATCTCATTTTACCTTAATTACCTCTTTAAAGACTAACTCCAAATACAGTCATATTCTGAGGTCCTGAGGGTTAGGACTTCAATACATGTATGGGGTAGGGCCCAATTCAGCACATAACTTCAGAGTTGCATCAAATTGAGGGAAGTGGTCTCAGCCTTTGGCCTGTCACATGAGTCAGTCATTGGATGCAGGCTGACTTCAGGAAGAGGGTCAACTCGGGTGAGGTGCTCTCTTGGGCAGAGAACAGTCCTCTGTCAGTATCTCCTCAGAGCTGTCAGCCACCAGCACCTCCAACAATGGGAAGAATGAGTGCTCTAGTCCTGAAAGGAGGGAGCAGATCTGAGCAGCACAGCACAGCACAGCACAGCACTCTGTCCAATATGAAAAAGAAACCTGTTGTTTGTCTTCCATTGACATTTCTACCCAGTATCTCCCAAGATCATTTCTTTGGTTACAAAGTCGGAGCCTGCTATATTAGCATTTAGAACTGTAGGTCTTAAGCCTTGTGTGCCTGCATCTTTTCTTTGCTAAACATATGGAGCAGCTTCAAGGACCATGACAGATGTGTCATTTGCGAGGGTGTCCGTGTTGATCGATAGGAAGCAGACTTGGAAATTAACTTGTACAAATGAGCCTGAAGCTCAAATCAAAATAACTTCTGGTTTTTCAGATACATGGACATTTTTTTTCATGTAGAGTTGAAGAAAAGTCAAAAAGAGCAATTTATCAAACCAAAACAACAAGACTGAGTTGTGCTGCCACAGAGTAATGACAGATGAACTGAGTTTGCAGAAAGCCCCCCAAAATAAAGGATTTCTTTTATGCATGCAGAAGCAATTTCAAAATGCGAAAATGCCCTTTGAGTGTTTATGGATTATAAATGTTCTCCAACTCATCCAAAAGTCTCTGGGAACATGAGAGCAAACTCTTCCAATTCTGTAATTTGGAGATTGAACAACTAGCTTCTGTGGTGGAAGACACAAATATGAACATGCTTAATATATCTTCAAGAACCTGAAGAATGATATTCAGTGGCATTTGACAAGGATATCAAAATATCAGGGCGGGCATAGACTTCTATAGGCTCTTGTGAAATCTTCTTTATTACTGCAGCTCAACTCTTCCCTTTCTCTGGCTGATATGGTCAGACAAAAAAAATTAGCTCTTTTCTATATAATATAGGCCATTTTTGTAAATATTTCTTTTAAGACAGAATTCCCCAGCAAAGTTGTAACTGGAATAAAATGGCTTTCAGCATAACAGTCAGAAAAAGTGCCTCCAGTGTTCCCCTATCTGGATCATACTTTTCCTTGATCTGTTTGAAAAGTTCAGGGTAGAAATAAAGGACTCACCAAGTGAACAATGATAATATCAATAGGCCAGCAGTTTGCTAGGTATTCCAGGTACCTTATGAATAAGGACTTTATCAATAAATAACCAATGTTTATGGGACATTTACTATATGTCAGACTCTTTGCCAGGCACTTCAGATCAAATATCTCGTGTGGTCATTAAAGCCAACTGTAGCAGGTAGGATTCTAAGAGTCTCCCAAGATTCCAACGGCTGGTGTACATCCCTTCTCCCAGTTACTCAAACAACCACCTAGGTACTGCCGTGAAGGGATTTTGCAGATGTCATTAAGGTCCCCAAACAGCTGGCCTTAATATACGGAGACTCCAGGTAGGCCTGACCTAATTACAGAAATTCTTTACATCTGGTCAGATATGAAGGAAATCAGAGATTCAAAATCAAGAAGGATTTGATACACTTTTGCTGGTTTGAAAGTGGAGGTGGACGTCTGGCAAGTAATGCGGTGGCCTCTAGGAGCTGAGAGTGATCCCCAGCCGACAGCAAAGGAGGACATGGAAACCTCAGTCCTACAACTGCAAGGAACTGAATTTCTGGCAAAAACAAGGATGAACTTGGCAGTGGATTTCTCTCCATAGCCTCCAGACAAGAATTCAGTCCAGCTAACACCTTGATTTTACCTTTATGATACCCTGCTCAGAGAACCCAGTTATACCATGCCAATTATACCAAATCTTTGACCTACAGAACCATAAGCTAATAAGCAGGGGTTGTCGTAGGCCACAGAGTTTGTGCTAATTTGTTATGCAGCAATGGAAAACTAATATACCAACCTCCTCAAGGTCAACATTTCCATTTTAGAGATAAGGAGACTGAAGCTTAGAAAGGTTAAGTGGCCTACTCAAAGCCATGTCCAGATTGGAACATAGGCATCTAGTTACATGGAGGTGATTGGGTGTGAGAGGAAGAAGCCTCACATATGTCCCCGATGGCTACTCCTTTGTGTGCAAACCTTGTCCACTCTTCTCCCCTTGACTACCCCTGTGAATAGATGGGGCAGGTATTCCCTGGATTAAGTCAAAGAGATTTTTGTAGATGTAATCAAGGCATTTAATCAGTTGTGTTCATTACAAGGGAAAATGACCTGGTTGGCTTACCTAACTAGGTGGTCTCTAAAAGACTTCAGAGTCTGGAGATGGAGAAACTCATAGAGACACACTCTTGCTGGCCTGAAGAAAGAAAGCATCCAGGTCCTTAACAGCCTTTCAGGGCCCCCTGGTGGTGGCCTGTAGAAGCTACAGGCTGTCCCTGGTTGACAGCTAGAAAGAAAACAGGGACCTCAGTCCTACCAACATAAGTAACTAAATTCTTCTAGCAACCTGAATGAGCTTGCAAGGAGGCCCGAGCCTCAGGTAAGAAGTACAGTGCAGCTAACACCTTGATTATAGCTTTTGAGACCCTGAGCAGAGGACCCAACACCATTGGGCCCAGACTTTTGACCTACCTACAGAAGCCATGAGACAATAAAATTTGTTGCTTTCAGCCGCTAAGGTTGTAGAGATTTGTTATGCAGCAACAGAGAACTAATACACTGGGAGAAGGACCGGTTGGTCTCCTTTATTCCACCTGTTGTAGGAGGGGCTGCCAGCACCCAGACATCTCAACTTCTTGTTTTTGTTCTTTAGTTAATCTGTAGTGACCTTGTCCCTTTGTTACTCCATTTAACCTCGATTTACTCATAGCACCAAGCATGCTCCAGTCATCCTGGTCTTTTACCTCCCTCAAAACCTGTCCTTCTACAAGTTTGATGCTTAATCCCTGAAATTTCATTCACTTGTTAGCAGCGGCCACTATTTGGTGAAGATACCCCAATATCCAAGCTAGTGCATGGTGAGGCTGCTAGATTATCTTTCAGGAAGACTGAGACTTCACCCCCATTGCCCATCAGGCTGCATTTACACTGGATAACCATCCATCAGTTCTTAGTTAAAGTGGTATTTGCATGCACACCAAATATTTAAATGTTTGTCATTTGTCACTGGGAAAGAAAATTACATTCATCAGACTCCATTCATTCCCCAATCTCACTGAACACAGGATAATCTTAGCTGCCCTAAGACTGGTAGCCGTGAAAAATGGAGGTCAGCTGTAGATACTCCAAACCTGTTCACTGTGTAACCCTCTTCAGGGGCAGTGGACATGATGCTGAAAAAGTTTAATAGAACTCATGTTATCATGTTTATGGGGAATAAAACCCCCCACTGTGGATTAATGGCTATCTTGGTGTAAGAAATACATCTTTACTCCTAGACGCCTTGATGGGTGAACTACAGTTGGCATCGGTGGAAATATAGAGAGAGATTGCCTTTAGAAGGTCAGCTTTTAAAGGACTTTTTTGACCTCAAAGTCAATGAAAATAGATTTTTGATTGCTGACCAAGACAACTGTAACAGAAAACTTTCAACCTTTAAAAAGATTCTTATTGAAGTATAACATACAGAAAAGTACACAGATCCTAAGTGCGCTGCTTGATGAATTTCCACAAACCGAATACATCCATGGAACCAGCACCCAGATCAAAAACCCAGCAGCCCAGGTACTCCCCTTGGTCTGTTTTCACCAACCTCCTCCCCAGAGTAATTGCTATAGTAACTTCTAACACCATGGATGATATTGACTATTTCTCTAACATTTTTGAACTTTATAGAACTAGAATCATCCAGTGTGTCCCCTTTCTTTCTGGATTATTTTACTCAATGTTCTGTTTGTTTATAAGATTTTGTGTATTTGCAAACTTCCCATTCTCATTCCTTTCTAATATCCCACTGCATTGATAGATCACAACTATTTATCCATTCTACCATTTTAGGCATTTAAGTAGCTTCGAGTTTGAAGATATTACAATTAGTGCTGCTACAAATATTGTGATATGTGTCCTTTTGTGAAGATATATGTATATTCTTCTGGATGTTTACCTAAGAGTAAAATTGGATGGTAAAATAGGATAGCACAAATTCAGCTAATTTAGTGGATACTGCCAAATAATTTTCCAAAGTGGTTGCACCAGTTTTTACTCCCAAAAGCAGTACAAGAAAAGTACTTGTTAATTCACATTTCTGCCAACACCTGGTATTGTCTTTTCACTTAAAAAAAAAAAGCCCTTCTAATTTTTAATATATTGCAATTTACAGGCATCATCATTGTTTCTATTCTGAAACTAACAAACATCAGCACTGAGTTCAAAAGGCATTGTGCTCAGCATAGTATCATTGGATAAGATGACAGTTGGTGACAAATGCCTTGTACCCTTTATATAGCTCCTTTCTTCTTTGCAAAAGCACTCAGGCTTCTCTATAATTCTGTTCTCTGGTCTTCTGGCAAACATAAAGGAAAGTCTGTCTCTCAAAAAAAGTTATTTTTTTGGTTCTGGAACTAAAAGCCCACGAAAAATATCTGCCATGTACTTAATTTTAGTCAGGTCTATTTGCCTAAACATGTACTCTGCAAATATTTACAAAGCTCCTATTATGCATCAGGACATACACTATGCACAGGTAATACAAAACTGAGCACCACCAAATTGTCATAGGGTTCTGGTTTAAGGCAGAATGAGGACTACATTAAGTTGTTAATTCCTAAAAATATAAATGTTGCCCCATGTATTATTTATAATTATGTTGTAGCCTGAGGACCCATCTGAGTTTCCTGACAACTTGTTCATAAAAGAACAAAAAATGTGTGAGTCATTTCAAGTACACAGAGTTGCTTTAACTACAAAAGTGTCTAGGTACACTTTAGTAAGCTCACCAGGAAGATGGGCTAGAACCGATCAGAGTTCATCTAGAGGAAAGTAATTGGAATTTGAGTAGCCTTGACAGGTTATACACCTCCAAAAAGGAACACTGCTTATTTTTTTGCCCTTCATTGTGTTCCTGTACATGTTATTCAATGAAATGTTATTAAAGATTACATCAGTTGGGGTTTAATTGGAGAAGCAGAACCTTATGAGTGATACGGAATACAGGATTTATTATAGGGATTAGATCTTATACAATTGTGGGTGTAAATTTCAAGGGGATAGTTGACTGAGCAGAGCAAAGCCCTTACCCAGTACCCATGAGAGGAGCTGGTGAAAGGAGTCTGTGGAAGGCTATTGCCTCTGCATCTGACCAGGCCTGGAGTGTGTCAGCAGGGCAGGTAGTCAAGAGACAGGTCAAAAGTGATGAAGAGGAGGGGCACCTGGGTCGCTCAGTCTGTTAACTGTCCAACTTCAGCTCAGGTCATGATCTCATGATTCATGAGGTTCAGCCCTGCGTCGGGCTCTGTGCTGACAGCTCAGAGCCTGGAGCCTGCTTTGGATTCTGTGTCTGATTCTCTCTCTGCCCCTCCACTGCTCATGTTCTCCTTCTGTCTCTCAAAAATAAATGTTAAAAAAAGTGATGAACAGGAAAGTTGGATGCAAAGTGGGGGAGAACAAGGTCAAAGTAGAAACCATAGGAGCAAACTGGAACCACACAATCTGCCACATGCATCTGTCTCCCTGGATGGAACGCCAAAGCTGCAAAGCCCTACAGAAGGAACTGGTGCCCTTGAAGCAGAGTTACATGTGTGCCTGGCCTAGACCGAGAGAACCTGAGTTGGGAGAAAGAGCAGGAGCTGAAGAAGCTGTGAGCCCAGCTGCTAACCGACACCAGCTGATGAGCAGCAGTGCACCCCACCTGCCTGGAGTCCTCCAGCCACCTGCCTAGTACCATGGCTGCAGCTCCACTTCTGCCCTCAAAATCTCATGGAAATTTCTCTGTGGCCAATGCTAACATCGAACCATTCAGAGAAGCGTTATTCCAGCTTAGCTAAATTGACATAGTACAAAATTACCACAGGGATAGGCTATGAATGAGATATTAAAAAGAAAAAAAGAGGGGTGCCTGGGTGGCTCAGTTAGTTAAGTGTCCGACTCTTGCTTTTGGCTCAGGTCATGATCTCGCGGTTGAGAGTTTGAGCCCGTGACTGACTGTGCGCTGACAGTGCCATGGAGTCTGCTTGGGATTTCTCTCTCCCTCCCTCTCTGACTCTCCCCCACTCTCTCTCTCTTGCACTCTCTCTCCCTCTCTCTCATGCAAAATAAATAAACATTTAAAAAAAACTTTTGAAAGAAAGAAAGAAACTATAGATGTTATTTAGTTCAATTCTTTCTTCATAAGACGTGAAAGCCGGGTCCCAGAGAGATAATAGCTTGTCCAATGTCACAGAGCTAGTGACAGGCCTAGAAACTCAGTCCCATGTATCTCCATTGGGGTGATACCACAGAAAGAACATTGGATGTCAAGTTAAGATGCCTGAGATTTTGCCACTAATTATTTGACCTTGACAAAAAAGCACCTGGATTCAAGTTTTCTTGTGAGAAAATGGCACATGGGTGAGCCCCAAGAAATTGGAGGTGCTCAGCTAATATCTCTTAAATAGATGAATAAATATAGTCTCTCAAGAACAACCGTTTTACAAAATTGTTCTATTGCCCAACATAAAAGACAGATTGAAAATATGCTCCTGAGCCTCAATACTCAATAGTGAGGCATTCTTATATATTCTCATGTAATTTATCTGGGGCTAGAATGGATCACCCAGCTCATTCCCCTTTGTGCAAGTCAGATTTCCAACCTCTCAGCCATGGACCAGTTAGACTTTCTATATTCTTCTTGTCACCCCATTGTGGCTTCTACTTGATCTTGATCCATTTGGTCTGAGCCTTTCAAGAGAGATCCAGTACTACACAGCTAGAAAAGCAAGAATCCAAACAATTGGCAATAGGAAGAAACCAGAATATCAGATTTCTGGCTATGTATTTCTCTTTTGTTCATAAATCTACAATTTGGGCAGAGTTTAGCAGGAACAACCAATCTCTGCTCCATGGGGCATCACCTGGGGTAGGTCAAAAACTAGGAGGTGAAGTCATTGAGAGGCTACTCACTTTTAGGTAGGATTATTGGCTAGAACTTGTACACATGGACTCTCCATGTGGTCTGTCTGCTTCCTCATAGCATGAAGATTGAGTACAAGAGCAATCATCCCAAAAGGACCAGGCAGAAACTGTATCACCTCTTATGACATAGACTTGGAAGTCATATAGTATTTCTGTCACATAGTATTTCTGCAATCATAGATTCAAGAGGAGGAAATATAGATCCCATTCTCAATGAAAAGAGTATTAGCATTACATTTTAAGAGAGTCTGAGCGATGGGATATCTTATTGCATGCCATCTTGGAAAATACAATGTATCATAAGCAGTGATCAATATCCACTCTGAGTTTATAAACACAGAGCTTGTCAACTAACAGAGCTCTTTTCCAGCAATAACCCCAGACAATAAGTTTATGTACACATATGTAAGTACATGCGTATATGCAAGTACTTGGTAGGTGAGGGTTAATTCTTGTATTCAACTTACTTCCAGGATATTTTCAGTGTTATGCCTCAGGGTAAGGGCAGGGAAATGGGTCACTCAATTAGTTTAAAATAAAAGCACTTTTCCCCCATCATCCATCTACTCTTTGGGAAAATAAATCAGGCCGCTGAAATTTGGACATACCATTTCCATGGTAACAAAACCTAAAATGCTAAAAGGTGGATTATAATCCTTTGCAATATTTAAGAAATCTGCATTTAGTTTCTGTGGTGGTTAAAAGCTCCCTTGACAGAAATGAATAGCATTACCACCACTAACCCTTCCCCATGCAAATGCACACACAGAAAACACACACACACACATACTCACAAGCAACAGGAGGGTTAAAAAAATCCATAATTCATATTGAGTACACAAAAATAGGGAGAAATGAGTAAAAATGAGACTTTCCAGTTTGGTCTCCTTAGATCTGCTTTGAATCAAGTTTTCTTGTTTTGATTTTGATCTCAATTAGGTGGCTTTAGAAATAATCTGACCATCTGAAGCCTGGTGAAAAGTCAACTGTGATAGGTGTGGAAGTAAGGATAATTATGGCGTTTGAGAACTACAAGTAGTTCAATACAGCTAGAGAGTAGAGTATGTCTAGCACAGAGTCTTATTTTTGGTGTTAGGACTTTCAATTATAAAACTTCTCAAATATACCAAAAAGTATAGAAAATAATATGATATCTATGTACTTGCCCCCATAGTTTAATAGCTACTACCCGTGTGCCATATTTTTCTCAAGTCTCTTTCCTGAAATTCATGTGTGACATTTCTAAGAATGTTTCTCTATATCAGTGCTTTTCAATGAATCCCTACACTGTTATATCTTTGTGTTTTAAAAATGTGTATAAATGGTATCATAGAGAATGTTTTTTGTAACTCATTTCTATCGCTCAACATTATGATTCTTATCTTTAGCTATAGGGCATAAACACACCAGAAGGAGAGCATAGATGAGCATTCAGTTTTGCACAGACAGCTAATCATTTATTCAACTCAATTTACATTTCACCCGAAGAGTGAGTTGATGGTGATGGTTGTTGCGTTTGTAGAAAATGTTAATGATATGCAGACAGGACTGGACACCAGAAACTCAAGTGAATACAGTAAAAAGAAAATAAGGTTTATTTGCAGCCCAGTCCTTCCATTTCTGAATGCCAGATGCTTTCTCTTACAATCCATCCTATGGGCAGGGATTACTGGGGCTGCGTGGTATTTAGTGATTACAGCATAGAAGTCCAGCAACTGCCCAGCAGGCTGCCCAAATGGACTTGTGCAGGGATCAGGGAGCTACGTCTCTGAGCTTCCAACAGGAAACCCTGACCATTCCTTGTGTCCTAGCCCTCCCTACCGACCTATCCCTGTAGATCTTCTGTCCCGCTGGGAACTTTGGACTTGCCTAGGGTTGACTCTGTACCACACAGGCTGGGAGAGCTGAAGGGCTAGGGGGATGACATCCATGTGGGTTCATTCATGTCCTGCCCTGTGCACACCCCACCTTTATTCCCCATTGCCATGAGAAATGCCTCCTTTGATGTTCTACTCAATTACCAGTTGTAGTTTGATAGATCGAGTAATTTTTAACTTTTCGTAGACTCTTAAAATAAAGGATCTAAAGGGGTGTTTATTTTCAAGACATGAAATTGAGTCACTGATTTAATATCAGATATACGTGAGCTATTAGATGTACCCCATCTCTCTTTTTTTTTTTTTTTTTTTTTTTTTTTTTTATTTTTGGGACAGAGAGAGACAGAGCATGAACGGGGGAGGGGCAGAGAGAGAGAGGGAGACACAGAATCGGAAACAGGCTCCAGGCTCCGAGCCATCAGCCCAGCGCCTGACGCGGGGCTCAGAGCCTGACGCGGGGCTCGAACTCACGGACCGTGAGATCGTGACCTGGCTGAAGTCGGACGCTTAACCGACTGCGCCACCCAGGCGCCCCACCCCATCTCTCTTCTGTTTACCATATTATTCTCTGAATGTCTCAAACACCTTATGTATAGAAGCCCTCTCAAAACAGAAAGAAGAGATTTGTACAATCTCTTGTTTTACTCTTGAGGTGGCATTTACTTAGTCAACAATATCTACCAGATTAAAGTTATATTGACCTCACATCACTGTCAACTAATTATGTTTTACTTCTGTTGCATTTCTGAGAATGTTAAGCTAAAAGCAAATTAAACTACAAGAAGCTTTATAGGCCATGTTCAAATACTAACAGGTTTGATAAACATATTTGTCTAAGAAGGGTAGGACAAAGAGCTCTTTGTTTACTGACATACTTGATTGTCATTCTGCTATACCTCTCGTATGGTTGTTTTATAGGACATAAAGTCTAGGTATCCTGTCTGAATCTCCGATCTTATTTATAGCTTGCTGCAAAGTGGCTTATTGTCATTTATTATTTCTTATTTGATTTATATAACATCTTTCCGCCAAAGAGCCCATGGGCTTATTCACATAAAGAGTACACACACACACACACACACACACACACATACACACAAATACACACTTGAACTTCACTCAATACTGTCATACAGTTAGCAGTATAGCATCAAGAATCTGCAGAAGGCTTTTCTATTTGTTTCTTTTTGTCGCTGTTGTTCCAAGACCATGTTGTGGAATATTTCTCATATCCCAGGGTCACCATATTATCCTTCACTTTGAGTATTTATTGTTTGCCTCTAGGTGGACCGGATCATCTTCTGTGTCTTCTTAGAAGTTGACTTTAAAATCTACAGAAAGAAAATGGGCGAGTTTTTCCCTGCAGGTGAGTAAAGTGGTTTGTTTTCTTTGGAATTGAGAATGGGAGTGGAGGCATCAGTTATATTTCTATTTCACTACTTATCTTAAAGAAATGTTGCAGATGTGGTCTCCATACACCAGTAACCCCTGGCAACTTGTGTCATAATTTTCAAGACCTCAAGGGAGATCTAAGCCCTTGACCCCTCTGTCCCAGGAGGCCATGGTGTTGTATTGGGGAAGTCAGTTCATATTTTGAGTCTCAGTTTCTCACATCAAAAATGAGGGACTGGACAAAGTGACTTCTAAAGACTCTCTGGCCCTAAATTTCATGATCTGTGATTTGCTCCCCATAAATGTAAATTGTCCAGGCCTGTGCCTACATCCACCATGTTAAACACCTTTGCTGGAAATTGTGAGGAACCCATTTATATTTGAAGCCAGAATTCAAAGAGTTCCTGCACTTTCTCCCTATTCCCCCCAATTTTCTTGGCCCAAATTGTAATGAAGATAGCAGCACATCCTAGGGCAATTTGAGAAATGCGGTCATTCACATTATTTCACATTTCTTTTGAGAATGTAGACAAAATCTCAGTTATTAAAGAACCTTGATTACATCAATTGAATGTGTCATTAGATTTGGTTGGATTGGTTATTTTGAATATTTCCCCCTCATTGTTCCTCTTCCAGCCTTGTTTATTACCTTGTTATTTTGTGGGTGCCGTTAAAGTCACGGTGCTCAAGGTGCTTTCCTCAGCCATGGTAAAAATGGCTTCCAGGAAGCAAGCCACTGTGAGTGTTGTTGATGCCTCTTTTGAGGTGTCTGTGCCCATGTGAGGTGGCTTTCCAGGTACCCAGTGACTCTAGCAGGTAGGAGGGAGGGAATGGTGCACATTCACCTCTCTGGCAGTCAGAGCCATGCGGTAAAGAGGAGGCCCTGCCCGAAGATCAGAGCAGGATGCAAGTAGCCGTCAAGAACAGCTACAGAAAACTGCTGGAGATGTTCAACTCTGTGCTAATATTCAAGGTGGACTAAGTTCTTCTGGGTGATTTGAAGTCCTTCTCTCTAGTTTTGTAACTGAAAGGTGAATCTGCTAAGTATATTTAATTGGAGCCTTTAATTACAGTATTTTCCAAATTTTAACATACTGTAAATTCAGAAAGACTCCCCATGGGATGAAGGAGAGGACTGTGATGGTGGCCTTTTTTTTTCTCCTTCTCCTTTATCCTTTTATCACTTTTTAAAAATTTTTTAAGTGACTCAGTAATTTACAGCATGTAAAGCACATAGTGACTATTTAATAAGTAGTTGTTATTATGAGCTAAATTTAATAAATTCTTCTCCCCATAATATGATGGCTTTTTTTTTCTGTTTTAATCTCCTTGTTTCATCATTTCTCTTTATTTCCTATATAAACACAGTGAGTTGATTGTGCATGAATTTCTGTACTTTTAAGTATTCTTTGTGTGTGTGTATTTTTAAGTATTCTTAAAAGAAAATATTCATTCATGAAAAAATGTGACTTGCTATTGTGTGTGAGGCAAAAATTCTCATGTCTTGTCAACATCACAGCATATTTTTTAAGCTTTCATCAATTTTGGACTTCTTGAGTGTTTAGAATTATGACATAATATTCATTTCCATGTCTTCTAAAATAAAACTTGTTTTCACTCTAACATATGATAAAAAATAATTGCATGTGTATGATCGACTGATATTAAAACAAATCTATCCATCAGCAAGTATTTCCAGTGATGCAAAGCCAAAAATCATACTATATGTTTTTTTAAATGGGACAGTTTTAGTGGTCTAGAATGTATTAATAATTATGTAAATAAATTATTATTTGAAAAACTGCTACTCTAAATAAATCCAACATGCATCTTAGTACTTGAGAAAATGAAATAATAAAATCATCTTCAGTTTCACATCAATACTTTAAATTATAGCATGCTCATGAAATTATTTCCAGTGCATATTTATTATGAGTGTATTTTTAAACTAACTGTCAAAATCCCCTCAAAATTGTTAAGTATTTCCACAATGCTGAAGCATCAGCCATTTGCAAATTTTGAATATGCAATATGAAGTAAACGCGGCTTCTAATGGAATGTGTGACTGCTAATATATATGATATACATTATCTGTCCATAATTTGAATTTATGGTTAATTCATAACCATGCCATCTTCGACTGGAATCTGATTTTTCTGGTTTGCCATATATTCCCCCTAGACTGACTTATTCAGACTATCTCTAACTAGTCTTCTTAACACTTCCCAATGCAATAATGATAATAGTTTAGAAAAAAAAAAACACATCATTTTATATGAAACTAAATCTCTGTGTTTTGGGGTACAATAACCCTGTGTCTTTATGTATCATAATCAGGAATTTGAGGCAAAATGTATAAGAAAACAATACAAGTGAGACTAGAAAAGATCACATTAAATGTACAACACATACAAAACTACTACCTAATATTAATGATAAGAATAATAGTTAACATTTATGGATTGCTTTCTCTCAGCCACACACATGGGCTAAGTCAGGTAATCTTCATGCTCACTCTAAGAAAGTAGGCACTATATTAACCCTACTTTTTATGTGGAAAATGATGTGTACCTGAGAAAATGAAGAAATACAGCTAGGAAACAGCAGAACTCTATTTCAAAATTCAGAGTGGCATCTGTCATTGCACAAGTGATAATAGGTTCGTTTCCTCAGAGCATCTCCAGACCAGGATGGGTTTGACTTCTAGGATGCATTTGGATCAGTGAGAAAGTCTCATTCCTAATTTCATCTGCTGCCTGTAATTATTCAAAGCTGCCATGCTTCTCTTTCTTCTGATACCTATAAATGTCCTCATGGAAACTTTCTAATATGAGTCAAATTGGTACTTGATCATGGATCTCAAAATCAAATTCCATCCAGATCAGCTGGGCAGTGTGGTGCTTTGACCTGCAGAGGAGTAGGAGAGTGGTCACTGGAAAGCCAAAAGGCCTTATACATGACCGCAGGGGAAGATGGAAAGGTGCTTCCTATCATTTGCTAGAGCTTCTGTGACATAGTATGATGGACTGGAGGGCTCAAAAGATTGCAATTTATTTTTTCACATTTCTAGAAGCTAGCAGTACAGAATCTAGGTGTCAGCAGAATTGCTTTCTTCTGAGGCCACTCTTCTTGGCTTGTAGATGGTCACCTTTCCTCAGTGTCTTCATCATGTCTTTCCTCTGTGTGTGCCTGCATCCTAATCCCCCTCTCCTTGTTAGGACACCAGTCACATGGGATTAGTGCCCACCCTAATAACCTCATTTTAATTTGATCACCTTTTTAAAAACCCTATGTCCTGGATGCCTGGGTGGCTCAGTTGGTTAAGCTGCTCTCAATGTCGGCTCACATCATGATCTCACGGTTCATGAGTTCTAGCACTATGTGGGGCTCTGCTTGAGATTCTCTCTCCCTCTCTCTGCCCCTCCCCTGCTTGTGCACTCTCTCTCTCTTTCAAAATAAATAAATAAGTAAAAACATAGGGAAAAAAAGACCCTATCTCCTAATATAGTCACATTCTGAGGTACTGGAAGTTAGGACTCCAACAAAATATCTTGGGGGACACAACTCGAACCCTAAGAGAGCCCATCATAGAAAGGCAGTAGAAACAGCAAATGAAAGAAACCAGCAACAATTTTTTTTTCACAACAGTTTTATATCTTGCTGTGAGTGAAGCACATTTGACTTTTTCCTTTAGATGTGTTATTTGGAAGTCTAGTGTGGCAGCTTTATGGAATTACCATATGCTTTGGTTGCAAATAATTTCTAGTTACAGTACACCATTAGATGGCCTACAGCAAATAATATTTGTACAATTCAACTCAGAGATCTCTTTGTTCTTTACATAAAAGGTTTGTATTTTTCAGTATGCAGGATTCATTGTGTTTATTTTTCATAGATTTGGGATACAGAGGTCAATTTTTTTATTAGAGTATGAGTTCCAACAGAGGACTTGGGAATATTAATTTTCCTCATAATAACAATGTCAAATTTACAGTTTGGAACTATATCAAAGAAACCTGACATTGGAAGTAGAAAATGCCATGGTCAAGCCCCTCCCCCACTTTAAAGAAAGCCTACATTTGTTTACATCAGTGGTTCTCAACTCTATTCTTCAGGAAGGAGTATTTTTCCAAAACAATTTTTTTTAAATTTTTTTTTAATGTTTTATTTATTTTTGAGACAGAGAGAAACAGAGCATGAACGGGGGAGGGGCAGAGAGAGAGGGAGACACAGAATCGGAAGCAGGCTCCAGGCTCTGAGCCATCAGCCCAGAGCCTGACGCGGGGCTCGAACTCACGGACCGCGAGAACGTGACCTGAGCCAAAGTCGGCCGCTTAACCGACTGAGCCACCCAGGCGCCCCTCCAAAACAATTTTTGAGTTATATCCTCTGACAAATAAGCATGATATTTTTAAAAATTTTACCTGGATTTACTCTTTAAAACCTAACAAGAGAAAGTATCCACATGACCTCTTCATCATCCCCTCTTCTCACAGATTTTATAAATTTTTCTCATTCAACAGTATTCACTATTGTTCTGTCCATCAATCAACAAATAATTTATTATACACCTACTATTGTCAAAGGCTTTGGTCACTGCTGCACTTAAGATATAGTTCTTAGGGCACCTGTGTAGCTCAGTCAGTTAAGCGCCTGACTTTGGCTCAGGTCATGATCTCTCAGTGTGTGAGTTCGAGCCCCGCATCAGGCTCTGTGCTGGCAGCTTGGAGCCTGGAACCTGCTTCAGGTTCTGTGTCTCCCTCTCTCTCTGCGCCTCCTCTACTCACACTCTGTCTCTTTCTCTTTCAAAAATAAATAAACATTTAAAAATTACAAAACAAATTTTTTAAAGATATAGTTCTTAAGGGTGCCTGAGTAGCTCAGTCAGTTAAGCGTCCAACTCTTGGTTTCAGCTCAGGTCGTAATCTCATGGTTTGTGGGATTGAGCCCTGCGTCAGGCTCAGTGCTGACAGCATGAAGCCTGCTGGGGACTCTCTCTCCTCTCTCTCTGCCCCACCCCCCTCTCTTTCTCAAAATAAATAAACATTTTTTTAAAAAAGATATAGTTCTTATAATATGCCTGAGAGGCCAGTAGTACGCAGAACAGTTGGAAAACAATATTAGCAAATAATCAAGTATAACATTGGTATGGTCAAAGTACCCAGGAAATCAGAGTCAAATGTGTATGAGAACCAGGGTGGTTGTGGCAAGTTTCATAAAGAATGTGTCACTTGATGGGGCGCTTGGGTGGCTCTGTCAGTTAAGTGTTGGACTTCAGCTTAGGCTTTGAGTTCAAATGGTTTGTGAGTTCAAGCCCCACATCAGGTTCTCTGCTGTCAGTGCAGAGCCCACTTCAGACTCTCTGCTCCCCCCCCCTGCTGCCCCCCCCCACTCATACTCTCTGTCTTTCTTTTTTTTTTTTTTAATTTTTTTTTAATGTTTATTTATTTTTGAGACAGAGACAGAGCATGAACAGGGGAGGGGCAGAGAGAGAGGGAGACACAGAATCTGAAATGGGCTCCAGGCTCTGAGCTGTCAGCACAGAGCCCGACGCAGGGCTCGAACTCACAGACTGTGAGATCATGACCTGAGCCGAAGTCGGACGCTTAACCAACTGAGCCACCCAGGCACCCCATACTCTCTGTCTTTCAAAAATAAATAAACATTAAAAAAAAAGAATGTGTCATCTGAAAGATGAGCGGGAGCAGAGAAGCGATGCCAAGTACTGTGTAAGTGACAAGGAGGAAGAAGGGCAGTTCAGATAGAATTTGGGAAATGAGTAGGATGCTTATCTCCAATTTGTGAATCCCTGACGGAGAAATGTTGATACTCATCACCATGTAATAAGCAGTCATACATTAATTTTATGACTTTGTGCATGTCGTTTAACCTTTTTATACTTCAGCTTTACAGCAAACGCAGTAATGGGCCAAATCCAAATAGAATAAATAATAATGTAAATGAGTGTTTAGAGAGGTGTCTAGACCAAGCATCATAAAATTTTAAATACCCATGTTTCTTATTACAACTTTAAAAGGAGGTATTTTCATTATTGTGGCCATCTTAATTAAAATGGCTATAACCTCTTATTAAAAAGTAGTACGGATTTACAGTAAAAATAGATAATCAAAAAGAAGATACAAACTATCGAGAATGAATTACCTTTCATTGTTTATCCTGTAAGAAGCCCCCTGTAAAATGGAAAATGCAATCAGAATTGCAGTCTTATCACTTGCTGTGTATCATGCAACAAATCTTGATTTTTTTTTACGTCATTTTCTATTCTCCCATGACATAATTTTAATGGACCCAGTGTTTACCCAAAACCATACTGTTGAACTGTGCAATTATTTTTGCAAATATTTCCCTATTCGTTTATAAATAACACTTACAGAAAAACAGCTTCATAGATAAATATTGGCATGCATCCACAATTTTTTAAAAATACTTTTCTAGAAGTAGAATTACTTTTTCAAAACGCATCCAAAGTCAAGACACTTTTCATACTAATTGTCAAATTGGCCACAGTGCTTATAGCACTATGGGTCAGTGTCATATATAGAACTGAAGGGGTCTTCATTTCCAGAGTCACAAATGTAAAGACCTATACCTCGCATTAAGCACCTTGAGTGATCAGGGTGCCAGCGTAGTGGGGTTATTACTGTATCCTTACATGGTGGAAAGAGAGAGCTCTCTGGGGCCCCCTACATAAAGGCACTAATCCCATTCATGAGGTCTCCACCTTTATGACCTAATTACCTCCTGAAGCCCCTACTCCTAATATCATCATATTGGGAGTTAGGATTTCAACAGATGAATTTTGTAGGAAACGCAAATTCAGCCCATTGCACTGAGTTTACATTCCCATGAGCAGTATGTGAGAGTTTACTTTTCCCCTGCTCTTCCCAATTGGGCACATTCTCATCTTTTGATGTTATCACTTTTATACATGAAATAAAGTAATTAATGGGTAACAACATGTATTTCTCTTATTTCTAGTATGGCTTATCCTTTCTTTCAGTTTTTTATTATATCTCCCAATTTTTTATGCGAAACTGCTAGTCATCTCCTTTGTAAATTTTTATTGACTATTTCATCTTTTTTATTGGTCTGTAATTTGTATAGTAAGGTTCTTAGCTCTTTAAAATATATGTTGCAAACATTTCGTCATTTGTGTTTGTGATATTATTCTTGTATAACCGAATCAACGAGGAAAGGTGGAAAGACAAAAGAAAGATGGGAAAAAAAGAAAGAATGAAAGGAAGGAAAAAAGAAGGGAGGGAGAAAGAGTAGTTGGAAGAAAGGAATAAAAGTAAAAAAGAAAAAAGAGTGAAGTTGAAAACTAAAAAATTCAAAAATTACTTTTATTTTTATGTCTGTGTACTTGATCCCATAAGAAATCATTTTGTTTTATTTTATTATTTATTTTTTCTTTCATTTTCTTTTTTTTTTTTCTTTTTGAAAGCGAGGGAGAGAGTGAGCACATGAATGTGCAGGGAGAGTCAGAGGGAGCGAGAGAATCTTAAGCAGACTCTATGCCCAGCTTGGAGCACGACATGGGGCTCGATCTCACAACCTTGAGATCATGATCTGAACCAAAACCAAAAGTCGGACGCTTAACTGACTGAGCCACCTGTGTGCCCCAGAAAGCATTTTATTTCTAAACAGTATTATTATTCTTAGTTCTACTCCTCAGACACTTTTTCGTCAAAGCAGTATGCTTCCTAATTTACAGGGTACGGTAGGAAGAAAAGTGCCTTTCCTGCAAAGATGCCTTAAACCCCAGAACCTGTAAATATGTTGGGTCACATTACAAAGGGGAAATAAGATTGCAAATGAGAGATTACGGTTGCTAATTAACTGACCTAAAGGTGGGGATGTTATCCTGTGTTACCTGGGTGGACTTAATACAATCACAAGGGTCCCTAAAAACAGAAGAGGGAGGCAGGAGAGAAACAGTGGGAGACATGGTTATGGAACAGTGTCCAGAAAGATGTGCATCACTGGCTTTGAAGTTAGAAAAGAGGGGCCACAAGCTGAGGAATGTAGCCTCCAGTAGTCAAAAAGGCAAGGAAACAGATTCTCCCCCAAGAGCCTCAGAAAGGAGTGCAGGCCTGCCATCATCTTGATGCCCATTGAGATCCACATCAAACTTCGAATGTGTAAAGCTGTAAGATAACAAATTTATGTTGTTTTAAGCCATTAAATGTGTGGAAGTTCGTTACAGCAGCCCTAGTAACCTAACTCACCAGTTGAAGAAGCACACACACAAAAACTGCTTTACCCAGTCTGATTTGTACATTTTTTCCCCCAAATGGTACATTTGTTGGATAGAAAGAAAAAAAAAAACTACAAAGTGAAGAATTCAGAAATTTCTTTAATTATAAATATTATGGTGACTTGGCACATTTGTGCACATTTGTACACTTTTAATGAGGGGATTCCATTGATGTTTAGAATTATACAAGACATGTTCTCTGTAACGTGACATAAATGAGTTGACTGCCTTCTTAGGAATTGGGTGCTAACCATTTCCACTTGATGGGCCTCAAAAGCTACAAATGCATTTCGCCTTCAATGAAAATCCAGTGAAGTGTTGCTGTAACCAAGCAACCTGAATGCAAGAACAAGCAGCAGGCGTAGACTGAAAGCGATCTTTCCCTTCAAAAGGGGGGAATGTTCAGTGTGTGTAGCAAATGCTTACGAATAACAGAACAAATAAAGACCTGGGGACACGAACCTTGACTAAGCAGAGTTTGATCTTATTAGGAGGTTCTGATAAAACAAAGACAAGACAAAATGCTGCTTGGAGAAGGGAGAGGTGTAGGCATCTTTACAGAGAGACCCTTCAAACATTTTTGCTTCCGAAAGCAAGGTGCTTCTGAAAGATCCTTCAAACATTTTGGGTTGACTGGTTTCTGTTCTTTAGGTGAAAACTTCGAGGCATATGCAGGGGGAGAAAAAATACTTTTGAGGTATAGTATATGAATGAAAGAATTCCTAATAAGGCACAGAGATAAGAACAAAGATAAGAATAACAATAAAGTAAATGAAACCCTCCAACCTTTATTCTTTACCTGTGGCCCTAACTTGTACTCTCAGTTACAGGTTTTTGAAGTTTTCACCTTCGATTGCTGTGCACTCTATATCCAGAGCAATTAGTGATTTCCAATACCCTGCTACAACTGTCACTGTTGAGGTTATCGGGAATTCTTTGATGGGTCCAGCATGGTTACTGAAACCAGTGCATATTTGATCACGTGACTCCACATGAGCCTTTGCAGCCCTTATCTTACTTGACTGCTCAGCCTTTGTCTTACTGACCATTCTGTCTTCTACTTCTCTTCCTGCCAGCCCTTTCTGGTATACTCATCTGTGCACAGCCCATCTCCAGTTGGCATCTCCAGGCATCTCCAACTCAACACATCTAAAACCAAATTCAGAATCCTTCCCTTCAACTCAGCCCTTCTCCTAAATCCTCTATCTCAGTAACTGGTGCCATTACATGCCAAGATGGCCAAGCCGGAAGCAGCAGAACCATGCAGTTTTTAAGCAGTGCCTTTTATTTATTGATATATTTATTAACTAATGATATCTGAGTGCTCCTCTTGACCAAGGACCAGTTGGAGGGTGGGGGAGGAACAACCTTTGGCTTATTCCTTTTTTAATTTCTCTAAGTCCTATCAATTGCCTTACAGAAAGTAAGTTTAGCAATTTCTTAGATTTTGTGGGTTCAGGTTTTCCATTTAATGGAAGAGCTCTACTCTGCAAGGATGTCCCCTTTATCAGCCATTCTTTGCTTGGCATTTCTACTTTGTCAAGTTTCACAGAAGCCATGAGCATAACCACATCTTCCATACTTTGTGAGGATATCCTAAAAGTGGGATATCTACTGTTTTTGAAAGCTTTTCTTTCCTCCAGCTCATAAATATCAGTCCTTTGACCAATGGTTCTGCAGCTGCAGCTTGCATGAGCATCACCGGGAGGGCTTATTAGAGTGTTAGGCCCCGGGAGGGATACAGGAAGATGGCGGCATAGGAGGAGGCTGGGCTCACCGCGCGTCCTGCTGATCACTTAGATTCCACCTACATCTGCCTAAATAACCCAGAAAACCGCCAGAGGATTAGCAGAACAGAGTCTCTGGAGCCAAGCGCAGACGAGAGGCCGGAGGAAGAGGGTAGGAAGGGCGGCGAGGCGGTGCACGCTCCACGGACTGGCGGGAGGGAGCCGGGGTGGAGGGGCTGCCCGCCAGCCAAGCAGAGCCCCCAAGTCTGGCTGGCAAAAGCGGAGGGGCCAGACAGACTGTGTTCCGACAGCAAGCGTGACTTAGCGTCTGGGAGGTCATAAGTTAACAGCTCTGCTCGGAAAGCGGGAAGCCTGGAGGACAAAGGGAGGGAGAGTTACTGAGCTCCCGGATGACAGAGCTCAGCTTGGAGGGGAGCAAAGGCGCTCGCCAGCGCCATCTCCCTCGCCCATCCCCCGGGCAAAATCCCAAAGGGAACCAGTTCCTGCCAGGGAACTTGCTGGCTCCTCCGCGCAAACACCCAACTCTGTGCTTCTGCGGAGCGAAACCTCCGGCAGTGGATCTGACTTCCTCCCGCAGCCACAGGGCCCCTCCTGAAGTGGATAACCTAAGGAGAAGTGAGCTAAGCCTGCCCCTCCTGCCCCTGTGCACCTTGCCTACCCACCCCAGCTAATACGCCAGATCCCCAGCACCACAAGCCTGGCAGTGTGCAAGTAGCCCAGACGGGCCACGCCAACCCACAGTGAATCCCGCCCTTAGGAGAGGGGAAGAGAAGGCACACACCAGTCTGACTGTGGCCCCAGCGGTGGGCTGGGGGCAGACATCAGGTCAGACTGCGGCCCCGCCCACCAACTCCAGTTATACACCACAGCACAGGGGAAGTGCCCTGCAGGTCCTCACCATTCCAGGGACTATCCAAAATGACCAAACGGAAGAATTCTTCTCAGAAGAATCTCCAGGAAATAACAACAGCTAATGAACTGATCAAAAAGGATTTAAATAATATAACAGAAAGTGAATTTAGAATAATAGTCATAAAATTAATTGCTGGGCTTGAAAACAGTATACAGGAACAGCAGAGAATCTCTTGCTACAGAGATCAAGGGACTAAGGAACAGTCAGGAGGAGCTAAAAAATGCTTTAAACGAAATGCAAAACAAAATGGAAACGACGATGGCTCGGATTGAAGAGGCAGAGGAGAGAATAGGTGAACTAGAAGATAAAGTTAGGGGAAAAGAAGAAGCTGAGAAAAAGAGAGATAAAAAAAACCAGGAGTATGAGGGGAAAATTAGACAACTAAGTGATACACTAAAAAGAAATAATATGTGCATAATTGGTATCCCAGAGGAGGAAGAGAGAGGGAAAGGTGCTGAAGGGGTACTTGAAGAAATTATAGCTGAGAACTTCCCTGAACTGGGGAAGAAAAAAGGCATTGAAATCCAAGAGGCACAGAGAACTCCCTTCAGACGTAACTTGAATCGATCTTATGCACGACATATCATAGTGAAACTGGCAAAATACAAGGATAAAGAGAAAATTCTGAAAGCAACAAGGGATAAACGTGCCCTCACATATAAAGGGAGACCTATAAGACTCGTGACTGATCTCTCCTTTGAAACTTGGCAGGCCAGAAAGGATTGGCACGAGATCTTCAGTGTGCTAAACAGAAAAAATATGCAGCCGAGAATCCTTTATCCAGCAAGTCTGTCATTTAGAATAGAAGGAGAGATAAAGGTCTTCCCCAACAAACAAAAACTGAAGGAATTTGTCACCACTAAACCAGCCCTAAAAGAGATCCTAAGGGGGATCCTGTGAGACAAAGTACCAGAGACATCACTACAAGCATAAATCATACAGACATCACAATGACTCTAAACCCGTATCTTTCTATAATAACACTGAATGTAAATGGATTAAATTCGCCAACCAAAAGACATAGGGTATCAGAATGAATAAAAAAACAAGACCCATCTATTTGCTGTCTACAAGAGACTCATTTTAGATCTGAGGACACCTTCAGATTGAGAGTGAGGGGATGGAGAACTATTTATCATGCTACTGGAAGCCAAAAGAAAGCTGGAGTAGCCATACTTATATCAGACAAACTAGACTTTAAATTAAAGGCTGTAACAAGAGGGGCGCCTGGGTGGTGCAGTCGGTTAAGCGTCCGACTTCAGCCAGGTCACGATCTCGCGGTCCGTGAGTTCGAGCCCCGCGTCAGACTCTGGGCTGATGGCTCGGAGCCTGGAGCCTGTTTCCGATTCTGTGTCTCCCTCTCTCTCTGCCCCTCCCCCGTTCATGCTCTGTCTCTCTCTGTCCCAAAAATAAAAATTAAAAAAAAAAAAAAAAAAAAAAAGGCTGTAACAAGAGATGAATAAGGGCATTATGTAATAAATACAGGGTCTATCCATCAGGAAGAGCTAACAATTATAAATGTGTATGCGCCGAATATGGGAGCCCCCAAATATATAAAACAATTACTCATAAACATAAGCAACCTTATTGATAAGAATGTGGTAATTGCAGAGGACTTTAACACCCCACTTACAGAAATGGATAGATCATCTAGACACATGGTCAATAAAGAAACAAGGGCCCTGAATGATACATTGGATCAGATGGACTTGACAGATATATTTAGAACTCTGCATACCAAAGCAACAGAATATACTTTCTTCTCGAGTGCACATGGAACATTCTCCAAGATAGATCATATACTGGGTCACAAAACAGCCCTTCATAAGTTTACAAGAATTGAAATTATACCATGCATACTTTCAGACCACAATGCTATGAAGCTTGAAATCAACCACAGGAAAAAGTCTGGAAAACCTCCAAAAGCATGGAGGTTAAAGAACACCCTACTAAAGAATGAGTGCGTCAACCAGGCAATTAGAGAAGAAATTAAAAAATATATGGAAACAAACGAAAATGAAAATACAACAATCCAAACGCTTTGGGACTCAGCGAAGGCAGTCCTGAGAGGAAAACACGTTGCAATCCAGGCCTATCTCAAGAAACAAGAAAAATCCCAAATACAAAATCTAACAGCACACCTAAAGGAAATGGAAGCAGAACAGCAAAGGCAGCCTAAACCCAGCAGAAGAAGAGAAATCATAAAGATCAGAGCAGAAATAAACAATATAGAATCTAAAAAAAACGGTAGAGCAGATCAACAAAACCAAGAGTTGGTTTTTTGAAAAAATAAACAAAATTGACAAACCTCTAGCCAGGCTTCTCAAAAAGAAAAGGGAGATGACCCAAATAGATAAAATCATGAATGAAAATGGAATTATTACAACCAATCCCTCAGAGATACAAACAATTATCAGGGAATACTATGAAAAATTATATGCCAACAAACTGGACAACCTGGAAGAAATGGACAAATTCCTAAACACCCACACTCTTCCAAAACTCAATCAGGAAGAAATAGAAAGCTTGAACAGACCCATAACCAGCGAAGAAATTGAATCGGTTATCAAAAATCTCCCAACAAATAAGAGTCCAGGACCAGATGGCTTCCCAGGGGAGTTCTACCAGACGTTTAAAGCAGAGATAATACCTATCCTTCTCAAGCTATTCCAAGAAATAGAAAGGGAAGGAAAACTTCCAGACTCATTCTATGAAGCCAGTATTACTTTGATTCCTAAACCAGACAGAGACCCAGTAAAAAAAGAGAACTACGGGCCAATATCCCTGATGAATATGGATGCAAAAATTCTCAATAAGATACTAGCAAATCGAATTCAACAGCATATAAAAAGAATTATTCACCATGATCAAGTGGGATTCATTCCTGGGATGCAGGGCTGGTTCAACATTTGCAAATCAATCAACGTGATACATCACATTAATAAAAAAAAAAGAGAAGAACCATATGATCGTGTCAATCGATGCAGAAAAGGCCTTTGACAAAATCCAGCACCTTTCTTAATAAAAATCCTTGAGAAAGTCGGGATAGAAGGAACATACTTAAAGATCATAAAAGCCATTTATGAAAAGCCCACAGCTAACATCATCCTCAACGGGGAAAATCTGAGAGCTTTTTCCCTGAGATCAGGAACACGACAGGGATGCCCACTCTCACCGCTGTTGTTTAACATAGTGCTGGAAGTTCTAGCATCAGCAATCAGACAACAAAAGGAAATCAAAGGCATCAAAATTGGCAAAGACGAAGTCAAGCTTTCGCTTTTTGCAGATGACATGATATTATACATGGAAAATCCGATAGACTCCACCAAAAGTCTGCTAGAACTGATACATGAATTCAGCAAAGTTGCAGGATACAAAATCAATGTACAGAAATCCGTTGCATTCTTATACACTAACAATGAAGCAACAGAAAGACAAATGAAGAAACTGATCCCATTCACAATTGCACCAAGAAGCATAAAATACCTAGGAATAAATCTAACCAAAGATGTAAAAGATCTGTATGCTGAAAACTATAGAAAGCTTATGCAGGTAATTGAAGAAGATGTAAAGAAATGGAAAGACATTCCCTGCTCATGGATTGGAAGAATAAATATTGTCAAAATGTCAATACTACCCAAAGCTATCTACACATTCAATGCAATCCCAATCAAAATTGCACCAGCATTCTTCTCGAAACTAGAACAAGCAATCCTAAAATTCATATGGAACCACAAAAGGCCCCGAATAGCCAAAGTAATTTTGAAGAAGAAGACCAAAGCAGGAGGCATCACAATCCCAGACTTTAGCCTCTACTACAAAGCTGTCATCATCAAGACAGCATGGTATTGGCACAAAAACAGACACATAGACCAATGGAATAGAATAGAAACCCCAGAACTAGACCCACAAACGTATGGCCAACTCATCTTTGACAAAGCAGGAAAGAACATCCAATGGAAAAAAGACAGTCTCTTTAACAAATGGTGCTGGGAGAACTGGACAGCAACATGCAGAAGGTTGAAACTAGACCACTTTCTCACACCATTCACAAAAATAAATTCAAAATGGGTAAAGGACATGAATGTGAGACAGGAAACCATCAAAACCCTAGATGAGAAAGCAGGAAAAGACCTCTCTGACCTTAGCTGTAGCAATCTCTTACTCGACACATCCCCAAAGGCACGGGAATTAAAAGCAAAAATGAATTACTGGGACCTTATGAAGATAAAAAGCTTCTGCACAGCAAAGGAAACAACCAACAAAACTAAAAGGCAACCAACAGAATGGGAAAAGATATTTGCAAATGACATATCGGACAAAGGGCTAGTATCCAAAATCTATAAAGAGCTCACCAAACTCCATACCCGAAAAACAAATAACCCAGGAAGAAATGGGCAGAAAACATGAATAGACACTTCTCTAAAGAAGACATCCGGATGGCCAACAGGCACATGAAAAGATGTTCAACGTCGCTCCTTATCAGGGAAATACAAATCAAAACCACACTCAGATATCACCTCACGCCAGTCAGAGTGGCCAAAATGAACAAATCAGGAGACTATAGATGCTGGAGAGGATGTGGAGAAACGGGAACCCTCTTGCACTGTTGGTGGGAATGCAAATTGGTGCAGCCGCTCTGGAAAGCAGTGTGGAGGTTCCTCAAAAAATTAAAAATAGACCTACCCTATGACCCAGCAATAGCACTGCTAGGAATTTACCCAAGGGATACAGGAGTACTGATGCATAGGGGCACTTGTACCCCAATCTTTATAGCAGCACTCTCAACAATAGCCAAATTATGGAAAGGGCCTACATGTCCATCAACTGATGAATGGATAAAGAAATTGTGGTTTATATACACAATGGAGTACTACGTGGCAATGAGAAAGAATGAAATATGGCCCTTTGTAGCAACGTGGATGGAACTGGAGAGTGTTGTGCTAAGTGAAATAAGCCATACAGAGAAAGACAGATACCATATGGTTTCACTCTTATGTGGATCCTGAGAAACTTAACAGAAACCCATGGGGGAGGGGAAGGAAAAAAAAAAAAGAGGTTAGAGTGGGAGAGAGCCAAAGCATAAGAGACTGTTAAAAGCTGAGAACAAACTGAGGGTTGATGGGGGGTGGGAGGGAGGGGAAGGTGGGTGATGGGTATTGAGGAGGGCACCTTTTGGGATGAGCACTGGGTGTTATATGGAAACCAATTTGACAATAAACTTCATATATTAAAAAAAAAAAAAAAAAAAAAGAAGAGTGTTAGGCCCCTCCCCCAATCTTCTGCTGGAATAGACCTTTAGTGGAACCTGAGAATTTGCATTTCTAACAAGTTCCCAGGTGATAATGGTGCTGCTGGCCCAGAGACCACACTTTAGACTAAAGTTTGTGAGAATATCTGTAATCTGTTTTGATTCCTTATTTTCCAAAAGACTGCACTAGTTATGGGAACACTGGTGATAAAGAAGTAAGACCAATCTCAAGTCATTGCAAAATCCATGGTATACTCTGCTTTTCAACAAACTCTGGCTTCCATTCAAGAAGGTGAAGTAGATATTACAGACTTGAAAGAGGTTAGACACTTCCTCCTGAAATGTACAAAGCTAACTGTTACTGAAAACTGGTTATTCATGGGACACCAGTGGGCTTTCACACTCATTTTTTATCAAAAGAAGAACTTTAGTTAGATTTGTACTTTTGGTGCAGAACTCAACAGGGTAATCTGACAGAGAGGGGTGCAGTGAATAAAGACAGCATCCATTATGAAATTAACATCAAAGAGATCCCTTAAGATGAAATGGAGCCTTAGCCCCTGGGCCATTTCTGCCAAGGAAAGGAAGCAGTGTTTCTGGAATTGGCATTTCTGAACACACAGAACCATACCATCTGATAGATTGCTCTCAATTTTGAAATGGTATTTGTATCACTTTGGCTAAGAACCTTTTATTTGATTTGTGTCCTCTAACAAAGAAGCATGATGCTTGAAGAACTGTTAAAAAGGCAGCGTCTCCGTGCCCATGCTCCATCAGTCCCGTAACTGCTTCCAAATTTTCAAAGACATTCCTCCTTATCTCCATAGGCTTATCCTCTTCTTTCACATATTGCTTTTTTTGTTCCCTGGTTGTAGTAGAAAAAAAAATCTTGCTAGAAATATGCTGCATAAATATGGCTCAAGTGAGTACATTTTATAGAATAATGTTGAACTAAAGTGGATTTCATTAATAAGTAACAGCACATTAGATGCTTTGTAGACCAAAAGTACTCTGCGCCAGATTTTAATATAAATAATACCAAAATATTAAAGCATGGATTTTATAGTGTATTAGTAAACTTCTCTTGTGTCAAAAAAAAAGTTCTCTCTCAAAAGCAGGTGTGTCATTTTCTGCTTAAAGTTGGTTAGTCACCCTGTAATTTTCAGGATAGAATTTAAATTCTTCAACCTGAGGTATTAGGATTCTCCAGAGAAACAACACTAATAGTGGATATAGGTTTAGATATAAATATAGATGTAGGTATAAATTTATTATAAGGAATTGGCTCATGCAATTATGGAGGCTGCCAGATCCCAAGACCCGCAGTCAGCAAGCTAGAGACACAAGAGAGCTGATGGCATAGTTCTAGTGGGAGTCTGAGACCTGAGACCCAAGAGAGCCAATGATGGTGTTTCAATCCAGATGCCTGCAGGCTTGAGACCCAGGCAGAGCCAGTGTTTTACGCTGAGTCCAAAGTCAGGAAAAACCCTATGTCCCCACACAAATGCAGTCTGGCAGTAGTTTCCTCTTCTTTGTGGGAGTGTAAGCCTTACACTTACTGGATGAGGCCCACCCACATTAACGGGGCTATCTGTTTTACTCAGTCTACCAACCAATTCAAATGTTCATCTTATTCAGAAATTTCATTCAGACACACCTAGGGTCAGGTCTGACATGTGTCTGGGCACTCCATGGTCCAGTTACATTGACACATACAACTGACCACCATACCCAGTGAGAAAGATCCTTCATGATCCAGCCAGAACAGGTCACTAGACCCATGGTTCCCCTGTAAACTCCTGCCTCCAGCCACGGAGAGCTAGTTTTATTTCCTTAAAAGCATTTTGACTGTTCATAACCATGTGTTCTCATAGATGTTTTTCCCTTTGTTTGAGTGTGGTTACCCTTTTCTTAGTTTGAATCCCCCCAGAAGCAGACCCTGAAGCAAGAATTCAAGTGAAAGTCATTTATTTGGAAGATAATCCCTGGAATCACTAGCAGGGGAGTGGAAAAGAAGAATTGGAAAGGGAAGGAAGGCAGCAGAGTTAAATTACAAATTAAATTAACCACCTGTCCACTGGGGTTTATTCCCAGGGTTGGGGTTGGGGTTGGGGAGGACTCTGGAAGAAGCTTCTGAATTAGCACACCTTAGGAGCAAGGGCACTATAGTACTTCTGTGCAAGTCCTGGCAGTCATTTGTGAAACACTGCCCTCTTGGGGTGTCAATTCCCTGATATTTCTCCTGTGGCCTCCAGCAACCCAGAGAAAGCCCTCAGGTGGAGATCTGGTGGCTGGAAATTGGTCTGGCCAGCAAGGAAGTGTCTAGGAACAAGGGCTTGTAGGCAGGGCACCCATATTTACTGGGAATCTACTGCAGCCTTTCCTTACCCCCAGATAATTCTGAATCTCCCTTTAGGATTCAACTTAAGCCTCATCTATTCTGAAAATCCTTCATAGACCTCTCTGACTTAGCTGCTTCTTGTCTGTTTCCCAGTAAAACCTCTGCTTACCTGCATCAGAGAATCTGTTACTTCCTCTTCTGATTGTTGTTTTATTTTTCTCTGCCATACACTTCTTTGGGAGTTTTTGAGGGAATGGATTGTCAACTGTATCTTCACGGTCTTCCATGGTTCCAACATATGGTGTTGGTCAATAAATGGTTCTTTAAGTTGTAAAAGTAGTAATCATAATGGCACCATAACACGAATAGCCAGTATTTATTGAATGCTCATTCCATGTAAGCACTTTACATGTATTACTAACCCTAGAAAGTCATACTAGGGTATGACTGAGGATACTTTTATTATCCCTATTTCCCAGGCATAGGTTTACATAATTTGCCCAAGATTACACAGCGATTTATAGTTTGGCCTGCAAGTAAACCCAAGCAATCTGAATCCAGATCCTGAATATACTCTTAACCACTATATGAATAAATGAGTGAAATGAATGAACAAATGAATAATGACATCAAGTATGATCCTTCAACACCTGGAGACATTCTAAGGATGATGCTATCAGTATAGTCTATAAAGTTCAAAGATCAGCTCTAATGTCACATTTTCCAAAAACCTTTCTTCATAACCTGACTGGAAGCAGCTATCCCTCCCCTGATACCTTTTGTGATGGCCCTGACTACTCTCTATTATATATTCAAATTGATCTACATGTCTTGCTTTCCTTACTAATAATGTTTGTAGACAATTGTGTCTAGATTTGTCTTGGTATTTTATTTCTCCAAACACAAAGCTACACCTACAATAGGCTATGGAGGAGTGTTTGCCAGACAGACAAATGGATACATAGATGACAAGCAAAGAGATCTTTGACTCTTCCTTTATCTTTTCCTGGAAACTGTGGAGACTTTTTTTCATCCCACTCTGATTTCCAGAAAGTCTGATGGTCTAGATATTTTAGATGCTCTGAAAAATAAAATTTTATTTAAATCTATTAAGTTCAGGGAAGAATCTGTGAAGAGTTTACTTTGTAACATTTTGATAATAATTTAGTTAGAGAATTATATTTCTAAGAGAAAGATATTCTTTCTCCCAAAATTATATTCAGAGAAAAAAATGAAAGAAATAAAGTATACATCTATTCACTAATGTTTCTAACAATTTGAATGGAAAGAAATTTACTTCTTTATAATTTTTTTTAACGTTTATTTATTTTTGAGACAGGGAGAGAACAGAGCATGAACGGGGAGGGGCAGAGAGACAGGGAGACAGAGAATCGGAAGCAGGCTCCAGGCTCCAAGCCATCAGCCCAGAGCCCGACGCGGGGCTCAAACTCATGGAGTGCGAGATGGTGACCTGAGCTGAAGTCGGACACTTAACCGACTGAGCCACCCAGGCGCCCTGAAATTTACTTCTTTAAAAATTAACCATGGCCATCAAGAATTATTTTCCTAAAACCTCAACTTAAATACATTTTCCATTCCCAGTGACTGGTATATCTATAATCTTCATTTATAATTAGCACTTTGAAGAATGCCACATTGTATAAATTTGGCTAAGAAATGACTAAATTTAAAGCGTATGTCTGGGTGGAAATTACAAATCTTTACTGAGTCCCCATTGCTTGCAAATCATCATTTGGAAGCATGTCCTACAATGTAAGAGGTAGATAAGAAATATAAACACAGGAATTCTCCAGTTTGACTAAAAAAATCAGAGAAAAAATTTTTAAAAACCTCAGAAATATTATTCAGCAGAAATTTCTTTATGGATTTTAATTTATAAAATTAACATTAGGTCCTAGAGAATACAAAGGAACATAAGACATAGTCTTTAGCTTTGCAGAATTTATGATGTCGAGATGGGCATCTGAAGGATACATATTTTAACAAGTAGACATATGATGTGGTGGTAATAATAAGTAATATTTAGCATTTAATATTTCAGTAACTGTCCTGGTGCTTTAGGTGGTATTATCTCATTTAATCCTTACCCTTTTCATTAGGCAGACAGGAATCCCTGCAACGTCGTAAACCAGATCAGAGCTCTCTTTTAAGATGGATTTTGCACCTGTGTGTAAAAGAAATTGGAGTCAGGAGTGAGAAAAAAAGAAGAGCAGTTAGGAAACCACAAAATAGGGAAGGCAAATGGCAGAGTTTGAATCGAGTTGCAGTGATGTGAATAGAGAGGAGAAAATGTGGAAATAAGACAGGCAGGATTCATACTGCCTGGATGTAAGGAACATTGAAGGAGAAGAGATGACAACATATCAAAAGTTCAAAAAGCAAACATGTCACCCAGAGGGTAGAGGAAGCACGTGTCCTTGCCCAATTAATGGGGGTTTCACTGGGATGAGTGGAATTGAATGGGAATGATGCCAACTGGGGCGGGCTGGGGGGTGGGCACTTGAACATACATGGTTAAAGGTTTAGATTTGCACATGTAGGAAACTAGCACTTTCCACGGTGCTGTGCAGGGAATGGGTGCTGTCAGCCTAAACCCAAGTGGTGAGCTCCACATTTCTCAGATACTTGACATGAGCGCGCATCCCTTTCATTGACAGAGAAAGTGCGGCATTTGAAGTGTGCGATTTTTATTTTTCATCTTTTTAGAAATTGAAATGACCAAAGTGACCATGCATTACTTGCATAAGTAAAACAAATGATTGTGTATGTACTTTGTTATGCATACATAACAATTTTTAAAAGGAAATGTGAACCCTAGGTGTTAAATTGTGCTGTGATGTATATTTACATTACCTTGTATTAACTTAGCATAATAATATAAGACAATCGAAATGCATGTTCTAACACTCTTTTCTACTGAGTTCTTTTTGGCCTTTGAAGTTGTATTAGTCAAACTGGAGAATTCTGAGCTTACTATCTTTCATATGAGTGTTTCTTTTGTCTTTCCCCCCCTTTTCTAAATAGATGATAATAATGAAGAAGATGTTAACGTGAAAGAAGATTCAGGTATTAAATTTATGATTTTTTTTCTTAAAGGATAGGCAAGGATCATTTTGTTGTTTATGTGCACCTCACAGTTTTTCAAAGAAAAGCAAAATAAGGTTAATAAAATAGGTGAAGTGGGATATGAATACACTTATCTAGATGATCACTGAGTAATATATGGAATTGTTGAATCACAATATTGTATACTAAGAACTAAAATAACACTGCATGGTAACTATCCTGGAATTAAAAGAAAAGAAAAAGATACAAATGTACAGTCGAGGTCATAAAATAAAGAAGTAATTGTGCTAACTAACCCTTATGGCTAATACAATTAGCATATTTAAGCAGTAAGCTTCCAGCTTTCTGAAAGTTCCATTTTTACAATGGAACCTGATGTTATAATAAATACAGTTGTGTAGCAAATCATCCCAAAGCTTAGTGATTAAAGAACCTGCTTATTATGCTCATATATTCTGTGGGTCAGGAATTCAGACAGAGCACAGCAGGGCTGACTTGATCATGCTGCTCTACAAGGTCTGAGACCTCATCAGGAAGCCTCAATGGCTGAGTGCTGGAATTGTGTGAAGATTTGTTCACTCGTATGTCTGGCTGGCAATTGATATGCTGGCTTTTAGCTAAGACCTCAGCTCAGGCAGTCTTCTGAAACACCTGTGGTGGCCTTTCTATAACCTGGGCTTCCTCACAGCATGGCAGCCAGGCTCCAAAGTGGTTCCTCTAGAGACAGCAAGTGAGCCAGCAGGAGCTGTACCTTTTTAAGACTCAGCCTCAGGAATCCCAAAGAATTACTTCCACAAAAATCTTTTTGGAGCAGTCATTAAGAAACCTGCCCAGGCTTATGGGGAGAGAAAATAGGCTCAATATCCTGACAGGGAGCTGTGAGGTTTTGTAGAGCATGTAGGACCTGAAAAATTGCTGTGGCCATCTTTGGAAAATACATTGGGTACATATGATATATTGTTCTCACTATCAGAAATTAAGATGCATGCCTACTTCTCAAGAAAGACCAGTGTTTGATGAGAGAAATCTAGTGGTTACAAGCTTTGGATCTGCTTGACTATGCTTGACTCTGAATGCAGGAATCAATAGCCCTGATTTCAATCCTAGCTCCTTTACTTACTGACTTACTACTTCCTGACTTTGGGTGAAAGTTTTCTCTACAAGCATCAGTTTACACCTCTAGGGGCAAAACTACTATAATACAGTCTTGTTTGGGAATTAAATGAAATATCATACCTGAAATATTTCTTGGACCTTAGTAAACACTCAATAAATTATTGCTTTTTTTTTTTTTTTCCTTTCTCACTCTAACAGATATTGGAGGGTATAGAACTTAATTCCACGGTGTAAGAACTCCATGTTCCCAATTTTGGCAACCACACTGTTCTAGGCCTGAAATAGGACTGGGTTTCAAAATCAAAACAGATATCTTAGAGGTCCTGATTTTGTGTAACCCCCTCTTTGATGCCAGAACTCCATACATAAATCACCGACAGCACAGTCTGAACATCTCCATTAACAGGGAGCTGTTTAAATTCCAAGGCAAACAATCTCGTTTGACTAAAATGGTCCTTCTCCTTGTTAAGTTAAATCTCTATCCCTCCCCTGACTTCCCACTGTCTTTGTGGAAAGATAATCGTTCTTTTCTTCATAGCTGCTCACTGGAGCAATGTTTATAACTTCTGTCTAGCTTCAGCTTCTTCTCCAGTCCAAACATGTCTGATTCCTATGGTTCCCTCAGCCTCTCCCAGGGCAGTGGGTTTGAAGGGTGGACAAGTAGAGGAAGTATCTAAAAGCCAGGAATGAAGGAGGTAGAGCAGGATCTGTAATAGCAGCTGCCAGTTCCCTACCTATATCCCCTTGGCCCTCACTATTCTTTTACAAGACCAACAGCTTTCTAAGGAAAGCTCTTGTGACTCTGCAATCAGTGTTTCTTGCTGGTCATGAAAGCACACTTGAAGTGCCAGGAAGTTAATTTCCCTGGAGTAGCCCTCAGCCAGTGATAGGCAAGAGCTGGTTGACCCCTGAAGGACACATCGGAGGCATATTGTATTCCAGTGTCATCCAGTAGAAATATAATGTGAGCCTCAAATGTGAGCCTCATGTTTAATTTCAGATTTTCTAGTAATTACATTGGAAAAAGTAAGGAGAAATGAGTGAAATTAATTTAATAATATTTTAGTAACATAATATATCCAAAATATAATGATTTCAACATATAATCAATCTAAAAATTTTATTAGTCTGATATTTTACATTGTCCTTTTTTTCACACTATGTTTTTGAAATTTGTGTGTATTTTACATTCATATCTAAATTCAGACTAGACACATTTCAAGTCTTCATTGGCAACGTGTGGTACTGAACAACGAGATTTTTTTACCATCACCCAAAGGTCCTCAGTAGAATTGAGCCCTGACTGTCCACAGTGGAGCTTGCTCACGCAGTATTGGGTGCCTCTCCTTTCTTGTCTCACCTCCCTACTGCCCTCTGGCACTTTCTGGGATAATCTCTTACATTAAGTATTTGAACTCAATAGTTGTCTCAGTGTCTTTTGAGAAAATCCAACCTAAGACAAAGACTCTGCTTGTCTTTTGTAAAACATTAAGCCCAAGGTGAAATTTCAATTAGAATATCCATCCCTATACTCATGTGGGATGTCTTATTATTTAAAAGAACCATATGTTGAAAAAAGACTTTAAGGGGTCACCCGCATCTTGATTTAATTCCACGAACTTAATGTTAATTTCTGCTATTTTCATTTATCCTGCTCATATGAAGTATCCTTGGAATATCCTTCAGCCATGGGGAGTACTGCCCTTTCAGCCAGCCAGTTTAAGGGCCTTATCTTGCTAAGGATCATTTGCCTAAGTGCCCTAAGTATACATTTCTAGGCAAGGGGAGTTGACTTCTTAATGAGATGCAGCTAGCTATCCAAACCACTGAGTGATTTTAAGAAAATCATTATTAATGCTAATGCAGAGCCCACAAGATTGGAGTCAGCATATGAGGTTTGGGGGGCTTTAATTGGATCATCATTTCTGATTTTAGTCTCATCAGGTTTCCTGGGGGTTTCGTGTCCAGCAGCTGGATGCAGCTGTTAAAGTCATACTCAATGGCCCAAGGATGCTAAGTCACCTGGCCAGAATGGGCTTGGGAAGCTGCTCTCCATTTCCTAGTATCTGAGTGCTGAAATCATGGGAGATTTCTGTGCAGAATGGTTCTGTGATGTGCCACTGGTCCTACCAGACATTGGTGAGCAGGCTGACTTCAGTCCACATCTCACACTTGGAAGTGTTGGTCTCCAAGAGAGGTCTCTATCCAGACCATTAACTACTGCCTTTCTCTGCCCTGCATCACATCTTCTCATATAAGTAGAAATGCTGGAAAGATTTTTAAGAATGCAGCTGACACTAGGAAAGGGCTACTTGGGACAAATAACTTGCCAACAAAGGCTAGTGAATGATAGTGAATAATAATCTGACTACCAAAAGCCAGGTGAACTGACTCTCCAGGTGGCAGGAACCCCCTTTTGGAGAGTTTCCATATTTCCTTAGTGTAAATACACACACCACAGTGTTTTCAAGCTACCAAACATGAGATCAATGAATGTGGGAGCCGAGAGATAGGTATAGTCAGCTCACTCACATCAGCCCCAGCACACCTCTGCTGAGCCAGATTGTAACTGAGTATGTACCTTGTGCCAGTCACTCAACATACATGAATTCATTTAAGATGTGCAACAACTGTAGGAGTCAGGGATTGTTATTACACAAGGCTTAAAAGGAATTTTTTAAAGGGAATTCCTGGCTTAAATAGCCGATCCATTGGTGTGTCTGACCTCCTAGCTTAAATAGCTGACCCACTGGTGTGTCTGAACCCAAAGTTCATACCCTTGTACTCCTGTCTCCAGACCCTACAGGTAAGTAGAGGCAGGAGCATCTCAGATGATGTGAGGCAAGGTCATCCTCAAGGTGAGGCTCTGCCCTCGTGGACAATGATAGAAACAGACCAGCTTAAATGCTTAGGATGCCTTTTAAGTCCTTTATCAGTTTCTTTTATCCTACAATAGAAAACATTTCCCCATCTCCTTCCATTCCCAAGAATGGCTGTTGAAATGGGACCCTACCAGGAATAGGAAATCAACAGCCACCTATGAAAGTCCAGCTACATGAGAGTCAGGAGCACAGTTGAGTTCTGTAGGGGGCAAATCTATGCTCGTGACAAAACTCCAGGTCTCCACCCTCTGCCAGAAACAGAGGCAATATAGATAATATGATATGCTGTCAAGGAGAATTATGGGTTGCTTTGGAGAAATCTTCCTTCTGCTTCCCCAGGCCAAAGGGAGAGTTGTTCCTGCTGAACCACAAGTAGAAATCTGAGCACAGAGGCCATATGTATCAGTGACATTTAGTGAGTGCCTCCATGGGTGTCAGGAAATGATACTATACTTATGTCATAAATGACTATTCATGGTTAACATGTATCCATGTCCAGTGACTACCCAAGGAGGGCCCTGTAACTTTTTAAAAAATAAAGTACTTTTGGGAAACGCATCTCAAAATTTAGACAAACAGAAACAAATAGATGTCTTTAAGAGATGTCTCACCCATTCTCCAAGAATTCCCATTCACGTTGGGAAATCAGGTTAATGATCAAAAACTCACTTTTAGGAAATGCTGGTTTGGGGTTGAATCCCCAGCATTAGAAATTCTCCTCTTAGTCCTAGAGGCAGTTGATGCATTTCAGAGGCATCTTCCAGGGAGTCTTAGCGTCTTCTCCCAGGGAGATCACAAGTGTCGTTTTGCCTACTTTATGCATCCTTTTGAGCACAGCATCTGTGCTCAGTGAGCTGTTCCAAGCATCTCATTTCTGTTTTTGCTGAACCCGTTCTGAAGGGTCAACATCCATCTCACACCTGGTGACAAAAGTTTGGGGGAGTTGCTAATGTAGTCATTGGCAAAATTTTTCACCCTAGCCATGGTAATGATCTTCGATGTGACTGCCATGCAACCACAGAAAACCTATGGTGCCCAAAAAACCTTTGTAGTCCATAATGCCACAGTTTTTAATAGTACAGCTACCAAATGCAATTTTTTGTTCTGTTCCTTTTTTAATAAATGGGAAAAGAAAAATGAGTCGCCATAGCTCTGTAGTATAATTTTAGAATCCTGGCATAAGGCGACAGCTGCTAAGAGAGTAAGAATTAGGCATGGGCCCCATTATATCTTGGCCTTAAAGAAAGGCTTGGGTAAAGGGGAAATAAAACCAATTGGAAATGAAATTCTCAAGACACTACTAGGTACCAGGGACACAAGAAAGATTAGGAAAGACAAATGTCCTTTTCTCAAGGAACTTACATTCTTAGGAGGTGGGATGGAGAAGGGAGACATACAATAAAGAAATAAAGAAGCGGACAAGATAATTTCAGATATATCAAATGATGTATTTGAGAGAGATTTCCCTTACAAGGACCCTTCATATTAGGTATTCAGGGAAGGCCTTTCTTGGGAGCTGAATGTGGTTTGAGATTAAAAATGGAGAAGAAGATAGACATACGAATGTGTATCTCGGGGGAGAAGAAGAATAGCAGGTGTGAAGATTCCAAGGCAGAAACTAGCCTAGTAATGGTTGAAGAACACACAATGGCAGCCAGTAATTCTGACGCCAAAGCACAAGTGGGAAATGAGGCTAGAGCAGTAGGTAGAGCCCAAATGGCATGTTGCCCTGGCCCATGAAACTGGATTTGGATCAATCCAATTGGTCTTGGTCTGTGATCCAAGACCAGTGGCAGGCAGGTAAGCAACAGAATCTGGTTTATGTTTAAAAGATAACTCTGGTTGCTACAGGGAGAGTAATTTTAGGGAAGTTAGAAAGCCAGAAGGTTACTGTAATAACCCAGATAAGAGATGCAGATGATTCCACAGAATGAACACCACGGATGAATATGGGATAGAATTTGGAGCAGAGATGATAGGACTTATTACTTCCTGGGAAAGTAAATGAAAGGAAATATTAAGGACAATAGCTCAGTTTTGAGGTTTACACTCTTGGGTAGGTAGTGAGATGTGAAATACTCTGGAGAGAACAGGTTTGCTGACATCAAGAGTATTGTTCCAGCTGTGCTTAATGGGATTATTACATAAATTTGAAATGCTTGGTGAGAGCTGAGTGAGGGAAAATCATTAGGGCTGGAAAGAGGGAGGCACAGTTAAATCCCAGCCCTGAAAGGAAAATAGGAGAGATGGTAGTTACAGGACCCAGGAGACAGAGAGGGTCAAGTGGAGGAAGCCAACAGATTGGGGTTGTAAGCTTATGGAGGGTTACAGTAAGCCCTTGAAGACCACTGGTCACTTAGGAATAAAGCCAGAAATTTCACTGGTGCATAGAGACCTGTATCCCAGGGCACAGCTGGGTGGGAAGTGAGGTAAAGAATGGAGAGTGGATATGGAGGTGCAAAGAGAAGACATCCAGTCAGGATATAAAACAAGATGCCATGTAGGCAGCTGAAGATATGCTTTGAGCTTAGTAGAGAGACCAGGACTCGAAATACAAATTAATGCCTAACAAAGTATCTATATCTGAATGGGATGAATTTAGAGATATAATTCCTAAAACCGTCTTTAGAAGTTTTCTTTCTGTTTAAATTCTTCAGAATTTAAATTATTAGCCTCCTTGGATAGACTTGGCCCGAGGGTATTGGGAAGCAGTGAGAAAAGTGGGAAACATAATAATTAAACTGGGGACATATAGAAGTTGTTTAGAATTTGGACTACTAAAGAAATCTGCTAAATAGAAGGAGGATAATTTCAAGCACCATGCCCCCCCACCCCAAAATGAGACACTGCAGCTTTATCTGGCTCTACTTGAAGGACTTAGTAAAAGGAAATTGCACAATGGCAGCTATCAGTTAGTCCATGAAGTTTTAAATCAATCTCCTGTGGAGGAAAAAAAAAATGGGGTTTCCTTGTGGAGAATTTCTTTTAATTAAAAAAAGAGAGCATCTAAGAGGCACCTGGGTGGCTCAGTCGGCTGAGCATCTAACTCTTGATTTCTGCTCAGGTCACGATTTCACAATTCAAGCCCCACGTGGGGCTCTGTGCTGGCAGAGTGAAGCCTGCTTGGGATTCTGTCTCCCTCTCTGTCTGCCCCTCACCTGCTCACTCTGTCTCTGTGTCTCTCAAAATGAATAAATAAACTTTAAAATAAAATAAAATGAGCGTCTAAGTTTTCACATTTGTGCGAATCATTAATAATGGTAACGAAAAGATGTTTAAGCTGAAGCCTGAATGCCCATCTATGTGCACTGGAGAATCACAGGCTGTTGCCGAAATTCAGCTTAGCCAAAATGACACATGAACCTGTGATCAAGCTTCACTGCACATGTGGGTTTACTGCGGGGGTAAGAAAAAGAACTTTAAGTTTCAACATAATTTTAAATATTTAATACCTACATAAGAATGTTTTAAATCTTTATGCTTCCAGAGGTGTTAGAGCCAAAAGGCCTCTCTCCACCCCACAAGAAGAGCAAAGCAAAGAAGCCAGAGGGTTCCAAAGACTCTAGCGAAGGTGAGTCCTTTTCTTCTGGTCTCTAAAAAATTACTCCCTGAAAAGAAACTTCTGGTTAATGTTTACATTACGCATGTGTTCTCATGTTCGGATGTTCCTGAGGGTGCAGAAATCACAGAAAAATTCTTTATCCTTTCCTAATATGTTGATCCTCCCCTGAATGTGAGTAAAAAACACCAGATTTAGGTTTAACTTGTGAAGGTAAAAACCAAGTTGAAGAAGACGGTTTTTCGGTGCAATGTATTTTCTGTTCCTACAAATGCTCAAATTGCGGGTGGTGCTTACAAGTTAGGTGGAGACCTCTAGGTGACAAGCAGTGTGTGGCCTTTGCCTTATTGAGATCATTTGCTTTTTTTCACGAACACATTCTGAGTCCTGAATCCAAAGTCAGGAGTGGGTGCGGAAATTCTTCCAGTCTTTAGTGTTTCCTTCCACTCTCAAAAAGCCAGTGTTATCTTTGCATTGAATGGGCAGGTCCCATTGGGCTCAGTTTTCTGAAGAAATGAAGCTGTCTCTTTTACTTAGTGGCCACGCTAAGTGCCACCTACAAGGTATTCAAATTTTTCTCTGAAAATGTAAATTAGGTATTTTTTAAGGGGATCTCTAACATACACGAGTATGCATGAACTTCTTCAAGGGAAATGTATTTATGCTTTCTACTTTCTGTCTTTGGAGCCTCACTTTCACTCCACTGTGAAATGGAGAGTATGATAATGCTGGTGGTTTCGGCTTGAGTCTTTGGGGAAGATGCCAAGATGAAACAGAAGTGCAGGAAATATGAAGGCAGAAAAGCCTCAAAGGCTAAAATGGGGAGGAGCAGGGGAAGGAGCAGGAGGAGGAAGAGGAGGGAAGGAAGGAAGATTAGCTAGGAAGAGCCAGTCTGCAGTGCAGTATGAGAAAGTCGGGAGGCTCAGAACAAACCCCAGCCATTACAGTTGACCTGCACCGGGCAGGAATGGCGGGGCTCCAGGATCCCTTTCCTCCAGCTCAACTCACTGGCTGCAAGCAGCTTGGGGAGAAAGTGGCTGCCGTGCGATCTCCAAAGTGTGGCCAGTGGATGCTGTCAGCTAACTCCACTCCTGGCATCACATTCTCTCTTGAAGGAAGATCCTGAGCATCTCACCTCCGTGACAGCATGGCCTCTGCATGAGTGCGGGGGTTCCAACACTGCCTTCACCCTCACCTCTGTTCAGAACCAGCCGAGAAGGCAAAGCTCTAAGAAAGTTTGAAATCAAAAACATTAGCTTTGTTACTAATGAGGTTAGTTCTGAGCATCTGGTGGCCCTGCCCCCAAATGGGTGTCCTACATGCTGGACTTCACTCCTGAATATGAAAGGCATAACCTGTGTCCCCTCAGGAGCAAGTACCACTGTCCACGTATCCCCATTGCCTGGACAGAGGCTACCCTGAGCTTATTAAATGTAAAAGAACAGATCAGGACATGCCCTCTCTGTGGACAGGTGGGTCTGAGAGAGACTCAAGATGGGACTGTTTCTGGGGTACCTGGGTGGCTCAGTAATTTAATCCTCCAATTCTTGATGTTTGGCTTAGGTCATGATCTCACAGCTGTGTGATCGAGCCCCGAGTCAGGCTCTGCACTGAAAGGATAGAACCTGCTTGGGAATTCTCTCACTCCATCTCCCACAGCCCTCCCCTGTTTGTGAGCTCTCTCTCTCTCTCTCTCTCTAAAAAAAAAAAAAAAAAAAAAAAAAAAAGGGGGACTGTGTCTTCCCCCAGGCTTGGATAAGTGAAGGGAGGATGGAGAGAAGGGCACAGCAGTGAATGTTCTCTGCCCTTTGGTTGAGGGGTGAGGGATAAACATTTCCACCTAACAGTTAACAGCAGAAATAGTGTGTATAAAGTGCCTAGCAGGGGCCTGGCATTCATGATGGCTATTATAATTACCAACATAATCAGCACCATGAGAGGGTGCCCACCGTCCTAATTCACTGAAATGGGCTTGAGAGCTTAGAATCATTCAGAGGAGGACACTTAGAATCACGGAGTAGGCCGGCAACTCTAACTGGCCCCACACTGGCCAGGCATTCATCTCCTACCCTAATGATGTCATTTCCTGGATAATCTCGTCAGCCCACGGGATGAGGGGCAAAACAACAATTGCCTTTTTCTCAGAGAGGCTCCATCTCCCCTAGCAGTTCCTGTCTTCAAAAGTTGTTTTCCAGAGCCTGAACCTGTTTTCTTTGCGAGTGTCACATGGTGAGCCCTGAACTGTAGCATCTCTGCCACCTTAAATTAGCAGGAGTATTCCTCCCAGTTGCTCCTTCAAATGTGTGGAAACTTCTTTCACCTCCTAAATAATGTGCATTGTTTAGCACATCATTCCATAATCTCAGTATGACTAGGTAATATGGCTTTACCTCACCTGAATATATGGTCGCAGAATGTGCTCGGAGGCGCAAAAGTGCCAGGCATGTTGTGTCTGTGGCATCATGATGAAATGTAAATGTTAGCCACTCCATAGAAACAGGAATTGTGTGTTTGTTTCTCAGATGACTTTTGGGACAAAAAACTAAAAGTTGCCGGGAAAACAGTGAAAAAAGGGAGCATAATCTGACATGCCAGTGGTAGATGATTCTATCATGGGCGCTCATTATTTGTCAGTTTCTACGTTGACAAAATAAACTACGTCCTGAATTCAGTACTGTTGCATATGTTTCACTTCCTCTCAGGATGAGAAGAGTTACAATCTTTAGCAAAGAGTTACAATTCTTTCCCACTGGATGCACAAATGGAATATTGTGTCCCTGGGGGAGGGTTAATGAGGATCATGACCCTTCTCTGTAGTCTTCTTCCCATTTTCGAGTTCAGTCCTTTCCCAACTTGGTCGTCTCCCTAAAATTGGAGAGAAGCTTCTGGTATTTTTATTTATAGATCACTCAGCTTAATTCCCCATCAGTTGGCCTCATCTCTCTTCTCCCCTACCTTTGGGTTCTCTGCCCTGATTCCAACTCTCAAAGGTCCTACTGATTACCTCAGTTTACCTTATAATAACCATTTTCAGACAGGATCACAGAGAGTAGAGCTGGAATGCAATTTCACCTAGATTTTCTAGCATATATAACCATAACAACTATATTTTGATCCAGAAGAATTCTGCGAACATATGGGCAAGTTTTCTCATTCTACAGATCTGTTTTTAAAGCAGACTGCAAATGGTTTTCTAACTCACCCAAGTCCACCAGTTTGTTAATGTCAGAATGTCTTCTTTTTTCTAGAAACAACATACCTCCACTAATCCTTTTCCCTCTCTCTCTTCTGGAAACTAGAACTAGTTTTGTTGAAGGAGGCAATGTTGCCCTCATTGCAGCCTCCATTGAAAGCGTTATTACTTTAGTAAACATTGTACTCAAGTACTGAACATCAAAATAAATAATCAAACAATTTCTAAATGTATTTACTTGCATTTTTTATATTGTGGACTTTTGAATATAGTTTTATTCTCACTGTTTTGATTGAACTTTCATGGACCCCAGTGTTCTCTGACTTGACCCTCTGCAACACCATACCAATAATGAAATAATTAGTAACTTCAGATTGGCTGGCCTCTGATTTAAATGATAAGCCATCCATGAATCAGCAAATTATAGGCGCAATTGTTTAAGAAACACCCAGTGAATACAAGTTCCAGCAATTCCAGCTCTCAAGAATTTGGACCAATTTTCTTCTTACACAAACTTAATTGAAAGAATATCATTAGAAAACTTGGCACCATTAATAAACCATGCTCTTCTGACAGCTTTCCTCTATCTCCCACCAGGAAATTCTTTCGAAGTTCCTTCATTGAAAATCTCTCAGGCTTTGTGTGAAAACATTATCATGTTGCCTTTTTTTTTTTTAAGGCAGTTTTTCTGGGTAAAAAATTTGAGGTTGATTGTTATTTTCTTGCAACATGTAAGATTTTTTCCCCAGTCTTATCAATTCTGTAATTGTTAAGAAGTAATATCTCCATCTAGTAGTTTCTTTTTAGGAGGTCTGTCTTTTCTTTCTGGCTGCATTGACAGTCTGGTCATTATCTTTGATGTCACTCAGTTTCATTTTGATGTACCTCAGTGTGGGTTCCCCATTATCCTTCTTAGGATTTCATGTGCTTCATGGTTATGGGAATGGACTTTTTTTTGAATGTTTATTTATTTTTTTTTTTTTTTTTGAGAGAGAGAGAGAGAGAGAGAGAGAGAGAGCATGAGAGGGGGAGTGGCAGAGGGAGAGGGAGACAGAGGATCCGAAGCAGGCTCCTCTCTGTCAGCACAGAGCTGATGTGGGGCTCGAACCCATGAACCGTTGAGATCATGACCTGAGCCGAAACCAAGAGTTGGACACTTAACAGACTGAGCTATCCAGGTGCCCTAGGAATGGACATTTTTTAACTAAAGTTCTGGTTTTTTTTTTCTATTACCTCACCATATATTACATTTCCACCACTCTCTATTCCTTCTTTCTCTGTCCTTCAGGACTCCTGTGTTTTTAGTTTGTTTTTTGTTTGTTTGTTTGTTTGTTTTTCCTTTTCTGTATCCCTATCTCTCTTTGCTACTCCTTTATGGTTATTTTTTCAAGCCTGTCACTCAATTTTCTAATTTTATTTAACTCTATTTAATCTGATTTCTGTTCTTATCACTTTAATTTTTACAAGTTTTATTTGGTTCTTTTCAAAATATGGCTGGTCATTCCTTATTTATTAACCACATAAAATATTTTTTTAAATAATCTGTATCTGAAATTTCAATATCTCTAGTCTGTATAAGTCAAATTCTGTGGTTTATTGTTTTTTGCAGATTCATGATTACAGTAATTTCCTTACATATTCTGTGTTTTTTTATTGCCATGTTATTTAGATTTTTATTTGTGGGAAGTTTTTGAAGTTGGATGAAGAGTTTATTTATTTACAGTTTTGTTTCTGAGATACCTGAAGATATTGCCAATTTAGGAAAACCTTAAACTATATACTTGGCTTAGAGTTTTTTATTATGTTTTTTGTTTGCCACTTGATGCTAAGCCCATGTTAGTACATATATAAGATTAGGAAATCTCAACAGAGACTTTGTTCTTCCTTTCTTCCTCAGTGCTAAAATTGAGACAGGAAAATTTTGTACTATATTCAGGACCAAAGCACTGGTCCTACGCCTCATGTGTGTGGTTCATTTGAACCAAAGCTCTAGTGAATGGTTCGCAAAGACTGTTCCTCCATCTGCATCACCAACATCCCTGGGAACTTGTTAGACTACAAATTCTCAGGCCCCATCTCAGACTTGTTAGAACTACAAATTCTAGGGCCCCATCTCAGGGGCCCTAGAATCTTGATTCAATCCCCTTCATTTCTGGCTTCTAAGGAGTTCCCTTTAAAAGCCACCAGTTCAGCCATGTATTCAAGAAATAGGTAGATAGGGGGCGCCTGGGTGTCTCAGTCCATTCAGCGTCAGACTTCAGCTCAGGTCATGAACTTGAGGTTCTTGAGTTCCAGCCCTGCATCAGGCTCTGTGCTGACAGCTCAGAGCCTGGAACCTGCTTCAGATTCTGTGTCTCCCTCTCTCTCTCTGTTCCTCCCCTGATTGTGATCTCTCTCTCTCTCTCTCTCTCTCTCAAAAATAAATAAACATTTATTATTATTCTCTCTCTCTCAAAAATAAATAAACATTTATTATTATTATTATTTTTTTAATTGCTCTCAGGAACTTAGAGGAGTGGAGAAAAGGCAGGGGCAGATTTGGGAGAGTTCGATATTCAACTTTCTAAATTTGTGTGTAATTGAAAAAAAATATATATGGTGAGAATTGTTTTATATATTTATCAAAAAACATATTTTCATTTAAAAACTAGAGACATTATACTTCTAAACTTCAGTAGCAAATTTAAAATAGTAATTTTATCCAAACATTCATCTCCAAAGTCTTCAGTGGCTTTTGGTAATGAATGCTATTTTCCACCATCTTTTTGCAGAAAGCACTAGCACTTTGGCTCTCGCTCTACAATTGCCTCTTCATAGAATATTCAACAAGCCTTCATGGGATGCACATCCTTCAGGAACCCGAGCCCTTGCAGTGCTAAATCAAGCAGCCCTATACTGCACTTTAAAATATTAATGATTTCTTTTGTCAGATGAAATTACATGTGGAAACATTTTGGAAACTAGAAAGCACTATGCAAGTTTGAAGGATCTAATGTAGCTATTAGAGGTATTATTATTATTGTCTTGACTAAAATTAATTTTTCTGAACACATGAACCGTTGGTGGAATGCACTTTGTATGTCCTAAGAGGTAGAATTTTCTCTCTGCCCTATTATTTTTCCTGCATATTAATGTATCATGTGACATGTTGTTTTGTGAGTAGCTGGACAGAAGGGACATTCTATCTTTCAGAATGCCATGCAGCAGTTCATGCGTTATATTCATAAGCATGATCTTTAATTTAATTTTTTGACGAGTGCAGCGAAGGATAAAATCAGGCAGTCACAATTTTGACTTTGCCATCACTCAAATGAGCTTAGTGACTGACCAGGTTTAAAAAAAAAAAAAAAAAGAGGAAGAAGCAGGAATGAGAAAAAGCAGCTTTCTCATGAAGTAAAGCTTTGTTTTATCCTCTAGACCTTAAAATACCAAGAATTTAAGCAAAGTGTAAAATTTCCATGGTGAAAATCAGAATACAATAAAAGTCCATGTCACCATCTTGTTTTAATTATGCTCTTTAAGTTCTGAATGATTCAAGGCCATTCAGAGCGAGCCGGTAGAAGGGTCCAATGGTCATGCTCTCCACATTTACCCATTAAACAGAGCTGTGGTTCTGACCACAGAGTCCTGTTTCATTAGGATTTTAATTATTATGATTTCAAGTATTAAGGCATTTCCTATAAGCAAGAAGGATGAACCTACCTGGCCAGAGTAACCATGGGTGCTATGTGACCCAGGCAGCCCCCATTTATGCCTGTTGGCATTGGCGTATTATTGGTAATGTTGCCGTTCACTGTTGGAGGCCTCCTGGCTTGGGTGATCACATATGCGGACCCTCCTACCTGTGGAGAAAGAGCAGTTCAACAGAAGTGTGGACAGAACTTTTAACTGTACAACTTCTGCTTCCTACTCTGGCAGTTTTTCTAACCTAAAGGTCAGTTTCCTCATTGTTAAATGAACGGAAAAACCTACTCTGTGGGAGTGTGGGAATTTAAACAAGATGATATGTGGAAACTGCCGGCACAATCTCTGGACAGAAGAGCCAGTCAGTCAAAGTGTACTGAATCAAAACAGGAGGAACTCCCTCCCTCAAAAACTCACCCACTTTGTTTACTAACGCTTGAAATTCCTTTCAATATCAACAAGAGTGTCCCAAATGGAGAAAAGATTTAAATTGCATTGGCTGAATCTCCTATCTCCCTAGGTGTTTTTCCTCTTCTCTCTCCTATAGGTTCACTAGCCCTCCTCGGCCCCCACAAACCACATTAGTTCCTGTCCCAAATGGACTTTCACCCAATCTACCTTCTCCTTGATCTCAATCCTTTTTTTGAAGATTTTATTTTTAAGTAATCTCTGCACCCAACGTGGGGCTCGAACTCACAACCCCAAAATCAAGAGTCATATGCTCCACCGACTGAGCCAACCAGGTGCCCCCCAATTTTTTATCTTCAAGTCAAGCTTCCTGAGAAACTGGTCTACCTCCAATATTTACCCCTCAATCATTCTTTGGCTTCTACTTCCTGCCTCTAAAATTGCATGGGGAGTACCATGTTAGATCAGGGGCATGAACGGGGAGGTGGTCTCTGGTTATGGGCTGTCAGTTCAGATCTGCCACTGAGACACACATTGTCCAGCCCCATGGGCCCCTGAATTTTGGTAATTCTCTGATATTTTTGTAAGATGTTAGGAACAAGGATCTCTCTTCTGAGGCTTGGTCTTTTTCCAACTTCCTGTGGTCTTAGTCTCCTGGATGAGTGTTTCTCAAACTGTGGCCAATGGAACACTGTGGATGGTCCCCAAAGCCCATTCAGGGGATCTACAAGGTCAAAATGAATTTCACATGGAGCTGTGCTCTCAGAAGTCTCCATTCACATTGAATACAGTGGGAACAGCGTCCCCTGGCGTTGTGCAAAATAGTGGTGTCACAGAGATTTCCCACAGCATCCTTCCTCCAGCCACATCAGTTTATCTCCCCACCATCCAGATATAGCTTTTCTAAGTATTCATTCCACATAGTTTTGTTAAATACACACTCATTGACAGCATAGGCACTGTTTTAGGGACTGAACACACACACACACACACATACACATAAACCCTTTTTTTTGTGGGGGGGCTTATATTCTAGGGTCTGTGGGGATGGTCATTAGTAGATTTTAAAATAGTAAATAAAATATAATACATAGTAAGTCAAATGGTGACCCATGCAGTATTATTTATGTATTGCTGGCTGAAATTTTATCCCAAATGTAGCAGCTTAAAATACAAAATAGCATTTATTACATTAGACTTTCTGTGGATCAGGAATTGGCTTAGCTTGAGGGTTCTGGATCCGAATACCTGATGATAGTGTACGATATTCTAGGTCATAAAATTGTAGGTCATAGAAAAGTATGGCTTCTGCCTGACTGTCTCTTGGATCACTCGCCCTGGGGTAAGGCAGCTGCCATGTCCTGAGGACACTCCACCAGCACTGTGGGAAGGTATGCATGGCAAGAAACTGAGGTATTGTGCCAACAGCAAGCATCAATGCTCAAGTCACTTGAGTGAGGCATCCTGGCATTAGATGTGGCATCTGAAAGAGAGAGAGAGAGAGAGAGAGAGAGAGAGAGGAGTCAAGGATGAGTCTTTTTATGTTCTCCACAAAAACTGAATCTAGAATAGAAGTTGTACCCGGCTTACACTTAGTTCAAACTTTCTAAGAAAAAGAATTCTTATTCCTACCTTCCATCATGTCTGTCCAGGTAGTTCTCACTCCCTGCACCCTAGGAAGGCCACATTAACCCATTATGAGGCTAATTTTCCAATTAAGCAAAAGCAAAATATTCAGGCATGAAGAAACTTATTGTCAATAACAACAAAATAGAGAAAACACAAATGTGTTAACAAGGAAGATAACTCACAGAAAAGATTGTTTTAGATGCTTTAGATACTATAGACTCCAATATGTTCTCTCCCAACAAGAGGTGTTTATTACTGTTGTTGTCTTGTTTATTTTCAATCAGTAGTTTTCCAGTTAATGGATAATGGTGGAATTGCTGTCATTTATGATGAAAGCAAGAAAGAAATTAAAGAAGAAAAGAAAGTAGGACAGGAGGCAGGGAAGAAGAAAGGAAAGGGGAAATGTGGTTGCAAGCTAGTGGAAAGAGCCCTGAACTAGGAACCATTACACCTGAATTCTATTTTCGATCTTAGGCACAGGATCAAATCCTTCATCTAATATCCCTGAGGTCCCCTCTAAATATCAAATTCTGTAATTCTACATAACCATCAAATTCATGAAAATTGATTCTTTATGAGCTCTTTCTTTCATGCCCAGTAAATATTTTCATCCTTAATTTAAAAGCTTTGAATCATGAGTTTTAATAGCCAAATAGTCCTCTGAGAACATCTCATTTCACAGAAAGATGGGGAAACTTTCTTTTCAAAGTCCTCCAGAATTGTCCAGAGGACTCACATGAAAAGCGATCCTAAGTTAGCTACTAAAAGCCAAAGGGAAAGACAGTTTATCAGGCCATATACAAAGTTTGTTTGTTTTTTTTTAAGTTTCTTTCAGTGTTATCAGTATCTGTGAGTAATTCAGACTCTGCCTATTTTGATTTCCAAAACTGAGGATAAAGAATACATTTGTTTTGTTTTGTTGAAGACTCAGTCCTTGGGTTTACAGAGCTACATTAGAGGGTTTTTTTTTTTTTTCCCCAGTGCTGGCACGGTGCCAAGAGGACATTTGATGGCTTATAATATTAGATATTAATTTTTAAGTAGAGAAAGGTTTGGTTTTGCTTTGTCTTTAAGAAGTATTGCTATTTGAACCTTGTTGGATTTTCACATTCGGGTTTTGCCGTTATATTTCAAAATTTCAATTTTCTAATGTAACAAAGTTGTGCTTTCCACCTATCCCGGAGAGAGTCTTAAACCAGTCCACCTACGCTGGAATTACCTTGATGCGCAGCAGGCTCTCCTAATAACTTGCTCTAGCATGCCTCTTCACCCCTAACTCCTGCCACTCTGGAGCCACCAGAGGCAGTCTTAGGAAATGACTCCCATCTCCAGGGATTGCCCTGTCTGAGGAACGACACAGAGAAAAACAGGGTATTCTATTCTCCTTGGATAAAAACACCGGCAGATCGCTAGAATCATTTCTCAATTCTCTGTCCTAAGAATTCCCTACTGATCTCTAACAATCTTTGCTGCTGGCAGAAAGAAAATAGATAGGGGGTTTGGGGAGGAAAGGGGTGGAGGGATGGGGAGGTTTGCTCTAGAATGCAGGGTAAAAGTGGGGTGGTTTTGCTGAGTGTTTGGTGAACGGCGCAAACTGCTACTCTCAGGGGAGCTTCTTATTCCTTCAATCTAAAGCTGCCACTTACGGTGAATGCTAAAAACGTAGATTCTTGCCCTCAGTCCCAGCCTGCCACCAAATCAGAAAGCTGTATTTTAACTCAGTGCAGTGCATCTTTGGAGCACCATTTTTATTTCAAACTTGGTTTTTATTTTAGACAAATAATCTCAAACTTAGAGCAAATTTGCAAGTACAAAGAAACATTTTCTTCTTGAACCACTCAGGAGTATGTTGCAGATCTGGTGCCCCTCACCCCCAAATATTTCACTGTGCACTTTCTGCAAACATGAGCAGCCCTCCTAAGTGAGCAGAATAGAAAGATAAAAATCAGAAAGTGAACACTGATACATTACTACCTTTAATACTCAGACCCTATTTAAGTTTCCCCGATTTCCCCAATAATGTCTTTTGTAACAAAGAGATCCAGTTCAAAATCACATGTCTGATTTTGTTGTCCTATCTCTACTCTCCTGCCTCCAGTTGGGAAGGATTCCTAGGTTTTAATTTGACTTTACTGACCTTGATGCTTTTGAAGATTGCAGGCTAGTTATAGTGTCGAATGTTCCCAATTTGGGTTTGTCCGATGATTTTTCATGACTGGATTCAAGTTATGGATCTTTACAGAGCTGTCACAGAGGTGATGCTGTGTTCTTCTCATGACATGATGTAAGTCACCCATGACTTCAATACGACCCATCACTGATGATGCTCACTTTATTTGACCAAAGAGGTATCAGTAAGGCTTCATCACTGTGTAGCTGCTCTTTTCTCTATTTGCAGTTAATGTACATCTTGTGGGGAGGTGCGTTAAAACTATGTAAAATATTCCACTATTCACCACTCTTTCATTTATTCATTTATTTATTTATATCATTTTCAACTCATAATTTTTTTTTATTGTATTCAATGGATCATAATTAGTTTCTATCAAGGGCCCCATCCTTTAAGATGGCTTCTGTGCCCTTTAGATATGTCCCCATCATTCTTTGACCATCCCTTGCTTTCCGGTCAACCAGATGGCCAAGCTCATATTATACTTTCCATGCCCCAGCCCCGATGGCAGCCATTTCTTCAAGGAGCTTTGACTCCTTTTAGTGCAGAGTAGTATTTAGAAACCAGATCTTGGTGCTAGGTGTGTGGATCACAACTTGAGAAACATTATCTAAAATAGAATGACCAGATTATCTTGATGGTTCATTGTGAGGAACCAGCCAACAGGATTGAGCCTTCTCTGTGACTTCCTCTCATCTCATGGACCTTCCACTACAACTATGGCTGAGACAATAAATTACCCATATCTGGTTCAACCTTCAGACTGCAGCCCAGCATGGTTACAGATAGTGGCTAATTAGCTAGTGACTAGTATTTCAAAAAGCAGAAGATTACTGGTGATCTTGATACTACAAAAAGACAGCTGTTTCAGGTTAATTGTTAATCAACTGACTCAGCCAGTGTTGATCGGGTTCCCTAAGCAGCCCTGGTTACACGTTAGAATCTTCTGGAGAACTTTTAAAAATCCCTGCTTCTGTGTCTCACCCCCAGACCAATTAAGTCCAGCCTTTGGCAGAGGAACCCAGGCAACAGTTTTTTGTGGGGTTTTTTGATTTGTTTTTTTTTTTTTTTTTTTTTGCTTTTTTTTCCAGACAACAGTATTTTTTTAAGCCTTGGGCAATCCTCATATGGAATCAAGGTTGCCAGTCACAGGTTTACACACCCTGTTTCCTGAGAATTTGGTACAGGATCACAAGTTCTCTCAATGCCAAAAGTAATTGGCCTGCCTGTATTGATTAGGCACTGAGACAGCAACATCGACACTTCCAGACATATAAAGGGCCATTTAGCTAACATTTATTGTGCACATTTAATGTGCCAGACATTTTTTTTCTAAGCACTTCACATCTAGCTCCTTCAATCTTTAGAACAATACTCTTGAGCATGTGCTGTAATATCCCCATTTTACAGATGAGGAAACTAAGGCACAGAGAAGTGAAAAAAATTACAGAATGTCACATGAGTAGGAACTCTGGGAAATCAGGCCTAGAAGTAAAGTAGTTTGGTGCCAGACCAAATGCCAGTGCTTACACTTTGCGTTTGAGAACACAAAATTATTTTAGTGTGTGATTTCACAGTCACCTAGAGGGTTTAGAACTGAGGCCCAGGCTCACCAAAGGACAGGGAGTGGGCCTTTACACTTTTACCAAGGTCCCCACAGGTTCTCCACAGAACGGGCAATCTGCAGGAGAAGGGGAATATACTAGAGAAAAGTCTGAAACAGAAGAGCTTGCAGACAGGAAAGAAGCAAAGGGCCCAAGCGACAGAGACATCGGACTGTGAAGTGGATGTGGACTGGGGGCTCTGATAGGAAGAACTTTGAAAACCCGGCAGAGGAGTCTGGACTTTATTTACTGATATCTGACAGCCATGCTGGGCTTTTTCACCATGAAAGTGACATGGGGCTCCTTGTATGAAGTTAAAACGAAACACACAGTGACACTCTCTACATTAAAGCTAGATCCCAAAACAGACCTGGATGAAAATCTTACCAAGACATTTTCAATTTGACAAGTCATGGAAATAATGCACTTGATAATAATGAGCTATATGGTCAGAAGATACACATTACCACTATTTCTGGTCAAAGCTATTTTACTGCACATAGAGACTAAACATACACTTTGCATATCGGTAAAGCAGGCGCACCAAAAATAAATGAGAAAAGCTCAGCTTTGGTTAATTATCCAGAATATTATAATCAGGTAATTTAAAGAGAAATTTTCTTTTAAAGCACACATGGAGATGTGGCCATGTTAAGATATATGTGTGTGCATGTATAGATAGATATTTAGATATAGATATGGATATGGATATGGATAGATATAGATATAGATACATTTTAATTTTAATGTGAGGATGGGGGAGAACACCAAAATCTGTTTGGTGCTTAGGATTTCTGAAAGCCTTAATTCAGCCCTATTGTCAAATTTGACTTGTTCATTATGTAATACCAAATTCGCAAATTAGCAATAATGTAGGTATGCCTTAGAATTATCTCCTCACTTTTTGTAATTACTAAAATATACCCTAGGGGCACCTGGGTGGATCAGTCAGTTAAGCATCCAACTTTGGCTCAGGTCATGATCTCATGGTGAGTTCTAGCCCCGCGTCAAGTTCTGTGCTGACAGCTTGGAGCCTGGAGCCTACTTCTGGTTCTATGTCTCCCTATCTCTCTGCTCCTCCCCTGTTCACACTCTGTCTGTCTGTCTGTCTCTCTTTCTCTCTCAAAAATAAATAAATATTAAAAAAATATTTTTAGGGGCGCCTGGGTGGCTCAGTCAGTTAAGCGTCCGACTTCAGCTCAGGTCACGATCTCGCGGTCCGTGAGTTCGAGCCCCGCGTCGGGCTTTGGGCTGATGGCTCAGAGCCTGGAGCCTGCTTCCGGTTCTGTGTCTCCCTCTATCTCTGACCCTCCCCTCTTCATGCTCTGTCTCTCTCTGTCTCAAAAATAAAATAAAAAAAAAAAAATTACTATTAACAAAAATATATTTTTAAATAAAATTTAAATATACCCAAAACGAAAGTAATTTCTATATTAATGGCAAGGTTCACTGTGATTGTGAACATTATGCTAATTTCCCTCATTGGTTGTTCTGCTACATAATAGGTGGTTTCCCCAGATCCTAACTGTCATCTGTCTCCGTGCATAGATGCAGAGATAGAAAGGGTAGAGGTCGGGAAAAAATTTAATAAGGCCTGAGTGTTCATTTGCCAAGGGGCTACCCTGACTGGACCCTCGCCCTTGAGCTTTGGGCTCATTAGCCAGCGCTTCTCATCTAAGTTTCATTATCATCTTCCCTAAAGGAGCTGTCTTAGGACATTCTGTCCTAAGTCTCCCCTGAGATTTTCATACCACAAGTATGCTGTATATCTGTTTATGTACTGTGGCCTTTTGGAGGTCCCCCCCGCCCCCACCTAGGAACAAATGTTTAGCCCACAATGAGAAAGAATGGGCTGCACCAGTGAAGGTATTTACAGGGAATTGGAGGGTGGGAGAGACAGAAACGCATAGAGCATTGATTCTCCTGGACCTTCGCTACCAGACACAAATAGCTGCCTTCCTTCACCGGAGGCCACAGCCCTTGTAGGCGGCCCTCTCCATTGCTAGCTCTTGCTTGGTTTCAGTTAACCAACCACTCCCTCCCCTCCTCTCAGGCCTGGAGATGGTGAGGGCTTTCCCCTGTTGTTAGAGCTGTGGAGCTTCGCTGTCCTTTATTCCTTCCCTTGATTCTGTGCACGTCTTTTAAAATATCCCTTCGTGAGCCTTCTCACACCCTTTTGAATGGGCTTCTGCTTCCTCCTGGGATCATGGTTGGTCTCTTCCAGCTGGAATCCCTACCACTTTGTGTGACCGAGTCTCCAAGACACAGTGTCACTTCAACCACGTTCTATTTTTTGACACCTTCCTCTTTTCCCTCTTTGGAAGTCTTGTTCTTCTCTTACTCTTCCTTAGCAACAAAGCCTACTCTTTAAAATGCACTCTTGTGGCGGTGGTTCAGTTTTCTTCATCTTATTTTCTGCATTGCTGTTGCATTTTCATTGACTTTCCATGAGATTTGCGTTTGGATATTAAACCATGGAAATCTTAACCGCTTGCATGCTTGAAGTTTCTCCTTCTTAATTTTACAGACACCAAATCACCCTGATGGACAGGCTCCTGAATGCTTTCTCCCCACAAGTTAGTACTCTCGATTAGCAAGAGGGAAAAATGTCTGTTCCAGGTATTACAGCTGCATAACAAATTACTATAAAATGTATTGGCTAAACATAACGATGTTTATTTTATCCACAAATCTGCTCAGTGGGGATAGTTTATTTCTAACTCCATTCAGCATCAGCTAAAGTAGCTCAGAAATTGGGAGATGGTATCTTCAGATGTTTGCTCACTCACCTGTCTGAGCCCTGAGTTGGGGAGACTCAAACAACAGAAGGCTGGAATAATCACAGCTCCTTGGACATCTCTCTAGCTTGATGTAGTCCCTCCACACAATCTACCAGCATGAGGAGCTTCAGGGAAATCTTGCACATTGATTCAGAGCTCTCAAGGTACCTATCTCCAGAGCAAAAGTGAATTAGAATCCACATCACTTTCTATGGCCAAGTCTCAAAAGCCATACAGTGTTGTTTTGACCACATTCTCATCACATTCACATCAGTCGAGACAGCTAACAAATCCTCCCAGGTTCAAGAGGAGAGAACATAGACCCTTTCCTCTTGATGGTTATTGTCAATGTCACATTAGAAAAAATATATAGTGGAAGGGGACAATCTGCTCCAATATCCATTATACTTACATACAGGAATATACACACATATATATAACTTAAAAAAAAAAAAAACTTTGTGGAATGAGATTCTGAAAGAAATACTTGGGACTATTAATGGAAAGCAAGCACAGATAGGAAGATATGAGTGTGGAAGTCTTAATATCTATTTTATATAATCATAGGGCTTAGGATTCAAGAGTGGGGAGATCAAGAGTGGGAACAGTTGGGAGAATAATAACTCTGGATTCTTGCCTGTTCTGATTGGCCTTAGCAAGTCTCTGATCTCTGTCAAATGAAGGATTTAATCTCTATGATCTTGATGGTCTCCTCCAAAGTGCCTGGTTCTATGCAAGGTTGAAGTTCAGCTACACCATCATATACTCACCATCTCTGTTTCCTGTTTAAAATTACTCTCCTACACAATTTGCTGACTCTAAATTCTGTTGCTTTTGCTGAGCAGTCACACTCTGCTGTCTATGTGGCTCTACTAAATCAAGTGTGAGCTTCAAGTCCTTGATGGCACCACACATTATTTCAAGAGTTATTCTTCCTTTGTGTATGAAAATTTGCATTTTGAATGTGTGCCATCAGAGGAGTAATAGGAAATTGGGGATTGTACTGTAGCCGAGTTAAAGGACATATATAAACAGGTATATATACATATATATATATATATATATATATATATATATGCACACATGTTATGCTGGCACTCTTCTTCTCTAAGAGACAGTTTTGATGGTACATGAGGGTATAAAAACACCAGATCCAGAGGGCAGGGGGTATAAAAGAAATGGGAACTAGACTAAAAGGCAACCCCAGAACTGTCTATGAAGTTCTCTCTGGAAAGTATCTTCATAAATGATACACCCCGTAGGCACTTTCCGGTGATGATCACCACAGAGCTCTGCATGTCTGAGACCCTGAAATGGTGACCACTACATATGAGGCTGCACAAGCCAGTCCATGGGTATTTTTAAATCAGAAATTTATAAAACTCCCAGAATATTGCTGATTTGCAACTGAGTGTGAGAACCACATGCAGCCCACCACATGGTTTATATAGATCAAGACTTTCAGATTTGAGGACAGAAAGCCAAATCAAACAAACTGGTTTAAGCAAACCTCTGTCTTATAAACTCAGGCATTGCTGGATTGGAAAATAAAACAATTGCATCAAGACTGAATTTCTCTCCCCATCTCTGTACTGGCTTCATTTCAGAAATCCTCCTCTTGCTGGGGCCACCAGCAATCCTCTCCCAGCCCCAGTAGGAAAAAAAAAAAAAATGCTTCTATTGCAACAACTCTAACAGAAGATGCAGAATTGAGTTTCAGTGTCTCTGATTAGCCAGTCTTGGTCAAGCACCACTTCCAGGGATTTGCAAAGATCAGACTAGGCTTGGATCACATGACCACTCTGGGCTAGAGGAGTGAGGGAGGAGCCCTCTCTGCTTGAGAGGAGGGTGGAGTGGTTCTCCAGAAGAAAACAGGGGCATTACCTATTATTATTATTATTATTATTATTATTATTAATTAGTATTATCTATCACACCCCTCATCAGTGAATACTATTGATTAATGAATTGTTGTGTCTTAGTTCTCTAAGACAGGCAATCACAGTTAAGAAAACATAATGTTATGGCCAATAGCAACTCCCCACTTTCCACTCTTTCTGATATGAGAGATCAAAAGTGAATTTGCCTTAAACTCCCACCTTGAACTGGAGAGGTACAGAGAGAGAAGCTATAGCTAAGCAGTACACAACCAGAGATACATGACAAAAATGGGAAAAGAACAGGGCAAGTGAAAGTGACCATAGCAAGGACATTTAAAATAAAAATCAGTGTGGTGGGAGAAGTGATAAAACATCAGAGGGGAAATAAAGGCAAGAGAAAGAAAGAAAGAAAGAAAGAAAGAAAGAAAGAAAGAAAGAAAGAAAGAAAGAGAAAGAAAGAAAAGGAAAGAAAGAAAGAAAGAAAGAAAGAAAGAAAGAAAGAAAGAAAAAGAAAACAAAGAAAAAGAGAGAAAGAGGCACCTGGGTGGCTCAGTCGGTTAAGCATCCGACTTCGGCTCAGGTCATGATCTCACTGTCCGTGAGTTCAAGCTCCGCGTCAGGCTCTGTGCTGACAGCTCGAAGCCTGGAGCCTGCTTCAGATTCTGTGTCTCCCTCTCTCTGACCCTCCCCGTTCATGCTCTGTCTCTCTCTGTCTCAAAAATAAATAAACATTAAAAAAAAAAAAAGGAAGAAAGAAAGAAAGAAAAAAGAAAAGAAAGACAAGTCGTGACTGTCTGTGGTGGCTGGGATGTTCCCACAGGGAACAGAGTTGTGGAAAGATATCTTGTAGGCAATACACAGAGAACTTCTAGAAAGTGAGCAGTACCATTAGCCAAAAAGAGAATGCATTAGAAGGCAATGTGGAATTAGACTTTTTAAATTTGTGTGATCGCTTTTTAAAATGTCATTTCTACATCTTCAAGTTGTTTGATGGTGGGTCAAAGGAATACCCAAAGGACTGTTGATGAGTGGCTTCATTCAGTGGCAGCCCCAGGCAAAGGTGAAATTTGAGCTTCTGTTTACACTCGGAAATTCTTTGGATTGTGTGTTAACCTCCTCTGTAGAAGCCTGATGTTTATATATTGGCAGCCAAGGGGAACTGCTTCCTTCTTGGTGTTCACTGGCTGCCCAACTTCCTTATCTATCCCTCATTACATTAGCTAAGGTGGGGCCTCATCATCTGCTTGGGTTTCAGCCACTTAGCCAGCTCCAACTTGCAGTAACTGGGGTCCTGCAGCGCTGTTTCTGCATGTCGAGCCTTCCTCAGGATGCATTTTAGAAAATGGATCTTAGAAATAATATGAGAGCCAGTTTGTGGGTTAAAGACCCAATTTTGAAATTTGGACACCAGTCTTAGGAGGCTGAATCTTGAGGCTTTACTTTTCAATTTATTCATGGACACCGTGCAAGCTTAGATTTAGAACTACTAAGTTGTACAGGAACAGGTTTGAAGCAGTCTGTCTCAATGACCACAAGAGTTAGTGATGATTAAAACATCATATCCCTCACCGGTGCCTGGGTGGCTCAGTAGATTGAGCGTCTGACTCCTGATTTCAGCTCAGGTCATGATCTCACAGTTCCTGAGTTTGAACTCTGGTTGGGCTCTACACTGACAGCACAGAGCCTGCTTGGGATTCTCTCTCTCTCTCTCTCTCTCTCTCTCTCTCTCTCAATCTCTCTTTCTCACTCTCTTTCTCTAACTCTCCCCTGCCCATGTCCCCTCTCGCTGTCAAGTGCATGCTATCTCTCTCTCTCTCAAAATAAATAAATAATCATTAAAAACCAAACAAACAAAACTATCATAACCCTCAATTACCAGAAGGTGCCTTCAGAGGAGGCTTTTGGTGTGTAAACAGGATGTTTACTGGGACTAGGAATGAGAAGCAAATGAAGCCCTGAAATAAAAGATAGTGATGATTTCACATTGAATCTGTGCCTCAAAATTTAATCTAATTATGCATAAATGCATAAAATGCATAAAATCTAATTATACGACAATGAGTATTTTCATACAGTAAATTGGGAACTTGGGAGCATTTTCCTGGCCTAAGGTCAGTTGGGGAGGCACTGTGCCATGTGTCATGGCAGAAAGGGTACAGGCTCCCATGGCAGCCAGATCAGGGTTTGAATTTCAGCTCTACCACTTAGTGGCCTATAGACTAATAAGTCTTTCTACACCACAGAGTTCTCTTCCGCGAAATAGGAATAATAATCTTTACTTGCTGGGATTTGGGCAAGGATTAGAAGCAAAATATAAAAGAACAAGCCTACGGGGCGCCTGGGTGGCGCAGTCGGTTAAGCGTCCGACTTCAGCCAGGTCACGATCTCGCGGTCCGTGAGTTCGAGCCCCGCGTCAGGCTCTGGGCTGATGGCTCGGAGCCTGGAGCCTGTTTCCGATTCTGTGTCTCCCTCTCTCTCTGCCCCTCCCCCGTTCATGCTCTGTCTCTCTCTGTCCCAAAAATAAAAAACGTTGAAAAAAAAAAAAAAAAAAAAAAAAAAGAACAAGCCTAAAGTCTGACGAGTAAATATACAGTAGGCACTCAAAAATGATGGCTGTTGGGGTTCTTGGGTGGCTGAGTCCGTTAAGCGTTCAAATTTGGCTCCGGTCATGATTTCACGATTCAGGAGTTTGAGCCCCGCGTCGGGCTCTGTGCTGACAGCTCAGAGGCTGGAACCTGCTTCAGATGCTGTGTCTTCCTCTCACTCTGCCCCTCCCCTGCTCACGCTCTGTCTCTATCTCTCAAAAATAAATAAACATTTAAAAATTATGACTATTATCATTATTATTATTATAGGTAATAGAAATTCAGTTTTTCTCTCCATAGGAAAAATCCTAGGGAAAAATAAAGCCTTTTTAAATAGCCTGAGTATAGAATTGAAAACTGACTTAGTCCGATAAAATCATATCAAGGGCAGGGAAGTTTTGCTAGCTTCTCAGAAAAAGTATGGTCAAATTATTTTTTTTCTCTTCCATGTGTAGTCTTTCCTTAGAGAGATTTAAAACTTTTACTTTCCTCCATGTAGAAACATTCCTGGCCATCTATCTGTTGCTATCCCATCAATAAGTCTGCCATTATTCCTTCAACAGGTGCCAACCAAAAGAATCATAAGCCTTTATGAGCTAACAGTGAAGTTTCAGCCGAGAAAAGAAATAAAAAGCCAGTTTCCTGAAAATTATAACATATACAAGTTTGGAACATACTTGTTTGTTCGTGTCTTTCTTTTTTAGTTTATAGAACACCCTTTGCTCTTTATGTTGAAAAACTGTCAATTATTACTGACTGTTGGCCACTTTTTCATCTTCGAGGTAATAGGTTTCTACTATAAAACTTCAACTCTGGTCAGCGCAGACAATGCATTATAAAAAAATATAAGGAGCACAAATGCAGCCATGAGGTCTCATGTGTGTTTACCTGTAAAAATGAAAGGGCTTATGGTATTTTAGAGAAGTAACTTTTTTTTTTAATACTAAGCACTCAGTAAACATTTCTGGGTAACCAAATAAATGAACAAACAAATAAGTAAATGAACAAAGGGAATTTACCACAACTACAAATCATTTCTCTTGAATGAAGTGTACTGCTTGCTTTCCTGGAAAAAAAAAAAAAGTCAAATTAAGATAAATCATTGTTGAAAGAGTTCTTTAGGGAATAAAAGAGCAGTGAACATAGTAATAAAACATTGCTCCCCAAAGCAGAATGTGGTAGTTACAGTTACAGGAAGTCTATTAATCCCTTTCTTTTCTAGGATTGCCTGCCTTGTGTGTAATTTCGGTTTTGAAATCTTCCTTTTCCTGGGCAGAAAATAGCCCCCAGAATATCAGACCTGTGGTTATTTGACAACAGCTAAAGCTACCCCAGAGCCGTTTCTGTTATCTTTATTAACAAAGATCTTTGGGAGGCGAAGGTCATTTCAGAACTAACCAGCAAGGAATTTGTTAGGGTGTTTTCTGAATGCTGAAAAGGAGGTGGAATTCAGAGTGTGGGCATATAATCAGGGCAGTTAGGACAGGTCTAAATTTTTACTTGATCAGTGGGAATTTGGGTACATTATTTAACAGGAAGCCTCAACTGCCTTATCAAAAAGAGAAGGCAAGGATGTTACCCTCACACCAGTTTGGGTGAAGATGAAGTGAGATAAAACTCTACAGCATTTAGCACAATGCCCAAGCATTACTTCTACTATGATCTCTTTCTACTCACAATACTTCTGACACCAAATGTGTGGATTTACTCCTGGCACCAATCAATTCTCTGGCTCACCAACTTCACCAAGTGTCCTACCATTGACTTCAACTCTGACACCAACTACCTGGATTTAGCGTCAGACCCCATAGGTTAAGGGCTCAGTCTCACAGGGTTGCCCCACTTCCGACATCAATTGCAAGTCTAGGACACCCAGACTCCTGACTGACTGGCTATGAAGCAAGGGTGTCCTCATAACCCCCTCTTCAGGTTTGATGATTTGCTGGAACAGCTCGCAGAACTTAGGGAAACAGCTAACTTACTACTACCAGCTTATTATAAAAAATATTATGAAGGACACAAATGAATAGCCAGATGAAGAGGTACATAGGGTGAGGTCCAAAAGGGTCCTGAGCATAGGAGCTTCTGTGGAGTTGAGGTGCACCACCTCTTAGCACGTGGATGTGTTCACCAACCTGGAAGCTGTCCAAACCCAACTGTTGTTCATGGTTTTTATGGAGATTCTGTACCATAGGCATGGTTGATTGAATCATTGGCCATTGGTCACTGACTCGATCTCTGGTCCCTCTCCCCTTCCCAGAGGTCAGGGTTGAGGCTGAGAGCTTCTACCTAAACACATGGTTGAGTCCTCTGGCAACTAGCCCATCCTAAAAGTTGTCTGGGAGTCCACCAAGAGTTGCCCTATTAGCATAAATCAAGTAACGTTGAAAGGGACATATTATTATGAATAACAAAAGATGTTCCTATCACTTCCATCACTCCAAAAATTATAGGGGTTTTAGGAGCTCTGTGCCAGAACCTAGAGACAAAGCCCAAATATGTATTTCTCGTTTTATCGATGATATTACATTAAGTCGTATTAACTGTTCAACAAATGGCAAATAAATCTTAGTCAAACCAACCATTACACGCTTTGATGCCAAGTGTTGACTGGGATCATTTCTGAAACTTTCTTATGTAAGTTTTAGTTCTCTCCTTCAGACATATGAGAGGGCTCCGTCAGATCAGGAGCAATGGCATTTCACATCCATGGCTCCTTGAACTAAAGGTGTAGGAATGTGGGGGTGAGAAGGAGGCAGGTTAGGATGCTGTCTGCTGGCAGTGATGTCCCAAAGTGCATAGGACAGGGAAGATAAGGACTGGGTAGAAGAGGAACTGAGAAGCAGAAGAACAGGGAGGTAAGTATGGAGAGGAGGGGGGGAGAAAGGGAGAAGGGAGTATACTAGGGGTGAGCAGTTTAAATTCTAGAAGGAGATTCTCTGTAGGCAAAATTGGGATTTCTTGGAAGGACACCCATTGTTCTAGACTTAGAAACTAAAAATCAGTTTCCACAAGAGAGGGAAGGATTCGAGGGACAGGGCCCTTCACACCCATAGCTGGATGAAAGTGGGTTAAACCTATGTAACATCATATTTGTGGCACCTACTCAGCTCATTGTCCCTATGTATTCACCACACCTTCTGCACCCATCCTCTCTTGGGTAAGGGTAGCCCTGGGCACCTTCTTGCTGAATGTTTCCCAGACACCTCAGTTCTTTGTCATGTCAGCCTTTCTATAGGCTAGTCTGTATCCTCACGACATGGTGCTGGCTTCCTCCAGAGCAAGTGACCCAAGAGAGTAAAAGCATGTTCAAGACAGAAGTGGCAATCCTCTTATAACCTAATATCAAAAGTAACAGACCATTGTTGCTGCCATATTCTTTTAATTATGCAAGTCCCTAAATCCAACACACAGTCTCAGGGAGGCACATTAAGTTTCACCTCTTAGAGGAGGATCTAAGAATTTGTGGGCATGTTTTTAAAACCACCGTAATCCCAATGGTCTTCTTGTTTCCCATTCTAAGACACCCTACATCCTCTCTGTGTCTCTGTCCTTGGATTCTTTGGGAGCCCCTCAAATATCAAATCCTCTTATTGACTTAAGCTCATGTGTAAGTCAAAAGCCCCTTCCAGTACCATCTGCAGTCTTGGAATCACTGAGAACATGTCAGAGACATGGACATTGCTACCTTGCAGAAAGTGACATCTTCGGGGGACAGGAGGTAGTGGAGGGTTATCTGAGTAATGGGTCAAGCCAGTTCCTACACCACGTGGGGAATCACCCCTCCACAAGGCATTCAGATGTGTGGTCTTGTAGGCTGAGTCATCTCCCACTATTTATTTCATTAGGTTGCTCTAAAACAGGAGTCAGCACACTTCTGTAGAGGACCAGATGGGAAATATTTTTGGCTTCACAGGCCACATATGGTCTCTGTCGCATATTTTTCTTTGTTTTTATTACAACCCTTTAAAAATGTAAAAACCATTCTTAGCATGCAGGCTGTACGAGAAAACAGGCCTGTGGGCCAGAGTTTGCTGACCTCTGCTCTAAAATCATCCTAGAAAGACACTCATTGTATCCTCAGGAAGTATTCAGACGTGCTTCTCACACCACCCAGCCATGATAGCAGAACTCCTTCCCATGCCTCTAATTTATCTTACTTGAGGTAAAACGCTGAGAGTCCTCTTTTCGGCTTGGATACATTTTACATAGGATTTCTCTCGTTCCTTCAGGGAGACAAAAACAGGTTCAAAAATTGAGTCACTAAAATGACTAATGTGGTCCTGTCAGAGGAGAATTATGGACCTACAAGGGTATGGTCTCTCAGAGAACTCATTTTGTGTTTCTATCCATCACGTGAATAACAATAACCTTCTCCAACAAGCGGAGTGAAAAATGTATGGACTGCCAGTAAGTATTCCTCACTGCTCACTAAATATTGGCACCACAAGGGCTTTATACAGCAGTGGTGACATGTAGGGAATTTGTGTCAGATCTGGATTTTAATGGGAAAAAATAATCCAGTCTCACAATTTGACTTTTGTGTCTCTACAACTGGACTCAAAATCCTTGGATGAGAATTCTTTTTTAAAAAATCTGCATTTTAATTTTACCAGAGCATTAACAAAAATGTATTAGTTAGCCCACGAGTCAACAAAAGTTAATGTGTTAACATATAAATATGATTAATGAATTCATACTAGAAGAGGCAAAAAGGGAAAAAAAAGCTGAAGCGACAAATTAAAAGCTGTTCATCATATTTAATGTTTTAGCTAGCCCCAGATAGTAGTGTGGCTTTCTTATTTTACTACTCTGCTCGAACTTGTAGCACTAAAAATTGCTAACCTGAGGTTCTAGTTGAAACTATACATGAAAATGGGACAAAATGTGCAAAGAGTGGGGAGTTTGGGCTGTGAATAAAAGTTCTTGGAGCCTGGGTCGCTCAGTCAGTTAAGCATCTGACTTCGGCTCAAGTCATGATCTCACAGTTCGTGGGTTTGAGCCCCACATGGGGCTCTGTATTGAGAGTTCAGAGGCTGGAGTCTGCTTCAGATTCTGTGTCTCCCTCTCTCTGTGCTCCTCCCCTGCTCGCACTCTGTCTCTCTCTCTCTCTCTCTGTCTCAAAAATAAATAAACATTATAAAAAAAGAGAAGTTTTTTAAAGTGGCAATGAATCAGCTAGATATCTCTGCTTCCTGATCAAACTAATTGCAGCCTTGAGTCTGTGTTTATCCCTCTTAAAGCTTACCTTGTAGAACTCATTATTAGTTGTAATTAAAATGGACCCAAATCATAATTTAATTAGCCTTAATAGGACAGCATTGGAGGGTCATCTTTCATTTTAAGTACATCATGTTTCTTCTTATAACTATTTGTTATTGTAAATGATTCCAATCACAAACTTAATAGCCAATTTTAGAGGAAATTATTCAGTTGCCAGTCGTTTGAGTGGTTCAAGAGGTATATGCATGTATTTGAGTATTTGTCCAGACCACTGTCATGTGATCCGAAAAACTTTTGATCTATTTTGACATGTTTTGATTGACGTTTGGAGTCACAAGGTAGCATTCATTACAGTACTGTTAATTCAGGGGTTTTCTGAAGAAAATATTCACACAAGTTTGTAGGGTGACAGTTGGTAATTAGACATAGTATGGTGAGCATTTTGTAATGTATATAAATGTCAGATCACTATGTTTTCTTGAAACTAATATAGAAATGTATGTCAACTGGACATAAATACATACATACATACATACATACATACATACATACATATATACATACCTCAAGCCCATTTTGACACTTCCATAAGCTACAGATCTTCTGAGGTAAAGCAGGGGGAAATTGGTTCCACCAAGTCCAAGCTCATCTGACATTGGTAATGAGAGCTGGGAGAGGTAATTTATTCTTATAAGCAAACTGCCAAGAAGATAGAAAGTCCTAAAAACCTTTCTCAAGCTGTTGGTGTGAGAATGTTCTCCTGTGGTCTTTCTTATTGGTGGCGTAACTGTTTCTGTCTCTTGCTCCCTGCTATGTCCACTCTCTCCTGCTGGGGTTCAAGTTCAAGTGGGGAGGGGCTCTACATAGTAAATGACTATCCCTAATTGTAATAACTTTGTATTGTGACAGATGGTAACTGTACTTACCCCAGTGAGCATTTTATAATGTATAGGATTGTCAAATCACTATGTTGTACACATGAAACTAGTATAATATGGCACATCAACTATATTACAGTGAAAAAAGAAGTCTATCCCTAGAACCCATGAGAGGGAATAGGCCAATGTCCACTTCGCCAACTGATTCCCATTTTGAATGCGTGTGATCACTTGTAGAGATTTCTCTTTTCATTGATCAGAGGTCACTTTTAACCAAACATATTTCTGTGGAGAGGAGACAACTGGAATCTCTTCAGCGTTATCCAAAAAAGTGCATCAGATAAGGGCACACTTCTGCAAATTGACCAATCTGGCAAAAAGAACAAAGCACATGCCAGAATGCTGTGCTAGGGATTCAGGTGTTCCTTTATGTGTATAGCATCGTACATATTGGCAATACTTAATTGTCTGTGGCATACCCTGCCATCAGGAGAGGAGAAACATATGTTCCCATTTGTCTTTTGATGTGGCTTCTGATATTTACATTTGCTTGTCTAAAATAACATCAGCGACCCTAGACAATTTTTCCCGAGTCCTTGAGTCTATTGACTAATTGCTTCAGGTGGCTATCGTGTATGTGATTGTCATCTCAAGGAGATGATCCGTTGCCAGCAGGTATTGCCCTGGTACAAGGGAAAAACAGTTACCATTGGGAAGAGAACAGAACAACAGCAACAACAATACATAGAGTTCTATTTGTTCAAAGTGAAGTGAGACCCCAATAATTCTTTGAAATATGCCTAATATAACTTTGGGGGTATTTGGAGCACCTGGGTGGCTCAGTCAGTTAAGTGTCTAACTCTGGATTTCAGCTCAGGTCGTGATCTGACACCTCATGAGTTTGAGCTCTGCATTGGGCTCCATGCTGACAGTGCTGAGCCTGCTTGGGAGTCTCTCTTCTTCTCTCTCTGCCCCTCCCCTGATCACTCTCTCTCCCTCTCTGTCTCTCTCTCCCTCTTTCTCTCTCTATAACATAAATAAATAAGTAAATAATAAATAAATAAATAAATAAATAAATAAATAAATAAATAAAAAGAAATTTGGGAGTATTTAAAGTCAAAACCAGGAAGTCTTGGCACTCAGTATAGTAATTAAAGAATTAGCGTTATAGTGAGGAATACTAGATAATTACAGTGTTATCAGTAGTCTTGGGAGAGGTGATGGTTTAATTACCAAATAAAAGTAATTTATACTAAATTGCAAATGACAGCCAATGCCTTCTTAAATCATGGCTTGATAAGAAAGAAGGAATGACAATATTGGACACATGTAGGAGAAGGAGGAAGTATTATCGGCCTGCAAATCACAGAACGTATGCAGAAATGGGACAAAGGAGGCTAGAGTCCTATTTCTTAGACTGGCAGGATGGCTTATAGTAAGATGTAGTCCTACTTGTGACAGAAGGGGAATAGATATTGGAAGCAACTATTTCATACCATCCATCAAAAAATACAACCCAGACAAAATCACACACACACACACATACACACACACAAAGCTAACCAGGAATTTCAGAAAGTAGCATAACTATATATATATATATATATATATATATATATATATATATATGTATATATAACTATGCATATGTGTGTGTGTGTGTGTATATATATATATATATATATATATATATATATATAAATGACTATTACAGGTTTCCTTCTCTGTCTGAAAGTAGCAGTTTCTTGTGAAACCTTTTGGAAGCCAAAGTATCTCAAAGCAAAAAGGCAGTTACTATTTCATAAAAGTGAAAATCTTCAGCTTTTTTTTTGGTTATTGAAAATAGGTACTAATATAGGTCTTTCATAAAAGTGAAGTAGCAAAACTTGAACTTTTAGATAGAGGGAAAAGCCTATATATGCATGCTTCACTTAAAAAAAATCTTACACAAATTTTCTAGATACTATTTTGGAAGGATTTCTACTGGTCTATTTTTCCTTCCCATCTATTTGATTTCCCTTCCTTTCTACTGAAACATCTGTACTGCATACCTTATGGCCACCATAAACCAACATGCCTTCCTTTGTTCCCAGGCTCAGTAATTGCTCCCCAGCTCTGATTACCCCAGGCCATATATGCCTGGATGGGATTCTGGATAGCATGATAGCATGGTGATTAACAGATTTCATTTTGGAAGCAGATGACCAAGGCTCAAATCCTGTTTCTACTCCCTACTAGTTATGGGACCTTTGGAAGTGTCATTTAAGCTAGCCAGATATCATTTCTTCACCTATAACATAGAATATTTATTGTATCTGTACCACAGGGTTATTCTGAGTATTACATGGGATCATTCAGAACTTTGGCTGAAATGTAGATAGAGGCTGGCACTGCCTCTCATCCTTCACACCTCCATCCAACTACTCACCAAAGCCAGTTGATTCTGCCCTAAATCCTTCCTATTCTCTCTCTCCTCTCCTGCCACCCCTTTATCTCTGACTTTCATCATCTCTTACCTGAAGTATTTTAATCAGTTCTGCATTAGTCACTTTTCTCCACCTCCTACCCCCACCCAGATCAATCCAGTCCCCATGAGAATCAGCCAGGTAAGAGAGAAACCAAGGCTCTGTACCACCCTCACTGATGTATCTCCCTCCTCAGTAACCACTTTGTCACATAACCACTTCTTCTTCTGACTTCTTTCCTTGCTCCACTCCCATTGTTGGCAGTGGTCCTGCAGTACTAAGTCACTGTGACCCCCCAAATGTACATGCTTACTCTCACCTCTCCATCTTGTTCTCCAACCTTTGGAACATCCCCTGTGCCATCAAATCATCCTGCTCCTTTTGCCTGGGTATCTTCCCTTTAGGCCCATCTAGTGGCCCTCACTCTCTACTCTAGCCCCATTGGCCACCCCTAATTCTTCAAAGATGCCATGATCTTTCCCACAACAGGACCTATGGACATGCTCTTCACTCCACCTGGAACACTCATCTATCTCTCCCTTTTTGCTTCATTAATTTCTACCAATTAATTTCATATAAGTGCCTTAAACTGATCAACTAACTACCCGTTCCCCTGGGAAGTCCCCTCCGATGACCTTCTTAGAAGGCCTCTTGCCAAACTGTGCTTCCCTCCACTAGCACTTATCACAACTGGAGATAACATGTTTGTGTAATTAAAATTGTTTTAAAATGTCTTAGGTCAGGTCCTCCATGTCAAGATAAGGATTCAAGGGCAAGTGGCTGATTTGGGGAATGATCCTAGGAAGCACCAGGAGGGAAGTAGGGAAGTGAGCCAGAGAAAGGAAACACAAGTTCATGAACAAACAGGTTGTCCTATGGGCATTTGGGATTGGGTCCTGGAGGAGAACTCTGTGGGATGTGCCCCAGAGTTGTCCCCCTCAGGGGAATGAAAGCAAGGTGTTAATTATATTGTCTGGTCCATCACTGGTTGGGCTGCTTCCAAATTGGCTGCATAGGACAAGCATCCTGCTGAGACTCGAAAAAGACCCTAAGGCAGAGTGCCACAGGTGCTCATGAGAAGAAACCATTGGTAAGTGCAGAGGAACAGTGGGTGGGGATTTGATAGCTTTGACCTCAACACCCACTTGCTCCACTGGACTCTGAGCTCTGTAGCCCCTTCCCTCACTAGTGAGCTCTAGATCGGCCCACCTGATAGAAATACAACATGAGTCACAGTTGCACATGTAACTTTAAAATTTGAGAAGCAACGTTTTTAAAACAAAGGGACACGGGCAGCATTAATTTTAACTCTATATTTTATTTACTCCAATATAGCCAAAGTGTTGCATTTCAACGTGTTATTTGATATAGAAATTGCTGATGAGATATTTTACATTTTTTTTCTGCTGTCCTTAAAAGTGAACGTATGGGGCGCCTGGGTGGCGCAGTCGGTTAAGCCTCCGACTTCAGCCAGGTCACGATCTCGCGGTCCGTGAGTTCGAGCCCCGCATCGGGCTCTGGGCTGATGGCTCAGAGCCTGGAGCCTGTTTCCGATTCTGTGTCTCCCTCTCTCTCTGCCCCTCCCCCTTTCATGCTCTGTCTCTCTCTGTCCCAAAAATAAATAAAAAACATTGAAAAAAAAATTTAAAAAAAAAAAAAAAAAAAAGTGAACGTATATTTGACATTTACAGCACATCTCAATTTGGACATGCCACATTTCGATGAGTGTGATTTCTGCCCTAAGGAATTTTTTTATGTGTGTAAAATACAGGAAGTCATATGTTGACATTTATTCTGGTAAAATAATTTCAAATAGCTATTAAGTAAACATTGGGTTAAACAAAACCATTACTGGAATTCTGTTAGTAAACTTAGGAAGAGTGGTCAAGTTTTATCATTTAGAGGATTACAATTTAAGTGAGGACACATTTTTATAAAAAGTTCATATTAAATTCTGGAAAACCCTCACATTGCCTTCATCCTAAACTTCAAAATTCCAAACCAGTGGTGAAATTTCTATTTTCACCACTTAAAATAGCATGTTTTGACACCGAAGGAACAACTGTGTTAAAGGGGGGAAATGGTAGAAAGATAAAGGCAAAGGATTTTACTTCCCACAACCATGTGGGACTGCCCGTAACAGAACATACATATACTGAATTGTGCTTTCCCTGGGGGACACCTGCTCTTAGCACATGCACATTTTCTTTTTTTTTTTTTTTCTAAAGTGTATTTATTTATTTATTTATTTGGAGAGCATAAGTAGGGGAGGGGCAGAGAGAAAGGGAGAGAGAATCCCAGACAGGTTCTGCACTGTCAGCACAGAGCCGAATGCAAGGCTCGAACTCACAAACCATGAGATCATGACCTGAGCCAAGACTAAGAGTCAGATGTTTAACCAACTGAGCCACCCATGCACATTTTCGAATACTAGTTTCCCAAAGAGCCACATGAGCAAAGCAAGCAGGAAACTGAAGCACTTACTTATATTTTCCTCAAGTCAGCTTAACTGATCAATAGCTATTTAGATCTACATATATGAGATAAAATTTTATATTTTTGTCTGAATAATTGTCTCTAGTCTCAATTTCACCTTGTGCGGACAGATACATCTCATGAAACCACTCCAACCAGCTTTCTTTCCTCAACTTCCAAAAGGAAAGAAATGCTTCTGTCCCTTCCTAATAGCCTATATTTACTTCTGTCCCCTTCCTAATAGCCTAGTTATTTCCTCTCCATCATCTTGAACTTTGTGGGTACTCACCCAACATTAAGTGGTGGCAAAGATACCTAGCAGCTTTTGAATTTATTCATGGAATGATTCTTCTATTCAAAGAATATCTTTATATCCTTTCTCTTCTTCAACAAAAAAAACTAGTTTCATTTTGCCAGTTCTGTCTTAACATCTGCAGAGAGCACAATGTGTGCCTGTTTTAAACAAATGTGTAGGCACACCAGATATCTTGATTCAGAAGCATAAATGACAATAGAGAAAACTGGAATTTATAGAAGGAAATTAAACCTTAGGGCTTAAGAGAGAGCACCAAGAAATCCCATTGTAGTGCTGTTATGCTAAGTTTGTTTTGGTCGTCATTTTCCCAGTTATGGTGTAGAAACAAGCTTATGTGCATACCTAAAACCAGTGCAATTTATGATCTATTCACTAGCCTAGGTCAACTGGTAGAATAACCATAAGCATCAGTAGAAGTTGATTTGTAACCTTAAGTGCACCATGAAATCATCAGAAGACTTTGAGAATGTTGCTTAATTCCCAACTGTTTTTTTTTCCTTATCTTAAAAAAAGGCCACATTAATGTATTTCTTATTATTGTCATTCCTTAATGGTTATTGATTATATTCAGGATGCTTTGTATCTCTGCAAGGCACTGCAACTCCCCCCAGGGAAGACTGTTAATGAATAGTGTTTGTAAAGTACTTGAAAATCCTTGGATTAAAAGCTAACCATATCAGGGTAAAAGTATTTGTATTAACATGCCATATGGGAGAACCATATGTTATCTATTAAGAGGGTGTGTGTGATATTGAAAATAGCACTCTGGTGCATTGCCTTGTGCTATTTTTATACCAAGATATGTCGTGGCAAGTTTTGGTATGCCAGGGTCATACCTTAAACGTGGAAATGCTACAAAGTTCAATCCTTCGGCAGATATTTGTTGAGTTTCTTATTGAGCACTTGGCACTCTATTTACCATCATACAAAATATATGGAAGGGGCTCTTGCACGCTACAGTCTCATGTGTTTCCTTTCATTGAACTTTTGTTATACTTAGGTCTCTTTTAACAGACATATCTTGTTAAAAGTAACAGATTCAATTATTTCCTCTTCCCTCTACATGGACAAGTATGCTATTTGGGGACACAGGAAATAGGAACAAGATGATTGTCTTCTCTGTCCTATAACTGAAGACAAACCATAGGTCTTATGCACCCTCTATGAATTAGACATGGTTGTAACAGTATTTATTTTGAGTAGAATTGGTACTGGCAGCCAAGAAAGCAAGCATTTCCCCAAATGGGCTATGTGTGCTCCACCACCTTCCCAGAAGGTGCTAAGTTATTAGCCTGGATAACTGTATTGTAACAACTTCTGTGCATAATCTCCCCTGGCCTGAGGAAAGGACTCCTTCTCTAAGGTGACTACTCCATTAAGAAGACAAAATGGATGGGGCGCCTGGGTGGCGCAGTCGGTTAAGCGTCCGACTTCAGCCAGGTCACGATCTCGCGGTCCGTGAGTTCGAGCCCCGCGTCAGGCTCTGGGCTGATGGCTCGGAGCCTGGAGCCTGTTTCCGATTCTGTGTCTCCCTCTCTCTCTGCCCCTCCCCCGTTCATGCTCTGTCTCTCTCTGTCCCAAAAATAAATAAAAAAAAAAGTTGAAAAAAAAAAATTAAAAAAAAAAAAAAAAAAAAAAAGAAGACAAAATGGTGGCTAGCAAGAGCCTAGGTTCTGTGTCGGGGCCAACTTCCTTGAAAAATGCTGCCCCGCATGATGCCCCCAAATTTTATAACTAACCAAATGATTTTGGAATAGATAATCTTCCCCTTTTTTCCTGATTAATTTGTTAACTAACTATGCAAGGCCACATTTCATTAACTCACAAATATTTATTGAACATCTGTCATGTGTTCATTCTAGGTACTTAGGAGATCTCAGGCTATGAAGCAAACAAACATCCTTGCTTTGGTGGAGCTTACATTCAAGTGGGGGCAGATATATATAAGCAATGAATGCAATACCTACCTAAATTATGTATTAGAAGATGACAGATGATTGGAAAAATAAATAAATAAAAAGTAGATCCTGGTGAGGAGGACGGAGGGTGTAGGGAGGGGGAGATGTTTAAGTGGAGTGTTCAGCATAGACTCCATTGGAAAGGAGAAATATTGAGCAAAGACTTGTCAGACATGAAAACACTGCAGGCAGAGGGGAAGGGCAGTGGAAAGACCTGGGGATAAGAGACCCTAGGAGGAATAGCCAGTGTGGCTGGAACAGAATGTGTAGGAGGCTTCTAGAAAAATGTCGGGGTGGGAAAACCATAGCGGTCTCCACCACACAGGGCCTTGTTGCCTGTGAGCGACATTTGAGCAGGGGAATGGTATGATCCGACTTACATTTGAAAACAAACTGGCCTCTAGGTTGAGAACAGATCTGGAGGACAAGACCCTATCACAACCCAGGAGAAAAAGGGAGGAAGGAGGCCGGACCTGGGTGGTGGTGAGAGCAGATGAATTCTAGCTACCTGTGCTCCCTACATGTCACTGCGTTGGATTTTTAGGAACCATTACTTGTGATAAAAGACACATGACATTTTAAAACAGATCCAAAATTTAATGCGGTTCAACCAGTGGCTCAGATAGAAATGCACCTTTTCTACATTGAGAACTGAAATACAGTGCAAGCAATAATAATAATAATAGGGGCGCCTGGGTGGCTCGGTCGGTTAAACGTCCGACTTCGGCTCAGGTCATGATCTCGCGGTCAGTGAGTTCAAGCCCCGCGTCGGGCTCTGTGCTGACAGCTCAGAGCCTGGAGCCTGTTTCAGATTCTGTGTCTCCCTCTCTCTGTGACCCTCCCCCGTCATGCTCTGTCTCTCTCTGTCTCAAAAATAAATAAACGTTAAAAAAAAAATTAAAAAAAATAATAATAATAAATAATTACTGCTTAGGGGGAAATGAAGTTTCCTTTTTAATCCCTTGACAAGTATTTATGGAGCCCCTAATGAACTTAGGCACTGTGCTGGGAGCTGCTGACACCACAGCAAGAGCAAGGGCCTCTGTCTCAGGACTTACAATTTTGTTATCGAGGGTCAGCAGAAATCACAGGAATCTGCAAGAAAGAGAGACCTCAGGCTTTGGCATAACGTGGACTTGAATGTAAAACCCAGCCCTGCCGCTACTTATGGGACTTCAGGGAAGTTATTTTTCCCCCCACAACCTTGATTTCTTCATCTGTAAAAATGTAGACCAAAGTCTAACTCAGTAGGACTCTTTTGGAATTCACAGTAAGGGGTGTGAGGGGCGTGAGAGTGTAAGTGCCTTGTGCCAAGGAGGCGCTTGGGACAGCAGCTGCCACTCATGTGAGATCGTGACTACTCAAATGTACATCTCTTTTTATCTGCATTGAAAGATGCATGTGAAGCTTTTCATTAGAATAATGAGGCAGCCAAGTTGGGAACTTAATTTTCTAAGACTAATCTGTTCACATCAACTAATTGGGTGAGGAAACCTCCAGAACAAAGTTTTTAAGTTTTTGGAACTAAGCATCTCTCCCTCCTTTCCCTTCTTCCTTCCTAAAGCCATCAAATAGAGCCGAGCGAGGTAGACACTCCCGCTGAAGGGGGTAAGGTTGAGGTGCTGAACACCTGGCACAGAGCTCAAGCAAGGTCAGAAGGGCATCTCCATCTTAGGTTGAAGGACTAAACAGACATGACAACTAAATGCTGCATGTGATCCTAGAAAATTATGAAAGGTATTATTAGAAAATGGGCAAAACTTGAATGTGGTCTGTGGCTTAGATAGCAGGAATGTCATCAGGGCTAATCTCCTGGTCCTGATGGTTGCATCATGGTTTTGGAAGAAAATGTCCTTGTTTGTACAAAATATATACTAAAGTTTGTAGGGTTGATGGAGGTGATTATGTTCACAACTCACTCTTGATAGATTCAGGGGGAAAAAAAAAGAAAATACTTTGTACTGTTCTTGTAACTTTCTATTGCTTAAAATTATTTCAAAATAAAAATATCTTTAGCATTAAAAAAAAGTTTAGAGTTATAGTATTGTGCTTACCTGACTTAAATGTCAGATAAACTCAATTCTCAATGTTCTTGGTGTTCCATGTTAATCTTCATGACATTATCATTTAGTTCTTTAGCTGTTATTATTATTTAGTATCATTTTTTCACATTAAAAAAATTTTTTTTAACATTTTATTTTTTTGAGAGAGAGAGAGCCAAGAAGGGGCAGAGAGAGAGGGAGACACAGAATCTGAAGCAGGCTCCAGGCTCTGATCTGTCAACACAGAGCCTGACATGGGGCTCGAACTCATGAACTGTGAGATCATGACCTGAGCCGAAGTCAGGCGCTTAACTGAGCCACTAAAATACCCTGCATTTTTTCACATTTTTGCTGACCCATAATTTATCTTACCCAAACAATAAATATTAGTTATGTTTCCAAGAAGGGAATGTGGGCTCTGACATGAGCTGACCAGGTCAAAACCCTGTTCCCACCACTTCCTAGCTGTAGGATCTTAGGCAAATTATTTAACATCTCTGTGCCTCAGTTTTTTTAACCCTAAAATGTGGATAATAATAATACCAAACTCACTGGGTTGCTATGAGAATTAAATCTGATGGCCTATGCAAACACTGAGTAGAACATAGCCAATATTCAATAATCATTAGCTGGTATTAACTAGTATTATCCCACTACCCACATAGCTTTATTAAATAAAACTTAAGTATAACTGATGGCAGTACATATTTTTGAGATCATTCCTTCCTTATATACGCTAAAGTTATTTTTCACATGTGTATGTTCTAGAGAATTTTGAAATGTGTGAGATGAGAATGTAGCTTGGTGACAAAATACAGAATTAAAGACTGAATTCTTTATAAATAAAAGAGTGCTAACTTGAAAAAAGAAAAGAAAAAAAAAGTTGAGCCATTCTGACCTGAGAAAAATGAATATACCATTTGTATTAACCAGCTACCGTCACGATGATACTGTGTAAAAAATAACCCCCCCACCCCCCCAATGCAGTGCCTTAGGACCAAACTATTTATTCTCATGCTCACAGGTTTGAGAGTTTTTGTCATTCACCTGATGTGGGCTGGGTCCAGCTGGGCAGTTTCATTTCAAGCTGTGCCTTGCCTGGGCTTGGGTCCAGATCAGGGACCAGTAGCTATAGGACCATCTTCTTGTCATGGCAAATGTCAAGAGCACAGGCACAAAGTCCAGTTATGCAGTACAGTTTGGTCTTTTGCTCACCTTGTGTCCACAAATATTTCATTAGCCACATCAGGTAACTTGGTCAAATCTAACATCAGTGTGTTTGGAAAGTATGCTCTGCCCACATTGGGAGAATACTGAACTGTATAATCCATTACAAGGGGCTGCAAAATGGAGACAAATAATCTAATCTGCAAACCACTGTTTTTTGACTGCATGTGCTCTATCTGTGTCTGGAAATCTTGGCACCTTTATAAGAAAGAGTAATAATACAGGAATAGGCAGTGCACATCAGGTTGTTTCCCCAGTAGCGGGGACGGATTTTCTCTGATTTACTTCCCCTTTCTCTTCCCATTCCCGTGCACAGTTTGCAAACAAAACTACACATAATCAGGATAATAATCTGTGGCCATGACATTGAGATTTTGCCCTTGTAAATCTCTCTCATCGAGAAATAAACATGGATTACGTTCTTGTCATCATCCAGCCAATGATGCATTCCTTCTGCTTATGTGAATTCAGTTTGCAGCAGGGACCCCTTATTTTTATTTCTATAAAAGTCCTGAAATATGCTTGAATATAGTACATGCTCAATAAATATAGGTTGAAAGAGCAAAGGGCAGGATACTAATACTGAAGACATAGAAATTATGCAACATCTAGAATTCTGAGAGGTTACTGTGCCTTTTGGCACAAGAAAATCAAGTGTTATGTGACTCCCACCATGAATGCTATAGTGATTTATTATCTGAAATAAATATGCGGTCTTAAAGGCAAACTAACTAAGAGAATTTAGCTTCTGCATGACATTTTTTAAGCTAACAAAATAGCCTGTCACTTCCTTATATTTCTTCACATTTATTGTAAGCCTTCCAAATCCCTTCTAAAAACCACAAGTTTATATTCACCACTCTACTTAACTTTTTATTGTTTATGGGCTTCCTGTGAAGATTGCTAGACAGACAAGGCTGATAAAAGGAAAGCTTGTCCTTATCAAATACTTACGGGTAACAGTGTAATGGGATTTTTTTTTCCCCTACCAGTGGAAGACCACAGTTTCACTAAGAACTCACTCATTTGGGGCATTTTAAATGGATGGAAAGCTATAAGCCAGCCAAAATATCCTTCTGAAAGAGTGAAATGAATGTTAATCTAATTGCCAGAGAATGCTTGCTTTGAAAGCAAGACTTCTACACTGGTTCCCCCTGCTGGATTTGAGGATGCACTGTCTGGAGATTGATGAAAGCAATGTACCTAAACCTTGTCTTTTGAAGGCATGTTACTCAGATGGCAAATCCAGCATTCTTCTAGCATACACTTCCTCCGTAATAAACATGGCAAGTGTTTCTTGAGTTTGCTTCCCAAGGGCAGAAATATGGCAAGTCAAGGCTCAAAGTAGGAAACAAAAGCATGGCACTGAGGTGGCTGTCTTAGGAAGTGAAACAGCATGCATATGCACATGGGTAAAAACCCAGTGGCAGTACATTAAGGAAAACAACCAGAATGGTATTTATTGTTATAGAGCTAGACTTGGGAGTCTGACCATAAATTTCCTTCTCATGCGTTTCGAAAGGCTAGCACAAATTCCTCGCCTTCCTGTGACTTAATTGTTGTTTCTCTTTCCCTTCTTATCTTCCTCCCTCCACAAGAAGGCTTTTTACTCTATAGGAGATGTGGTAACTGGACTAATTTTAAAGGCAGCCTGTCACTGCCAGCTTCAAGCCTATTGTGAAATCTCTGTTAAAAAGACTTTGCTAGGGGAGACAGAAAAGCTGGCAGATTTCTCGTGCTTGACTCTAACTCCCATTTGGTGGAATGAACAGGGAACATACTGACCTATGTTTTTGACACATGCTGTGGCACCAGCGTGGCCTTGTTAAGGGGGCAAGAGAAGCAATGATGGCTATTTCCTTCCTAGAGCAAAAGCCAATGCCATCGCCTACTTGGAGAACTACAAAAGAGCAGATGTCAGACCATTATGTGGTACTGTAAATAGGCCATTTAGAACATAGGGTTTAGGTAGCTACAGAGCTGCCCCAGGTTCTCACGTTAGAAGTTATACCATATCCTCCAGGGCAAATAGCTGATGTTGGGCAGAGGGAATTGTATACATACTTATGTATTCATTAGTAGCATTCCTTCCCCACTTCAGAATTAACTCTTCTTTATGGATGCATGCATGTATGTATGTATGTATTTTTGCCATTCTATTGTAAACTTTTTCTGTCATTCAAGTCAATCCCAGATGTTTTTCCCATCTGCAGCTCTCTTCCCTAGGTTATTTTACAGACCTGCTCTGGGAAATGTTTCCCCATTGCTTCTAAGGCTCTTGTTTCAGCTCCCCTATTGGAGTCCTCCTCTGGGGAGGATTCCCCATCTTCTTGCCTCTGGATTAAGAGCAGGTAGTAGCAAAGACGGTAGGTCGAAGCACTCGAGTAAAACAAGATTAAATGATCTGAACCTGGTTATAGGTCAGGAATTTTAAAAGGACTCAGCTGGGCGACTCTTCGGCTCCTTGTGACATTGGCTGAGGTCATCTGGCTGCATGCACGGGCAACTGGGCTGGGTTGGAAGGTGCAGAAGGATTCACCCACGTGTCTGGCCCCTTGGAGTTTCTCCACACAGCTCTTCTCTCTCTCCATGTGCCTCTCCCCATTTGGTAGGCTAGCCTGAGCATCGCTACAACATGGTGGCTGGCTTCCCAGAGGAAGAAAGCAAAAGCTGCTGGTCGTCTGAGGCCTCAGCTTCGGGGCCCCTTTTCATTGATCTAAACAAGTCACAGAACAAGAGCGGATTCAAGGAGAGGAGAGACAGAGTCCACTTCCTGAGAGACAAAGGATCTGTGGCCATCTTTAACCCATAGTTATATATGCTAGTAACTTCTGCGTCTCTGTTTTCTGTAGTCTAATTCCATGTTTAATATTGTGTTCCTGTGTCTTTATATAAATCTTTCCTTTCTAAAAATTTCCAAATAAGAAGAGATTTGGAAACCCTCCCAGCAATGAGTTATAAAATCATGCCTTTATTTGCCTTTGAAAATTTTAATTTTTTCTACACGTAAATCCACAGATACATATTATACGTTTTAAGCCAAAAGAAAATTTTAACTAATTTCTAGTATTCAGCCACAATGCACCTTCCCAGTTACTTATTTTTCAAGGAGTTATGTACTATAGTGTAAACTTGACCAACATAATCTGTTCAAGACAAAATATTTCATAGCATAGATACGTTAGACTGCCATGTGTAAGTTAGGTAAAAATAGATGTTTTTTGCAACATGTATCAAACAGGAAAATAAAAGTCATAAAACTTAATCAACTGAACTTCCTTACACAGTGCATACTGCTTGAGTCAAGGGAGAAAAACAGATTCGAATTAAGATCTTGTATTGCATTTTGGGAAATGCTGCGCAAGGAGAGAAATGTTGTAGGAGTGCTGAGTAAATTTTGTTTACTGTAGTTTAACATTTCATCAAGCAAATCAGGTGAGAAGGGACCAGTATAAATGCACCTATTTATGTAGGTAATTTTTCTGTTTCATGCCTCTGATTCATCTCTCTGCCTTGCTTGGGGAGTCATGCTACATTGGTTACAATTAATTTCAGTGCCGCATATTAGCCATAAAGAGGTATTTCATCAATTGACTTGATGTATTTTTTTCCCTCCTTGGTTTCCTTGAAAGATGAGAACAGTCCAGAGGAAAAACAAAGCACAGAAGAAACGGAAGGGCAGAGCCAAGAAGCAGGTGGGCTCAGATTTCTTTTGAGGAGTCTTCTAGGCCTCATCCACAGAGGTGAACGATAACATTACTCTTTACTCAAATGTTATTTTCTAGAAATGCCTATAGCTCTTCACCAGATTGATTTCAGTGTTCATTTAGGTCTCTGTCAGGAAGCCACCAATTCCACTACCTATGAGTGACAGTGCTTCCAGTCAGAAGGGTGCATTCTCATTCCTCATTCACGGATTCCATTTTTCTTCTGCATAACAACACTTTGCTCAGAAATGCTCTAAGAGGTTGCAAGTGCCAACTCAGAGCTTGGCTGCCTTCAGACAGGTCAAAATTAGCAGGTTTAGTTTGGAGAAAAAAATGAAATGAAAAACGTTTAAAGGAAATAAATTAGAGGCTTTCCCTCCACGACAGGTAGAATGTTCTTTACTGTTTTGCATCACACTTTGAAGAGCCAGGTTTCTGGTCGTTTCTTTACGTGTTGTAGGAGATGGTGTCATGAAACCTGATTACCCCACACCCAGAATTAAAGTGAGATCTGAAGCCTTCCTGACATTTCCTCTGTTCCCTGAGAACAGATGTGTCAGGTGGTGTTTATAGATTCTCCACTGCAGATTATGAATTGAACACCTTTAAGTGAAGTGGCACTTAAGAGTCAAAAGAGATTGTCACCACCTTTAACTTCTCATCTCTTCTTACCCATTTTTGCACTCAGGCACATTCTCCTTGAAAAGACTGATAGGCACAGTTATGCCATTATCAACAACACCACCAAAAGAAAAATCTCCTTGTTCCTTTTAGTCTCCAAGTCCTAATGAGTCCCCACAGAGGGGCATTTTAGAAACAGTGGGCTCAATCTAATGGGTGCCCGGCACACCCTAGGCCATATGCTGAACTCTTGGAAATCAACCAGGTAGTGTGATAAGTTTTTCACTGAAAACTTCCTACGTTAACCTTGTAACTTTTGCTAGAGAACTGGAATCTTTTATTATTAACCTGGAAGATGGAATTGAAGAAGGCCAATCAGAGAAAGCACTGAAGCAGAGCAGCAAGGACCTTGTGTGGCCGCCACTGGGTCAGCAGGCTCCCTTTGCCGAGACGTAGTCCTTGCAATGAAATGAATTTCTGATACAGCAAACTGTTGTCATCCACCGCCCCCCCCCCCCCAGCTCCCGACCCATACATCATTATGCTCCGTGGAAGATGAGTCTTATGTGAGAAGCTGTCACTGTTTTCACTGTTTGCGGCTGACAAGTGTTAGTCAACTAAATGCTGACAGCTGAGGCCATTCTCTGAATGGTGAGGCTTCACAGGTTTTATTCACTCACCGTTCTGTCCCAAGATATCTTTATCGACACAGATTTTTCCCACCCCTGTTCATACACACACACACACACACACACACACACACACACACACACACGCACATATGTGTGCAGACACACACATTTGCCTGTGTTTTATTTATTCATTCTTTTTAGCTAGTAAGCTGAGAACAGATGATTTCTTTTTGAAACTGGGATCGCCTGTCAGCAGACAGTGGTAGGGTGTGAGTCCTCTTCCCACCTCTTGGATCGATAGCGTTATCATCACAATATGCTTACCAGTCAATATAAAGACTACTCCAAATGTACCTCTTGCTCTTCCAAGTGAGCCCACTGCTGGCACAGGTCTAATGGCATGATTCAACTATGATCTTGGCTGTTGTCAATACACAAGGTTATGTTTGCTCTGGCTCATTTCATAGCCTTCCTAATCTAAGTACAGAAAAATCAAAGATGAGGTCCTGGCCACTAAAGCCCTTTTGACCTACTATTGTTCTTCCAAAATATAAATACCTCCTTTATGTTCAATATGATTTCCAGATTCAGTTTTGACTATGTAATTCTGCAGGCCTCCTTCACATCATGAGAAACACGTAATCTCAAACCAGCACGGTTTTGACTCTTGTCGTGATTAAATCCAAGGGTTTGCTGTGACCCAGGTACTGTTCTGGGCACTAGGATACAGCAGCAAACCATAAAGACAATATCCCTGCCTCCTTGAAGCTTATATTCTGATGGGGGCGGGGGTCGGGGAAAGAAATTTAAAAATAAACAATAAACAAACAAAAAAATGTAAGATAATAAAAAAAGCCTTGTGGAGAAGTGGGGTAGGTAGATGGAATACTGAGAAGGCAACTTTCCATTGTCTGGATTTGGGAAGGATTCCCTGAGGAAGGGATAATTAAATGAAATCTCAATGAGGAGATGGTGGGAAAGCATTCTAGATGGAGGGACCAGGTAATGCAAATGCCTCAAGGTCAATTTTAGCATGTTGGAGGAAGAAGGTCAGAGTGGTTGGAACACTGTGCATTAGGGAGAACATGGTGTGCGATTTGGTTTAAAAAAATCATAGGACCAGATAATGTCTCACTGTATAAAATTTGATTTTATTAGCACTACAAAGAGAAGCCAGCAGAAGTTTTAAGGTTTTAACAAGCTCACTTTGCCTGTGAGTAAAAGTGGGTCACAAGAACCGAGTGAGACCGGTTAGAAAGCTATAGCAGGAAGAAATGATGGCAGTTTCTGGAAACGGAGACAAATGGACTGAAGTGTTATGTTCCAGACATAGCAATAACAGGATGTGTTGATGGATTTGGATATGGGGTATGGGGAAAAGAGGAATCCAGGATAAGTCCTAGATTTTTAGCATCAGTAACTTTGTGGATGACGGTGCCATTTACTGACACATGGAAGACTGGACACCAGGCACGGTTTTTGTTGAGAAAGTTAATAGTTCAGTTTTGTCCATCGTATATTTGGGAGGACTCTTAGCCATATGGATGGGACGTCAAGAAGCTAGTCAGATATATGAATCTGGAGAGATGCACACCGAGATACAGGTTTGAGATTCACTGGCATAGAAATGAGATTTAAAACCATGGTTCTGGGTGAAATTCATTAGAAAGAACATGTAAATAAAGAAAACAGTGGAGCTTGAGACACCATGGCATCTGGATAGGTGGCAACAGGGTAGAAGAAGACAGTGTTTCAGAAAGAACAGAGTTAAAACTTGGTGAAATACTACTGAGAAATCAAACACAATGAAAAAAAAAATAAAGAAATGACCATTGGTTTTAGCAAAAGGAAGTCATTGGCGCTTTTGATAAGAGAATTCTTGGAGGGGTGTTGAAGCCAATGGAGTGGGTTATGGAGACACTGTAAAGTGAGGAAGTGTAGGACAATAACATAGACAGCTCTTTTAGGGAGTTTTACTGTGACAGGAAGTAGACAAATGGGAAGATGTAACACCAAGGGAAGATTAATAGTCTTATTTCTTGTTTTTTTTTTTTTTATTTTTATCAGACATTATCACCAAACAAAAGAAAGTAACGTATCACCTCCAATTATTCCCCTAATAAAAATTTTATTCTCTCTCCCAATAGAGACATGACCTGAAAGTAACAGTCAAATACATTAAGGACATAAGATATGCTAGAAAATATGTGATTTGTCTTTAAGCATTGTCATACATGTGTGAATTATCTTTAGTTCTAAAACTAAAGAGTTTAAAAAACTCTAAAACACAGTTTAAAAAAACTCTGTTACTACATGAAAAATGTATATTCCTTCTCAATTCCTTTTTCAATTGTCAAATATTAACCATTCCAAATGATTTTAACAATAGTTCATATATGAAATTTACTATTTTAATGTTAGTAAGTTAATTATCTGTTATCCTGGAAGCCAGATGTGAATGGAGTTGCTGTGGTGTTTACGGGACTGAGGAAAAAGATAAACTCTGATGAGGTTAGTTGCTGCTATGAGGGGAGCAGGCCCTCCAAGTTCCTTAGTCCCCACCCTGTGCTTGGGTGACATGAAATCTCCAAATGGCTTTTGGTGCTTTCCAACAAATGATCCCCTTCTCCTGGGCCTGTGTGGTGACGGCCATCAGACATGCTCCCTGTCATTTGACCTCCTGGCTTAACAGAGCAGAAGTGCTGCGCTAAGAAAAACCAAACTTTAAAAAAAACTCACATAAAAGCATTTTGTGGAAACTTGTGAGGATATACTTTCACAATCTTTCACTAAAAAAAAAAATGTGGGGCACCTGGGTGGCTCAGTTGGCTAAGCATCTGACTTTGGCACAGGTCAGGATCTTGTGGTTCGTGAGTTCAAGCCCTGGATCGGGCTCTATGCTGACACCTTGGAGCCTGGAGCCTGCTTTGAATTCTGGGTCTCCCTCTCTCTCTGCCCCTCCCCTGCTCATGCTCTGTCACAATCTCTCTCACAAAAATAAACATTAAAAAAAATTTTTTTAATATATACCATTCTTCTAGAGGTGGGGAAAAAGCAAAATGCCAAAGTATAATAGTACCAACAGATAGTATTCTTTACCAAAAAGTAGTTTGTAGTCATCGGACTCTGTTTTAACTGAAGATTCCTGTTCCATTAGTTATAAAACAGGGTCATAGACGCTAGCCCCTTCAAAGACCATTCCATGTATTAGAGCAGGAAACAGGTTCCTACTTGCTTGGTGGAATGAGGAGGGAGGTACCATAGGCAGGGAAGCACCATCTTGACAGTTGGAGTTAAACATGGACTCTGAGGCAACGTTTCTCTTTCTGTCACGTAGATGGTGTCGATGTTGCAACTGTGCCCAGCCCCGCTTCAGAAGAGGCCACTGAAGTCTGTAAAGATGAAGGTATGAGGCCACTTACCTAAAGATCACAAACTCCCAGAAAACCATTTGGATTTTGTTTATATGGGGAAATGAAGCAGTGAGCAAATCTATCCAATTCTCTTTCAGCACCTCTATTTCCAACACAATCAAATATCACACCCGCTCTGTTTTATTCCACACCCACCCTTTTCAGAATTTATACATACATTTACATTTGTTCTTCTGAAAAGTAACTGCTTATTAAATCAGAAAATGGTCAAAGAAATTATGTTTAAAGATGTTTATTTGAAATTCCAGAATTAGGCAGTTCTGCTGTTTACAGCTACTCATCAGGAATAAGTTCAAATGAGTGGCGTTTGGGAACCACCTACCAGAGAGCTCCATCATCCAGACATGATAAGGAAGAAAAAAATGTTGAAAGGAATCTATAGAAATAAATCTTTCTATTTATTTGCCATCTATTTGGTGACAAGAGCATCATTCCTCATTCTATGAATAGTTACAATGAGAAAAGTCACAGAACAAGGTGTCTCCAGAAGAAGAAAAAGGTAAAAGAAAATTTTACATAGGCTCTAGGAAAAAATTTGAGGGAGAAATAGTGGGTACATCCATGTGCAGATGATAGAGTTAAAACAAATATCTGAAGGAAAATACAATAGCCCTTTCTTTTCTTTCACTCTGATTAACTGTCCCTATACAAAAAGGTAATACTACTTTATATCTGTCCTAGATAGCTACTAAACACCTTTCTGTGAATAGTAAGACTAGATTGTTGTGGTTATAGAAATGGAATGGACAATCAACTGACTAATGAATACAGAAGATGTGGTTTATATATACAATGGAATACTACTTGGCAATGAGAAAGAATGAAATCTGTCCATTTGCAGCACGGTGGACGGAACTGGAGGGTATTATGCTAAGTGAAATAAGTCAGTCAGAGAAAGACAGACATCATATGATTTCACTCATATGTGGATCTTGAGAAATTTAACAGAAGACCGTGGGGGAGGGAAAGGGGAAAAAATGTTACAAACAAAGAGGGAGGGAGGCAAACCATAAGAGACTCTTAAACACAGAGAACAAACTGAGGGTTGATGAGGGGTGGGGGAAAGGGGAAAGTGGGTGATGGGCATTGAGAAGGGCACTTGTTGGGATAAACACTGGGTGTTGTATGGAAGCCAATTTGACAATAAATTATGTTAAAAATAAATAAATAATTTTTTTTAAGTGAAAAAACAAAGAAATGGAATGAACACCTGGTACACTGTGTGATCTATTTAGAATTTCTAGATAAATATGCTGAATGCATTTTTTCAGTTTGGAGTGATATGAAGATGGATATATATACTTGACATTGATAGTTGAATCAAAATTTAGAAATCAAAGTTGTTTTACAATCTTAATACTTAGTTGTTTGTATCATTCATTTCATTTCATGTTGTCTGGTAAATGGGTTTTTCTAAATGAGCTGTCCAGTGTAATAAGAGTAGTTGCTAACACTGTGAACTCTAGGGTTAGATGGTTGAAGCTTAAATCCTGTCTCTGCGTCTCAAAATTGATGTAACCTTTGACAAGTAACTCAAGGAATTAACAAGTAACGGCAAGTAATTAACCTCTTTGTGCTTCAGTCTTCTCTCCAGAAGGAAGACAATAATAGCATCTACCTCACAGAATACCAATTCATGTCAATTGCTCAAACTTTTCACCTGGCATATGTGTAGGTTGGGCTCCCCAGAAGACAGACTTTAAAATGGAGATTAGGGAATAGACATTTATTAGGGAGAGCTCTTGGAATCCACACCTATGAAAGGCAAAGGAAGGAAGCAGAACTGGGTAGAGAGGGAAGTTGAGCTGACAGGCATTATCAACAGAAGCCACAGCTATTCTGAAGATAGCATGACCCTTTTGAGGTGTCTCTCTGGGGTCAGTAAAAGCTTCCTTTGATAAGTCACCTGACCCTGGCTGCCTTGGGGAAGGGGTGTGGCCTTGAGTGAGGCAGAGGTCTTCTAATGAGGTAATTCTGGAAGCCTGGGATGAACTGGGAGAGTAAGTTCTTCATTCCTGTAGAGAGATCCGGATTGCCCAACAAGCATAGACCACACTGTTATTTTCGGTGGTCCTTTTTTGGATCATTACCACTCTTTAAATGAATCCCTTGGCACTTCCTTCATACATACTCAGATACGTGTTCTTACATCCTTGGTTTTGAAGCCATTTGCTATATCTAAAAAGGTAATAATGTATATATACACATAGGTTCTGATAAGAAACCCCAGGGCACCTTAGAGAGAGAAATAAACCTAAGTCAGAGTGGAAAGACAGAAAATGGTGTTCATCTTAGGCAAATAATTTTGGACATTCCAGTCGTTTAGCCTGGGATAAAAAAAAAAAAATTAATGTCATGAAGTTTAATGGCAGAGTTTAGGAAACAAGAGGTAATCTAAGTACTTCAAGCTGAGATTTTTCCTGTTCAGCTGTTTGGTTTAGAGACATTACACCTTTGTAGAAACAGTTTGTGATGTTTCTTGATGCTTTTAGGATGTCACACCATTAATTGCACACGCCAGGATCAATTTCTCAGAATACTTTTAGGATTTTTTTTTAAACTTTTAAAGGTGTGATTCCAACAAGTTCTGTCACATATCACAAATGCAGTTCCCTAGTAAGATTAATGTGAAGTTCTAAGGATTTTATTGAAATAAATTGTTAATATCCATTAACCTTTTGATCTTAGAGAAGAAAAAGTGTTTTGAAATCCACATTAGCATGTAATCCAGTTTCAATTAAAAGTAGAACATATATGATTTTTTCTTTTTCCTTCTGTAATAGCATATACACATGACCACTGTTTTTTGATTATCAGTTGGTACAAAGCTTAGACCAAGTGTCTAATGTGTATGGGACTGCCATCTTGACTGATATATACATTGCTTAGAATGAAAAAGAAATGAATTTGCCATTGAAATTCTCCAATACTGAGGTCAGGTTGAGATTAAAATGCAGTCACAGGTGTTGAGGATTCATTTCAAACATTCACCGTTATTAGCTTTCATGCAGAAATAGATCTCCTTCTTGGTGACACCTGGGCTATTTATGAGCTCTGCAGCTCCAAGATCGCTTATAAAAATGCTTATTTCACTCTCTAGTTTAAGTGGAAGAACATTTTTGCTGACCAAAGGTCCTGAAGGAGCCCTTGCTCTCTTGATTTTGCTTCCAGATTCTGATCTTAACCCAGCATTTTCTTGGGTTTTGTAATCACTGATATTATGGGCTTGCCTTCTCTCTCTCTCTCTCTCTCTCTCTCTCTCTCTCTCTCTCTCCTGGCACCTACCCCCCAATATAATCCCCAAGGATTTTGAGATGCACCAGTTATTTCCAACTTTGCTTGTTGACTGGTTGGATTTACATTTATAACTTTGGTTTCCCCTGGAAACTAGTGTCTTCTGAAGTGCAAGGACCATGGGGCACCTGGGTGGCTCATCTGTTGAGCTTCTGACTTCAGCTCAGGTCATGACCTCATAGTTTGTGAGTTCAAGCCCTGGGTCGGGCTCTGTGCCAACAGCTTGGAGCCTGCTTGGGATTCTCTCTCTCCCTGTCTCTTTGCCCCTCCTCTGCTTTCTCTCTCTCTCTCTCTCTCTCTCAAAACTAAATAAACATTAAAAAAAATTTTTATAAAGTGCAAGGACTGAAAACAAGCAAACAAAAGATGAACTGTCTAATGTCACTTCGTTTGGGAGATTTGGTTTTTAAAACATTAAAACAGGTATGTAACAGTTGAAGAACTTTAAGAGGAAGTGTCTTCTGGGGTATCTTCTATGCCAGCGATTTTGCTCAAATGTTCTAGACATATTTCCCACTGGGTACTGAGAATGGATGCTTCCTGCCCATTTACCCCACATAACTGCTAACAATGCAAGCTGCTAACAGAAGGAGGTACAACTGATTGGCTGGCGGATTAAGAGCTAGATTGTGCACTACAGGCTGAAGGCACCTGTTCCCAACAACTCATTACAGACCTGGTGGGCAGGAGTTGAGTTGGGAGGATGAGATGTGAGGAGGAGGAATGTTGATGAATAATTCATCCACAGGGTGGGTGCATGCCAAGGATGTGGCAGCCAGGACTGAATTGAAATGAACTCCAAGGTAAAGCTGGCCTGAGAAAATATCTATAGGTTCATAGGATTTCTGAAGGTATTTATAAAATAGGCTCGCACTTATCTACTGAGGTATTCCTTCATCTACTGGTAAAAATATTCTATTTAATGGTGGTTCGTACTTTAAATCCTTAAAAACAAACCTAAGGGTACAAATGTTAGCTAACAAATAAGGAGGCATTCAGATGACGGGAGTATAAACACAGTATAAACTCATGCCAGGACTATCAAGTGCTCTGGTTGAAACTGCTGCACAGTTTTATTATTATTATTATCTCTATTATTTAACATCTAGTCAACCTCCTTAATTCAAAGAGAACTCTCTGTTCTAGTTGTCTCAACACCAGTAATAGCTCATCCTTACTCACAGCCAAGGCCAAGGCACTTCCCTGGAGGAAAAAAAGTGCTGTTTCAACACATCCCGATTCTCCTGTCTTATTATTTAATCAGTACCTAATTTGAATTTGAAGGTCAACTAGACCAAATCATATGCTCATTAATATTAAAGGAAAATCAATTAATACTCAGGTGCATGCACACCCGAGCTTGTATTCCTTTGGAGCTCTGTGTAGGTCACATCATTGCTGTTTTGGTGTTTATGAAGTGCAGTGTCACCTGGCAAAGGCTTTCTTAACCTTTAATCTAGCTTCTGACCTCCAAGAGGTCGCAGTTTCTGTAGAATGAGAGGAAAGCTACTGCAGGAGTCAGCCCTGCAAAGGATAACAAAAGAGAAAGGATGCAGTTATATATGAGGAAGTGGATCCGGGTGTGTGCAAGAGATGAACATTCGTTCTCCCAACAATGGGTCCCTGTAAACCCAGCCAAGGCCAAAAGGTGTTGGCTCCAGATGGTTCTGACAATGTTTCTCTTCCTTATCTAAATCGTTACAGAGAAACAAAGCATTGTACCACCCGTGAAATTCTTCTCAGGCTTCTGCAGTCTAATTTTTTTCAGTCTTTTTCCTATCCTTGATGTCTACCTTCCCCCCAACTAAGGGCCGTCACCACTACTCACCAAAGTGGGACAAAGCTGTCATCTGTCCTGGATCTGCATTGGTAGAGTATCTGGATACACTGTAACACCCAAGTTATCACTCTTGGATTTTTAAGAGGCTGAAGTATAGAATCAAAGCCACTGCCCTCTGGCAGCTCAGTGAAGGGGAAAGAACTAAGATGTATGGAGTGTCTCTAGTACTCAATGTTTTAAATTTATGTACACTGTATTCTTCATTTCACAAGGGTAACCTAAGACTCATAAGCAAGAGAGAAAAGTGTCTGTGTGCAGGGGGTAGGAGGAGGTGAACTGCTGTATTAGTGTTGACTCCCAACTGATATTTACATGATATTAACATTTATATAAACTCCCCAAAAGATAGTATTTCATTCTATTTTAACATAACAATTATTTATTTTTCTGTTTATAAGAATAATAAATATTTATTGTAAGATATTTTAAAATTCAGGAAAATATAAAAGGGAAAAAAGCCTGTGATCATTCTCCCTTTAAGGATTAAATTGTTTTAAAAAAAAGTCCTCATTCTGATTTTTCAGTTAACAGTGCACCATGAATATTTTCCTGTGTCTTTAAATATTCCTCAAAGGCATGATTTTTATTGGAGGTATAATATTTCATCATATGGTTGTCTGTTCTAATGTTAGATTATTTTGTTATTTACAGTTTTCTCTCTATTATAAATAATAAGGAAATGCAGTGCATACATTTTAAATAAATCTCTATGATCAGTTCCTCAGGATAAATTCCTGATTTTTTTTTGTTATTTACTAGGGAAAAGGTTAAAACATTTTTATTGCTTTCATTCATTTTCTTATTTTAATAGTAATGTGTCTTTATTATATGAAAAAATACAAGCAAAAGAAGAAATGAAAAATATCATCCATAATCTCAATCCCAGAAATAAACATATATAATAGGCTGGCATATAAACCTCCAGTGTGTTTAGGAGTGTCTGGGTGGCTCAGTAGGTTAAGCAACTGACTTCGGCTCAGGTCATGATCTCATGGTTTGTGGGTTTGAGCCCCGCATCGGGCTCTGTGCTGACAGCTCAGAGCCTACAGCCTGCTTCGGATTCTGTGTCTACCTCTATCTCTGTTCCTCCCCTTCTCGTTCTTTGTCTCTCTCTGTCTTTCAAAAATAAATCAACATTAAATATTTTTTAAAAAAATAAATAAACTTCCAGTGTGTTTCTAGACTGCTGCAGATGATACACAGACAGGTAGATGATAGGTAGATAGATAGATAGATAGATAGAGACAGACTTTTTTAGGATATTCTGCAACACATACCATTTTGAAACTGTCTTTTAAAAATAACATAGATTGTGAAATTATTTCCATGTCTTCTGACAGTCTAATATCACCTAATTGTACATTCTTATGAATGAATGTTCATAAGTTACTTACCCATTTAAGTCATTTCTGTTTTCAGCTTTAAATTCTATACCGACAGGGAATATCCTTTCACTCTGGAAATGTTCATCATTTCTATAAAAAAATTAATATATGGAAATGCATGAAAATCTTTGTCTTTTCTACAATGAATAGAGTTTATTCCTTTTTTGATTCTTTAAATAATATATATTCATTGTAAAAACTTCAAAAAATGAAACAGTGTAAGGAATAGAATGTTTAAAACGTGAGCAATCACAACATCCTGAGACAAATACCATTCAGATTTTGAGGACCGTCCATCCTTTCACATGTCACTTTCTAAATACATGCATCCCCACAAAATTTTACATAACTTGATCATATAATGTGTGATTTTCATGTGATTTCCCCCATTTTGTTGTTTGCTTACTTCCCACCTTCCAATTATTCAGTGAGTAAAATATACCGATAAAGAGTCTAGCCTCTGATCCCAACTTCTGAGGTCCAGACTCCAACCCTACCATGACCTGTGTGACTTTGGGCAAGTCATTTATTCTCTGAACCTCAGTTCCCTCATAGGGAAATTGAGAACGGTAATAGTAGCTCCCTCACAGGGTATGGAACATTAAAATGAGTCAATCCATTTAGACATGTCAAAGAGTGCCAGATACACAGAAGGAGGCTCAAAGTTTTTAATCCATTGTTAAATATACATGTTTATTTCATAAATATCATATTACATCCTACACAGTTTTCTGAATCTTGTTTTGTTACAGGCAGTGAAACTTTGTGAAAATCCCTCTGAGTCATTTTGTGTAGATCTAATTCATCCATTTTTAAACTCGTGATATTCCATAGCTTGGAAGTACTATAATTTATTCAGCCATTCTTCTATGATGAGCAAGCACTTTCTTCCCACTTTATTACCAGACAAACAATGCTACATAAATGTCCTTGCCCATATATCCTTATAAGCAGTGCTTTTATTTGTGTGGGAAAGATTCCAAGAGTGTGAGTTCTGCTTTGAGGAGTACGTGTTTTTAATGGATACTGCCAAACTGCTTTCCCAAAAGGCCGTAACAATTGGTATTTTCATCGGCAATTGTGATTTTTGTTCTTTCTAATATTTGCCAGTTCAATGGGTGTAAAGTAAGATCTCATTACTTTTAAAAGGTCAGTATTATTATCCCAATTTTGCGGGTAACTGAGGCTCAGAAAATTTAAGTAACTGGTCTAGTTGACCAAAAGGGAGAACCAGAATTTGGAAACCAAGTCTGCCTAAACCCAAATCCCATGCTTTTCTCATCTCACCATGCTGCCTCCAACATCTTGTATTTGGAGCAAGAGATATCCCTTGCCAGTGGAGGGTAGAATGCAGGGAGGTCCAGAGTAGTCAAAGGACAGCATGGGAAAGGTGAGACTCATACTAGGTGAGTAGGGCCATGAAATTGAGGCAGCAGAGGGAACAGTGTGGAGCCAACCTACTTTATACACATTGCAACTTTGACCCTGACCTAGGCCTACAAGGACATGTGTGCATAGAAACCTCCTATATACCCCACCAAATGCAAAGTCCAAATCCTTTTGCATAATATTCATGATCTTTCTGTATAGTCTAGTTCTATGCCTCCACAAAACCCTGCATATACCCTGCTCTGTAGCCTAACTCACATATGTGATATTTCCCCAAAACCACCGGTCTACAGCATTCTGCTATTGTTCTTTCATACCTGTTTTATTCAAGATTCAAGGATTCATTTCTAATATCTTACCTTACATGGATCCTTACTCCAACATCCCCTTCTCCTCACCCCCCTTCTCTCCCACCTTTCTTTCTTTCCATCAACAATTATCTGAGCACATATTTTGATGAAAATAATCATACCAGGTAATGCAGGGGAGGGACATGCACATTTTTACCTTTCTTGATTTCTCCCTTCCTCATTGCATATCCTTCTACACAATAGTGACTGTCTCTTCTACAGTTTCTTGTAAATTTGTCTGTAAAACTTGAAAACTACCCTGTGCCTTGTACCAATATTATATACATGACTTATCATCTAACTCACTAGAATGGAAATATCTTAAAACCAGCTACCAAGTCTTCATTTTCCCGTTCTGTACCAAGCCCAACACAGTGACTTGTGCCTAGTAGGTCCTTGATATTGGATACACAGCCTGTCGTAGAAAATGAGCCACTTATAATGGTTGTCATAGAGAGAATTCCCTTTCAGAATTCTCCCATTTCAGAAATGAGGTTTTCCTAAAATGTCATGCTGCAAAAACACAAAGGGAAATTCAAGCCAGAGGCTTCCCTATTTGCTCACTGTCCCTATTTGTTCCCTATTTGTTCACGTTGGAACAACGTTTTGTTTGGAAAACAAAATAGGCTTCTTCTAAATGGTTAATGTATATAGATTACTTGCTATGGTTGAAGTTGGCTGTTTATGCTTAATTTATGATAAAGATTTTACAATAAGCTTTTCAAATGTTTTGATAAAATATGTTTTACATTGGTTTAAACAGGTAAAAAAGTAGATAAAACCATTTATCTTCTTCTTGGTATTCAAAGTGTATTCATATACCACAGTTTAAAATGTTCCTAAGTGACAATTGGAAGTCAAGCAGCAGTTGCTTTACAATTACATTTTCATACAATATATTATTTTTCCCTATAAATCAAGTGTGGCCATAATTACAGATCTGTAACCGTAAGTTTAGTTATATGATCTCTTCAGACACATTTCTAAAGATTTGGTGAGCGAGACTTGGAAACAAAATCATCAGATTAGGATATAGAGATTATCTGAGTGGGGTTGCAACCCCTTCGTCCAATACACAATGTTGGACCTAAGTTTAAGTCCAAATAGGTGTAAATTAGTACGAGCATCCCTGTGATCTATTTTCAGGTGCACAGGCCTAATTTTGCGCTCTGTGGTGTAAGTCATGCAGCCTTTACGAGCCTCTTCTGGATTCACAGCACCACTGCTGTGTGACTTTAAATAACTTTCTTAGGCTGTGCCTCAGTTCCTCCTCTGTAAAATGAGGTATGATGGTGTTACATTATGAGGTCGACATACCAAAATCTGGAGGAGGTGATCCCAGCCCTCATGGATGACTCGGAGGGGATTCAAACTCCCCAGTGGAAAACGGTAACTGCAGATGTGGTGGGAAGAACAAGAGAACTAGAATCAGAAAGACGTGCCTAATTGCGCCAATCTCATGCGAAAACTTTAATGGATGAGGAGTCACTTCCTGTAGATAAGCAAAGAATCACTTTTTGAGTTGGAATCTACTCCCAGTGAAGATGCTGTGAAGATTGTTGAAATGACAAGGATTTAGAATTTCACATAGACTTAGTTGAAAAAGGTAGAGTTGAGAGGATTGACTCCAGTTTTGAAAGAAGGTCTACCATGTGTAAAATGCGATATGTGACAGAGAAATAGTTTGTGGAAGGAAGAGCCAATACATGTGGTAAATTTCACCATCAGCCTTCAGCCACCACCACCCTGACCAGTCAGCAGCCTTGGCCGGGGTTGAGGCATTGAGGCAGGACCCTTCACCAACAACAAGATTATGACTCACTGAAAGCTCAGGTGATTATTAGCTTTTTTTTTTCTTTTTTTTTTAGCAATAAAGTATTTTTTAATTAAGGTACACACATTGTTTTTTTAGCATTTTACATAATGCTATTGCACACTTAAATAAACTACAGTGTGGTATAAACATAACTTTCATATGCACTGGGAAACCAAAAGCTTCATTTGACTTGCTTTATTGCAGTATTCACTTGATTGCAGTGGTCTGGAACTGAACCCACAATATCTCCAAGGTATATCGAACTCACAGATACAAAGAACAGAATGGTTGCCAAAGGCGGGGGATGGTGAGCGGGAAAAATGGGTGAATTGTTTCATTTTTGTTTTTTTCAGTTTAGATAATTGGAATAAATTTGTATTTATTAAAGATTAAAACAATACTCTCACAACAATACCAGCTCACCTTAAAGTATACCTCGAAGTACCTCAGAGAAAGTAACAAAATAAACTAAAAAAAAAAAAAGAAGAAAACAAAGCACAGCTCCCTTCTCATACTCAATGATAACATATTTTCAGTGACAGAAACTAATTTTTAGTTTTAGTATTATATGGAGAAAAGCAATATTTTCCAGTGGTCATGAAGTGGCCTGGTGTATGATTTCATGAAATTTTGTGCCTAATTATATCCTAGTATAATACAATACATACAATAAAAATACAGAGCTTAGCAGTAAACATGGAATCTTCTGGGTTCATTTTATGTCCTTACCCATTTCCCAAGGAAGCTTCAGAAGGATAAATGGCATGGTATAGAAAAAAAAAAAAAAAAAAAAAAGTTTTGGAGTGAAAAGAAATATACATTAATATTTGAATTAAAAACTGAATACTGTACTTTAAAGGAGTTTTAAAAGATTTCCAGAGTTGATTTTGAAGATATGTACTTTGGCCACTACGTAAGATATGACTTCACTGAAAAACAGAGGTCCTGACAATGATTCATGTAGAATGACACATGATCATATTCTAAATGAGCAAAGACACCAGAGAAAGGTTATATAAAAAAATTCAGTTCACATTCCTAAGCAACATCGTGGGGCTCTTGCTCAGATATTCCCATGTTTAAAATTTTATAGCATTGATCAGGATGTTAATAAGCATTTTTTATAAAAAAAAGTTCCACAGTCAAAAAATTTTCGAAACTGCAAGGTGAGACAAAGTTGAGCAGTTTCTACAGATTTCTCAGAGCCTTCAACCTGCTCACATACACTGAGAGGCTCAGGTGAGGTGGAAACTGATGGCATTTCCCATGGTAACTGACCAAATCTTACTAAACAAATCTTTGCTTCTTACTTTCTTTTTTATGTAAGATATTTTAAATCTTACAAAACCCAGTTTGAGAAACAATTCCACATCCTATCCAAACGAGTTAAGGAACATAAAGTTGTAATTTCAATAAATCATAGTCACTATTATAATACAAAATAAGCAATGATAAAATTACTTTTTAAAAAATGAGGTCTGAGTTTCTTACATTTGTGGTAGTACAGTGTTACTGAGGGATACATTCTCCCAAGTTACAGAAAAGGATGTAGCCTATCATAGATTTTGACAATAGATATTTTCATGAGCAGAAATATGTTGTCCTGCCTCATTCCTGATGATATTTGTTGTCATCCATTCTTTCCACCACTGTTCCCGGGGGGTATATTTATTGTAAGAGACAGAGAGAGTCACAGAGGAAGACAGAGAATGTCTCAGAACTGCTGCATTCCTTAACAGAAAGAAAGGAATAATTGGCTAGCTAGTGGTGAAGACTGGAAAGGCTTTTTTTAATCAGGCACAAAGACCAGGTTTCCTAACAAGCATTGTTGGCATTTAATGAAAAGTTTTTCTTACTATTTCATTTAGAAATTTGCCCTGATATTTTGCACTAGATATGTCAAATTAGAGTGGAAAGACCAGCAGAAGGGACAGCAGCAGTCACATACACATATGCATACACAAAACAACGCACATGAGCACGCACACACGTACACACAAACGTGTTTTGAGACCCAAATAAATTTGTACAAGATGACGTTTCTCCTAGCTTGATCTATGATTCAGGACGCTTCTGTTATACTGGCAGACTCATCAAAGTCTTTCAAAAGGCATGTTTCAAAAGCCATTCAATTCCTTCAGTTTACCTAACCCATCCATAAATGTTTTCAGTGCCAGCCACATTTTGAAGCAGAATCAATTCTAAATATTCCCTCAATCACTGTATCCTAACTATGTAGTAAGACACACATTTCTGTTGACCTCTTCCTCAGAGTAGACAATTAAGGACTTAAGACCACTGTCAGCACCAGGCACTGGGTTTCTCTCAATCCATCTTTTCAACGGCAGGAAGATAAACAACCAGGAAAGTAAACACCAACCTGCATGAACAGGAGGTACGCGAGCAAACCTTTGCACACATATGCCTTCCTCTTCCTGACGACGCTCTTTTTCCATGGTCAGAGCCCCTCCCAAATCCTTCCCTAGCACTTCTCCCAAGGTTGAGCTAAGAGCACACATCAGACTCTGTTCCTGCTTTATTCCATGAAACACCAGTTCTTCCATCTTTAATGCCTTTCCCCTCCTCCTACTTAATGGGTCCCCTCTTTGAACCATACTTCCTACCCCACAGTCTCCCTTTTTCATCAAATGTAAAGAAACCAGGAATTTGCTTGTGGTCCATAAGGTGACCATATGCCCTGGATTTTTAAGTACAATTCTAACTGCAAAGATCTTATCTTCTTATCAGACCACATAATATGATTTGTGAAAGGAAAATAATAACAGGAAAAAAAAAAAAAACCTTCTCCCTGAGCATAAGCTGTCACCCCATGGGAAACTAGCTTTGACTATTGTTTCCACAAGTTCTCTGCTAGTTTTTTCAAGAAGAAAAAGATGGAGCTGAGATGTAAAAAATAATAATTATATTCCTCTCCTTCACTCTCAAAATATCTTTTGTCATGCCATATCATCTTTGCTAATTTCTTCCTTTATTTTGAAAATCCTTTCATATTTATAAAGAAATTGTGTGTCCTAAGAGCTTTGTACACAGATCCTAACTAGTTAGATTTGAATAATAATGGCAATCAGAAAAATATAGTGCCCAAATATAACCTCACTCAATTCTTTCAGTAACTCTTTCAGATGAACTATGAGTTAGGTAACACTAGCTGCTGTAACACCAATGTCAAACTGACATGAGAGAAATTTATTTTCTCATGTGCATAAATCCACAGTGGGAGGCTGAGTCCCATTGTGTCATTAAGGACTCAAGCTGATGGAGGCTTGTGAGCTCCAGCCTGTGGCCCCCAAAGTTGTCCTGAGTCTTTGTATCCAGTTGACAAATAAGTGGAAGAGAGACAGGATTACACAGCAGGGTTTTTTTATGGCCAGGCCTAAAAGTGGCATGTACCACTTCTGTCTACTTTCTGTTGGCCAGAACTCAGTCTCATGGCCCCACCTGGCTGCAAGAGAGATCTTCCTCATTCCTGCAAGTTTTTCCTTCTTATGTGACCAAGACAAGGGCAACAGATTTGTTCAACAGCTACCCAGTATCTCCCAGAGATGAGTGGTATTATTATTATTATTAATTCTTATCATCGTTACTATTTTTGTTTTATTTACCCTATTTTACAAACGAGGCAACCAAGATTCAGGATAAGTAACTAGCCCAGGGCAACACAAGTGTTGAAGACAAAAGAATACACTTGAACTTGAGGCTTTTTGAAAAAATAAATAAATAAACCCATTTCCGTGGGTTTTTTTTTTCCTCTCCTTATCCCATAAGTCTACTCTATATTAAGAACCACACACGCGCACTATTAAGCCTTTATGGGATATCAGCTCATTCCACAGGGAAAAAGTGAGTGGTAAATACTTGGGTTTTTTCCCTCATTTCTGTTTTCAAGGACAATACTATGTTTTAAGTTGTCTGCTATATTTTAAAGTCAGTAATGCCTAGGTCTAAATGATAATATGTTTGAGTTTTTGCATGCTGTTTTATAGCAGACTCCCTCTATAATTTTTATAATGTTTTCATTCTTTATATCCTTCCTTATTCCAGAATCATATTTAAAGTGGTTCCCTGAAAAACGATATCTGTCATGAACAACAGGGTTTTTATATAAGCTAATACATGAGCAGGTATCACGCCAATAGAGGCTCAAATGGAACTCTGATTCATATATTTGCTTATTGGTTTTCCTACTAGCATATATCTTATTATATTTGGCCTTGGATTGCACATAGTCGTGTTATACAGACAACTGGTTTTAATGAGTCTAAGGTCAAGTGTATATGCTTGAACCCTAGATGTGTCAGCTAACCTTATATAGGTCAAAAACTCATGGCCATATTAATATATTGTTGTTGAATATGATCTCATTTCATAAGTCAAGTAAAAGGTGACAGCTCCTAAGGCCTACTGCCATTACTTGACAAAGCAAAATAAAGAGTTTCCAGCCCACTGTTTCTTGAATTCCTGTAATACTTTCATGTTTCCCTCAAAGTAAAGCACAAACACCTAACTGTAACCTGTAAGGTGCACCATTATAAACTCTACTTGTCCCTCCATTCTTACCTCACAAAACCTTCTCTCCCTTCACTGTAGTTCATGCTCATCATGGCCTTCCCTCATCATCTTTTTAGTTGGAACCCTCCTCCACTAAAGCTTTATCCCAGCCCCTTGTTTATTACTTCATAACACTTATTGCTGTCTGTAACTATGTAAACCTCTTTATCTTCTGCACATTCACCCTTTGTCCATCTCCCTCCACTATAACTTAAATTTCATGGAGGAAAGGACAATGTCTATGTTGTTTATCATTTTATCCCTGATTAGTACACAATCTGGCCTATAGAAAGCACCAATTAAAATGCGTGGGTGTTTTTATGGCCATCAACAGATGTTTACTGGGTTTTTAACTTTGTAAGACTTGTGATATGAAAAAGAAAATATGATTCTTGCCCTTTAAGGAATTTACAATCAGATAGGAAAAGGAGATGTTCACGTGTGAGTTATGTAGCCAATATGAACATCAACAATAATAGTAGCAGCTAATACTTATCTAATCCTTGTCATACACCAGATTCTAGTCAAAGAACTTTACATGTTTTCACTCATTCCACTCTTATCGTGATATAAATTCAGTTATTATCCCACTTTATAGACAAGGGAAGTAAAGCATAGTGCAGTAAGTTAAGTGGTCTAAGGCCACATAGCTAGCATGTGAGACAGCTAACAAAACAGACAAAACAAGACAAGCACCAAGGAAAGATTACACTGAAACATATTGAAGGAGAAGCCCTGGGATTATCTGTGAAATACAGGTAAAGAATATGACATTTGAACTAGGATCTAAAAGATACACAAAAATAATGAACTGGAAAGAAGTTATTCTCATTGAGAAGAAGAGCATCCACGAAAGGGTGGAAGTAGGACATCAGACCACCTATTTTAGGTGCCATGAATAGATCCCCTTAGCTTCATGATGGATCCATCCATCCACTCTTTAATTTGTTGCTAAGTTTGAGCCCTCATTATGGAGAACCCTGAATGCCAGGTAAGAAGTTTGGGTCAAATCAATATAAAGCAAAAATTTTCAACTATTAGATATCATTGGGGCATAAATAGTTTTTTAGTGTGGTGCTTGTCATACATTTTTCATTCTCTTTCTTCCTCTAATTCCTTTTCAGAGCATCCTCTCCGATTATACCTAATTAGACTCTTCTCCCCAGCTATCTCTATTAGCATTTGCAGGTGTTTTTCCATAAGCCCAAGTAGATTTTCTAGTTTTTGATGGACCATCCTTTGGCAAGCTACAATTTCCCATCTTCATAACTCTGGCTTTCAAATAAATACATCTTTAATTATTTGTATAACTCAGGCTTATACTAAGTTCTCTAGAACAGCACTGTCCCCTAGAGATAAATATGAGACACAAATGAGAACCACATCTATAATTTTAAATTTTCTAATAGACACATTAAGGAAGAAAAAAGGAAAAGGTGAAAATTGTTTTAATAAAATATTTTATTTAACAAACATATCCAAAATATAATAATTTCATCATGAAGACAATATAAAAAATATTGATATATTTTACATTCTTTTTTTGTACTGAGTCTGTAAGAGTCAGGTGCATATTTTGCACTTATGTAACGTGTCATTCAGACTTGCCACATTGCAAGGACTTATGGGCCACATGTGACTAGTGGCTAATGTATTGGACAGTATGTAGAATTAGCTTGAGAAGAAACATGTGGTAGTGATGTTTTATCACTTTTAGTCTTGAAGCTTTATTCCTTAGGAGCTCTTGCTTGCAGGATTTGATACAAGCAGCAATGATATGACCTGGGCCTTTCTTAACACTTAGGCAGATTTATTTTTCTGGCTACATGTAAAGCTGCAAGGAGTTTCAGATTTTTAGCAGTAAGATCCAATATATCCAGTGTTGAAAAGGAGATGCTCTGAAATGGCTCTGTCGTTTTCATGTGTTGATATGGTTCACACAGATCCAGCCACTCATAGAACCGTGCTTCCGCACCGCAAGTGAGATGCTGCTCTCCCTTCAATGGAGAATCTGTGGGCAATCCATATGATGATACTAATTACAAAAAAAAATCCTACTCTAAATGCAAGTTGACTTAGATGCAGAAAAGAAATGCACACAGATTGGGCTTTGGTTAACAAATTCAATATATTCCAGCAGTGGTGCTTAAAGAGTGGTCCCTGGAGCAGCAGAATCAGCATCACCTAGGAAGTTGTTAGAAATGCAGTCTCTCAGGCCTCACCCCAGACCTACGCCATCAGACACTCTGGAGGGAGGGGCCCCCACAGGCTGTATGTTAAAAATCCTTCCAGGAGATCCCAGTGCACACTAATACTTAAGAACCACTGTAGTTAGGAAATAATAAGTTGATGGCAAAGTATGGGGAAGCAGTGAATGTTTGATGTTTGCAAAGAGAAAAAAACATTATTTTTACTCTTCCAATAAGATTCACCACAGGATCCTTTGACTTGGCCAGCCTTCATAGTGCAATTAAACTTCATTTTCCCTAGGAACCATATGAATGAATTTCACCAGCAGAATGTCAAGCGAAAGAAACCAGAGAAGAGCATGTATTGTGTACCATTCCATTTATCTAAAGTCTGAAAACAGGGACAACTGATAAATGCTGTTGGAAGTCAGAGTGGTGATTTTCAGAGGGAGGGTAGTGGCTGAAAAGGATGATGAGCAGAGCTGCCAAGACATGATGTGTTCTGTTTCTTGAGCTGGTGCTAGTTATACAAGAGTGTTCAATTTGTGATAATCCATCATGCTGTATACTACGTGAAATTTGCACTTTTATTTATGTATATTTATCTTCAGTGAAAAGTTAAGAATTCCAGGGTATCTTTTTTCCTCAAAAACTCTGAACACAACTTTTTTTTAAAGAGTAATTTTTAACTCTTTTTTTTAATTTTATTTTTTTATTTTTTAAAATTTTCATCCAAACTAGTTAGCATATAGTGAAACAATGATTTCAGGAGTAGATTCCTTAATGCCCCTTACCCATTTAGCCCATCCCCCCTCCCACAACCCCTCCAGCAACCCTCAGTTTGTTCTCCATATTTTATGAGTCTCTTCTGTTTTGTCCCCCTCCATTTTTTTATATTATTTTTGTTTCCCTTTCCTTATGTGTATCTGTTTTGTCTCTTAAAGTCCTCATATGAGTGAAGTCATATGGTGTTTGTCTTTCTATGACTGACTAATTTCACTTAGCATAATACCCTCCAGTTCCATCCACGTAGTTGCAAATGGCAAGATTTTATTCTTTTTGATTGCTGAGTAATACTCCATGGTATATATATACCACCTCTTCTGCATCCATTCATCCATCGATGGACATTTGGGCTCTTTCCATACTTTGGCTATTGTTGATAGTGCTGCTATAAACATTGGAGTGCATGTGTCCCTTCAAAACAGCACACCTGTATCCCATGGATAAATGCCTAGTAGTGTAATTGCTGGATAGTAGGGTAGTTCTATTTTCAGTTTTTTGAGGAACTTCCATACTGTTTTCCAGAGTGGCTGCATCAGCTTGCATCGCCACCAACAATGCAAAAGAGATCCTCTTTCTCTGCATCCTCACCAACATCTGTTGTTGCCTGAGTTGTTAATGTTAGCCATTCTGACAGGTGTAAGGTGGTATCTCATTGTGGTTTGATTTGTATTTCCCTGATGATGAGTGATGTTGAGCATTTTTTCGTGTGTCGGTTGGCCATCTGGATGTCTTCCTTAGAGGAGTGTCTATTCATGTATTCATGTCTTTTGCCCATTTGTTCACTGGATTATTTGTTTTTTTGCGTGTTGAGTTTGATAAGTTCTTTATAGATTTTGGATACTAACCCTTTATCTGATATGTCATTTGCAAATATTTTCTCCCATTCTGTCAGCTGCCTTTTAGTTTTGCTGATTGTTTCCTTCACTGTGCAGAAGCTTTTTATTTTGATGAGGTCCCAGTAGTTCATTTTTGCTTTTCTTTCCCTTGCCTCCAGAGACATGTTGAGTAAGAATTTGCAAGGGCAAGATCAAAGAGGTTTTTTCCTGCTTTCTCATCGAGGATTTTGATGGCTTCCTGTCTTACATTGAGGTCTTTCATCCATTTTGAGTTTATTTTTGTGTATGGTGTAATAAAGTGGTCCAGGTTCATTCTTCTGCATGTCGCTGTCCAGTGTTCCCAGCACCACTTGCTGAAAAGACTGTCTTTATTCCATTGGATATTCTTTCCTGCTTTGTCAAAGATTAGTTGCCCATATGTTTGTGGATCCATTTCTGGGTTCTCTATTTTGTTCCATTGATCTGAGTGTCTGTTCTTGTGCCAGTACAATACTGTTTTGATGATTAAAGCTTTGTAGTATAGCTTGAAGTCTGGGATTGTGATGCCTCCTGGTTTGGTTTTCTTTTTCAAGATCGCTTTGGCTATTCAGGGTCTTTTTTGGTTCCAAATTTTAGGATTATTTGTTGTAGTTCTGTGAAGAATGCTGGTGTTACTTTGATAGGGATTGCATGGAATATGTAGATTGCTTTGGGTAGTATTGACATTTTAACAATATTTGTTCTTCCTATCCAGGAGCATGGAATCTTTTTCCTTTTTTTTTTTTTTTGTCTTCTTCAATTTCTTTCATAAGCTTTCTATATTTTTCAGCGTATAGATTTTTCACCTCTTTGGTTAGATTTATTCCTAGGTATTTTATGGTTTTTTGTGCAACTGTAAATGGGATCAATTCCTTGATTTCTCTTTCTGTCACTTCATTGTTCGTGTATAGGAATACAAGCGATTTTTGTGCATTGAATTTATATCCTGCAACTTTGCTGAATTCATGAATCAATTCTAGCAGTTTTTTGGTGGAATCTTTTGGGTTTTCCATATAGAGTATCATGTCATCTGCAAAGAGTGAAAAATTGACCTCCTCCTGGCTGATTTGGATGCCTTTTATTTCTTTATGTTGTCTGATTGCAGAGGCTAAGACTTCCAATACTATGTTGAAAAACAGTGGTGAGAGTGGACATCTTTGTCTTGTTCCTGACCTTAGGGGGAAAGCTATCATCCCCATTGAGGATGATATTAGTGTTGGGTCATTCATATATGGCTTTTATGATCTCAAGGATGATCCTTCTATCCCTACTTTCTTGAGGGTTTTTATCAAGAAATGATGTTGTATTTTGTCAAATTCTTTCTCCGCATCTATTGAGAGGATCATATGGTTGTTGTCCTTTCTTTTATTGATGTGATGAATCACGTTAATTGTTTTGTGGATATTGAACCAGCCCTGCATGCCAGGTATAAATCCCACTTGGTTGTGGTGAATAATTTTTTTTAATGTATTGTTGGATCTGGTTGGCTAATATCTTGTTGAGGATTTTTACATCCATGTTCATCAGGGAAATTCGTCTATAGTTCTCCTTTTTAGTGGGGTCTCTGTCTGGTTTTGGAATCAAGGTAATGCTGGCTTCATAGAAAGAGTTTGGAAGTTTCCCTTCCATTTCTATTTTTTGGAACAGTTTCAAGAGAATAGGTGTTAACTCTTCCTTAAATGTTTGGTAGAATTCCCCTGGAAAGCCATCTGGCCCTGGACTCTTGTTTTTTGGCAGATTTTTGATTACTAATCGATTTCCTTACTGGTTATGGGTCTGTTAAAATTGTCTATTTCTTCCTGTTTCACTTTTGGTAGTGTATATGTTTCTAGGAATTTGTCAATATCTTCCAGATTACCCATTTTACTGGCATATAATTGCTCATAATATTCTCTTATTATTGTTTTTATTTCTGTTATGTTGCTCGTGATCTCTCCTCTTTCATTCTTGATTTTATTTATTTGGGTCCTTTCCTTTTTCTTCTTAATCAAAGTGGCTAGTGGTTTATCAATTTTGTGAATTCTTTCAAAGAACCAGCTTCTGTTTTCATTGATCTGTTCTACTGTTTTGTTTTGTTTTGTTTTGTTTTTTGGTTTCGATAGCATTAATTTCTGCTCTAGTCTTTATTATCTCCTGCCTTCTGCTGGTTTTGGGTTTTATTTTAAAGTTTGCAATGATTCTATTTGCTGTGGTGCTTTATTAGGTAGGGCCACAAAATAAGATGACATCACAAATGTGTGGTTGAGAACTATTCAGTCCTTACATTGTAGAGTCTCTTGGTTTATAAGAGTAAAGCCACTTCTCATTTTTTCCACCAATGTGAAATCATCAGAGACTGTTGGTTATGGAACTATTCTCTCTATCTTTTTTGGGAACTTATCAATATAGTTCTGTACTATACGCAGAACTGATAATCTTCCAGTACAGTCTGGTACTTCTGCAAGTACTTGTAAAATGCCAAAATATTTACATGGTGTTTGGCAAACAGTGACTAAACTCCCCTCTTTGCAAGTAATTTTCACTACCATCCTGTCATCCCAGACAAGGCAGCAGGCTCCGGAACCCTGCCCCCGTGGACATGTCCATTCTGATTAGCTGACAGGAATGCCAGTTATTTTTCTGGATATCACCCCAGATTCCCTCATCGCTACTTTTTCACCCAAACAGTGACTGATGCAGTTTAAGGATCAATGAAAATTAATTTGAGAGAATTGAAATGGGAAAAGGGAACCACACATTTAGGGAAAATTCCATCTCCACCTCCATGTTGAGACTTTGTTCTGCTGTGCGTCAGGGATACCAACTTGAATGGCCAACATTCAAAAGTTAAATAAATCATCCAAACCTACATGTTCCAAAATGTACATGTCAGTGTTGTGGAGCGATGTTTGCATGCTCCCCAAACACAAATGTCATATGTTGAGCCAGAGCCCCTGCTGTGATGGTATTTGGAGGTGGGGTCTTTGGGAGGTAATTAGCTTTAGAGTAGGTCCTGATGGGAGCAGTGGCCTTATTAAGAAGAGAAGGAGAGATCTCAATTTCTGTCTTTCCTTCTGCACACACACTGATTTGTGTGAGGACACAGCAAGAAGGCAGCCTTCTGCAAACCGGGAAGAGCACCACCACCTGAAACTAAATGAGCCAGTACCTTGATCTTGGACTTCTAGCTTCCAGAGCTATGAAAAAAAAAAAAATCTGTTGTTTAAGCCACTCAGCCCGTGGTATTTTGTTATGGCAACCCAAGCAGACTAATATAGTCAGCCATTACATTAGAAAAAAAAATTATAATAATTTCTAGAACTCACAGTTAAATTTAGTGTAAAATACTAGTGGATTAAAATACATTATCTTACTATTTCTTCCTAGAAATTAAAAAAAAAAAACACTTTGAGTTAATCCTTAGTATACTTCCCAAGGTCCTCATAAAATCACATTTTGCAGTATTTTGTTTTAACACATTTTTCTCAGTTTATGAGGCAAAACATTGCCTTCATCATACAAATGCTTCTATACACCCCATTTCCTGTAATACCAGATGTCACCTGATTTTTCCACCACCAGGGTCATATCTGGAAATGAAATTTACTGAACTTGTTTTATTCTGCATGACCAGGCTGTTCCCCTCTTTAACTTTCTCTAAGTTTCTTGGTTCAGTATTTTTCAATCTGTGTGCAAGGTTCATGAAAGTGCTGTACATTTGAAACACCTAAAACAGTGAGTGTTTTAAAAAATGGATCTAAAAGAACACTATACTTCTAAAAGTAACATTTGTAAAAGGCACTTTAGAAACATTTGAAGTACACACATACACATTAAGATTAGATAATGAACTCACAAACACTACAAAGGAAGTAAAGTCAAACTCACACAAGCTATGCAGAAGCGACATATACTGAGGTTACTTCAATTGGTAGGAAAGTCAGTGAGTCTTCGAAGAAACCATTTCATCATCCCCAAGAACTGGATCATCTGGAGGCAACAGCAGCTCAGGCAGTTCGTCTAGAGATTCAGGCAACTCCTCAAAGAGTTGTCCACTCAAGGAGCGTCCAAGACTTCCTACCTTCTTTCCTTCTTCCTACTCTTCTAAAGTCACCAAGTTGCTCATTATCCTTCTTTGTTCCACCTCATCCAAGCCTTGTGGTTCCTCCCTTCTCTTTCAGTAAATCTCTGCCAAGAGACTGATAGTGAATATCTTGGCTATCTTAGTTTGGGTTCTCCAAAAGCAAAATTCTGAGACAAGGATATGGTGGCAAAGGGTTTATTTGAGAGGTGGTCCCAGGAAGCACGGGTAAGGCATAAGGAAGTAGGTCAGGGAGAGGAACACAGACAAAAGAGGGTACATTAGTGAGCAGGTTACTGCTGAGGGGAACTGGGGCTCCATTTCTCTAAGAAGTGTAGAGTATATTCAAAATTGTCCCACAGAGAGGTGAGGAAACAGGTTTTATCTCCTGAAGCCTTTAGGGAGTCTCCAGCTGCTGGGTACTTCTGGTTCATCCAAGGAAAGAATGCCCTCACTCAGAGTCTCAGAAAGGAGCCCATCTCCTGGAACCATCTGCTGTGATCTCAGGAGTATCCCAATGGGATATTGGTGGAGCATGGTCGATTATAAGGCTTAGGTATAGAGAGATCTAAACTATCTAGACCACAGAGGTAGAAATGGGCTGGAAGAGGTAAGAGAAAGAACAGTAGAGTGAATCCAGCTTTGGGGCATCCAATATCACAATATCATAGGATTATTTATAATGGCAGAAAATTGGATGCAACCTGATTGTCCAAGAATAGAAGCAGTAGTAAAATAGCTGTGGTAGATCCACAAAGTGAACCACTCTGCAGCTCTTCATATTATAGAATTGTATTCAGTAGCACAGAAGGACATTGAAAAAAAAAACTGAAAAAAGTGAGGACATGCAACCATTTTCATTTGGATAGGCTTGTGGATCCTTTGAGATGTGAGGAATAAATAGGTGCTAAGGAGAAATCATCCAGGTCTTTGAAGTTCACAGAAAATTAGTAACTCCCACGAAAAGTCCAAATGTCTCCAAACATGTGTCTTTACATCACTTGGGGGAAAAGACAAGCTGTGCTCCAACGAGGTGAGTTTTGACTCAGTCCATTAGGAATGTAGGGAAAAAATGTCTGGCTCTCAGCAGTGTGGGGTCCCTACATCCCAGCCACACTACCCAAGTATCTAGCTGAAAACAACCTGAACCCAAAGGTTGAAGCATTTATGAATCTGGAGATAGACTGTCGCTACTGCCTCAACTTCTCCATGAAATAAAGTAACTGAGAAGTGGTGGCCAGCTGCCAGACTGTGACTATGCTCAGAGTTAAGACCCAAAAAGCCCTCATCATTTCTCCTACAGGGAATGTTCTCTCAAAGACTTTTCATTATCAGATTGAATTAAGAAGTATAAATAAAACACTCCCTGATTTATAGATCAACATATTTATAGAATTCCAAGTCAATTTACACACAGAACCATAGCTACTTTTCATGCCTGTGACCTGGTCAGATTTTTTTTTTTTTTTTTAATCCTTTAAAAAAAAAAAAAGGATATCAAGAAATCCTGCTAGGTAAGGCATAGAGAGATAGAGGGAGGCAAGATCAGAAAGGAATCTGAAGGATGGAGGTCAAGGATAGCAGGTCACAGACAACTGGAAACAAGAGCAGATTTGCCTTTGTTTACATTGCCAAGGGGGAAAAATTAACTTGATGGAAAAGGGTAATTAAGCATTTCTTTTTCCATCATAGTCCAGCCTGGCTTCATATCCAGCTGTTCTGTTAGACATTGTGATGATCCTTCGTCGAGTCACAGAGTTAACAATGGCCAGTGTGGCACTGATGTCACATGGCACTCCTTTCCCCCACCATTAACCTTTATTTTATAAATAATATAAATCTCACAGTGAGAACAGCCCAACTCAGGTAGGCAGATAATGAGGGAAGCCTGAACATTTACAGAGGTGTTGTCAGAACAAAGAGATCATTTGGATACATCAGCAGATTAGCATTGTAAGGAATTTAGAGAGATTATCTGGTTCAGCACCCTCAGTTCCTATGTGCAGAAACCAAGATTATGTAAGGTGAATGGGTTTTCCTAGAGTTAGGAAACATGATGTTGTAAATCCAGAATCACAACCCCAAGCCAGTGTCCATCTGTCCCGATTGATCCTCTTACTTGCTTATATTTTCAGTAACAACCGCAGAAAAATACCACCTCCAGTGTAGGTATCAGCTGGTTTACACAAGTTACTGTTTGGAATTTGGCATGTGGTTTCTAATAGAAGCAAAGTTAGTGGTACATGATGGTAGTTTTCTCAGCTGTGCCTCAGAGACTGTTAGTACCCAGATTCCATAACTCTGGGAATGATTGGCCCCTTTTAATGGGGGTTAATGATTGCATAATGAAGACAAATGACCGATCCTAGCTCAGTCTGGCCTCCCAGTGCTCAGGGCAATGGCCTGTCCTAGGGACCCAGTTACTTTTCAGGTAAATATAGAGCAGCCTTGTATATCCAGCTGCACTGAGACCAACTACAGTTTAGGTCATTGCCATCGGAATACTCTGGAAATGTATTGCAGGATATATTTTTCCTATATAGAGGAATAGTCACTGCAAAGCTTCAGTGAGACCATAATCGGCTGTGAAGACTCTAGTTTATTGTGGATAAACACACCGTTCAGATGGAGGAAAAACTACTTCATTCTAATTGCTTCACATAATAAACCAGCGATTCAAATGAGCAGGCCAGGATAAATGTTTTGCTTCTTGTAATCGAAACAGTTGACAAGAATCAGAGGAAATCCAGGTAACTGTGTTTCTGGGCAACTTTTGCATCAAGGTAGGAGACTCATGTATGAATGTGTACATGCTACAAAGCAAATAGATCAGACATAGGTGTTTGTAAATAGCATGTATTTTGTTCAGACTCCTTGGAACTTCTGCACCAACATGACCTCTTGCTGCAATTCTAAATAGTATAGGCAGGGATTACCTTTTTTACTAGATGAATTTTTGCACATCTCCTGACTTGAAAATGTTTTCAAAGACTGTTAATCACCATTCCATTTTGTACTTTATAGTCATTTCTAATTTTGATGCAAAATGTTGTTTACCAGCTGGATTGCCCACTTCATTTATTAAACACATCTGTGTATGTTTTTGGCTATTTCCTCAAGTCAAATCTACCTTAAGAATTCAAAAAGAGACATCACTTATAAATTCATGAAGTGGGCATCAAGTTCTGTGGATAATTCTCAATTATAATCTTAAAAATCTTTTGTAAAATAGCAGTGTCACTAGCATTAAGGTGTAAATTTCTATAGTTATTTTTAACCTTGCTGACATATGAGAATATGATGGAAGCAGTCTCCTTCTAGAGAAATGAGTAACAATATATGTATACATTTTACATATCAATTCAAAAAGGTTTGTGGACCCCTAGAGTATATTCAAGGGTTAAGAACTAAGTTCGTAACTAAGGCTAAGAACTTTTGTTGTTAAGGGGACATTGTTGAAAGTGATAGTACCTATTTTGATTTATGGTTTAGATATGTGTATTGAAAATTCAATAGTTTGATCATTTACCATCACATCTTCAATCTATACATGTACTATTCCATATAGATATGTGTAATTGACTGCATTAAAGATGGCCTACTGTTTAGAATTTGTTTTATGGTTTTTTTTTAATTTTAATCTATTTTAAATATTCTTTTAAACCTTTTCAACTTCTTAAATGAGGAGATTTTGTTTTAATTTATGAAAGTATATCTTTTTATTCTTGTTAACCTTAGAAGATAATCTATCTTCAGAACTTTGGCTTGAATATTCAACTTAATATTTGCATTTGAAAAAATTTTCTAATAGAACATTGACCTTAAAGATTTTGAAAGTCAGAATCTACATATAAATTTAATTCCAGTTCTCTGCTATTAAAATAGCATTGACTGAATCTGAGAATTAGGTGATAACCCCTTTACATTTTTTGAACATTACCACATGATAATTTTTAGAATAAAATAAGATGAATCCAAGGTACTGCAAGAATTTAGTATATACCACTACATTTTTCACATAGAAATAATACACTCTTTTAGTGACCATCTATACTAGATATATTTTCTTACTTTCTCGTTATGAATAATATTTTATACATATACAGTGCAACTTTCATCACCCCCTAGACACAAAAGCTCCACTGTCATTTCAAACCCCCAACTAAGTATAATATAATAGGATCTATGATTTAAAACATTCAACATCCAGTCTTGCCAAGGTTCATGTGACTAGGAATTCAAATAGCCCTTTGGAAAGAGAAACAGCAATGGAAACAGTCTTTCATAACCACGTGGTCATGTGTGGATGCGGTCATGGTCTTACCGCTTTCATCTAGCTTTATTGTTGTATGTGGAGGTGCAACCATTTCACATACAAAGCAATATTAACTTGTGGGTTCAGCGATCGGTCGTGTTGTTAGGAAATCCTTGCTATCACATAAAGACATGTACTTGTGTACACACAGAATATAGTTCTACAATATACATAGTGTTTTATATATTTTATTTCGAAAACTAGAACACATTCTTAAATTAATAGTGTGTTATTTATAGTCCATTTGGTAGCATTTTTTTTTTCTAATCCTATATAATGGTGAAAATAACAATCGATGCCGTCTTCGATTCAATGAAATACGTTACATATAGATTAGAGGACATAATATCAGAAGACACCTACCTTAGCAACGTGAAAACAACTCTCCAAGGAAATTGAAACTGAAAGTTCAATTAATTTGCTAGAGACATAGATTTTAGTGATAGTCTAGAGATTAATTTTTCAAATACTATCACCCATCATATGTGAATAATTAAACCAATAAACTCAATGTAAGTCACTTTTTAAAAGACATTTCTTATATAATATTTGGTGCATGAAACATAATGTTTATGTAAATTATAAAGTATAATGAATTATTGTGGATTGTAAATAAATATATTTTAAACACATGCAAAATCTTGGATCATCTTAAAACATTAATGTTGAGGGAAATGAGTATTGCCCAAGACTACATATCAAATGATGCCATTTTCTATAAACAAATAAAATTTTCAAAATTAAAATTTAGCCTGATTCATATAGCACCTTTTTAAAATCATTGTTCACTTTCAGTGTTAATGTGGAAGAAAGTATTCAAGGATTTGTTTTTAATCCACATGTTAGAGCCAAAATTAAAAAGGCATGTTTTAATGGGAACTGGTTTAAAAAATTTTGACTTGAGTGAGAAAACTGTTTGGAAAATGTGTCTATGTTCAGTTTTGCTTCCAAATTTGGACTTTGAAACTTACTGTCAGTCTCAAAAAGAAATAAAGAAGCTGTGCAGATAATTAAACATTTGCCTTGGGGGAATTATTTGCAGTTAATTAAAATCATACACTTTGGGTGTATACTTGCTTCACTGGTTATTAAATTTGAATCATATGTTAACTACTCAGGTTTCTCACTTGTTCATCAAATGTTGCTTGTGGCAGGTTCAAGAAACAAACTTTCTCATAATATTCTAAACCATATTGTTTAAAACTATCTCCAAGTGTGGGGAGGGAGAGAGGGAAAAGGAATAAGGAAACAAAGGAAAAATGATTTATTTGAGACTCCATCTGAATTCCTCTCTGTTCAGAGTTGCAACTCAGTGGAGCAATGTGAACTTAGTAGAGAACCCATTTGTAATAGAAGTGTCAGTCGGCCATCCCCAGTTTTCTCCATGGCCATATTCATGGAAGATTAGCTCATGGCTTTTAGATATCTTTAGATTACCACCCTTTTAGCTGCATGAAAATACACCCTAGATTATAACCTCTAGGAGTGCAGAGTCAGTTACAATTGACGCCCCAGCTTCAAGAAGTGCCTGGTGTAGAGTTGGCCCTTAATAAATATTTTTGGAATGAATGAAAGACCCATTTCTGTCTTGCCACTAACCCACCCACATGCTGTTTCCAATGGCTTTCTAAAGAGCCTACAAGGATGCCTCAAATATCCAACAACGAATCCTGTGTAGTCTTGTAAGAGTCCATAGTCACTGAAATCTAGTTGGCCATGTTATTTCCTGTAAGTGTATCATATAACAAAAGAAGAACTTATGCTGATTTCACATTTAAATGTGCTATTCGAGGGAGAGGATGAAATTGCCCAGAACAGAAGGTTTGCATTCCCCTTTGCTATTGTTCTACTGGTAGGGTTCCTCAGGAAGATGAACTTAATTACAACTGGATTTCAAAGGTCTGCATCTGGCTTTTTCAGGGACTCAAGGCTCCCATACATGAACAATTGCAGTAATGGAAGCATTAAGAACATTAAAACTGATGTTCCTTTAATCTCCTCTACTTTGCCTTCCTTTCATATCCTTTTGCACAATTCTCCAAAGACTTTCACTAATACATAAAGCCTGCTTATATTTTCTTCTTTGTTGCAAAAATATGACCCAATCAAATTTCTACCATCTTTACCTTTGTAAACTTCGTACAAACATCTTACACAGTACTTTAGGAACAGCTTATTTATCGATGAAAATATTTAGGTATTTTAATGATATTTTTTAAAAATAATAAATTACATTCCCCAAAAATAGAGCTATCATGTCAGTGCTGGAAGCTGCCCTACTTCCTAATTAAAAATGCTAACTAGGGGTGGCTCAGTCGGTTAAGCATCTGACTCTTGGTTTCGGCTCAGGTCATGATCTTGTGGCTTTGTGGGTCCGAGCCTTGCATCGGGCTCTGCACTGGCAGTGCGGAGCCTGCTTGGGATTCTTTCTCTCTCCTCTCTCTCTGTCCCTCCCCCAGATGGGCTGTCTCTCAAAACAAATAATAAACTTTAAAAAATGCTGACTAGAGGTTTTGTTTGTTTGTCATGTCAGATTCTGCAAAGGACGATAGTATTACAAAAGACAATGAAGTAACAGATCATTCTGTGTGTGACCAAGATCATCCCAATGGTAAGTTGTGAACTCCTTTTTCATTTTTTTTCTACTGAGAACTACTACATTAAAAAACAAACAAACAAACAACAACAACAAAAAAAAACAAGAATTTTAGTTTTTCTGGAGACAGAATGGAATCTGATACTATTTTATTAGCTATGAATATCAAGTAATTGGTACCTGCCAAGTTTGGAAGGGAAATTTGCTCTCCACAATCCTCATCACTTATTTTTGTACCCATCTGGATTTATTTATTTTAGTTACCTGCCTATACTCTATAGGCATTGGGTGTACAACTACAGAAATGAAGGTACGATAACAATGAGAATAAAATGTGAGACATATAGAGAATATATCTAGGAGACTGAATCTACATATCCTCAGAATACCAAGAAGAGAGACTAGAACAAACAGAAATGAAACAATCTTTAGAAAAATAAGAGAAAAAAGGTTTTCCTAATGCAAACCAGCTCCTCCACCCAAAACACAAGGGTACACATATTTATAGGCCAAGATACTGAAAACTCAAATAAGAACAGAAATCTACAAAGCCTCATGGAATTTCTGAAGATAAGTGATAAAAAAAAAAAGGAAAATCAAAATCAGGTTACAAAGTACCAAAATCAGATTAGCATTAGCTTTCTTCTACAATTCTAAATACTAGATGAAATGGAGTTACATTTCCATTGCTCTGAAGGACACAGTTTCTATATTTAGTGAAGTCATTATTCATGCATGAAGTCAAGAGTAATATTTTCTCAGGAATACATAGATTAAGAAAATACACCCCTCAAGTATCCTTTCTGAGTAAACTAACAAAAATCCTGTGCAAAAACAAGAAATATAGAAAGGAAGGAAAAAGACTGAGAAAGACTCACTTGGAAATGACTATATGATAAGAGACTCATTAAATGTATGAAAATGTTGAAATAGTTGCTTCAAACTTGGTATCAGAATGTTTTAAATTTTTGCTTTTATCTTTGAAAATTATGGTGTATTGTTTCAAAATGAGAAAGAAAAAGGAAAGACTTGTGTTCTCAGGAATGAAAGTCTAAATAGACAATTATTGTCACTGAAGATAACTAGACAACCTACACCAACAAAACAAACAAACAAATAAACAAAAATTATGAACTCTGTTTAAAGGCAACAGAGAGCTAACAAGATAGTGAATAATTGTCAGACCAGGTTCTGGTAAAAAATACATATCCAGAGATGTGAGCGCAGAATTTGAAGCTGTTTTTATTTTAGGTCATTTGCTGATTCTACAAAAGGTATCTGGAGTCCCATTATTGACAGTGGCAAGGGAACACGGTAAACCCTTAGTTTTTGTGTTGAAACTCCAAAGATATGTACCCTAACAGAAATAATGAACCCACAGTAGACCAGCTTTCTGAAAGACTGGTGCCCAGCTTTGAATCATCCGCAAATTAAACTAAGACCAACCCAGAATGCTAGTCCCTATAGGCACCTGAGAAAAACAAATGTAAAACATTTATTAGATGGAAAAGGAAGAGTATTACAGATGTCAAGCCATTTACAAAAACTATTTGTTAAACATAATGTTCAGCACACACATACAAAAAAAAAAAAAAAAATAGCCACCCCCCCCCCAAAGAAACAAGGTAACATAAAAAACAGTCAAGAGAAATAGGCCCTTTGGGGCTGAAAATAGTAGAGTTATTATAAAATAAAGTATAGAAATAAAGTACAGATTATATAAATAAAGTATATAAAGAATAAAGTATAAAATAATTTTGCTGACTGCTATTACAGGGGATAAAGACAAAACTGAAAAACTTAGCTGAGAACTGGAAATTCAAAACAAAACAAAACAACATAAAAGAAAAATAAAGGAAAGTCTAAAAGTGAAAGATGCCATTACTGAAATGAAGAATGTAATGAATAGATTCATGGTTTAACCACATATTAGACACAACTAAAAGAGAATTTATGAACTATAATTTAGGTCAGAAGAATATATCCAAAGTAAAAACAGTAGAGATGGCAAATGCTGAAGAAAGGGAACAAATACAGAGGATAGAATGATAAAGTCTATCACAAATGTACTAGAAGGACCAAATGAAAAGAATTACAAGCACAGTAAATACTAATTATTGGATAAGTCTAAATAAATATCAGTGATACCAATTCTTTTTAAAAAATATTTTTTTAATGTTCATTTATTCTTGAGAGATAGAGACAACGTGAGCAGGAGAGGGACAGAGAGAGAGGGAGACACAGAATCCAAAGTAGGCTCCAGTCTCTGAGCTGTCAGCACAGAGTTTGATGTAGGTCTCGAACCCACGAACCGCAAGATTGTGACCTGAGCTGAAGTCAGAAGCTTAATCGACTGAGCCACCCAGGTGCCCCTGTGATACCAATTTTGAGAATAAGCAGGAAGGTATGACCTATAAGAGAAGAGAAGTCAGTTAATATAAATCAATTCAGAAATGGCACAGATAGCATAATGAATATGAAAAGCCATGTTAAAAGGTATTATAATTGTATTCCACATCTTCTGAAAGCTAAAAGAAGTATTGTTTATGTTAGAGATATTAAAGATATAAAATGACCCAAATTGAATTTCTAGAGATGAAAATTACACTTGATGGGAATAATGGCAAATTAGCCACTGCAGAAGAAAAGATTAGTGGATTTGAAGATGTAGCAATAGAAACTATCCAAATTGAAACACAGAGAATAAATGACTGAAAACTGACAAGATCATCAGTGAGCTACAGAAGAACGTGAAAGGTAATACCAATTCCAATATACATAAATTGAAATCTCTGAAGGCAAGCATGGGAGAGGAGGAGGAAAAAAATACTTGAAGTAAAAATAGTTGAAATTTTCAAAACTTTGATGAAAACTATGCACCCACATAGCCAAGAAGTTCTACAACCCCAAAGCACAAGAAAGGTAAAGAAAATTATAACTGAGTACATTGTAATCACCTTGCTCAACACCAGTGATAAACAAAAATTCAAAAACAATCAGAAGAAAAAGACCAGTTACATAGGAATAAATATAAAGATGAAGCAAAAGTCTTATTGGAAACTACAAACTGAAATTACAGGCTAAAGCATGGATAATGTTAAATTAAAAACGTACAGAAGCCTACACAGGGTACGATTTCATTTATATCAAGCTCAAAAAGCAGGAAAAGATAACAATACTATTTAGAAAAGTCATGTTTGAGTGGGAAAATGATAAAGAAAACCTAGGTAGTGATTACTCTGAGTTAGAGTGCTGATTAAATTTGGTGATTACGGAAGAGGTTCTGATTGGCCCATGAGCAGGGCTTCTGGCTGGACAGTTATCATAAGGATATATAGTTTTTCTAGTTGCTTTTGGTTTTTTGATTGAGCTGTCTATATTGTTTGTGAACTTCTCTATGTTTGTTGCATTTTTATACAATAGTTAGAAGAGGAATGAAGAAAGGGAGAAAATAAGAAAGAGGGAGAGAAAAGAAAGGAAGTATCAATGTCAGAGTTTATACAGCAAAGATTATGGTGGGAAGCGGGGAAGGTTGTACAATATGCTGACTTCAGTCAAAAACTAAAAATCTTGCTCTGCTATAGATTATGACACTATAAGTTTGAAAAATTTGATGATAATCACAAATAGAATTAAATCACAATAGAATTAAAGGAAGAAATCTTACTCTTTAAATTTCTCAGAAAGATCATACCAAACATAAAAGTGTATTCAATAATGCAAATAATAAAAAAATAAGTAGGAGTGTAAGAAAAGCGCAATATATCAAATAAGATAACAGAAACACAGGCAACTAATTATGACAAGAAATATAATTAGTTTGCTTTATTAAGTGTAAAAGCCAATCAGGTTGAATTAATTTTAAAAAATAGTAAGGGTGTAAAAAATATAAAGTCAGAAAAGGTGTATTTGGGAAGTGAACATCAAAAGAAAACATGGGAAACTACTTTAGAATCTATCCAGTTAGAGTTCTAGCAAAAAGTATTGAGCGAGAAAGCGAAATTTTATATCAGTAAAAATTTAAGTCCCTGATTTAATATAATAATGATGGGTTTTTATGTGCCAGATGATATAATATGAATAAAATCCATTTGGAAATTCAATGGGAGAATGCACTGATAATATTTTCAGTCAATGACAGAATAAATAGACTAAAAATAATATGGAATCTTTGAAAAATGTGATTAGCAGTGTAGTTCTACTTTAGGAATAGACAAGTTGATCAATGAAACAGAATAAAGAGTTTAGAAAGAGACCAAAGTAGATCTAGGTTTTTAGTACATATTCAGGCTGACATTTCAAAGACAGATAACTCCATAAATGGCATTAAGACAACTAGTTGACCATTTGGAAAGATCACCTGAATCCCAGCTTAACCCTTACACCAACCTAAATTACAAGAGGACCCAAGATAAAAGGTAAAAATAAAATTAAAAATACTAGACTAAAAGAAATAAAGGGCAAGTTTTTTTTTAATTTTGAAATAAGAACTGCTTTTTGAACTGTAAATAAAAACATATACATGATTATATGCATATATGTACCTGCAATATGTGTCTGCATATGTCAATATATGTCATAAAAGAAATGACCAAATGTAAATATACACATTTTGAGATGATAAAGATTATAATCAAATTCTAAAGAAAAACTTCCAGGAAAAGTATGCTCACCCAAAATAACAAAGAATTGATTTTCTTACTAAAGAAAAAAGACCTCATAATTCAGTAAGAAAAAAAATTAGGAGGAAAACAGGCAATGGACTCAATTATAATTTACAAAACAAGAAATATAGTCATAAATATGAAGAAATTACTATCTCTTACTTAAAGAAATGCAAATAAAACATGATTTCAATGTCTTCTCCTTTTGAGTGTCAGGTAAGTTTCAGTAGGATTGATAATACACAGAATTGGTAGGAATAGGGTATCCAAACATGCTCACACACCATTGGTGGGAGACTGAAATGTGTAACCTCCTTATCAGCAATTTTGACGAAACCTAATAAAAAGTAAAATGTTCATACTTTTATCCAAGAGCTATGCTTTAGGAATTTGTCTTAAAGTAACATCCACCAAGAGTAGGGAGACATGTATTTACAAAAATGTTCAGGGCAGGCTGAGTGGCTCAGTCGGTTGAGCATCCAACTTTGGCTCAGGTCATGATCTCACGGCTGGTGAGTTCAAGCCCCGCCTCAGGCTCTGTGCTGACAGCTCGGACCCTGGAGACTGGAGCCTGCTTTGGATTCTGTGTCTCCCTCTCTCTCTGCCCCTAACCCATTCGCATTCTGTCTCTGTCTCTCTCAAAAATAAATAAACATTAAAAATTAAAAAAAAAAAAGTTCATTGCACACACGTATGCACGCACAGGTGTATATCTATATACATATGTATACACACACAAGAAAGATCACAGTTTACAATATTAACAATGACAGTCATAAAGCTATAAATTATAGTTATAAAATTATTCATCATGCTCAACACTTATATGTACTTTTCACTGTTTCCATGAGGAAATTACAATTCTTTTGTAACTGCAAGAAAAAATAATTTTAGAAATAATTTACATTAAGAAAGTAAGGGTTTTTTTGGCCCCAAGAGAAGACAAAAGGTTCTAGAAGATAATCAAGTTCACACTAATCTAGGTTTAACTTTTGTTCTGAAACTGGGGTATTTTTAGACATGGTAAACATAAAATTTTGAATATTTGCAGCAATCAAGTTTCCAGTTTAACAAAAGGACACAATTTCCATTATCTTTAAGACAAGCATCTAAGAAGCAAAGTCTTTGTTCTTATGAAGATCTGAGCCTATAATAATCTGCAAACAATAAAACTATACTTTTGTTACTATTGTTCAGAAACAGCCCATTTACAGCCCATTTACAGAGCGAATTTAGGTTTATCCTCTAGAAATGTTTAGTTCCAGACTGATGGCCCCAGTCCAATTTTTATGCAAATTATTTAAAGCATTAGCTTGAGCCAAACTTAATTACCAGGGCTCCAAGAAATAATCATGTGATCTATTTCTAAAGAAAAGTGAATGGATTTTTGGATTATCTGTTCTAATAGTCCCCTCCCATTAGCATGGATGATTGAGTTCACTGTATAAAAATATATATATGAACTGTGGGATCCTTTATATTCCTTTGTTTCCTCTGCCAGGAGGGATTAGGGCAGAGGACAGTGGGTGGAATTCAACTAGACTGAATGTGGAGAGGCAAACATAAAGCTTGCCCCCATGGGGTCAAGAAAGCAAGATGGAATGTGGAATGTCTGAGTGCACTGCAGAGAAAGGCAGAAGGGCTGGAGACCCCTGGAGTCATCATTAACACACAGCAGGCCGGGGTGCAGGACTAGGATCTCACACATACCTCCTTTTCCCATAATATGCCCAGTCCTGGCTTGGCTCAGGAATGAATGAGCAAATATGATTATTCCTGGATTTCAAAGCTGTGCACCTCGTTTCTTTCCCCATGTTATTTTACTGGCTTTATTTCAGAAAAATTAAAAAGAAGAAAATATATGTATTTCCATTCAGGAAAAGATTTCCAAAATATGTAAAGCACATGGGTGAAACAGATCAAGAGTGGGTACAAGTGAAAAGGCAGGGGGAAAGAAATACTCCGAAAGAAATTTGCAATGGCCTCTTATCCTCTAAGTGAAGTACCAGGACTTACTAGGCAAAAAGAAAATCCCTAGTATTCATCAACAGCCCTTAGGCACTCTCCCCTGTATCAGTAGATACCCAGGCTCTGTTGAATGCGGTCTTCCTATCCCTGATTGAATTCCTTGGAAGATTTGTCAAGTGGGGCACTGGAACTGGGACACACGGGAATGCAGAGTGGCTGCTTTTATTCTCCGAAGGCTTTACTCTTTTCCTTCATTGTATGAACAAAGCCAAATTGCAAATGATGAGGTAATGGTCCCAGCAGTGAATTTGGCAGTAGGTGTGATGGTCGGTTCCCCATATCAACAGTGATAGAGAATGAGCCTCACTCAGTGAATGCTCTCTCTCAATATCATCTATCTAATAAACACACATCAATAGTGACTAGAAACTTCACCAGGAGATAGATCCTCATTGAATGCCAAAGATAGAGGGAATCTAGGAAATTATCTAGTTTTGCAGCCTTAAAAATAAATAATGAAAGTGAAGCCCAAAGATGTTGTGATTTGCCTAAAACTTTGAGTTCTTATTCCAGGGTTTTTTGCAATAAATATAGTATACAGAGTGCTTAGCAGCCTAAGGCACTTACTTTGTTGCTAAAGGATGCAATAGAAAGTAAGTTACAGTCCCTAATTACTGCTTGCAGACATTGATGAGTACTATAATGGACAGCCAATTAAATAGGCATTTACCGATCACTCCTTATTAGTAGGTGCTGGGAAGGGAAATATGAATAAAGCACAATTTTTATGTTCACAATGCCCATAAACCAGTAAGAGAGACAAACAGATACAACTATATTACAATATGATAAGAAGAATAAGAAGAAGATAAATGAGCAAAAAACTCAATAAGAAAATATGTGAAAATGATTGATCCTGCCTAGTGATTCAGAGAATATTGCAAAGAAAGGTAAATTGATGGTTTAGTTTTGAAAGATGAGAAGACTTTTACTAGATAGAAGGTGGGGCGAGGGTGGGGGGGTGGTGTTTCAACCAGTGAGAACACATGTTGAGTGGACACAAAGGCAAGAAATAAAGTAATGGGTTTAGAAAATGGTGACCAGGTTGGGATATAGAGAGAATGGAAGGTAGGTGAGTTGACCAAAAGACAAAAAAGAGGGAAATTCAGGAGCACTTGGCTGTTTCAGTCAATTAAGCGTCCGACTCTTAATTTCAGCTCAGGTCATGATCTCAGGTTTCCAGCCCTGTGTTGGGCTCTGTGCTAATTGCACAGAGCCCGGTTGGGATTCTCTCTCTCCTTCTCTCTTTCTCCCTCCCCCACTTACTTGCTCTCTCTCAAAAATAAATAATAAATAAACATTTTTTTAAAAAAGGGACACTCAAGAAGAAAGAGCTACTCAACAGCTGAATTTCTCAAGCATTTTAGAGTTCAAGTAGAATAGACACTGAGCAAAGGAAACTGGATTTAGCTAGACACAAACACCTTTTGGTTACAAATTTTTCTTCTGTGATATCATAGAAAGCACTTTTCTCTGTTTCCCAAATTGTTTCATTATGATTATTATATTATATAATATGCATTTGTTGTAAAATATCAAATGCAGGTTAGCAAAATAAAAAATCCCATAAATTAAAATCCTACTTACCATTCAAAGATCCAGTGTTAACATTTAAGATAAAGCCTTCCTAGCTTTTGTTCCCATTAATATAAATATGTATAAGGGCATGTTTGATGAGTTACAAAATAGTAGATGGTTAGTAGATAGTAGTAGATAGTAGATACTTACAAAAAAATGAAGTCATATTCTACATTCTACAGTCTTTTAAAACCTCATGATGTGTTTTTTAATGGTTGCTCTCACATAAAAAAAACAAAAAAAATGCTGCTGCTTAGATTTCCTCTAATCCTTAAATTAGAAATTCTATTGCTATTTTCTGTCCTCTGTGTTTATCATCTTTTTATGTTTCCTTTTCTCCTTTTGCTTTCTTAGTGAATTTTAATTCAGAAGTTTTATTTCTAAACCATTAATTTATCTATAGTGCTTATTCTTTTTATGACATCCACTGCTGATGTTAATGTTGCCATTTTGCTTTTAGGCTTGTAGGTTTTTCACAATGCCTCAGACAGTATCTATGCTCTTCAATCCATCTTTTCATTTCTTTATTCATCAGTTCTTTGCAAACACAAAAACACTGTATATGTTTTTTGTTCTTCTGAATATATCTTTTACAAAAATATTTTTCGTTACTATATAATTCCCCTCTTTTTTTATGTGTCATTTTTTAAGTCCCCTGTTTGTTTGGATAGCTAGAAATAGCTATCCAGGCAAGATGTTTGCCAGGAAATAAATTGAGAAATCCCCTTCACTTTCCATGTGATATAATCCTTCTCTCCATCCGGCCATTCTGGTATCCATCTAGTATTTATCCAGGATAAAACTGGAATGCAAAACCCGTGGCTCTAGTTTTATCAGAAATAGGATTGATAAGGGGCGTCTGGGTGGCTCAGTTGGTTAAGCATCTAACTTCGGCTCAGGGCATCATCTTGCAGTTTGTGCATTCGAGTCGCTCATCAGGTTCTGTGCTGACAGTGTGAAGCCTGCTTGTATTCTCTCTCTCTCTCTCTTTCTCTCTCTCTCCCCCAATCTCTGCCCCTCCCTCATGTGTTCCCTCCATCTCTCTCTCTATCAATAAAAAAAATAAAAATTAAAAGACAAAATAAAGACATTTCCAGGCAAAACAAAAAGGAAAAAGGGATGTGTTGTCAGATAAACCCAGTTAAAAATTTTGAAAGCAGAATGGGGATCACAATACTTACGTTGCAGGGCTAATGTGGTAATTATAGATAATGTACATGAAGTGTCTGGGCCACGTTTAGCATTTTTTATAGGATAAATAATTTGCAGATATACATTTATCCTCTAGGTCAGTGCTTCTCAAGCATTAATGAACTTACAGATACTTAGAAATCTTGTTAAAATGCAGAATCTGACTGTAGGTCTGAGATGAGACCTGAACTCCTGTATTTTTGAAATTCCAGTATTGCTTACCAAGGACCATAGTTTAAGTAGCAATAGAGAGGAATGGAGATGAATGGGGTTTATCAGCAGGGGAAACATCTTGATCAAATCTATGTTTTAAAAGATATTTCTGCTAGCAATTCACAAGATTGACTACAGGAGAAGAAAATGACAGATCCAAGAGACAGATAATATATCCCTAAATGGGGAAAGGTGAAGGGGAAATGGAAAGTGGGAAAAGAGAAACATTTTAAAGAATCATCAAGACTTGCCATTGCATTGAATTTTAGGAGTGATGACAGATAGTCATCAAAGACAGCTTGAGATATTTAGCTTCAATGATCAGACATATAAATATGCCAAAGTTGTAATTATTTTATCAGATCCTTTTATCAGGTTAAAATTGAGCTCAAGAGGAGTGATGTCAAAAAATTTCTTTTTTAGGCCGTGCTAGCAGAGCATGAACCAAGGGGAAGCCATAGAGTGAGCACCTTAAGAATAGTTGTATTAAAGAGGGAACTTTAAGAGTCGTATATAACAAATAATCCTAAAAGTCCCATTGGCTTGCAGCAACAAAGGTTTGTTGTGTCTCTGCTTGGTTCTGCTCCACATGTTTTAATTCCAGGATATAAACCTGAAGGAGGGCACTCTATTAGGAGCGAGAAAGATGGAGGAAACATGCAATGGATCTTGAAGCTTCTGCTCAAATGTAGTATCCGTCATGTGTGTTGCTGTGCCATTTTGTAAACCAAGTCACCCTATGGGCCTGGTGTCAGTGAGGTGGGAACAAACACTTGTCCCCCAGGGGGCACTGCAGGTCACATGGTCACAGACAATGAAGTAGAATCCTCTTACAGGAAGACGTAGGGGCAAGTTGAAACAATAACGCAATCTACCACAGGGATGTGCCCAGTCAGAGCCCAAGCCCCTCTGCATCCCCTTCATACCTATAACCAACTCTAGCTCTGGATTTTTTTTTATTTCAACAGTTAAATGTTCTCAGCATTAAAAAAAAAATAAATATTCTCAGCATAAAATCTTTCATTAAAATGAGACAAATGGACAGATTTCGATTTCCTCTCTTAATGAGCACTTAAATATTCTAAACTCTACATGGGGGAGTAAAGGGGAGAAACCAGGGGGGTGTGGAAGAAAAAAAACATTACTAGATAATCAGTCTTGGAGTAATCAAGAGTTGGCTGAGCCCTCTCCTGACTTTTGCTATATTTATTAGGTGTCTTAACAGAATGGTTGAGGTGTTAGGTGACCCGATCCCTGTGTGCTCACATTACTTACATTTTTCATGCTCATTTAATGGGAGAATGAGAATACTAGTGTTTTCACTTTCTAGGAATCCTCAATATAGGAAATGTCTATACTTAAAGGAAAATTAAGTGTAGATAACCCATACAGCCCAGGAATTATTTAAAATTTCAAAACTTCCAGGTTGTGCCATAGACGTTCAGTACATTAATAAACTAAACACAGATTACACCAGTCAGTTCGAAGAGGTTTTTGCGTAATTGTCAGGATAGCTCTCACAAAATAAATGGCATAAATTTGATGATTTGCAAAGTGGTCCACTTTGGTTCAAAACTTTTCTCTGCCTCTCTATGAATGATCAAAACATGGTTTTTAATTTTTTGCTTTTTCAAACCAGGGATAAAGCTATGGTCATGCATCTCTCTCTCTCTCTCTCTCTCTCTCTCTTTCAATCACTGTGCTTCACAGGACAAGAGCATGACTCAGCGAAGAATGAGATAAAAATTGAGGCAGAGTCCCAGAGCTCACATATGGAAACTGAAGGTATTAAAACCAGAATGTGTTATCAGAGAATGAGATGAAACTAAACCATGACTTCTGCATATCCCATGCATGTGAGTGGTGTGGGTCTGTCTTTCAAGCACTGATTACTGGAGAATGGCAATAGTGTTCTGCTTTGTGTGCCTGTTAAAATTTGAAGGGAAAAAAAAAAAGAACTTGAAGTTTCTCTGCTTTAGTCACTGTGTTCTCTCAATGATTCCAATTAAAACATCCCTGAGTGTCCTTCTGGCTCTCTTTAGAGCTTTCACCAAACCAAGATGATGCCACGACTGTTGAGCAACCAGAAGTGATCCTGCTAACAGATGACCAAGAGGAAAAAGAAGGTGAAAAAGGTAGGACTGCTCTTAAATTAACCCATCAGGAATAATGAATTCCTTTGGATTCTCGCCTACAATGCAACCATCAGTTATCCTCCTGGAAGAGCAGCCTGTGAAGGGGGAAAATGAACATTTCTTTCATCCTCAGCCTACTTGTGAGAGTAGAATAATCTAGAAGTAGCAAAAGAAGATATTTGTAACAGTTGTTTCGTCCTTCCAAATAGTTTGAAGATATTTTTATTATTCATTTCTATTTAATTTAATTTAAAAATTATAGCATTGAGAATGCCTATAAGAAATTGAAATTAAGGACTAGATGGATGAGAGTCTTAGAAAGTCTGAGATGGCTTTAAAACACACACATTAACCTTTCTATATTGATTTCCTTCTGTCGTCCTTCATATGGCAGTGATTAAGGAAGCAATTTATGTAAAATATACACATTATATGAACCTTCTCAATTGTAGGCTTTGTCCACTAATACTAGGATACAATAATATTGAATACTGCTAAAAAAAATAAATAAGTGAGCATCATAACGATTTCTGAAGCCATAGGAAGAATGAATACTTTGTAAATTTTAAAGCACTACTTGGGGCATGAAGCCAATATATTGGAAAAAGACATACATCTTTTTAAAGCATCTATTTTAAAAAACTATTATCAAAGTTCTTATTGAAGAACTGGATGATTTTTAAATATAAAGCAATCTCTTAAAAGAAGCCCAAATATGAAATAAAAAATGAAATGATTTGTCTGGTATACTCTATCATAAGTCATGCTGCTCTTAAATAAATATGTGTTTGCAAAGCAGTTACAAAGTAATAACTTGACAGGCCCTCTTTATAGAACATAGGGATCAATTTTGTTTCCAAATTAAAAGGCAGACATGATCTTAATGGTAAAATCAGGTCAATAGTAACTACTGCCTCCAAATTATGAACTCTTCTTGGCAAGGGGCATTGACACAGTTTAATTACTAAGCTGGGTTAGTAATTTTGACATCTTTTAAAAATTTCCACTGCATTTAGAGCACAATACTCTTCCATCCCAGTTCAGGCTCATGTCACGAAGTTCCCGGCAAGTCTAGTAAATGGCATATCTGGAGTATTTTAAGTCTGATGATGGTAACAGAGAATTGATACAACCCTTACTTGAGACACAGATACATGGCACTGCTCTCTTCAGTTGTACTTCTAAAGTGTAAAATACACAATGTCTTGCCTGCCTGCTTAATTTCTCTACAGCAGAAATCATTTACTTTGTATATTTTACCTCAAGACATGCAAATGAGGAACAGCAAACAACTAGTATATTTTCTTCTTTTTTTTTTAAGTTTGTTTATTTTTTAAGTTTAGTTATTTATTTGAGAGGGAGCCACCCAGCCACCCCATATTTTCTTCTCTTTAACTTGACCTACAGGGGAAAAGCTGGCATTCAGCACACCCTGACGGGTTTCCCTTGGTCCTTCAGCAACTGGCTCTCCTCTAGTTCCTGAAGAGTTAAATACCAACCTCCCTCTGCCTTGCAGGGATGTCAGCGCTCTATAGCAAATGGCAGAATGACACATAAGAAGTGAAGTCAAATTCTGCTACTTGCTTATAGCAACTTTGAAGTTGAGCTTCTTTTTTTTTTTTTTTTTTTTTTAAATTGACTTTTCACTGCCGGAGAGTAATAATGCATGTGGACTGGTTTTCCCTCTCCTTCCTTACCAGAGATACTTGGCCCTGCCTTGCATATTCCTGTTTAAATTTGAAGTAATGTGAAATGCATCCCTTTACCATCTTTTTCTTTGCTTCAGAGTAAGAGTTAATAGGTAGCTAGCTTGCTACACATTAGAAAAGTCGCCGAAGGAAAGTGGGGCAATGTAGATTCAGGGTACTGTGTGTAAGGTAGCTCTGCCCTCACTAACAAGCAGGGTGGCCCTGGGCCAGTTATTTAAATTTTCCATGCCTCAGTTTCCTCATCTGTAAGATGGTGATGACAAAATCACCTGTCACGTATGGTTGCAGAGAAACTTCAGTGAGTTGATCCATGTACAGAAATTACAATACCTGCTGCATAGAAAGTGCTTGGTGTTTGGTGTTTCTCATACTTTGATACACTGATGACAAAGTCGAGAGGATCCGCATTTGGAGCTTCTCGAGCCCATTCATCATCCTTCCTAACTGTTTTGAATCCATAAAAACTTCCCATTTTCCCTCAACAACAAAAAAAAATTGTTCTCGGGGCGCTTGGGTGGCTCAGTCGGTTAAGCGTCTGACTTCAGCTCAGGGCATGATCTTGCGGTTTGTGGGTTCAAGCCCCATGTCAGGCTTGGTGCTGACAGCTCAGAGCCTAGAGCCTGCTTGTGATTCTGTGTCTTCTCCGCTCTCTCTCTCAAAAATAAATAAACGTTAATAAAATTTTAAAAAAATGTTCTGCACATTTCCTTTTCAGCACCATCTCCTGCAGGCAGTTTCGATATGTATATTCTTTTCTATAAAGATAGAACAATTAATGAAAGGTGAGGAGGGAGGCATTTTTCTCTATTCAGAAACTTCTCTCTCTTTGTCAAGATGTCAGCATCTTCTGTTTGAGAAGTGCTGATCCAACCATAATTTCTATTTTTTAAAAGAAGATGCCATTGATCTATTGGTAGGTCCATGGAATAAAAGTACTAAATAACTAAAATCAGGACTTTTTTTTTTTTTTTTTTGCTTTCTTTAGACTCACAGAGCTAGAATCTTATTTGAAACCATTTTGAGAATATAGCTCCACGTTTTGTGTCTATTCACAGTGTCTCTTATTGGAAAGTTGCACAAACATATTAAAAATTACCCCAATCTACAAACAAAATAAATGAATGTTCTATTACATTTGTAGGGATAGTCTTTATAGCTTTAGGAATATGGGTTCTCTTTTATTTTGGGAATCCAAGGAGACAGAAAGTGGTTGCTTTCAAAAAATTTCAGACCAGGAAAAAAATGCATAACCTTTTTCTCTCATTTTGCAGCATTCTATAAGATTAGAAAATGTAGATAATCTTCAGGATACATCTTCTATGGCTCCCTGGTGTATGGGCACAGATGTTGCAACATTAAGTTTTGAAGTTAGCTCTACCAAAATATGGGTTTTGAAAAGAAGAGAAAATATTCAGCAGAAGTTCATGCTGATAAAATTATACAATAGCACAATGGACATATCCCTGGGAGATCTGAAATACAAAAATTTCAACGGGCATCAAGTGAGGTTTCACATATGGCAGCTTTTCTCTGAGAGCTTCATTGCCTCTTTCTAAATGAGCCCAGTTTTATGCTTCCCCAGCAGGGTCTGCAGCACATATGAAATCCAGTAAAATAACCCCATTTAGGCTGATAACCCTAATAGGAAAGTAATATTATAGGAGATCTCCTCTAAACAGGATCTCATGTTTTAGCATAAAGTAGAAAGCCACCATTAAAACATGTTTCTGAACATGTTTATTTCTAGTTGAATTGAGAAATATTTGACATAAAATCTTAACTATATCATATTGCTGTCATTATTAAAACACGTAATTTTCATTTGTGATTTACTATGAATATAGTGGACTTTTTCTTCAAGTGTTGCATGGAAGGCATACATCCTAATGATTTTTCTTATATCAACTGATAAGTATTTTCTGAAATAGTAATTATTTATTCTCCTAAGGTTGATCAAACTGTTAATAGAGACTTCAGATCTATAGTTGGACTAAGACCTCCTTGGGAAAAGATGGATGTAGACAGGCATAGAAGCAGAAAGTGAAGTAGAAGCCAGCAACAAGTCTAAAATATCATGTTCTCAGGCTTATGTTTTGGCCTCTATTAGGGCTGTGTAACAAAGTGTATGCAAATCCATGGCTTCTGGCTCTGGCTGTGTGGTACCTTTAATGTCTCTGAATCCCAGTTTCCAGGGTCATACAATGAGGGGCATGAACTCAATAATGTAAGTATGAGGTTCCCCGATATCACAAATTTTCTCAGAAGGCCAAAGAACTGCATTCTTGATAAAACGAGGTAAGGAGGGCAACATGGGACCCAGTGGTCATCAATACCTAGAGAAGGCCGTAATTATGGGTTTAAAAATGCAGAAATGCCCTGGATCAGACAATAAGATCAGCCAAATCAACCATATTTTATTTCAGGACTTAACTAATAATTGGACTGCTAATTATTCCCAGAAGATATTTTAAATGGGGAAAAAATGCCTTTCGGCTCAAATTAAGTTTCCACACAAATTCTACTCAGAACGAGGCTGGATTTCCATCACCATCTTTCTTACCCATGCGGGAAGCATCCTTTCTTGTAGCTCCTCTGGCCACTGTTTCATCTTTAGGTGAACACATAGTTAGTGAACCACTTTCTTTTATGCTCCTACCAGTCAAATTCAATCGGGATTCATTTTTGTCTATAAAGCACCACTACACAGCCCTTGGTGTTTTCCACTATTTATGGGATTCTTGCATGGCTGACAGAGCCTTTTCCTCTCTGCTTGACAAGCAGCCTCGACACCGACAATGCAGCAACAGACAGCATCTGTGGCATCCAGGCTTTCATACTCCAGCCTGTGTTCTTTGCTCTAGAGAATCAGAGTTCGGGTATAAGTTGATTCACACAAAATATTATATGAGCTTGCACCTAGAGTAATTACTTTCCTGGAACTTTATATTTTCAGAAAGTCTTTTTATCTCATCTTTTCAAATGAAGTCAACTTTAATAATGCTGTGTGTTTTACATTAACAGCGCTACAGTTTAGTTTGGGGGGGGGGGTTCATGTTCCAATAGTTTCTTCTGTTATTGGTCTGCTTTCCTCATCATATTTTGTAGCTGGAATTTGTGAACCAAATTTTGTTTTAGAATATAAGATAAATTCATAATGCTGATCACTGTACAGGTCTTAGGAATATTTTGAAGTGTTTAATGAAATCCCTTGTATTGGGTAAATATATTGAACATAAAAGTTGTAACTTTTTAAGCTTAATTATTTAGGTTTTCTGCATATCTGTCTGTATGCAACATACACATATAGAACCAGTTCATTCAAATTACACTGTATAAGAGGTAAAGACACATGACTCTTTAAAATTCATTTCTAGAATGCTAATCTTCTTCATGTTTCTCCTGCAAATAAAAAATTAAAGTTAACAAATAAAAAGAATGAATACTATATTCAGGTCTACAATAATAATTTTGGTTTCCATACTGCATATCTGTATGTGTGCAAATTTATATTCAACATCTCCTCAATAAGAAAGTATGTATCATGCCTCCTGAATAATAATAATATTATAATATTATTGGCCAAAATTTAGCCTTTTGGCCAAATCCTCTAGCTAGCTTGGATCAGCTTGTCTTTCAAGATTGGGAAAAATTTAGCCTGAACTTCCATTCCACATGTAAGGGGGAGGGGAGGAAGTACTAGAATTAAGGACATGTGTAGACTTAAGTGAACATCAGGATCAAAACTTATCATCTCTATCTGGGGAGTTTTCAGAGATCATCTCTTCTAATAAATCTCCAGCATCCAGCTTTGTTCCTGGATCCACTTTGTCTTTTTTTTATTTTCTCCCCTCCCTAACTCCCCAATTTCATTTACAATTTGACTTTGTACCAAGCCTAGATTGCCTTGTCTTGCCCTGAGGCATATGGCAATGTGGCTTATCAGAGTAATTTGCAAAGATGAAACAGACCTCTCCCTTAAGTAGAATTCTGTCTCCAGGTGTGGAACTTTTTATTCCTCTCTGTTCCATTAGAGTTCTGCAGCTCTCTGTGCACAGCATAACTTCAATCTTATCACATCTAATGAAAAGATTTGTTCCTGCATCTAACCATAATATTATTTTGCATATATCCTTAAATATTCCAGACAATTAGTTTTCTCTAAAAATAGTGAGTACATTGTTAACATTGGGTGACATGTTCATTATATTTGCCTTCTTCTCCAAGATATTAAATAATGTGAAATTATAGTTTTCAGAAAGATACAATCATGTAAAAGATTTTCTTTAAATCATGAATTAATGAGGGAACTAGTAAGATATAAAACTGATTTAAAAGAGAATTTTAGATGTATATATCTCCATAATATACATACAATCAGGAGTACTGAATATAGCCATGCATACACACTTACACACATAACTCAAGGGTCCTGAAATTTGAAAGACAAGTTAATTTTGTGTAGGGCAAGAAAACATATTCCTTCTTCTCCACCAAACCAAATGCATTTGCACTTCTGTAAACAAGTCTCTTCTTCGTCACTACAAGTTTTCTACAAGTTAACTTATTTTTTTTTTTAATTTTTTAAATGTTTATTTATTATTGAGGGAGAGACAGAGAGTGAGCAGGGGAGGGGCAGAGAGAGACGGAGATGCAGAATCCAAAGCAGACTCCAGGCTCTGAGCTGTCAGCACAGAGCCCGACGCAGGTCTCGAATTCCCGAACCCTCGAGATCATGACCTGAGCCAAAGTCAGAAGCTTAACTGGCTGAGCCACCCAGGCGCCCCTCTACAAGTTAACTTCTCTCTGTACTGATAAAATAGTCTAGTTGATAGAAAGTTTGTCAAAGGAATAACACACATAGAATCAGTCCCAGAGAGGGTGTTGTACAATACCCAGGAGGGGGTATTCTTCCACAGGAGGTACTTCCTCAGGAGGTGTGGTACTTCCACAGGAGGGCCACACTCTCTTTTGCCCATTATCAAGTCTTAGACAATCTTTCCTGACAGTATATGAAGGTAAAACTGCCATCTTTACCCTTTTTCCCATTTCACTGAATTCATCAGTGTTGGTTATCTGATATGTTTAACAGATAGTCACAAAATGCCAGGGCAGTATTGGGGTAAGGCAGCAACTTCTCATTATGTCTCTGAGATTTCGTTTACTTGCTATCATTTTGTGCCAAGGGCTACTGTAAATGGACATATGCTGTGGATGTAAATATACTTCTAAGATGCCACAATTTATGATGCATCATTATTTTACATATCATTAAGAAATTTTTTAAAAATCTTGCCAATTAAAGTAAGAAATGTTGTCATCATTTAGACTTTGTATTTTGCAACTATTGAAATAATTTTATAGTTACAGCTATTAAAATAACTACACACAGAGTTTATCATAAATAACTTTGGAGAATACATAAAGGGAAATGTATTAAATAAATTAGTTAAGGTATTGCTAAAATTTCACCAGATACAGGGTCTACTTCTGAATCAATCTCAATCAGAGTTATCAATATCTGTGTTGTTTCACACATACTCTGCTGTATGGTGTTAAACATGTGGATGATTCAGACTTAAAGAGAATCCAGAAAGAAATTAAAAGGCACTGTGATATTATCATTAAGGTAGAGCTACCTTACTTTTTTGCTTCTACGTAGAGACAATTGCTAAACACTTATGATTTACTACCTCCTCAGTTCCTTCCCTATTTCACTATTATTTCCAAGGGTTTCCCTCTAAGCCATCCAAACCCATTCTGCAAGTTTTGGTACTTCTGTTTTTGGTGTTAGTGCCTATATAGGATCAGTGAATTTCATCACAATGTTCTAGCCAACAAAAATTTTACAATTCTCTATTTCATAGATGTTATGATATGAAAACAGTGCAACTTAGTATTATGAAATGTAATTATTTCCCAGTGCAAACAACACAGTCTAGGTAAGGAAAACTTAATTATTGGTGATATAATCAAGTAAAGTTATTTTTTGCTGCTAACTCAGAAATCTGACTGGCGGTAGAATCCTTGTAAGCACATTCGTACGCTGTTTCCTATTGCATATCATATAACTGAGAGTGATAAATTGTTCCATTCATTCAACAAATACTTATTAAGCACCTAATGTTGATGTATACAGTCAATAGGGAACATATATGTATTACATTTATTGCACTCTGCTGGACTTTGGAATAGGATTCATGCGGAATAGTGAAAAAAAGCATAGGAAATATGAGTTACTTATATAAACATAAGCAAATTATGTATTATGTATTTTAGTTATATACAGTATAAACAAATTTTTTTATATATATATCTATGTTGCTTATTTTATGTGTTCATATGTGCTGATTATATATATTACTTATGACTATATATTAGACACCTTAGTTATATATAACATATAACACTGACTAGCTTTAACCACGAGTAAGCTGTGTAAGCCTCCTGGAGCCTTAGTTTCCTCTTTAGTGAGAGATGTAGCTGTCCTCATGCCTCTTGGAGTTGCTGAAAAGATGAAATGAAACTATCTTTGAGGAATAATCTGTGGCCTCTAGCAACAACCCATCGGCCAAATCTGGCCTGCTGCCTCTTTTTGTATGGCTTATGAACTAGAAATGGTTTTCACACTTTTAAGTGGTGGGGGGAGCAATGAGCAATAATTTTTGTGACATGAAAATTATATTAAATTCAAATTTCAGTGTGCACAAATAGAATTGTATTAAAACCTGCAAAGACTGAAACATTTATATCTGGCCCTTTACAGAAAAAAAATTTGCTGACTCCTAGTCTATAGCATCTATGTGAAGATAGCCCAAATTACCTTGAAGGTGAAACTATTCATTATCATGCAGGAACTCCTAAGTTACAAAGTCTTTATCAATACACAGACACATGTGCATGTATGTTTCGTTAGTACTGTGAGCACAGGTTTATTCCCACAATGCCTTGCCCAGCTGTAGGCACAACATCTGCCCTGTCCACACCCCTTCCCAAACTGGGGAACTGGGAGAAAATGGCTCCCTTTGATGTTAGCATCCACTAGAGGCAACCCAAAACAGTGTGGCTTGGGTCTCAAGCATTTCACAATTTGGATGGCGAGAAGGAATACTCCAAAGCCTTGGTTCTTTCTCTCTTAGAATGAAAACTTAAGTTTCCTATAAAACATTTTTTTTGCCACTATTTAAAAGAAGAGTCTACCTATTTTTCAGTGAACTGATCTTTACTTTCTCTGAGTAGACTACAAGTGAGACCTTCGTTAAGACCGTGAAGTAAACAGCCTAACACAACCATTTTTACGGAAAGACCATTAGGTGACAGAACTCACAAATGCAGGTCCAGTCTGTAAAATGAGTGGGGTGCATAGTTAGAGATCGTAATAATATGAATATGGAAATATGTTCGTTTATACATTTTGTTGTAAAGACCAAACTATTGTCATCCCAAATTTTAACATATAGGCTTAAACTCAGATATTAGTTGGAACATCTACTTTTAAAGACCACAGAAGCTCAACATCTATTTGCATAAAAGATTTTTTTAAAGTAACAGTCACAAAATATATTGGATAAAATATTTACTGTACTTTGCCCATTTCACTTGACTCAGATGAAGGAGCTTCTAGACCCTGTTGATTATACAAAAGGTATATCCATTCTGATTTGGATTTCAAATCTAAGTGCTACTTTTCTCTCCGTTTTAGAAGGAAACTCAATTTCTTTTTATTACTTGTTATACATCAGGTGCCTTCATTTCAGCACAGTATGTAAAGAGCAGGTGGTATAAGGAGTACTTTGAATGTTAATTATTTTTTTCATTTATTTCACTGTGAGGATTTACCTTTCAATGTGTTTTTATAATCAGGATGGAAACAATTAGGGAGCTTGCTGCTTGAATGTTTCACTACATTTATTTTATGACATCTGTTGCAATGATTAAAAAAAGAAAAGATAAGAAAAGAAAAGAAAAGAAAAAGGGAGGTAAACATTTTAACAATAGTGAGGGGTTTGGGTTGATTGTACGTGATAGCTTTATTTCATTGTGAATCTTCAAAGGAAGTGTAGTGATAAATCAGTCATGTTTCTAACCAGTAAATACCATCTCATTGTTAGAGCTTACATTTTTGACATAGAAGCATGTCTGTTCATGTTTCAGAGATGTCATAGTTTATTAGTCTTGGATTTTAATTGAAACCAATAGAAAAAAGCTACAGAGAAATAGGAAGGAAAGGGGAAAAAAAGTGGAAATTTCTTTTTAATGACATATTTCAAAGGAGAATGTTCTTTTTCCATTTATCATATTCAGTTCATTCCTCAAATATATGCAAAATTACTTCACCTGTCATTCATTTTCATATACTTTTGAGCATAGTTCATGAAATAATAATATTTGGTATCAGGAGAGGTATGGCTCATAATATATTAAGATATGGACATATAATTTCAATGTAAGGGAATACTTTTCAAAATGAATATAGTCATTTCATAGTGTGCTACATTACTCTTGTTTTTCCTGTTAGCAAATATTATAGACAGGCCTATGCAACCAGAAAATAAAACTTGCATAAAATCCAATAATTATATATAATTAAATAGGATAAGTAATAGCCAGGATAAATATAGATATAGTATGTGTGTGTAAGTCTTTGGGAGAGGTGGGGGAGAACATGTGCCTGAGAACCACACTGTGGTTTTGAAGATGGATAAAGGAGAGGGGACATGAGCAGCCTCTAGAAACCAAAATATGTAAGGAAATGGATTCTTCCCCAGAGCCTCCAAAATGAAGGTAACTCTGCAGACACCTTGAATTTAGTCCCATAAGACCCATTTCAGACTTCTGACCTCTAGGGCTGTAAGAAAATAAATTTATGTTATGGTAAGAACTAAGCCTATGTTAATTCATTACAACAGCAATAGGAAATGAATACAATACCTCTCAACATGGTTTCTTCAAACCATGTTGAAAATCCAGGCTTGTCTTAATAGATCCCCAGAGGAAGGAAAGGCTCCAATATCTTTCCATGTTCCAGTTGGGAATTACCATGAAGTTGTTCCTGCTTCTATAATCTATGCTAAATTAGGCAGCATTTTTATTATTGTGACCCATCCCTTCTTAATGTCAGTCTCCGGTGGTTGCACAACTGAGATTTAATTCAGGTAAATCTAATTACCCTGGCCCCAGTAAGTGGAAATGGAATAGTTATGCGTCTCTAGGAGATTAGAAGAAAAGGATTTAAAGGCATTAGGGAAATGGAGAAAAGGAGGAGGGGGAGGAAGAAAAAATGAAAGAGAAGGAAAGGAGGGAGAGAAGGAAGAAAGGATAGAAGGATGAAAAAGAACTGATTTCTAGTTTCTGGTCTGGGAAAAATAATAAAGTAAATATCTAACCAATACTTTTTGGAAATGGAAGGCATAAAATTCATGCCCAATAAACTTTCCAATTTGGCTGTCTCTGACTAATACTGCAAAATGAGAACAGAAAACTTTTTGACCCTAATAGTTTTCTAATAGTTAAAGGCAAAACTGACCACAAACATGGTTGGTATATTATCCTAGCACAGTGGCTCTCAAATTTATGTGTGTATAGGCATTAGAGTGTTTGTGATTTCTGGACCCTATCCCCTAGAGATTCTGATATAGTAGGGCTTAGTGGGCTTGGGAATCTGCACATTTTTTTAAACGTTTATTCTTTTTTTTTTTTTTCTGATATACAGAGAGAAAGTGTGCGAGCACATGTGTCCATGAGTGGGGGAAGGGCAGAGAGAGGAGAGAATCCCAAGCAGGCTCTGTGCTGTCAGTACAGAGCCCAACACGGTGATCTTACAGACCGTGAGATCAATGACCTGAGCCAAAATCAGGACTCAGATGCTTAATTGGCCCAGCCACCCAGGTGCTGTGGGAATTTGCCCTTCTATCAAGCTCCTAGTTGATGGTGATGCCACCAGTCTGTGGGCCACACTTTGGATGGCACTTCTAGTCTAGTATTTTGCATCCAAATTTAGACCATTCTTTTTGAAAATCCCCTTATACCTTTCCCCCTGCCTTAATTTCATTGGAGGGTGGAGTGTTTAAACATGGCAACAATGACAGATACATAGACAGATGATAGAAAGCATATCCCTTCTCGGTAGATCCAAATCACCTGGATGCCTTGTTAAAAAAAGATGGATTCCTGGGCTCTATGCCTTGAATTCCTGATTCAGTAGGTTGGGGCTAGTGGGCAAGTGAGAGCTTGCATATTTAAGCTCCCAGGTTGATGCCCATGCCCCTGGTCCAGGGAACACACTTTGAGAACCACTGGCAAAGCCCTTATTTACTATCCACACCAGCTGACTCCCATCAGGCACCATGGGAGGAGGTAATCAATTTTAATATTGTCATGGACCACCAGGATCAGCGGCTGGGATACCAGACATTAGGATACTCGTGAATGTAAGGTAAGATTGGGAACCTCTTCCCAAATGGAGCCCCAGTATGTCTGAAATCAGCTGCTGCTCTTCCCTGTAAGCCTCTCCTCCCATATGTGCCCTCCTGTGGTCAGTGGTGCAGTGTGTCCCTCTCACAGTGTCTAGGAGGCAAGATGGAGGAGAAACACGTGCTACGTGCCTAGGTTAGGAAGATGCAGAAGAGGAGTGTGTCCGTTGGAAAATCGACCCAGTCTACTCCAGGAGCATCCTGAGTATGCCTTTGAGTTGCGTACCTGAAAAAATGTGTTTCTTGTTTTTGATGAGAAGGAAATAACGAAGGAAACAAACATTTTCCTGTTGTTTTAGTAGTTTCACCCATGTTCCGACACAGAGGCAAGACAAAGTAACAGGAAAGAAAATGCCATTCCTTCTGCAAAGGTTGAAAACAAGAACAAACATAGGATTTAGGACATAACTGCTACCCAACTTCCAGGAGTTACCTACACAAAGTAAAAATAAACTCTGATTTAGCAGTCCCCTATCTGATTTAATTTGTCTTCCAAAACCTAACATTTTCTCAGCTGCATTTGAGGGGATGAGTTATTTTTAAAAAAACAAAAAAGGAGAAACCGAACAGGGCTTTTAGAGTGATGCACATAAGCTGTTTGCCATATTGAATCAACACCTGGGGCATTGATGTGAAAGCCAAACGCAGGCTATTCACCTGGATTGCCAAGTATAACAGAAGCAACTGTCTGGTTGATGCTGTCAGACGGGACGTGCCTTGCGAGGGCTCCATCTGAAGCTGCCTTGAGGACCACGGATAACCTGAAAAGAGGTTGCTCTGAAACGTAATTCCAGTTTAGGAGCAGATCTTTCTCTCCTTTCCATAAACTACCTGTGATTTCTAATTAGAAATGCGCTTCTTAACCAAGCTGACCTCATTCCTTTTTCTCCCTTAAATGAGTGTCCCTTTTTTGGTGTCGATGTTTGACTTTGCTTATTCGCTAAACACTGTTGTTGCCTAGTCCTCTAAGCTTGTCAGGCCTGCCTTTCCCAACATTCCAAGCAGTAATAGTCTCATTGACCCAGTAATTAAAGAAATCCTGTACCTTTCCACTCTGGCTGGCTGCCCTCTTTCTTCTTCACTATTGTTCCTTTAGTAACACCACCAGCAGATGGTTAGAGATTTTTCACCCTTTCAAAAGCTTTATATTTTTCCCATCTCATCAAGCATATCTCAGCCAAATGTAATTAGCTTAAGGCTTTTGAGCCCTCACGGGAGATCAGTAAAAAACCCAACCAATTTCAATAAAGAGCTTGAAAAGAGGATACTGGAAGGCCGTGCAAAACCACAGGAGAGCAGCTATTATTTAGAGGCAGGGATCTGTCTCTTCCTCCCTTCCCCCTTTTGGCATTTTAAATTCTCAGAATATTCATGAGGCCTCCAGGGCTTTGGAGATCTGTTTGGACCATTATTGGGTAGGTGGGATATTTAAGCTCTCTTCAGCAAGGTCAGTGTTTGGTTCCTTTTAATTGATTTCAATCAAGGGACCTTTTTGGGTAGCCCTGAGTTACTCCCAAATGGCAAACAGTTTGTTTGCTAAATCTCTTAGTCTTTTCATTCCTCTTTTTTTTTTTTTTTTTTTCATCCTTTAGTTGTTGGAAACTAGCTGGTAAGCCTTCTTTGTAGTTCTGAGCATTTGATACGAAGGCTAAATTAATTAACCTCAATACAGATTTGTCCCTGCCTCTGAGTGGTGGTGAACCCCCTTTCTTTCTGAATAGCCACATGTCCTGCAGAGCTGATCCCAAAACCAGAGCCCTTTTCCCCACACTTAGGAGAAGGCAAGTTTTTGAGACCAACTTAAGCTCTATTTTTATTGAAATGGAGTGAAGTAGCGCTTAAGTATGTGAAGCATAGATTTTTTTCATGGGATGTGGGGAGAGAGACATGGGCTCCCCCTTGAATTATGCGATGTGTGCTTTCCCCAACTCAACAGGGAGCACTCAACAGGGAGGCTCCAGGTCTCAGGTGTTGGGTAGTCAGATGATTGTGTTCTCCTGTCAGTTTCTCATTACTAAGAGTTGGGTGAAAGGGGAATTGTTCTTTGTAACTGCACTACTCCCAGCCTTTTCAGATAAGGGGAATCAATGCCAGCGCTTGATTAAAATGACTTTTTTTTTTTTTGTCTCAAGTGAACTAATCAGTTTCTTTGTGGATAGTGAGGCGCAGATACGGATATACACCTATGATGAAGATTGTCATATACTGATATGCGCCGATTCGAAAGACCCCCCGAAAACAAACCACCAGAGTCCAGAGCCAAAGCCAAGCGGCAAGGGTCGTTTATTGCAGGTTCGAACCCGGTCCTCCGCGCACTCGTTGCCAGTGACGCTAAGAGGCCCCGAGCGAGGATCTTACAGCTTCCTTTATAGACAGGCACAAACAAGTTAGGGATTTTTCGAGGTTGCAGAGCTGTTATTGGTTGACATTTAAATTTGAACACTCAGCAGAACTTGATTGGTTCCTGCCTTTAGGTCAGACCACAACCGGGCACGCCCTGGCTGGTTTCGGGAATGGCAGGGGGGTGGGTGGGGGAGGTCTTTTCTTTGCAGTTGTGAGTACACCTGGTAATTTTTCTCTTAGTCTCTCAATACATGCCACACTTCAGAGGACAGTGTAAGGGTGATTTAGGGGCAAATTCCTTTGAGAACTTGGGAAGTGTGTTCTGAGCAGTGTTATGCCATGGCATAGGCTTGGGAAGCAGTCACTAAACATGAATTAACAGCGTCATCTCCAAAATACAACATAATGTTTGAGTTGCAAATTGATTTACAAAAAGATATAAGCAGGGTGGAAGTTTTCTATAGGCAGGACAAATAAGAACTTTGTCTTTAACAGGTGCTTTTCATAAATGTTAGTTTTACATTGAAGAATGAAAACTTAATTACAGTAAAGCTGCACTATCGTTGCTTAGACTACAGCAGGCCCAAAGAAACCAGACTATCTCAGGCAGGGGGACAGTTCTGGATCACAAAACTAGTTGTGTTGGTGCAGAATGAATAAGGGAGAGAGAAAAGGAAGGGATGCCTGGGTGGCTCAGTTGGTTAAGTCTCTGACTCTTGATTTCGGTGCAGATCATGATCTCCAGGTTCTTGAGTTTGAGCCCTATGTTGGTCTCTTCACTGACAGTGCAGGGCCTGCTTAGGATTCTCCCTCTCCCTCTCTGTCTGCCCCTTCCCCACTCATACTCACGGTCTCTCTGTCTGTCTCTCTCTTATTTTAAAGTAAAATAAATAAACTTTAAAAAAAGAAAAAGAGAGAGAAGCAAAAGAAATTGCTCACAAGACCATCAGTTAATAACAAAAGAGACAGAGAAGGAAAAGGACCAGTAGCAAACTTGATATCCAAAAAATGTGCAGAAATGATCTTCTACAGAGCTCCTTATACAATAGTTATGCTATTAGCCAGAGTGCCATTGGCAGGATATCTTTGGTTCATTCCATTTTCCAAATAACTGATGTTTAGTCAGAAAACTTTCGGGGCCAATTATCACTATTTTTTAAATTTACAAAATGATGATATCCATCTCCCTTCATTTTGAAGTTATGGAAATTAAGAGTATGAGAGTTAATGCACCTGAACGGGGTCATACATTTAGTTGGTGGAGGCAGACCAATCCGTTGTCCAGATTGTGGCCCAGTATTACTTTTTCCACCCTACCCGTTCCTTTATAAACTGCTCTGAAGTGTTGTTCTTCAAGGACTAGGATACTCAGCGGAGGTGTCTACAGCATTTCAACTTAGCTCCTTTCTGAAATGGTGAAATCACCCTGCTGTAAATCTTGGATTTGGAATCAGTCCTAAAGGTTGCCCAGTTTAGCTTCCTGCTCTGATGCACAAAAGCATTATTCCTTCCCAGCAGATGCTTTCACCTCTACTACAGAGCATACCCAATGGGGAACTTACTACCTTTCATCGCGGTTCCTTCATCCACTGATGATTCTGAGTGTTCAAATATGAACTGGACTTTGCTGTGCCTTCTGCTTCTTCACCCCATTTCTTCCCTGCGTAGGGAACTGAGATGAGCCTGGCCTATATGGTGAGCACCCCTTGACTATTTGAAGGTAGTTTGCAGAGTCACTTTCTGTGTATTTTTTTTTAAACTCCCTTTTTAAATTTTTTTTAATGTTTATTTTTGACAGAGACAGAATGCGAGTGGGTTAGGGGCAGAGAGAGAGGGAGACACAGAACCAGAAGCAGGCTCCAGGCTCTGAGCTGTCAGTACAGAGCCTGACGCAGGGCTCAAATTCATGAGCTGTGAGATCATGACCTGAGCCGAAGTCGGACGCTCAACCGACTGAGCCACCCAGACGCCCCTCTGTGTCTTCTTGTTAGCCACTTAATTCATTCCTTCCTTATTTATTCCAAATACCCTTCATATCACAAGGTTTTCAAACCCTTCCTCATTTTGGCGGTGTACTTCTGAGGAAGTTAAATGTGCCAACTTCTCTCTCAAAACATGGACACAGAATTGCACACAATGATCCAGATCTTCACTTGTCAAATTAAAGACTAAAAGAAATTGCTACAAGCCCTGCAAACTCTGTATACGAACGTCTCCCTTTGTGGGATGTTAAAGAATCTGAGTAGTAGTGAGACCAGCAGCCAGTCTGCAGAGGCTTGCAGACTATGCAGGTTCAAAGGCAGGCTCTTCTCTAATGATGCACGAACAAGCTATTTACCCCTGGACTTGGTTTCCCCATCTGTAAATGGGGATAATGGTAGAGGAGTGTTTATAAGGTTCATGTGGCTTAATATGTGTAAAGTTCTAGCAATACCGCCAGGCACGTAGTAAACTCTTAATATTAGTGTGATTGTTCTGAGCAGAAGCCCATACTCCAAACTAAAGAAAACCCTCACATTTAAAAAAAAAATTTTTTAACATTTATTCATTTTTGAGAGTGAGAGAGAGCAGGACGGGGGGAGGGGCAGAGAGAGAGAGAGACACAGAATCTAAGCAGGCTCCAGGCTCTGAGCTGTCAGCACAAAGCCTGACGTGGGACTTAAACTCATGGACAGCGAGATTATGACCTGAGCTGAAGTCAGACGCTTAACCGACCGAGCCACCCAGGTGCCCCCAAAAATCCTCACATTTTTATGATGAGCAGAGAGAAACCTAAGAACTATCAGAACACTGAATCAAATGTTACCTCTGCTTTATGATTACTGGGCTAATCTACTCCCTTAGTCCTGACAAGCACAACGTGGGACCACAAGGGTGCCCTGAGAGCCATCTAGGTACTTTGATCCTACAAAAATGCCCCAGCTAGAAGTCCAGCAATTTCCCTTTAGCTGCCAATGTCTTTGATAGTAAGAGACCTCATTAAAGGGATGCAGCTGGTCAAGAAAAACACGTGGAAGCCTTTGGCTTCTGGTAGATGTGCTGTGTCATGAGAATGCATCTGTCACAGCTGGTTCTGTCCCCATGCAGAAGTGACAGGGCCATGCAAACATCTCTAAAGCCTGACCAAAATGGGCCTGCAAACTGAAGGAATAAAACATTCATGAAGGTGGATCTGTGCATGCCCACTGACGTTATTTTTAAGCAATTGGGCACAAAGTGTAAATGCTGCAGCATATATAACATGACTGTCACAATCATAGTTGACATTTGTATAGAAATGGCAAAACAGGGACCCAGGAGCCCAGAAACAGCCCTCCCTCAGCTAGGAGATTTAAAGTTGTAGGACTTATCATTAATTCCATTCTCTTACTTAAGTTTCTTATTATGGGGCTTTATATTTACTAGAACTTCTTTTAACTGTTGCTATTGGATCAAAGTCTATTACAAAGCAGGAGACAGAAAGAACACGTCCTACCTTGTTCAGTTTCATTTCTTCCAGGCCCATCCCATAAAGAAACTCAAAATCCCCAAAAGAGCCATATTCTCAGGGAGAAGTAGATCGAGGACAAACAAAAATTTGAATTCTGGCAAATCGGAAACTACAAGGGATTGCTGCAGAAGACAGTGGTAGCTCTCTTTAACCCTTCTGTAGAGGTCATCCCTGGTGGGTTCGATCTTAGACTACAATGGAATAAGTCTAATATTTCTCTCTACTGGACTTGATTTCAAATGCCAGGGTTGAGGTTCTTGCTTTATATATAAGCTACATTATCACTGGTGGCTTAATTATTCCTAGGATTATTAATGATTATGAAAATCTCACCTTAAAAAATGCCAAGAGAAAGAGAACCAGATGTGGGTCCTAGTGCATTGGGGTCACCCAGGCAGCATCACACAGCCTAACTGAAGAGAGCTGACCTTCAAAGACCCTTCTCTGCAGGGCTCTCACAGGACCAGCATCTTGTGACATTTTGTGCTGGGTACAGAATCCCACAGGCACTCACTTCTTATCTCAGCGTATGCCAGTGATCACAGCCACAAAGACCAGGGGACAGAATATAAAAGAATAGCGCTTTGTCTTCTTACCATTTTATCTTATTTTCCCTCTAGAATTTATATTTTGTACCAACCATTTCATAACAATAAAGGCAGTTCTAGAGAATGGGAAAAAATAGCACTATGATATCCAGTATTATTATATCAAACTGCTTTGGGCTTTACCCTCTTTAAAGTGTGTTCATGTATTCAGCTACAAGGAAGTTTCTAAAAGTCCTCATGGACAGCTCATTTCCTTATCTCCCAAGTGTGCTGCTCCTGAGTCATGGTCCTTGGGGTTTTTGAGAACTTAGGGTATGAGAACCATGTTGGGAGATTTAGCATCTCCTCCATCCCTCGTGGGGAATAGACTAGAAATGCCTGGCAATCACCCCCCTCCCCAGTCACATTTTGGGCCCCATTTGGATTCTGACAAATCAGTAACTGGAATAAAAGCAGCCTGATGAGGGAACCCAGACTTGGGAAGCCAGAGACAGGGGTGGTACCATCTCAACACACAATTTTATATGGTCTTATCAAAACCAAAACTTTCTCCTCAAATGGCATTCTCTTTTCATAATCAAGCCAGTCCTTTTCAAATGGCATAAGTGCATTTTCAACATTCCACAGGCATGAGGAAAAGCTTCCCCCAAACAAACTAAACCCATTAATCTCAGGACTTCGAGTATCTTACCCTAAGAGGGAATGGTTTGGGTCACTTGTGTTAGGGCATTGGTGGTAGGGCAGAAATATTTGGTGTCATTGGAAGCACTGTGAACTGGGAATCTGAAGAAATGTGTCCTGATCCACATTTTGGCAGTCTGATTCCTACTGAACAATGGGGTAGGAGACCAAATCCTCAGGATGCGACACTCGCTTGTGAAAGTCCTGTCAGTGTTCACTGACAGGCTAAAATGGCACCAGCTGCATGTTGTCAGAGTTTGTGAGGCCAAAACAATAACTACTATGTTACAATGAGCCAGTTAACCCTACCCTTTGGCTGAAACTGGCTTCTGCCTGATATCTCTGAGATAGACGGAAAGTCCTAATTGTCCAAACTTGAAGTCATCCGTTGAAATACCAGCAGATTCTAGTGGTTCCAGGTAGTGCAAATTGTTAGGTGATCCAGAGTGTTAGTCTAGGTCTCCTTAGGACCTATTTGGGATTTATTTGGGAAATACAAGGTATTTCTTAGGGAAAATGCCCATGTGAGAGAAAAGGAGGAGGGGGTTGGTAAAGGCTAGGAGAGCCATCAGATGATGGCAAGTGTAACCTCCAAGTGAAGGACACAGGGAAGGAAGGTTAAGAGGTGTGCAGGGCAAGAAAGTTTTGGCAAAGCACCTGGGAGTCTCTGAGGGAAGTTTAGCCAAGAACAGACCTGCCTCAGTTCCCCTCAGTCACTGCTGGGAGCAACCTGTGAGAACCAGCCTCAGAACAAACACAGTGATGGATTCCAGAGCCCAGCAGGTGGGGCCCCCGGTTGATTATGCTGTCTATAATTGGAGGTCTGCAAGGCACATTCTCATGGCTGCCATACAGAGTCCTGGAAACTTGGGTAAGCATCCAATAAATGACTCTACTTTTTAAGCACACAATGTGGGTGTGCAACTAATTCTCAGAAACAGGCCCATTTTTCTAAGTTGCTTACAAAATAAATGAATCAACATTTAGACATGTAAAGTAAGTGAAATTTCTTTCAAAACAATTGCTTTGGGAAGTTGTGTACTGTTATGGAGAGCTCTGAAGTCAATCCTAACTGTGGTCACATCTGAAAGTATACTCAGGACTCACCTTCCCTACCCCACTCTGAATATGCATGTGGCAAGGAAAACAAGACCAAGGTTTTGCAGAGGATTCCTCTGTGAGAAGATCCCAAGGGGAACCCTGCAGGCCAAGCTCACCCTGCAATGGATATGAAGAACCAAAGGTCAGAAGATTTCTGTAACAACATATCAATATTTGTACCCCCTTTTTTCCTTCTCTTCCTTATGCACCACGTAGAATGTGGGGAGCATGTGTTCCCTGTTCTCAGACCCAGATTTCCCAAAGTAGTTCTCAGTTTTGAGGAGTTAAGTTCTCTGCATGCTCTGTCACTCTAAAATGGTGCTGGTGTGTATGAAGCACAAAATGGTGGTGGAAACACCAGCCCAATTCAATGCCTCTATAGGTATGTATCACTTTATTTATATTCTGATGAGCAGCAAGTATTTTGATGCCAATGATTCCTCCCCTTTTTGGGATCAGAACAACAGAATGACTAGCTCTCTATATGATCATTGTTTTGGTACCTCATTCTAGAACATGCTCTTAACATGCCAAGTAAGCTTTGATCATCAAAGATCTGGAGAACACAGTAATGTTCTTAGGTCATCAGGAATGCTTGCAATATGAGACACAAAGTGTGGTGCCTTATGGAAATACTTTTGGGAGTGAAATATACCAGATGATTTGTGTCACCCACATGATTTATCAGCTTTGCATTTTGGAATATGCCATGGATGCCTAGCTGTGTCAAAAGTGTGATAATAGCCAGAGAATATGAAATGGTAAGGGAGTATAAAGACTTCACTGCCATATTATAGCTAATACATTTTCAATTGAATTAGGTTATATGTACATGGACTCAATTAGAACAAATAAAAAAGACTTACAATGCTCAACCACATTTCTCATGTAATTTAAATTTTGGCATTATGGGTTTTCCCCTGCATTGTCAAGTTGAATTCAGTGGGGAACAATAATGTCATTAATGGTTTTCACATGGACAACAATGTACTAAAACTCATCCTGGGGTGCCTGGGTGGCTCAGTTCAGTTAAGCATCTGACTCTTGAGATCGGGTCATGATCTCACAGTTCATGAATTCGAACCCTGCATCGGGCTCCATGCTAGCAGTGCAGAGCCTGCTTGGGATTCTCTCTCCCTCCCTCTTTCTCTGCCTCTCCCTCTCTCTCTCTCCCCGCCCCCTCTCAAAGTAAATTAATCTAAAAAAAACTCATCCCTAATCATTCTTTTGCTCAGAAGTATATTCATGGCTATTATTTCCTTAAACTCAAGTTGCCCTAAGAAGCTCACATGTTACATAAACATTAAACTCAGTTTGCTGGCTTCTATGTTCTACCCATCTCTGGTGATGATAGATGTCAGTAATCTTAGACCATTGGTAGATAGTATGCTTATTGGGTGATGTATTTCAGAAAGTAATGTCCTAAATATTGCAATATTAAACAGAGACTGGGGCTTCAAACTCATAATTTCAGTTTAGTTTAAAACTGAACAGCTTATCAGTTCAAGATTTCAAGGTGAACATACATGTTCTTTCCCATCCCTCCAAAACACCCCATTGGGATAACAGTATAAAAAAAACACAAAGTTGTAGTAAACCCCAACACTGAAGAAATCAGGAGATGGACAATGGATTACAGTAAATTTGCAAATATTAGAAATCAAAAGGAAATATGTTGGAGATGACACGGGGTCTAAAATACACTATAAGAGGAAGTGCCACAGTACAGAAGGAAGTAGATCTTCCATTTTAGAACCTCAGGGTTGGTAGTCAGCAGTAGAGTAACCAGATAATTTATTGTAGGACACTTTTAGAAGTAAAAGGTGATACTAGGACATATGGTCAGTAGGCATCATGGAGTTCAAGACAAAGAAGAAGAGCCAGATATAGGTGGTTAACTATATCTCTTTGGAATAACCAGAGCAGTCAACCTCCTTACCATGGTACCTAAGGGAGCAGGGAGCTCAGTTCTAAAGAAATCAGGAAAATGAAATGAGAATTAGGGTTGTGTGGATGCTACCATTCCTGATTAATGTCCCCTCATTCTAGCAATTGGGGGCCTGACATCTGTCTCCTTGTCATCCTGCCCTAAGGTAGAACCTGCCCATCAACACATACCACTCATTTACATCAGGATTCTTCATTATGGGAGGTGGGGGAGGGAGAGAGACCAATGCCCTTATCAGAGGAACCCGCTATCACCCTGCTTCTTTCATGAATGTGAATGGCAACCTTGAGTCCTCAAACATAATAGGAAATCCAGCACTGTAAATGCAGAAGAGTAAGAGAAAGACTGAAAAACACAGGTAAAAGAAACAGATAATTCAGGATAGTAATTTTGAAAAGAACTATCACAAGAAACAAACAAAAAAAATCACAATAATTTATAATCTCTTGAAGGAAAAAAATCTTCAAAGAGGTTGCAACAATTAGAAAAAGGCAACAATTAGGAGTAAGGAGCGTTTCAATGTAAATGTAAGGAGTGTTTAAAATGTAAAATGAAATTGCCAAAATTAAAAATAAAATCGATATATGAGCTGAAAGATAAAGTTGAGTAAAAAGGCCAAGAAATGGAAAATATGAGAGAAAAGTTGAGGTCTAATTCTCAAAGCAAATTGAAGGAAAGGTCCCAGAACTAAATTATGTGATGAAAAGAGCTCAGGGAGTATCAACTATAAGAACAAAAATGGGCTCACAGAGAAAATGCATCATCATGAAATTTCAAATTGGAAAACTAGCAAACAAACAACAGAATTGAATCTCAGGGAAGATTCTTTTTTATCATAACTCAATATTAGAAGTCAATAGAACACAGCCTGCAAAGTTCTGGGGAAAAAGTGATATTGAATACCTTTCTAATAAGGGTATAGCTGGAATAAATATATTTTAAGATATACAAAGCCTCAAAATGTTTACCTCCAAGTATATTCTTTCTTAAGAAATTACTTGAGAAAGCACACCAACAAAATGAGGAAAAAAACCAAAGTAGAAGAAAACAAGAGATCCAGTAAACATTAGATTCAACCCATTAGAGGGGAGCCTGGGTGGCTCAGTCAGTTAAGTGTCTGACTTTGGCTCAGGTCATGATCTCACAGTTTCTGGGTTTGAGCCCTGCATCGGGTTCCGTGCTGCCAGCTCAGAGCCTGGAGCCCACTTTGGATTTTGCACCTCCCTCTCTCTCTGCCCCTCCCCCTTGTGCTCTGTCTCTGTCTCTATCTCTCTCAAAAATAAACATTAAAAATATTTTATTTTTTTTTAATTTTTTTTAACATTTATTTATTTTTGAGACAGAGAGAGACAGAGCATGAACAGGGGAGGGGCAGAGAGAGAGGGAGACACAGAATCTGAAACAGGCTCCAGGCTCTGAGCTGTCAGCACTGAGCCCGACGTGGGGCTGGAACTCACGAGCCATGAGATCATGACCTGAGCCGAAGTCTGATGCTTCACTGACCCAGCCACCCAGGCGCCCCTTAAAAAAATTTTAGATTCAAGCCAGTAGAGAAACAAAATACCGTAACAACAAAATTTGCTCTAAAATGATGGAAACTATAATGTTTGATGCTACAAACATTCCTTCTGAGTGACTGTAGTGCCATACCATTGGTTCTGTGGTAAAAATCTATGACTGTAGTATACTCCTTGACCTACCTGGAAATAATATTCACATCATTTTGTAAAATGGCCAACAATTTATACTTATTAATTCATAAACCCAAAAGGATAGGTATGATAATCAACACATACAATAGATAATACATTAGATAGATTAGATACATTAGGTAGACAGAATAATCCTTAAAATTCTATCCTATTGTGTAACAAAGCAAATCACATTTTATCCAATAATTTAAAGTATCTTTGGGAATTTAATCCCTTGTATGTATGTTCTCAGTGTTTCGTGTTTTCTCCCCTTTTGCTATCCTCTGGCTTCTCAGGTAATGCGTCTTTGCTACTTCATGACTGAGCACCACCTCCTCTTACCTAACACCAAAATCTATGGTCTGTTCTCTCTAGTCCAGTCCAGGCTTGGTGATTCTCTGATGACACCACCCCTTGACCTCAAATGGCTCTTCAGTGTGAGTGTGACTCCTAGCCTTTCCCCACCCCCTAGTGGTTCGTCTTGTACTTTTCAGCCACTGAAAGGCTGAAGGCCCCACATTTCACAACTCTGGAGGATTCGACCACCATCAGTGCCCCTTGTAAATGTGCCCTAAGTGGCCTGCTCAGCTTCTCATGGAAGAGGGTTGCATGTTCCCCACTGTGGTCAGCATCACCAGCTGCATTCTGGGTACCCTACCTAGAGGACATGTGGGGACTTCTGACGACAGCAAGGCATGAAGAGATTCTGGGGATCTAAATGTAATCTCACTGAGACACCCCCTTTTCTCAGTTTAAGCAGAAAGGTGGAGGGGGAGATCCTCCTAGGACGTATGCTCTTAATACCAAATAAGAAGTGGAGCTAAAGCCCCTCTTCAGATTTTGGCTTCCCCTCAACCTACCTATGTGCGTCCTCCCTCTGGGTCTTTGGCCTTTATCCCACCTTTGAAAAGAAGTGTCAAAAGGGCTAGACTTTACTTTTCCTTTCTGACTAGTACTTCTTCTCAACTTCAACTGTAAATGAGAATTACCTGGGGAGCTTTCAAAAAGCCCAACTCCCATACCATAAGGTAGATCAGTTATATTCGATGATCTTGGAATTGCAGCCAGGCATCGGTATTTTTAAAGCTCCGCAGGTGATTCCAAGGTGTACCCAAAGTTGAGAAACCCTGCTCTACATTCTCCCTCCTTTTTGAGGTGGCACCGGCCTTCCCATTTTCTGGTGGCTAAAATGCCCATTGGCTGCTAGAAAATGTGATATGTAGGAAAGAGGAATAAAGCATAATCAGAGTAATATGTTCAATATATTATCTCATTATAGCCTTTATCATAAAAATGGTATTTCTAAGTTCTAACATTTATAATAAATCACTTTGGTTTATCATGTTTATAGACAGAATATAAATGTTTTTCTTGACCATGAAAGAGCAAATTTGTGATGGAAGATGGGAAGAATAAAGGGAGTAAGGAAAACTAGAAGGAAAGGTTGGAGAACTTGTACACTTCAGGTGCTTAAGTTAAAGATGTCAAAGGTAACCCATAGAAAATCTAGAAAAGAGATCTAAATGTTTAGCTCCAGTATATTCTTCCCAGATCAAAACTGTTTACCTCCAGTATATCCTTCCTAGATCAAAATCTAGGAAGAGAGAGGATAGCATATGCAGTATATCACCATTGGTCATTGCAAGACTGAATAGCTATTGTCTAGGAAAGATAAATAAAAATGGCAGCTCAATTCCATGTTATTTAAAGGTAAGGTGACCACCCAGAGAACTAAAACAAATTATAAAGGTTGTCTGTTACAGGTGGGTCTGGGATAAACAAGAGTTCTGTATTTCTGAAGTTTTCCTTTGTACATACATGTAACAGAAATTACAGATTAAAAAAAAAATAATGAAATTGGGATCCCATACTGTGGTGCATATCAAGGGATGGTTTGGGAGAATATCCCCAGTCAAGGTCGTTTTGTTGATGGCAACTGCAGCCCACCACTGACAAATGCAGAATGCTAGAGCCCGAGCCTTTGCCCACAGCAGTGTTTCATGCCTAAGTGGTGGTGCTCTGATTCTCCATGACTATGTCCTTAAGTTTCAGTTAGCAAATTGCCTGCATCGATGTTACTACATTTATAGTCTTTTAAATCGTGTGCACTCCCAGGGAAGATATAGGGAAAGTAACATTTAGGAAGAATCCACAGTGTGGCATTCCGGTTCACCATCTTGCAGATTCTTCTGAACGTAACTCTAAGTGATGACACTCTATTGGTGCAAGAAAGCTTTAGTGGATGTTTTTGGTCTATGTGTCACGTGCCTTCAGATGTTTAGAGAAATATCTGTTGAGATAGACCATAGGTTCATAGAGCATTGAATTGAATTAGAGGAACTGTGATATCTCATCCTGGCTGTACCTGTCTCCAGCTGGTTCTGCATCCTCAACCACATCACTTAACTTCTGGAGGATCTACCAAATGAGGGCATCTCCTGACTCAAGTTCTAAATCCCCTTCTGACCTTAACACTGCATGTCAAAACTTTCTTCTAGGATGAGAACTGTTAATGTTTGTCTCTGGGCTTTCTTCAAATTTTCTCTACCACCTCTGTTGAGGTTTAAAATATGGGTCTGCCTTTTAAGCAGGTCAGCAACAAACCTTGTCTTCAGATAGATGGGATTAAAAGTCCAGCTCTATCACTTTTTGGCTGGATGACCATGAGCAAGTTTCCTAAATTTTGCACACCTAAGTTTCTCATCCATAAAACAGAGATCAGATGTTCACTACTGTTAGAAAGGTTTGATGCATATACCTTCTAGTCAGAAAAAAATTCTCAATAAATGACACCTTATGCTGAGGAAGAAGATGGCATTAGATTCTATTGCATGTTCCATGAATGGGAAGAGAGGTCGTCACAAAGGAGAAGTTCTGTGTGAGTTTGCGGATAACTAGGTCAGATTTTCCCATTTCCCTCATTTGCAAAGTAACAAGCCTTCTGTTCACACACAGAGTCTGTGTGCTGGGGAAACCCTGATCACCATCTGGGTTCAACAGAAGCCAAGAAAAATAACAGGATAGCAGATTTAATACCCCTGGGCCATGTCCCTTTTCTATCCCTGGTCATTTTCTCTAGCCTAAACATCTGTTGTAGTGTTCAATACACTTGACCTTCTTATGGGACAGGTCTCCCTTAGGCCAGGCAAGAGCCCTGCCCTTTCCTCCCAAGGTATCCATGGTCACCTTTGGAGCTTCTTGACTTGTACACCTGTGTGTGTTAGGGTTAGAGTGCTCTGTAATCCATTAAACCTCATCCTTGGCCGATAGAAAGTTGAGAGAGAGGCAGAAGTGGCAGGAAAAAAGGACTACATCCCAATGGCAGTGATTTTTTTTGCTGCTAGGCATCACTCACTCTTCAGAGTTTCCTGATTTTTAGTATGGTAGCAGTATTCCTTCAATCTCACAAAGGGGATGGTTGTTTGTTTATTTGTTTGTTTGTTTTCTCATTGTTTTGTTATGGTTCTTACCTTATATCTGTATGTTGTTGGGTCTTGAAGACTAAGAAGGAAGAACTTGTCTGTATTTTTAGAAACCTGGTCCTTTGTTTCTACTCAACCATTTTGTCACAAAGTTCCTTACTGACGGTTTAACCACTAAAAATAAGCAGCCAATTTAAATGCAATCGAAATACCACATGTTAAGTATACATCAAGTGGAAACATTACAGCCCTCTTTCTTGAAGTAAAATCCCAAGTTTAATATTAATGCTGTCCACACAGAATTTTCCTCTTTTGTTATCTCTATAGAAAATAAAAAACAGTGGTGACCTGGGAAGTTGGAGGAGACTCCACATCCAATTGCTTATTACTGAACTAACCCAGTCTTAATTCAACTAACTCAGTCTTTACTTATGTTACAGCTCTGTTCATCCACTTTCAAGCCAAAAACAAAAACAAAAACAAGAACCTATGTTGAATGAGCTCATTTAGAGAATTTTCCTGGATAGAAAATAAATGTTGAATGTTTGTTTTTCCATACAAATCTTATACTTACTTTGTCTTATTCTACAATGAGTACTTTTATTGGAAGTAAGCTGTTTTGGCTACCTTACAATGTGTCTTTGTCACCAAAGTAGCCTCTGTTATGAATCCTCCACAGCATTTAAAAATTTTTATTTATATGCACTTTTAGTTTTCTTTTTCTTTTTAAATATATTTTATTGTTATTATGCCTATTATATAGTTAGTTTTTCTTATAATTTAGTCATGCATTCAGTTGTTTGGTTATACTTTTGAATTTTTGGTTATTTATTGCGATTTTTTTTTCTGTAAAGAATTGTTTATCTTTTGTCCATATTTCTAACAGAATATTCTTTTATCCTTACTAATTTATTAGAGTCCTTTATATATTATGACTCTTGGTTTGTTTTTTTTTTTTTCATCTTAAATTTAGAGGTGGCAGAAAACTTAGAGATTATTCTATTTTACCATTTTTTATACAAATTAAGAAAGTGAGGTCAGATGACTTTTCCATTGTCATATAGAGAGTTCATGGACAATCAGGACTGAAAAATTGGTCTCTTGGATCTTTTTTTAGAGGTTTCCCTCTCAACCAGTAGCCTTCTTGCCCCCACCTTTCTCCTTTTTCTCATAAGTTGAGCATTATTAGGTTACTTGATTTGATTCAAAGTAACAATAAGTTGGTTCCCTACCTCAATAAATTAATCACAGCTAGTTGCTGACTCCCAAATCATACCTTAATTCCCGATATGTCCCATGAGCTCAGAATTCATCTAATAAACCTTTCTACTTGGATTTCTCATTAACAGCTCCAACTCAACCTTTCCAAAACTGAGCTTTTAATATCTGCTCCCCATCTGTAATTCTTACAGTCTTCCTCATCTGAGCAAATGGTACTTGTTCATGGTGGTCAGATCCAGAATTTTGGTTATCTTTGATGTGTCTCTTTATTCCCAAGTCCAAGCCCAATTCATCACCAAACCTATGTTTTCAAAATATACCCAGATATGGTCACAACTCTCATTTCCTCCACCTTCTCCCCAGTCAAATTTATCTCTGCATCAATTACCCATCACCTACTTGGTTCCCTGTCTTCATCTTGGGCTCCTTACAGTTTACTGTATCACCACTGCCAAAGTGATGCTTTTATGAAGTAAGAATATAATCTCCCACTTCTCCTCAAAATCTCCCAGTGATATCCAATATGACCTGACATCCATATAGTGACCCATGTAATCTTGACCCACTGTACCCCCAGCCTGCCCTGTTTTTTTTTCCTCTGATGCAAATTTCTCTTTATTTATTCATGTCTGTTTTTCTTCAAGTGTTTTCAGTATCCTCTTGCTTCAGGGCCTTTGCACTTACTGCTCCTATACCTGAAATGTTCACCCACACACACATTCATGTATAAGACGGTGACTACAAGGACATTTTCTACTTTGTAGCTGCTAAATCTTCAGCACCTAGGAAAGTGTCTGACACTAGGCTGGTGCACAATTTACAATTATTGAATGATCAAATGAACTATACTCACTACCCATCATTTTTTGGTGGTGGTGTAAAGAATATACTGCAGCATCCTATGGCCTTTGCAGAACAAAGATAATCCTTCTTAGGAACTGAATCCTTGCATTAGGATAAAATTCAAACTCTTTGTGCTTGTCAGTTTCTCCGACAGCATCTCTTTCCTTTATCTCTCTCCCTCACTACTCTCCAGCTACACTGGCTTCCTTTCAGCTCCTTGAACAGGCCAAGCGTACCTGAGCCTTTGGGCCTTTTTTCTGGATGTGTTTCTTCAGAGAAACACCTGTTCCTGCATCTGCATGGCCGACTTATCACTCAGGTCTCATTTTGAAGGTCCTTTCTTGGTGAGACCTTCCCCAAACACTCAAACTAAATAACTCTCTTTCACTATGTCTCTATCACACCACATTCTTTTATTTCCGTCAAACATATATCCAGAGAGCAAAGACTTTACCTGTTATTTCCACCACTGTATATTGCCTGGGGTTCACATTATATGATACATGGAGCACACTCACAAAATATTTGCAGGATGAATAAATGTCCTTAATCTAGCTGCTCAAGATCATATGATCTGTGCCTTCAATTCAGCAACAGCCACGTGGTGCTGAAATTGTATATTTGTGAGTCTGTCTCCCACAAATACTGTGAGAACCTCTGGGACAAGTACAATGCTTAATTCATAGTCGCTTCCTCGCCATTTCCCACAGCTCCTGGCACCTAGTGGTACCCCATAGATGTCTGCCAAACTAACACGAAGCAGCATAAAGGCCATTCAGCATCTTCACCAAGCTCATTTCACTGGAGAATATGAATATTCACTTGAGAATAGAGAAAATGAATTACAGACCATAAAATATTAAAAAGTGAATATTATTAGATGGCCAAGGGAAGCCATATGAAGAAGAGTACACAAAAGAGTTAAGACATCGAAAAATTAAGTGCCTAGAATTAGCTTTCAGAGGGAGAAGAAATACAACAGTGAGATCATCAATTCAGGTACTCATTTCAGAGCAATGCCAAGCTTCTGGTGCTATAAATTTACATGGTCCTTTTTTTTCTAGTCTAAAAAATAATATTATTGATGTGCTACATTTAATGGCTCCTGTGAATAAGCCATCTTTTTTGATTACCCAAGCACACTTCTTACAGTAGCTAAACTTTCTCTATCCTTCTCTTCCTCCACCTTCTCCTCCTCTCCTTCCCCTTTTCTTTCCATTCCCCTTTCTCCTTCTCCCTTCCCCCTTCTGCTTCTGCTTCTGCTTCTCCTCCTTCTCCTTCTTCTTCTTCTCTGTCTTCCAGCCCTATCTTCTCACAGATGGTCCTATCTCCCACTTTGTTGAGAAAAATCAAAATCATTAAAGGAAGAATCCCCTAACCTCATATCTTCTCCACCCAAATTATCTTTGACCCAAACACATCCCTCCTTATTTTCTTCTATCTTGACATAACAGCTACATTTCTCCTTTCTAAAAATTAACCTTAACATTGCCTCTGAATCTCTTTTTCTTTTTTGTCAAACGACACCTTGTCTCCTCAATTATTTCCAATTCCCAGCATCATGTTTATATTTCTTTCTACTTGTTTCTTTCCTTTGGCCTTCAAATATATACAGCTATTCCCTGTCTTAGAAAACTAATGGTTGCTACTGTTTCCCCTCCCTCACCCAGTGGCTATATTTTCCTTCATAATTAGGTCTTATCTGCATAACATACCATCACTGTTATTTCACAATATAGTCCCTCTCTTCTACTCATGCTTCAGATCTCAGCTCTGGTAACATTGGACTGCAAATGTGGATACCAAACTAGGGCTTTCTACACTTCACATTTAGTGACCTCCTCCCAGTGTTGACTCTGCCTGCCTGATATGCAGCATTTATCCCATGACTTGCCCATGACTTGCCCATGACTTTCAAGCATGATGCATGCATACCTACTTTTCCTCCAACATTATTTTTATGGCCTCGGTAAAACAATAAATCATTTTCTAAGATGGCTAAGCACATTCCAAGGGCCAGGCAATGTTTGGACAACATTCATTAACTATTTGAATGATTCATAGGAATAGGACACTGACTAGTTGGATAATCATTCAATTAAATATAAATACGGTTTTTACAGAAATGTAAATAGAGCAAAAAAAAAAAAAATGATAGATAGGGCTGAAAAGAGAACCAAAATTCAAAAGTTTAAAAAGAACAAGCTTACTTAGAATAATGGTTACAAAATAGTATGATACATATTTTATCAATTGTAGAGGGAAGAAAACGGGCATAGGAGGGATAACTAGTCACAATTTCATCTGAGTAGCCATGCTGGTGAAAGTGATGTTTAAGCTGAGTGAAAATAGCTGCTTTGAGTAGAGGTAGGCAGATGTTGCAGAGGGAAGGAGCACCATGTGCAAAGGACTACAGGAGAAGACAGTATGATGTACACCTCCCTTAACTTACAGTCAGTGGGCACTTGAGTGCCTACTGACACATCATCAAGATGACTTAACTTTATTTCGTGTGAAGCTTCAGATACTGTGAGGATTTTAAGTAGAATTTGTGGCTCTCTAAAGCCCATGGTCTAGTGTGGGAAAAGTCAAATGGGTGATCATAGTAAGTTCACTGTGAAAGGGAAGAGCACATCCTGGGCTGAGGTTGGGTGACAAGATGAGGAAGGTAAGCTGAGCCTTGAAACAACACTTGCATTCCATGCAGTTATAAAAGTGATCACTGTGACAGATAGACCCAGTACTGGCAATCACACACATTGTAACTTTTTCTAATATGTCCCTTCTAGAAGTGACTCCTGTATTAATTTGAGTAGGCTGACTGCAGAAAACCACCTCATGATCTCAATGACTTACCGGAGAAAAGTATATTTCTTACTCAGCTCACACACTCCAAAGTTGTTCTGAGGAGGGAGACGCCTACTCCACACAGTCATTCAGGAGCCCAGGATAATTCCTTCCTATACATCTTGCAATGCTACATTTTGTAGGGTCTCAGTGTTCAAAATGTGATTTCTGGCTCAGCAGCATTACCATCACTTAGTAACTAGCTAGAAATGCAGATCCTTGGGCCCTATCACGGACCAGCTGAATTAGAGGCTCTGACTATGATTTAGAAATATGTACTTCACAAGCTGTCCAGGTGGTTCTCAAGTCTGAGTGTTGCTGCCAAGGCCTGGTGGATGAGGGCCAAGGTGTGGAGGATCACACAAGGAGGGTATGTAGGTGCCAGTCCCAAAAGTAGCACATGTTGCTTCAGCCCACAGTCCATTGGCTGAGACTCAGTCATGAGGCCCTGCCTACTATTTCAGAAATGGGGACAGGGTATATCGTTCAGCTCTGTGCTCAGAAAGACTACTCCCTCCTCACTGTTCTTCCCAATTCCAGTCCCTCCCCCATTACTTAAATTCATTCTTTGCTCAGTAGTCAGACTAATCTTCCTAAAAGGCAAATCTGTTAGGCCACCCCCTGACTACAACCTCCATGGGTCTCATAGACCTTCTGAATGACACTTCTTAGTCTTCCAAAGACTGGCTCCTATTGCCTCTCTGGCCACCTCCCTTGAACTCTAAATATCAACCATCTTGAACTGTGGCAGTGACAACCGGCTAGTCCTTTCACTGGCCCCACACCCTCTTGTCTGAGCCTTTGTGCCTGAGACTCTTCTCAAGCTCCTTTCTTCCTGGACACTCCCATTCAACCTTCAGGGCTCAGTTTGGATGTAACTTAGTCCAGAAACATCTCCCTGAAACCACTTCCTATCTTTCTCTCAAGACTGGGTAAGATGCCCTCTACTAACCCAGAATAATTCTTATCACTTGGGATTTCAATCGCTTAAGTCTCTAGAGGACAGAGACTATATCTTATAAGTATTGCTTTCTTGTTGCTCATAAAGAGCCTGGCATGTGATAGATACTTAATGAATGTCTGCTAAGTAATTAATTCAAAGTGGCTTAATAGATGCTCAGTGGGTGCTTATAGATGAGAATGTGGATTGTACCACACTTTGGCCAGAATTTGTTATTAAGTCCAATATGTTCACTCTTTCTTAATTAAGTACGGCACCAAAAAAACTACAGCCAAGACTTTCACCTCTGAATATGAGAGGCCTGTACACAAGTGGGACTGGGGTGAAAGAAATCTATCTGCATCACCAGAAAATCATTCACAGTTAATCCATGTTTTTCATAGACCAAGTCTGAATATCTTTCTTCCTTCCATGTGATTTTACATATGTAATTTACAAAAAAAAAAAAAAAAAAAAAAGAATAAGAAAATAAAGAAGCCCAGCATGTGAAGTATAATCAAATTACATTGTTTAGAAAACAGAGAAAATAAAACTTGGTGCTGGTAGGACACAAAGCTCTCTCAGGAGCTTAATCGTTGGATGAATCAGTCCCCTGTTCCTGTCAATGCTTCTGCCATGACTCATTCTGATGGACTAATTTTTAACTGAAAATGATAAACTCAGAGGATGTTCTCTTAAAAATATATAGCAACACCCTTCACAAGGGTATGAAAATAAGTCATATTAGCCTCCAAAAGTTCAGATAATTCCTCATGTAAAGAACATGAGCAACACCAACTGTTGCTGCAACTGTTGTTGCCTATGCTCTCGATTATCTCGTGATTCCCTTCTCTAGTGGGCTTTGTCTTATCAGTTATTTCCATCTCTCTCTCCCTAATGACTGTCTCCTCAATCTATAATCAATCATGACTCCTGCTCCCATTGACAAAGACATACCTAAATAACAGCCATGCCATTTGGATTCTCTGTGAAGTAGAGAGGTAAGTGGTTGTAGTTAAAAGGTCTCCTGAGAAGGAAGGTATGTGAAAGTCAACGAGAGGAAGCAGAGTTGCACAGGAGACACAGAGAGGTGACATCACCCCTGCTAGTAAGCGGCAAAGCCGGGATTAAAACCCTACAAATTCTGGCTTCAGAATCCAAGTGCATACATAGCCACTCTCTGTTACTGCCTGTGTCTTCTCCTGCCCTGATAGATCATGCATTTGATTATTACTCAAATCATAGCTTTTCATAATTATTTAACATGGGCCAAACACTCCACTAAGTGCTCCACTGTGTACATTACCTGTTTCTGAGGTAGGCATCACTTTGGGTCTTTTACATATTAGAAACCTGAGTCTCAGTGAGGTTAAAGAACATGCCCAGAATCATTCAGCAAGTAAGTAGCAGAATCAAAATTCACACTTCCAAATCTATGCTCTCAACCAAGATGCCACAGTCCTTTATACTGTTATTGCCTTTGCATTAGAATAGAGCTCTAGTCATCCTTATACTCACATAACCTAACAAATTACAGACGTTGAATAAGAATTTGCTAAATGAATGAATGAATGAATAATGTGCTTTTCCAGAATTTTTGTCTGGAATTAGGAAATTGTCATCTTTTAAAAAGGACATGAGGACATGTTGAGACATCTGGGTGGCTCAGTCACTTAAGCATCTTACTCTTTTTTTTAATTATTTTTAATGTTTATTTTGAGAGAGAGCGAGACAGAGTGTGAGCAGGGGAGGGGCAGAGAAAGAGGGAAACACAGAATCTAAGCTGAGCTGTCAGCACAGAGCCGACACAAGGACTCAAACCCACAAACTGTGAGATCATGACCTAGTTGAAATTTGACATGTAAATGATTGAGCCACCCAGGTGCCCCTAAGCATCTGACTCTTGATTTTGGCTCAGGTCATGATTTCACAGGTTCCTGAGATCGAGCCCTGCAGCAGGCTCACAGTGACAGCACAGAGCCTGCTTAGGATTCTCTCTGCTCCTTCCCAGCTCGTTCATGCATGTGTGCAAAATAAATAAATAAACTTAAAAGAAATAAAGAAAGAAAAAGGACATGTTGTCAGGGCATCGGGGTAGCTCAGTCAGTTAGGTGTCCAACTCTTGGTTTCAGTTCAGGTCATGATATCCAGGTTTGTGAGTTCAAGACCCACAGAGGGTTTCACAGTGACAGTGCAGAACCTGCTTAGCATTCTCTCTCCTTCTCTCTCTGTCCCTCCCTCACTCATGCTCTCTCCCAAAATAAATAAGTAAAACTTTAAAAAAGGGACATATTATTGAGATGATACTATTCCCAATGTTTCAATTATCTTTTAAAAAATATTTGTTCTAGCTGTTATGCTATGAATAAAATTTCTAGTAGTCAATACCTTAAGCACACATACTAGTAGAGGTCCAGGAACCTTAAGGATGCAATTTTGTTGAAAAGCAGCGAATAAGCAGATGATTCTCAAACTTCCATGTACATAGGAATAACTGGGGACAACTAATTAGAATGCAGATTACCAGGCTTCACCAGCCATAGATTCCTATTCAAGAGATTTGATAAGAAACCTAGAAAAATCTTCATTTTATAATAATATCTAAGTGAGTCTATTGCAGATAGTCCATGGACCACATTTTGAAAAACTCAAGTGAATCACTAGGGCTGCCATTGGCTAATCAACCTCTATGTCACCTATGAGAAATCTGAAAAAAACATACCAGTTTTACGAAGGGTAATATCACTCTTGGAATAAAACTGTTTGATCCATTATTTCCTATAATGATTTTAAGAACTGTGATAAGACCTGAGACCCATAACATGACACATGTGTGTGCCAACTAAGCCTAGTTGGATCAGGGTGGACAGAACAGTTCACAACTGTTTACAACTTTGTACTGATTTGGGGAAGGGGGGGATGAGCTAATGACTCATTTTGTGTAATCAGTCTGTTAATGTCATCCCGGCAGTTTTATTTTTCATTAATAGTATGTCATTGAAATTAGGATACCTTCAATTATCTATAATTGAATTACTCCTCCATTAGCTATAACTGCATAAGAAAAAACTCCCCTGGCCCACCTGGGTGGCTCAGTCTGTTAAGTGTCCAACTTCAGCTCAGGTCAGGATCTCACGGTTCAGTTTGTTTGCGAGTTCAAGCCCTGCATGGGGCTTGCTGCTGTCAATGTGGAGCCTGCTTTGAATCCTCTCTCTCCCTCTCTCTCTTCCCCTCCCCAACTTGCACTCCTTCTCTCTCTCTCAATCTCTCTCTCTCTCAAAACCAAATAAACATCGAAGAAGAAGAAGAAGAAGAAGAAGAAGAAGAAGAAATCATTTTAAAAAAAAAATCCCTAGAGCATTCAATATAGGACAACAAAGAGCTATACCCTTGGGGGAGGTTCAAGGAGAAATAGGGGACAGTGCCTTAATTTGTGTCCCTCCAAAAAGTAGATGCTGAGGCAGACCTTGGGTGTAAGTAATTTATTTGAGAGATGGTCTCTAGAAGCACAGGCAAAGGAGAAGGGAAATGAGACAGAAGGGAAGGAACCAATGAAGTATGGGTCATGAGCAGATTACTACTGTGAGAAAATGGGCTCATTCCCACAGAGTGCTCTTTGAGGACTTGTGTAGAACACATCACAGAATTGTTGCATCTAAGGACAGGGAAGCTGGGGCATTATCCAATGGCTCCCTTCCTTCATTGGTCACCCCCGGGCTTGTTAGGTCCCCAGCACTTTTTAGTGAGGAACGGTTAATAAACAAATGATTCTTGGACTTCCATATGCACAGGACCCCTGGACGACCCTATGCTCAGAGCAAACAAGCTACCTGAGCACTGCTAGTGGAGAAGCAGAGAGATGCAGGCACACAATGGGGGAAACTGTCCAAGTACCCAGGGCTACTGTGTCCACTGCAGCTGCAACTCAGAGGTGGCCCAGGCGTGAGGGCCCAGGCACCAACAATAACTGCTCCAAAAGGCCAGGAGACTTGGGTGTCTTACCTTCAGCATTGATGAAAGTAGGTTTTAAAAAAAAGTCTCCCTTAAGAACTTGCACCACAAACTGGTGCTATTCCTGCAGGTCTGTGTCCTGAATTCATATCCCAGTGTGGCCCATAGAAACTGTAGGCAGGGAATTTAATTTAACTGATCTCAGGTTGGCAATGCTGTCCAGTGACTAACAAGCAAATGTAAATCCTCTGTCTGAACTTGGCTTCAATCCAGGTTAATAGCAATTGTAGAGCCATTGATTATTCAATTCATCTCAACTTTCCAGATGTTAAAATGTAGGGGGAGAAAAGGTGTCCTCAGATCAATGACATATAATAGTAGCAATTTAGCCACAAAATAGATAAAACCTCTTTCCTGTGTAATAAAACCTTAAGTAGCACCCCTTGTCTTACCCCCAACACACACACACACACACACACACCACCACCACCACCACCACCACCACCACCACCACCATCACCACACTTCTAATACAGGTTTCCTTGTAATGGAAAACACTTACTGGTATATGAGAACCTGTCTGTCTTCTTTCCTTCTCCAAGGTTTACAATCACACAAATAATCAATGTTCTATTGAAATCAGCCAAATAGCAACCGGGTTAAATGTAACAAAACCAGAAATCTGAAATTGGAGGGCAGCTTTTCAGTAGAGCTCTTCCCAGAGCAGGGGGGAAATAATGCAGCTTCTTGCTGCATTATTTTGGACTTTCAAAAAAATTTTTACAGGCAAAAAATGTCTATATAATTCTGTAAATTGAAAGAAATTAAGCTCTTATTTTTTCCCCTTTAAAAAGTCTGGTCTTTAGGCTTTTATTTGACAATCACATATGGGCTAGTATACACTGTTATTTTTTAGAAAAGCACTGTGTCTGAGATCAATAAATCAAAATTGGATTGCCTCCTTCTCACAGGTGAATTGTTATCTTGCTAGAGAGATTATGTGGCAGGATCCCTAGTTTGGTAAAGTATGTGAACAAAAAAAAAAAAAAAAAAAAAAAAAAAAAAAAAAAAAGAGAGAGAGAGAGAAAGAGAGAGAGAGAGAGAAAAAAGAATTAAGATTTCTTTGCCTGAAAAGGAAATTCTGGATGTTCCTTTTTCTGCTATGAAATAATTTCCTGAATTGTCTCTTAGAACAAGAGATTAAATGTCAAGAGATAAAGCAGGTGCAAGGCCCATAATTCAGTGTCCTCCAAGTCCATTCTCTCACTGGAGGTGCTGTTTCCACACAAGGAATAAAGTCACCTTGACAACTACAGAAGGACTACCTATGAGAGTCTGAGAGAAGAGGCAAAAAAGGCAGCCAGAGGACTAGGGATCTCTTGGTTGTCAAAATTCTGGAACAAACAAGACATTCCTGACTATGGAAGAGACCAGGATGCCTCAGTCCAGATCATCAGTCAAGATGAAAGCAAAATTCAGCAGTCACAAGTCAGTCAAACTGTAAAGCACCAGGACAGTGAAGGAGCTGAGCATCCAGGGGTTCAGGAAAAGGACTGGGCAGTCCAGTGATGTCAACCTGAAGAGACTGGTGCTATAGCATGAATCCAAGGAGACTCCTGAAGCCCAGGGGATTACATCATTACATACCCAACCACTGTTGATTGACCACCCCCTTTAGTCCCAGGACCGCTAGATCCTCCAGTGGCTCAAGGAAGCCATGAAACCTTATGCTGCTCACATTTGGAATCTTTTCCCTGGATTCCAAACCAAGGCATCATGTACTTCTCACCTCAGTAGGAGGAGTTCCAGAGTGATGTTAATTTGGTTTTCCAGATTAAAGAAGACACGGAGTGAGTCCATCTTGAAAAGGATAATCAAACCACCAAATTTCAACTCTAAAATATCCGGCAGAGAAATATGGTCTGTGCTATAGGACCCTATAGCAGACCCTGTGGGAGGGGCGAGCCTTGGCACACCACCATTTCTACCAAGCCTGCTGCCACTGACCACAGAGAAGTCCCTGGAACCGGACAGCGACCTATTCTCTTCATTGTGAATAATTTTGTGCTACCTTCCCCCAACAAAGCCATCTCAGGATGTGCATGACATCCCAAGCATCCCAAATTGCAGTCCTATTTCAGCTTTCTCACCACTATCACCAGTGTTGGGTAAAGTATTAGGAACAGCCCAGGAGTGGAGTTAGAACTTTTAGTTCCAACCTCATCCCTGGGGTGCGGTGGAGGAAGGAGGGGGCGCTGGGCCAACTGTGCACTTTCCCGAGGCCCAGTGTCCACATCTCCACATCTGTGAAAGGGTTTGGTTGGACTGGAATATGGTCAAGGATCTTTTTTATTTCTGGAGGAAAGCATTCCCATTCAGAAAACAAGAAATAACAGACCTACAACCTAAAAAAGGAATAAAGTCCTTAAACAGAAGAATTTGGCAAACATAACATCAACTTCTCATAAGTAACTTTGAATTCCCTTTAGTCAAAGGCTTCTGGCAGAGTTTAATAGCAGTTACATATTTAGTTACATATTTAGTGGATGTGGCCTAGACAGTCTTTTAGGGTGTGTGTGTGTGTGTGTGTGTGTGTGTGTGTGTGTATTTGAGTTTGCTCTGGTGGTGATAAACTCTCAGAAGGCATCAAAATTGTTAAATCCAAATAAGCTCCAAGGTTAAGATCCGGGCATCTATGACAGGGCTTTGTGAAGAAAAGCTGAAAAGAAAATGGGTTTGAGTTTAATACCAGGTGTGTTTGAAAACTTTTCCTACTAGGAAAACTTGTATCTTTTTTTTTTCTAAAGCTAAAAGACTTGGTGTTGAGGGGCCAAGACCAGAAATGGAATTATTGTAGCAGAGCTGAACTCACTTACTTACAGTTCAGAGCCCTCTAATAACCATCCTCTGGTGCTTCTGTAAATCTTCTAGTTATTTCTTGGATGCAGCTTTCTTCCTGGGTGTAGATTTCTAGTACTTTGATCATAAACAAAGGTGTTGCACTAGGCCTTATTAAATGTTCAGAATAAATTGTGCTATTTCGGAAAATGCAACATACAAAAAGAGCAAAATCTAGTGGAAATGATTAAGGAGTCTATAATTAAGGATATATAGGATTAAATTATCCTTTGACTAAAGAGCTATATACTTAATCGTGCAGGGTTGCAACCAAAACAGTCAGAGGCACTTTCTTTCAGGAGCCTTAAATGTACAATGAAGTTTCTGAGAATCCAGCTTTGGTTATTGCCAGCAGTAAGTTCCTTCTTATGAAAGATTTCACATAAAGCACCATTGAAAAGCCCAAAGTTGCCCCACTGTGGCTCCTTACATAGTTAAAACCCTATTAGAGTGAAGGAATCAAGAGACTCCTCTGGAAAAAATACATATCTCTGTGTTCACTAGGACCCTGCTGTGTGCAGATTTATCTGGTTGCTGTAGAGAAACAAAAGCCACAAAGGGTGTGTGATGGTGTGTGGGGGAGTTTGAGAGACACCCAATCTGTATTATTCCTGCTGGAAAGACCCTGATCTGAGACCAGCCCTGGCAGCCTCCAGCTGAGAAGGGCCTCCTTGTAGTCTCCATCCCTGCCAGGCCCTGGAGGGGGTGGGGAATGCATAATGAGGCCGAATGAGAATTAGATGCCTAATTGGGACCTGGAAAAGGGAAAGAAAAAGCCAGAGGCGCGTGGAATGTGATCAGCATCTAGCTCAGTTAACCCAAATGTGACAACACCTGGGAAGCCTTCGGTGGTTGTGATAATGCACAGAGGAACTTGAACTGGTTTTTAGATTTTGTGGGAGCAGCACAACCAGCAGGGGAGATGGAGGAAGAGTAAAAAGGACCAGGCCCAGGGTAGTCTGGCTGAGGACGTGAAAAGCTGAGTCTTTCAGACGTTTTACAGACAGGAGATATTTCTACCTATCCAAATGCTTAGCGTGGGTGCAAAACATTTGAAACGGACTCAGACATACGGCTCCAGCTTAAATGCTATCTCCTTGCCCTCCAAGGTTTGTCTTTATCCCCTTCAGAAAATGTGAATCACTCTCTCCTTTGTGCCTCTGCAGTTCTTGGTAATGTCATTTAACTCGTGAGCAGTTAACTCTCTCTCTTTGTCTCTCTGTCTCTCAGCTAGGTTGTAAACTCCATGAAGACAGAAATATGCCTCATTCATTTTGCCTCCCAGCCCATGATAGGCACTGAAATATCTAGTGGACTTTTTTTTTTGCTTTGCTTCCTAAATATTGTTTTTTTTTTTTCTGTAGAGAAGTTATTTGGACAATAACCAATGATGCATTTCCAAACCATTCTCAAAGGACTGGTATGGAGGCATATCATCTGGTAAAACATAAAATAAGAATTTGTAGACATTATGATCTCATGCCCACCCCCAGCTACTGTCACTGCCTTTCATCTCCTACTAAAGACAGCTTCTGATTTTCATTAGGGTAGAATATTCTCAATTAATACAAGAAGGGTGTTGCCATGGAAAGGGTGTCTTGTAGAAACATGTGAATTTTCCACCTGCATGATCCTGTCAGCTTAATAATTGATTATTTAACTTCAGAGAGGGAGCCATGGGTGTGTGTCTACAGTATTTGTCTAAGTGATCAAGAGAGGTTGTGTGGTCAGGTAGCAGTTTTAACACTGAGGTTTTGGGGAGAAAGTAGATTGGGTGGAGGACAGATGGTTTACAATTATGCCTTTGTCCCAAAGAAGTGTGAACTAAATATAAATCAAATATATCAGTCTGATCAGGCTACCATAACAAAGTGCCATAGATAAATAATGGAAATTAGTTTTCTTAGAGTTCTAGAGGCTGGGAAGTCCAAGTTCAAGGTGCTGGTGAATTTGGTTTCTGATGGGAGCTCTCTTTCTGGCCTGTAGATGGCGTCCTTCTCACTGTATTCTCACATGGCACAGACCTGTGCCTTCTTATAAGGCCACAGTCCTCTCAAATTATGTCCACACCCTTATGACCTCATTTAACCTCAGTTAGCTCCATAAAGGCCCTGTCTCTAAATATAGTTGCATTGGGGATTGGAACTCCAACATACGAATTTGGGGGGAAAGGGGACAAAAACCTTCAGGCTATAACATCAAGTCTATAATCAGAACTATCATTTGATAAATATTCCAAAAACCAGCTACTGACAAGGTCAAGTATGTGACACATGTCGCTCAAGTGTGGGACACTCAGTCACACAAATCAAAGCAGTCTGTGCATCTGGTCTTGGGTTTAAGATGATGGTGTGAAGTCAGATTTCACATCTTACTTTTTCCCATAGATAACAATATTCAGGGAGATAAGGAGATAAATAAAACAATCATGCATAGAACATCAACCAAAACAGTAATCAGACAGAAGAATGGGTTGGTAGCCAGCAAAAGAAAAGATACATCTCCAGAAATGCTGAAAGCATGAGACTGGTGTTGCCCCAGTCTACTCCCTAAATCTACCAGGCTCAGAAATAACCCTGAATGGGATCTTACTAAACACCATTTACCTCCTCAACTGGGAGAGGAGCAGCCCTAGGAAATCTCCACAAAACTACCTAGTCAGCCCTGAGCACCTTTTATTTCTCCCTTCCCCAAAGAGACAGGAAAACCCTCTGTAATTCTCCATTTCAATTATCTCCTGCTGCGAGGAAAATGGGAGAGGAAAAGCAGACCAATAACAAATGCCTAGAACTAATTACCTCTAGCAAAACCCAGGAATTTCACCAAATGGAAAAAAATAAAAGAGAAAATCAATAAGGCAAGATCTTTGGAGGTGCAGGAAGCAGGGACGGAGGTGCTTGAGAAGCCCCAGTGAAATCTCCATGAAAAAGGACTCGCTCTACCAGTGGAGTCTGCATAGCAGTCTTGTGGAGTTTATTTATTCCCTGGATTGGGAGGCTGAGACCAAAACAAACAACAACAAGAACAACAACAAAAACAGCAAAAGAGAATAGAGAAACCCAAAGACAGACTGTCTGTCTTTCTCTTTCTTGCTGAGAAATCCACTACAACTAATGTGGTAAATGCTCTGGCTACTTTACTCCCCCTAAAGAAAATCTTCAAAAGAAAACACTCTTCTAGGTAGTTCCTTGGAGGACAAGTAGGCCACAGATACCTTGAGAAAGAAGCACGCTAATGAACACTTGTCACACATCTCGACCTGAAAGCACTCAGAAGCCAGGACAGAGAGGAGGAAGGAAGGAAACCAGTGAGCATGCAAACCAGCAAAACACAGATGAAGAAGCTATTGTGGAAGAAAACATAACTCCAGATAAAGATTAAAATTCCCTACAATAGCTATAAAAGAACTTCAAAAGAACATTAAAGATCTTGAAGTTAAGGTGATAAAACAGCATAAGGATCTGAAATGTAAGAACGAAGGAGACACATTTTCAACCATTAGCAACATAAATCAGTTAAGAACAGCAAAGACCAAATCACTGACAAAGAAAAAAAAAAAAAGGCTTGAGATTTTCACAGTGAAAAAGAACACAAAAACTAAAACAATTTGAGAAAAAAATGATATATATAGAAGAGAGAAGGAATAAATTGCTCTATGTGGGAACATTTGGTGTCCCTGGAATTTAGAAGTCAACATATACAAGAGAAACTTCCCTAAAAAAAGGGTTGCATAGGTGGCTCAGGAGGTTGAGCATCTGACTTTGGCTCAGGTCATGATCCCAGGGTTCTTGAGTTCAAGCCCCATGTCTGGCTCTGTGCTGACAGCTCAGAGCCTAGAGCCTACTTCAGATTCTGTGTCTCCCTCTATCTCTCTGCCCCTCCCCCACTTGTACTGTCTCTCTCTCTCTCTCTCTCTCTCTCTCTCAAAAATAAACATTAAATATTTTTTAATCCCTAAAATGGAGGGAAAACAATTGATGATCTAATGGGCAGACCATACAAAACGTCAGTACAGAAATCTCCCCACAAGAACATATATTTAACAAATTAATTCTTTACCATTAATAAATCGATTAAATAATTAACATGTGTTAAATAAATAAGGCACAAATCAAGCTCATGATTTTATAGCTATGAACGCTATGGGACAAAATTAAGAAGCAATGTCAGAACTGAGTCCATTAAAAATGTATTATTAAGAGTGGTAGCTATCACCATAATAATGCAATGTAACAGGCCATCTTCAATCTCATGGGCTTAGAACAATAATCAGCTCTGTTTTGCTCATGGATATGAGAATCAACTACATTTAGTCTGGGTTAAGAAGGACTGATTAGACTATGAGTTTAGCTCAGTTCTTACTCAGATCCAAGTAGTCCTTGGATCCACTGTTCCCTAAAGCATATTCCTTTTGGGGTAAAAAGCAGGAGTACAAGAGGCCAAGCTCCAACTGTACAAATGTGTTTGAAGCCTCTGTTTGACTCACCTCTGCTAATAGCCCATTGGCCAAAGCAAATTCCATCACCAAGCCCAATGTCAAGGGACAGTGCCAGAGACTCCCATGATGGTAGAAGATAGGAAGTGAACATTCCTGAATAATTATCTAATCCACTGCATTAGCAGCAAAGTTGAAAGATAGATAAGGCAAAAGTTGCCAAGATGGTTCAAGAATACCATCTTAGTTTGGGTCAATATCACTTTATTTCCAGACAGACCCTGCTCTCTATGGCTGTCCTGACACTTATGCAACCATATACTCTGAGAAATAATTATTTGCCATTCTATTTGTTGCATGGAGTTTATTGTCAACACAAATCTCAGAAGAAAATGTTGGCGAATCCTCCAACATCTCTCCACATTCATGTATTAAAAATCTGGTTAACTGCATTCTATGTGTATCTCAGTATCTTTTCTATATGATGAGACCTGATTACTTGTTAGTTTTTATGTAATACAACTGACCTACAAAAGGTTACCATAATCAAGGCTTTGAGGAGGACAGTTGCTCTTGTGATTGAAAATAAAAAAGGTACTGAATGTCCCAGACATTTGCTATTTTAGCATCTTTCATCTCCTGCTGGGAGCGCTGAAATGTACCTCTTGTTTATGTTCCAAGCAGTAGCAATCAAACTGGGGGGAGGGACAGGCAAACTGGAATAAACAAGCTGTAGAAGCAATTTTTGTTTTGATCACATTCTGTCCTCTATATGAAATGGACTCATTTCTCTGGGGCACTCAGTTGCATTGCCCAGCAGGGTAGAAGCTGTTAGAATAATACCAGTTCCACACCACACACATGTCAGAGTAACAAATGTCTGTCATGCCTCTCCCTCTTCCCAAATATACCATGCATGTGCATGCACGCACCCACACACACACACACACACACACACACACACACACACACACATGCGTGCGTGCATTCCACTCACTGCACACAGTCATATATCCCTACCTTATGCACATATCGTGCATGTTCATGATATTAAAACATTTAATAATGCCTGTCAAACATACCTTTAGTGTCTTTGGAAGCAGATTTGGCAGATGATGCCTGCCTCTGCTCCTGGAATGCAGCAATATATAGAGCTACAACTTTGATTTCTGTTTTCATCTTTCTGTATCATGGATCTCAAACCTGCCTTTGCATCTCATGCTAATCTATGCTGATATGGTGACATAACCTGATTTTTCTCACATGAATATTTTGTATTACAAAATAATAAGGTTGAAAAGACAAAACAGAAGGCAAGCATCTAAAATGTTTACTATTTTTTTATTTGCCTTTGGGATTTTGCTTTCTTCAACTTCTTCCTTCATCTCTCACCCAGTTCTCAAAAGTGTTTTGTATGTTCCTTCATTTTCATTGAGCGTTGTTTGGCTGACCAGTATCCTACTTATTAGATAAAAAGATCTCCGTGATGCCACAGGGGTTTCTCCATAGTAATATCCCCAGGGGTATTATCATTGATAGTAATGACCTTGGAAGAGACTTCATGGACTAATCAGCCACAGATATCTTTAGATTCCATTACAAACAACAACCCCAAGGGGAAAGTCAGGGGCATAATGTTTAGTGTCAGGTCAATTAATTTCCCGTTCATAGTAATCATTTCTTACAAAAAATAACAATAAAGTTTTGTGTTTATTAGTTCTGACGGTGTCCCAGAGAGTTAGAACATTTTATAAGTTACACAAGGAGATAGAACATTCTGTAGTCATTTAAATAGTGAAAAGTCAGGGCTTTTAAATGCTGAGATTTGGTAAAAGTCACTCAAAAAATTAAGTCACTAACAGGATATCCTCTTATGACATATTTGTTTGTTGTCTTGCTGATTGCTTATTGGGTTCCCTGTCTTTTCTCTGTTATTTTGCATATTTATTTCTTTTTTATATTCAGCATGGGAGTCAGTGATATATATCACAAATATCTTCTTCCACTCTGGCTTATTTTGTACTGTCTTAGTGGTGTGTTTTGATAAATTAATGATGCTAATTTAAGTGTTTTCCAGATTGCCAGTCTTCTCCCTGATAGCTATTGCTTTATTTCTCCTGTGTAAGAAATTTTTGCCTAATGATGTGAAGGTATTTTTCCAAGTTACCTTTCACACTTAGTTCTAAAATCTACCTGGAATTGATTTTTGAGTATGGTGAAAACAATTCCTTCAGTGTAGGTCTACTGTTCTTGTCCCTGAATAAATTCTGGTGTTTCGTTTTGGTTTTTTTGCCCTGAAGTTGTTTTGTTTCAAATTCAAATTTGAAAGACCCTTTTTTGGCATGGAATTTTGCACTGCTGATCTTTTGTTTAGCACTTTGAAGATATCATTGCATTGTTTCTGCCTTCCATTATTTTTTCTGAGAAGTCATCTTGTAAGTCCTATTGTTGCTATTTTGATGTCAATGATCCTTATACACTAGATAATTTTATATTTTTTTCTTTAATTTTGGTTTTCAGCAGTTTTACTGGCCAGAGTGAGATTTGCTTTGCACTAATTCTGCTTGGAGATCATAGCACTCTTAAAACAGTGGTTTGATATCTTCCATTAATTTGGGGAAATTAGCCATCAAGCCTTAAATATTGCTTTTGCCACATTGCACATAGAATAGACCCTATCTCATATATCTACTAACTCTTTTCTGTATTTTTCATCTGTACTTTACTTTTTATATTTTCTTCTAGCCTAGCTTTCAGTTTACTAATCTCTTCTTTGGCTGTGTCTAATGGCTACCAGACTCACCCATTGATGTAATAACTTCAATTATAGTATATTTTTCAGTTCTAGAATTTATACCTGACATGTTAAATAGTGTCTAGTTATCTGATAAACTTCTTTGTCATGGAAGTTCTCCACACTGGCATCTGATTCTTTTTTAAAAACTGTTTATTTATTTTGAGAGGTGGGGGAAAGAGGCAGAGAGAGAAGAGAGAGAATCCTAAGTAGGCTCCATGCTGTCAGCACAGGGCCCGATGGAGGGTTCTATCTCATGAGCTGTGAGACCATGACCTGAGCTGAAATCAAGAGTCACACACTTAATTGACTGAGCCACCTAAACACCCCAGGTATCTAATTCTTAAATTCATTAATCACTATTTTAAAATTGTGTCTACAGTATCTAGATCTCTGACATGTCTCTATATGTTGTCCTATTCTCTCGGTTTTCGGTGATTTGTTCTTGTGCTTCTGGAATGCCAGGTAATTTTTCATTGAATGCTGGATACTATGTGAATAATTGTAGCGATAACTTGAGGCACTGAGTGGTTTTATAACATTTCAGAAAGGATTTGTTTTTGCTTTTGCTTCTGATAGGCCAGTAGGATTGAGTAGAGCACTATAATATAATCAGGATTGAATTGAATAAAAGTTGGATGTCACGGGTTTTTTTAGGTTTATTTATTTATTTTGAGGGGAAAAGGGCATAGAGAGAGAGAATACCAAGCAGGCTCCATGCTGTCAGTGAGGAGCCCAATGTGGGGCTCAATCTCACAAATTGTGAGATCATGACTTGAGCCAAAACCAAGCATGCAACACTTAACTGACTGAGCCACCCAGATGCCCCTGGATTTCAGGTTTTTTAAGAGCTGGTCTATATCAAGTTTATCTTTGTCCCCAGAATATAACCCTTCAGGTGACCCCAAAGAAAACTTGAGGTACTTTTCTAGGTACCTCTTCCTTGGTTAGCCTTGATTTCCAAGTTTTGCCCTTCCCCCAAGCCTCATAAGATATCTGGAGGCTCTGTTCAACTTCTTGGTACATGTGGAATGTCAGGCTCATGATTTTATACCTCCTCAAGCTTGGGGTGCATTGATGGCTCTCTAGTGAGTGAATAGTTTCTTAAATAATTTCTCCAGTGACTCCAGCTGTTGCTAGTAGGAGGTTTAGTCTACATCATGATAATTCACCTTAGGTTGAAATCCTTTTCTCAGTGTAATTTTAATTTGCATTTCTTTCATTATGAGCAAAGTGAATCATCTTTTCACATGACTACAGGCCATTTTTATTCTTTTCTACGAACTGTCTGCTAAATTTCTTGCTCAATTTTCTACCCAGTTTTTGATCTTTTTAATCTCTATTTTTAGAAGGACTTTAGATATTAAAGATATTAACCCTTTGTCTGTGGTAAAAGGTATGAACATTTTCCTCAGTTTATAATATTTTTCTTCTAAACATTTCTTATGGTATTTTTTTCCATACAAAAGTTTATTATGTTTATATAATGTCAAATGTTTTCATTTTTTTCCTTATTCTATTTTGAAGCATAATTAACCAAGATTTCCTACTCCCAGGCTTAGAGGATCCATCAGTGATTTCTTCTGTAATTGTGCCTAAAGGCATGTGTTGATGAGAAATTGAGAATGGCCCACTTTCCAGAATTGGTGGAGTTAGAGAGGATATGATATGGTTTGAAGTCCAGTTGGAAGGTTCCAGTTTTGTTTTCCTTTTCCCGACCTCATCCTCAGGAGCAAATGAAAACAAGTGACAGGCACAGTTACTTCCATATTGAAGGCTTGGGATCTATCAGTCATTTTTTAGTTCTGTTATCCTTTTCCTGACTCCTCTCATCTACCTTCATTTCATGAATGTTACTTCTACATTGACATCTCCCAAATATCCACATGTCTATTCACAGTTCTCTTCCTCAGGACTGGATGCAAAAGCTTGTTTGGCATCTCTCCTTATATGACCCTGCACTTCAGACTTCAAATCTAAAATGGCTTTCTTCACCTTCCCCCACTCTGCTTGTCTTGTATGTCTTCAAGTACTAACCTACCTACCACCCATCCACCAAGGCTCAGAGATTGGTCACCTTTGAATCATACTTCATGATTATCAGCTTCAGCAAATCATTACCAAGAGCGCAGGTTCTATCCTTGAAGATTCCTTCCTTTGAAGAGACCATAAACTGGACCTTTAACATCCTTGGTTCATCCTCACCAACAGGCACACCAAATTTAACATACCCTGAGCTCAATAAGTACTCATGTAATGAAAATGAATTCAACCTTCTGATTTAAAAAAGTATTTTCGGGGCACCTGGGTGGCTCAGTCGGTTAAGCATCCGACTTCGGCTCAGGTCATGATCTCGCGGTTTGTGAGTTTGAGCCCCGCGTGGGGCTCTGTGCTGACAGCTCAGAGCCTAGAGCCTGCTTCAGATTCTGTTTCTCCCCCTCTCTCTGCCCCTCCCATGCTCATGTTCTGTCTCTCTCTGTCTCTCAATAATAAATAAACGTTAAAAATTTTTTAAGTATTTAAATAATATCGATTTCCAGACCTTTATCTGTATCTTCATTTCTAAATGCTATTGGTCTTCAAGTTGTGAAAACATAATAGACATTTAACTAAGATGTAAGATATTCTTGTCCTTCGGACTATCTGTCAAATTCTCACAGTAAGAAAAAACAATCCACTTACTAGTATATTTAAGCATGTTATATAGCTTCAGCCACAGCTGAATGGATGCACACCCTCTGAAGCTGTGCAAAATAGAGATCAATCATAACAAAAATTAGCTAAAGACTTGATTCTCAGCACTTCAAAATGGAAGCATCTGAGAATGTCTCCTAGGAAAGCATCTAAGTCATTCATTTTGTGTTTAAAAAAAAAAACCTCACTGCCAAGAGAATGAATCTTTCAGCTTTCAGGCATGCCTAAGGCAAAACAGGTTTTTTTTTCCCCCCTTTTCAAAGGTTAAGCTGTATAAATTCATACACACACACACATTTCCCTAAATTTAAATTGTAGGTTGTTCTGATTAAACCAAGTTTCCCTGCTTTCATGCTATCGGATTTTTAATTTGAGAAATTGTGTTATGTATGTATGCGATTATCTCACAAATTAAAGAGAATTTAGATGACAGCACTAAAGAATTCAAGCAACTCAACCCACTATTTCCTCCCTTAACCTTTTCCGCAAAAGAAGTTGAATCCCAGGAGTATTTTTAAATTTAAGAGGGCAATGGAGGGTGACAGAACAATTGGCAGTCAGGCTGTTCTAATTCTCTATTAATTGAGGACTATCTTCTTTCTTTCAGCTCAAGACGAGGACACACCTAGAGTTCCTGTGCAAAACGAAGGCTCTGGCTACACAGAAAACTCTCCGAGTCCTGATGGTAAAGTTCTGAGCTGTTTAAGCGCATGCAAACTACAAATCTGACACATTTTCTGTGTGTAATCTAGGATTAAGGGAGCTATCTATTCTGTGAAGCAACATATTCAGTTAGAACAAGGTAAAGTTCAAAAACCTTGTTCTACTAGGAACTAATAAAATTGGGAGACTTAAAAAAAAAAAACAAAACACTGATGCTAGCTGCTTTAGAACAGTACGTGCCTCAGTTTAATCATAGCCCATAATACGGAAGCCATAGTGGATAATTCCAAGGGTGAATTGTACCGAAGTAAAGCTGGTGAACTGTATGGGAATATCCCTTACTTCCATAAAGAGTACTTTTCTGAAGTTATCCCTGTTCTACAGGGATTCAGGGGAGCCCTGGCTTGAGTTTGGGCCAAGGTTATCTTGGACCTTCATCACCTTACCTCACTGTATTATTTCAGATGGCTTGGCCAAAAGCGTAATAAATCTTTAAAAGCACCTTAGAAATCAGTTTACAAAAAATATTTCTTTATTCACGTCTCATTTTGAAGGCATCTAAATACTCTGAACCTCAGGAATATTAATATATCCTTGCCCCTGTACAACGATGCTGGGAACACTTTGAAATATTACTTGCATTAGAAAAACAATTATTTGGGAATATATGATTTAATAAATATTCGATTCCACAGGCCTACAGAGCTTAGGAGAACCAAAATTGGTTGATGATCAACCGTTTAGATATATCTTGCTATTTGGGTTCTTTTAGCCAAAGGAAAAAAGCAAATTGCTTTGAGCTGATAAGGACCTTGGGAAAAATTCAGCCACTGGTAGAAATTACTTGGTGGTTTTAAATACAGTTTTCTACACTAGGTATTACACCCAATAGAAGCTTTTCATCACCTGAATTTCCTCCCTTAATTATAAGCCCTTCCATATAAACTGGGTTTTGTTTTTTTTTTTTTTTTTCACTCATAGGTACGAATTACCTAGGAGAATGTTTTTCAACTTCAGATGCATTAAAGACTACCACATGTTAGTCATGCTCAGTTGAATGAAACCTGCCACAGCCTGGTTGTGACATTATAGACATGATTCTTTACTAGTTCTTTATAAAACATGTTCTGAAAAATAGCAGGCCCATACAATGCTCATTGAATAAAAGGGAAAGAAATGTGAGAAATACTAAGCTTTAGTCCTCACTTAGAGATTCGTCATGCATATTACAGGCTCTCAGAAGGCTCAGCTGTAAAGAGGTGTATTAACATTGCTTTTCCCAAACTTATTTGATCACGGGATGCTTTTTATATTAACATTTGTTAATAGGTTTTGGAACCAGTGACCCTTGGGTTGGAGGAAGAAACAGAGAAAGAATGTTCTCCTATATTTTACGCGGCACACTACCTCACTAAGATGGGCAACCTTACAATAATTTTGTAGACCAGGATAGAAAGTACATGTATTATTCTCCTCATATCAGTAACATTGCTGCATCTGGCCAGTTTATACCTGGGGTTTAGAGTAAGCTCACACATCATGAGACACCCAAGATAGTTTGCAGGTGGAACAGAGACCCACTTTTAAAACCTTCCTCCTTAAGAAAGAGCTGGGTAGTATGCCCTTCAATGTCATTTCCTCTTTCATGCCTCCTTGGAGTGTGAAAAGCAGCATCTGCCACTGCTTTAATTTAATCAAGTTTTCCTGTTTGAGAAAAAGAGCTTTGGATTGTTGATTTATTGTGCCAGTAAATGAAGACTACCTGAACGAGAACAAACAGAGGTTACTTATTCAGCTAAGTATAGTCGGCTGTTATCACTGGTGTTGGTCGACTCAAAGGCAGGCAGGGAAGTGGAAAATCTTTATTGTTAACAAAAGAGAAGGTTCCAAGCATCCTCTGACTGGAGGTGGTTGGCATGGGGAAGCTGGATTTGGGCTACCTAGAACTGGGTGATTGGTTGGCCTTCCCTGTATGGTCCTTCGTTGGAATATTGGCCCAGAATATGGTGGAGCTGGCAGTCACTGTCAATTCCTGACCATTCTAAGCTGATTGCTACAGAGGCTGTGGTTGGATTGCCCAGGCTGGTTGCTGCAGAGGTTTTTAGTCAGTTATATTGTTACATACGGTCTGGCCACTGTCCATTTGTATATTGTCTCTCCGTTTATAATATGGGCTTTGATGCTTTAAAAATATCCATCTAATTAAACCTACTCACCCTTGAAATTTTCCAGAGCGACTGCTATGCCTCCCTGCTCTGGAATACTTCTGGACAATGGCTTTGATTATGCATTCAGATTTTATGCAAATGTTCGCAGAACAATGCACACAGTAATGTAAAAGCACACATTTTACCATTGCTGTGTGGTCTGGTCAGATGTTCTGCTTTTCTGTTGCATGGTATCCACTGCTGCTGCACCCACTGGCCAAGTTACAGGGTCTGTTTCGAAATTCACACTTGAAAACATAGCAAACCAAACAGGCCTACTGACATTGCCATTTTAGAGACAGCTGCTCACCTCTCTGCATGTCAATGATCTGTTTTGCTTTGTTTTCTTTTTCTTTTCTTAGACATCTATTAAGGCCTTTGAATTTACCTCAGGATGGTAATAAATACACCCAAAATGGCAACCCAAAAATCTGGTATAAAATGACAGCTCAGCTTCTACAGTTCAGTAAGAGGCAATTCTGCCCTCCTTGGCCCCTGCCAGTAAAAATCTAAAACCCCCAAATCTAAAAATCCAAATCTGGAATGAGTGAAAAAGGAACTGAAAAGAGGTACAAGACATGAGATCAGGAATGTAACGACTCACAGACCATTGTAATGTGTTCAAAAGATTTGGGTTTAATCAATATTTAACCTTTTTTGTTTTCCTTTCTGGTTACAGTTAAAATGAATAGTCAGGTTGACAGTGTAAATGACCCAACAGAGAGTCAGCAAGAAGATTAACTGATAGGTAAGTTGCCCCTGTAGTGGGATTTTCAATTGATTAAACCAGCCATGGGAAGTGTTTGTAAATGGTATATTGGATTTCCCTCGGTTCTGCCAAGTCCCACAGTGTGGCTCAGGCTATACTTTAAAAATCTTTACACCAAATAACACAGTGGAAGGAGCAAGGATAACCCCTTAAAACTCACCATGCTTTGAGGGAAATAAGCCACAACGTAGTCAAATATTCAGTTCCCTGCTTTTCTGAGTTTTGACAACAAGAAAAAAATGTTTCCATCCATCTAACCTCCTGGCCTCCCAGAGGGATCAAGTTATTTCAGCAACCCCTAGCTGATTCTGAAGCGTAGCTTTTCCAGAAGCTACCTGCTGAGTTGTTTTTAACAACTAACACCAAATAATAGTTTTTAAACGTAACACTAAATATCTCTCTCTGGAGAATGTGGAAAGGCACTTGAGTGTGTTTGGGCAGAAAGAAGCCTGACTTGTGTCCTATCTTGTCACACCACTACCTGTGGACCTGTATGTCTGCACGGGGTTTGTTGAGTTGAATGAGCCTTGGGGAACTCCCCAAGAAAATCATAGTCCTTGGGGCACCTGGGTGGCTCAGTCGGTTGAGCCTCCGACTTCGGCTTAGGTCACGATCTCACGGTTCATGAGTTCGAGCCCTGCATCGGGCTCCGTGTTGACAGCTCAGAGCCTGGAGCCTGCTTCGGATTCTGTGTCTTCCTCTCTCTCTGACCCTCCCCCATTCATGCTCTGTCTGTGTCTGTCTCAAAAATAAATAAACATTAAAAAAAAAAGAGAGAGAATCATAGTCCAGAGCAGTTCATGTTTAGGAGTTATTCCAAACCACCATTCTAAATCTCTCATCAGAGAGTGAAATTTATCTAAAATGATGAGTAGTCTGTAACCCTTTTCCATATCTTGAGGGCTGGTGAGAAGAATTAAAGAAGTCAATCTCGCTATTCTGATTCCTAGCTGAAAATAGTAACTGTGAAAAAAACCCTATGAAATAGATGAATTGTGGGTCATCCAGTGTAAGACACAATTGTGTTCACACCATTGCCTCTTAGCACCTTCCTGCACTCCCTGGCCTCTTCTCGGTGGGCCTCTACACTCACCCAGAAGACCATGTTGCTCCCGACTTGAGTTCCAACATCACAGTAGAATAAAGCTTGAGAATATATGAAAGTAGGCACCTGTCCTTCCCATCGTGGTCTTGAACATCATTTAAAACTAAATATAATAGCATTTGTGTAATACATACAAATGTAGTACCTATACATGTATAGTATAGCACTGCTAAAAAATTAAAACTCATACAAATATGGTCTTATAAACATTTCTCCTTTTTTTAAACCTTGTTCATGTATTTAAAATTATCCTGTTAGGTTGAAGAAATGATACAGTAAAGAAGTTTCCATTAAAAAGTAATGAAGTGAGGCTAAGCCTGAACAATTTAAATGCAGGTTCCTCAGTGTTGCCTTACCTTTCGCCCTTTTATTACCAACAAACTATAAACATCTTTCTAGAATTTTTCTTACAGACACTATTATTTTCCTGTGTGATCAATATCTAAATAAATTATCCAGATCAATGTTTTCCTTGGTTAATGTCAAAATATTTTCTTTGACCATGAACATGAATCAATCTCTTTACCCAAAAGAGTAAGTTGTCAAAACTTAAAGTTCAATATTAGTTTAAGGAAACTCAATTCCAGGAAGGAGAAGTGACTTACACAGGGTCACTTGGATGATCAATGGAAGTTCAGATACTCCCAGGACAGTTATTTGATGACACCATACTCTCCCTAAACAGTAGAGAGTTTCTGAACACAGTTGTCACAGAGAACAGTATGATCTGAGGAACTTCAGTAATTCCCACAGAAATATTTAGACAGCTGAATTTGTAGAGGTTATGTGGTAGTTCAAAAGAAAGAAGGGACTTTTAGTTCTGTGTATCACACATTCAGGAAATGGAAGAAATACAGTGAAATAGAATTAGAATTACAGAGTTCCAAGATATGATGCAAGAATATTTTAGTGTTGTGTAATTTATAATTGTAAAGAATCAGGAGTATCATAAATGGGAATAGGGGAATGACTCAGCAAATCAATAGAACACTTTGCCAAATAAAAATAAGTTTTAAACAGGTATTTGAGGTCATGGAAAAGTGGTTAAAGAATCTGAACCTTTGGTTCTAGAGAAACATGGCAGGCTGAGTTTGGCAGCTACCTAGGTGCATTTTAAGAGGCCCTGTAACTTCCATGTTTACACTCTCAGAATGCTTGCTCTTGGAACCCAACCATCCTGTAAGAAACTCAAACGCTACTATAGAAGGACAAAGGCCCCAGGGAGGAAGATTCTAGAACTGAGGGCCATTTTGGGTGTTCTGACCCCAATGGAGACCACCTGGAACAGATAAACTGCCCAGCTGAGCCAAGACCAGACTATAGAACATTGAAAAATAACAAACCATGATGTTTTAGCCACTAAGTTTTGGGGTGACTTGTTATGTAGCAACAGGTAACTGGAAAGGTGAGGTGATGCAGAATGTCTCCTAATACAAATGTTTAGAAATGAGAAATAAATTATAACAAAAAATGTTTAAATACCTAGCTAGCTCAACTGACATGAAAACAAAGGTGCCAGATATAAAGAGGAATTTGAAATCCAAAGCTGTAATGTGGTAAGCTGAAGACACAGTAGCCCTAAGGGCTACAGTTTGGTTGTTGATGCAGAAATAGGCCCTATGGCTAGACCCTTGCTTACTAATGTCCACCTAGGACCTTGAGCCACTCAGGGTAAGAAGTTATAACTGATAACTCTACCTAAATAAACCTGGGATTTCCAGCTCAAGAAGTTAACAAGGAGACCTGTGTCAGCCCAAGGTTGCCATGAGGGGAAGGAAAAAGGTTCCTGTGACAAGTAGAAAACACAAATGCACCATGAATTTGAAACACAAATTTATGCCATCAAAAGTCATACAGAAATACACAGACTGAGAATTAATTTAATAGTTGATTATAGACAGTACCACCCCTGCTGTCAATAACACATTGAAATGTGCAACTATCACTTGGAATTCCTACAAAGGAAAAAAAATTCTCGGATGATGAATTCACAATTTGACGTCTTACAAAACACACAAGGAAATGACCTACCATGAATGAGAATCGGTGGGGAAACTTAAAGGATGATTAGTGCTGTGATAATTTTAGAGTAGAGAATTCTGAAGATTTTATAAAATAAGTACACTTAAATGACAAAAAAAAAGATAAAAAGCAGATATAAAACTGTAAGAAAAGAGCAGTGCTCTGAAAAAATAAGAACCATTTGAAAAAGCAAATAGACATATGGCGATGTGAATGACACATAAAGAGACATGAAGGCTGGAAGGAGAGGGGCCAAGATGTTTGTGCTCAAAACATGTTCTAAAAGGAGAGAGTAGATAGTGTCTGAAAGATAATGGCTGAGGATTTATCAGAATTGACAAAAGTCATGAGTTTTAAGTTCAAAGAAGAATAATAAGTTGCAAGCAGGACGTATTTAAAATAAACCCACAAATAGGCATTGCACAACAGCAGAGAACAAGGAGAAAAAACGTGAAACAACTACAGGGAAAGGAGAGTTAACCTATAAAGAAATAAGTATGGTATGGCCAGCAGGCTTCCCCACATCAAGAATTTAATTCAGAAGATAGTGGAATAATTCTGAGTTTTCAAAACACGGATAAAAATAATTGTCAGTGTGCAGTTCTCTCCTAGTTCCACTATCATTTAAGAAGATAGTAACTGCCATTTTTAGGAAGAAAAGAAAAGTTTGCTACTCACATACTCTATCTCTAAAAGCTACTAACAGATGCATAACAGTGAGAAGAAAACTAAGCCCAGAGGAAAGATGAAGGTGAAGGAAACAATTGTAAGCCAAGGAGAATGGTAAACACAAAGGCATAATCAAAGTATATATTGACCATACATTTATAATAATAATCAGTGGGTGGCTAAAAACAGGGCAAAACAAAATTACTGTTTATGTGCATTTTATTTTTTTTTAATTTTGGGGTGCCTGGGTGGCTCAGTTGGTTAAGTGTCTAACTTCAGCTCAGGCCATAATCTCACAGTCCATGGGTTCGAGCCCCACGTCGGGCTCTGTGCTGACAGCTCAGAGCCTGGAGCCTGCTTCGGATTCTGTGTCTCTCTCTGTCTCCACAGCTACCCCACTCATGCTCTGTCTCACTCCATCTGTCAAAAATAAATAAATGTTAAAAAAATATTTAAATTTTTTTTTTATTTGACAGAGAGAGAAAGAGGGAAAGAAAGTGCGAGTGAGGGAGAGGGGAAAAGGGAGAGAGAGAGAAAGAGAGGTAGAGAGAGAAAAGGAGAGAGAGACAGAGAAGGAGAGAGAGAGAGAGAGAGAGAGAGAATCCCAAGCAGGCTTCATGCCCAGTGCAGAGCCCAATGCAAGGCTCAATCCCATGACCTTGGGCTTATGACCTGAACTGAAACCAAGAGTCAGATGCTCAACCCACTGAGCCATCCAGGTGCCCATGTACATTTTATAATACACAAAGTAATACTATATACCCTCTATTATGTGTGTATTTGTGAGTATATATTTGTGTAAAAGTATAAAAATGTGAAAGTTGATTCACAATGAAACTAGGATTTGGTAATCTCTGGGAAGGAAGAGAAATATTTTTAACTTATCTATAAATTACATTAATTTATCTATAAATAATTTACCTGCATCTTTTATTTTTGAAAAGTAAAGATTGCAAGGAAATTTGAAAAATATTAGCATATATTAAATATGGATAGGGAATACATACTAGTTATGTTATACCGTTTATAAGTTTCTTTACATTTGCAATTTTCATTTTTTAAAATTAAAATATATAATTGTGTATATATGTATTAGAGAGATATAGAAAAATACTATAAGGAAATACTCCACAATATTAACCAAAAAAGTTATCCATGGAGGAATGATACAGGATTTTTTCTTCTCATTTACTTTTGGCTATTTTAAATACCATATGCCACAAGCATTATATTGCTTTCATTTACACATACATACCTAAAAGGATACTTTTTTACAGATTCATAGGACACCAGATAGAAAATCAACTCAGAGATCATCTGCTGCAGTTCCGTGCAGAGACATAGTAATTTACAGTGATAGAAATCAGATCAATTGTTGGTTCGAGCAGGGGTGGGATTAATAGTTGGAAAGGGTACTTTTGGGGTGACGGGAATGTTTTATATCTTGATAGTGGTGTAGGTTAAATGTATGTGTTTTGCAAAACAGGTCGAAGTATGCTTAAGATCTGTGCATTTCCTATATGTGGGTTATACCTCACCTTTTTAAAATCTGAAAATGTAAAGAATATCAACGCTTCTAAGGCACAGTATCTTCTTAGAGTTCTCTCTCAGGTGGGGGACACAGCAGAGACTTAGTAAGATCTCAAAGTGGTAGTATAGCCATCAATAACTTTTGCAAATCTGCATTAAGTACATTGTTACTATTATTTATCTATGGAACCCTGGAAATAAGAGCATATGAATGGACCCAAGAAAGGAGGACTCAGCAATGCAAGATTAGGTCTTTCAAAGACTACTTTGAAGACTTGAGTTAATCGTCCCCATCAGCGGAACCAAGTCATGAATGTGGCATACATTTATTAGCAGTGATTTATATGCTCTTTAAAGATACTGTGTGCCAGCAATCACAGCTCAGATATCCAAAGCTCTTTGATAGTCCAAGATATTCCTAGGCTTGTTTGAGGGGTAAGAAACATTTAAATGACTGTGTTAAAAAGACATTCCCTGCTAAGTCTATGAAATCTATTATCTTTAATCTAACAAATGGTTTCTCCTTGTCTTTGGCAGGGGCACAAGATGAAGCAAAGGAACAAAGAAATGGAAGTAAATCACAGTCCTCAGCATCGCAGGCCTCTCCTGGCCCTGGTGGGGGGGGATGGGGGTGGGTGGGTGTAGGAAGACAGTAGTGCTAGCTGTGGAGGAGGGAGGTGTGGGCAGGGCACGTCCCAGGGAAGGGCCTAGAATCCTTTGCTCTAATTTCTCCAGCTGCATTTTGTTCTGTTCACCTGCAGAAAAAGAAAGAAAAAAAAAAAAAAAGAAAAAAGAAAAAGAAAAAAAAAGTTTCCTTTAATTTAGTGACGGGACCCATGTTAATGCATCTTTCAGGCGCTATCCCTGTAATTTTTGTTTTTTCTCTCATGACCTTTCCCAGGGTCACAGTTGCACGGTGTAACCCTCACATGTGTATCCTGGCCCCTGTCTGCTTTCTTGATTATTTCACAAAGCTGGTCGATACTGTGGTTTCTTCAAAGAAAGAGAAGATGATTGATAAACAGCAAGCTAAATTTCAGGTGTCGTCGAGCCCGATATCAGAATAATCCACAGACAAAGGAGGCAGGGTAGAAAATGGGCAAAATGCTCAGAAATCACTTGGAAAAGGGTCAGGGCGATGAATTGAAAATGATATTTTATTCAGGGATTCCCAAGATACAATTCTGTTCCATGTGGTTAATGAGGAATGTGGAAGCAGGATTTAATCCACACCAGAGTGCAGAGACATAACAACAAAGGCAGACCCTGGCAGCCATCAGAGTCTTTTCCTTAGTAGCCAGGATAGCAGGTCCATGCTTTGACCCTGACTTTCAGCAAGGCTCACCTAGGTCATGAGGTCTTTATTGTGTGCTTCAACATAGAGCCCGCTACTGAGACTCTTTGTGACACGGTTGTAAGGGTTGACACTTTTCTAAGTGTTTCAGTTAAGAGAAAGGGCTCCTGCGTTCAGAACCCAAATGTATGCCAATAAATATTAAAAGTCCTACTTGAAATTTCTCCTTCTATATATGCTTTTCATAAAAGAACTTCTTGTCTTTACCCAAGGTTTGACTGCCTGCAGAAAGATGCTCATTGAAGTCAGAGGCAGTTTGAGGTCTTGCTTGCAGTTCTGGCTTACTTCTAAATGGTCTGGTTTGTTCATGTCAAATCCAAAACTACTTTGATGGCCCATCCCCTCTCCCAGAAATCCCTCAATTATGGCCTTGAAGGGGAACAGCAGTATCAATAAGGCAAGATTCCTGGGGTACAGTGGGCACAAGGGATGAGGAGCCCAGGAGGAAATCAGAAGTTGTCACAAATGTCTATCCCAGAGCCAACATGCATAGTGACCCTCATGAGGCAAAATGGCCTGCTTCCAATAGCCTTCCTGGGTTCTAAGAACAATCTATTTTTTTTCTGAGGAAACTAATATAACTTCTCGCACATCTTCTTAAATTCATCCTCCTTATAAGATCTTTAAAATTCTAAGATATACATAGAGAGAAAGGGAGAAAAGTAATGGATCAAATTGAATATTTCTAAAATAAAAGGGTGTTCTGTTTTCTAAATATTCCATGGAGTTCTTCAGTTTTGATCTTTCCTCTATGGAAAATTTGCCTTCTTATCTTTCTATCAATTTTCTTTTGGCCTTTCTGAATTTGTTGTGCATTTGGATGGCTTATTTGGTATATTGGGATAATTAGCAAGTTATATTTCTGCATATGTAACATGTTCTAACATCCTGTATTTTTAAAAACGGAGCTGCTTATCAGCCTAGCAGGAATAATATTTAAGGGACCTCATAATTTTGGAACGTGGCTATTTCTCCCTCTGCCATTATTCTACAGTTTGATATGGAAATATATATGCCCCCTACTGCCATTAGACATAGCTTTCTAGAAAAGCAAGGAAAAGTCCCATTTTAAGTAATCCAAGAAATGAAGCCATATGAATACTGATAGTTTCTATATTTCATGTTATCTTTATAACTTAATTGAAAGTCACCATAATTCTTGTAAAGGACTTGACAAGTGTGTATGCTAGGAGCGCATTGTCCTATGACTCAAATGTTAGTGCTACTCATATTCAGTAATGAGTTATGACTGAAAACAGCATGAAGGAGACAAGAGGGATGGGGACTTCTCAATGGACAAAGATAAAAGCGACTTAATGTCCCTGTTAGGAACAGTGGAGATTGAAATTATTTCAGTCGGAGTGTTCTCTTTATCATCAGTGACAGCCATTTTATTCATTCATTTTTAAATGTGAGTTGGGTAGGAGGCAGTTGAGTTCTCTGCCTGAAGACTGCAGGAAAAGGAAAGTAATCTTTGAGAAGGAAACTAAGAGAATGAGGAGTAAATATCATCAGCCCCACTCCTGAATTTGTTTCAACTTTATCTTCTGATTAAATTGTGTTTCCATCTTTGCCTCGTTATGCCCTTTGGTTGCTATTTGGCTATAAGATTTTACACTTTAAAACAATGAAGTTACTTTCCATTGCAATAGTAAAATATTAAAAAATTTAGCTGTTGGCCAGATCGAAGACACCTCAACACAGGGAACCTTTTTTTCGCTGGTGCTGTCATTGAACAGGCTATACAATGGAAAATTCAAAAGGCTGGTTGATTCTCCTGCACATGAACCCTGGGTGTAAATTTCCAGCCACACTTCCGCCAGGTTATGTGTCATGATGAGTTACAGGAGGGAGAGGGGGAGAAAAATAGCCCCATATTAGTCGTGTTTGCATATAGAGGATCAAAGTGGGCTTTCAACATAATATAGGTATCCCTGCCTTTTTGAAATCACATTATCCACTTTGCTTTTATGAAAGGCCTACATAAAGGCCTGCCTGCTACCATGAACCTAAAGAAATCCGAAGAGGGTTTTTGCTTTTATGAAAAATAGAAGCAGTGAGAGTGGCACCGCCCAGCTCCTTCCCTGGGAACTACACTCCACATCTCAGCATCAAGCCACCATAGCTTTGAACTGCGTCTGTGAGCATCTGTACTTTACCTCATTTTATTTTGTATCTGTTAGCAAGATGTGCCCTATGGTATCAGAAAAGGGCCTGGGAAGGCTCAAAAATGTTTCCATATAAATTAATAGTACTTGTTTCTTTGCTTTACGTCATTTCGGCTTAAGGAAGGTTTCAGAGGAACACTACTTTCAGATAGCAGGGGAAACCTATAGTTCTAATTAGAAAGGTAGTCCATTTTAGGAGAGACAAAGGGGCTTTTCCTCTAGCTGGTAACTATTCAGATGATGGACAAACCTTCTTTCATAAAAGCTTACAAAGGAGGCATCCCAAATACTGTCTGTGATACTGGGTCACATATTAGTCACCGCAGCTAATTGTAAATCTTTCTATGAAATACTGAAAAGCCTCTTTGTGAATTAATACAGTTCTGCTTGATGCACTTGATTTGAAATGACTTTTCTCTGTATGTGGTGCATGTCAGCTTTGCTTTGAAAAATAACAAAGTTAGCAGAATATGTTCAATATATTTTCTTGGGGAATAGGGTTTTTATCATATGATTCATTAAGGATTTGCCTTACCCTGACATTTGTGATATAAAGGAAAATCAGAAAAAAAAGTAATTTTCTTGATCAAGATATGTTTTTACTTACTGCAAATAAATGTAGTCTGTTGCTTGCAAGGAAAAAAAAAATGTCTTCTGATATCTGGTATAAACTGCTAAATAGAATAATACGTGCCTCTTTTGTTAAACCAGCATTTAAATGCTGAACTGCTTCTAAATCTGTTTGTTTCTTTTCATCTGTGCCATACACTAAGAAACTTAAACAATTGTTGCCTTCATACTATATTTGTTAGAGCAGAATATGAATAAAATTTGTTTGAGAAGATAAGGTGCAATTATCTGTGTTTTGTGAAATTTGTTCCTCAGCGTAAGCAATTAATAACTCAAAATGTTCTTTTAATACTATATATTTGGTTGCAAATATGTATATTTAAAATTTCCCCTCTAAATAAGCTTTAACTTATCAATAATCTTCCCTTATTGAGACTGGTCAATGTTTTGGCCATGCTTTTCAAAACTAAACTACAGTTTGTACAGACAGAAGTCCAAATGTCGATTTTTTTTCTCTGAATGCTACTAGATAACTACCCTTCCAACAGCTTCTGATAGGAGTGCAAGATAGGAGTTGCTGAGATGAAGCCCATGATTCTATGGACATGGGTTCGTCCTTTAGAGCCCACCATCCATTACTGGAATTCTTTTCGAGAACCTTCTATGAGACAGCCACTGTGCTGGCTATGTGATCACTATAACCATGATCCTCCTCAGTCTATTGTTGATGGAATTTTGATTGAATTACGCAATTGTTAGAGAGTTTGGCAATGGATCAACAAAAAATAGCTATGGGAAAAACTCAAAGTTTTTTTGAAAATGGAAATCTGCATTCCATCAAATTTAATTCCCTCCATCTCCTCCAGAAGAGGTGCTTTCAGTTTTATTGTTCTAGAAGGCAGTAATAAAAGTCAATCCCCTTATCCAACAAAGCCAGAGACTTAATAGTTAAAGGAGAATAAGCTTTTTAAAACCGTTTTAGCAGAGGAGCATTTTTCCAAAAATGAACAAGGTTCGATGAGAAAAAAATCATAGCCTTATTGCGGCAATGGGCAACGTCAACAAAAATGCCTCCAAGTGACAGCAGAGATAATTTAACATGATTCTAGCATTGCCAGATGCAGTTTTTTAGCAACGTGAAATTTTCAGTCTCTTGGCCCGTCACTCTTACGTTTCTCCCCCACCACTCCTGCCCCTCTGCCTTACTTTATTCAAAGGTGTCATTAAATGTTGTTTAAATTTACTGGTGGTTCTCAGGACTAAAAGGGACAAGGACACCCATTACGTTGTTCTAGTCTGGACTCTGGCAAGCTGTGGGACCTTGAGAAGCAATGTGCCTCTATCTCTTGGTTTGACAGATGGAAATACTGATACATTCCTGAACTCTCTTACAAATTTAAACATAAAGTGCCAAGATATTATATGTCACCACTTGGAAAAGCACTTGGTAAATTATTAGCATTAGATTCTGCTATTTGACACTGTAGACAAATGGTCTTTTATTGAGCTCAAGACTCTTTTACCAAAAGAATAGATGATCCTTACGACTGGGTAGTAAATATGAAATCCTTTCTACTGAAGTTGATTTAAATTTTGCCCCTAAATGAAGAATCCATGAGAATAAGAAAGAATTATTTTATAAAATTTAGAGAAATAAGAGATTCGAGTTCTTAAAATTTGCACACACGAAGTACTGACAGAGTATAAATCTTTTTAAGTAATCATTTTCCGATAATAACTCAAGTGGACCTATGACTAAAGTAGAAAGGGGGTACAACTCTATCTTTCGGTTAACGTGCGTGGAGAAATATAGATTTACAAGGAGATTATACCAGTATATACTTTCCTTCCATGAGGAGAGGAGTATGCTTCCTCACCCCACTGACATTGAACTTGATGATGTAATTTGCTTTGGCCAATGATATATGGGCAGGAATGGCATGTGACACTTCAGGTAGAAACTTCAAGATGCATGCTCTTTTTTCCCCTTCTACCACAATGACCAGCAATATCCCAGGTAGGCTGCTGTGTCAGCAGAGAACCCAGTGTGAAGATGTGGAGTGTCACTCAAGCCCCACTGAGGTGACATGAATGGGAAATAAACCTGTCCTTTGAGATTCAGGCACCATTTGTTACCCTAGTACAACCTAACCTGTATGAAGCATTTAAATAAGTTCACAAATCTATACAATCTGCCTCTCCAACTTCAACTTGTGGGACTGTCAACTTGGCTCACAATGCTGCCAACACACTGGCCTCCTGCCCATTCCTAGAATAGCCCAAATTCTCACCAGGCTCATGGACTTTGAAGTTGAAAGTTCTTTTTTCCCCATTGTCACTTGTCTAGTACCTAGCCAGCCTCGAGATCTCACCTGTGACATCACTTCTAGAGATGTCTCGTGTTTGTCTACCTAACATCATATTTGCTACTTCAGGAAACTTACAATAATTTGTAATTGCTTATTTGTTTACAAGGCAGGGGTAAAAATTCATACGACTAGCCTCAGATATGCAAAATAATGTCATTTTTTTTTCCCACCAACTGAACTTACCGTATTTCCAAGCCTCTATCTAACTAGTTAGAGGGAAATATGGAAAAAGAATTTAATCTGTCAGTTATAGTTGTCAGCTTTTCCAGTTTAGGGAACTAATTTGGGGAAAATGATTTGGTCAGATTCAAGGTTTAAATTCTCCACTGAGGCTATTTCTTGCCACTTAAATTGTTATGCCCCCACCTCTTAGATTAAGGCCTTATTTTCTAATCACTATGCAATAAAACTAACAATTAGCAAATAAATTTGAAGGTTAAAACAATAGTTACTATAATATTTTAAAAGTAATTTCTTATATTTAGTGAAGGAGGGCATCAAGAATAAAATTATGGACTATTTAGAAAATCACAAAAAATAACACTATAAAAAAATGTGGGATATAGCCAAAATTATACTTAAAGAGAAATTTAGTCTTTTTTATTTATTTATTTTTTAATATATGAAATTTACTGTCAAATTGGTTTCCATACAACACCCAGTGCTCATCCCAAAAGGTGCCCTCCTCAATACCCATCACCCACCCTGCCCTCCCTCCCACCCCCCATCAACCCTCAGTTTGTTCTCAGTTTTTAACAGTCTCTTATGCTTTGGCTCTCTCCCACTCTAACCTCTTTTTTTTTTTTTTTCCTTCCCCTCCCCCAATGGTTTCTGTTACGTTTCTCAGGATCCACATAAGAGTGAAACCATATGGTATCTGTCTTTCTCTGTATGGCTTATTTCACTTAGCATCACACTCTCCAGTTCTATCCACGTTGCTACAAAGGGCCATATTTCATTCTTTCTCATTGCCACGTAGTACTCCATTGTGTATATAAACCACAATTTCTTTATCCATTCATCAGTTGATGGACATTTAGGCTCTTTCCATAGTTTGGCTATTGTTGAGAGTGCTGCTATAAACATTGGGGTACAAGTGCCCCTATGCATCAGTACTCCTGTATCCCTTGGGTAAATTCCTAGCAGTGCTATTGCTGGGTCATAGGGTAGGTCTATTTTTAATTTTCTGAGGAACCTCCACACTGCTTTCCAGAGTGGCTGCACCAATTTACATTCCCACCAACAGTGCAAGAGGGTTCCCGTTTCTCCACATCCTCGCCAGCATCTATAGTCTCCTGATTTCTTCATTTTGGCCACTCTGACTGGCATGAGGTGATATCTGAGTGTGGTTTTGATTTGTATTTCCCTGATAAGAAGTGACGTTGAACATCTTTTCATGTGCCTGTTGGCCATCCGGATGTCTTCTTTAGAGAAGCGTCTATTCATGTTTTCTGCCCATTTCTTCACTGGGTTATTTGTTTTTCGGGTGTGGAGTTTGGTGAGCTCTTTATAGATTTTGGATACTAGCCCTTTGTCCGATATGTCATTTGCAAATATCTTTTCCCATTCCGTTGGTTGCCTTTTAGTTTTGTTGGTTGTTTCCTTTGCTGTGCAGAAGCTTTTTATCTTCATAAGGTCCCAGTAATTCACTTTTGCTTTTAATTCCCTTGCCTTTGGGGATGTGCCGAGTAAGAGATTGCTACGGCTGAGGTCAGAGAGGTCTTTTCCTGCTTTCTCCTCTAAGGTTTTGATGGTTTCCTGTCTCACATTCAGGTCCTTTATCCATTTTGAGTTTATTTTTGTGAATGGTGTGAGAAAGTGGTCTAGTTTCAACCTTCTGCATGTTGCTGTCCAGTTCTCCCAGCACCATTTGTTAAAGAGACTGTCTTTTTTCCATTGGATGTTCTTTCCTGCTTTGTCAAAGATGAGTTGGCCATACGTTTGTGGGTCTAGTTCTGGGGTTTCTATTCTATTCCATTGGTCTATGTGTCTGTTTTTATGCCAATACCATGCTGTCTTGATGATGACAGCTTTGTAGTAGAGGCTAAAGTCTGGGATTGTGATGCCTCCTGCTTTGGTCTTCTTCTTCAAAATTACTTTGGCTATTCGGGGCCTTTTGTGGTTCCATATGAATTTTAGGATTGCTTGTTCTAGTTTCGAGAAGAATGCTGGTGCAATTTTGATTGGGATTGCATTGAATGTGTAGATAGCTTTGGGTAGTATTGACATTTTGACAATATTTATTCTTCCAATCCATGAGCAGGGAATGTCTTTCCATTTCTTTATATCTTCTTCAATTACCTGCATAAGCTTTCTATAGTTTTCAGCATACAGATCTTTTACATCTTTGGTTAGATTTATTCCTAGGTATTTGATGCTTCTTGGTGCAATTGTGAATGGAATCAGTTTCTTTATTTGTCTTTCTGTTGCTTCATTGTTAGTGTATAAGAATGCAACTGATTTCTGTACCTTGATTTTGTATCCTGCAACTTTGCTGAATTCATGTATCAGTTCTAGCAGACTTTTGGTGGAGTCCATCGGATTTTCCATGTATAATATCATGTCATCTGCAAAAAGCGAAAGCTTGACTTCATCTTTGCCAATTTTGATGCCTTTGATTTCCTTTTGTTGTCTGATTGCTGATGCTAGAACTTCCAACACTATGTTAAACAACAGTGGTGAGAGTGGGCATCCCTGTCGTGTTCCTGATCTCAGGGAAAAAGCTCTCAGTTTTTCCCCGTTGAGGATGATGTTAGCTGTGGGCTTTTCATAAATGGCTTTTATGATCTTTAAGTATGTTCCTTCTATCCCGACTTTCTCAAGGGTTTTTATTAAGAAAGGGTGCTGGATTTTGTCAAAGGCCTTTTCTGCATCGATTGACAGGATCATATGGTTCTTCTCTTTTTTTTTTGTTAATGTGATGTATCACGTTGATTGATTTGCAAATGTTGAACTAGCCCTGCATCCCAGGAATGAATCCCACTTGATCATGGTGAATAATTCTTTTTATATGCCGTTGAATTCGATTTGCTAGTATCTTATTGAGAATTTTTGCATCCATATTCATCAGGGATATTGGCCTGTAGTTCTCTTTTTTTACTGGGTCTCTATCTGGTTTAGGAATCAAAGTAATACTGGCTTCATAGAATGAGTCTGGAAGTTTTCCTTCCCTTTCTATTTCTTGGAATAGCTTGAGAAGGATAGGTATTATCTCTGCTTTAAACGTCTGGTAGAACTCCCCTGGGAAGCCATCTGGTCCTGGACTCTTATTTGTTGGGAGATTTTTGATAACCGATTCAATTTCTTCGCTGGTTATGGGTCTGTTCAAGCTTTCTATTTCTTCCTGATTGAGTTTTGGAAGAGTGTGGGTGTTTAGGAATTTGTCCATTTCTTCCAGGTTGTCCAGTTTGTTGGCATATAATTTTTCATAGTATTCCCTGATAATTGTTTGTATCTCTGAGGGATTGGTTGTAATAATTCCATTTTCATTCATGATTTTATCTATTTGGGTCATCTCCCTTTTCTTTTGGAGAAGCCTGGCTAGAGGTTTGTCAATTTTGTTTATTTTTTCAAAAAACCAACTCTTGGTTTTGTTGATCTGCTCTACCGTTTTTTTTAGATTCTATATTGTTTATTTCTGCTCTGATCTTTATGATTTCTCTTCTTCTGCTGGGTTTAGGCTGCCTTTGCTGTTCTGCTTCCATTTCCTTTAGGTGTGCTGTTAGATTTTGTATTTGGGATTTTTCTTGTTTCTTGAGATAGGCCTGGATTGCAACGTATTTTCCTCTCAGGACTGCCTTCGCTGAGTCCCAAAGCGTTTGGATTGTTGTATTTTCATTTTCGTTTGTTTCCATATATTTTTTAATTTCTTCTCTAATTGCCTGGTTGATGCACTCATTCTTTAGTAGGGTGTTCTTTAACCTCCATGCTTTTGGAGGTTTTCCAGACTTTTTCCTGTGGTTGATTTCAAGCTTCATAGCATTGTGGTCTGAAAGTATGCATGGTATAATTTCAATTCTTGTAAACTTATGAAGGGCTGTTTTGTGACCCAGTATATGATCTATCTTGGAGAATGTTCCATGTGCACTCGAGAAGAAAGTATATTCTGTTGCTTTGGTATGCAGAGTTCTAAATATATCTGTCAATTCCATCTGATCCAATGTATCATTCAGGGCCCTTGTTTCTTTATTGACCGTGTGTCTAGATGATCTATCCATTTCTGTAAGTCGGGTGTTAAAGTCCTCTGCAATTACCACATTCTTATCAATAAGGTTGCTTATGTTTATGAGTAATTGTTTTATATATTTGGGGGCTCCCATATTCGGCGCATACACATTTATAATTGTTAGCTCTTCCTGATGGATAGACCCTGTAATTATTACATAATGCCCTTATTCATCTCTTGTTACAGCCTTTTTTTTTTTTTTTTTTTTATTTTTTTTTATTTTTGGGACAGAGAGAGACAGAGCATGAATGGGGGAGGGGCAGAGAGAGAGGGAGACACAGAATCGGAAACAGGCTCCAGGCTCCGAGCCATCAGCTCAGTGCCTGACACGGGGCTCGAACTCACGGACCGCGAGATCGTGACCTGGCTGAAGTCGGACGCTTAACCGACTGCGCCACCCAGGTGCCCCTCTTGTTACAGCCTTTAATTTAAAGTCTAGTTTGTCTGATATAAGTATGGCTACTCCAGCTTTCTTTTGGCTTCCAGTAGCATGATAAATAGTTCTCCATCCCCTCACTCTCAATCTAAAGGTGTCCTCAGATCTAAAATGAGTCTCTTGTAGACAGCAAATAGATGGGTCTTGTTTTTTTATTCATTCTGATACCCTATGTCTTTTGGTTGGCGCATTTAATCCATTTACATTCAGTGTTATTATAGAAAGATACGGATTTAGAGTCATTGTGATGTCTGTATGTTTTATGCTTGTAGTGATGTCTTTGGTACTTTGTCTCACAGGATCCCCCTTAGGATCTCTTGTAGGGCTGGTTTCGTGGTGACAAATTCCTTCAGTTTTTGTTTGTTTGGGAAGACCTTTATCTCTCCTTCTATTCTAAATGACAGACTTGCTGGATAAAGGATTCTCGGCTGCATATTTTTTCTGTTTAGCACACTGAAGATATCGTGCCAAGCCTTTCTGGCCTGCCAAGTTTCAAAGGAGAGATCAGTCACAAGTCTTATAGGTCTCCCTTTATATGTGAGGGCACGTTTATCCCTTGCTGCTTTCAGAATTTTCTCTTTATCCTTGTATTTTGCCAGTTTCACTATGATATGTCGTGCAGAAGATGGATTCAAGTTACGTCTGAAGGGAGTTCTCTGTGCCTCTTGGATTTCAATGCCTTTTTCCTTCCCCAGTTCAGGGAAGTTCTCAGCTATAATTTCTTCAAGTACCCCTTCAGCACCTTTCCCTCTCTCTTCCTCCTCTGGGATACCAATTATGCGTATATTATTTCTTTTTAGTGTATCACTTAGTTCTCTAATTTTCCCCTCATACTCCTGGATTTTTTTATCTCTCTTTCTCTCAGCTTCCTCTTTTTCCATAACTTTATCTTCTAGTTCACCTATTCTCTCCTCTGCCTCTTCAATCCGATCTGTCGTCGTTTCCATTTTGTTTTGCATTTCGTTTAAAGCACTTTTCAGCTCCTGGTGACTGTTCCTTAGTCCCTTGATCTCTGTGGCAAGAGATTCTCTGCTGTCCTGTATACTGTTTTCAAGCCCAGCGATTAATTTTATGACTATTATTCTAAATTCACTTTCTGTTATATTATTTAAATCCTTTTTGATCAGTTCATTAGCTATTGTTATTTCCTGGAGATTCTTCTGAGGGGAATTCTTCCGTTTGGTCATTTTGGATAGTCCCTGGAGTGGTGAGGACCTGCAGGGCACTTCCCCTGTGCTGTGGTGTATAACTGGAGTTGGTGGGCGGGGCCGCAGTCTGACCTGATGTCTGCCCCCAGCCCACCGCTGGGGCCACAGTCAGACTGGTGTGTGCCTTCTCTTCCCCTCTCCTAGGGGCGGGATTCACTGTGGGGTGGCGTGGCCCGTCTGGGCTACTTGCACACTGCCAGGCTTGTGGTGCTGGGGATCTGGCGTATTAGCTGGGGTGGGTAGGCAAGGTGCACGGGGGCAGGAGGGGCAGGCTTAGCTCGCTTCTCCTTAGGTGATCCACTTCAGGAGGGGCCCTGTGGCAGCGGGAGGGAGTCAGATCCGCTGCCGGAGGTTTGGCTCCGCAGAAGCAGAGTTGGGTGTTTACGCGGAGCAAGTTCCCTGGCAGGAACTGGTTCTCTTTGGGATTTTGGCTGGGGGATGGGCGGGGGAGATGGCGCTGGCAAGCGCCTTTGTTCCCCGCCAAGCTGAGCTCTTCCCTCCGGGGGCTCAGCAGCTCTCCCTCCCTTTGTCCTCCAGCCTTCCCGCTTTCTGAGCAGAGCTGTTAACTTATGACCTCCCAGATGCTAAGTCGCGTTTGCTGTCGGAACACAGTCCGTCTGGCCCCTCCGCTTTTGCCAGCCAGACTCGGGGGCTCTGCTTGGCTGGCGAGCCGCCCCTCCACCCCGGCTCCCTCCCGCCAGTCCGTGGAGCGAGCACCGCCTCGCCGCCCTTCCTACCCTCTTCCGTGGGCTTGGCTCTGGAGACTCCGTTCCGCTAATCCTCTGGCGGTTTTCTGGGTTCTTTAGGCAGGTGTAGGTGGAATCTAAGTGATCAGCAGGACGCGCGGTGAGCCCAGCATCCTCCTACGCCGCCATCTTCCAGGTTGTCCAGAAATTTAGTCTTAAATGTCTTAATTGAAATGAAGAGAGAGAGAGAAAATACATTTAAAAACATTCAAATTTAGATTTTAGAAAAATAAAAAGATCCAAAGAAAATAAAAACTAATATATATATATATATATATATATACACATATATAGTGAAATAGATATATTATGTATATATTATATATATATATATATAATGAACTAAGAAATTTTTTAAACAGTAAAATGTTAGATCTATGGATTCTTTGGAAATCCATTAAATAAATAAATAAACTGTCATGAATAATTTAAAAAGGATAGCAATGTAGAAATTTTAAGTACAATGACATTAAATTTATACATAACAATATAACTAATAATAGTCAAAGAAAATGGATATGTTTTTGAAATAAAAATTACCCAAATTGATACATCATGAAGCAGAAAATCCATATAAACAAATATATGGCAGAAATGAGAAAAGATCTCAAAAAGCCCCCAAGCTAAGCAGGTATACCTATTTACCTATATTTCTATCTAAATAATGTGTACAAATTGTCAAAAATCTAGAAATAAACACAGGCAATATTCTCAATTTGTTTTTATGTCATAGTATTTTCATAATGGAATCATATAGCACACTGCTTTTTCACTTCGTATCACAAGCATGTTCCTTTCAATCAAGAATTTTCCTGTTATTTAGAAGTATTTTATCATATGGCTCAAATTTACATGATCACTTCTCCATTCTATGACATTTAGGTTATTTACAATTTTCCTTATTTTATTTTTTTTAAATTTTTTTAATGTTTATTTATTTTTGAGAGAGAGAGCACGAGTGGGGTCGGGGCAGAGAGAAAGGGAGACATGGAATTCGAAACAGGCTCCAGGCTCTGAGCTGTCAGCACAGAGCCTGAGGCAGGGCTCAAACTCACAAACTGCAAGATCATGACCTGAGCCGAAGTGGGACACTCAACTGACTGAGCCTCCCAGGCGCCCATTCCCTATTTTAAATAAAACTACAATGAGTACTTTTGATCACAAACTTTAATCTTCATCAGGGTATATTTTCAGAAGACTTCTAGGGTTTCTAGCAATTAGAAAATGAGAATTCCCTGGGCACCTGGGTGGCTTGGTCGATTGAGCATCTGACTTCAGCTCAGGTAACAATCTTGCAGTTCATGGGTTTGAGCCCCATGCCAAGTGCTGTGTGACAGCTTGGAGCCTGGAGCCCCCTTCAAGTTCTGTGTCTCCCTCTCTGTCCCTCCCCACTCATTCTCTCTCTCTCAAAAATAAACAAGGGGGCACCTGGATGGCTCAGTCCTTTTAGTGTCCAACTTTGGCTCAGGTCATGATCTCATGGTCTGTGGGTTCGAACCCTGCATCGGGCTCTGTGCTGAGAGCTCGGAGTCTGGAGCCTGCTACAGATCCTGTGTCTCCCTCTCTCTCTGCCCCTCCCCTGCTCATACTCTGTCTCTCTCTGTCAAAATTAAATAAACTTTAAAAATTTTTTTAATAAATAAATAAATAAATAAACATTAAACAAATTTAAAAAAAAAACAAAATGAGTATTCCCATTTTGTAGAATGCTCACTGGCCTTGAGGTTCCTACAAATATCTACCTAAAACATGTCAGTCTGAAAAATGATTTGTCATTATTATTTTACTAGTGTAACAAGGTTGAGCAGATTTGTCAGCTATGTGTATTTCCTGATTGGGGAATTAATCTGTGTTATTTGGTCATCTGTCATTTGGGATTTTGAATTTTTTTAATTGATATTTTTGAACTGTTTATATATTTATATAATGTATATGTATATTTATATAATATATATATTTATATAATGTATATATACTTATACATTATATATTTATATAAATATATTTATTTATATACATATTTATATTATATTATATTAATTTATATAAATATTTATATAATTTATATAAATAAATATATATATTTCCTGCATATAATTGTGATCATGGTATCTTCTGACATTTAGAATTCTATGTTTCTATGCCATCAAATCTCCCTTTCCCTTCGTACTGGTTTACAATGCTTTTGTAGCTGACATTTATTATGTCTGCCTGCTGAGTATCCATTCCTGCTACTTCAGGTGATGAAGCTTTTAAGCCTAGTAGAAAAACCCTTTTATGTATTTTCTGGAGCTCACCTTCCAACCCTACTCTCTACAGGTGACAGATACGGGATCCAGACTGGCCAATCACAGCATTTTATCTCCCTGTGCTCAGTGAGTGGTTTAGAGAGGCCATGTGACCCAAACTGGACCAATCAGTGACTTCCCTAACACTTTTTACGTGATTACTGGGAAAGAAAAAAAATCGCAAATTATAGTAAGCATGTAAACCTGCAGATTTTGGCAGCGTTTTCCTGATTCAGTTATGTAAGCCAATAAATTTCCTTTTTAAGCAAGTTTGAGTTAGGTTTCTGGCTCTTGTAACTGAATAGGCTTCCAATTCACTCTGATTAAAGAATAAAAATCTTAAAATGTCCTGAGGGTTTCCATGTGATGTCTCGCACACATGCACGCATGTCCATTACTTCTGCTGACTCATTTCTTCCTATTGCCCTCCGTGGTCTTCACTACCCCACGTTATCTCCCCAAAGATGCCAGGCATGTTTCTCACCTTAAAGCTTTATGTTAGCCTTGCTAGAATTCTCTTCCTCCAGAGATACATAGCTACCTTGCTCCCCTCCTTGGAGTCTGTTCAAAGCTTTCCCATTGAGGCTTATCATGGCCACTTTCTCTAATGCTGCAAAAGACACCCAGCTCTGGCCCTCCTTACGGGCTCCTTTCCCCCCTTGGCACTTATATACCATATAATTTACCTTTTCATTAAGTTCACTTTATAAAATATTATTGAAAATCTCCCTCTGCTCTATGAGGAAAAGGTAGGCTTGGTGGCAGCGAAGACTTTTGTCTGCTTTGCTCATTGAAGAATCCCAAGTACCAGACCAGGGCCTGGAATGTATTAGGTGCTCATTAAAGTTTTGTTCTGGGAAGCCCTTGGCAAATTCCCTTTCTATGAGGCTGGTGGCCTACCTAAATGGGGTTCTTCTTCTTTCTTTTTGGAAAAAAATACAGAGGAGAGATGAAATTAAACTATCACACATGTGAACAGGAGGCTCTATACCCTGTCCCAGAAGACAAGTATCACAACAATAAGAGAACTAACAAAGGTCAGAAAATTATTGTAAGATCTCCCTTTGGTTCAGAAATTATGCTTACCCCCTGTAGAATACAGGAAAAAGGGGTGAGGGGAATCTGTTGGTTGATCCTATCTCAAAGCAAGAATTGTGTTCTGATGTTTCCGTGGTCCTTATTTTTATCCTAGGGTAGGTGGTGACTGGGCTGTTGAGGTAGGATCAGCTAGGCTACCCCGGGAAAACAATGCCATCCAATGACTGAACACAGTGAAGGTTGACTTTTCACTTGCATCACAGCCCCTTGTGAGTTGGGCAACTCTCCTTCTGGGCAGTGATGCCTGGACCCCTGTTTCCTCCATCCTGTGGCTCTGTCACCTTGGGCAAGTTTTCTCCCAGGTCACCATGCAACAAGAAAAGATAATTATTAGGACCCAAGCACAGGAGGGATTGCAGAATGCCTGCCCACATTTCGTGGCCATACCCAGTCACCCACTCTAACTCCTGCAACATGTTGGTTGACCAAGTACCCGGCAGAAAAATGAAATGTGTTTGATGATTACCTAGCATTCCTTCTGCCTTGGAAGCAGAACAACTCCCTGCTGCGAGACAGAGCTGTGTGCTAACAACAAGCCCTCTATTTCCACTCCTCAAGACCAAATGAGTCATAGTGATTTAGAGAGAGAGTGACATCTGGACATTTTAAATAATCAAAACAATCCCGTGGTGGGCAGAGGACTAAACAATAGATGGGGAAAAAAAATCTGAATGTTGGTCTGCATTGTCTTGGGTAAAAACTTAAGGACACAGTATAATAAATCTTTGACTGACCTCTATCGCTTGTCCTTTATTATTAAGAAAAATCACAAGAAGACCTGGTCCAAGGGAGGTGTGTATGTCTGATTTTGTTTTTAGGTCCTAATATGTAGAGCTTTTGAACTTCAATCATCTTTCCCTGTCTAAAGCTAGAGAATTGTTCCAGATGTTTATCTATATTTCCTTTCCTTTTTTTGTTCTTTTTGTCTATTTATGTGTGTGATCCCGTTTCTACAGCTACATCTTTAATGTGCCTTACATTTATTTTGGTATTTGGCATTTTGTGGGAATTCATCAAGCAGTCTTAGAAATCTTGCCAGCATCAAGTATTAAATAACACATCAAGATCCTATTGCCTGGAATTTATTTCTTGAACATATACTTATTTTACACTTGTGTAAGGAACTAGTTTCTTGGCTACATCTTCCTCTGGTTTCTCTAGTGCCACTCTGTTTTAATTAATGTAGTTTTATAATATGTGCTGATGGCTATTAAGACAAATTCAATGTTTCCACCATTCTTCATCTTTAAATGTTCTTGGCCATTACTCATTGTTAGTGTTCCAGATAAACCTTAAAATAGCTTTGTTACATTTCCCTCAGAGAGATATTCTTTCTGTTTCCATTCCCCCCCCCCACTCTCAATATCCCCAGAAAAATGGATGAGCCAATCAATTTAGTCAACTCATGCCTAGTTCAGACAGTAAGGGGAGAGGGCATCTGTTACAAATGCAGCTTCCTGAAATGTTCCAGAGAAGAACAACACTCCTGTTCATCCCCGGCCTTCTGACAAGGCTGGGTTGTGGTCTGAATAACAATTGGTCCCTGAATATTCTGCTCTGAAACCTTTTCCTGCCTGTCTTGGCATCCAGTCCCTTCAATCTCATCTGAGGCATTTGGTTCTGCCTAGTGAATCAAGAGGCAAAAGCTAGGTAAATATCACTGTGTCTTGAGTAATCATCATCCACTTTGCAAACAAGTGCTCAAGGGCTCAACAGAGCTGGTCCACAGGACTGTATCTGCAGAATCCAAGACATAGGAATATGGCATTTAGTTACTAAATGCTCCAGCTGCTGCAGCTTGGGAATGAGTTCTTCCTGAAGCAAACTGAAATGCAATCCCCTGGCTTTGGGTTCCATTTCACCTGATACCCGGTGCTGGCATTACCCAGCTCAGCTGAGACTCATTAACAACCTGGCCTGACAAAGACAGGGCTGCATCAAACCTGTTGGGTCCTTTTCATTTTTAAAACATTTTTTTAATGCTTATTTATTTTTTGAGAGAGAGAGATATCTGGGGAGGGGTAGAGAGAGAGGGAGACACAGAATCCAAAGCAGGTTCCAGGCTCTGAGCTGTCAGCACAGAGTCCAATGAACCGTGAGATCATGACCTGAGCTGAAGTCGGATGCTCAACTGACTGAGCCACCCAGGTGCCCCTGCTGGTTCTTCTTTAAAGAATCCAGGATAGCCATGGGGAAAAGTAGCTTTCTTGGCAAACAGAAAAATACAATAAATATTGAAAGAGAATAAATATATAATGTTAAATAACATTAATTGTTCAACCCACTTTATATATGTGAACTCATTTAATCTTGATAACAATGAGATAGGTACTATTATTATCCCCACTTTATAGATGTGCAAACTGAGGCACCAAGAGACTAAGGATTTTGCACAGGGCCATACAACTAGTGTGCAGTAGGGCTATGATTTGAACACAGGAAGTCTGGAGCCAGAGGTTACTAACTAAACCATCAGACTAGGGATTCTCAAAGTTGCCCAGGTATCAGAGTCACCTGGTAGCTTGATAAATAATAATAAGACCCTGGACCCCAACTTCAGAGTTTCCCATTCATGAGGTCAGGGGAAGGAAGCCTGGATTTTACACTTATATTAATTCCCAGGTGCTGCTGCCGCTACCCCAGGGACCCTACTTTGAAAACCACTGTACTACACTACAATAGAAATGATTGGCAGGTGCATTCCTGTGAATGTGGAAAAAAGATAAATAGATGTGGAAAATGATTAACCCATGCAGCTAATTCTCAGTTTCTAAAATCAGATACCTATGTTCTAGTTCCTAAGGCAACCCAAAGCTGGCATTGCCTACAAGTGCCACTTTCTTCCTATTATGTTTCGTTGCAGGCAGTTATACAAATATTAGAGAATATTAAGAGCACTGGTTGGAGCATCAAAACAGCTGGGTTTAAATCTCAGTAGCTGACTTAACCTAAGCCTCAGTTGTCATATCTATAAAATAGTGACGATAATTATTTATCACTTGGGATTTCAGTAAAGGTAAATTGCATACATGCACGTGCGCACATACACACATACACACACACATGCGTTAGCTGACACATAGAAATAATGGTAGTTATTTATTTTATAAGAAGAGGGTATCTGGTATCTTTTCTTCCTCTCAGACACTAGCAGAGGAATTTAACTTTGGGCAGCCACTGCAGTACGATTTACCAAGGTTACATTGATCACCCAAACTTTACAACTTATAACTGTGACAAGGATAATAAAGACAGCATGTGTGTTTGACAATCTGCTGCCACCCTGTTCCTGTTGGAAAGAGAGAGTATTGGCTGGCTATCTCAGGGGCCATCTTTCCTTGTGCAGAAGAAACAGGTGGACTGGAGAAATGGACGGTGTGAGAAAGTACGGGCAACCTACACAATGGGAGTCTGGGTAATTGGTCAAGAAAAACAGAGAGATCTTGGAACAGTTTTACTCAGTACTATAAAGGGGATCCCCTATCAGTCAATAAATAATTAAAGTTTTCTTTAAAGTTCTCTTTATCTAATTACAATTTCATTCATTTATTCAACAAATACATTTTGAGGCCCTGTTATGTTTCAGCCACTACTCTAGGTTCTGGAGATACAGGCGTGAACAAAACAGGCAAAGATGCCCTCCATATGGAGCAGGGAGGGGAGATACGAAGACTGTGGGGAAAGTGGGCAATACCAGAGAGTAAAGACCTGAAAGAAATGAGGACACGAGCCATGTGGCCATCCACTAGAAGAACATCTGGTAGAAGGAATTACAAGTACAAAGGCCTAGAGGCTGGCTCGTGCCCAGCCTCTGAGAACTAACAGCATGAGTGAGTGTAGGAGGTGAGGTAGGAGATGGAATGGGAGAAAAGGCCAGGTCCCATCACAGAAGGCAGAAACCCTTGTAGAGAAAAGAGTGGACATTCACAGGCTTTTAAGCAGAGAAGAAGACACGATCCAATTTTGAAAGGAATCACAGTCAAAGCAGCATGAGGGAGTTGAGCTGAAGAACTCTAATTTGGGAGTGGGTATAGAATAGGAAAGACAGAAAAATAGATCAAAGGGTAGAGGTCCAAGAGAAAGATCTGGGTAAAGACCAAACCGAAGGGAGATCCAAGTTCTGTTGTCCTTTACTCTCTTTTCCAATGCTCACCCCACAGTTTTCTCATGACCCCAAGAGGTAATTTACTAAGTATGATGATCTCGTCCTCAGCCACCTTGGATCAGTATCCTCAATCTTCACGGCACATTAGAATCATCTAGGGAACTTTTTCAACATTCCCTGCTGAAAAACAACGTGTCAAGATCAAGAAAGACAAAGGGACTATCCCAGATAAAGGAAAGTAAGAAGACACAATTATGTAGATACCTTATGGGATCCTGGCAAAGAACATTAGTAGATACTCAGCAAAATCTGAGCAAGGTCTATAGAACAGATCACTGCAAGTGTCAATGTTAGTTTCCTGGTTTTGATTATAATGCTGTGGTTATATAAATATGATCATTTGGGAAAGCTAGATGAAGGATACATTATAATCCTCTGTACTGTTCTTGCAACTTTTTTTGAAAATCTAAATTATTTCAAATTAAAATGTGAAAAAAAACTATTGCCCAAGTTTAACCCCGACCCATACATCAGCATCTTGAGCACCAAGGCCTGGTTATGGACAGTTTTAAAAGCTCTCTAGATACCATATGTTTTCACTCATATGCGGATCCTGAGAAACTTAACAGAAGACCATGGGGGAGGGGAAGGGGGGAAAAAAAGTTACAGAGAGGGAGGGAGGCAAACCATAAGAGACTCTTAAATACTGAGAACAAACTGAGGGTTGATGGGGGGTGGGGGAGAGTGGGTGATGGGCATTGAGAAGGGCACCTTTTGGGATGAGCACTGGGTGTTGTATGGAAACCAATTTGACAATAAATTATATTTAATATAAAAAAATAAAAAAAAAGAGACCCTCCAAAAATAAAAAAATAAATAAAATAAAATAAAATAAAATAAAATAAAATAAAATAAAGCTCTCTAAATGACCCTAACATGCATCCAGGTTTGAAGGCCATCACCTTGGATTTTAAAAGTCTTTAGGGAGCTTTCCCTTAAAGTTTTCTTCTGTCCAAGGTGCAGAAACAGATGTTGTGTCAGTTCTTCCCAAAGCCTCTGTTTGCCACCCTTGACCCAGAAAGAACCTCTTCTGGGCAGAATCAGAGACCAGGTTGGAATAAAGTGGATGTGATCATGTAGTCACAAGAGAAACACCATTTGAGATTCTGAAGGATGTTTCTCTAAAAGAATCTGTCTTCCTCCTGGAAGAAGTCAGCACTGAGAAAGGTAGCTATAGGTCCAAAAACCCTCCCTGCCCCTTGGTAAAAGGAAGAGGTTAGACGGCATCTTCAGATCATCTCCAGCCCTAGACAAGTATTATCTTCCACTGTCAGGTTTGGGGATGTTCCTTTTTCAAACTATTTATTTTATTGCTACATAGTAGAATGTGGCCTGCTCTATGGAAATTGGCAAACGTAAGTACCAACCTCTCCCAGCAAAGGCACCTATAACAAAATGAGGCTTAATCTGCTTTTATTAATAAAGAGGCAGTAAATGCTGACAATGGCCTGGAGGGTGCAAAAGGGAACACAAAAAAATCTGTAGAAATGTGTGCCCAGAAAAGCAAAGAGAAAAATCAGGGAAGGTTAAGTCACATAAAAAGACCTCTAGATTCTGATTCCGTTTTAGTGGCTGCAAAAACATGGCTCTCGGCTATTTGCATATAAATGTGCTGGGGGTGGGGAACCACAGTACTCAGCTATGCATTCTAACTTTCTGCTCAAAATCTGTTCCCAAAGCAGCTGCAGAAATCAGCTGCAAATTCCAAATCTAAAAACGAAAGTCACATGGCTGAACTGGGGAAGAGGCAAAGAAAGGAAGGAGGCGAGGGCACCAAACGGTGTTGCGATTAACCCGTTGGGGCCTGGAGCCCATATGTATTGCCTGGAAGCCTTTAGACATCTCAGTGCCCAGCCTGCACCCCACAGCAATTAAATCAGACTCCCTAAGGGCGCACACAGGCATGGTGTGTTTGAGGATTCCCGGGATTCCCAAGGAGCCTTGACTGAGTAACAGGGGTCTACTCCGGGGCAGGAGTTGACCAAACTTGTCTATTATGGGCCACATGGTAAATATTTGAGGCTTTGTGGCCCGTACAGTGTCTGTCCCAACTACTCAACCCTGCCATTACGGCATAAAACCACATACACAGTATGTAAATCAGTGGGCATTGCTGGGTGGAGTAAACAAACTTTATTTACAAAAACAGTAGTTGCAGCCCCCGCTCTAGACTCTTGTTATCCAAAGTATGGTCCTTGGGCCAACAGCAGGGACATCCGGTGGGAACTTGTTAGACATGCCAAATCTCCAACCCCACACCAGAACTCTCCTGCATCGGACTCTGTTCTGTAACAAGGTCCCAAGACAGCCAGAGCACTGGAAAGTCGGAATAGTAGGCAGCAGGTGAACAATGCTGAGCACTGACCAGTACTTGGAACCCAGAGAGCTGGGCCTAGTCTCGGAGCACGAACTCCTTTGTCTACAAAACTGCTCCAGGGGTGTTCGCCTGAGTAAGGCCTTTGAAAGGTATAAAGTGCGAATTGTTAATATGTGACAACTCCAGCTCTGGCCTCTGGCCGGCGAGGGAACTGTCTCTTTGGCAAGGTGCTTATTGCTCCACCATCAGTCATGATGAGGTGGGAAGGGCTGGCCACTCAGGCCCTCATTTCACAGACCAAGACACTGGAACCCCACAGTTCCTACAGAGCACCTACAGAGCCTGGGCAAGTACCCTGAGTCTGCAGAACACGGGCTCAGAGTAGGCTGTGATGCCACCGAGCTGATTCATAACCTTAGCAACAACAAAAGCTCTCTGCTTGTACAACTCCCTGTCCCATGCAAGAGGGCGACCTGTTCATCTCTGCATCACTAGTGCCTGGCACAGCATCAGGGCCCCAAAATCTCTGATGGGTAAATGATCAGAGAGGCTAAGATGCTCAATTCGGTAGCGTCAGTCTTTTCCATAAGTGATAACTGACTTTCATATGTCAGTACACAGAAGGGCTGTGGGGTTTTATCAAAAAAGCTGTCTCCACATCCCTTGCATGTGCAGAACCCCGACAAAAGGCAACCAGAGCTAATTTTGAATCTGTTACCAGGAGATCCCTTGCATGTGCAGAACCCCGACAAAAGGCAACCAGAGCTAATTTTGAATCTGTTACCAGGAGCAGACGGCCTAAGGGCCTGGGTCTTGGCCCATAGAGCAAATGGGATTTCTGAAGAGGTTTTGAGTATGTTCTGTTTTGCCATAAGCCTCGCCGTGCCAATGCACGGGAAGGTAATGAACTGAGCAGCTCTCTCTCTCCAAGCGCCCATCTGCCAGTCAGCTGGGAGTAGCCTGTTGTCAGAGGATGTCTGCCATGCGCTAGAAGAAATGCTTTCTCCAAAAGCCCTGCCAGTAATTAGCGTGTGAGAGGAAGCGTGTCCACACCACTTCATAAACCCTTGCACCTGCCCCTGAAGTGTCTGCAGACCTCTGTCTTGACACATCATGTGCAGTAAAATCAGGAGGCAGGAGGGGAAGTCCACACAGCACCTGAGAGTTGAGACAATGCCCTGGGCCTCCGCCGCCAGAGGAGCCAGCATGGGGTGCAGAAATACTCCTCAACTCTGCTGTGCAGATGAATCTCCCGGGCATCGTGTTAGACGACAACACCCAAGGCTGGGCTGGGATCCTGAATTTCTGACATGTCGCAGGTGCTGCTGCTGCTCTGCTCCACAGAATGCCTTTTCAGTAGCCTGAGCACAGAGGAAGACTCTAGACTCATGGTCAGGCTAATTCTCTCTCCCTCAGACTTGCCCCAAAAGGCAGATCTATTTTCCAAAGATGACCAAGTAGTATCTCCCATCAACATGGTCTTCTTATACTGTGACTTCAATTCTCTTTCCACTGAGAGGTGGGGCCTGTGTTCCCTTCCCTTAAAGTGGGCAGGGCTTGTAACTGCCAAGGAAGTGACACAGTAACATCTGAGGGGACATCATAAAGAGCCATACAGTTTCCTCCTGGTTCTTTTGGGATGCTCACTCTTGGAACCCAGCTGCTATGGAGGAAGCCGAGGCCTCCATGGAGGGTAAGGGGGAATTCCAGACCCTGGCTGAGCTCCCAGCTGACAGCCAGAACCAACTTGCCAGCCATAGAAATGAGCTGTACTCTAAAACTCCTCAGGTTCATGAGTTCGAGCCCCTCTTCAGGCTCTGCACAGACAGTGTGGGGACTGATTGGGATTCTCTCTCTCCCCCACCCCATCCCTCTGTCTCTGTCTCTCTCTCTCTGTCTCTCAAAATAAATAATAAAACCTCAAAAAAAAAAAAAACCCACAAAACAAAACAAAACAAAACAAAACAAAACAAAACAAAAACAACTCCCTAGATCCTTTTCTGATCCTGTCCCTCCAGTCAGGTATGTGGAATAGAGATGACCCATCCCCACTGTGCCCTGTCCATATGTCAGACTTGCAAGCAAAATAAATGATTGTTGTTTCTTTAAGCCTCAAAGTTTGGAGGTATTTTTTAATGCACCAATACTATCTGGAACATGGCTTTAACTATTCCCTGGGTCTTTTCACTCTGTATACCTTCTATGCACAACGTGATCACTCTCATTATTTAAATTACCATCTGCTTGGACTTCCCTTCTGAGCTACAGTGCTATATATTTAATTGCCTACTGGATATCCCCAGTATATAAAAATCTTTATCTCCTTCTTGGTCCCCATCTCCATTCCACGTATAAATACCTTTCTCCTTGCTTACTTAGTGTCACCATCAATTTGCTTAATTCAGCCAACATTCCTTGACCCCAACTCCAACATCAGGAGATGACACCATCAACATAATTCCCTTGACATCCCTGGTTTCTGTCCCTCCCTCTGTGTTCTCATGGGCTGCCACTGCCCAGATTCAAGAAATCTCATGAGCAGAAAAGAAGAGAGACCAGAACTTGAGACAGAAAGCTGAGACTGTCCTGAGAAGTGTGCACTGAACCTTTAGGTGAATTTGCTGAGTTCAGAGTCCTTGGGAAGGACATCAACAGCATCTACTATAATCTACCTGTTCTTACCTCATATAATCTGGGCTTTTTTTATTCATTTATCTACACAAATGTTTATTAAACCTCTACACTCTGTCAGGTACCCTACTCAGGGCTCAGGACATATTGAGACCAAAACAGACATGCCCCTCACCTCATGAAGTTTATAGTCTAATGGGAAAGACAGTTGCTTATGTTGTGGTCTGAGGGGTCAAGATAGCTCCTCCAAAGCATTTCAATCGTTATGTTAATCTGAATCAAATCAGGATTGTGTTAAGTAGGATTTGGGTGGTATTCCAGGGACCACACTTTGAGTAGCAGGGCCCTGAAGGACACTTAAGCAAAGATCTAAAGGATAAGTAATAGACGGCCAGCCAGGTTAAATATAGATAGACTGATGGTTTTGGTTTGCCTGGGGCTGAGGGGTTTCTTGGAATGTGAGACTTTAAGTGCCCAAACTGGCCTGGTTGGTCACCTAGTAAAAATGGTGGTAGAACAATGAGAAAGAGCAGGCCAAGTGTTTACGAAGTCTTTGAGGCAAGAGGAGCACAGTATGTTGTAGAAGTGGAAGGAGACAATGAGACTGGGAGGATGCAGGAAAGAGTCTTCAAAGTGTCTTGAGGGGCACTTGGGTGGCTCAGTTGGTTAAGCGTCCCACCTTTGATCTGAGCTCAGGTCATGATCTCACGGTTCGTGGAATCGAGCCCCGAGTCAGGCCCTGTGCTGACAGCGGGGAGCCTGCTTGGGATTCTCTCTCTCCCTCTCTGCCCCTCACCTGCTTGTACTCTTTCTCTCTCTCGACGTAAATTAACAAATATAGATTTTAAGTGTCTTGAAAACTTAGGGAAGCAAACTTCGGTGTGCAGTTACATCTCCGAGCACTGCAGTTGAGACTTCCCTTGCTAAACATGTGTGACTGAAGGTTTCATGTGAGCTTCTGTACAGTAGCCCCTACCACATAGGGCTTTGAACACTTAAAACACGACTAGTGCAACTGAGGAACTAAGTTTTTAAATGTATTTAATCTTAGTTGGCAAATTTAATTTAGCCACATGTAGCCGGTGCCTATAATTTTGGACAGTGCAGGTGCACAAAATGGATGGAATGGTGACAAAGGGGCTGCTAGGATACAAGTAGAATATCCTCCTTCAGGAGTAACTAAGAGAAAAATTATGTTGGCTGAGGAAAAAATTATGAGGTGAAGGAAATGATGCAAAATATTATACTTCGCTCGGATAATATAAAGATATAAGAAATGAGAGAGGAGACAGAGTTAGGGATAATTCCTGCATATCTGGCTTGAACAACTTGATATATGACAGCCCATCTGCTGTGAAAAATCAGATTGAGGATAGTGTGAGAAAAGGATGTTGAGTTTGAAGTCATATGAAGGTGGGGAATTCAGAATAGAGATAGGGTGGACAGCTAATGTTTGTTCAACTCAAAACAGTAATCTCATGATATTCCATCATCATACAGCAACTCCTAGCTCTCCTTGGCAGTGATGACCACATGACACAAGGTGAGCCATACTCCCCAACTATGGCGATTGACCCAAGGGTGGGCATCCAACCCAAAGACAAGCTCTCAGAGCTTTTAAGCTGTCAAAAGACAGATACTCAGTAAGTCTGACCAGGAGATCTTGGTAGCTGTGCCTCCATTATTTTGGGAAAGCCAGCTTGGGGTAATTAAGTGGGCATGCAAAGAGAAGTAGAGTCAAAAGAAAGAGAAAGAGAGAAACAGACATGGAAACATAAATGCATGGTCTAGGGATTCCAACAGTATACTCTTAACTCTTAATTAATGAGCCAACTTTATGGACATTTCCTTCTTATGAGGCACCAGGCTGGGCTTTAAGGGAATACTAGAAAGGCATAAATCTTTGCCCAAAAGAACTCACTGTCCAGTTTTACAGACAAAAACTGTGAGTAAAATGTAATAATAGCAAAATTGGAGAATGCTACAACAGAGGGCAGTCCTGAAAACATAGTGTGGTCTTTACATTACTTTCAACTTTCTTCACCGCATCCAATAAGTTGCCCAAACCTAGCAACTCTGGGGTAAAATATCTGTGAAATATATTCCTCTCATAAAGCCCGTAAAGTCTGTGAATTGCTTTAACTGCATACCATAACAGAAAAATAAAACTAAACATTTCAAATACCCAAATTATCAAATAAGATTAATAGAAATTGCCATCAAGTAAATAAATAAATAAGCAAGCCTAGGACAATGATTGCTGGTAAATTAGGTCTTTCCTATTTAGATTAATCTCTTTCAACTCGAGGCCTTTAAGTTTCATGGTAATTAATCAAAAACTTAGTTTGCATTAACATTTTTCCAGAAATTAAGTTGCCAGGTTAAAACCCTCCAATGGCTCCCATCACATCTGATAATAAAATCCAAATTCTTTGTAATGGCCTTTAACATCCTACACCTTTTGTTCTTGCCCATTTTCCTACCTCATTTCCCATTACCTTCCCACCCTCACCCTCACTCTCCATTCTCCACCTGCACTGGCCATCCTTAGGTTTCTAAACTTTTTTACTCGCTGGAACGCTGTCTCCCCAGATATTTTCTGGTCTTGGCTTAAAAAGTTACCTTTTCTCTCATTCCATTTCTATCAAATAACTTGATTTATTTCATCTTGTAGTATATGACCTACATATGTATGTGTTTATTGTCTATGTTCTATCTTTGCTACTACAATATAACCCCTATAAGTGCTGAGATTTTGCGTCTCTTTCACTGCTAATGTTCAGAGCAATTCCTGGCTCATGGCAGACCCTCTAAGCAATAGGGAAAGGACATGAGGCAAAAAGTTTTATCTTCAGTTATCTTTTGTATTTTATGTGGGAAGAATTAACCTCCCAAAAGACTTCCCTCATGCCTTATTGGCTCAAACTGGATCACAGGTTTGCTTCTGTACCAATCACCAACAAAGAAAAATAGGGTTGCCATTGTTGGATTAGACCAATCACGACATTCCCATGGACAGGCCAGCCTTCCTGGAAATCAAGGGATTATCACTAACTACCTAAAAACAGAATCAGAATTCTATTCGCAGGAAAGAAGGAGAGAGAGCTGAAGAATAAGCAAATAACAGTGTCAGCCATTACACTCAACGTCTCATTTCTCATGCTGAAGTAAAATCCCTTCAAGCCCATGAAAAATGTCTTTGAATATCACATAGGATCACGTCTATTGCTTTACATTCTCTAATTCACCCATTCATTTGTTCATTCATTCTCACAAACACCTTTCAGCACCTATTATGTGTCAGACTTCATCAGACTCTATTAAAATCTGGGGATATAAAGAATCAGACAGTTTTTTTTTTTTTTTTAATTTTTTTTTCAACGTTTTTTATTTATTTTTGGGACAGAGAGAGACAGAGCATGAACGGGGGAGGGGCAGAGAGAGAGGGAGACACAGAATCGGAAACAGGCTCCAGGCTCCGAGCCATCAGCCCAGAGCCTGACGCGGGGCTCGAACTCACGGACCGTGAGATCGTGACCTGGCTGAAGTCGGACGCTTAACCGACTGCGCCACCCAGGCGCCCCAAGAATCAGACAGTTTTAATTTTGGAGAGATTACAGTCTATTTTGTAGATCAGTGGTTATACAAACAGTTATAATACTGGGTGTTAAGTGCTTTGGTAGCAGGAAGTGGAAATTGCAATCAGACATGGTAAGCATTACTAAACGTCCAAATAGGGGCGCTTCAACAAACATTGTTGAATGAATATTGGGTGATTAAATGGCAAAGCAAAAGAAGTGAATGGATATACATGCACTAAGAAAGCTTGAACTAGCTCTTTGTGTTGATATCTATATTCTACAGCGGGGATGCATTGTACAGATATGTGCCCAGATCCATGTCAGTACCACCTTCCTTTTTTTAAGCCTTGGTAAAGATAAAAGGGAGAGTCTAATAAGGGAGCTAGAGCATTGCTTGACTAAATTAAATTCAAGCTCTGGTTACCTCAGGTGACTTGACTAGAAAAGAGTCCCCAAAGGAAAGAACCTTTTCTGCATAGTATGTACTTTCTTTTCAGGGTAACATTTTCTTAAACTTTGGATGGATGTAACAGTATTTCCCCAACAACAATTTTCCTGGAGATAATATCTATACTAGCTAAAGATAGAAAAATGCCATTAATGTGCCACCATTGATTCTTCTGTGATTCTTACATTTAATTAATGTAAAAAAAAGATACTTCTAAAATTAATTAATGTAATATACCATAAAATCACTTGATGATCTCAATAGATGCAGAAACAGCATTTGACAAAATCCAATGCCCTTTATGATAAAAAATAAATCTCAATAAACTGGGAATAGAAGGGAACTTTCTCAACCTGATAAAGGACATCTACACAAAACTCACAGCTAAAATCATACTAATGGTGTTACATTAGAAAATGGCGTTACATAAAAAAGACCAAATACTTTCTCCTTAAAATCAAGAACAAGATAAGGATGACTGCTCTTGCCACTTCTACTCAACATTGTACTAGAGATTCTAGCCAGAAAAGTGGGCACGAAAATTAACCAAAAAACATCTGGATTGGAAAAGAAGAAGTAAAACTATATTTGCAAATGACATGATATTGTATAAAGCAAATCTTAAGGAATCCATAAATCTAAACAGTAGCAATAACAAGCTGAAATTATATTAACAATGCTGTTTACAATAACATCTAAAAAGAATGAAATACAAAAAGTTTAACAAAAGAGGTGTAAAACTTATACTCTGTAAGCTATAAAACATTGTTTAAAAAATGAAACTCGGAGTGCCTGGGTGGCTCATTCAGTTAAGCATCCAACTTTGGCTCGGGTTCATGAGTTTGAGCCCCGCATCAGGCTCTGTGCTGACAGCTCCAAGCCTGGAGACTGCTTCAGATTCTGTGCTCCCTCTTTCTCTCTGTTCCTCCCCTGCTCATGCTCTGTCTCTCTCTCTCAAAAATAAATAAACATTTAAAAAAATGAAACTCAAATAAGTAGAAGAATATCACATGTCCTTGGATTGAAAGACAATATCGTTAAGGTGGCAATACCCCAAATTGATCTAGAAATTCAACTCGATCCTTATCAAAATCCTAGTTGGCTTCTTTGAAGAAATTCATAAGCTACTCCTAAAATTCATATGGAAATGCAAGAAGAGCCAAATAATCTTGGGGAAAAAAGGCTTGGAGTACTCATGCTTTTCGATTTCAAAAGCTACTGGAAAGCTACACTAGTAGTGAAAACAGTATGGTATTGGCACAAGGATCAACATATAGATGAATGAAATATAACTGAGAATCCAAAAATAAGCCAACACATCTACAGTCAATTGATTTTCTACAAGGGTGCCAAGATCATTCAATGGGGAATGAGTAGTCTTTTCAACAAATTGTACTGAGACAATTGGATATCCATATGCAAAAGAATAAAACGGGACTGCTACCTCATACCACATTAAAAAAGTCAACTCAAAATTTATCGGCGTCCACCTATAAGTACTAAAACCATAAAAATCCTAGAAGAAAACATAGGTATAAATCTTCATCACCTTGGATTAGGCAATATTTTCTTAGATATGAACCCAAAAGTATCAACAATAAAACAAAAAGTAGGTAAACTGGATTTCATCAAAGTTAAAAACATTTTTGCTTCAGGAGACACCATGAAAAAAATATAAAGACAACCCACAAAATGGGAGAAAACATTTTCTTTTTTTTTTTTCAATATATGAAATTTATTGTCAAAATGGTTTCCATACAACACCCAGTGGTCATCCCAACAGGTGCCCTCCCCAATACCCATCACCCACCCTCCCCTCCCTCCCACCCCCCATCAACCCTCAGTTTGTTCTCAGTTTTTAAGAGTCTCTCATGCTTTGGCTTTCTCCCACTCTAACCTCTTTTTTTTTTCCTTCCGAGAAAACATTTTCAAATCATATATAATAAGAAATTGTATTCAGAATATATAAAGAACTTTTAAAACTCCATGTTAAAAAACAAATCACTCAATTTAAAAATGAACAAAAGATTTGAAAAGACATTCTTCCAAGAAGATATATAACAGGCTTATAAGCACATGAAAAGATGCTCAAGGGGTGCCTGGGTGGCTCCATCTGTTAAGGGCCGACTTCGGCTCAGGTCATGATCTCATGATTTGTGAGTTTGAGCCCTGTGTCGGGCTCTGTGCTGACAGCTCAGAGCCTGGAGCCTGCTTTGGATTCTGTGTCTCCCTCTCTCTCTGCCCCTCTCCTGCTCATGCTCTGTCTCTCAAAAATAAATAAACATTAAAAAAAATTTAAATAAATAAAGATGCTCAATATTACTAATCATTAAGAAAATCCAAATCAATGCAAAAAATCACAATGAGATACCACTTGACATTTAATTGGATAGCCATAATCAAGAAGGCAGATAATAACAAGTGTTGACAAGAATATGGATAAATTGAAGGCATCATGCATCGCTAGTAAGAAAGTATAACGGCACAGCTATTGTGGAAAACAGGTACCAATTTTTCAAAAAGTTAAATATAGAGTTATTGTATGACTCAGCAATTCCACTCTTGGATATATACCCAAGAGAAATAAAAACATATGTCCACACAAAAACTTGCACACGAATGTTCATAGCAACATTATTCATAATGGCCAAAAAGGGGAAGCAAACCAAATGTCCATCAACTGATGAATGCATAAATAAAATGTTTTATATCCATTCACTGAAATATTATTCCGCAATAAAAAGAAATGAATCAGTGATACACAACACAACATAAATAAATCTTGAAAATATAATGCTAACTGAAAGAAGCCAGACACAATATGAAATGTCCAGAAGAGGCAAATTTATATAAACAGAAAGCAGACTTGTGGTTGCCTAGAGCAGTGCACGGAGTATTGGAAGGAAATGGGGAATAACTTCTAATGGGTTCAGGTTTTGTTTTCAGAATAATTGAATGTTCTGGAATTGGGCAATGGTGATGTTTGCACAATTTTGTGAATACCCTAAAAATCACTGCGTTGTACTCTTTAAATGAGTGAATTGTATGGTATACAAATTTCATTTCAATAAAGCTGCGTTGTTGTTGTTGTTGTTTTAAAGGAAGTTTTATGTTTCCCATATTCTATAGAGATTTTGTTGACCAAAACAATTTAAAAGCCGTAATAGATAAAATCAATGATAGGAGGCAGTCACCATGGTTTGGATGTTAGGGACTTTTTATTTCAGAGCTGAAAGCCACCGTTTGAGAGAAGTCTAACTGGATCAATGCTTGTTGCAGTTTTCAATAACAAGAATTGATCTGGGCTGTAAGCGCAAACTTCAGCCCAGGAGTGGAAGTCCAGACTCTTTCAATTCTTATACCCAACTGTTTAATTTTTATGCGGCCTGAAACACGGTGTGCTTTACCAGGGCAACTCTGTGAAACTGCTAAAACCATGGATCGGCATTGTTACCTCTCCATTCACACACACTGGGTGCCACCATGTCTGCTGTCCCGGACCTCCTCCTCCGTCCTTATCTGCGAGGCTCCCTGCTCCAGCAGGCCTCCCAGCCCCTGGCAGGCTACCTGCCTGGTCCACCCACTGCTCTGGGGAAGGCTACCCCTTCCAGTTCTTTTAAGTCCTCTCTCTGACACCAGTAGTCACCTGCTTAGCTTCCTTCCTGCACAGTAATTATACTATATTCATAGCCTGATTTGACATTTCCATAGAAAAATGCAATTATAGCATCCTGAAAGGCGGAAATAACCTGCTGATGGTATTTGAGGGGAAAAAAATCACTTTGGAGATGTGCTTCAACTCAGTCTCTCAGATCAGTGTTACCAAATGCTGTTGGATCCTGAAGCCTTACTCATTTTCCTTCATCTAAATATTAAACCCTTCCCAGCCTCTGGATAACTTGCACTGAGCAACTTAGAACCTCGTGGAGAAAAGTATTTTATGGGGAATACAAGGTGAGGATAAGCCTGTGAATAGAGCTCTTATAAACTCATCTCATTCATTAAAAAAAAAAAAAAAAGCAACAAAAAAACACTAAGTGCTGATTAGCAGAATATTATTTATGTTTTCCTAATTATTTTATTTTTTTGAGTTTATTTATTTAGTTTTAGGGAGAGAGAGAAAGGCAAGGAGGGGCAAAGAGAGAGGGAGAGAGAGAGAATCCCAAGCAGGCTCCACACTGGCAGTGAAGAGCCCGATGTGGAGCCGGGTGTGTGTGGGGGGGTGTGGGGGTGTTGAACTCCAGATACTCCATCATTTCAAAACAACAAAATGTTCTCTGAATTTGAAATATCCTGATAGCTTTGCCATATGGTGAGGCTTTCACATTTGTTCTCCTTGAGGGGTAAGGAATCTGTCCTGTATTTACAAGAGATTGTTAGACATAAGGGTATGATCATTAAAGGTTCTACATGAAGTTGAGGATCTGAGTCCTTGGGTGCCAGCCTGGGACCCCTGAATCCTCAACAGACCAGATGTGCTGATGCGATTTCTCCTAGGAGTCCTTTCAAGCCCCTTTTCCTCCTTGCCTGGCCTTTTTTTGCTTTTCTGTAGCCAATCATCATTTTAGATGCAGCTCAGTCCAAAGGCAGCTTTAATTAATGAGCCAGGTTTCTGGCATTGATAAGAATGCTAGGTTAAGGTCGAGTGTGGAGGGCGGTTTTCATTAAATACACTAAATGTGGTTGCAATTTGAAATGATATTGGCTATCTCTTGATGAGCTGCTGTTTTATTACAATGGAAGTGATGGCCTTCCAAATTCAAAAGCAATAGTAAAAGAAATGTATGGAGGGAGATGCTTCCTTGTACTCCAATTGTTAAAATGTTGCCTCTGCAAAAAAAATAAAATAAAATAAAATAAAATAAAATAAAATAAAATAAAATAAAATAAAATAAAATAAAATAATAAAATAAAATAAAATGTTGCCTCTGCTTGTTTACTAGGGCAGGACCAAGTGACATATTGCATAGGGTCTCCTGAAGGACATCTCTAACCTCAGGGTCTACTGTTCTTATTCTGGGGCTCCTGATTTGTTTTCATGACAACCAGATGTCAAATATTTTGGGTGATTCTTGACAATCCAAAAAACCTAAAATAGAATCACAATCCTATATTTTTCGCTATTATTTTTATTTACATTGATCAATTTATTCTTTTTTATTTTCAGAAAACTTTTTAGTGTTACATAGAGCTTTTATTCTTCTAGAAGTAAAAAGAAAGGCAAATTTAAGAAGTTAAAGTTTATAGGGGCGCCTGGGTGGCTCAGTCAGTTGAGCATCCGACTTTGGCTCGGGTCATGATCTTACAGTTCGTGAGTTCAAGCCCCGCATCAGGCTCTGTGCTGACAGCTCGGAGCCTGGAGCCTGCTTCGCATTCTGTGTCTCCCTCTCTCTCTGCCCCTCCCCTGCTCATATGCTGTCTCTCTCTCAAATAAATAAAGATTAAAAAAAAATCTTTTAAAGAAGTTAAAGTTTATAGGGACTTTAGTTATTTTTTTCCTTCCCCTACTATCAACATCTCACACCAGGATGATACATTTGTTACATTCATTATTACCCAGAGTCCATAGTTTACATTAGGGTTGATTCTTTTTAATTTAAATTTCAGTTAGTTAACATGCAGTGTAATATTAATTTCAGGTGTACAATATAGTGATTCACTACTTCCATACATCACCTGATGCTCATCACTAGAGTTCACTCGTGATGTTGTAAGGGTTTCTCCCTCCCCTAGACCCTGATAACCACTGATCTTTAATGTCTCCATAGTTTTTCTTTTTCCAGAAGGACATATAGTTAGAATCATATAGTATGTAGCCTTCTGAGATTGGTTTCTTTCTCTTCGTAATATGCATTTAAGTTTCTTCCATGTCTTTTCACAACTTGATAGCTCATTTCTTTTTAGTGTGGAATATTATTTCATTGTCTGGACATACCATAGTTTATTCATTCACCTACTGAAGGACATCTTGGTTGCTTCCAAGTTTTGACAATTATAAATAAAGCTCTATAAACATCTGTGTGCAGGGGATCATGATTGCTGGATCATATGGTAAAAGTATGTTCAGTTTTGTGGAAACCACCAAATTGTCTTCCAAAGTGACTATATTATTTTGCATTTCCACCAGCAATGAATGAGAGTTCCTATTGTCCTACATCCTCATCAGCATTTAGCATTAGCGTTCTGGATTTGGTCTTTCTTTCTTTCTTTCTTTCTTTCTTTCTTTCTTTCTTAAATGTTTTTATTTATTTTTGACAGAGAGAGAGAGAATGTGGGAGGAACAGAGAGAGAGGGAAGCAGAGGATCTCAAGTGGGCTCTGAGCTGACAGCAGAGAGCCCCATGTGGGGCTGGAACTCATGAACCATGGAATCAGGACCTGAGTTGAAGCCAGATGCTTCACCAACTGAGTCACCCAGGTGCCCCGTGGATTTGGCCACTCTAATAGGTGTGTGGTGGTATTTCATTGGTGCTTTCATTGACAATTCCTTAATGACATGTGATGTGGAGCATCTTTTTATATGCTTATTTACCATCTATAGCTCTTCTTTGGAGAAAGTATATTATTTTCTATTTACATGCACATATTTATATTTTAAAACAATTTATTTACACATATTTAAATATTTACATCTTAAAAACCCAATGAATAAAACCATAGGCACTGAAAGAGTGAATTGCCAGAGAGATTATTATATCTTTTCATGGAAGGACTGCTAGTCCATAAACATAAGAACTAAGCCTCAACATGCATACCAAACTGTGGCACTCTTGAATCAATTGTAAGATAACAATTTTAAAAGCAATAGACGAACAGAAAGGAGAATTGTGACTCTGACAAGACCCCTTTTCTTGCAAGAAAAATACATATGGTTTACCCTACCCTAGCCTTGCCACAATGTGCAACCAAAGAAACTCAGTACATGCAAAGGGGAAAGGTGGTTATGATGGAGGCTCTTGACCAGGTGGCTTCAGTGGTAAAGGACACTATCTCATACAGTCTTAAGACATGAGATGGCTTAGTCAGAGCAAGTCTTCTGTACAAGGGGATGCAGCTCTTCCCTGCAAGGTCTGACTTGAGAGAGAAACCTTGCTGTCCCCTCCTGGCCCAGCCACAGGTATCCGGGATTCCTGCTCTTTGTTTGTTAAAGGCAGAAGTTTGCAAAGTAGTACTATTTGTCACCAATTCCAAGCTGCATTCACTAACTGCAAACTAGGTAAGTCCTAATCTTGCCAACCCTTCATCTTTGAATAACTTGCTTAAGGCTCAATGTCCCCTCAGGATTCCACCCCCTAGTGAATGAACTGAATTGTCCTATTCCCAAATTTGTCCTTTCTCAAAGCATTTTATCTTATCTTATTTTATTTTATTTTATTTTATTTTATTTTATTTTATTTTATTTTATTATTTTAATGTTTATATTTGAGAAAGAGACAGCACCCAAGTGGGGAAGGACAGAGAGAGAGGGAAACAGAGAATCTGAAGCAGACTTCACACTGTCAGCATAAAGCCCAACGTGGGGCTTGAACTCACAAAACATGAGATCATGACCTGAGCTGAGGTTGGATGCTCAACTGACTGAGCCATCCAGGTGCCCCAAAGCTAGTCACATTTTATATCCAGATGATCCCTCTTGCCTTCCTCCTCACCCTGTCCCCTGCCATCTCTCAGCAGTGAGATGAAACTGGGTGAGAGGGGCATCTGGGTGGCTGTTGGTTATGTGTCTGACTTCGGTTCAGGTCATGATCTCATGGTTTATGAGTTCGAGCCCCAAGTCGGGCTCTGCGCTGACAGCTCGGAGCCTGAAGGCTGCTTTGGATTCTATGTTTCCCTTTCTCTCTGCTCCTCCCCTACTCTCTCTCTCTCTCCCTCAAAAATAAATTAACATACCAAAAAGAAACTGGGGGAGAGGGTAAGTGGCTAAAGAGTTAGGGCTATGTCCGGGGTGGGGCTCACTCAAAGTAATGGGTACAGCCCCATCAAGAACATCCAGTTGGCTGGACGGCCCAGAGCCATATGCTTAGCTCCTGCTGCTGAATTCATGAGAAAGGAAGCATTGCCCACATTTTTTTTTCCTTTGTGAAAAGTAGGCTCTCCCTCTTGCCAATGGAAAATTTCCCCTCAAATTAAAAAATGGGCTCAGAGCAGGGCAGCTAACAAATATATGTTATTTGTTACATATATACATATATAACATGTATATATGACATATGACATACATATAATGATATATATACATAATACCATCTTTATCTTTCTTTTTATTTTAATTTTTTAATGTTTATTTTTATTTAATTAAAAGGAGGGAGAGGGAGGGAGAGAAAGAGACAGAGTACAAGCTGAGGAGAGGCAGAGAGAGAGGGAAACACAGAATCAGAAGCAGGCTGCAGGCTCCGAGCTGTCAGCACAGAGCCAGATGAGGGGCTTGAACTCACAAACCCCGTGAGATCATGACCTGGGCCAAAGTCAGATGCTTAACCGACGAAGCCACCCAGGTGCCCTTCATCTTTGTCTTTCTTGAAAATGACAGTTAAGAAATGAATAAGGAAAAAATCCCCATTTACAATTGCATCAAGAAAAAAAAATATTGAAATATCTAGGAATAAATTTAACCAAGGAGGTGAAAGTCTTTGATACTGAAAACTACAGGATATTAATGAAAGAAGCTGAAGAAGACACAGATAAATAGAAAGATATTACATGTTTATGGGTTGGAAGAATTAATATTGTTAAAATATCCATACTTCCTAACACAATCTACAGATTCAGTGCAATCCCTATCAAAATCAAACAGCATTTTTCACAGATATAGAACAGCAAAAAAAAAAAAAAAAACAAAAATCTAAAATTTGTTCAGAACCAGAATAGCCAAAGTAATCTTGAGAAATAACTAATCTGGAGGCATTATGCTTCCTGATTTCAAACTATATTACAAAGTTATAGTATTAAAACAGCATTGGCATAAAAACAGACACAGAAATCAATGGGACAGAATAAAGGCCCAAGAAATACACCCACACATACATGGTCAGTTAATTTATGTCAAGAATATACAATAGGGAAAGGACAATGTCTTAAATAAATGCTCTTGGAAAAACTGGACAGCCAAATGCAAAAGAATGAAACTCAACCCCTACCTTATACTGTGGGGGATAAGCTTAAGAATCCCCTGGGCTTACACCAATGGGTTGAGAAGGCATAAAGAAATACAAAGTCATAAAATGCTCACACCCGAGCTTGGGTAAACCAGATTGGCACTCCAAGAATGGGGGGGGGGGGGGATGCAAAGATACCCTGAGAATAGGGAGGCACAAAGGTGCCAGGAATAGGGAAGTGCAAAGGCACCCCAAAATAGGGAGGGGGTGCAGAGCCCCAAAAATGGAGAGGGAAAGGCAAAGGCCTGAAATAGAAATGGCACAAAGGTGCCCAATACGTAGGAATAACAAGATTAGATATTCAGGGGGAAGCACCCCCAATTTAGCACTATAGCACAAAAGCTGCTTTCACAGGAGGATAGGGCCAGGTTAGGTAAATTGGTGAACTGGACTATGGACCGCTGCACTGCCGGCAAAGCAGCCCAGAGTGGAGATGGCTAGCAAAAGAAAACGTGCCTTTTCAACCCTGAGGTTATTCCCCCTGTCTCATCACCTAGGCTTGCTAAGATAAACAGAGGTGCTGCCTCACATGTGCTATAGACAACCCTCCTCCTGACTGCCTGGCACCCAGATTTCCTTTTGTATTAACCCAAACCCCTAACCCCGAATAACCTCAAGACCCCCATTCCCTCACGTCCACAAGTTAATGTCCACAAATTCATTGTCCCTTGGTGCACGTCCATCACTATGTTTGTAAGCCTTTTGATCCTAATAAAAACAAGGCAAGGACCCTTATTTAGGGCTCTTGTCTTTTCCCGGACATTAGCCATCTCTTATTTTAATCCTGCGTCTGCTCTTTTGCAAGACAAGAGAGAATTTTAGACTTAGAGTCTACGACATTATACTACACACAAAAACTTAGATTAAATATGCGTACATAAGATCCAAGATTTGAAACTCTTAGAAAAAAACATAGTAAGTAGGTCTTGGTGATGATTTTTTTAACTCTAACGCTAAAAGCAAAAGCAACAAAAACAAAAATAAACTATTGGGACTACATCAAACTTAAACACAGAAAAGGAAACCATCAGCAAAATGAAAAGGCAACCTACTGAATGGGAGAGAATAATTGCAAATCATATATTTCATAAGGTGCTAGTATCTAAAATATATAAGGGATTCATACAACTCAATGGCAAAAACCCAAATAATCCAATTTAAAAATGGGCAAAACACATGAATAGATATTTTCTCAGAGAAGACATACAGATGGCCAATAGGTACATGAAAAGATGCTCAACATAATTAATCATCAGGGAAATGCAAACTGAAGCCACAGTGAGATATCACTCGCATCTGTTAGAATGGTTATCATCAAAAAGACAAGAAATAACAATTGATGGCGAGCATGTAGAGAAAGGGGAATCTTTGTGCACTCTTGGTGGGAATGTAAATTGATGCAGCCTCTATGGAAAACAGTATGGGGGGGGGGTCCTCAAAAAAAATTAAAAATAGAACTACCATATGATCCAGTAATTCCACTTCTGGGTAATTATCCAAAGAAAATAAAAACACTAATTTGAAAAGATATACGCACCCCCATGTTCACTGCAGCATTATTTACAATAGCCAAGATATGGAAACAGCCATATCTTGATGAATGCATAGGTAAAGAAATACAATGGAATATTTGTATATATATTTGGCATGTATATATTTGGAATATTTAGCATACACATGCACACACACACACACACACACACCCCAGAATGGAATATTATTTCAGCCATAAAAAAAGAATGTAATCTAAAAAAAAAAAAAAAAAAAAAGAATGTAATCTTGAATGGACCTCAAGGGCATTATGCTCAGTGAAATAAGTCAGAGAAAGAAAAATACCATATGATCTCTCTTATATGTGGGATCTAAACCACCACTACAACAAAACCAAGATCATAGATACAGAGAACAGATGGGTGGTTGCCAGAGGCAAGAGGTACAGAGTGGGAGAAATGGGTGAACTACTGTGGGTTTTCTTAGTTTAAAGAAATTGAAAATTAAGAGGAAATGCCAGTTTTGTCCCCCTTTCAGGGTCTTCCTCTTGCAAATCTCCCTACCAGTTACTCTTCCCCATTTTAATATGGCTGGTTCCTTCCCATTCTTCAGATTTCAGCTCTAATGCCCTCGTTCCCTGAAGTCTCTGTCATGCATGTCTCTCTTTCTAACTCTTACCATTCTGTGATAACTACCTTCAACACTATGTTTTCTTTGTGTATTTTGTGTACTGTTCACCCCACTAGGAAGTAATCTCCATGAGGACAGACATGTTGGCTGATGGCTGCTCTGTTCTCTCCCCAGCGCAGTACCCACAGTGACCACAGTTCACTAAATGACTAGGAAGAGTGCATAGATTTAATGGCGTCTGAACTCTGCCCTAATGTTGGTTCATCCCCATTTTTTACAGATGTATCTGCTTCCATTTCTCAGGCATCTGGATTCGCATTTAATACCCTCACTTAGCATCAAGCTCCAGCAGCCAGCTGAATATTCCAGCTGTTTTCTTGGTCTTCTCCATCCCTCATTCCTTTGAGTGAGCCCCACACCAGCCACCAACTCGTTCCCACCCATCCTCCTACCCAGGTTCATCTCAGTGTTGACAGATGGGGAAGTAGGAGTGAGGAGGAAAGCAAGAGGGGTCATTAGAAGATAAAAGGTGACTAGCTTTGAGAAAGGGAAAATTTGTGAGTAGGACACTTCAGTTAATTCACTGAGTAGGACAATTCAGTTAATTCACTAGGAGGTAGAGATATAGAAAAGCAGTAGGTATTTCATGGAAGGCAAAGCAGTTCCCTCTGAGAAGAGGATCAGCAGGAGAATCGTGAATGAGAATAAAGACAGCCTGAAAATAACTTGTTTTCGAGGGTTTGACCCTAGGCTGATAGATAGGATTGGAACTCAAACTACAGTTTGATAAATATTTTCAAGTCTCTATTAAAACCAGCATTGTGCTGGCCACCACAGGTGTGTGAACACAAAGACAAAAGCTACCCGCTCCAGCATCCACATGAGGCTCCTGATCAAGGCATCTCCTGCAGGACCCAAGGCATCTGCCTATTCTGTGCACCCACGTGGGCTACATAATGTAACAGAAAAAAACAAAAACAAAAAAACACGACATGAAGTGCTCTTTCTTGCCTATGGCTGAAACAACAATAGCTCATATTCATTCAAGAGCATTGAACTAAACACTTTTCATGCACCAGTTCATGGAATTCTCATAAACCATTTGAAGTCTTATTGTTATTACCAGCATTTATGGATGAGGAAACTTAAGCTTGGGTGTGTTCCAAAGGTCACACAGTTGGCAAAGGGTGAAACTGGGATTCATACCAGGTAGGTCGTCTGCTATAACTCATGCTTTTCTAGGCAGCCTTTCTCCGCATCCCCTTCTCTTTTTATCAAAATGACACTGATTCTTTGAGGCTCTGCTTCTATAAGACTTTTTTCATGAAGTCAAAATCTACATCTCCTTCCTCTGCTCTTCTTTTTGTTTTTCTTTAAGATTATTTGAGAGAGAGAGAGAGAAAGAGAGTATGAGTGGGGGAGGGACAGAGAGGGAGAGAGAGAATCCCAGCAGGCTCTGTGCTGTCAGCGCAGAGCCCCACGTGGGAACCGAACTCACGAACCATGAGATCATGACCTGAGCCAAAACCAAGAGTCAGACAGTTACCAGTTGGGCCACCCAGACGCCCTATCCTTCCTCTGTTCTTCTATACCAACTCCCTTCTATCACTATTGAGCCTGTATCTAATGCTGCCTTTTACTATAATCAATTCAGAGCCATACAAACATAAAGTTTAAATCCACCTCCATCCTTTACTTACTGTGTGGTAATTGATAAGCTGTGCTGAGCCTCAGTTTCTCCATCTATACTCAGGAGTGATAAAAACAACAACACCAGGGGTGCCTGGGTGGCGCAGTCGGTTGGGCGACCGACTTCGGCTCAGGTCGTGATCTCACAGTTCGTTGAGTTCAAGCCCCGCGTCAGGCTCTGTGCAGAGGGCTCAGAGCCTGGCGCCTGCTTCAGATTGTGTGTCTCCCTCTCTCTCTGCCCCTCCCCCACTCACACTCTGTGTCTCTCTCTCTCTCAAAAATAAAGATTAAAAAAAAATAATAAAAAAAAATAAAAAAAATACCAGCTTGAAAGTTGAAGATTGGATTGAATGTTCACAATAAAGCTGCTGTTTGCTCATTTCTCTGTCCCCCTCACAAATATTGTATTCATGTCTGCTCCTTGCCGTGACACCCATTGCAGTGCCTGGCACCTGCTAAGCCTCCAGTATTGACAGTTGGCAGGGGCATTTGATCCGAGGTGGGAGGGACAGAAAGAAGTACTTCCACTTGCTTTTCCAAGTCCTTTGCTTCCTTACCTGCAGTCGCTCAAGTATCACAACATTTGCCCCATCATGTGACACCACTATTATTTTATGTAACATTGTGCCCCACATCTAGTCACTTTCCCTCAATATTTTCTTATGAAAATTCTCATATTAAGAAGTTGAAAATATTTTGCACAAAACGTCTACATACCAATCATCTAGGTGCCACCGTGGACATTTTATTATGTTGGCTTTTTCACGTCCCTCCATCTCCCCATCAATTCAGCTTATTTCTGATGCATTTGTAAGTGAGTTACAGATATCAGTATACGTTGCCCTTACTACTTCAACATGCATATCATTGATTGGCGTTAAGGGCCTTTTACAATGTGTTTTATAAGATACAAAAAAAATGAAATAAAAAGTTCATAAGTATACTATATGATGAATTTTGACCTAAACCTCTATCAAGATATAGAACATTACTGTCACCCCAGAAAATCCCTTTATGTGAGTCATGATTTCCACCCCGAGAGGACTACTGTCCTGATAGTTTTCTTACCATTGCCTATTCTAAAACTTCAGATAAGTAAAATTAGATAATTTTTTTAAAAAACTAAATAAATCTATTTTATTTCTTTCTTTCTTAAATGTTTATTTATTTATTTTGAGAGAGAGAGAAAGTGTGAGCAGGGGAGTGACAGAGAGGAAGAGAGAATCCCAAGCAGGCTCAATGCTCAGCACAGAACCTGACATGGGGCTCGATCTCACGACTGTGAGATCATGACCTGAGCTGAAATGAAGAGTCTGGTGTTTATTTAATTGACTGAACCACCTAGGCATCAAAAACTAAATGAATCCATTTTAAAGGTAAGCACTCAGTATAAGTAAAAATCATATCCTTGGCCAGAAATAGAATATATCCATTAAAACACATAAACACAAAAAACCAACGCAGCAAAAAATAAGTATCTCTCTACCACATAAAATCATCCTTGAACCACCTGGGTTTATTGACCATTGTGATTCTCAGAGTGTGGCCCAGGGACTCCTGGGGCTCCAAGAACCTTACGTGTTCACAAGGTCAAAACTATTTTTAAAATAATCCTAAAATGGTATTTGCCTTTTCAATCTCATTAGTCTCAAGAATGTACAGTGGAGTTTCCCAGAGGCTATATGATGTGAGATATCACATAGGTTGAAGACAAAAGCAGATAGGAGAATCTAGCTAACTGTCTCCTATTAGGGGCCAAGGACCAAAATATACCACAATGACATACTGATTGTTTTGAATTGAAGCACCTTGGGAAACAGCCAGTGTGAGGATACCCAGACCTTCCCCTGTTCCCTGAAAGCAGAAATACATCTCCCATTTGAAAGTTATACTAAGAAGTAAAGAGACATCCTTATCACCAGAGTTAAGGGACTTTAAAGCTAAGAATGTTGTAGAAACAAACCTTGTAACTTTTTTACTAGTCTATTCTAGCCCAAATTCCACTTAGAATTCCTTACTAATTAAAAATCCCACACCTCTGTTTGCTTTCTCGTATCAATTCCTCACAAATTTATTGTCTCTTTGTCTAAAATATATAAAAACTACCTGCGTTGGTTATTTGTTTGAATCTCAATTTCATTATTGGGCCTCCATGTGCATGTAATAAAACTTTGGGGTTTTTTTCTCCTCTTACTCTGTGTCATGTCAATTGAATTCTTAGTCCAGCTGGGAAAACCTTGGAAAAAGAAAATTTTATTCCTCCCGTTCTCCTGACATTAAGATTTGCAAAAATGTAAACGATGCTGTACTTTTCACTAAACTTCTTATTTGGAAAATATTGGTTATTTTAATAAAATATGTTCTCTATGTTGACATGTTTATTTCTGTTATTTTTATTGAATCAATAAATTACATTTTTCAATTTTAAGTTCTGATATGGTACCTATGGGTAGATTTAATCCATATAAACAGAAGCTTTTTTTGGGTTTGCAGTAATTTTTAGGAATGTAAAGGGTGCAAAGACCAAAATGTTTTTTTTATTAAAAATTTTTAAACGTTTATTCATTTTTGAGAGAGAGAATGTGAGCAGAGGAGGGGCAGAGAGAGGAGATACATATTCCGAAGCAGGCTCCAGGCTCTGAGCTGTCAGCACAGAGCCTCACATGGGGCTCAAACCCACAAACCGTGAGATCATGACCCGAGCCTCAGTCAGAGGCTCAACCAACTAAGCCACCCAGGAGCCCTGTTGTTTGAGAACACTGATGTACTGCATTTTGGAAGACGCTTCCCTAAATGGTAGGAGAAGTTCACATACAGATCATAAGAAGAGAGAGTCCATTCTTTTCTACTAATGCTAGCAAAGTCAAGTTCCTGCTTCCCCATTAAGTGCCCCTTTGGCCAACAGCAAAGTTCACTTCACTGCCTGGGAAAATGCATGTATATGCAATAACCCAGAAGATGCACATCTCCCCACAATGCCTAGATTCTCCATGTACTGGCTTAGTCAGGGGTGTCTCCAGCTGAGTGAATATGGACAAAATCGGGGCTTGCTGGAAAAGCCAGCCTTGTCCTGGCCTCTACTGTCTTTGAAGTTCCCTCACAAGCGTCCATGCTAAATATGAGAGCCAGCCTTACTCCCACTCAGTGAGCACACATCTCACACAAGCTGGCTAGAAATGCGTTTTAACCCAACCCTTTTTTGTACTTATTTTGATGAAAAGAAAGCTTTAATTACAAGATTTGAAGCCAATTTCAAAAAATCAAGCCATAATCCTAACTTGCACAAAAAGCAATTCAGCATGGAGAGAAGCAGAAATGAACAGTGGAAATGACAAAGGAATCAGACCATTATGAATGAGATAGAAGGCATGTCTTTACAAAAGATTGATGTGAACAGGGCATCTAAACAGTCCTGGGTGTAGGGGAAATGTCCTTCACATTTATCTTCTCTCAAAACGAAGATAGAGTTTGCTAGTTTGTTTTTGTTGTTGTTGTTGTTTTTTCCTATTAGCTCTGAAGTCTTAAGAAAATGTGTCCTGCTCTTGTGTTGCAAGCACTTTCTTATTTATCCTAACTGAAGGAGAAGAGAATCGTATTTCCGGCTAATATGGAATTTATGCATTTCCACAACTGTGCTTATGTGCCCTTCCCATTTTTTAAGCTAATTTTTGTATTCATGAATACAGGCTAAGCTATATTCCTGCCTTCACTCCTTTGTACTTTTAACCCCAAATGCAAAGTCAAGAGGCAGCATTTAAAGACAGCATCCTACACAGTTTGTTTTTGGTTTCTCTTCCTTGATGATATATAGTTTCAGTCAACACAGCCTGCAGATACTCACCTGGTACCGTTGATAAGGTGACAGATGTTACAAGAACTAAGATGCCATCTCTTCCATGTGATGCCTTTATCTCCAAGAAGACTGATGAGAACCAGTTTCTTCAGATGCAAATGAGAGCCTCCCTTTGTCAACCTAGAAAGAGAAGTTTTTGTGGAGGTGGGCATTTTCCCCCACCAAGGACAAAACAAAGGAGAAAGGACTTCAATCGTGATTACAAGGATTATAAGGCTATATACATTGTGCAAAATTTCAGCAAGTAAATGGCCTGGACCAGCAAAGGTCAGGTAGGGGCCTCTTCCAGAGAGGGAGTGGTGCCCACCAAATTCAGTTGAGAGACAAAGTCAAAGACAGTTGCCAAGAGCCTTTGGTTGGCAGCCAAAGTCAAGAATATCATGCCAAAAGTCCAAAGGAGAAACCATGAAGAGTAAAGGTGTGGGTGGGAGGAGGCATACTCCAGCACCCTCCACAGAGCCCCTATTCTTTTCTTAT